>NC_143406.1:8205919-9572489 GCF_052110815.1 Crocodylus siamensis | reverse complement strand
ATGCTTGCAGGGGTTCAAGATTAGGCTGAAGAGGCAGAAGTGGTTTGGTGTCGGGAACAGGATTCAAGTCACGTGCAACGAAGTCTGCTCCAGAACCAGCGAAGTGCAGGCAGTAAGAGCTCCCCTTCTTTTGGATGCAAAAAGCCTTTGCAGTTTTCAGATCATTTCAACAATACTAGGGCTGCCAAACTGCAACCTCCTCCTTCCTCTTTTCATTTAAACTGCATTAGCTGTGTCACAAGTGCCGTTAAACAGAAGAGCAGAAATCCCCTGCAACTGAAGCAGTTGCCGAGCACTAGATTACTCAGCCTGCCTGTTGCCTTCAAAAGGTTTATTGTGTCTGAAGCATAACTACAGTAAGTGCTTCTACATCAGCCGCGTGTCTGCCAGAGGGGAAGTCTGGTGGTGTGGATGTTTGGCAGTGCTCATCAGCTTTTTAAGAAAATGGCATTGTCAAGAGCCTTGGCCAAGCGCAGGAGACAGATTCCACTCCCCGCCTTACAGCAGACGCTTCCTCTCCCCACTTTTGCCCCTTCCCAGTTTCCCCTATAAAAACAATTTTTAAGCGACGTTTGAGGGATACAAGATGCGCTCCCTTTGTTGGCTGCCTGTACCGACAGCCCAAGGAGCAACTGAGCTCCAAAACCTGAATTCTCGCCACCTCCCACACAACGTCAGTCCCTCCAAGTTCAGGTTGAAAAAAAACCTGGGACCATGCACGTTTGAAACCTGGCTCCGATATGGCCTGTTCTGAACAAAAGCTGTTCCCCGGCAGGACTAAGGCAAAAGCAGCACCTTGGGGCTGGTGTAAAGCAAAGCAGTGCAGAGCAGGGGACTCAATTTTAAAAAATTTTTTTTAAAAGGGAAACTCGAGACTTGGATTCGAGTCCCAGGCCTGTTACAGCTTTGCTGCACGAATCCTGGTGAATCTTTCACCTCTTATCTCAGTTTCCTAACCCGTAATGGATCATTAACTGGCCTTTGGTCGACACGGACAGACTGCGTTAGGGAGGAACTTGTTGCATTATTCAAGTATCAGATTGAGTTGAATGGCCAAATTCGAAAGCATCAACCCTTAGGCAGCATTAGCTCCGTTTTATGGCCTTGGGTATGAAAAGTGTGCTTAGTCTTGCAACTGAAGATCAGTCTGCTTTGCTAGCCTCTTTAGGCACAAGATACCACACTCACAAACTTCAAATGTTGTCAATATTACTGCCACCTCAGAGAGGAAAAAAAGAAAGAAAAAACCTTATTTCAGTTCTCCCTCTAAGAATGCTGAGTTTCATTTTCTTTTCCTTCCAATTTTAGGTTTCTTTAACAGGTCAATTAGCATTTTCTGGCTTCACCACAGTCTCAAAAGTTCACCCAGTTTTGCTCATGTTTGGTAAACAGACACTCACAGAATGAGATCCACACCCGTTTCCTCCCAGACTTTGAAGATTGAGATTGATTATAGGGATCGTTCTAGTTTTGATCTGTTTTCATCTGAACACCAACCAACACTCGTTTAAATAAAAATTTGTTGGGGGTTCCCCCCCACTCCTATCTTAAAAAAAAAAAAGGTTTAGTTGAACTTCAGGTCCACACTGGATTCTGAGTTCGGTTTTCAAATATAAAATAGCTGAAGTCAGATTTAACTAGAAAGGTCAGTTTTTGTTTTTTTTTAATAGCCCCAATAGAGAACTTTTATTCCAAAAGAAAGAAATTCTGCTTGAACGCTATTAGGTTAACTGCAATTATATTGATTCAATCCTTGTCTCATTTCAATTCAGGGCAGAGCACAGATCAATCACTTGCCTCCACCCATCAAAACTACCAGTGCATGAATTTATTGGGAGATGGAGGGTGAAGAGAAGGGGAGCGGAAGGGTTCTTCTCATGCCATTGGTTTTCAGGCGGAAAATAAGAGAACAGCTCTAAAAGCAAACGTTAATTGTTTCCTGACTACCTACGCAATTTCCCAATTTATTATATCCGCGATGAGCTGCTGCTTAACGAGATTCCAAGCAAGAAGGTGTGCACCACCTTGAACGTCACTATGGGATGCAGAAATTCTCAGTTGAAAGCCTTTAGACAGCTCCTAGTAGCCTGCAAGAAGAGATCACGCACTGCAATTTGGAGACCAAGAGGCAAGTGGAATGGGCAACACAGACAGCACTATGAAACTGGGAAAGAGCAAGGGGCAGGAGGTGGTAGGGAATAGTTGCCTCCTTAAATTCAGCTTGTAGCAAACCCCAGGATCTTCAGACAGGCAGCAGTTTGTCACCGTGAGAGCCAACATTAGCCAGCACAGTAGGTTTTTCCGTGGTGTGCCACCGGCAGGGTGAAGACCGAAAATGTCAGATGAGTAGAGCAGAGGAGCACAATACATCAGGCGCTAGTCACTGCCCATTTCAGAAAGTAAGCAATTCCAGTAAAAGCCTGCCCAACTTTGCCAATTCAGGCTCTTGGCTGGCAAGGAAAGAGCCGGTGCCAGGCATGGCCCAAATCCCCTCCCCACAGCCGGTGAGCAATAGGGCAAGTCTTTCATACAAGGCTTTTTTCACCCCACCCACCCAAACTCTGCTAGCAGAGGCTGCTGAAATTTAGTGCAATACTTCCTAGAGCCTTTTTGTTAGCAATCTTGAAAACGGGATCTCCAAAAGGGAAAGCGCGAATCTTATCTATGCATTCTGGCACCCAAGGGCCTTGGGGGTCCCATTTCCCCAGGAAGCACTGGAGGCATGCGAACGGTATAGGAAACCGATTTCTTTCAGTCCCATTGCATGGTGGTCCCTCCAGTATTTCCAGCTGGACCTGTTCTGCAGAAAGAGCTAGACACCAACTCCAGAGGCTGAAATTTCTTCTGAAGAACAAAATGTTCAACATGAACTGCCGTTACTCATTTGTCAGCATCAGATGTTCCCAGCCAGAATCGGGCAAGGCCGCTCTGTCCATTCCTCAAAAGAAAGGGAGCTCCCCAAGCAGCCCAGAGGCAATGACTTCTTCCAGCCCACAGGCAAAGTGACAGCACAAAAAAGTCTGAAGAGACATTACAAGGGCCTCCTAGCCTTCAAGCATGGACCCAAGCATTGATCCTTACTATTTCAAATGACAGCGTGTAGCCAAGCATAAGCAATGCTCCGATAGCATTACAGCTAATGCAGTTACTTCGTTACGCTGAGAATCCTCTTAACCATGACCCTATTTGTGCACCTTTCCATGGGTTCAAAAGAAAAAATTGGACCAATTCCTGGGACCAGAATTTATCCAGTGCCAAACTCTTCCATTTCCCCCGAAATCTGGGGAAGTGCAGAAGGACCCTTGCAGCACTTGGCAAGCTCAGATCTTGTCCATGTGCAAAGAGAAGCAAGCCTGAATTTAAATAAAAAAAAAAGTAGTACCTGATGCCTTGTACTTAGTGAAGAAAAGGAGGAAACTCGCTTTGTATGAACAGCTTGATCCAATATAACCCAAGGCAACACAGAGCCAAGTGTAACTGGAGGTGGTGGTCTTTGCCATTTACAAAACGAGTAATCTACTTTCATAGTATCAGTCCGGCTCTTAGTTCAGGACCAGCACTCTCTTCGGAGATCCCACCCCCATGGGCTGGATTAAAGGTTTATATGGATAAAGGGTTTCAGGGAAAGAGATAACGGACAGCAAGGTTGGGAGCACGCCACTAATTTCAGCCCCTCAGGACTAATGCAGAGCACCATTAGTATCAAGATGAGAACAGCCTCTGCTTATTAAAAGTGACGTATTTGACATGACAGGAGGGTTCAGTCTGGAGCACACAAGCCTGCAAAGAGGCACCAGGAGAGTACGGTTATTCTGCTCAGCGGTCAAGGTTACTGGGATAGGGGGAGAACCCTTCGTCCCATCACGTACAAAAATCGGCTGGCTGCCTGCAATCCCAGCATCTCCTTTCACTCCTCACATTGTTGCAGCGGCAGTGTGAAAATAAGACCACATGGAGAACTTAGGAGTTAAGCTTCTCCCACCAAAGCAGCAGCCACTACAATCCTGAGAAAGGAGGGCCAACCAGGAGTGGGGGTTTGTAACATGAGGACTACACTTAGGGCCTTGCCCCCTTTTAATTGGGGTCCAAAGACTATTCAAGCCTCATTTTCCTTAGAAGACTAGCCTGCTAACTGCAAGGCATCCAGATGTTCTCAAGCCACTTCTGGAGAAAGGCGCACAGCTTCAGAGTCTTCTTGCTCTTTTCTCCCTATGCCAGGGGCGGACAATTATTTTGGGCGGAGGGCCGCTTACTGAGTTTTGGCAAGCCATCCAGGGCCGCACGAAAGGCAGCCAGGGGCAGATAAATATTAAATTTTTTAGGAGCCCCACGGGCCGGACAGAATGGCCTGGCGGGCCACATTTTGCCCACCCCTGCCCTATGCAAACATGGGAAAAAAGCAGAGGGAGCTGCCATTGAAGGCTATTTAAAAAGCTCAGCACTGCCCTTATCCCAATGCTACACGCAGCACCACAGGAACTCTTCAAAAGCCGATTCCCTACAAGAGAAGCTGCTGGAAGCAGCAATGCTCCCGAGAGCAAGGCAGAAGATCCCAGATATGGGGGACGAGGACTCCAGAGCCAGCAGCTGGTGCGACAGCCTAGGAGCTTCAGATGAGCCTACTGCAAGGGGTGAGAAAGGAGCCCACTGTGTAGAGGCCGAGGGGTTGTCATCACCCATTACAATTAGCGGGCGAGGGGACTGTCATCACCAATAATCACAATTAGCAATGCTGAAGCACTGGAGGCAATTACTGATTTAACATGCAGTTTTTTTGCAGCCAAGCTCAGAAGTTCATGCCCAGACAAAAAGGAAGGAAAGTCCCTCAAAACAAACCCAGTCTAGATCATTTCAAGTCTCAACATCACCTCCCATCCCCACAGCAAGCAACTCAGTGATCTGGAGTGGGAATCGCTAAAAGGTACTTACAGCGGTTTTCTTCTGGGAAATAAGCAGCTAAAATCCCAGAACACAGGCTGGCTGTGTACGATGTCAGCATTTGCCAGCAAACTGTTGATGATAGACTGTAGCAATAACCCCCACCCAGCCAGTTGTGCTCTCCGTCTCCAAACGAGTTCAGGGCAAGAGTGGTTATGAACAAGTTACACAAGACAACTCAACTGCTACACAACCTCCCCTTGAAAAGAAATGCCTCCCAGTTCCGCATACGTATTTACAAGCAAAGCCACTTCTGAGCAAGGTTTAAGATCCGTCTTGAAGCTACCCGAGTTGGAGTCCGTGGCACCATCTCGGACAAGGGAACTCCCCTTGTATTTCATACGCGAGCCGTGAGCGCAGCTTTGATGCCCGAGATCTAGAAGTCCCGCTGCAACCGGCCAGGAGCAGATGTTTAAGAGAAAAGCATTTGCTTGGGTCTTGAGTTTAGCTGGATGTGGGCATGTGGTAACAGTTCCCAGCGTCTATGCATTTGTCTTTGGGATTACGTATTCTGTAGTCTGCCCTAACAGACGAGTCATAGGGCAAGTGATTTTTAATCCATCAGAGCAGGTATTTTTATTCACTTGGTTGTTTAAAAGGAACACTTGGCACAAAACGGGTCAACAGTCCTGCATGTAGAAAAGCGCGAGAGCTCACCCAAAGCATGAGGTGGTCCTTCAACATGAACAGAAGGCAGGAGTTTTAATACTAAAAGTGTCCCCCCCACCCCAGCCAGATCCAAGATTACCAAAGCTACCTTCGTGTAATAAACAATCCATTTTATTCCCCACTTAAATGCCACATATTAATAGAAATCGGAGCTTCAGTTCCCCCTGTAGTTTTAGGAGATTGCATAAAAGGGTATTTTAATAATAAAATGCTACTTCAAGTCACTGTTAAAAGCATATTTTTTATATGCATTTGAAAGCAACAGCTTCCTATCAGAGACCTCAAACTAAAGCCAATTAAGGTGGCATGCAAGCCACCCCTGTCAACCCAAGAGGTCACAGGAGAGGGAAAGCAGGGTAATGGATAGTAGTCGCTAAACAGCATCAGAGCATTGGCTGTTGAGCCATGAGCTAGTCATAGAAGTGGGGGAATGGAGGTGTCAGGTTTTGAAGTAAAATGTATGCTCAGTGATTTCCTAACTTCTGTCCTAGGATTCACACAGTGGTTACTGCAACAGTGGAACTCGCAATAAAAAAATTTAAGAAGTGTTCAAGTGCGTCCTTAAGCCAAGTGCACAATGTGCCAGCTTCACATCTCATAACAGAAGCAGCCTTACGCAGATCGTGTTAAGCTAAGCGGAGGAAGAGCAAGTCAAACATGAACCAACAGCAGAGCTAGGGCTAGAGAATGGGTGCTCCCTACATAGGGTTGCCAGCTCTGTTCGAATCCACTGGCGATGCAGAGGGGGTGCACGCACACCTCCCCCGCCCCCGAAGCGTGGCAGTGCATCCCCCACACAAAGGTGCCACCGACATGGTTGGCAGTGCCGGCGGGTGGTCGCCATTCGCATCTGGAGGAGCTCCCAGCTTACCACCGCCGCAGTCCCATGGGCACACGCTGTTCATGTTTGAATCTATTCCGGGAGGTTTCTGGAACGTCAATGTGCCCGTGACACACCACGTGAACGTGCCCGTGTCCTTGCATAGAATAGTTCTGTATTATGGTGCATAGACTGTCAGGAAGGCAAATGCACATGACTATTACATTTTAAACCCTACTAGACTACTGTATAAAATCAGATTGAACATTTAATATTTATTTTAATGAATGCCTAACCACTTCATTCCCAGGTGACTCTCAGCAGTCTTCTGGACATTGCACCTAGTCGTTGGAGACTCCAAGCCAATCGTGGAGGGTTGGCCACCCTATCTCTACACCAACCTTCACATCCAGTCCACATCTTTAAAAGGCAAGCAAACTGGACAATAATTGTGTTGCGTGGGCCTATAATCCTGCTCCACTGCCACAATCGTTCTCAAGATTCGGATTCACCTTCCCCTCCTGCCTGCTGCTGTGGTGCTGGAGCAGCTCTGCCCTGAGCTCCACCAGTGGCAAGATGCTGATGGTGGACCAGTTTTGCACCACAGCCTATAATCATGTGCAAGGACATTCTGTACAGTGCTGGCTACACCCTGCATTTTACATCCTCCCAGCTACATCTATACCAGCCTCTCCTCACACAAACACGCAGCAGAGTAGTCACCGAAAGTGTCAAGCAAGATGGTCGAGGGGAGCCGAAACACTGGGGTAAGCATGGTTCAATTGCTTTAAGCTCAGGATAGTTGGTAGACAGGCTGGCCATCTGGAAGTCCAAGAAATCCAGGACATTGCACCCCCCCACCTCTCAGGTCAGTGGGAGCAGGGCTGCGTGCCTTGACTCCTGGCTCCGATTCCCAGCCAGGCTGCACCCCTGCGTTTCCGGGACGCCCATTATAATTCCCAACAGCCGGCCGGGACCTGCCTCCGAAATCTGGGACTGTCCAAGCTAAACGGGGACATATGGTCACTCTATTTTTAGAGGGGGAGGAATGCACAGCTACCTAGGTCATACCAAGGCAGTTTTATTATTTGCTTTGAAATAATACTTCTGCTCCTGCAAAGTGCAGTTAATTTTAGCCTTTTAACCAAAATATGAAAGCAGCATCTGCTTGGAAGAGATGAACGCAAGATAAAAAGGTGTCTGCGACAGAACCTTGGCTGCAGCCTTAGGTTTTCTGTTCCAGTTTGATCTGGAAACAACAACAGCCCTTAAAACAGAATAAAAGCCGTGGAAAAACCCTTCCCAAATCCAACAACATTGCCGGAAGGAGCAACGACGCCTTTCCAAGGTCCCCCCCACCATCCTCCAAAACGTTTAGGCAAGGGAACGCGTTCCAACGGATGAGGACTTGCTCTCTGCACTGGAGCCAGGCACCTCTCCTTGCTGGAATCTGCAGAGATTTGCTTTAGCTCCCAATCCACAAGGTTAGAGGAGCTTCCTAGGGATCTCCCTTAGCTGAAAGGAAGTAGAATTGCACGCTGCGGCAGAACGCCTCCGGAAGATTTTGGCATGGAAGGTTTGCAACCCAGCCAGTTAGGAAAGGGGGGGAAAAAAAAAAAAAAAAAAAAAAAAAAAAGCACTGGCATCTCTCCTCTGCCTAGAACGGTCTGTTCTCAGAGAAGAGTCAGCTTGAGATCGTCATGGGTTTGCTGAGACATTATATAATGCACTTAGAGACGCCACCGAGCTCTATTTGTGGCCAAACCAATGCTGCAGTGCTGGTTCAGAAGACTTTCTCCAGCCCGGAGACGTTACACAAAGGTTGCTCCTGTCCCACTCCACTGCAGGAAGGAGTCACCACCCCTTGGCTTGCAGCAACTGCTTTAGTGCAAGCGCCAATGAATCCACTCCAGACTCCCCAAAAAGAAAGATGCAGAACATGCTTTAGGCAAACGTATTTGGAACAAGCCAAACTCGGTTTGTGCTACTTGGGGCTCCTGCAATGGGCAAACTGCCCTAAGCCAGGCTTCCCCTCCACCCCAAACTCCAGATTTTTGCACGGTAGTGAACTGACTTGGGTTAGACTGAATCCCCACACCTGGGCCAAGAAAAAGGGTGGGGGGAAGGGAGGAGAAATGTGGCGATTGCCATTACAAACAAACCTGTCTCAGCAATGGCCTGAGGAACCAAGCAAGATGCTAAAACTTGATTCAGACCACTAAAACAGATAGTTCCTGCAAGACCGATGCAAAGGGGCAGGCCAAAATTGGGAAGCATGGGTACCGACAGCCACCCTCGTTTCAGAATCACCTCTCTCCATGAGCCCGGGGCCCGCTCTCAACTGCATTCTCCCACTTGCTTTTTCATGGTATCCCATTCAGCTAAGAGATTAGTCCATCCTTTTGAATCTTACTGGAAGCTGCAAATAAAAGCTACTTCTGGGTGTAGTGTCCCCCCAGTTCTCGTGCCACGTGCTACAATTTAAACATGCACATAGCTGTAGATCCCTCCCTGTAGTTGTCTCTAGCAAACGAAACCACACTCCCAATGCTTATTTTCTAGCCACTGGCATGCCATCTAGCCATTAGAAACATAGCTGCCAGCACTGAAACTAGGTTGGCAATCCACCCACTTCCATATGCAAATGCCTCCCCCATTGCCACAATAGCCGTCAAAGTTTACCAAGCATTTAGGAGTGGGATATGCAAGTGGGAACCAAAATAAGATTCAGACACGGCACAAATCGGTGCCAAAACTGATTAGCCAACTGACTACATGGCTTTAACCATCGCCGCCAGGTGACAAGAGTTCCTTCACGGCGCCTTACAGCCCTGCACGGTGCCGCACGTGAGCTGTGGAGCAAAAGGACATTCCTGAGCGACCTGGAGATTACACAAGAGCCAGGTCGCAATGACAGCATGCAGGAATGTACACAGAAACTCCCTGAAGTGGAACATGGCAAGCCAAATACCTCGTAACATCTCTGCCTTTCTGTTAGCCAAAAATACAAGAGGTGGTGGCTGGACCCTGTGTTTAAAAGCAATTGGACCGGGACAACTCCTCATTAGGAGCGTGGCAGCAGCATATGCCTCAGTGAGAATTACAGCTGCGCACAGTCATCCTGCAGCAGCCTTGGGCGATAGCACCGCTCTCACCCCCACCCTCGCAGGCTCCTACTGATGCTCATCAAGTGCCTTCAAACGGGTGGGGCTACAGAAATGCTCAGTTTGGATTCCTTTTAATCACGTACCATTCCAAAGGGCTCAACGCGCAACACGGCTCGGGTTTGAAAAGGTATTTTTAGCCTTGCCATTGTTTTCATTCCAAGCGCCCTGCATGGAGAGAATTAGCACAACGATATAAACTAGGCACAGTCTGTTTTAGCATGTACAAAACACCCTGAAGACGCAGAAATATCCGTACCTTCTTCAGCTGCAGCATAGTTAGAAGTTGCCTTTTTTTACACAGGCCCGTTGAGCTATGGCAACAGGGAGCTCTGGGCAGCCCTGCCTTGAAACCATCCACCCGAGTATGAAGCTTGTCTACAGTGACAGCACTCCCTCGTTGTTAGCATCCAACTTAGTCCAGATGCATGCGCCGTCACGCCGCAAGTATAGCACAGGCAACAAAGAAAAAGAAAAAAAAGAAAGAGAGAGAAAACCGATCCCACCCACAATAAGCCTTCAATGGATCAGAGTGCGTGTGTCAAGCAAGTTTTTTTTCCCCTTCCCACGTTCCTTCCAGCCAACACTAAAGCTTCACCTAGATCCACTGGATTACTCAGAGTAACCAAGAGAAAGCACCATGTGGCCATGTCCAATATTACTAGTTTACATAACAGCAGCACAACTTTAGGACAACAAATATGAACTCCATTGCCTCACACCTTTTACATAATCGCCAGCAGTCAGGCAAAACTAGTCCCAAGGCAAATAATTCTTCAGTCACAAAAGGAAAAAACGCAGGGCTAAGGTGAGTAGGAGCGCGATGGGAAGTCTACCAAACAGCTGGATAAAGAGACAACTCCTGAAGGTCCAATACTTCACAGGCTTGCATTAAAAGTTGCGTTGCCGACTCAAAGCTATTTGTTTTCAACACGTTCTGTAGTCACCTACCCTTGAAGTGACAGCATAAGATAGTCTGGGAAGGAAAAAAAAGCACATTTTGGTTCACTACTGCTCCATTGCATGGTTTACTGTTGGCTCCGCTACACTTGCCCCATTTCCAGAATACCAGCATTCGCCCCCAGGCGGTTACACAGCTGACCCCGCTTCCAAAGCAGGATCTGTGGCACACGTATGGACATGCACAAAAGCAGATTACCGACAAGGTCTGCTATCCGACGAGCTGTTCTGCGTTCTGGAAGTCAAATGGAGGAAGGAGCTGGAAGACTGTTTGAAGTTGGCGCGACTGCTTTTTGGTGGTAATGTTTCTTGGTAGGCAACTAGTCTGCTCTGCAGGGGAGCCAGAAGTGTTTGGGGTTCTGGCCAGAACTTGGGGTCTGTCGCTCCCATTTGGACGTGCTCTCTGGGGCTCAAACCCCTCGCACCGGTGACCTGAATTCCAGAGTGGAAAACGTGAGCGCTCTGGAAGGAAGGAGTTCCTAGGAATCCAGAATCAGCAGTAGGATTTAGTACAAGAACAAAGTATTGCAAGAACTGGAGACCACTCAGTCTAGATGGTCGATTTTCTTCACACCATTAGTCTATGTACAGATGAAACGCACTTGTTATTTCATAGGGTGTGTGCACAAACACATGAGCATGTGGCAACGAAATCAAGACCAGAATTTCTGTTGTCTTATGTTCTACTAATTGAGGCAAAGGTTGCAGGTTGTGTTTACCTACCTGCCCAGATAATCTCCCGCAATGTAGGCAGGCTGATAGCACATACTATTCATAGGCCACTTTCCATTATTTATTTATTTTTAATGATTTTGTTCTTAGGAGCTGACCATTTAAGATTAAGCTTACAAAAAAGACTTCACTTCATACGATGGTAAGGAAGGCAGTTTCACTTCTTTCCAACCTGTAGAATAAAGGGAAGTAACCATTTCCCAATACAGATTGCCCAAGACCTTTTCAGGCCTTATTCTGGGATGTTCACAGAACACACCTGCACTTTTTCCCCATTCCAAATGTTTGGAAAAAGCCATAAGAACACATGTTTGACATCCCCCTCCTTAGGAGCTCTCTGCAGACTAAATTGTGGGTTTCCTCTTAGAAAGGACAGCGTCCTAGTACCTGGAATTAAAATTGGCTGCTCTAGGTGGTGGCTACTCCAGACACTGCTATCAGAGTTTCTTCCATCATCCTTAGCAATGCAAAAAAAGCAAAAAAAATAAAAATCACCAGAGGTAAGGAACAAAACAATAGTCAGAGTCAGGGGAAATTACATTAAGTTGCTAACCAAACCCAATTCGCTTATCTGGCATACAGCAGCTCTGCCAATATTTTCACAAATTCAAAAGGCAAGACAAGAAATTCACACAGTTGACATCGCCTCCCAACATACCATAGTCATCTTAGGTCTTCATAAAATCAACACACCCTCTAAATAAATGTTTAATATAAATATTTGTGTAGTCACTCAATTCCTGGTGAACCAAGCCATCTGAAGCGGGCCATGGAAAGCTCCCACGACATCAAAGTTTCCAAGTAGGAAACTAAGTTTAACACATATTAAAAACTCTTTTTTAAAAGAGAACCTTGTGGAAACAATCAAGAAAGATTGGCTGCTAAGTAAAAAGAAAATCCCTCTTAAAAAGACTCATAAGAAGTGGTCTTGTGTTCGCAGAACTTGATACAAGTTGGGTGTAGGGACTGCAGAGAGATACGCTTATCAGTGCTACGTTCAGGCTTCTGAACTTCCTATCATTAGCTGAGGGCTTAGCAAGCTCAGCTGTTTTACCCATCCAAAGTGCACTGAACCCATATCCATTACGTAGTTTCTACGAGGAAGGAAAAAGAAGGCTTTCCATAAAAAGGTAGAGACAATTAGAGCAAGTAGATTTTTTAACCAAGTTTATTAGAATGAGGTGCACCTTGGAGGACAATTGCCAACTTCACTTCAAGCACAGAACAAGGCACACGCTTCACAAAGATCACATTTACTACAATGCCACAAAATCCATTTCTGCTAGTTACAGCAAGCAGAATTCATCACTTCTTCTCTCACCACATCCCAGTTCTCGGCTGTTGCTCCAACAGACAGGAAATAGCTTCCAATACAGAACTACCAGTTGAATGTTGCCAAGAGTCTTACTAGCCAGGATGTAGAATTAAACAATGATTGCATCTGACTGGATCTCTCCTCCCTTAAGGGAATTCATACCAAACTATCAGTTTGGAGTCCTGTTCTGTTTGGACAGTCAGTTCATTGCACTGCAACAAGGAGGCCTTAGCATTTCCTGCACTCTGAAGGTACTGACATTTAGACCTCAGCCTTTCAATATAGGACTGGTTCTGGATTAGCTCCGGCATCCTGGCAAAGTAGCAAGCGTTGGCCCACTGGGATAAACATTTTGTTTTGCTCATCATATTTCTAAAGGGAAGCAATGCAGTCCAAAAGACAGCAAGCAAGCGAGTTCCCAGGAGGCTCCTGGGACAAGCCACTTCACATGCATCTTGGTTTCCACCATCACCCATCTGCAAAATAATACTGACTGCCTAAAAAAAAAATCACCTCCTAGCAGGGGTGGGCAATTATTTTGGGCGGACGGCCACTTACTGAGCTTTGGCAAGCCATCGAGAGCCACACAACGGGCAGCCAGAGACAGAAAAATATTATTATTTTATATATTTATAAAAATATATATAATATATATATTTTTAGGGGCCCCACGGGCTGGATAGAATGGCTTGGCAGGTTACAGCTGGCCCATGGGCTGTATTTTGCCCATTCCTGTCCTATGGTGACCTGGGAAAAACGAGACAGACCACTTAACAGCCCACGACTAAACAGGTACCGTATTACACAGGAGTCTACAGCCAAGGCACCTGGAATAGAAACCTTTAGTTCAACAGACCATTCTCCAAACAACTTCTGGAGACTGACATATTGATCAACTGCATCAATATAACGACCAACACACAGCTCCCACTTGCTTGGATTTCAGCAGACCCCACTCCTTAATGACAGCTTTCCTCTGTGGCTCCCGGTTGGATGCTACATCCATCCACACTGAGAAACTGGAGCTCAGAATTTGGGTCTATACAAGATCAAAAACTGGGCTGAAAGAGCAAGAACTTGAGGCATCATCCAAACACCACTCTCTTCCTCAGGGGGAAAAACAGTCTAATCCTTTAAACTGCCTGAAGGAAAGACAGACTTGAGAGACTCTTGCGTAAGGCAAGCATTTAGAGATTTTCCAGCCAGGGTGACCCTTTATGAAAGAGGTAGGCTAACAAGTGCCAGTCACATGTGCCACCCAACTGCAAAGTGGCATGTGCCAAAGCAGAGCATGATGCGTGTTCCCAGCTAACTGCTTTCAAGAAAGCCAGAGGCTGCATCAATTCAGGACGCGTGCTATTTGCAGCAAGATAAAAAACAGTGCCCTTTTCAAGTTTCTTCTCCCAGTCCCAGAGCTCAGATGCTGGTTTGATTTTAGCAGCCACTTTTAAAGACATCATATACAAATAGGTCTCATAAGAGATAATGGAGGTGTCTCTGCTCGTTAAAGAGGAAGGCCATATTGGCTTAAATCGCATGAAAACCTCCACTCCAGGAATAAAGCTCTTGTTCGATCCCCTACTCCCAACTGCTTTGTTCAATCCACACTGAGATGTTAAAGACAGTAAAAAACCTTCACCTGAAATAAATCCCACTTATACAGGCATTAATTATATTGTCCAGATTTTATACTACCCTTGTGGACAGAAAGCTAGTTTCAGAAGTCTGCAGAGCCATCGCCGACTGTCACCTGCCTGGCCATTTGCACTGTCCACCCAGGGCAAATAAGACAGCTTTTCAGAGGGGGGTGGCTCAGTCCTGGCACAGAGAGAACTTCAGTTGACAGCCTGCTTTCCGGGAGGCCCGAACATGCCCGGACCAAGATCCCGCAATACACAGAGGATGACACCGAAACAAAAGCTATCCGAGCAGCCACGTCACCCGAGGGGCCTTCTGCTGCTTCTTTCTACGCTCCACTCCTCCACGCGCTCAAGAGGCAAGCAAGCTGCATCCCGGCAGTCTTATCCAAAGCGGGATGGAAGGGGTCGGCGGCAGGGAGTGCAAAGGAGAGGACTTTACAGGCGTGCATTAGCCAACATGTGCTAGTGTATTTAATCAATCTGGTGGAGACATGGCACGCTGCTTTTAAACATGTGCTAATCTGGTCTCATTAAAGAGATTAATTAACCTGGGAGCTACCCTGCCATTTGAAGGGCAGGTACTTGTCCCCATGTGAACAGGTTCAGAGCAAGTGCTAGCTACCTTAAAATAAATAAATAAATAAATAAATAAATAAATAAAGGCTCTAGGAACCATAGGTATGCCCTCTAGTCATGGGCGTGAACTGTGCACTGCTAATCTTCAAGCTACTACAGAGGTATAGTTTGGAGTACACCAGCATAGTTACGTGATCAAATACTACAATCACACCTTCCTTTTACAGTGCAGCCACACACTTAACACAGACAGGGCTCAGTTTACCTCCTCTTTTCCCTCCCATTCCCTACAAAGATAATACAGACCTGACTAGACTGGAACATCGCTCTTGACTTCAGCTGGCAGGAGAGCAGTGATCACCATGCAAAGCTATGATCGTTTGTAAAGGTCACCCTGGGATACTGCTTATGTTTTATGCACTTTAAGAGCAAGGTGAAATTTGAGTTCTGCATTTTGCTCTTCCAGAGGTCCTGATCAGGATGCCAAGAGTTAGAACAACACGTTCTATTGCCAAGGAAGGATCCACAGTCAGCCAGGCTTGGTATTTAATACCCATCCTCACGTGGGGCCTGCACCATGTTCTGGTAACAAGCCATCTGTATTTCAATATTCCACCGGCGTTCCTCTCAACAGCTGTCTTAGCCTTTACCAAAGGAGCTCATTAGGTTTAGTAAACTTCCCTCTCTTGCCTGACAAATTTATTAAATTGCCATTCCCAAGACGTCTCATCCTGCCTTACTGAAGGGGAGTCTCAAGCTTACATTAGTGGTTAAGAGAGCTAGCCCGTTCTCTTCCATCATCCCCATCAGAAGCCTGAAGTCGCAACAGCTGCCCTTCCACAGCTTCATTTTTATACCACACATTCTCCAAAATCATCCCACCTCCCATTGTTTCTACAATACTTTCCATCAAAAAAAGTGCCTCATCTTTAATCCTTCCAAGACAAGTGGGGTCATGTGCTCCCACCTGTTTTTCCTGCTTGGTGCAGGGGGCTGGACCCGATGATCTTCTGAGGTCCCTCCCAGCCTTACAACCCAGAAATTGCCCATCTTAACCAAAACGGAAAACAAACAAACAAAAAACAATATTTCCACAAATTGTCACTGCTTCTTGGACACCCAGCTTTGCATGGGAAACCCAGGGCCTGATTTTGTTTAGGTACTGAACACCCACAACCGACTAGCTGCACTTGAAAATCTGGTTGCTCAGCATCTCCTACGGTGTCAAGACAGCCAGAAGTCACTATATAAACATCTTTACCTTTCCTTATTTATCCTTAGGACAAAAGGCCTCATGTAAGCAAGTAAGAGTTCACACAGTTTTCTCTGGTTGGATATTACTGCATAAGAGGAGACTAAAGATGACCTGGCAAATTTAAAAAAAAAAAAACAAAAAAAACAAAAAAAAAAAAAACCCTGTGTTTGAGCAGCAGCAGAGTGTCTCCATTGCAGAAAGAGCCTGGGTGATTGGTGCCCACGCCCAGCCCAAACCATGCAGCGGAGTCATAACCTAGAGTAACTAGGGTCTCATTAGTACTAAGATCATTCAAAAGGGCTTTTAAGAACATACCTAATGGTCCTTCACACTGCAGGAAGCGAAGCAACAATACCTTCTTTGCACACAAACAGCAGAACTTGTGCGTGCTTTTCGACACAACGAAGTTGTGAGCAGGCGGTGGAGAAGTCTCATTGCTTAACTGGGTTTTTACTGTTACGTGAGTAGGTTACTAGTCCAAGTAAAAACAGTCTGGGCTCCTACCCTTACCTGCAGCTGTGCCAGCTAACTTGCATAAAAAGCACCACTAAACACTTCTCATCCAAGTTTTGCATGTTGATAAAACAAAGGGCCAAGGCCAAAGAGCCTGGGGTAAATGCAATTCAGGCCTAAGAGACAACAGTAGCAATTTAAATCCAAATCCTATCTACACAGCCTCCCCTATACCAGCCAGTAGATCAGGGGTGGACAAAATGCAGCCCATTCTATCTGGCCCACGGGGCCCTTAAATTTAGAAAATTAATATTTATCTGCCCCGGCTGCCTATCATGCAGCCCTCAATGGTTTGCCAAAACTCAGTAAGTGGCTCTCTGCCCAAAATAACTGCCTGCCCCTGGAGTAGACTAAACTTAAATCAAAGATGACTGTCACTTAACAGGAAGAGGACAAACTCACCATCTACAGCCTCATGCCCTTAACTTCTACCCCATAATCCAGGGGTGGGCAAAATGCAGTCCACAGAGCACCTAAAAACTTTAGAAAATTAAATATTCATCTACCCCTGGCTGCCTGTCATGCAGCCCTCGACGGCTTGCCAAAATTCAGTAAGTGACCCTCCGCCCGACATAACTGCCCGCCCCTGCCGTAATCTCTCTACTCATTTAGAGTTTCTTAGCCGTTGCCACATATCTCCTCCTCTTGGGAGAGCGAATACAGACCAGTTGCGACCTCGCCCCCGTCCTCCCAGGAATTCACAGTACATGCCACACCGCAGCATGTAGAAGTCTCTGCCGGTACTCTTACCCGCCGCTCGCCAACTTTGCTGAGACAATCCTCTCTGCCCTTCCCCAAGCGGGGAAGTATATAGCAGCTAGCAAGGCTGACTCATGAGATTCTGACATGTGTAGCAGCATCTCGAACTGAGTCACTGTGCATTCCTCCGGTCCATAATGGGGATGAGGGACTGTTCGACTATGTTCTCACGGACATAGGAAGTGAGCTAAGCAGTTTTCCCTAGAGTTACCTGGCTAATCAAATATCATGGCCCAAGGACTTGTTTGCATTTAGAAATACGGGATCCAGGTAATTCCTTCTAGTCCTAAAAGTCCCGTCTCCGGCAATCCAACAATCATGTGTCAACTTTCATGTGTTAACCTGCAGCCATTTTGCATTACACATCTGGCATTCGTGTGCTTTCTTATGGAGGGGGAGGAGGGGTGTAAATCTAACATTTGAATGTTTGTTCAGTCCATTTGAAAAGCAGACTTAGAGGTTCAGGATGGAGTTTATATGCTAGAAGCGAGGCAAGGTGACATCCTGCCCATAAACAAACTCTTGTCCATTGGGCAAATCCTGCTCGCCGACAACGCACATAGTTCAGACGGGCTGATCCGGGTAGCCGGCAAAGCTCTGCATCTCCTACCATTTTAGTTTCATCCTGACAGGATGTCACTTCCCCATTTAGCAGTGGCATGCAGCCAGGTACTGTCCTGTTCAATTCCAGATCAAGGTCTCATACCCACATGATACCCAATGACAGTCACCATGCCTCAGGCTTCAGCATAACCCTGTATCAAGATCATAGACTTTTACTGGCTTCTGCAGAGAGGAATGCACAGGCCCATGGGAAGAGTCCTTAATGGAGGTGAGCAGCTGTCCTGCATGTGTTTGGATAAGGAGCAACAGTGGGTCAATTCTCCCGTGGCACAGTAATACGATCTGGGGGACCTCTGGCTGGGTTCTGACAACATGAAGCATAACTCTTTCCTCAGCCCAAAAATCATTTTTCTAGCTCACCATTTCATTAAAGCCCTCTGCTCCAAAGCAACAAGGGGGCAGCAAGTTACCCAATTCAAAAGCTACAGACATTTCCAGAAGAGGTACTAAAACACAGCATTTAAAACACACCCGTCACTTTAAAAGGGGAAGACCGTGAATTGAGAGCTCAGGTGGCGGGGGGGGGGGGGGGGGGGGGGGGGGGGGGGGGAGGGGTTGTCGTCACCTGACCAGGAAAGGGCAGGGCTTAGGAAGGATAAAAGCCCAGGGCCGAAGCTGGAGCAGGGAGTCATCCTGGAAGCTGCCAGGGAGGAGCACCCGAGCAGGCTGCCGAGGATGCAACTCCGACCCATGCTGAATGTGCCTGTAGGAATGCAGCCTTAGGGCTGGCAGAACAGATAGCAGCAGCCTGAGAGATGGGAAACCAGTCTGGTGGTTTGTGGAAGGAACTTAAGGGAAGTCCCAGGGAACAGCTGGGCCTAGAGTACCCAGAGGTCCTACTGGCCTAGGAGCAGGGCCAGGGCTCAGGAATGGCGAAAGGCCAAGAAGGGCCCCAGCTGCAGACTGGCAGGGTTGGAGAGCCCAGGGGTCTCAACTGGCTTAAGAGTGAGACCAGGGTCTAAAAGGAAAGACCAAAGTCAGTAGGGCCACAAACCAGAGACTGAGGGAGCCAGAGTGTCCATAGCCCAGAGAAGGACTGGTATAAAGACAAACAGCCAGGAGCCTGTAGCCTATAGCAGCAGTTATGATTTGATCAGTATGTGACATCTGCGAGGCATGAGCGTGGGCACTGGGGAGGATGGAGCCCATGTAATTAGCCCTTAAGGCAGTGAACGGCAATATCTGCATAGTAAAACGCGATTTCAAGTAAAGCCCTAGGGCAGCTTTCCATTTTCTGAACATCAAGGTATGGCAGACAAGGAGAAAGGGGGATTGCCCAGAGACAGCAAAAAAGAGCAAAGATGACAAAGGCTGAGGGGGCTCCAGGACCACCACAGACACCCCTGGAACAGAACCCTATTACAGGTATTTTAAAAGGGAGTCATGCCCCTGCCCTTTGTGGATATTACAACTTAAGCCAAAGTATGTTGCTGAAATAGATGGTCCTGTAGTAACACAGGTAACTGCTGTGCCCACTTGAGCCGTATCTTTTTGCTTATCTCTCTCCCCACATAGCTGGCAGGTGCTTCTGGCTCCTGCACCTTCCCAAAAGAGCACTGTCCTGGCAAACAGCAGTACAGAGTACACTTCAAGTCTTCCCAGTAGTTTTTTGAATAAAGTTCTCCTCTGGTTTTCCCCTGCCCTTTTTGGAAAGAGGTACATACTTCAATATAATACTGGCCAATGCACAGACAGCCTGCGCAAGCCCAGTGTCAGTGCCCAGCATGGCCTTCAACTAGATTCTCAACTGCGGTCTACCTCGCACTTAATTAAGCCTTTCCCTCAGTCCCACAACCACATCCTTAACAAGTTCTGCCACAAGCTCAGCCCATGGCTCCAGCTTGATCACGTCCCATCAGTCAGTACTAGCTGGCAGCAGGGCAAATCCAATGTTCCACCCAGTGACATTGCTCTAGCAAAAGATCTAGGAAAAACACTTGTACCACCTCAGTCTCCTTCTCAGGTATCCATATCACCCTCATTCTGGAGTCACCAACTGACTTCTGGACGTGCTTGGGGTAGCCAATTTATCTCCATCCCAGCGGAGACTGCAGCACATGCCAATAGTTCCTCCACGCTGCTTGACAGCTCTTTGAGAACCATGCTGGCTAGCTCACAACAACCCAAGAATAATGTGACAAGACAAGGAGAATCTCAGAAATTACACAGCTTGACCCTGAACTCTCTAGGTTGTCCAATTGAAAAGGCAGGAGAACGCGACAGACGGCGTGAAAAAATCTGAACTGCAGCCGGCGCAACAGAACAGTGCCCCACAGGACCGAAGTCTGATCTGAAGGCCGAGCGTGTTATTTTGGAACATCTGTCCTTGGAGTTGCACAGCACAATACAAGGCAAAAGTGCCAGTTGGTTTACCCATTCCTTGTGCCACCAATGGTTTGCCCAAAAAGGTTTCTCCTGCAGCTACCCAGCAACTCAGAAATGCAATGGTTGATGCCAGCGCTCCCAGTCTGGCTTAGCCGTTTGGCAGAGTTTTATACGTCTCAGTCCATTGCAGCCTGTAATCTCGAGTCTCACGTGAGCCAGTGCTCGATGATGAGCCTTGGAAGCGCACCCTCCGCAGCCGCTCCTTCACTGGGCAGAATGATTCTTACTCGTTTAACCCCAGCTAACGAGGGAAAGTGCTACAGAAGCGATTCCTTCCTCCTCCCCTCCCACACACCTCTCTAGTGTACCTGTAATAGGAAGTACAAAAATTGCAATCTGGTAGCTTGTTTGAACCAGAAAGATACCAGCTCTCTCCACCCCACAAAGACTTCTCCATAGAAGCAGACTTCACAAGATGGACAGCACTGAAGCACGCCAGAGGTCACAGTTTCTACATAGTTAATACTTGACCTACTCCTAAAAGCAGCAGATGGGCATGTAAAACAGCTGCTATGTGCTTATACAGATCAAGGAAAAAAGCTGCCGCCGCACACGATTTCAGCCAATGTGATTTAAAAGTCACAGCTGTCCAGAAGTCCACGGCACTTTTATCAGGACATTTGGTGCAGATTACTGGGCTTTAGAGTTGGTCACACTAAAAATATTCTGCCTTCTCTTTGAAAACAGGCCTGTACAAATCTCTTCTTCCAAAAGGCAGTTTACTACATTTCATCAGTCAGAGACTATTGTTCTCCAGACCAGCTCTACCAATAATCGTCCATAAATTCTTCCATGTGTAAGGGTGGACAGAAAACATGGTAGGTTTCTCTGCATGTCACTTGTTTAGCCTTGCCCAGTGTCCAAGCACAGAGGGCATTTCAAGCACTATATATAAGTATGACATACACAGCAAGGATGTTCTTTTCAACTTCCAGTGGAACTGCCAACAATCACTGACCCAATCAAAGTAATGGCATGAACAAACAAGTTACCGGGGTGTAAACTCATCAGCTACTCCACAATGACTGCGTGTACACATTTGCACCCAGTGGAAAACGCAGGGCCACCAATTCCTCTCTGAAAAGCAAAGTAAGCTGCCTCCCACTTGCAGCAGGGTGAGAGCATACACGGGGCAGTTACCACAATGAGGCACTACGATATTCACACCCCGACTTGTCTGCTAGTAACTTGTTTGCCAGCGAGTACCCTTAGTAGCATTAGGTACCTCAGCGGTGATACAAATAAAAGTTAAACTAGCAGTGCTCAACCCTGGCACGGTGTCGTCCAGATGGGATTCCCCATGGGTCCATGGCCTTAGGTGCTAGAATCAGGCAGCCTGGCCTTTGGGCTGGCCCCGCACCATTCGTCTGGCCCGCAGCGGCAAAACCTCAAGCGCCATCAAGGTAAACTGATTCACACAAATTTGCCGATAATTTTAACTGAAAAATAACATGGGGAGGGTGGGAGGGAGTGGGGCAGGGGCTGGGAGCACTACACAGCTAGAGCAGTGAATGGGACCTGAGACAGGGAGTGGGACAGAGCCATGGGCAGCTTGTCCCGGGAGCACGGGAGTGGGGGGCTACTCCCCACCACTGTATACAGCCCCCCCATCTGTGTGTCGGCAGATGAGGGCTGAAGAGCAGCAGCAAGGGCAACAAGTTGCACCTCCCGTTGCCAAGTGCCCTGCTCAGCTCTGGTTAAAAGCACCCCTATACTTAAAAGTGGTGGGGGGCTGCACTTGAACTAAAACTCATTTGCTGAGCTTTAGTTCACAAGCCCCACCCCCATTTTCAAGTGCAGAGACACTGATCCCCTGGACGAGGCACCCATGTCTGTCCCACTCCCCGCACAGACCCTAAGTCCCATTCACCACCCTGGCTGGACAGCACCCCCAGCCCCTCCCTTGCCCCATTTGCTCCCTCACTGTGCAGGGTCTCATTCTGCCCCCAACCCACACCCCTTCTCCTCCACAGACTTACCTGCAGGGAGCTGCTCTCCACGCTGCCCAACTGCATTCTTATAAAACCAGTTATTGGATTGGTGTTGGCCAATATGTCCGGTCAATAAACTGGCCATCAATATCAGCCGAGAAACTCTTTGTTAGTGCACCCCTAAAATATAGTACCACGGTACCACACTAGTACCACCACCAGCACACTCTAAGTATTTAATCTGCCTGACTGGTCAAGGCATAGTTAGGAAGATTAATCATCAGCTTCTAAAAGCCTGCCTAAACCAACCAAACCATTCATCCCTTTTTTTTTTTTTTTTGGAAAGCACTATCACATCCCTCAGTCTGCTTGTGTCATACCCCTCCAGTTTTAGGCAACCAAGCTGTGCTCCAGCGTCAATACTCTTAACACGTCAGCACTGAGACCTAACAGGACAAGTTTTAACAGGACGTGTTAGGGCATGTTAAAGCAATGCAACTTCATTGTTTAAAACTTGAGGTCTGATTCTCAGCCCACACGGAGAAATCTCTCAGCTGCATCCAGGCTCGGTCGTACGGATTCCAACTCGACTACTCGTCTGTTGAAGCCAACTCCCAGAAGCCAGGCAAACCACGCAACCCATGCAGGAGGTTTGTACTAGTTTGAATGCACTTTTAGGGGTGGATCTTAAAACCACCGCTGTTCTCTCAGGCAGAGCAAGTTCAGCCTTAAACATTGCTTGCTTTTGTTGGCTACTGACTATATTGGCTTGAGCTCCCTTTGAAGAAGGGGGGGCGGGGGGGGAGTTGTGCCTACAAGTCTTTTGTATAATGTAGTGGCTTCGTACATTTATGGTGTCAAGACCCCATCTTGGATCTCCTCAGGACACAGATTTTTGACTTGATAATATGCCCAAGATGGGGGGGGGGGGGGGGAAGCAGTTTCAGGCTCTAGTATGTAGGCAGCTGCTGATTCCCCTCCCAAGCTAGGGAGAAAGCCCTTGTTTGGTAACTCTGCATTCGGAGTTACCTAGTTTGGAGTTACCTTGTTTGGTAACTCCGCTTTTAAAACACACCGCCACCTTCTGCCCTGAAGCTCTCCAAGCAAAACTTGCTGCTCTGCTTATGGAAACAGGAGTGTTTACTAAAAGAACAAGTCAAAATATTTTTGCCATCCCCAGGGTATACCGAGGGTTATTAGAGTCTTAAAATGGAAAGAATTATACACTAGTAGCACTACTACAGGGAGCAGTCCACTTCCACATTTCACTGGCAAAGCAGGAAAAAGTTCAGTTGTAAGCACAGACAGAAAATTAAAAAAAAAAACAAACAAAAAAACAACTACAATTCACATTCAGGGCCCTCTGCAGTCTCTTACAGGGACTTAGGACAAGGGCAGTGCAAGTAGCACATTTTGCATGAAGACTGGAAAGAAAAACTGTTCATTTGAAGAGCTTCTTTGCCACTCAACACAGATAGTCCTAGGATGAAGATTAAATTCCACATGTAAGAAAGTTCAGGAGGATACTGAAATTGAGAAAGAGACAGCAAGACTTTGACTTTTAGATAAAAATCAAGTGAGAAAAATCAAGACAGCAGCAGTTTTCCTACATCTGTGCAGACAGGGCTGGATCAACGCATAGGCAAAACTAGGCATACGGTTAGGGCCCTGGTCCTTCCCTCTGCCGCAGCAGCACAAATGGCCCTGTCCACCTCCATTCCCCTCCCCTCCGCTGGCCTTGCTGCGGTGGCGGCTGCTTCCTAGCCAGGGGCTCAAGCCCTGCTCCCCACAGGCAGCAGAACATAAGCAGCAGTGCTGCACCAGGTGGATCCACACTGTCCATCTGACAGCAGGCAGGGCATTAGGTTTCCTTTGACAGATATTTTACGATTGCTGATAACTCCAACAATCTGGGCATAATGCTATCCCCACTGCAATGATAACCCAAAATAAGGAACCCACAGTCGAGTACTTGGAGCAGCTGAACGTCTTCAAGTCGGCAGGACCAGATGGACTACGCCCAAGAGCGCTGAAGGAACTGGCTGGAGTCATTGCGGGACCGTTGGCAAAGATAGTTGAAGACTCGTGGTGCTCAGGGGAGGTCCCAGAAGACAGGAAAAAGGCCAATGTGGTGCCAATATTTAAGAAGGGGAGGAAGGAGGAGCTGGGAAACTATAGGTAAATCAGTTGGCCCTTGATACTGGGTAAAATTTTGGAAAAAAATTATCAAGAAGTCCATTTGTGAGAGGCTGGCAGAAAGCATGATGCTGAAGGATGGCCAACAATGGTTTCATTGCAGGCAGGTTGCATCTGACCAACCTCATCTCCTTCTATGATCAAGTAACGAACCACTTGGGCACGGGAGATGCAGTTGAGGTCATATATTTGGATTTTAAAACAGCCTTTGACATGGTCTCTCATGATACTCTTACAAAAAACCCCAAAAAACCTGGGGCTGGCAGAATCCATGATCAGGTGGCTAAGGCGTCGAACCTAGAGTGTTAGTGGATGGGTCTGTATTACCTCGGTGGGAGATGGCCAGCGGTGTCCCACAGGACTCGGTTCTTGGCCCCATGCTAGTCAACATCTTTATCAAGGATTTAGATAAGGATGCGGAAAGCATGCTGACCAAGTTTGCATTATGGGGAAAAGCGGTTATGTGCTAGGGGATAGAATATGGATACAAGTGGACCTGGACAAGCTGGAAAGGTGGGCAAAGCAGAGCCGGATGCAGGTCAATAAGGATAAATGCAGACTGCTTCACCTGGGGAGAAGTAACTAGCAACATGAATAGTTAGGAGATGTCCTGGCCAGCATGATGGCTGAAAGGGACCTCGGGATTATGGCTGATCACAGGATGAACATGAACCACCCGTGTGACACTGGTCGGAGATAACAGCATACTGGGATGCATTACCCAATGCATTATTTCCTCAGCTCTGCTCGTGACACTTCCTCTCTACCTGGCCTTGGCGAGACCCCAGTTGGAGTACTGTGTCCAGTTCTGGGCGCCACACTTAAAAAAGGTGGAGGATCTTGAAAGGGTCCAGAGAAAGGCCTCAAGAATGATTAAGGCCCTGGAGGACAAACCTTATGAGGAAAGACTGAGGGATCTGGGACTGTTCAGCCTGGGGAAGAGGAGACTGAGGGGGAACTTGGTGGGCATCTAACAGGGGTAGGCAAAAATATGGTCCGTGGGCCAGATCTGGTCTGCCAGGCCATTCTATCCAGCCCACGGGGCCCCTAAAAAAAAAAATTAGAAAATTAGTGTTTATATCTGCCTCTGGCTGCCTGCCAAAGATGACAAGAGCCAGAAGCAGTTGGACCAAGGGGAAACCACAGTAGGCTCCCGCAATGGCCGGGCCCACCCAGCCCCCCAGCTGGAAGCCCAGCAGGGGCTTCTGGCCTGGGACTGTTTGTGCCTCCCTGCACGGAAGCAGGAAATTCAGGCAAGAGCTGCAGGGAGCGCAGGGTCTGCACCAGTGTCCAGGGCCAGCGCTGGCGGGGCCCAAAGCAGGTGGTCTTTGGAGCCTGGCCAGCTCCCCTCTCTCCCTGCTGGTGCAGCCCAGCCTAGCTCCACAGACCCCTACCAGCCCACTCCTTGCATTCCTGGTGTCCTGCCCTGGGCCCTGCACGCCCGCTCACTTCCACGGCCTCCGCCACTTCCCCGGTTTTCTGCCCGCCTGCTGGCACTCTGCACCACCTGGCTTCCATACCCACACCCACACAACATATAAGACAGACTGCATTTTGAGCTATTATGCAATCACTTCTACATATACAGCACAAATGCACACAAAATCAGGACAAATATATATTTTTAAATTCAATTAAAATATATTATTATGGGCGTTTGATTTTTAGCATCTAAATTTGGTTTTTTTTCCCCCCTCCCTTATGATGGCAGTCTTTCTTCCTCAAAGGAGTACTTCCAGGGGCAAGGGGAGGGACTTCTGGTGGCAAAAGGTCAGAGGTTAGAGGCAGGACTACCCATGCAGCCCTTGACCCCTTGCCAGAACTCGGGAAGTGTCCCTCTGCCTGAAATTACTGCCCGCCCCTGGTCTATAAAGTATGAAAAAGGGCGAATATTGGGAGCTGGGAGAAAAGTTGTTCACTAGGGCACCCCAGGGGAGGACGAGGAGCAATGGCCGTAAACTGTTTGAGGATGGTTTCAGGTTGCAAGAAAAACTCTTACGGTAAGGGTGACCAGAATCTGGAACAGGCTCCCAAGGAGGGGGTGCAGCCCCAACCTTGGAAGTCTTCAAGAAGAGACAGGACGGACGCCTTGCCGGGATCATTTGATCTCAGCAGTATTCCTGCTCAGAGCAATGGGTTTGGACTCAATGATCTTTTGTGGTCCCTTCCAGCCCTTAATTTACAATTCCACGAGTGTACAAAAGCTGTCCGTACGGCATGTTTTGAAAGCCAAGAAACTTTCTTCCAGTGCTTGGGGTGACTGGCACATTAGCTTGTTGTCCCCCGCCGCAACAGCGGCACTTTTTACCAACAGCTTCAAAGCAAAGCCCAAACACCCTAATGCCAGGACAGTGATGTGTACAAGGAGGCATGCCATGGCAACCACTTTGCTTCACAGCAATTCTTAAAAGGATGCATAAGACAAATATTGTTTCACACAGAGGCACAGGTCAGCTCCTCCCCAAGTCTAGCCCGTCTCACTTCCACGCGCTGGGACCGATGCAACAGAAGAGCATTTGCAGGACCAGCCCTACAGGGAAAGCAGTTTACTGGTAATTCCCTAGAACTGTCTGGTCTTCATTTACGATTTAATGGGGGGAAGTGTTACAAGTGCACTTCCCGATTCAGTTTCAGGAATCAAAGAGCATCTGCGCTGTGGGGCCCAGGTAGGTGGGCCTTCCTTCAGCATAGTCAGAAGACCCCACGTGAATGGGCCCACTACAGCGCCCGTTTTTTGGCAGCGCCCAAATCAGTCTCCTCGGAGAGCAAGGCTAACTTCATGCAATAAACATAACAGAAGGTCAAATTTAGCATGGCATCATCCAGAGCCCATGGAAACAAGACCTCACCACATATCACAATCCAAACTGCATTACAGGACCCAAACCAGGGGGAAGGCAGTTAGATCATCAGTCCTGGCCTCTGCTCACATATCAGCAACCAGGTCAAGGATTGCAAGGCCTTTCACTCCAGAAGGGGCTGCTGCCCTGGTCTTAGCATTTTGCCAACTGGCCCCAGCCAGCAAAGCTAAATCGCCAGAATCCCACTTTAAGTCGTTAAGCAGTCCTTCCAACCCATGTATTAGGACGTTTTTTGTATCGAGCTCCAGGCTTAACAACTTCACAGCTGTTTTTATTTGCCAGAGCCCATCTGGAAGCATTTCAGTGCAGAGATTCTGCCTTTACATGCCTAGGAGCACCCCAGTCACCAGTGGTGTCCTCCATACCTTCAAGTCCATTAAAAATCAATCAATCAATCCATCCATCCATCCCTCCCCCAACTACATGGCTTACCATGAGCTCCTGTCCAGATGGCCAGAAGGTTCCAGTTCGCTCTCAAAGGGTTATCAGAGCTCTGCGGTTGCACTGAGTAACCTACAGCAGCTCACCCTGGCTAGGGTGGGAGAAAAGCATTTTTGAACAGTTGCCACTACACAAGTTTGAACAGAAGCCAGCATCCAAATCCTGCCCAGAAGGCATTAGGCAAGATCAGAGGCCTCTTGAAAAGAAAACTAAACATCCAGCAAGAAAAATACAGTCCTTACTTTACAAGACAATATCCGCAAGGCTCCTTCAGACAAAGGCTGATTCACCACGTTAATAAAGAGCTTGTAGCTAGTTTCCTCATTATTTATAATCACAATAGCTTGCTCAGGGGGGAGTTAGTTTCAAACATGATTTTGTCTCTACATGAAAGCTCTTTTAACTCCCCAGCCATGCAGGGACCACAGAAAGAGAGCAGGACAAGTAAAGGATGACTCCTTTGTTTTTACATTGAGCTCATGCATGAGAAATGAAGTTGGGTGGTTAGTCAGCGCAAGGATTGTTTGCATTCATTTTTAAAAGCCAGTTCCTGCAGAATAACACAAGGAAGAGCACTTGTTTACCCAAGACAGATCTGCAACGCTGTTCTTCCAGAGTTTGGGAAACTCATCTTTCGTTCCCGTGATCTACTTCCCTTGTCTTTATCACTCTCTCCCCCTAGCACCGTGCAAACACTTTTCTTTTGTTTTTTATTTATTTATTTTTTTATAAATAAGACTTACGGACTTGAGCAATGTTTTTTTTTTACCTAGTTTCTCACTGGGAAATAGGACAAAACTAATTGCGTGTCCCAAAAAATTCTGGAACTTTGTCTGCTGTGCTGCAGAACGTTACACTGAACTTTTCATACAAGCCGACCACATTATGGTGTGAAGGTTGCAAGGACCCAACTGCCAGAGTCTGGAGAAAATGGCTCCAACTGATATACCTAAAGCTTCCTTACATTAGGCAGCGAGCATTTGACACCATTAGGGCTAAGCACAGACAGTTAAAAAGCCCGAGGCTGAATCGACAGGTTAATCTAAGCTGCAGAGATTGAACTGATAAGCAAGTGAACATTCACTTTTGATTCTGGAAAAGCAGCCACACGCCTGCAGTGGCCTAGGTAAGAAGCCAGGGGGGGTTAGACTATGCCTCCCTGCTTAACTGGAGCAGACAGCTTCAGTCTAGAGGGGACAGTATCATAGAATTGAAAGACTGGAAGAGACCTGCAAGATCATCAAGTCTGGTCCCCTGCCACGGGCAGAAAGTTATTGAGCTTGTTTGAGCCCAATAAGGGGCTTATGCAGCCTCATTCTGAAACAACTCCAAGGATGGCAACTGCACCACCTCTGCTAGGAGTGTGTTCCAGATTCTGGTAACCCTTACAGAAAACAAGTTTGTTCTTATGTCCAGCCTAAATTTTCCCTCCATTAGCTTGTGCCTATTGGTCCTTGTCCTCCTTTGAGGTGTCTTCCTGAAGAGTTGCTCCCCTAGATTTTGATGCTCACCCCTAATGTACTTGCAGGCAGCTATCAAGTCACCGCTCGCCTTCTCTTACTCAGGCTGAACAGGCTGAGTTCCCAGAGTCTCCCCTCATAGGGCCCATCCTCCAGGCCCCTAATTATACAGGTGGCTGTTCTTTGTACCCTCTCAAGCTTGTCCGCATCCTTCCCAAAGTGTGGTGCCCAGACCTGGATGCAGGACTCCAGCTGTGGCCTCACCAATGCCAAACAGAGAGGGAGAAGCACATCCCTGGATCTACTGGCAACACGTCGGCTGATGCACACCACGGTTCTCTCTGTCCTGCTGGCAGCCTCATCACACTGTCATCTCATGTTCATCTTCCAGTCAACAGTGACCCCCAAGTCCTGTTCAGATGCTGTGCCAGCCAGTGTACTGCGTCCCATCATGTCATTACAGTGAAGGGTCTTCCTACCCACGTGAAGAACCCTGCACTTCTCCCTGTTGAACCTCATCCAGTTCTGTTCTGCCCATAAAACCAGTCTGTCGAGGTCATCCTGGATCTTTACCTTAGCCTCTGATGTGCTCATGTTTCCCCACAGCATAGCGTCACCTGCAAACTTAATCACTGA
Source organism: Crocodylus siamensis (assembly GCF_052110815.1). Taxonomy (NCBI): domain Eukaryota; kingdom Metazoa; phylum Chordata; order Crocodylia; family Crocodylidae; genus Crocodylus; species Crocodylus siamensis. The sequence continues at coordinate 9,542,614 of NC_143406.1, read as the reverse complement.
ACTTTCCACCCCCCTCATCCAAGTCATTAATAAATTCATTAAAGAGCACGGGTCCAAGCACAGATCCCTGGGGGACACCACTGGCGATGGCCCTCCAGGATGAGGCCATCTCATTGATTACACCTCTCTGGGATTGGCCCATAAGCCAGGTGTCCACCCATTCTCACTGTAGACTGGTTCAGCCCAGTACCCTCTAGTTTAGTTCTGGGACAGAAGTTCAATAAACTGATTTAACCAGAATTTAAAAGTCTGAAATTATATCCAGCCAGGTTTCATCTTAAACTGGTTTCAGCCATTTTGAAAGCGGTTTATGTGCACTGAACTTCTAGCTTAAGTACAGACCAGCAAAAAAAAGCCCACGGCTGAATTGATTCAGTCTTTGCAGCTTAGTCTAAAATGCAGAGAGATTAAACTGAAAAAGAATTAAAAAGACATTAACTTTTGATTCAAAAAATGCAGCCACATGCCTGCAGTGGCTCAGGTCAGAAGCCAGGGGATACAAAAGCAGGGATCTCTGGCATACAGCCAGCATGGGCTGTGTGCTTGCTTCCTCTTCCTGCTGACCCTGAGGTCTCTGGGCATTGCAGCCCAGAATCACAGCAGTAGGACACTGCAGGGTTGCTCATCACTTCTTTCTGCTTCCAGGTGCCTCTGGGGTTTGCAGTCCACAGTAGCAGCCAGCAGTAAATTTTTAGCAGGGCAGGGCAGTTCTGTACTCAGGGAAAGGAAAGTTTAACCCCCATCGCTGACCCCAGCCCCCAGCCAGGATTTGCCTGGGGGAAGGGGCAGTCCCCCCACCAAAATAAAACAAACCCTTCTTTGCTAGAGCAGACAGCACAGCACACCCTGTGGCTGGAAAGCATGCTGGGGGACTGCGATTTAAAAAACCTGAACTAGGAAGGGGTCTGGGACAGAAGTTTCGTGAAACGTTTGACCCAAAAATCAGTTAAGTCTGATACTATATTCAACCAGGTTTACCTTAAACCAGTTTCAGCCATTTTGAAACGGGTTTACGTACACTGAACTTCCATTCTGTTACAGGTTTAAACCAGTTTCCGATCACTTAAGCTGGTTTACGTGAAACTTCTGTCCCTAACCCTGCTGCGTTACAGATTTGAACTGGTTTCCAATCACTTAGACCTCTGCTTCCCAGACTAAAGGCTTTCCTTCCTCTTATAGACTTGTGAAATCTAGGCTAGGGGCAGAAGTTGCACAAAAGCAGGTATATCTAGACTCCACAAGATCCAGGATTTCTAATGAGAATAAGGCTTCAGGTCATAGGGGTGAGGTGGTATCAGATGCTATTTCTGTGGATAAGTACGGTAGTAAGGAGGGTTTTGATGTACTGACAGAAGTGCTATTTATGAAAGAGCAATAGTAATTGCAAGAGATTCAGTGACTGAAAGACGGAGGAAGATGGTCAACGGGGGAAAAAAATATCTCTCTTGGCCATGTCCTGAAGTCATGGTCTCTTTTTAGACATAGAGATGTTGGAGTGGGCCACATTCTCTGGCTAGACCAGAAGTGAAATTCAAACAGCAAGACTCACAGCCCTCCCCAGTACTTCGGATTCTCTTTCTGGCTGCCAATTCTGGAGCATTTGAGTTTAGCTTCCCTCCATAACAGGCACTCCTTTGTATCCCTGTGTTTAACACAACAGGCTTGGTTCAACTCAGACAGGTGTGATCTGGCTTGTCATATCAGTCACAGTTACAATCTTAAAGCAAAGCGGGCCATCAAGTGCTGCCTGCACTGACACTCCATCCTGTAGGCCAGGGGCGGGCAATTATTTTGGCTGCCAGGCCACTGAACGAGTTTTGGTGAGCTGTTCAGGGTCGCATACACAAGTGTTTCAGGAGACATTTTAACAAGTTGTAGATGACAAACAAATCGTATACTAAAAAAAACAAACTTGTGCTTTAACATTTTAATCTCATTAAAAATATATATATTTTTGTCCTCACTTGTGTATATAAAGGCAATTGCATAACAGCTCAACATAAAACCTTACTCTTGTATATTGGGGGGCAGGGGGGGGGCTGCCCATGCACTAGGTCCTGACAGCCAGCTGGGGATGGTGGGAGGGACGTGGGGGGCAGGGGGCATATGTAGCAGAGCTCACCCAGTGCTGTACAGATGTGGTCTGCACCCCACCACCTAGCCCGCAGCTGCCCCAGCAGCACTCCACATGTGACCAAACCCCATCTGCTCCTGCCCAGGGCAGTCCATGTACTCTGGCTTATAACCCACCGAGGATCCCAGCCCACACACATAGCTTCCTGGCAGGGCTGTTCCTGGTACAATTGCAGCGGCCCAGGTACTGCTTCCCCCCACCCACCTCCAGTGGGTCCTCTTCCTGCCCCTGCTGTGCCACTCTGGGCAGCCTGTAGCACAGGTACGGGTAGCAGCCATGGGGATGCATGCTGGGCACGTGTCCAGCCAGGCATGGGGAAAGCTGCATCCAGGCAGCTCCTGCCTCGAGCCACTTTCTACCCACTTGGCCATCTGCAAGTGGCTGCTCATTGCATATTGCCTACCCCTGCTGTAGACAGAGGCTAAAACCCAATACACTTGTGACCCCAAAAAACATTCAAACTCAGGTTGCTCAGGAATGAAGAGCTAGTCTCACTGCAGGATCCATTTGGTTTAAAACAAATAATGGAGTTCTCAGAGCACTAGCACCAGTTCCCTTTCAAACGAGGTTTACTATTGAGGCAGCACTGATTGAAAACAGCTTGTTTCCCTCTGCAAAGCTGGGATAACTTCTGTTGCTTCATGACAATGTTCCTGCAGAAACTGAGACATATTAGTCAGTCATAACCCACGACAGGAAGGGGAGGGCTGCCTAGCAGGTGATATCCAAGAAAGCCTCTTTTGTAAGAGTCCTTGCTTATCTCTTCCTTCCCACCTGCAAGTCAAGCAGTTAACCAGAAATCATCCTTTCCACTGCTGACTTGGTATGAGGCAGCAGCCAGAAATAAGGTTTCTAGCATGCGCCAACACAGTTCCAGACATCCCAAGGTCAGGGTGCAGACGGACTCATTTCCCCTTCCAAGGAAACCAAGTCCTTGCATCATAAGTAGTGCTGCTTCATGCCATACCCAGAAGCAATGGGTATGCCTACATGAATGCCTAAAACAAGTACTGCAGCAGCAGCAGCCGCCCTCAAAAGCCCTGCTAAGCAGAAAGAGAGCTTAACCACTAGTTCCCCTTCTGTAAAAAGTAGGGCAATGCATTAAGGGACTTGAGCAAGGCCACACAACAAGTCAGTGGTACAGCCAGGATTAGCACACAGCTGTTCCTGGCTCCCAGCCCTCTGCTCAGCCCACTAAACACAGCTCCCTGGGGCAGAGTATTGCTGCCAGAACACTACAAGCACCAGCTGGCCAGAGAGATTTGGACCTAAAGACCGATCCGAGGCAAGCTGCAGTCAGGAGACTGAGTGAGCATCTGCTTTACCAGTCAGTACGTGCAATGGTTTGGCTAACACCCCTGACCTGTTCCACATCCCAGCAAGTCAGGTTTTCCACCATTACCAAGACAAATCAGTTATGCGAGTCACATTCCCCTCTAAAATCCATAAGCAAAGGAGGCCAATTTGCAGGTAGCCCCATGGCTCAAAAGGGTGGTAGGAAGCCATGTAGCATTTCAGCTCTAAACCATGCATCCAGACCCAGTGAGTAATTAGCATCTAATGTTTAGCACCATCCTGAGTCCGGTCAGCGACCCATCTGGAGGGCATGCATGTGTGCAGTGGAGCAGAGTCCATGCCCAGTATCCATCTCCCAAACTGAGCAGAGACAACTGCACTGGTTCTCTCACGTAATTCTAAAAGCAATTCTTCCATGTCAATTGAGGAAGTCTGTGCTGGTGCAGACAGGATTATGCAGTTTCCTGAACCGTCAGTATAGCCATTTCAGCACCACGCCCTCGAGATGCATCTGAATTTATGATGCCATCTAAACTGGAGCCTCTGGTCCATCAACAACTAGCAAACTCAGGGTACTCCCAGCACATATCAGCTGGCACTAGACTATGCATGCTTGTTCATTAACTACACAGGCTCATCTTGAAATTGCACCAGAGCTACATTAAAGTTTCAGTGCCCATGCTACCAGAGGTTCTAGCTACGCATGTGGAAAAAGACTAATTAAAGCACTACTAATCAGGAAGGAAACTGGGACCACGTAAATCCCTTGCAAGAGAAATGAATGTTTCAGAGACTTAATATTGGGACGAAGGAAACTGAGCTTAAAAAAAAAAAAAAGGAAGCAGAGACAAGCTTCTGCAAGTGAGACTATTCCTCCCTACTGCTGTCAAGCCAGAGACATAGGAACTGTTAGTACTTCTATACCTGCTTTTTTCTCCAGCCACTGGGCACCAGGTGCAAAAATATTAGGATTATTTGAAGGTGAATTCTCATGTCTAAAGTTACAAAGAAGAATTGCCAGCAGATTCACATCCAAGCACAGACAGTATGGGTACATGAATTAGCAAGGGTCACAGAAGAAGGTTAGCCGAGGATTGGGCTGTTGCCAAATGAAGATCGATCATCAGGCAAGAGCAGATAATAAAGACAAAAAGCCTCATCCACACCAGCGGTTTGCAGCTTCCTTTCACTACCAGCTATCCAAATGCCAGTAGCTGCCATGCAGATGAGCCTCAGCTATGACCAACTCCCTGCATCACAGCTCCAGCAGTATGCTAGTGTGTGCAGAGCCAAGGTCTGCCACCAACAGCATCAGACGAAGAGGAAAAAGTCCGTTTGACCTAATGTACCGTCTACTGTACTAAAGCATTAAAGGTAGTAAAGACCTTGATGGTGGCAGATATATGAAGTGATGAATGCAATGTCTTAAGATAATATCTAGCAAGAGAGCCAAGGAGCATAGATCATCACATGGAGATGCAAACAAAGTGAAAAGAGCTGGGGATGGGACTTTTGTTCAAGTTCCCAAATTTTAGACCTCACCTCATTGCCATTCATGGCAGACTTCTGCAGCCTTGTGGACTGGCAAAGAGGTTGCAGAGTCTGGAAGCAGGAGAAAGCAAGGCCTCCTAAACAGCCAAGCTAGTTCAAAGAGAACCTTGATTCAAGTCTGAAGAAAAGATGGCAGGGGGACATAAAGGCATTGCACAAGTCCTTGTGCGGCTTCAGCCCCACCCCAACTTTCAACTGTCCTAAGCTTAAAGCTGTTTTTAGCACCCATGTGAAAAGGGGTTGGTATTTTACCGGGAGTCAGTGAAGGCTCAGAGAGGTCTGAAGACATGGCCAAGACCACAGGAATAGCTGTGGCAGAGGAGGGAATTAATTGCTACCACCAGAGATGCCAGCTCAGCCATCACCCACAAAGCCGACTAAGAGTGCTGGTCCCTAAGGGCGCCTATACACGTGCAGCGAGACTGCTCCGATATGCTGTAATTACAGCCCGTTGGAGAAGACTTGATTAATCAAGTCTGCTGGAGCGTGGTAATTACCTCATTCCAGCAGACCCTAGCATCACATGCATCAGCATCCCCGCGCTGAAAAATGGCAGCGGGGTGCTTTAACTAAGCCCTAAGGGGCTGGTTCAATCTCAGCCTCACTGTCTCCTTTACCTCCAGCAAAGGGAATGAACTTTTTTGCTTCCCACAGCCATAGCTCAGCCGTGAACCGTGCCAAATGCACTCATACCTTTTAGTCACAATATCAGATCAGCGGTGTTTGCAGAATGTGTGCGCTTAGCTACCTCGTATCAGCCTGGCCAGCAAAATGAGATTACGGCCTAACCGCCTGTTTGCCAAACAGTATTATAGCTCTACCGTATTTGGGTCTTTTGGCTTGCATGAGGCATGCTGCGCTGAGTAAATACGTTCATCCATAAAACCAGGAGAAAAACCTTCCATAGTATCCAGTGCGAAGACCTAGATGGAGCATAGTTCACAGAGCTAACGTAAGAATGGGAGTCAGGCCCCATGCTTGCCAATCTTTTGGCTGTACCTCCTCCTTAAGTCATGTAATCAAGTAAACAGTTTAACAAGTGACAGATACCTGCCTACTTCCCAGACTGCAGAAAAGCTGCTTGCACAGAGAAGGGCTTATACATTCATCCTGTAGTCATACCTTTTGCAAAGGAATCAAAGCCAGTGGTGCTCATCCTTTCGGCCCCAAGCACAATGCAAGTGGCGTGCACCTAACCACGAGTGCCAGGGATCAGGACCCATGCCACCCTGTGCGCCCGGCCCCACAAGGCTCCTGATTAAAGCCATTTACAAACACACCCTTCTTCACACCCTCTCCCACGAGGCAAGCCTCTCCATTTCACCAAGTGAGAAGCGCTTGGACATCAAGTGACGTTCCTGTAGTCACGGACTGTAAGTCGGTGATGTTACTAGGATGTTTGACTGCTCTTCCGGGCAATACAAGTCACATGCCCATATCCTCTGAGCAACTTCACTCTTCTCTGCTCTTCTGGACTTACCGGGTGCAAAGCCACGTGCAGTGGAAAGGCTGCATTCTTTTGCTCACAGTCATCGCTTCAGACGCCCACAAGATCTCCCTTACCTCTCCGAGCTGGACTGCCAGGAAACAAAAACCCTTTCGGTTACTGACAGAAAACAGCATTACCAGAACCACAGGTCAGGGCAACAAGGCGGCTAGCAGATGAGTAGTGTCCAGATGCAAGGAATATCCGTCAGATATTTGCAGGAAGGGGCAACACAATTACTTACTTGAACTAGCTGAAGAGTTGCATGATTTGCCTTGATCTGTTCGTACTTGCTGGACATGGCAAAACGAAAGGAAGTATGTTTTAGGCCGAACAGACGCATGCAAGATGACAAATGTTTGCAAGAACAAATGGGCTGCATACACACCCAGAAACAGGGGGTGGGGGCAAGAGAAGGGAACGGCATGCAGCATTATGGTGACTCAGCAAGAACGGGATGGGAGAAAGAATACAAGGCATGACTCGGTGTTGAGCTTCAGAGCGGTAAGCCACCTTCACTGGGGGATGCTGGAGGGAGTGTGTGGGACAGGAAAGGCGGTCTTGCGGTTGGGATGCTGCACTGGAGATCTGGCCTCGAATCCCAGCTATGCTACAGGTTCTGGTGTAACCTTAGGCAAAGTGCTTACTCAGGATAACTTCCCAACCTCCCACAATAGTCATTTGCATTTATGAGACAGGTGGGGACATACAGATAGCCTGTTGTTGAGGCTCTCATTCTCCCCTCCCCACAAAATAGCTACAGATTTTTTTGCCATTTGCTCCAACTAATCATTTAATAACATGGAAGGTTTAAATGCAAAAATTGGCAGAGCCGTCCTGCAGACCAGTGACAGCCAAGTACAGGTTGGTAGCTGGCCAACACCTATTATAATCCTCTTCACTGGCCCCCGCCCCTAGATCTGATGTCCAAGTTTCAGCCAAGAGCAGACAACAAGCCATTCACCCAGCAGGCGCCCACATCCACGTGAACTGGATGCTGCTGTAGCACCAGACACTAAAGACGCAGCAAGGCCTGGAGGTTGGTCTGTCACCAGGACTGGGTCCAGGAGCAAAGTAACTGCTAGCAGAGTCTCTCACTAGAGCTCATACCTTGGCTACACGGTTCAACTCCAAAACGACTGTTCAATTCCTCCAAACCCCTATGTGAACACACTTATTTTGGCTTCAGGGTAGCTAAAATACATCCATAATGGTCTTAATGTTTCTACAGGGGTTTCCACCAGTCTAAGAAGCTGAACCAAGCCAAAGGGATTTCCTTAGACAGGGCCCAGCAGCAGACTTAAAAGGAGGTGCCTCCCTCTCCCCAACGGTTGCTTTAAAAAAAAAGAATTGCATTTATCGCATTTTTCCTGGCATGATAGATGGCTCCCTGACCCCACCATCACCTCAAGTCACTCTATTTATAGCCGATAAGTGTTAAGTGAGCTGTTGAAGGCAGCAGCATCCATTAAGGAGACAGGGCATCCATAGCAGCCCACACAGTGGCTGCTGAACCCGATAAGGCTAACAGACAGACATCCAGCAGAATAAAAAACCTGCCCGAGAGCCTAAGGAACGCAAGCAGCTCTCACTCGGACCACGCTTTACACACACTCAGCAAGTCAAAGGTGGGACAGGCAAAATTCAAGTATCACTCCCCAGTCAGGGTCCAGTTCCAAAAAATCATGTTGCAAACAAACAATGCGTAGTCATTTGTCACCAGGGGTGTGTTGCTTCCCCAGCAGTCTGTTTGCTGCTTAAGCTTTGCTTCCTGCAAAAAAGATACCAAGATAGATATCTCTGCAGCAATCACAGCCCCTGTGCCTTGGTGACTATTTCAAATTAAGATCTAAATTGCACTTAAACCAGGAATGAATCCCAAGCCAGAGAATCCGTCCGGGAGGAAAGACTAGAAGGAAAGAAAAAGAAAAAAAAAAAAAAAATGATGATACCCCTAGATAGGCTGAAAGTGGCCAGCAGGTTTCACGCTTTATGCTACCCCATAAATAAATGATGATTGTAAGTTATCAAGTAGCTCAACCTTGTCTCAAAGTCAAACGCGAGGGCTCTGCTGAAAGCAACTCCCAAAAATCTTTATCATATCAATGGCAAAAACAATAGCACTCTCACATGTGCTACTTGGGTGCCTAAACAATTAATTGGGTTGGGCTGCAATACCCAGAGAACAGAACCCCATGGCGCGCTTATCAAAAAAGTGAATAACGGCTTTCTGAAAACTCCCTACTTTCCGTCCAAATTATCCACCACCTTGTCCATATTATGAGGCTGCACTGCTTTCCCAACACCAGCCACGACAGAGCCACACATGGTATGGACACCAGTCCACCAGTCTACAATTACCTTATGCCTCACACTAGAGTCATGTGCCCTTTCCCATTTCTCATACTGGAATAAACTCCACCTTAAAGGCAATTTTACACCAGTGGAAGTGTGCCCGCACTGGGGATTGCATTGATATGGTTTTGCTTATCAAAGTATCACACCTCTGATCAAAAACTACACCAGGAGAGCTGCCGAGTCGCAGGAATACCTCCTAACCCCATTCACAGCCACATCGCCACAGAAGCAAGCCAAGGAGGGAACCTGTGCACAGAAGACCGAACCCAGAAGCCAATCTGAGCCTCCTTCAACAATAAGGATTTGGACAGTAACCACGATTATTGCACTGCACAGCACAAAACAGCAAGAAAAATCATCATTTTCAATAAATGTACAGGGACAGAGAACATCCCGATTTGCAGTCACTTTGGTGGAGCAAGTTGGTTCATACCTAAGCAGCGCAGCAGGGCGATTTAAAGCCCATCAGTGCCTTGTAGCAAGTCTGGAGTTCACCAAAACCGTGGCAGGTAGGTTGATGCAGACTGGAAGCAGTGAAGTACCTAGTACTGAGCACAGAAATAGATAGGCCTGGACAAGAGGAACACCACATGTGAAGAAAAACCCTGGATTCACTGCACAATGGTTAGAAGCATGGGTTGCCTATCGATGTGCTCATTCCTATTCCAATTAGAACAGATCTGATTAATTGAGTCCGCTCCACATTCTAATTAGAGCGCTCCGGCATTGCTTCTCCCTGACATGTGTTAAAGCCCTGCACATTTCAAAATGGCCATGGGGGCACTTTAGCTAAACCTCATTGAGTGAGCTGTAGATAAAGCACCCATGGCCATTTTGAAATGCGTGGGGGGTTAACACACGTGCCAGCGAGCCTTTTTTTTATTAGAGCAGCTGTCTGGGAACTGCTCCAATTAAAACGGCCCACCCCCAAGCATGCTTATAGGCAGCCATGTATTCTGGTTTCCTTCTCTGTATCACATTGGACACAGCAAAATTTTCCTAGCACCTGTAATAAAGGAACATCTGTTTACTGGATAGTCCCCAACATCTGCACCTAAACAGTGGCACTTGCCACTCAGCTCCACCTTGCCCAAATAGCTACTAGAGCAGGGGCGGGAAATTATTTTGGGAAGAGGGCTGCTTACTGAGTTTCAGCAAGCTGTCAAGGGCCACATGACAGGCAGCCCAGGCAGGTAAAAGTTAATTTTCAAAATTTTTTAGGGGCCCCACGGGCTAGATAGAATGGCCTGGCGGGCCACATCTGTCCCCTGGGCCACATTTTGTCCACCCCTGTACTAGAGTCTGACTTTAGTGAAGTCCACCTGCCACCAGCACAACATGCGCTTGCTCCGTTTCATTTAAAAAGCAGCTAGTAGCAAGCTTGCTATGCATCTCCCCGGCAACCAAATTCTGTTAACAATACTGAGAAGGGAAAAACTTAAGAATTACTATTAATTTATACTAGCGCACACCGCCATCTACCAAGTGTGAAGCAAGACTGCTTCCCACTCCAACCTACAACCCCCTCCAAGAGGGGAAACCCTCAAACTTAAGTGGGCAGCATGAAGAAGTTCACCTGAAAGCAGAAGAGGAATGGTACCATCTTCACCGCTTGCAAGATTGTGTTGTTGCATCAAGGCAAACTGACGGGAAGGGGAAGGGTCTTTATGGACTACGTCATCAATTTAAGAAGTGCTGTGCCTCGTCTCCCCTAGCTTTTAGCATCAAGAGAACTACTCTGATATAAAGGGAGAAATGGGAAGAGGTTTTACAGTGAAGGCATCCAAGAGAAACGGAAGGGAATGTGGATATTGCAGTATGGACTGTGCAGGGCCTTGAAGCTGGGGGAAGGCACCTGAACCTAATGAGCTATAGGACAAGAAGTTAGTGAACAATGCTAGCTCAGTTTTCTGACTAAGGACCATCTATACCAAGGAATAGTAGTGTGCCCTGCTTGAGTTCATTTTGCAGCACTCTCACTTTTAACTACACTATTCAATGCTCAGATTTGTGTGGTTTGCACATTCATTTGCAAACAGAGAAATCAGGTAACACCTGCAAGCTGCCAAGTGAACCAGGGATCTTAGATGCCATCCCAATGCCACCCTGGGGATGCACCAGAGATTTTGACTCAGCTGAACATTAGAAAAGCTTGTGGTTTTGTATCCCAGCACAGTAGCACTCATTCAGTCTCAGCTTTTAACCGGAAAAAAAAAAAAAAGGGTTTCAAGACTTCCTGTTCTGGTTTAAGTGTAATGGATGAGTATTAGTTTGACAGCTCAGCATGATTTCCCCTTCAAAACATCTTGAAACCCACATAGCTACCAGCATCTCAAGGCACTTAGCTTCATCAGTGGATCTTATCAATACAAAGCTTACTGAATGTAGATTGCAAGATCCCATCCACCCACAATACCAGTTCCAAGACATGGTCTGACAGAGCAAAGCTTTCTAAGACATTAATGGAACAGGCTAGCTTGTTTCAAGCTAAAGTCACGTTACAGGAGTTTGCCTCGATTCCCCCCACTCCCCATGTCCTAGCATGGGTTCCTGAACCTCTCCTAGTGTGGACTGCACTTAAGGATACCATCTACTGGATACTCTACTGGCCCCCCACATGCTAGCTGTGGCAGCTACGGACATTGTTCACATGGAGCAATAACACTAGGGAAGCATTTTGCTGCTTAAGACAATGCAGTAGCTGGAAATGAGTCAGCACCTTGACACCAGGCAGCTCTCCAAAGACCACTGACAAGAACTTCACAGGCCAGGATTTAGGAACCTAGTGCGCAGACAGACACTTACTCATTTAATATCCCATGAGCATTATGCAACTTCTTTGGGAAGCAGCAACCAGCTGGCGTCTAACCCATGTCCCACATCAGCACCCGACAGGGCCCTGCCCGGGTAGGACTTGTATGTCCCATTATTCATCTGTCAGTATAAGAAGCAAAGCCATCCATTTCAGTCAGCCTTGGACCCTGGTCTTAAGCTACATCTCTAATAGCAATTCTGGATGCAGACAACAATGATGCCTGCCAAGACACCAGAGCATCTGCACACCCACAAACATCTGGGGGCGCCACTGCAGCCACTATGCTGGCAGAGCCCCAATGCGGCTGCCAGAAGTGGGCGTGCAAGGGTCTACAGCAGCCTTGTGCTGGACAGTGCCAGAAGCCACCTTGCACTTGAGTGAGGATGCAAAACTCAGAGGGGGATGGGGGTTGCTGCCAGAGACAGGCTTTCAGTGTAGACACGCTCAGAGCCCTCCCAGCAGAACCTAGGAGCGTGAACCCGTGCACATGACCTGGGTCCGAAACTGCCTCTAACGCCAGCAGAGTAGCTGCCGCCGACAAGCTGCTGGAGCATGGGCACATCCGCACATTTCTGGCAGCGCAGTTAACGCACAGGAGCTGCAACGGAGTGACCCAAGCATGAAGTTCGCTCTAGGAGGGCACCAGCTGCTGACTGGACAGCAGCAGCCTTGTCCTATTTCAAGGTTTCAGACCCAGAGAGGGGGGTTGAGCATAAGGTGTTGCTGGAGAGAGTGGGGACTAGATCTGTCTGAGGGCTGTTTGCACTGAGCCAATATCACAAATTCAGGCACATCTTTCTTCACTCGAGCCATGCTACTGTCTCACTATAATACCAGTGCAAGCCAGCCTACAGCCTTACTACGATTCTGTGAATTACCCAATGCAACCCCCTGCTGTCGACACACTGCATCAGCACAACATACCTGATGCCTTGCTGGGGCAGTTGCACTGGAATAGTTTCACTGACACACCAGCCCAGATTTCTTCCTCTGCTTGAACTCTTGCTGATGCTGAACTGAGTCAGGAAATATCTACACTGCAATTCCAAGGTGCGAATGCAACTCAGACGGACACACTGTCGTAAGCTAGGTCAAACTGGCTAACTTGGGTACAAACAGCAGCGTAGTCACAACTGCAGAAGCTGCAGGGGTATGGAAAAGAAACAAAAGTCAGCCTAGCATCCTGGGTAGATACCCAGACAGTCAACCCATGCTAAGCTCCATGCTGCTGTAGCTACACCTTTGCACTACCATGTTGGTACGGCCTCAGTTAGTTTCTGGCAAGGATGGGAATGAAGTGCGCGCTGCTTTTATTCCAGCAAATGGGCAAGGCTATTTTATAGCCTAGCTCAGCATTTCAAGGCAACCACTTCTGAACATCTTTGTCAACTTCTCACCATCCTCGGAATAAGAGCTTCTGATGCTAAAGGCTGTAGACAGGCACCGAGCAGGTGGCTCATCCTACCAGCCTACTGCATGTGCTCATCTAGGCCTTGCAGTACCCACTCACACCGCCACTACATGCGACGAGAAGCTGTTAGTAGTAACACTAATAGCTTTGGTACCTCCTGCAAAAGTGATTTAACAGCATCACAGGCATCACCGGCTAAGTTTACAAGACCAAGCCAGACCTCCCCACAAGTAGCTCATATCTCCACAAGGAGACAACAGGGACACTGTTCTCCACTGCCATGCTTCACTGCACTCGGGAAACCCTTAGAGAAGTGTGAGACGACCCACAACACACTGTGGTGTTACAGCACAGGCCAAGGAAACCCCCCCCCCAGAGACAAAACTATGATTCTTTCAAAATGAAGGCTTGGCAGCTATAAAGCTACAATAAACTTGAACACGTGGTTTTGGTTCCTTTCCCACAAATGGTTATGGGGAGGTGCTGAACAAGTCCATCCCTCTGGACTGCAAGTCTAACCCTCTTGAAATGCAGATACCCCTGGCGTGCTACTTGGACTCCAGCATTAAGCTCTGAAATGCAAACATAAAAACATCCTGAAACTAACCCAAGGATCCTCAGCTTACATGGAAAATTCAGCAGATTATATAACACTGGTTAGCTTCCCAGCAGGCAACAAGTTGCTTATCACTCTGTAAGATTTCAGGAGATTCAGTGCACTAATTGGCTTAGCCCCTCTAAGTGCAAAGCGAAAGCCTTGGTTGATCCGTGACCAGTCCCTTTTGAAAAAGGCACCGCTTACTCTTTTTCTAGAGGCAGGTGCGTGTGTGCAGGCCACAGAAAATAAGACTAGCTGTGGGCGCCTGCATCCGAAGTCACCCGACTCCACGCAATGTCAGCACACCGCAGCAAATGAGTTCCCGGCACAACTTAGAAGTGTCCAGTGAGTTTACAAAGAAACCCCAATCACGTTAGAGTGCACTTAAATAACCGCTAAGGAGGAAAGGAGACTACGCAACAAAAGAAAAGCCTGCTGGGCCGATGTACTGCAACAGCACAATGCCCCCCAGAGGAAAGCTGCGAGTAAAAATTTCACTATTACCTCTGACTGCAACAGCAAAGCAAAGCGATGGGGTAACAGGAGAGGGAGGATTACAGCTCGAGGCATCAGTCATCTGGATGCAGGCAGACAATCCAAGGCGTCTGAGCCGAGGGAGCAGGCCAGTGTTTAGAGGCAGCTTTGTCCTGACGGGGTCCCCCCTTGTGCCAATATTAAGTTCCTCTTAAAGGTGCCACCTACCTTCCACCACCCTCAGTCTCGTTCTCAGTCTTCACACCAAGATGGTTCTGTTCACAAGGGCTCCTCTCCCTCCCACCTCCACCTGCCAGCCCTGCTCTCATGCTACAGTCCCAAGTGCCCACAACACACGACAGCCCCTGGAGTCTGCCCGCAGCCTGCAAGGCCATCACCCAATCGGGGGAGCAAGCAGCTTCTTGCAATCAGGCACAGCGAGAACAGCCAGAGATCCCTCTTCCCTTCTACACCTCCACCACTGCCAGGAAGCAGCAGCTTGGATTTCCCCCGCTGCAGAGCTGCCGGTTGGCATTTAAACACTTAATGTCATCTGAGCCTGCAAGCGCTATGGGCAAGAGGGCACTGATAGCGGACATGTGTTTAGATGCAGACGTGCCAATGGCATCCAGGGGTGTTGACTGACCAATGGGCAGGAACCAAAGGATCGATCCCTTCAAAGAGCACCGGGACGTGGAATACCTGCTGCTTTCAGCCCGTCTACTGGGAGATGCCCGCCTGGTACAGAATAAGGAGCCCCTGTCAAAGGCACTTGCAGGCAGGTCCAGAGATCACTACACCCCAAAACCCCTGACAAACCCCCCAGTGCCCTGCACAAGGGCACCCTCCAAACCACGTTTGTCTTCCAAGCCCGGTGCTGCCACAGCGCACAGCCTTTGCCCCCCTCAACCATTTCCTTGCATCCTAGTCTCTCGAGGCTGCCGATAAAAAAAAAGCAGGGATCCAAGATGGGCCCCGCGGCTCCTCGCCGGGCAGCAGCAGCCCCACCTCGGCCTCGCCCGCACAGGAGGGGGGGCGCGGCTGCCCCAAGCACCCCATAGGCAAGGGCAGGGCTGTGCCCATGTCGGGGGGGTGGGGGCGGGCAGGATTTGGACTGGGACTAAACTCCTGCACTGGGGGGTGGGGACGGGACAGGACAGGACTGGACTGGGACTAAACTCCTGCACTCCAGGGTGGGGGGGGGGGAAAAAAAAACACACTGGGACTAAACTCCTGCACTCCGGGGGGGGAGGGGGGATTGGGACTAAACTCCTGCACTCCCGGGGGGGGGGCGGGATTGGGACTAAACTCCTGCACTCCGGGGGGGGGCGGGGATTGGGACTAAACTCCTGCACTCCCGGGGGGGGGGCGGGGATTGGGACTAAACTCCTGCACTCCGGGGGGGGGGCGGGGATTGGGACTAAACTCCTGCACTCCGGGGGGGGGGGGGGGGGCGGGGATTGGGACTAAACTCCTGCACTCCGGGGGGGGGGGGGGAATTGGGACTAAACTCCTGCACTCCGGGGGGGGGGCGGGGATTGGGACTAAACTCCTGCACTCCAGGGGGGGGGGCAGGGATTGGGACTAAACTCCTGCACTCCGGGGGGGGGGGCAGGGATTGGGACTAAACTCCTGCACTCCAGGGGGGGGGGCAGGGATTGGGACTAAACTCCTGCACTCCGGGGGGGGGGGCAGGGATTGGGACTAAACTCCTGCACTCCGGGGGGGGGGGCAGGGATTGGGACTAAACTCCTGCACTCCCGGGGGGGGGGGGCAGGGATTGGGACTAAACTCCTGCACTCCCGGGGGGGGGGCAGGGATTGGGACTAAACTCCTGCACTCCCGGAGGGGGGGGGGGATTGGGACTAAACTCCTGCACTCCCGGGGGGGGGGGGGGATTGGGACTAAACTCCTGCACTCCCGGGGGGGGGGCGGGGATTGGGACTAAACTCCTGCACTCCCGGGGGGGGGGGGGATTGGGACTAAACTCCTGCACTCCCGGAGGGGGGGGGGGATTGGGACTAAACTCCTGCACTCCCGGAGGGGGGGGGGATTGGGACTAAACTCCTGCACTCCCGGAGGGGGGGGGGGATTGGGACTAAACTCCTGCACTCCCGGAGGGGGGGGGGGGGATTGGGACTAAACTCCTGCACTCCCGGAGGGGGGGGGGGGATTGGGACTAAACTCCTGCACTCCCGGAGGGGGGGGGGGGGATTGGGACTAAACTCCTGCACTCCCGGAGGGGGGGGGGGGATTGGGACTAAACTCCTGCACTCCCGGGGGGGGGGGCGGGATTGGGACTAAACTCCTGCACTCCCGGGGGGGGGGGGGGAGGGATTGGGACTAAACTCCTCCACTCCCGGAGGCGGGGGGGGGTGGGATTGGGACTAAACTCCTCCACTCCCGGAGGCGGGGGGGGGTGGGATTGGGACTAAACTCCTCCACTCCCGGAGGCGGGGGGGGGGTGGGATTGGGACTAAACTCCTCCACTCCCGGAGGCGGGGGGGGGGTGGGATTGGGACTAAACTCCTCCACTCCCGGAGGCGGGGGGGGGTGGGATTGAGACTAAACTCCTCCACTCCCGGAGGGGGGGGGGATTGGGACTAAACTCCTCCACTCCCGGAGGGGGGGGGGGGATTGGGACTAAACTCCTCCACTCCCGGAGGGGGGGGGGGGATTGGGACTAAACTCCTCCACTCCCGGAGGGGAATCCTACAAAGCTGCCAGATTCCCCATCCCAGAAAAAGTTTCGCACCCGAGGGCCCGAGCAGGAGCTGCAGAGCCCAGGGGTCGGCGGGGCTCGGGGGCCCCCGGAGCAGACAGCTGCAGGGGCGAGAAGTGATCCACGGGCGGGCCCCCCCCCCGCCGCCGCCGCCGCCGCCGCCGCCGCCTACCTGGCTCCTAGCGCCGCGACTCCGCAGCCCGGAGCATGGCAGCGGCGAGCCGGGCTCCGCTCCCGGCCCGGGCCCCTCGCGCTGCGCCGCCTCCAGCCGAGCCGGGCCGAGCCGAGCCGAGCCGCGCTCCCTGCCTCCTGCCGGGCGCCAGACGCCAAGAGCCGAGCCCGGCGCATCACATGGCCCAAATAACTCCCAGCTGCGGCTGTGCGCCTCCCCGCCGCAGCTCCGCCCCTCGCGGGGCGGGGCGTCCCCGGGCCCCGCCTCAGACCGGCGGCGACGTTGGGGCCGGGGGCTCGGCGGTGGGAATGGCAGAGGAGTCCCTCAAGAGTCATCGCGAGGGTGTTTAATTATGGTAATAATGATGGCAGCGGCGGCAACAACAATGCGAGTAATGAGTAGTGTTGCCAGTAGCTGGAGGGAAGTGATTATTCCTCTCTAGTCAGCCCCACCTCCAGGTTTGGGCCCCCCACAGAAAGGATGCGGAGGGGCTGGAGAGAGGCCTGCCCCGGGCAGCACAAATGGCCGGGGAGCTGGGGCAGGCACAGGAGGAGAGGCTGAGGGAAGTGGACTGGTTTAGTCTGGAGAAGAGAAGACCCAGCGGGGATTTAATAGCAGCGGTCAACTCCCGAAAGGGTGGCGCAGAGGGGACGGAGCTGGGCTGGTCTCAGTGGGGGCAGATGACAACAAGGAGCAACGGGCTCAAGCTGCAGCAAGGGAAATCTAGGTTGGAGATTAGGAGAAGCTTTCCCCTGCGGAGGGTATTAAAGTCTACCTGTGGACTCCCCATCCTTGGAGGTTTAAGACCCGGCTAGACAAAGCCTTGGCTGGGATGATGTAGGTGGTGCTGGTCCTGCTTTGAGCAGGGGGTTGGACTAGATCTGAGGTCCCTTCAACCCTCATTTTCTATGGTGATAATAATGATGATTGCAGTGATAGTATTCATCATCTAGTGGTTCTCTTCACCCACTTTCTGGTCTCTCTGGCCATGCTGACAAGCTGTTCTTAGCAATCTAGCCGGGCAGAGGTCAGGTTTTACACACGGGAGAGCTGTGAGTCTCCCTTAATCACAGGACTCCAAGAGCTGGGCCTTTCAGAGCCATGCCAAAGACGGGGAGACTCCAGTCCCGACTCTGAGCTGGCAGCACTGGGAGATAAAATTCCACTTGTATGTGTCCTTCCCCCCACCGCGAAGAGATGCCTGGCTGTCTTAAGTGCTCAGAGGATTTCAAAACACCAGTGAGTGTTTCACTACTTGGAATCTTTGTTTCCTTTCTTGCAAGGATAAAAACACTTCCCCTTTTGAATTAGGTTGAATTTCAGAGCCTCCCAACGCAGTGTTTGCATGATAAATACTCCAGGGCACTGCGTATTTGTTTGATGGCTTTAGAAAGAAGCAGGACAAATCACAAAATAAATCATGTAAACAAATATATTGGTTGCAACCTCCCCCTGCCTCCCGCAAAAAAACCCCAAACCTCAGCCTGGGGACAAACTTGACCTGACAATGTCTCTTGAAGACGGCTCTTTTTTTTATCATTTTGTGGCAATTGGTCTGCTGTGGCCACACCACTTGGAGCTGTGAACTTGCAAGTTGTCATAAATTAAGCAGCAGTATTGAATGGGATACCTCCCAGGACCAGCTAAGTGCTGCAGGAAGTGGTATGAATGATTCAGGAGGTGGCACTGTGCCATCTGAGTCAGTATTGAACCAATGCCCCACCAGGCTGCCGAAGGTATTGTTTTTCTGGATTAGACATTACCATCAGGCCTTGACTGCTGCTGATCGTTCGAAATCCTTCTTTTTCAAACGAAGAGCCAGGCCAGTTTTTGTGCCACAATGAAATGCAACGGACTTAATTCTCACCGGCACTTAGGCAGGGCCCTAATTTTAAATGAGAGGCCAGCTCAAACTGTGTAATTGCATTCTTCTTCCTTAAATGCTATTTTAATTAGCTGTGATCCACCCTACTTTCTCTCCTGTGTATTATTACTATGCTCTTTTTAGGGACAGCTGAAACTCAGTCATGCGGAAAGGTATTTGAGTACGTGTATCCCACTGGGAAAGGTGCTTTGCTTTGTTTTTTTAAGTAGGATAACTAATAAACTGTAGGGTGGCCTGTTGTTTAATATGGACCCCAGCTCTCCACGCCTGGTAGCTGTCTCTCAGTAAAAACTACAGAGCCTTGTCTTTGTTAGGATTTTATAGTAGAATGGCCAGCCTGTGTGGTTTGCCCGTTGTAAAAAGCCCACAAAGCCCAAACATTATGCAAAGACGTCACCATCTGAGTAACTTTGCTCTGGCAAGTAATCCTGTAGTACCTAGTGGGATAGCTCACGTCTCCAGTTACTCATGTGTCAGTCTTTGTAGGACCAGGGCATTAGTTTGTTAAGCGTGTTTGCAGAGGAAGGTTGCTGTATGCCAGCTATTGTGGTTCTTTAAAAAGTGCATTAGCATTACATTAAGGTTATTACTGTAGCTGACCAGAAACACCAGGGAATTTATAGCTACAGCACAAAGTCCTTTTTTTAGCACGCTACACAGGAGGAGGGAAATGGGAGAAACTAACATTAAATAAATATGTGTTTAGGGTGGCAATTTGAAAACCACTTTGCTCTGACCTAATTCTGCTCCCGTTTAAATCATTGGGAGTTTTCCACTAATTCCAAGGGGAGCAGTAAGAACTTTTGTCCAGGCCTGCTCATGTGCTGCCAGACCCTGCAGGTCCATCCTAGGCCGAAAACGGGAGAAGTGTTGCCAGAAGGAAGGAGTAGGGGGTGCAGGATTGTCCCCTGGGTAAGGGCTTCAGGGTTGCCCACCCACGCCGTTACTGCCTGCTGTGTGTATCCTTCTTTGTGTGGGGAACACGTCCCTGCTGGAGCTAGACAAACACTCAAGTAGACTCGTCATCCAGAAAGGGGCAGCTACACCACTGTCTGACTGCTTGGGAAAGGTGTTGGAGTAGGATCTAGGTCTGGTGTTTGTCCATAGGGAGCATGTGGCCGGCAGCAGCACAAATGTCTGCCCTGGTATTGTGTGCCTCAAGCCAGCCTGTTGGTCCCTTCCAGATACAGCACGGAGAGGTCTTTGTTGGCCATTTGTTCAGTGTCAGGACTCTGCCGATGAGGGACCATTGCTGCTGGTGTTCACTTGGAGACCACTGAACTATTGAATACATGCAGCCAAAAGGCCATTAGGATATTAAAACTGGCCTGGGGTCAAACTGATGACCCAAAGATGAAATCTCTGTAGACCCCTATCCACTGCCGGAGGTGTCAAGTTCCCTCCCTGAGAAAGTTAACAAATTGCCAGTCTGATTTATTGATGCTCAGAGGAGGGGGTTGGGATATTTCCTTGCTCGCAGAAACCTTATGCTGTGTATCCGGCACGTCCTGGGGACTTGTTCCATGGCAACGTAGTGCTGGAGCACCATGGCAGGGAACCTGGCGCCCGTGTGAATGCAAAGCTCTTGCCAACAAGAGCATTACTGGTCAGCTTGAGATGCAAGTAACCGTGACACTTTCCTGGGTCTGGAGCTGTGGGGGCCCCCACTAGGCTAAGCTACATGATATCTCCAGGGTAGCAGCGGAGGTCCTCCAGTGTGGTGGGGCTCATACCTTACCATCTGCCCGAAGCCCCTGGAAGTCGAACCCTAGCTGTGGCTATCGCACAGAGATTTGAAAGAGGATGGCCACAAGCACCTCCAGCCAAGCTATGCTACGGATCAGTGTGAGATGTGTGCTGTCTTTTGTAGCTGCAGAGTTGGAGGACCTTGTCACCAATGCTTTCAAGAAAGAAGGTGAGAGGCAAGGATTTCTTAGGGCGATATCTTTTATTGGACCGACTGCGTAAGTGGGATGGTTAGACAAGTTTTCAAATGCCAAACGTCCTTCTCCAGGTTAGAAGTCAGCCAGATGGGTGAACTCTATAGGAAAGATGGTGTTAGCATGCCTGTGAAGTCGACTGTAGTGCTATATGCAGTAATAAAAGCTCGCCTCCCACCACTGGGGATGCTTACTCCTTGACGGTCTAGGTGTTATAGCTGAAGTAATGAGGCTTAACGTGGAAAAAGAGGTTAGACACCCAGCAAGAGAATGATGACAGCAGAAGACAGAAAGAGCATATACTGGGTGTTTGTAAAAAAGACTTAATCTGCCCCAATCCCACTGACTCTCCTCACCCTTCTGTCTGCTGGGGAATGGGAAAATAAAAAACAGGAGCTGAAATCTAGTCTGGCTGCTTCTGGCAGCTGAGATGTGGGGATCACGTTCAGCTAAACCACACAGTGGGGCATGCAGCACGAACAGCATCAAAATGTCAAGACAGATATCTGAGTTTGAATCTGTTTCTCCCCCAGCAAGGGGTCAGGGTCAGACCAGATGGAGAGGCCAAGCTAGCACAAGCTATACAGGGAGTGGGGAGAGCAGGGGGCCTTTCGTGACATATGGGCCAAATGCATCCCAGATATAACCTGGGTAACCCCAGTGGCACTACACCGAGAAAGCCTATGACCCTTTGAGTACAGAACTACACAACTTCAGGCAGCTTGAGTCAGAAAAGAGAAACAGCAAAGGAAATGATTTCACCCCACCTCTTCCTAGTAACAATGAACCCTGTGCTGAAACATTAAAAAGTGACGGCTGGTTTTAGGTGTTCAGCTAGCGACAACTTAACAGGGTCTGGTTTTCAGAGGGCAAGTGATATCAGGCGCCCAAAATCACTCTTTAAAGTTTAGGCCCATTGATGTCAAAGGACAGACAGGCACAGAGAATTGGGAACCTAGCTCATCCACTGACTTTCTGTGACCTTTTAACAGTCTGTGCCTTTGTTACTTTGGGAGCAAACTATTGCAGTGCAAGAAGCTTACCCTTAAATCTTCTCAGAAACTTAAACTGGTGCATTATGCACTCACTTATCTTGCCAAGAGCACATTACATCCCTGGGAAGTAAAGAAGTATTATTATTTTCTAACTGAGGGATTAAGTGACTTGTCCAAGGTCAGGTACAAGGTGCCTGTGCCAGACTGGGAGCTGAACAGAATTCTCTCGAGTCCCAAGTTGGCTTTTTAATAGCCATTAAGCCATCTGGTCTCCCAGTCAAACAAGGCAACCCCTCAGAAACCCTAAAGGGAATGCAAATGCTCAGCCATGCGGCACCAGTTTGGGTACAGAAGAGGGCTGTTGTCCCATCACCTGGGTGCAGAAGATAAGTCCCTACTCCCTGGAGAAGCTCCCCTTCCAGAGTGATGTACCATGGTGCCTCCAACCTGACCCCTGTGGATCCCCCTATTCATTGTACATGGCCTCTGTTCATGGAAAGCATTCAAAAGACTGCCATAGTGCGAACAAGTGTCCTGCTCTGTGGACAGTATGAGCTGAATTTCTTCTCTCTGCACTGCTGCAGCCACCTTGAGGTATAAAAGGGCTACACTGACATGTAACACACCAACAGGATCTGCCACCCAGTTCCCCAGGGATATAGGGCACCTCATTGATACATCCAGGGTTCAAATTATGGGGGGAGCTTGGAGGGGCTGAGCCCCTCCCCCCCATAAGACGTAAGAGCCTCCCTGTAAGATTTGAAAATCATAACTTGGGGGGTCTCCAGTTTTATTAGGGCACCATGATAGGCAGTCCATTTTTTATTTTTTTTTGCAGACCCCCCAAGAGTCAAAACGTCATTTGAACCCTAGACACATCTGGTAACACAAGGGTTGGAAACCTACCCAAAGCTGCTAAGTAACTGCAGACTCAGTATGTTAACTTCCTTGGCAAGGGGGAAGCTTTCTATAGAGCTTATCGTTGGAGTCTAGTTCCTTTTGATTAAGTTTGACCTTATGCAGCACACATAGGCTTTATTTTGCACAAGGCAGGAATGCCTCCTCCTTTTCCCCGTGTCACTAGTAGGAACATCAGGTCCCCTGTTGTCAGATTTCAAGGGAACACAGACCTGTGAAGGGGTTTATCACTCTGCACTGCCTTGGCGCCAAAAGCTTCATTTCCTTGTTCTGAGGGGTGTTTCACAGCCTTGGACATTTTTTCCCTGTAGCCTCCAGGGTGCAAAGGTCTCCTGCTTCCAACTGCAAGAAACCTTTATTTTGGATTAACAGTGGGGGATACCCAGGGCATTCTGTTCCACAGGGGCTTGGCCAGAGTGATGAATGCGGGGTCATTAAAGGACCAAAATCTGATTTGTTCATTTGAGTGCACCTGAGTGTACCTCGCAACTTGTTGGTGAGTTCTTGCTGGTGAGATTTAGCAAAAATCCAACGCTAGTCATTCATTACAGACATAAGGGCCAAATGGCGGGGTGATTGGGGCTGGCAGGTTGGTGACTGCACAGGCTGGAAACAGGGCTCTGGCTGTTGTACTCTGAGATCAGATCCATGATCTGGGATCAGCTGGGGTTGATCTTGGCTTTGTAGCTTCTTGTTTGCCAGATGAGATTCCAGTTTTTACCGACTCGTGTCCCAGTTTAATTCCTTAAAATTGAACTCTTTTGGTTGTCAAGGAGCATAAAGATGATGAATTCTTTGCAAGAGGCCCAAACCCACACATGCACCCTTCTCTAAAACTCTGTCTCAAAGCTGCAGATAGCAGTGAAAGAGAGGGGAATGAGAGAACCAACAAAATCTACTGACTATGGACCACACAAGAACCCTTCACTATCTGTGTTGAAGTCCTTGGTGCCCCTTGGTTGAGGAGTGATCTCTGGCTGAGGACTAATAAGGCCTTTTGCAACTCTCACCATGATGAACAAAAAGCTAATTGTTTTACAAATTACTATTCATTGGAGGTGTCTGCCTTTAAGAACCTTAAAATAACCTGGTTTCACAATGGGGTTTGCCCCTGCCTTTTAAGATATTTCCCCATTTTCTACAAAGCAAGATGAAGATCCAAAATCACTAGTCACTTCTGAGGCATGGAAACATGCCTGTTAGATGTCCTTTTCTCCCCTGGTGGACTTACTCCCTCAGGAGCAGATTGGGCAATTGCTGCTAAAGGAAATCCTATTCTTCCCTTTGCTATTCAGTCCAGAGGCTGAACAGTCCAGCAGTCACGCAGCTTTTTGAAGGGAGCCAGATATCTCACATCCTATGCTCCTCGCCTGTCTGGGGACCGCTGCGGTACCCCCAGGGGAGTGAAGCAGAGCGCTCTGCCCGGAAGTCGGTACGTGCTGCGTGCAGGCTCTGCTTGTGGGAATTTTGTGGCCAGTGTGACAGATAGAGAGAACAATGGGAATCTCTAATGTACTGTCCTGAAGCCAAAGTAACCTAGCACTCTGCCGAACAGTGAGGAGGGAGGCTGTTCAAACAACATCCTGGGGAGGTGGAGCTCCTGCCAAGCCGGCTCCCAGTGCAATCAGCGGGCCCTCAGCAGCTGGAGGATGAGGAGCTGTGATGAAGGGACTGGTGGAGGCTGGGATTCCCCAGCTGGCTTCTTGCAAGAATTATTCTGCCTTTAAGTCATTCTCTTGTCATAGGTTCAAATCCCAGCATTGTCAACCCCAGACTTTTTCTTTCAGAAGGAAGAAACATGAGGCCCCCCTGCCTGTGTAGACCCTTTCAAGCAAAGTCAAGGGGAGAGCTGTTTTCTCCCGACAGATGTTGAAGAGCTTGTGACACTTCTCAGAGAAGTGGAGCTTGGCAGTGATGTTCTTAGCCACCCACCCTAACTGCTTGGGGTGCCTTACGTGAAGCAGCTATTTTGCAGTGGTATTGGATACACAGAGCTTGAAAGCACTTTGGTGCAAAAGCTGCTCTCCACACATCATATATTATTCAACACGGTTCTTATAAGGCCTCTTGGCCACCGGGAGTCCAGTTACACTTGCGGCATGCGCACTGCAGGCACAATACAATGTCCTTCCTCATCCCCCGCTGAGCGCATGTGCCTAAAGCATTTGTCCACTGAAGCTGCTCCCAAAAAAGGGCCATTTAAACCATAAGCAGCTTAAAATATTGTGGTAGCCTAGCCTTACTGGCTGAAAAATGAGCCTTGTTTGCTGTAGACACAGAGCTATGATTTATCTGATTGCAAGGCCATATACCCCAGGCATGGAGTCCAGTAGTTGGTATGAATGGAAACTAGAGAAATGATTCCCAGGCCACAACCCAAACTGCTGGAGAAGATATAGGGAGGTAAAGGAGGTTAAGACAGTAAAGGGCAACTGCGCAGGCTGTATGGGAGCTGCGCTCTTGTGAAGCAAGCGGACGTGGGCCAGCTTATTGTGGCCTTTGCCCCAGCCTAGTCCAAAGGAGTTTAGCTCTAGTCCTCATGCTGCCAGGGACCCTGACAGCAGTAGCTAGTACCGTGTGTTACGGGCCCTGTTGTGCTGTTCATCATCCCCTCTAGAGAACTGAGCGGCGGAAATAGCTGGTTCATTGTGTCTTAATCCCTCTGAGTAAGCAAAGGGCACCCTCTGCCGGAGACAGAGCCGACTTGCCGGCACATTCGTCTTGAGGCCCCAAAGCACCCAGAGAAAGGCCCTACCTCCTTCCAGCTTAGAAAGGCATCCGCAAAAATCGCTTTGCAAGTCAAAACACTGCAGCACGTGGGTGGCTTGTTTAACAGACAATTTGAACATTGTGTCAAAATACTGCTGCTGGGAAATGGAGCGTGGAACAGCATCTGCTTTCAGCAGACAATGGCAGCAGCAAAATGTGCAGGCTTCGCACTCGGAAGACCTTGCCTGCTGCTCTTCCCCCGTGAGGACTTGGGTTGATTTAGCACGTTGAACGCATGCAGGCAGACGACCAGGAACTCGTGAAAATGCTGCTCGCTATTTTTCTAGCTTCATCCATCTAGCCCTTAATTAAACTGTTCATTCCCTCACCAGGTAAATCATTTATTAGAGCCATTTTAGAGAGGGGGAAGCAGAGGCCCTGCCTCCTGCCTTGTGCTCTGACCATGGGACCAGATTCCCTCCAGAGCTGGGAACGGGACTGCGGAGTCCGGCCTTCACATCCGCCCGCTCTCATTCCCTTGCAGCCCTTGGGTGACCCATACAACATTGCTATGAATCAAGAATGCTCCCAGTTGTCCCTTTGAATCCTTGTTCCACAGCGCTTGGGTTTTATTTCTTCCTTATAATACAGCCTCTTGGCTGCGCCCTTTCCCGTGCCGCAGGGTCTCCTGTCTATTCCCAGCCTGTCTGGTTCCCCAGGGTGCCTGTCTGAGAGCCTTCCTCCCTCCCTTTTCGTTTCTTTCTTCCCAAGCTCAGGCTGCCGGGCATCCTGGTGGGCCTGGGGCTGAGTCAGCCTGGCCCCAGCACTTACTGCCTTCTGCTGGGCAAGTGAGCTGAGTTCGTCAGGGCTCAGTGAGACCCCAGTTTCGTTCTGTCACCTCTCCCATTTACGTGAGTCACCCTTCTCTCGATGGCTCGGTGAAGGTGCACTTCCCAAAACACGGTTATCCACAAGGCACTTTACAAGACTGTAAAGTACAGCATGGAAGCGATGCATGGAAAGCTGCCTAGACTAAGGACCAGGGAAAATACAGCAAGGGACATCCCCATCACTTTGTCTCTGCCCCCAGGTCCAGCTTCTCTGATGCAGATTGCTCCTCGGAGCAAACATCGTGAACACAACACTGGGATTGTTTTGCGGTGGGGGAGATGCCTCCACAAGGGAGCCCTGCTAAAGGAAAAAATGAGGCAATGTCTGCTCAGAGCGCCACCAGGACGGGTTTTCTGAAGACATTCTTCTCCAAAGAGCAATTTGTCAAGGGAGATCCGGCTTGTCCTGACGCAGGGAGTACCATCAAGGCACAAGCCTGATGGTGTTTTGCAGCGGGGCTTGCAGAAAAGCCTCATGCTGCAATGCTACAAGCTAAGGTGCCATCTGTCTGGAGGGGTCACAGCTGGAATGAGTTGGATTGGTTAACATTGCACACAGGCAATTTCCTCCGGTGCCTTGTTCCTGGATCACTGTGGTTCCTGAAATCCATCACGTTTTGCCTCTTTGACTCCGCATTTCTCTCCCCCTTTTTATATAGCAGTCGTGCTTTCAGTCATACCACTTGGGTCAAAATCAGTCCATCGCTAAAGAGAGGCATGTGTCTGCAATTCCAGGTCCACCCAGGGCAGCCTCCACTGCTGGCTATGGAGAAGCCAAGGACAGCATTAAAAGAGATGTTTGCCTGGGGAGAGATTAAGATGCTCAGAGAGGTCACAGTGTGTCATCGTGTTGGTTGTAGCCGTGTTGGTCAACGGACATAGGCAGACAAGATTCTTTGAGTAAATGTGATATCTTATCTTTTATTAGACCAATTAAATAGTTGGAAAAATTGTTCTTTGCAAGCTTTTGGGCACACACACACCCTTCTTCAGGCACACGGAGAGTCTGCCAGTGTTTTGTGCTCTCCTGGATGGAATAGAAACCAATATGTAAAATGCAGGTCTGTGAAAATGCAAATGTGAGGCAATGAGGATGAGGCCACTGGGGACAATAGATGTGAATGAAGTAGGTAGGGGGAGGGGAACAGCTGAATGTTGACCTGGTGATAAAATGTAGCTGATAAAATGAAGAGAGGTTACCTGGGGTTATCGGATGGCAGGCAGGTTATAATGTACCATAAATCCAGTGTCTATATTTAGTCCACGACCTTTTGTATCTAGTAGATTTATGAAGTGAAGTTCGTAGGCTCATCTATGAAAGGTGTTTTGTAAATTTGCTTTGAGGATTAGAACTGAGAGATTGGAGAGAGGGTGGTTGTCTTGTGAGAAGTGTGCCTTCACAGGTATTTGGGAGCTAGATGGGTATTTGGACACATAACCTGCCTAACATCAGATGCCCCAGGAAAAGCACAGACTAACTGCAGATGCTTCCTCAGCCTGATGAAGGGTATTTGTACCCGAAATCTTGCAAAGAAGAATTTTTCCGACTATTTTTAGTTGGTCTAATAAAAGAGATTAGATTTACCCAAAGAACCTTGTCTGCCTATGTCCTTAGACCAGCACAGCTGCAACACCCAGGTAACCTCTACATTTTACCAGTTACATTCCATCACCAGATCAATGTTCCCCACTTCCCGCCCTCCCCCAACCTACTTGTTGTCTCCCATGGCCTCTGATCTTCACTGCCAAGCATTTGGGATTTTCATATTGGCTTCTATTCCATCCAGGAGAACACAGAACAACAGCACTCTCCCTGTGCCTGAAGAAGGGCGTTTGTGCCCGAAAGCTTGCACAGAACATCTTTTCCAACTATTTAGTTGGTCTAATAAAAGATACCACATCGACCCAAAGACCCTTGTCTGTCAGTGTTTCACTACATTTAATCAGCAGCATCTCGGCTAACTGTGTACGGGTGGGCCTTAGTGACCCTGTGCTTTGAATGTCAGTCTTCAGTGATAGCCATTGAACGGTAATTCCCTTTATTGATAGGGTATGACACATTTGAAGCTGCGCTTCTCCCCCATAGCAGAGTTGTTCAACCTTGCTGTCAGCTGCCACAAATCTACATGGATTAATCAACTAGTGGCTCTTGTATTGATTGTGAATTGAATAGCCTGTCCTCTCCATATAGCACATGCTGCAATGCTCATTACAGTTATTCTGCATTCAGAGGAATGGAAAGGAGCTAAATGAGTGTATAGCATCTGATGCTATAAGGCCAATCCTGAATCTCACTGTGACCTGTAATTATCTTTTAGCAATTTATACAGGGAGGGAGGCCAGAGAATTCCTTCACCGCAGAAACAGTATAGGGCTGCTAGAAGTGGCCCTCTGCTGTCCTCCCGTGCAAGCCTGGAGCAGGTAGTATATTGGGGAGGACCGTTCTACACAGTAACAGAATAGGTATTTCAGACAGACAGAGCAAGAATAGGTATTTCAGATGGACAGAGCTATGCTGGGAGGATGCTGATAACTGTCATCAAGAGGGTCTTTTATCTGTAGGCAATCACAGGCCTCAGCTGTGCTGATAAGTATGCTAAGCAGGCTAAAGATTACTCTCTTGGCTAAAGACTACTGCAAACTACAGGAAAACAATACCAGAGAGAATGGCCTGCCCAGTGAGATGCACCAGAAATGAAGTTATGTAATCTGGAGTTTCCCTGAAATGGATTGCGAAAGGCTGGGGACTGCTTGCAGTGGGCGAGAGAAGCAGAAAAAGCAGCAGAAAGCAGCAGCGAGCACGGCCTTGGGAGTCAGCCACGAGTCGGAGCCTGTTTGGGGGCACTGGGAAGACTGCCTGGCTGTGTGAGTAAGGAAGCTGCCTGCTGCTGTTTGTTTCTACTGTGTTCAAGGAAACTGGCCTTTGTGTGTGTTCTCCGGGTGTCAGCAGGTCTGCAGCGAAGGCAGAGCTCGCTTGTGTCATCCATTTCTCCTCCTAATGGAAGCAACTTGGCAAGGGCCCAAATACTGTAGTGCAAAAACCAGGCAGGAGCACCAACTACTGCTTTACCTCCACGGCCCCAAAGAGAACCCGCTTTGCCCTCCCACCCTGCCCCTGCAAGTCTTTTTTTAGCTTTGCTTAATGGAGGGGGAAACAAAACACCGCTTTCATGCCCATGATCTATTTATCCATAAAGATGCTGCTCATAAGCAAGGAGGCTGGCTCTGAACACAGGCACTTTGTTGTTCAGAGCAGGGAACACAGGGGTGGCTTTGGTGCTGGATTTGATCACTCTGTGACCAGCACAGACCCTTTAGGTCACAATACAATGGTTTTAAAAGTTCAGCTGCACAAGGAGGAACGTGAATGGGTCAGTTAGGTCTGAGACAGCTCTGTTATTAAGCAACTATATGCTATGGCAGTAGCATCTACCAAGTTCATGCTATCGGTGCTTTGGGTATTTTCCTCTAATAATGTGGAACTAATGATTTCAGGATACTGCAGCCTACGTTTTCAGAAAGGACTAGTGATTTGGAGAGCCAAACATCATGCCTGAAAAGGTCCTTAATGTGTAAAGGGAGGGTATACCTACCATTTTCTGAACCCCCTGGCGTCGAAGTCAGCTCAGGTGAGGTGAGCAAAACACCAGAGTCAAAATGAAGAGTCTTATTGAACATTTAGGCCTAGCATTTGTTGTTTCCCCTGCAGATTCAGGCCTGCAGTCTTTGTGAAAGGACCACCGTTTCAATTCAATCACCATGGGCCAAATTCGATCCCACCCTGTCAGAGTTCCTGTTAATGCAAAAGGTGGGTGGATCCTCTTCCCCCTTCCTGCTTTTTAGCTTGAAGGGTAAGAGGATAGGGTGTAACAGAAGTGGATGCATTAATTGATTTTCAGGCTGGGAACGGGGTGGAAAAGAATTGCACTCGGGTCGCTAAATCAACATATATGCCTAGTTGATGGAACAGAAGCTGGCCTCGAGACTGCATGAATAAAAACAGGTCGAAAGGCAGTTTGTGGCAGGAAGAGGATTTTACTGATGAAAAGCATTTTATTTTTATTTAAAAATATATGCCTCTGTTAATCACAAAGCATAATCACAAAACCAAATTCAGGAATTCGAATACAAATTTTTACAACTTGATCTATTAAAAAAAAAAGTACCATGTGAAAAAGGGTATTTCCAGTGTTAGATTTCTGTGACACACAAAACAACCACATCACTGTTTTTATACAGAACACAGTTACAAACTGTTCTTCCTTTAAAAGATATTGCTGGCAATGACCCACTCAATGGGCTTCCCTTCGCTGGGACCTTTAACATACATTCTCAGAAGGACACCTGCTCACACCATTTCCAACATACTGTTCATTGAAAAAAATACTTTGACGAGTTTCCATTAGTACGTTTGCTGAAATATAAACAGCACTCCAACTCCATGGCCTTGAGCAAAGTAAATTTTTAATGTACTGTCTTTTTCAGTGACTGAACTGCTGGTTTTACATTTGTCCCCCATCCAGTCTATTGCTAGTAACACATTTCAGAAACTTAAAAATATTTATCTCCCACTCTTATTATTTTTTATTTGGCAAACAACTGTTAACAAAGCATTGAAGAGTTCAAAAGGGATGATTCTGAAAAGGACATTTCCCTGAGCAAGATATCAAAATAGGCTTGCTGAAAATGAACACAAAGATATAGAAAAGAGAACAATTATGTAATGAAAAAAGTATTGAAAATATTTATTACAAAGTTTCTCATGGAGTTTTATCAAGGGAAACCTTTCATTTTACTGGTGATTTTTGGTGCCCAACTTGAAACTACTTAAAGGAATTCAGTTTTCAAATACAAAATGAAAAACCCGGCCTCCTAAAGATGTGAAAATCTCTATTTAGTTATTCAAATTATTTGGGGGAAAAAATCAATATTGAATTGGAGGGAAAACTCCAAACTGTTGCAGCCAGTACTTCCAATAGTCGTTAACATGTATCCTTACACAACTGGTGTGCTCTTTTTTCTAAAATCCTTTTCCCACATACCAGGTGCACACAACCGGTCGAAAGCTATATCTCATGTAGCTATTCTTATTTAAGAAAGAAAAATTGAGCCTTGAACTACCTACACTCAGTTCCAAACTGGATTTGTTTTGTGGATTTAGGTCAGGCCTTTTTTTTTTTTTTTTACTATAAATTTGTATTAAGAGGATTAATCAGGTGGATTAAGATCATTTGAAATAGTCAATTTTATTGCAGAACAAGAGCATCCATACCACTTCCAAGTCATACCCTACTTTAATCCCAATTAACAGGCCTGTATTGACAAGTTCTTGGCTGTCTGATACATGAGAGCCAGCAGAGATCGGACAGGACTGTGTTTTTATAAATCCAACTGTAACGGCATCATTGTCATGTTCGTAAATGTGGCAGGTTTTGTTTTTAAATGCTTTAAAATCTTTTCTTTTTGGAAAGCACCGGCCCGTACGTCCTTCCGCTCTATTTTTTCAGTTTTAACTCTTCAAACTCCATAGAAACATCTCATCCCTCTTTGAGGCACTTTTTATTACCACCCCACAATGTATTCCCAGAATCCCAACAGCCTGCAGGGACGCCACACTGTGTCAAAACAGCAGTGGACAGACTCCTGCCCAGCTGGTACACTTTCACCAGGCCTAGCCAACTGGGCCCCATTCAGAGCTCCACCAGCAGGACTGTGCAGGGCTCAAGACAGGACAGGATTTGTCCCTAGAGTCTCTCTCTCAGCCCCGTGGAAGACTTTTCCTTCCTTTACTCCAACCTTGGATTCTCTGATACTCCCCATCTGCACCCAGTCATCAGACCACAAGGCACAGACCCCCAAGGATCTCATCATGCTCTTTCTGAAGCTAGGAGGCAGTCAGAAGAGCAGCCTAATTTGGTTGCGGGCTCTAGTCTGGCAGCGCTTGAAAGCCATACACACAATTTACCATGTCTGTTTGCAGGGTCCTGGTGCCACCTAGTGCCAGAGCCCAGACTTTCCATGGAAAGTATCCTAACCCTCCCAGTCAGACTGATACCTGGGCGGCTTTGACACCACAGGGGTTTCCAACAGGGCTAATTCTCTAATGGCAAGCATCTAGGTATCAGCAATAAGTAACCAGCCTTCCTAGAAAGGGGCCTGTTGAGAACCCTTCTGAAAACCATCAGTCTCCCTTTCCTTAGTTTGGCTGGGCAACGATGTGGAAGTGCGGGTGCAGTGCCAATACCGGCTCCCTCTCTTTGCCAGGAACTTGTAGGATGTCCCTGTTCTGGTTCCCTGCAGTTCTGCCATGGTCCAGATGTGCTTGGGTGGATTTACTTCCACCTGACATGTGGATCTCATCACCTCAGTGGGTACATCCACACATATGCTTTACTGCAGAGTTGACTAATTAGCTCCCCAGTGAAACATCAGTCTACACATGTTCCCCTATTAGGGTGCAGTAACTTAATTAACTCCACTGCAGGATAGCACTTTTTGAGACAAGTACTGTCCTATGGCGGAGTTATTTAATGTGCTGAAATGCATATGTAGACTGTGACCATGGCTGGCTGGGGCACAAGGCTGCTACAGTGCATGGGCTACCTGCTGGTTAGCTCTGCACTGTAGCCCCCCTGAACCCCTTTGTAGCATGCTGAGCCAAGGTGGAGCAGCTCCAGGCTGGCAGGCTGACCCCCCGAGGCTCTCTGGCAGCTGGGGCTGCACCACCCCTGCTTAATATGCTGTGGTCCTGGATGCATGTATAAACACTATGCCCGGAAGCAATAAACTCCAGCACAAACTGTGTGTTTATTGCTACGTGCTAACTGCACGTGTAGATGCACCCAGTCTCCCAGAGCAGCTGGCATTATCTGGGCTCCTTCATTCAAAGAGGGAAAGTTAGTCAACACTCTGCAGGGAGCTCCCTGATGCATCAGGTCATCCTTCAGTTACAGCAAGCGGGGCTGGTCACTAGAGGATTTTCTTGTATAAAGGTGTAGCAGCTTCATGGGCAAGAAGAAATTTAGGTGAAGAGGTGAGGAGGAGGAAAGAGGCATCTGAAGAATCTCCAAGCACTTTCTAAACAGGGCTGCAGCCCCTCTTTCAGCCCGCATGGCTGGACCAGGCACGTCCAGCCCCTCCAGTACTTTCAAGAGACGGGTCCTGATACAGCAAGCAGAGTTTTGTGCATCAAAAAGCTAGAAGACATGCAGGAGGCAGAAACTCTCTTGCCTTCTAAGCCAGCCGCCTCAGGAAGCAGTGCAGGTGCTGCAGTACCCTCGCTGCTCTGCATGGGGACTGTTACTGCAGGACACTTTAAATGGAAATTTCACAAGCTACAGCTCCACCTCTTGGAAGAGAGCAAGAGACCCTGCCTGGGGCAAGTGATGAAGATGCTCAGGATATGTGCGGAAACCCAATTCTGATTCCAACTATTTGCACTCCCCTCCCCTGATCTCCATGCCAGGAAGCTGCTTCCATCTGTAATTACAATGCTGCAGACAAATTACACATCTCCAGAATAATGAATCTGAACTGCAATGCTTTGGGTGCACGTCTCGTAATCCTGAAAGCCTGAACGTATCCACACTGCTTCCCTTTCCACCTCCTGCAGTGCCAGCTCTGCACTTAAGCAGAGCAGCAATTACTGCTGATAAACTTAGCCTCTGCACCAGGGCAATTTATAAAGCCTGGGGATTGCATTGAGCACAGTTCAGTGCCTGCATCACAAGCGCTGCTTACCGCAAGGTGCAGTCATTTGGTACCTGCAGCTTCCACGACTGTGCCAACAGAGTGGGAATGTGGTTAGTGATTTGCTGAAATAGAGGGCTACTCTTTGCGTGAAGCTGGCACATACAGGATGGTAGCACAGTCCAACCAGGACTCTGATTGGGGCTCTTTCGCTGCTGCAGTAGTCCAGGCTGTTTGATCAGAGCTGAACATGAGCATTCAGTAACATCCCTTGCATTTTACCCCTGAGACTCTCAAAGAACGTTGCAGGCATTGAATCAAACAAGTCTTACATTATGCCTGTGAGGTAGGTAAGGATTATTAACCCCGCTGTCTAGAGGGGGAAACTGAGGCACACAACAGTGAAGTAATCTGCCCAAGGTCAAAAATAGATTCAGTGGCAGAGTCAGGAATGCAACATTAGTCTCTTGGCTCCTTCTCCCAAGCTCTGAACACTGAGCTGCACCACCTCTACAGCTCACAGGTTGGAGATGTTACAGCCAACGGGTCTTTACCCAGCCTTAAAGAGACCCTTGGGGGTAGGAGCCATTATTGTAAATGGGTTAAGTGCAGGCACAGTGTTAGGAAGTCTGAGATCTGACAGCCATGGGAGAAGTGAGGGGGAGGATGTACCAAGAGGAGATCATCCAAGCAGAGCTTCGTAATCCATGTACCAGACCAGCTGGCCAGAGCTGGGCCTGACTCCTGAAATGGGCCATTTCTTGGGCTCATTCCCCACTCTACTGAGCAGGGTTATGATTTCATGCTTGCCCCTTCCCAGGATCAGGATGAACACCTGCCTAGCTTTGTTGATGAAGGGCAGGCTGAGGCTCATCCTCTGGTGGGGTTTGATGGGGCTCTCTGTCAGCACCACTGCTTGGTCCCCTCCAAGGCCACTGGATGAACGGGGGAAGAGGGAAGCCGTGTGCCCATCGGCACCCACTCCGAGCAGTACGAGATCGAAGCTGGCATTGGTCACTAGCGCCGCAATCTCTTCAGCATACAGCTCTGGCCCCTGGTCCTCCTCCACACAGAGCCGCCGGTTCAGGCGCACTGGCATGGGATGGAGATTGAAGTAGGGCACCCTGACATGCTTTAGAAGGTGGTTGTGCAAGCTGCAGAAGTTGGACTCGGGGTCGGTGAGTGGCACACAGCGCTCATCCACCAGCCACAAGTGAGTGCGTTTCCATGGGAAGCCGTAGTGGTGCTTTGCTAGCCGCTGGAACAGGACCACAGGGCTCGAGCCGCCCGACACAGCAAGGTGGAATTCGCCAGAGCGTGCCACAGCCCGAGCAGCCACTGCCTCCAAGTCCGACGCCAGCTGGGAAACCAGCTCCTCTGGCCAGGCCGAGACTAGCGAGCTGTTCCGAAACTTGGTCTGAATGGTTTGGTAGTCATCTGGAGTTTGCTTGCTGGTATGTAGAAATTCAGCTGGCTCTGCCAGTGTAAAGGAGAGCTCCTGGCCCAGCATTTCAAAGTCTAGGAGATGCTGGTTCTCCCTTCCCCCTGGGTATAGTCGCAGGGCCTGATGAGAGATACTGTCCAGCAGTGGGGTCCAGAACTCCCAGGAAGCCAAGAGGTTCTCAGTGGTAATGAAGAAATCCTTTCTGGCATGGTAGATGCTGGAGATGAGCATGGCATAGGCATCTCTCTCCTTCACAGGGCTGTACACATAGTAATCAGACAGTGGCTGTCCAAAGAGATGCAGCTGAGGACGGTCCGTCACTTCCCTCCAGCTGCCTTCTGGCATGACAGGCCTGAAGAGGTTCCGGCTAACCAGCACAGCAGGGGAGTTCAGCTTCCCATGCCCGATGTAGAAGATGATCTGTTTGGCTTTGCACTGGCTATGCTCTGCATCTCTCAGGGCTTCGCTCTGGGTGCAGTAGGCACGGTTCTTGAAGAGGACCCGAATGTAGCCTACCCGCTCATCCAGAGCTTTCCCGGAGGTGAGGATGAAGGGAACTCCTTCCCAGCGCAGGCTGTCCATGTGAATCAGAACACCTGAAATGACATGACTACAGACTGATGCCTGGGGCCCAAAGTTCAGGGTAAGCGTACTCAACGGGACAGAGTATGGCTGCCCACCATTCTCTTTGCCTGGGTCACATAAACCCTAGCAAACATCGCCTTCCCAACACCTTGCCTTGCTTTCTCCAAACTATCCAACCCAGCTTTATCAATCATGTAGCTACCACTTAGGAAACTCACTTCTGCAGACCAGCTGGGATGCATCTTTTAGCCAAGTTTAAACATTCAGTAAACTTATTATGGCTAGAGACAGCTTTGAACCGAGACCCACCAGCCACAGAGAAACCCACAGTCCTTATCCTTCAGATGCATGGGACATCTCACTCATCTGCAAAGAAGTGAGACAGGTAACAAACCACTGTAGAATTCACCATCAAAAATATTTCATAGGCATTAATAGTAATAATGCCAGCCAGCTCATATATGGCACTTCTTATCAGGGGATCTCTTAGTTAACCTGCCTGCACTGCTCTCTGTGAGATGGGACAGTATTAGATTGTTAGGGCTCTTGGGTATTACTGTGACGGGAGCCCTAGGAATGCAAAGGGCAGGTCTTGTCCCCTTGTTACAGAAGTGGAAACAGACCCTGAGTGATGGATGGAACTTCAGAGCTCATCTCCCATTCCACCACCCACATCCTTCACTTGCAGCACATGTGCAAAATTTTAGGTGATGCTTAAAGGTAACTTCTGCTGTAGCCTGTGTCATGAACCAGCAGACTTAGCAAGAGTGAAAAGGCTTAAGTAATGCTTGACTAGATGACAGGCAAAGAGCTTGGATCACTAAAGTCAGAGGGATGAATTCAGCAAGCTAGTTGATTAGTATGGAGCAAAAGTGACCAGCCTGGGGCTGCCCCCACCTGCAAAGGTTGGCGTCATGCTGAAATAGTTTTGGGCCTTCTGCAATTCCTCCTGCACCTGGCTGGTGTAGGCTTGATACTGCCCAATCACAGCACTGGTCTTTTCCAGCCCTTGCAGTGACTTGAAGGTCTGCAGCTTGTGCTGAAGAACATCTTCGGTGCTGCTGATGTTGGCTGGCAGCTCCATGGCGAGGTACATCATGACCTCAGTCAGGTGGTTCTGAAGGACGTCACGGATGACTCCGTACTGCTCATAAAAGCTGGCACGGCCTGTGTGTGAAGAAGAAGCATGATACTAAGCCAGGAAAATAGCTCCTTGTGCAAACTCTCTCTGCATTGGGACAAGTAGCTTGAATGTTTGTGCCACAAGGGTAAAGAGAAATAACAACGGAGAACCTTTCCACACCAAAAGGAGGCCTTGCTGCCAGCGTCTAAGGGCAGATCAATAACTCGCACCAGCCCACCAATCTGCTCCAGCCACTACAGAAAGGCTTCCTAGCAGAAGCTGCTGCAGGTGATAAAGGACTCACAGGGGAGCTGCTGCCCTCAACAGAGCAGAAGCAGGAACATCCTTCTGGAGGGAGAAATGAGAGCCTGGGGCTGGGGTAGGAGCAGAGTGTCAGAGAGGTGGGGACACATCCCATCTTTCCTTGGGTGCTAGGGCAGTGTGAAGCCACCTTTAGTCACCAGTCTCACCAAGCGCTTCCTGAGGCCAAGAGCAGGGAGCTTTCACTTCACTGGGTTGGCAGAGCAGCTCTGCGTTTCCTGAAGCCTTGGTCCAGCACCCATGATTGACATCTGGCCCAGAGCTGGGCAAAGGAGCCAGCGGAGACCAGACTGTGGAGTGCAGGGTATCTGCTTCATGGTACCAATACTGCCAACGAATCAAGGGGCCAGATATAGAGGCCAGCAGGAGCCACAATGTCTGCTGCTGTGGGTATCCACCTGAAAGCCTGAATAGAAAAGGGCCAAATGCCCAGTCACTCTGAGCAATTCTGCAGTAGTGGAAGAGGCCAGTAGAACATTAAACTGGGATCCTGCGAAGGGGGCTCTTCTGCTCACTTGGGGCAGCAAAACTCCACTGTGCTGCCTGCAGCCCTGGCTGTGTGCCTACCCCATGCCCTGGGGGACAGGAGAGATCAACTTCAGTGCATAAAGCCCTCTGTTTTCTCCCCACCCCTGGCTGGCTTCTTACTGGGCTGGGAGAGAGAAGACAGACACTTTCCTATTAAAACAGTTTATTCAAACCAGAGCCTTCTGTCAGCTGGTCTGTAGCAGGCTGAGCCCTGCAGACTGCATCAGTGCTGTGGGCTTCCCCTATTGATACATTCATCTCCCTCACTCTAATCTAAAGGCACATTCATTAATGTAATCAATGCTGCAGACTCTCTGGGAGCCAAGCTGCTAACGGCAGACGCACAGAGAAAGAGTCATACAATGAAAAATGACCGAATGTGTGCAGTGTCGGGGGGGGGGGGATGGGGGAGAAGGAAAGACAGGACAAGGTACAGGCAGCACTGCTCTCCCTCTCCTATGAAGGGGCCTGGCTCAGATATGAGCTGCCAAACCCAGGACTACTCAAGGCTTTTAAAGAATTGCATTAATTAGCATTGTGGGGGGCAGGGTGGGGATGAAGGTGCAGTCCTGATGTTGCAGAAATGAGGGGACCTGGCATCCCAGGAAGTGCTGTGGGTGGCAGCGCAGCCTGGAGTGCTTTATGCTCAGCACTGCAGAGAGTATGCTGCAGCACTGCAGAGAGGGATTGCAGCCGTGTCCTTCAGCAGGAGACCCACACCAGCAGCACCAGGCTCTGCAAGGCTTTTTCCAGAAAGGGAGAGAGCACATGTGCCTAGATGGGTGCACAGTATCAGCCAAGCTCCAGCAGCCTCCCTCCAGAGAACAAATGCTTCCAACTCTGGTTTTAGTACAAGGGGGCAGCAAGCCGGAGGGGAAAGCAAAAGGCACAGAGTTACAATGGGAAGCTAGGCTCAGCAAATGGCCATGCAGGCAGGCCCTAAGGCCACAGAACCTTTGGCATGGCTGCAGAGTCACCACAAAATTAAACCTTTTCCAGTCCATTCACAGCAGGGTCTGGGGTCTTTTGGCTCTAAACAGGCATCTGAAACACAGCCAAGCCTTGCTGCCAGAGGGCAAGGCAGCATGCAGGTTCCCCGCTCTCAGCTGAGCTCTGGATGGGACTGTCCGATTCCCAGCCACGCATATTCAAAGCCTGATGGCTTCCTACCCCAGGAGATCAAACCACTCTCTTCCCTGCTATTCCCAGCATGGAGGGGGATCAGCCATGACCGGCAACCAACTAAAGTCTCCTATGTGCCAATGGCATCACTCAGACACCTGCCTGGCCTCTTTCGTTTGCATTTGTAGGCTGCAGTCACAGGAGTCACTCTCATGCAGATATATGCTAATATCTCTCTGCTCTTGATGAATTCTCCAGTGTTAGCTCAGCCAATTGCTGCAGTCCTGGCTCACTGACCTTTAGCATCCACAGTCTCTTTCAAGACAATCTCCACTCTTTCCACATGATGCCGGTTCCAAATTGGGTCCAGAAACTGTCGGTTCTGGTCTCGGAAAGGCAAGATATGGGCTACAGCCTGTAGAGGGGAAAAAACACATTAAGGTATCAATACAAATTCAAATCCACTAGCATTTCTACAATACCCTCCATGCCATAGCACTAACATGCAGCGACTCTGAGGCAGAGGCAGCACATGCCTGTTCCAAGCAGCATGGGAAGGGAAATCTTCACATGAACATATGGGAACGTCTGATGCTTGTGGAAAGTATGATGGGGTCTTCAGCGCCTGTCCAGAGCAAACGTGAAAGGTCTCCCCAAACAAAGCAAACATTTTGAGGTTTCACCTGCAAGATGTATGCAAACTGCAAGACACTCAGTTTGTCTCCATCAGAAGGACAAAGGGCTGAGTCAGACCCTGCTGGGACTCTAACGTATGGTTCCAGGGAGCTGAGATGCATCAAATCAGATGCTTACACCGCTAAGCCATCTGCTCTCACTTGGAGAAAAAAGAAATCTAAGCTCTAGCAGAGAAGCTCTCCTTGCAGCCAGACATGCACCTTTGTGATTGGGAGCAGGACGCAGCACTATGGACAGGACAGGCTACTTCCAAACCAGGATGTCACACCGCACTCAGGCAAGGACAAGGTGTCCTCAGTGTGCTCTCTCTGGGGCCACACAGCTGCCCAGTCACTATGACATACAGCACTGTCCTGAAAGCCCTGTGCTCAGGGGGAGGGAGAGAGACTTTCACAGTATCCATCATGGCTATGAAAACTGATGCCTTATCAGCAGGCTGACTAAGGCAGGTAGAAGCTGGAAGGACATCATCTGAGACTTCTGGCCGCCTGACCCAAGAGAGTGAAACCAAGGCTCAGGAGCCGCAGTAAAGTGTCTGTGCAGCTCTACAGTCATCAGGGGCTTATGGGATCCAGCTTCTATTCCTGGCTCTGCCACTTACAGGCCAGGTGACCTCAGGCAAGTCATTTTGCCTCTCACTGTTGTGACATGAATACTGAGCCGATGCCAGTTACCTCCCTAGGGAAAGGTGCTTCCTGCAATCACAAGCCCTGTAAGGAAATAAGATGAATGAAAACCCAGGGACACAGAGTCACATCAAGCCAACCACCAGTTCCTGCATGTGGCCCAGCCATTCCCAGACAAGCTGTCTCTGTGCTAAAGCTGCAGGTGTGGGTGTACATAGCATTGTAGATGCATTAGGGACCACATGGAGTTCCTTGGGACCCCCTGGGAAGTGACTGGGATAGAGAGGGCAAGGCCAGAAAAATCAAGCCCTGCAACTCTGGGCTGATTCCCCGAGGTGCTGCATCCATACTGCAGGCAGGCAGCCCTCAGATCTGAATGGTTCCTGGACAGGCCAACCCCCTCAACTCCCCTTCCCACCCTCACCCCGACCCCAATCTCTTGACAGCACATTTACAATTTAGAGGATGGGGCTAGGGGACAGTGGGCCACCAGAAGTGCAGTCCACTCTTGGGGTCTTACCAGAAAGAGCCCAGGACAGCCAAAGGGAAACCTCTCCACTGGCTGCTGAACTCCAGGTCACTGAGGCAGGGTGAGTTGATACAATCTCTCTATGCCACACACCACCTGCCTTCCCCATCAGCAGCTGGCCCTGCACCTATGGAGGAACTGGTATTTTCCCAGCTAAATCTGACAATGCTGAATGTGGCCTGCACAGCTGTGTGGAGGTGTGGTTCAGGGGAGAGCGAACACAGGTTGTGCCTCCCAGCCAAAATTACCTGGGGCTGGGGAACAGAGGAACAGTGATAAGTGAACCAACTGATCAATCTGTCTCCTGCTCTCCCCCTTGCCCCACACCCTTTCTTCCCCCACTGCAGGGTTCTGTTCCCTGCTTTTCCAACCTTGCTCCCTCCATGGTCCCTTGCTGCAGTCATGCAGAGGCATGAGCCCCTGAAAAACCAGGTCCCTGCTGCAGTCACACATGCAGAGAAACCAGCCCTTGAAAAACCAGCTGACCATTAAATAAAGAAGTGACTCCACCTTGTATCAAATAAAAAGACTCCTCCAGAACCCCGCTCTAACAGGCTGATCTGTTCTGTAACGAGGGGGCTGTGGTCCAAGAGGGGCAGGGTTTCCTTATTCAGCGAAATCAAAGCCCTGACCTTGGCTGCAAGACCAGATGGATTGTGCCTCTGTCTCTCATGCAGCACCCCCGACACACATATAGCCACCTCCTCAAGAGGGGGAGAGAGAAAGGCCTGACTATCGCTTTGGTGTAAAAAGGGTCTGCCTCTTGCCTGCCCCACTGAAGCCTGGGACAGCAGCCTCCTGCAAGGGGAGAGGAACAGCCGGTCACTGCAAGGTCGAGCAGCTTCTGCTGGGACTAGCAGGCTGGATTCGCTCCCTTCAGCAGACAGGCTTCATCATGCTCTGCCTGGGATCAGGAGGAAAGACAGATGCCCTTAGAGACCAGAGGGAGGCAGCTGGGTCGAGGTACACTGTGATACTGATAGAAAAATTCAAGGTACTTCATAGAGAGGAGACTGTTCAGCCTCTGAACCCCACCCCCAAGCAGAGACTACCCAGGGGTGCAGAAACCAAGGCACAGGGCAAATAAGTGACCAAAACCTGGGAAGCAGACCTGGGAACTAAATCCAGGAGGCCTGGGAACTGAATCCAATCCCGGCCCCAAGCCAACTTGCTTCCCTTTCAGTAGGCAAAGTACACTCCAGTTTGGACAAAGACTAGGAACTAAGGGTGAGATTACACAGTACAATGAAACCCTGTTAAGAGCACTTAAAATTTGAATGATCACACATTGGGCCTTTGTACACACCACAAAATTGGCCTTTAAAGTGGCTTAAATGCCCTTTTGCGCCACTTTAATGGATTTACTGTTTGCATGCTCAGTGGTATGTTCCACTTTAAATGACTTTGTTACGTTGCAAGATAAAACACCTCTGAGGTTTGCTACCTAACAAAGTGCAACAGTGCACAGGGTGCTGGAAGCCAACATACTCAGGGCTTGGTGGGCCCCATGCAGGTCAGGGGTTGTGGGACACAGAGGCAGCCCGTGCAGGCAGGTTCCACTGAAAAAAACAAAAAACAAAAAAAAAGCAGTAAGCCTAATTCTTTTTTTTCCCCCCTCCCCGGAGCCTGCCTGCCAGCCTGCCTGAGCTGCACAAGGGCCTGGTGCTTCCCTCCGCAGCTGCAGCACCCCGCCCCGGGACCGCCTGAGTCAGGTGCAAGTGGGAAGGTGCCACCTGGGGGGGAGCTCTGCGCAGCTCAGGGATCACTTGGTCTACTGGCAGCTTGCCCTGCCCCCCCCCCACTGCTGAAGAGGCAGGTAAGGATTGGGCCCCCACCCTTGTGTACACACCATGGGGGTTCAGTTCAGTTTAATTCTCCCTAAATTTAAGTGGTATTTTTAAAAATCCACCATTTAAATTTAGGGAGAACCTAATCAAATTAAACCCCTGTGGCATGTACAGGCAGCCAGCAAGGCTTGTGAACTAGTGCTAAATGCCCTCTAGGCATCTTAGAGTCAAACAGCACTTATGGGGGGGGGGGGGGGGGGGGCGGGGGAGAGGTGTTCACCTGAGCCTGGATCTGGGTGTGTGTGGGGGGAAGGCTGCAGGAAGCAGGCACCCCCCTACCCCCATGACCACTACCATCGCTGCTGTCAGGCTGGTTGCACTGCTGTCAGGCTGACTACAGTGACAGGGCAGCAATTGCTGGAGGGAGGAGGTGGAAGGAGGATCTGGGGGCTGATGGGGGGCAGCAGGCCAATTCAGGGAGTAGATTCAAGCAGCATGGGGGTCCCTCCCCACTCTCCCTAGCCTACAGTGTGGCTAGAGAGCCAGTGAGCAGGACAGGCATGGAACAGACCACCTCTAACCTTGCCCCTGCTCGCCAGCCCTCT
Organism: Crocodylus siamensis; assembly: GCF_052110815.1. NCBI lineage: Eukaryota > Metazoa > Chordata > Crocodylia > Crocodylidae > Crocodylus > Crocodylus siamensis. The sequence continues at coordinate 9,499,205 of NC_143406.1, read as the reverse complement.
AGCAATGGGTCTGAACAGTGCTCATTAGAGAGGGTATTAACCCCAAATGTATGACTGATCACTAGCACTCGTTAACCTTAAACACAGATTAACATTCCTTAGTATTATTACCTGGTAGCTCTAACATGTAATCACATCCTAAGAGTAGGAGGCCCATAAATGGTTCCGAATCCCTTAGTGGAAGAGAGAAGGGAAACAGAAAAATCTGCTTGAGCGTCATGCCTTCAGGTTGACATGGGCTGGGACTGGAGGAGTAACACAGGCCTCAATAATTGCTCCAGCAAGTTAAGAGACCTGCTTGTGGGGTGATGGTTAGTGTACCTGGCAACCCAGAGCAACCACCACATGGAAGGCTGAAGTGTAGATACTGACCAGCTGGGTGACTGAGTGCTTCACATTTCCTCACCTGTTTGCCAAGGTAGTGATCCACCCGGTACATCTCCTCTTCTTTGAAGAAGCTCCTCAGCTCTGCAGCCAGCTGCTGGGCGGACTCAAGGTCATGACCAAAGGGTTTCTCCAGTACCACACGCAGCCAGGCTCCTGGACGTGGCCTGCAGCTGCTGTTAACGTGGCCAGCAATTTCAGCATAGGCAAATGGTGGTACTGAGAAGTAGAAGATCCTGCCAGCTTCCTCCAGCTCCTCCTGCTCGAGAAGCTTCTCAATCTCCCTGTTCAGGACAGTGTAGTTCTCTGCAGTTCTCAGCTGGTAGTACTGGCTCAGCTTTAGGAACTGGTCCTTCAGCACAGCACACCTGGTGGGGTGTTCATCTGGAGGACATGCCAGATTCTTCAGCACCTCAAACATCATCTTCTGTCCTGGCTCGGGTGCCGTCAGTGCAGCCCCATGGAAGGTGAAGCTGTGGCCATTGCTCACTTCATCCCGGTAGAGCTGGAACAGCCCCTGCCACAAGTATTTCTTGGCCAGGTCTCCCGTAGCACCCAGCAAGACCACGGAGATGTGGCCTCGGGACTCATTAGCTGAAGCTGGCAGGGCTCTCAAGAGGAAGATGACACAGAGAACTGTCCTCAGCATCCTTGGGGTGCAGGCAAGGCTCTGGTAAAGCTGGAGGTTTGGAGAAGAGAAAGGAAATACATCAGGCCTCGGTGCTGCAGCATATGAAACCACAAGGCAACCTCAAGCAACCGATCTTGCACAAGAGCGGGAACTTTCACCTGGATCCTTCCCTTAACACCCTCCCTCCTACAGTTACACAGCAAAGGCAGATCAGCTGTACTTTTGGACAAAGTCATTGCAGGGCAATAAACATTTGCTGTAGGCAGGAGTGATCTCTGCTTTGCCGAGTCAGCCCTAGTTGCCTGATAAGGAAAGACCTTAATCAAAAAGAGGATGGAGAGAATCTGGGAAGTGGCATAAACAAGGTGGCTTCTGTCACCATGGGAAGGGCCAGCTTCTGCTGGTGGATGCAGGCAGGGGACCAACACCTGTAACATGATCAACAGTGTAAGGCTGGCTACACAGAAGTGTGAAGCTGCATAGGTGCAGTACAGCATTGCTGCTTTACCCCTGGTTTACAGCTAGTCTTCGATTACTGCCAAACACTCCTAGTATTATGGTAAGGCCCAGAGACTCCATCAGATTATTCCCTATCATGTCAAGAGGAGCAAGCATGAAGCAGAAAACAGCACTGGCATCAAATGCCTTACAGTTGCATGGGTGCAGGTTGTACCCGTGCTGGTCTAAGGAGATAGGCAGACAAGGTTCTTTGGGCAGAGCACAGACCACCTGCAGATGCTTCCTCTCCCTGACGAAGGATAACTGTACCCAAAAGCTTGCAAAGAATTTTTCCAACTATTTGAGTTGGCCTAATAAAAGGTATCAGATTTCCCGAAAGAACCTTGTCTTACAGTTGCATAAGCATTCCCCCTACGAGCCAGGTTATCAAAGGGGTCAATGGCTTTGGGCTCTGGAACTGAAGTCCTTTCTCATGCAGATTTCAGGCTCTGCTATGAATGAACATGTGTGTCCATGCAAGCAGGATGCCGCTCGCAACAGCTTCCTGCTCAGGGCTTTTCTGCTGGCCTGTTATTCCATTCTGGCATCACTTCATGTCAATATTGTCAAAGCATTTTCAGAGACAGGCACTGCAACTAGCAATTCCAGTTCTCTGGCTGTTTGCGTTGCATCTGTAATGCACAGCAAGTTTATGGCTCGTGTATCTACATTCCAGAAAAGGGCTTGGAACCAGGTTCTAACAAATTGAAATGGACTGCGCGAGGCAGGGAGCATTTGGCAACAACCCTGTCTAGCTATGGGACCAGCTCTCATGCCACTAGCATGGGCAGCAATGGCACCATGTACTGCACCTATACTTCTCTAAGGACCCTGCCTGCCTGCAGAACTGGCACCCGGTAAGAAATGAGGCACACACAGTGCACTGCCTGGAAAAAAAGCCCCAACATATCTTCTTTTAGTCTTTCTTGCTCTTGTATTCCCTAATCCAAAATCCAAGTTGTCTTCAGATGGAGGAGGCGCTTTGTTCTTTGTGCACAGGAACCCAGGAGGGCTAATGCAGAATGACAAGTTATGAAAACAGCACAAGGTTTATGCACAATAGTTTATTCATAAGCTATTGCATCAGTTGTTATCTCGCTCTGCTCACCTAGTTTCCTAGGACTGTACACTCTTGGAGTGCAGCCACAATGACAGCCCAGCTAAGATTATCAAGGGCTTTCACTGGCATTTCAAACTTCGTCCTTGTCTGCACTAGAGTCATGCCTTTTAATGATACTAGAATAGGAAGCAGTACAATCTTCAGAGTATGGATGCAGTTCTTCTGGTACTGAGGTACTTTACACACATATAGCTATTTCTGTACAAGAAGGAGAATGAGCAATACCAAATATAAGGCATCTTTGTGCTAGTACAATTGTGTCTACAGTACGGATTCCACTGTACATGCATGCAAAATAACACACACACAACCCTTCCTGACATAGTTATATCAACTTAAAACTGTATACCAGGTTTTAGTGAGAAACATGGGACTGGAAGGAACCTTCTAGGTCAAGTCTAAAGCCCTGTGATCACAGACCACCATGTCATGAAGAGTCTCAATAAAAGAGCAAATTTATTTTCCACCATTACATTTTTCTTGTTTCATAGAGGTCAGGGAAAGAAGCCCAGTCTATTTTACTTTCTGGCTCTCAAATAAGCCCCACAGCCTAGCTTCCTTGCACAGCAAGGACAGGTTTTAGTTTTAATCAAAAAGCCCCCAAGCCATACAAAGCACCTCCTTCTTCCCAACCCTGCCAAAACTGCTGAGATTAAAATAAAAAAAAAAGGATGGCGCCATTTCCACTCTCACTGGGGCTGGAAAGAACCCCCCCTTCTTGAGAAGCCAAGTGTACATTTGAAGTCAGAGCTATTTGTGGAGAGCCTTCCTCCAGCCCATCTGATTTATCCTCTTGCGAGAGGAAACATTCGCTCTCCACAAACACAATAAATGGGCCAAAAGAAAGGCTGCACTTCTGAAGGCTAGGCACTGCCCCTCCAAAGCATGGACCTTCCATATCTATTTTTTAAGCCTGTTTACTCTGGTATCAGCAGCTCCAACACTTCCCATTCAGGCCACTGCAGGAGCAAATGAAAGGCTTGGCCCTGCCATGATCCTTGCATGAAAAGGGAACAGTTTGCAATTAGGATCTTTCTCTTCCCTGCCCATAGCCTCATTTAATGTTGCCAACTTCCCTTGAGCCCACATCCTGCTGTCTATTCTCCGCTAGTCCACTCCAACCACTCTCAAAGCATCAGCAGAATGGGGTGCCAATCAGGGGAGCACACTGTGCTCTCTCTGGCTCATGCATGCCGTTACTTGGCCCCGGCTACGGGTGTCGGGGGGGGGAAGTAGTGTCCGACTGCTAGATTGACTGCTCTGTGCTGAATGCAGATCATCCTGGGCTAGGCTTGCTGTTCAAACCACGTTCCGCTGCGCCTGTTGCGAATCAGGAGTATTTTCACAGTGCAGGTAAAGCTACCTCCGAAGGAGTTCAAGTGGGCAGGCCTGCAGCTGAGGGGAGGAACAGAGCAAGGGAGAGCTTGTAGAATAAATGCTCAGGGGAAAAATAAATTCCCAAACCTCCCCCAGCTGCTGACACCCAGCTGGAGCTTGGCAGCTTCCTGGAATGCATTAAGCAGTGCCAATACAGCACAAGTCAGAGCTGGATCCTGGAGAAGTAAATGGGGCAGAGCTGGACGCACTTTGTAGAGAGAGACAGAGAGAGGAATCAAGGGTTTCCACGGCCTCCCAGAATCCCTTACCAGCTGCAGCAAGTGTCTCCCTCCATCGCAGGCTGTAGTGCCCCAACCCAGTTATACCCACATCTGTGCTCAAAGGAGCAAAGGTCCTTCTCTTTCTCCCCCACAAGCCCAACTTGAAATCTTTCTCTTTTTTGGGAGTGAAAGGCCTGGACTCTCATCCACTGAACTGCAGTGAGTGGAACAAGTCCCACCTTTTGAGTCCAATTTTCTTCCTAGATGGGTCAGGGAAAAGACCTCTTCTTTTCACACTCAGCTCTCCCTAAATCACTATAGAAACCACAAGGAACTCTGCAAAACCCCTGCTTGTTGCATCCTGAATACACCCGATTGAAACCCACCTAGCAGACTCACCTGAGTAACACGACAGCTCCGCAGAGACTAACTCAGCTGGAAGTTGCTTCTTCGAGGACCCCCCTGACAACACAGACTTTTCTTCTCCTGTAGCCAGAGACAGAGTGTACAACCCACACAGAGGTCCAGCAAACACTCTGGATCAAAGATTAGACAAACAGGAGGCAGTTTTAGTAATAAGCCAACTCACCACTTTCTGGTAAAGGGGAGGGAAGCAAGGCAGAACCTCCTCTTCCCAGCACAGAAAAAAGGTAATTTTCAAGTGCTTCACATTCAGCCCAGCCAAAATTGCTAGGAAATGTTTGCTGACAAGGAGGGCCAGAGAGATTTTTTTTTCTTTGCATGCAGATTTTTGATCTTGTGTTTCAGAGAGAGGGAGGGAAGCAGAAAAAAGCCAGAAGCCAACTGCTTGTTTCCAAGACAGCGGCTGGAGTGTGAAACATTGGCACATAAGCAAATTCACCTCTGAGAACTCTCTCTAAAAAGTCCTTCTGCTTTGTCAAGGTCCTAGAGACTTAACTGTTTGACAGTGATCACCGACCCATTATAGAGATTTAAAGAAGAGGACAGCTCAAGGTCTGTATCAGTTACAGAAACAGGTTAGAAGAATGTAAGGCGTGATCTCGCTGTGCATCTGAGTGCCACTCAAGTGTAAGTGTCCAGGTTAAGAGAGATGAGGCTGTGCTTAAAATCCTGGATTAGGTCTCCACAGATCAGGAGTTTAGTGTCTGCTCTGACCTAGAGCAAATCATTTAGATTTAGCTTTGCCTATGCACAGTTCCAATATCAATTTAACTCTCTTAGTTAAGAGTAAGTTTTTTCTACCAAACAGTTATATCTGTGCAGTCCCCAAGGTACACTATGCAATACAATGTGCAATGCAATATGGCATAACTATGCCTTTACAAGTCCATGCTTTGGCAATCCTAGTCAAGCCAAAGCAGTTCAACTCATGGGGTTAGACAGGGCGGTCATCTTTCTGTGCCTCAGTTTCTTTTCAGCAAAACTGGAATAAGAAGAAAACCCATTCCCCCTCTTTTTGGCTATGTTGTGTATTTAAGTGTGTCAGCTATCCTGCAGCCGGGTACAACATTTGCACAAAGGGAGCCTGATTGTGACAGAAGTTTTGGGGTGCTGTTGTAATGCTATTTCATGAGTACAATGAATGCCAGCATGCTTCATCCCTTGCTCAGGCTGAGCAGCAGGGCTTTCAGGTCTGAGAGATCAGTTCAGAAACAGCTGCTCTAAGAATTTTTAAATGCAGGGGAGAACTTTAGACCTCTGAATGCAGCTGATGAATGTCACCCAATACCCAAGCGCCAATTAGAGGCAATTACAACCTGACCTGCCTTGACATTTAGCAAGTGGAAGTAGGAGATAGCCTCAGCATTTACCACAGAGCATATTACTCTCTTAAGAAAAGTCCAAGCTGAATTTTTTTTCTCCTGAGAGGTCCCAGAAGATGCATCTTAGCCCATAAATCTGCCTCATATCATCTCTTCCTAGCTATCCATTGTTACATATTCCTCCATCCCTCTTTCCTATTTTACTTTGTAACTTTTGTGCATTCACTTAAGTAACTCAGCAAATAGCACTGACAGCCATACAAGGTCAACAGTGTGGTACCTAATCACCTTGTCTAATGTATTCACACCAGTATCTATTTCCTTCCTTCCCATATAATATAGACAATGCACGTAGGGGACCACAGAGAACTTCAAGTTTATTTAGACAGGGTGCAACTGAAATGCAGCCACCTCTGGGGTCTAGGGTTGCGGACACCTGGAACACAGCATGTTCCCCAGCTAAACAGGGCCAGGAAAGGATTTACCGGCAAACCCCACAGCCCTTATTTACAAAACAGGATTTTTAATGACCTCATGAAATATTTCCATACCATAGGCCATGGAACATTACCTATTCCAAGGATTTGGAACCTGTGATGCTGGTATGGATGTCTACCTCACTAAGCTCACCCTTCTGAAGCTTTGTCTGTATGGGCCAACTTGTCATTAAAATCACTTGAAGTCAACTTAGTAACATCACTGCAAACCACTACTACAGATCCACTTAAACCAGTTTAAATCATACCAGCTTCATTTAGTTTAGCAAGTTTGCTGAACTGCTATGAGCAGGCTTTCCCCCAAGGTAAGTCTGCCTACATTAAAGGTTTATACTGGTGTACTAAATTGATTGTTACCTTGGTGCAAAACACCCAGGCATGGACCAAGCCTGTTTTACAGCTGCTGTTTGTTGAACTGGACTTTAAAAATATAGATAAGAAAAGCCAGCTGGGCTTCTCTCACCCAAGAATACCACAGAGAGAGGAATCTTAGAGCTCACCTAGGTTAGAAAGCTGCAACAGTTCAGCCTAATAAACCTGGTCAAAATCTGGTTTACTTAAATCAGCACAAGCCCCTGCATCTCCACTCTTGTTCCAGGTCAAGTGCAGAGTAATATAGGCCAGGAAGGGGTCTTGCAAGCGATCTAATCCAGTCCTCTTCATTGCCCAAAGAAACCCAAAAAATCAACCACCCCAGCCTCTCACATACTTCGGCCATGGGCACCTTCTGAAAACAAAACCAAAAATACCCCATAGCAGGCCGCAGGTAAGCAGCACAGGAGACAAGTGTACTTCCAATGTCCAACCACAGTGGCAGCATAGAAGTTATTAGGCTAATGTATAGTCACCAAATCCTCTGGCTATGGTAGGGGAAAAAAAAACAACACACCTCATGCTATGGGGGAAGGCAAACACTCCTGCACTCCTTGCCACTGTCCTGGGGGAAAAAGCTTTCCTGACCCCAAAGCTAGTGACTGGCATGAACCCATTTACAGGACAGAGACCCTCTTGCCAGGTACCAGAGAGGTTTCTAAGTGCTGGCAGAAGCACCAATGCACCCCAGCCAACACTCTTCCCTTTAGGGGCCACTGGCCACTACTGTGGACAATAACCAATGCTTCAGAGGAAGCTGAACAAAAAACCCACCATCCAATCATGAAGGGGAAAAAACTCTTCCCTGGCCCTGACACAAAACCAGATACCGCCCACACAGAGTGAGAGTCATCTTTCAACCCCAATACAGGGCTGCAAACACTTGAGTCCACATACCATGATTACAGATCCAAGAACACCTGTGTCCTGGGATAATATTCCTTCCAGGAGCTTGTTAAAGGGAGCTTGGTTTGATTTACAAAGGCAAGTTTCCAAAAAGTAACAAAACAAATCAACTCCTTGAGAGGGTCATGAGACAGCTGCACTACACCACAATCTCCCCACAATAACACACACCCTGACAGCTGCAGGACTGATGGATTTTGCATCAGGGCCTTACAGCTGGTCTTCCCAGTAGGTCCACTGTGGCACCCCACTGGCAGTAATGCTACACCTGTGTCCAGGATTCCCGCCCCCAGTTGCACGTGTGGAGCTTCAGATTCAGATCACTTGCAAACAGAAGCCAGCTACTGAGTCAAGGACTTTCTCACCCTGGATGCCATTGCTCCCAGGCTCTCATGGGGCTAGATGAGTGGCACAGAGCTGGTCCATGAGCCAAATCAGGCCCACAGATCCCTTCCCCTTTCCCAACATACAGGATCCACCAGCTGATCCAGCTGCTCTGGGACCTGTGCTGTGTGTGGCGCAGATTCCTGAACAGCCAGAATGGACGCTGTGTGTGGCATAGTCCAGCCAGAGCAGCAGCACTGGTGCACATGGCAACCACATCAGCACCTGTGGGCCTGCTCCAGCAAGTTTGGACCCCCAGTGCATGCAGCACCTGTGAGCAGCATGTGGATCATGGATCCCAGATCAGTTGGAGTAGACACTGTGTGTGGCACACATCCCACAGCCAGCACAGTGTGTGGCAGTCCTGCCAGGGCAGCCAGTGCATACACTCCAGGCTGACCACATGCAGCATCCGTTCTGGCTACTATGAGATCCATACTGTGTGGGTCCCAGACTGGGTGGAGCAGTTGTCTGATCAGGTATGATGGAGGTGGGAAACAGGGGAGGTCTGTAGGCTGGATCCAGCCCATGTTTGACAGTCCTGGGCTAAATATTCTCCCACGCTTGTCTTCCTCCCTTGAGTATCCTATTGGGCTGCTAGTGTACACACAAAGACAGGTAGTTAACTACGTTAATCCTGTCAGGCAGAGAGCAGAGTAGCTTTGCACCCAATAGACAGAGAAGGAAAGTACAGCATGACAATTATAAGGGGATCTTTGCAATCTGGACCCCAAGGGAAGGAGTGTTTTTCCATGCAGCACCTAGCACAGTGGGGTTCTGGTCCATGAGTCGCACTTCTAAGCATGACAGTAATGCAAGTAATAAAACAACAATAATGGATCTCTGCCAGAACAAAAGACAGATTTGTCTTGCACTGGGGCCGTGCCGAGCAGAGAAATCATGCCCTCTACATTTCTAAGAAAAGCAGTCATTTGAACAAAACAGCACTTTGTCTTTGTAGCTCTTGTCGCAACTGGACAGACCTCAGTCCCCCACACTGTAGGGATGACAACATAATTAATGTAGAGCAGTGGTTTTAACATTTTTTTCATTTGCAGACCCCTAAAACATTTTGAACAGAGGTGTGGATCCCTTTGGAAATTCTGAATGGAGATGTGGCCCCCCTGAATTGTACATGTGCGTATTCACATACTTCAGACTGACCAGTCGTCTTTCACAGACCCCTGAGACATACAGGCAACCCCTCCTCAGCACTGTTTTGCTTAGCGCTATTTCACTATAACGCTCATTTTAAATTGATACCCGATTGCATTTTAGTGCTCAGCACGTTTCGCTATAACGCGCCCGGTCGCCATCTGGGGGCATTAAAAACACTTGTGGTCACCTGCTTGGGTCATCCAACACTTTCGGTTTCGCTTAACGCTCATTTTGCTTAACGCTCGGTTTTCCAGGAACCAATTATGAGCGCTAAGCGGGGGTTACCTGCAGTCTACAGACTCCCAAGAGTCTGCGGCAGGGGTGGGTAAAATGCGGCCCCTAAAAAACTTAGAAAATTAATATTTATTTGCCCCTGGCTGCCTGTTGTGCGGCCCTCTGGCTTGCCAAAACTCAGCAAGCGGCCCTCCGCCCGAAATAACTGGTCTACAGAGCACAGGTTGCACCCCGCATGGTGAATTAGTGTCCGGTGCCCGCTCTGGCTCCACGGCACGACGCGCCCGGCCCAGTGCTGCAAGGCCGCACGTCGATCAGCCGCGGCAGGAAGTGCCTGCCCCTGGGCCTGAGCATCAGAAGCAAGCCTGGGCAACGATGAGCTCTGCCTGATCCTTCCTAGCACCTGTTGTGACCAAGCCAGGAGCCTGACCCCGGCGGCCAGGCACGGAGGGGTAGGAGAATAGCGAGGGGACCCCGGGGACGGATGCCACTAACCCAGGCCGCATGGGATGCTCGTGGCCTGCCTTGCATCCCACTGCCCGAGCGACAGGACGGGGGCAGAGGAGAGGGGGCGACCCGGGGGCAGAACATCTCCCGCATCCGGTGCAAGCGTGAGGCACTCACCTCCCCGCCCCGGGCCCGGCGGCTGCACGGAGGAAGCCGGCCCGCCAGAGGTGACGGAACCGGAAGTGCTCCCTCCTGCCCCGCCCCGCGCACACGGAAGTAAACCCCGGGCCGTAGTGGGGGCCGGGGAGGTGGTGGTTTGTGGGAGTTGTTCGCCTCGGGGCTTTTGCAAGCTGGCGGTGCACGCGTTAGGGGGCTCCAAAGTGTCGCAACAGATTGGGGTTTGCAAGGAAGCGGCTTTATTTACGTTTCAGCACTCGGCTATTTATCTAATCCCGCCAGGCAAGAGGAAAAACTGCGGTGGGTTCATATTTACCCAAGTACCTGCAGCGACTCTCCGGTGGGATCGTCCCCGTCCAAGCCAGACTTCCTCACGGTGAGGGCGGCCAAAGTCTGGGGCGGGCTGCCAAGGGACGTGGTGCTCCTCCCACCTTGGGGACCTTCACTGGACGAGTGCCCAGCCGGAGTCATCTGACCCCAGTGCGCTTTCCTGCCCAGGGCAGGGGTCGGACTCGATGGTCTGTTGAGGTCCCTCGCACCTATGAAAACTGTCCTGCAGCTTCTGTCATCCACACTCAACGCAAGACTGCTGTCAGCCCTGGCACGACATAGACCCGACACCTGAATCTGGCAGGGGGAAAGCAGGGCAACCCCAGCAGCCAACGTCCTGCTTCTGTGAAATGTTGTCAGTATATAACCAAGAGGTCCAAGACAGAGGGCCCACGCTGCAGAGGCAGGCAAAACCCACAGAGTTCAGACCAATCTGATGGTGGGGTAAAAGTCCTTCTTGACCCCAAATGTGGTGATCGGTTTGACCCCGAGTGGAGGGGCAAGACCCGCTAGCCAGGGATCTCCACTTTTGGTCCCAGCAGGACTGGCACAGCCCAGTCAAAATCCCCAATCTTGGAGAATGGATCATGATGATGAGCCATGAAGTCAACTGACCCCTCAGCACTGCCCGAGTAGAAATGCTGCTGCCATCGTCAGGCAGTTGGTTTTAAACTTTGGTGGAGCAGAAATCCAAGGGGTGTGCAAGGGCACCAGAGCAGTGGTTCTCAACCTGTTTTGTAGCAGGACCCATTTCTAAACATTGATGGCCAGCCCTGACCCACTGCCCCTCACTGGTCCCAGGGCCCAATGTGCTGCCCCCCACCTCCAGGCCTCAGCCCCCAGTGTACGGGCAGGGGGTGGGTGTGTGGGGTAGGGGATGGCCCAAAGTACCCCCTTGCAAACTGGAACTCTGCCAGTCTGCAAGGGAAAAGCCATGTTTTTCCCTCTTAAAGGAGAATACATTTTTAAAGCTTGTTCATGGCCCTTTCATATATTCTTGCCACCCAGTTTTGAGTCTTGACCCATGGTCTGAGAAACACTGCACCAGAGCACTTCCCCTGGACCTGCCACAGTCCAGCTAGGTCTGTGCTGATCTCTGTACATTCCCCAAGTCCAGTGAGTTCCCTCCTTAGGGGATGGATTTTTTTTCCTCCCTGTCTGTCTGTGCTTTGCATAACCAGCTGCTGTCTGCCTGGTCTGGGCTGCTTCTCAGGACTCCTAGGAGCAGCCTGATATTTCTCAGAGGCCCATTGCTAGCATATTGCTCTGAGTCCCAGTGCCAGGGGCCGGTGAGGTGCTTGTCACATGATGACATTGTGATTCCACCTGGCCACCTCTGCACACCAACCAGTGCTGCAGGGGCACAGGATCCTGCATTATGCTGGTGGCAGTGTTGAGGGCAGACTTTGTGATGCAGCAGGAAATGTCAGGCTAGTGCTCACCCCTGGTTTGTCCCATCATATAAACTCCAGCACACAGTAACCGTCACAACCCAAGGCTTTGGGGGTCTCCAGCTTTGACCTCCTAAGGGGGCTCTGCTGCCCAGTCACTGGGTAGGGCATCAGGGCCTTGTGAGCAGCACCATACCTAGACTCCTGGCAGCCCCAGGTGAACTTTTAGTATTGGGCCCCCCTTTGCCAGAGATAATGATAATAATAATTATTATTTTCACCATTTTCGGGTCTCCTTTCTGTCCAGCCATCCAGTTTGCCCATGCCTGTGTCCAGCCCTGCCTGTGAGTGGGTGACTTGCAGCAGCTCCCCATCAAGCAGCCTGTACAAACATGCGCATGTTACTAAAATGTACTGTAACAAATCCAGGGGCAGCTGGGACCTCACAAATGTCACTGCTCTACACAGCACAGCTGCTCAGAACTGCCAGGAACCAGCAGGGATGGGACGCTGTTCCTAAAAGCAAAGTCCCTTGCAGAATATCCACACAGCCCTATACCACTGAGCTCAGGACACACAGCTGAGCCCTTCTAATTCAGTCCAGCAAAGGGAAGTCAGCCTGAAGAATGGATAGCCAACACTAACACTGTGCTTTTCATTGCATGACCTATTGTTACCAAAGTGGGTACATAGTATTAAACCTGTTTTCCAGTCACCCAGTGACAGAGCAGAGAACAAGAGCTCTTCTCATGCCTATCCCAGTGCTCACATCACTACACACTACTGTAGTGTACTGTAATTGCAGCACGTTTCTTGAGGCATGTTATTTGCCTCCATTTTTCAGTTCTCTGGCTTTCCCACAGACAGCTTGACCCTCTTTTCATGAAATCCTTTAGGGCATCTTAAGAGGAGGCAGAGCATGGAGCATCTGAGTAAAAAGGTGCAGGGAGTTTTTCAGTGTCTTCCATGGCAGGCCTAACTTTTACTGCAGAGAGCACAGGTCCCAGCAGCAAATGCTCCATCCTGCATGTTGGCACCTCTCCTCCTCTGCAGGATGCACTTCTGTACTCGGGCAGGGGGAAGGATGCTGTGGTTGCCTGTTTTACATTAGGCATGGCTGTCAGATTCCTAGCATGCTGCTGCTAATGCAGCCCAGCACTGGGGAATGGAAGAACGCTGCCAGTGGAGACTGCATCTGACATCAGGAAGGGTGTGGATCACAATCCAAATGATGAAAATTCACAAACTGAACTTGGTGACAGGGTAGATAACTAATTTGTAAAAGTGCCAGCTGGACAGACTAACCCAGCTCCCAGATCCTTCCCCACCCCCTCTTAGGGACATTACTACACAGAGTGTTTAGCAAGAGATTTACAGGAATCCTTGATCTCTGAAACTACTGCCCTTAACCCATAGCTGCCTGGTGCTCAGATCTGTTTTGCCCGCACAAATGGATCTGGGTGGGTCGGTTCTCACTTGGGACTCCTCCAGCTTCAAGTGGGAAATGGAGGTTCCCCGCCCATGGCCAGGTTAGGAGCTCTGAGAGGCAGCTGGAGTTTGGGAGTGGGAGCAGCAGCAGGGCCTGTGCAGTTTCCCCAGTGTAGTAGTCGCAGACACAGTGTTGTTGAGACAGAGTCCAGAGGAGAGCCACACACATGATCAGAGGTCAGGAAAGCAGACCTCATGATGACAGGCTGAGAGCCATGGGACTCTTCAGCCTGGAAAAGCATAGGCTCAGGGGTGATCTGGTGGCTGCCTGTAAGTTTATCAGGGGTGCTCATCAGGATCTGGGGCAGGGGGCTGGACTCGATGATCTTCCAAGGTCCCTTCCAGCCCTATTGTCTATGTCTATGAAACAAATGTACAGCCAGGGACCTTGTCAGATGAGGTTATTACAAAGGAAGGTGGGAGTTTGGACTGCAGTTTTCTATGCGGGGTGTCTGCTTCTGGCTGATTTTTTTCAGAATGGCTCAGGAAATAGAAAATGTGGTTTAAGCCATTCTAAGAAAATGACTGAGAAAAAAAAAAGTGCTGTTGTGGTAACAAAAAATAGACATTTTCCTGAGAAGCTCTAGCATCTCTATGAGTAGGAGGAAGGAGGGACTTGAGATTTGGCAGGTGACTACCCTAGTGTCGTGGGTATGCCTTTGCTGTCCCATCATAGGGTGACTGGCTCCTTTAAGGGAAAAGGGTCTTGTGTAATAAAGTAGATGTCTCCCACCTGGACCTAGTGAGAGGCACCCAAGAGCAATAAGCCAGGAAGGGCAGGTGACTAGTGGAGGGTCTGAACAGGTAGGAATAAAAGGGCATGTTGTAGACATGAGCAAAAGCTTTATAGGTTCTTTGTGAGAAGAGAGAAGTTGCTTGGAGGTTTTTGTATGGGGTTCCTGAGTTTAGAGAGAGACTATGATTGGAGGAGCTGTTAAGTAACCAGCAGAAAGTTGCTGTGTCTGGATTAAAGTGGACTACAGGGGGTCTGCCTGGAGTCCCTGCACAGAGCGAAGTAGCTGGGAGATGCCTATACTTCACCTTCACGGCATGAGCTGAGAACCCTTGAATAGCTGCACTATGATTCCTCCGGGGAAGGTAATGTATGGGCAAAGACTGTTTATTTCCCCTGCTTGTTCTTCCTCCATTTGGAGAAATAAGGTGCCTGAAGAATGAATTTGCAGCTGGATGTGAGGCTGAGTGTCTGCTCTTCTGAAACTGGGAGATGGGAATAGCCTGTGTAAGAGGATTAGAGGTAGAGTGGAGCTTCCAGTGTCCTGTTGCTCCAGGGTGGTGAGTCAACACAGCCTTAGAAAAATCTGCCCAAGTTGCAAGCCCCTGCAAAACAACAGTTCATGCAGCCTTTATCTGGCAGCATCACTCACAAAAACCTCTCTGCAGTGAGCATAAGCTACTTTCCTACAGCCATTACTATATTGTACAGTATGTACTACCCTAAGGCTAGAGAGGATGAGCAGGGCTCTCCCTGCATGCTGGGGTGCCAGGCATCAGAAGAAAGAGCAGAGAGCTGTTTCTTCTTCTGTCCTTCTATTGCCTGTATGCCAGCAACAGGGAGAAAGAAGAGGGGAGTGAGTCACCAGTTCCCAGAGAGAATCTGCATGGAGGGCACAGAGAGCCTTGATTCTAACGTGCCCTGGATCTTGGTGGTTTGACTTTGCAAGATGAGTTGTTGTTTTTTTTTTGTTTTTTTTAAGTGGATTTCTAAGTGAGTATTAAAATAGTATCTGAATGCCCTTAGAGATCAGGGTGTTGCTTTTTAGCTGATGTGCAACTCAGTATGTAATAATCCAATATTAAAAGTTGGTCTTTGATATAAAAAAAATGATCTAAGCAGATAAAGGATGGGACAGAAAGCTGAGGCAAAGGTGAAATTACTTGTTCAAGAGTTCAAGCAGGCCATTATCAGAGCTGAGATTAAGAAACTGGGTCTTCCGAGTCCCAGTCCAGTGTCTTGCCTACTGGCTCATGCTTCCCCTCAAAGATCAAACCCATGTTCTGAACCTCGCTATGATTTTTTTGGAAAGTCTTGCCTCAGCTTTGAGGGTCAGTTGCATCTGTATGTGATGTGCAAGTGTCCTCTTACACTTACAGTTTAGCAATAAGATCATCTTAAAACGAGGCCTTTCACTGGAGCCCTCTGCAAGTGTACATGCATAGGAGAAATGAGAACAACGCTACTGAGCAAGTAGCAATGCAGAAACTGGTCTGGGGAAGCAAGAGGAATGCAGCGCTGTCTAGAGCTTAGGACAGGAGCCAGGACAACTGGGTTCCAAGCCATGCTCTGCTACATCCTCCCTATGTAACCTTAGCCAAGTCCCTTCTACCTTCTAGATCCACAGATGGATCTCTTTCAGAGGCTCTCCAAGCACTTTCCAAAGGCATACCGATATTATTCTTCTCCACTTCAGGGTCTGCAAGTGCAGCATGTTGTCCAGCTTAATAATGCATTTGTTAAAGCCTTGTACTTGACACACAGATTTAGGAAATCTAAAGAGACCAAACCATGCATGTAACAAATCCAAACTTGACCCTGAAACCCCCCAATTCTCCTGCACCCCTGGTAACTTTGTGGTGTTTTTACTCTAAAAGCAGGTCTGGGTGCCCAGGGCAGGATATGTGCAGAGGAGCTCCATGCAGCTGTGCTTACTCCCATCACAAACTGCACAGGCACATGGAAGTCAAAATGAAGCATGTGCATAAAACCTTGTAGTTCAAAGTATTCCTTCATAAGTTCCTCAGGGAAGGACCTTTTTGCAAAAGCACTTACTTGAATGATGGGGAGAGAAGTCCCCCCTGGCATCTGATCTTGAATTTGGGAAATGTCGCCCTCTTATTTATGTTAAGCCCCTAGCTGCTGGTTAGGAAGAGTTGAGAACTAATTAAACTGAACTCTGGGTTAGAATAGGAGTCTCGGTAATGATTGGTTACCTTTTAAGCCCAGTGGGTAGATAAATCCCCATCATGAAAAACAATATAGTTGTTATATAGCACCAGTAACTGCTCTGCCACTGATTCTAACTTGACTGCAATCGGACAATTTTTATGCCTGAAGTTAGGTGCATGCTTCAGTACGTGGCTGAATCGGGCACTTAAGGGTGGAGGTCCCCAAAGCTATGATCAGAAAGAAATCTGCCCTCCCCAAGTATTGTTTTCTTTAACGCATGGGAGTGCCAGGTTATTTTGCGTGTTGCATGGTGTTTTAGACCAGGTATTCATTGTCAGAGGAAGGTGATGCTTATTGGGAGAGGAAAGTATTGGGAAATGCAGACTATTAGAGCCTAGGTGGGGGCTGCGCTGGGTGTCCCATCCCTCTTCCACTTCAGCAGTCATCTTTCCCAACACTGAAAAAGGAAGAACAACACTTTCCAGGGATGAAAGCACAAGGCTGCAAGTGATGGCTCCCTGTCCAGCTCTGACACTAGGTCCCTGTGGAAATGGGAAAATGGCTTAACCTTCTGGGGGCCCACTTCTCCCACACGGAAAGATGGGAGAATAATACTGACCTACTGCCCAAGGGACTGCAAGGCTTATTCCATTAAGGCTGTGGAGTGCTGTGAGATGCTAGGATTAAAAACAAAAAAACCCCCAAAACTGCAGCATTGTGCAGCAAGAGCACCAGGAAAGGCTTGCTTGTCCCAAGCAGTGGTATGGGGGCAGCAGTCTGGGGCAAGCACTTGTCTTTTACCACATGGATTAAGTGAACTGAAGCAAGAAATTATTTATGAATCGGGTTAGCTGCACCTGGAGCCACACTGACATTTCTTGCCTCTGGCTTGGAGAGACAGAAGCTTTCTGGTGGCTTGGTCAGCAAACGAAAACAAAAGATAAAAGTATTGGCATCGGCCCCAGAATCTCCTGCATCAGGATAAGTGACATCTTACCCTCTCAGCCAACCTAGGTCCAAAGCTGAGAGGCTCAGAGGAAGGGGGACCTTTTAAAATGTAGACCCTCCCAGAAAAAAGGCAAAAAAAGAGCATTGTGAGATCTCCAGTGCTTGGGAGGGGGAAAGGGGTGGGGGGTGGAAATGTTCTTCCTGTATCAAGTCATTATTGCCTTATTTAGTACCCAAAAAGCATGTGAACTGAAAGCCTGAGCTAAGCGTGCAAGTTCAAGCAAAACCCTCACTCCAGGTGTGTGCTTGCTTTCTGATACCTGGCTGTCACCCTTGTGTATGCCCCTTGTTATCCTGGCGGAGCTGCCAGTGTGTGCCCATAAAGTACACCAAGCGCCCATGTATGCAACAAGGAGGGGGAAGCTGGCAAAATGCATGTGCTGCATTTTTCTTTCTAAAGCTTGGTAGTTTGCCTAGCTATTGCTAGCATCTGAGCTCTTTAAACATTGCTACCAAACCCCTTATGATGCAGAGAAGTCTTGTAAATGGTGGGAAGACGAGCACCTCAGTCAGGTTCAGGACCTTCCTTGGGCACAAGGATATAGTAGCAGATGTAGGGAGAACCCTGGCTTGTGCATTAACCAGCACACAATGCTCACCCTTCCCAAGCATTATTAATGTTACAGTAGCATCAGGAAGCCCCACTGTGCTAGATTCTGTATGTACTAGGAAATGGCTTCTGTCCTTGCTACAATCCAAATACAGGGGATGGGCAAAAGAGATGATCGTGGCCAGGTGAAGTGAATTTCCCATGGGCATGGGGCAAGTCAGGGGTGGAGCGGGAAAGGGAGCCCAGCTCTTTTGACTTCCAAGTCCAGTGCTTTCTCCATTAGACCATGCTGTTCGCTCTCGGACTTGTTTAGAGTTTGGTAGCTGAGGGAGATGCTACTTTTCTCAGCTAGGAAGATGAGACAGGCAGAAGACAAGCAGGCAAGGAGTATCATAATACTATAGTCCAAGTTCTCCCATGCATTTCTGATTGAGATTTAATAAGACGGTTATTATATGTTAAATAAATATTGATTGATTGCTGCTGCCCTGCATTATTGAAGGCTTATGTGCTCAGTAATGGATGCAAACCTATATAAATATCAGAATATTTTAATTAACTGAAATTTTCAATGCAATGCGTGTCTGCTGTGGCTCTCGTGGAACCCTGTGCAGCCTCAGCTGCTGGAAAAAAACTTGGTTATCAAACTTGTCCACATGGGAGGAACAGACTGATGCAGCTGTGGTAGACTAACTATTCTACTTAACGTTGGTATAGACATTCTGAAATGCTTCCCCTATTTTGGAAGCAGAAAATTTATTCAGGAATAGGCTATCTTCATGGTGGAGTAGACCCCACACAGTGGAATTATACCAGTGGAAGCTAGTCTGCTATATCTATGTGAGGGAATTGCCCCCCATATAGATGAGCGTCAAGTAAAGCTAACATGGAAACGTCATGGCCTTGCTTCGGAGGGTAGCTGAGTTCCATGATGATTCATGACTAGCAGTAGGCTTCTTGATCAATGGTATGGGAAATGTGAGGTTCTGCATAAGCAGACCTGGTTTCTGGACTCGGTATGTGACCTCGCTTGCTTGGGCCTCGGTTTTGATGCTGATGTTGACTGGATGATTATGATTCTGCGTGCACAGGGGTGCGTGACACCTTGGGATCAGCTCTCTTCCTGTTTGTCTGTAGGAGCTCTGCTTCCTCCGGGCTGGACTCCAGGTCTTGCTTTGGAAAAGGTGGCAGTTGGGGTACCTGTCATCACTTGCAAAATGGTTCTCAAATCCACTGCCCTCAGACATCAGCAAGGGAGATGGTGCTTTTTTGTTAAAACAGCTTTTATTCACTCGTGTGTAATGGCTTTTACTTTCATGTCAACATGGCTTGATAAGTGGTGGCTGCTTCTGAGTTCTGGCGACTGGTTTTTAAAGGGTTTGTTAATAGGGCTTTGTTCTGAACCCTTTTTTTTTTTCTTCTCCCCCCCCCCCCCCATAGGTTGTAGTTTCTCTTGTGTTTTGTTTTGAATAAAGAGCTGTACAGATGCTTTTAGTACAACCTTCCCCCCCACTCCCAATGGAAGACTTTCTCTCTTTTTTCAGAATCAGAATATAAAAAAAGAAATAGGAACTCGCTCTCTGGCCTTAGTGTCTCCTTTTAAATTAAGATTTTTTTTTTTTTTAAATTATTTTTACGTAGGTAGTGCATCTTTGAATCCCAGCTTCTGCTTCTGTATTGATTTCAGTTTGACTGATACGGGTTTAACAATTGCAGTAGCTTTTGTTTGTGGTGTCCAAGAAGTTTTGCTGATTGGTGTCTTGCAGACAAAGATGGAATATGAAGGAAGCATCTTGATAGCTTAGCACAAAGCCAGGGGGCCAGAATGTCCCCACTGTGCTAGCACAGTGCTGCAGGGAGCTGCATTGCACTGCACGTCAGAACTTGGAGCAGAGGAGGACTGCTGCACTTGGAAAAAGCTGAACTGCATGAAGATATAGCTGAGGAAAGTCGATGGCTTTTTCTGAGCATGTGACAACTTTTAATGCAACCCCCCTCCCCTCCCACCCCCCAGGATATTGTAAGATTAAGGGCAAGACTGAGTGTACTTCCAAATTGGAGTGGCTAAATTCCTTGCAATAACGCTACCTTGACTGAACTCCCTGCTTTTAACTGAGCTGTATTGCAGCGGCACATTGCGCTGCCCCGTGCCCTGAGTGCAGACCCCGAAGTACTGCGTGTTGGCACCAGCTGAGCTCCAGCGCTCCAGGCTGCTCTTCAGCTTCTGTGAACCAGAAGTGTTGTGCTGTTCAGGGGTGGGTAAGGTGGGGTGCGGGTATTTGTGACTTGTTTAGCTGGTGTGTTAGCACCTGGAGGCTGTCAAGAAGTGATAGGGAGGCAGTGCCATTGCAATTACTTTATTTGTCTTACAGGAGTGTCTTGAGGCCACATTGTGCTGGGTGCTGTACATACAGGGTAGGAGACGGTGCCTGCCCCCAAAGTTGTACAAGCTAAATGGACAAGCTAGACAGAGAAGGAGGGAGGAAGTCATGTCGCAAGTGCTCCTCCCAGTGGATTACAGAGCTGTTTTAAATGAGCAGTGTGGTATTGGCCCAGATCCCAGCAGACACAAGTGCACCTCCATGGGATGTAGCCCCTTGCGGTGCAGCATGCCCTAGGCTCCTATGTGATGCGGAGAGGAGTTGGTGCCTTGTAGGACTGGAGCCAGTCTCTGCCATGGAGGACTGCAATCCCCACCATGAGTGTGCACAGCACAGCCTGGGAAAAGCCTGCACTGCTGGACTGAGCCCTCCCCTCTCCAGGATGTCCATCTAGTGAGTGCCACACAGGCTCACTTCCATTAAGAAAATGACAGCCCTTTGGACCAATATTCAAGTAGATGCTTCCTCTGTTTGCAGATACTGCATCGCTCCCCTAGCTTCTCCCTGCTGAGTTAGGTCAATGTAGCACTAGGTACTGGAGCAAGCCAGCAGGCTGTGCTAATCGACCCCTTCCCTGGCACCCTGCCCTGGGGAGCTGGATCCACTTACAGCTGGTGGCAGGGGGTTGGCTGGGAGCTGTCCCCTGTGTTGCCGCTGCCCAGCCACTGGAGAAGCAAGAGACCTACTGGGGGACTGGTTCTCTGCGATGCACCACAGGCCCCCACAGCTCTTGCTGCCAGCTGCTAATGCTCTGCATCACAGCTGCTTTCTGCCCAGAAGTGGTCACTGCAAACCGAGTCCCAAGGCTTTTTTTTTTGGGGGGGGGGGGGAGGGGAGATCTGCCTTCTCAGACTCACTTCTAGGCTCTGAGCCTCCAAAAAGAAGCTCCCTAGTGTAGGGACTGTCTCCTACTGCTGTCCTGTGCCTGTGTGCACCATTTTAACACAGATGCAAACACAATTGGTCTGATCTAGTCGCACTTTACACCCACCCCTTGCAGTGTTGTGCCCCATCCCAGGAGGTAAAGGTCAACACTGAATTTGGCCTCTAAGCTTGTGCACTGTGCAGCGTGCTAGGGCTTGATCTGCACCTGCTCTTACAAGTGATAACGCTGGGCAGCTAGGAAGTGGCTTACCATTGAGTTGTAATGTCCTGCCAGTGCAGAGCAGCAGTGAGATGGGGGAGAGGATGCACAAGGAAGCCTCCAGATGGGCCCAACGAGGCCAATGCCTTGCTTTTTGCCAAAGGCAGTTTAGGATAAGGGCTCTGTGCATGTGGACCTGTTTGGTCTAGCCGATGTCCAGGGAGCGCGCCTGCAGTGGTCCTGAACGGCGGCTACCGCTGGACCCTCCTCGCTGGCTGGCGCTGCAGCAGGCTGCAAAACTGCCCTGGTGCCGCCTCGGAGGCGAAGCGGGGCCGCCCCCGGGGCCGGGGCGCGCTGTCCCCGCGCTCCCAGACCCGGCACCCGGGGGCGCGGCGTGGCCCCTGCCCTCCTGCCCCGGCGGCCGCAGGAGTCGGAAACAGCCCGGGCGGCGGGGCTGCAGCCGAGCCGGGCCCTGCAGATGCCGGCGGGAGGAGGGAGCGGGAGGATCTTGCAGTGTCAGGGCTTTGATCCGCGGTACTCCCCCCCGCCGCACTACTTATGCCAGGTCCTGCCTCCCCGGCGGCGGCAAGTTTCGCGGAGCTCCGCGGGCATCGCAGGTAACTCGGCCGCCTTCCCCCCCCCCCCCCCCCCCCCCCCCCCCGGGGCTTCCCCTCCTGCCCCCGCCTGGTGCAGCCCTACCGCAGTCCCGGCCCCGTGCAAGCCGGCGTGCATGCACGCGCACACGCGCTGGGCACGGGGGCTGGCTCCGCGCCCCGCCCGGCCCGGGCTGTGCAGGCCGGGGGGGGAGAAGTTGGCCGCCTCGGCCGTAAGTGCCGTAGTGCGAAAGCTTTTCTCCTTCAAGCGAGCTGCAGAGCAGCCCCGGCCCCAGCCCCGCGGTCCCCTGCCCCGCGGCCAGCGCCGCCAGTTTGGGGCTTGCAGCTTCCTCCCCCCCCCCCCCCGCCCATCTCTTACCCTGGTCCTGCTTTCCTCCCAGCGCCAGGCCCTTGGCAGGCTCCCGGCTGCCAGGAGGGTCGTGCAGGGGGGCAAGCAGCTGCCTGCCTGGGACTTGATGAGCGGGCAGTGCCAAGCCCGCCGCAGGGGCAGGGGAGCTTGTCCTTAGCTAATGGCTGGGTTTTTTTTGGGGGGGGGGGGGAGTCCCCCAGTGCTAAAATGCCCCTCTAACTGCACTCAGATCTGGAGAGGAGTAACATAGGAGTCAGCTGGGCCACCCCCCTCCCCCATCCCCAGTACACAATTGCGGCATGCATCTGCGGGGTGGGGGAGGGGGAAATATCATCAAAAATTGGGTTTCATAGTACACCCCAAGCAAGCTGCTGCGGTAGAAAGAAGGGCTTGGTGACGCTTAGGCTGAAGTGTCCCCATTTTTGTCTGATGTTTTGGCGATGTGCTTTGATGCCAATAGTGGCATTTTCGGGACGCGTCCTGCCGAGGTCGGAGTGCCTGCACTTGTGTTGGATCAGTGATGGTAGCAATGGCTGAGCCTCCCCTCCTGCCCAGTGATGCGTGCAAGCCCTGTCCTGGAGAAAGAAACTGAAGATCAGAGGCAGGATTCCCAAGGTCACACACAGCCAGTCTGTGGCAGGACACAGGGAGGCCTCTCTCTCATCAGGGCGTCCCGAGCTGCACGCTCCAGGAGGTCACAACTGCAGACATGGTTGCACCAGGAATGGAGCTGTCTGCCGTACATCTCTGGACGGGTCCCAGACTGGGCGTCACGAATAAAGGGTAAGTTCTGGGCAAGGCGTCCCCAAGCCAAAGGTAAAATTGTTAAATTATGGCCAAAAAAAAAAAAAAAATCGGAGGGCGACCGGCCAACACTGCATACCTTCTCATGTCAGCACATTGTTATGCAGTTACTGGTGGAACTAAGCCTTGTCGCTTAGAAAATACATGGGGTTCCTTATTAAAGACTTTTGTAATTCATGGAAAGAGAGCATTACTGGCATGCACTGAGGAATATGCATGGCGAATGGAAGGGCTGTCGTATATTATGCCGGGAGCAGTGACTTTTCTAATGTGGCAGACGTGCTGCACGGTTGTGGAGTGCGGGCTGAGGGTGAAATGCGTAGGGCCGGTGTCTGTGCACGGCTGTCACTGCTTCCTTAACCGAGTTGTGGGGGAAAGAGGATTGCACCAGGAGGAAGAGAAAAGGGCTGCCCGTTACATTAGGAGAATATGAGATGTGCGCTGTATGGAGAGCTAAGAAGCAGGCAAACCTCGAGGAGTCCAGCTTTCTAGACAGACTGCAGCAAATTCACTGGGAGCTGTTCTCTGTGCCTCCCAGCAACACTGGCAAGATGACTCGGCATCAGATGCTGGGGGAAAAGATGGGAGGTCTGCAGAGGACAAAATTGGGCCAAAATCAGAACTGGGGTAAGCAGGTGCAATTTGATTAGAAATCTATCAAAACTGAGGGGATGACACAAGTTGCAGGTGGCGTGCGAGCGATTAAATGCAACTTGCCCCTTCCCCTGCATTGTAACTAACCTTCCCATACCAGGGCAGCAGACAAACGAGCAGAATTGTCAGATTATGTAGGAGAAGCTGCTTTACCTTACACCCTCTGCTGCTGCTTTTTCCCCCATCTGCCCCCTAAAGGAAGAAGAACAATTTGCTTCTAGGTGTCAGTGCAACTGAGGTCTCACAATCAATTGTACTCCATCCTCATGCAGGCACAGCATCCTTTGAGTCACCTTGGATTTTGGCCTGCCACAGGCATTACACAAGATGTTGCGTACACGATTGGCATGAATGCAAGGCCAGCCCAGGTACTGAATTTCATCGGCGCAAGCATAAATTCTGTGCCTCCCTCCAAAAACTGTTGACCTAAAGTTGCTACTAGCTTAAGACACAAGTACAGCTGATCCCAGTCCTTAATGCCGTGGTCTAGTGAGCGACGCTATTGTCGAAATGTTGCAAGATGCTCTCATGAGCTGCATTATTTCAGAGGCTGATGTTATGTACCCATGGTGTAGCCTCTCTATCAAAAAGCAATGACTGATTTACTCCCGGGTGCTAGCGAGGTACGGGGTCCATGCTTGTAGCTGATGCTTCTGCACGTAGCGCAGTGATTCTCAACCAGGGTACATCACACTCTGGGGTGCCCTGAGATCTTTTTAAGGCTGCTGTTCGAGGTACACACACGATTCACAAGATTAACCCAGAGATTTTTACATGGCAATCCACAGTGCCGAAAACACGCTGACCGTTGTGATGTTTCTGAATTCTTTGCAACAGGAGAATTGCTCTAGTATTTTCCTGTAGTCAAAAAACAAGTGAAAACCTAAGAGCTGGCACTTTTCTGAGGGGGTGTCTTGAGTATATCAAGGGGTGCCTCACATTTAAAGAAGGCTGAGAACCACTGGTGTAGAGAGACCAGAACCAGAGCTGAATGATGGCCTGCTGGTATGTTGCAAGATGCTCTGGTTTAATGAGGGCCACTTGCAGCAGGTCTGCTCCTGCATCCTGGCTCCTAGGTGTCTCCACCTCTATGAGCTGATGTGGAAATGGTTAAGGGTGACTGGTTCAGGTAGGAGCAGCCTGCATCACTTTTGGAGCAAAAGGTCATCGGATCTGTTCCCCGTGAAGGCAGATCCCCTTAAGTATTCTGATGCATCTCTGGTTTATGAACTCTCAGCCTAGAGTTGCTGCAGAGACAAGGCCTGCATGGCATGTGTGCGGGCTGTGCACCAGGCTTAAGGGATCCCATTTATTTCTATGTTACTTCTTCCTCCCCTCCCCCATTTTTGACACCTTTCTCCCTCTCCCCAGTACTGTCCAGCCCGATGGTACATGTATATCTCTGCAAATTAAGCATTTCTCAGGAGTGCTGTTGTAAAAGGGGAGGAGATAGCGGCAAACAAGGTGAGGGGGGTCCATGCTGGCAGTGCAGGGGAGGGGATCTTTAAACGTGTCCCCCAAAGCAGAGGGCTATTGGGAATCTCCCTTCCCAGGAGAAACTGCATGGTCAGTTTGGCCCTCCTGACTGCCTGTGCATTCACTGCTTGAAGTCTTGTCTGAAATTCCTGGAGTGGGGCTTGGGGTGGGGTGGAGGGAGATGCCTTTAGTGCCGTTGCTCTCCAGAACCAGTGCAGGTCCCTCCAATTGGCTGCTTCACTGCAAAATCCTGAGCAGCCCTACATGTAAGGGAGCAGGCAGGATATATTGACTGTCTCCACTGCGTGATGTGATGCACCAGTGTTTGGGGAAAAAAAAAAAAATCTTTAGCTGCTGCTATAAATTGCTTTCCATCCTTCTCCACCTGACACAAGCACAAGAATTCCCATGTGTCACGAATCTTAATGGTTTCTCTCTTAATTCCTGGGCTGAATGTAAATATTTGTAAAATGTAGCTTTTCCAGCCCTGGGATCTCTGCTTGCACTGGGGGTAGGCACCTGTGCCGGGCTGAACATCCAAGCTCTGGCTTTGACCCTCTGGATCTGCTGCCAGTGACCGGTTTCCTCACTCTGTGATCAAGAGCTAAGGTTTGCTGAATTGTGGTGAGTTTCCATCTGTAGTATGTCCTGAGCACATGTGTGTGAATGGAAAGCAGGGGTGTTCTAGCTGAATGTGCACTTTGCTGTCGTGAGTGTGACGTTCTCTGCTGCTCTGCTCGCTTGTTCTGTAGCTCTCTCCAGCAGAGATGTTCTTGGAGCGTGCTGCAGAGCTTGCCCTTTGCATTCTGCTATATTACAATGGCAAGCTGCCTCCCCCCACCACAGTTTTTTGGATGTTGGAGAGACGGAATAGAAACTGCTGCTTGCTCCATCGAGCTTGCAAATAGGTAGAGATAAACCACTTAATTGTTTGATGGAAGCGCAGACCAGGACTGTGATACACCTTCTGTGTTTCATAACTGTTGGTGAGAAGTAGCTCTCGATTTTAGAATCCAGTTTAATCGAAGAAACTCTGGCTTCAAGATTGCCCTCTTGACAGTCTCTTTTAAAGTCAGGGTAGCAACCCCAGAGCCCAGTTTAGTTGTGAATGCTTACTCTGCACCATTTTGAAACATGGTCCTTGACTCTGAGAGCTGTTACTAGGTTTGGGTCCCCTAAGATTGAGAAGGGCTTTACATTAAAAGGTGAGTTGCATCTTAGTTCCCAGGGGCTTGGTGATCATGCACACAGGATAATTGGTGCATCTCATACCCTCTTGCTTGAGAGTAGAGACTACATCCTGCATTATAGACAGAGTAGCTGATTCTGATCTGCTAGTACATCAGGGTTGCCCATGCCAGACCAGGAAATGAGGTGAAAGCTTCCTTGTACAGCTCCTGGAAACAAACAGCGCAAGTGCCCTGATTGCTCCAGTGCTCTGGAGGGACTCTGCTCCCAGCTCAGGGAGATGCCTGAAGCAAGCCTTCCCTCCCACTACCCTTGGACCTGAGGGGCAAGAGGGTGTTGGTTGCTGAAGTCAGGCTCCAAAACTCCTTGTGCTGTTGCAGCAGTTGTAAATCAGAGCCAGGATGCAGTCGAGAAGAGTTGGCCCTACGTTGAACACTGGGGAGGGGCACAGGAATGCTAACCCTGAGCTCTG
The DNA here is from genome assembly GCF_052110815.1 of Crocodylus siamensis. Taxonomy (NCBI): domain Eukaryota; kingdom Metazoa; phylum Chordata; order Crocodylia; family Crocodylidae; genus Crocodylus; species Crocodylus siamensis. The sequence continues at coordinate 9,472,360 of NC_143406.1, read as the reverse complement.
TCTGCCTCTATGCTTGGGGGGCAGGGGGGGATTCAAGACCCCAGGGAAACGGCCAGAAAAGACTAGACCAAAAAAAAATCCTGTTTAGGCAAAGGCTCCTTACCACTCAGTAGATAGTGGGAGTGCAAGTGTGCTCTGGTAGTTTTTGCATAGCCAGAGAAGTGGAAAGAAGGCTTAGTCTCTGAGAACTGGGCCTGTAGTACAGCATTTGTGTGTGAATCTAATAAGTCTCTTCTGTCCTGAACTACTATCCATCACCAGGCAGCACGTGGCGAGGAGGGAACAGGGGAAGAGATGATTAAGAACCAGCGCAGTCCACGTCCATAACTAGCCAGCAGTGTAAGCTCCCTTTGCCCTGCACTGCAGCAGACGGCCCATCTGAAAACCCTTCAGAAAGGCTGCAGGGAGGAGGGGAGGGGGGGGGAGGGGGAGCAGGAGGGCTGGTGAGGGTGGGAGCTGCCTGCAGCACGGCTGAGCCAACCTTCTCCCATGCTTCCCGAGCAGCAGAGTTGGCACGAGGTGGTGCCGGTCTGGTGCCGAGTGTCCTTGATGCGAGTGGTGTGTCCTCTCTGTAGGTGCATCTGCACTGACCAGGAGATGGGACTGCAGCATATATAGGTGTCCCTGTCCTGGCTTTGGAGCTAGCTAGCTCGGGTACCAGTCCCTATGTAAAAGGGGCAGCATGGGCTGTGGCTAGTGTTGCTGTCCCTTCACTGCAGTGATTGCGTCAGCATGGGCTCAAGTTCCTGCATGGGTCTGCTCAGGGGCTGCAGTCACTTTGGTTTGCCTTGCGCCAGGGCAGGCGAGCTGCTGAAGAGCAGAAGCAGTGCTGCCCACAAAGAGGATGCGGGCCACAGCTGCAGGGATGATGACTGCTGCAGCATTGAAGTCATCTTCTATGTCCTGTGACTGCAGAATGCATGAGGTCCCTGCACCTACTGCAAGACAAGTGCCATTCAGCTGAGCCTGGTGCAAGCTTCATGGCCGCAACAGAGGCCACTTCTGCCCTTTCTGATACCTCTTTCACCCCCTTGCTCGCTGAAGCATAGGCTGCTGCTCCCTAGGGGGGATTCTGCCACCTCTTAATGAAATGACATTGGCCTTCTCTGTTCCTGAGCCCCTCCAACCGAGCTGAGGTCTGGATGTGGAGCATCCCGGCATCAGCATACCCCACACTGTCAGCTGTTCTCTGCTCCTGTAACTCTCCTTGCTGGAGCCAGGAGGCTGGGTCCTCTGGAAGCAAGAGAGTCCTTTGATCCCTAGGTCGGGGGCAGCGCAGAGCACGCCGGCTGCACTTGCCAAGAATTTGGGGAGAACATCCTCGCTAGGGGATGTCCTAGTGTGCTGATTCCAAGCTGGACCTCTTGGCAGCGCTGCCTGCTAGCTGAGCACAATCCTCCTTGCTGGCTTTGCTGGGGGGAGGAGGGAGGGAAATGTGCTAAGAGGTTCATGCTTGTTTCTCAGGGTAACTTCATCCCTCAACCCTGAGCTCCAGAGGCTGATGCTCACCTGGCAGGCGAGGTACCACGATGATGGTTTTGGCTCAGGTGGTTTTACATCCCCATCTCCTTGGCCTTGACTCAGTGTAGTTAGAGCAGGGGTGGGCAAAATGTGGCCCGAGGGCTGGATGCAGCCTGCCAGGCCATTTTTTCTGGCCTGCGGGGTCCCTAAAAATTTAGAAAATGAATATTTATCTGCCCTGGGCTGCCTGTCATGCAGCCCTCGATGGCTTGCCAAAACTCGGTAAACAGCCCTCTGCCCAAAATAATTGCCTGCCCCTGAGTTAGAGGGTGAAAGCCTGTCCCTTGCGCTGTGGGCAGGCTGAACCCTCTGAGACTACGGTACCTCCAATGTGAGGATCTCCATCTGCACGTAATTTATGGTGAGGTGGGTATTGCTCTTGGGCTTTCCCTTTTGCTGGCTCCTTTGGCCTTCTGGCTAGGTGCAAGTGAGGCTAGAGGGCCTGAAAGAAGGCAAGGCACACGGTGACTGTAGGTGTCATGATCTCAGGCCAGGAGCCTAGATACTTGTCAGAGGATCTAATATGAGCTGGGGCCAGCCATATGCCCTGTCTGGGGGGGTCAGGATCGAGGTGAGACACTGGAAGGGGAAGGAGCCAGGCTGCATGTTTGCTATCTTGACCTGGCGGTTCTAGAGCAGGCAGCCAGGCTTCCCCGTGTCCCTGAGGCTGGAAGCACCACGTGCAGCTGAGAAGAGGCAATTTTTTCATGTTGCAGCAGTATGGACGTTTTCAGCAGCATCCGGTCCTCACCTCTCAGCTGGAACCAGGGGTGCGGAGGAGGGTTGTACTGATTGGTGCATGTGCCTGGGGGACACGCACAGGGCTCTGAACCTTGGGGCGCATGCCTGTAGCCAGCAATGGGGGGGCTTGGCATAGTGCTGTAAGGCCTGTTACTGGCTGGCTATAATAAAATCCACAAAAGTGTTTCCACTATAGGAATAGGGAGAGAATTCCCCTGGAGTGACATGTGCCCACCTGTCCATTACCTGCGACACCAGGCACCTTTCTAGCTCCCACCCTCCACTGAAATGCCTGCCATGTACTTGTTCACAGTTCCTGGATTTAAATACAGATGGTGAAAATCCTGCAGGCAGCCTGTGGCTCTGAAGTAGTTAATCTTGCAACGGTGCTTGTGTCGCTTCCCGCTCAAAGTCTGGGTAAGTGCCGCAAACGCAGCCAAGATGCTGTATACCAGAGGGCTATGGCCAGTGGGGTGTGTATGTGCCAGCTCTGGATGGCACGCATGGTATTACCACAGAGCTGGCATTTTTTGGGTAACTTTCTATTTCAAGGATTTGACCTAGAGCTGCATGTGATAAGGATGTTTCTGGGAAGCAAAGACTTGATCAGATAGAGGCCTGGAGATGGTCCAGGGTTTTTGGCTGTATAAATTTGCAGGGCATGGCATTTGAAGCCAGCTACTTCAGCTGTGTACACAGGGCTGCGAGCTGCATGCTTTGGTGGCTGGGTTGAGAACTAGGCTCCTTGTGTCCCACACTGGCGGTTGCTTTCTTCTGCTTTCCTGCAGACTCGATGTGACAGCAGATGAGACACTTCTGGAAAGTGGCAGTGTCAGCCTTTTGGGCTCATGGTTTCTGCAGGCCAGGTGGGATGGGAGTATGGGGGAGGTAGCATGTGTGGCTGTTGCTCAGGAGTGACTTTCTGGCTGTCCTGTGAGGGGGAGGGTAGGTGCTAGAGACCAGAGCAGGGGGGTGGTCAGGATGCAGGGGTATCCAGGAGGGGTTAGAAGTGGAAAGGTGGATAGAGTGCTGGAAACCCTCCTGCCTGACTCCCTCTCTATCGTTGTCTCTCCTGAACTAGCCTGGCTCCCTCCATAGTTCATAGACACCTGCATGCACTTGCTGGTGTGCACATCTCTGCCCCATAACCAAGGAAACTGCGCCTGTCTGCCTCTTCCTTTGAAAACGCCTCTGCTGCTCCAGATGTGAAACATGTGGCGGAGCAGAAACACCTGCATCCCCTTGGGAAGCTAGGGTCTGGTAGCCCTCCCTCCAGCACCTGGCGCAGAGCAAGCCTTGGAGAGGAGACCAGGCAGAGGTGTCAGACTTGCAGCAGGGGCTGTGCCAGGAAAGCAGCCAGCAGCCGGAAGAAGAGAAGAAAAGGGGGAAGATTCAAAAGAGCCTTTTTCTCTCCCCTCTGCTGGTGCCACAGGTTTTGTCTGACTCTGTCCTTCCTGCAGCAGCCCTGTGACTTTGTGCAAGGCGCTCACCAGAGCAAGAGGACTGGGTGTAATGCCAGCTGGAGAGAGGGGAGAGTCCAGGTTTCTTGTTCAGGAGAAGTTCAGGCATCCCCCAGCAGAGGGAGGCAGCAGCACACAGGAAGGTAAAGGCTCCCCTGGACCTTGTCTGCTGGGGGTGGGAAATAAAAGTGAAGGCAAGAGGTGTAGGTTGTAGCCAAAGGACAAGGTTCTTTGGGTAAATCCGATATCTTCTATTAGGCCAACTCCAAATGGTTTGGAAAAATTCTTGGTAAGGTTTCGGGCCTGACAGAGGGTGTTTTCTGCCCAAAAGGTTGCTAAGAAGAATTTTTCCAACTATTCGAGTTGGTCTAATAGAAGATATTGGATCTACCCAAAAAATTCTTTACAGTGAGGGCTGCCAAAATATGGAGTATGCTTCCAAGGGAGGTGGTGCCGTCCCCTTCCTTAGAGCTCTTTAAGAAGAGACTGGACATGCATCTGCCTGGGATCATCTGACCCCAGCAGTCTTTCCTGCCCAGGGCAGGGGGTTGGACTCAATGATCTAATACAGAGGCAGCCAATTATTTTGGGCAGAGGGCCACTTACTGAGTTTTGGCAAGCCATCGAGGGTTGCGTGATAGGCAGCCAGGGACAGATAAATATTAATTTTCTACATTTTTTTTTTTTTTTTAGGGGCCCCACAGGCTGGATAGCATGGTCTGGTGGGCTGCATCTGGCTCCCAGGCCACATTTTGCCTGCCCCGATCTAATAGCTCCCTTCCAGCTGGAAAATCTATTAAATCTATGAACCTTGTCTGCCAGTGAAGGAAAGGGGCATCGTTCTTCCTCTTTCAATGAGACGGCCCCTGCTTTCCTCCAAAGGCTGGGGTTTGCTCTCTGATCCTTTAGTCAGTTCTCAGGTAACCCTGCTAACCAGCTTGCCCTTCACCTTTGCTGCTCTTATAGATCCCAGTCCATGCTTTAAGAAATAAAAATAAAATGAAGTCCCTGCCCCTGAGGAGATTAGTCGCATGCATCTGATTAGAAGCCCTCTGCTCAAGGTGGGTAGGAAGGCAGGACTTCCATCGACCTCCCCGCTGCTGCTTCTCCATTACGGTTGATGTCTGGTTGAACAGTGGAATTTCCCTCCTAAGGGAAGGGACAAGTCTGGCTGCTTTGGGGTGTGGGGAGACTTCAGTCATGGATGCATCAGCCTCATTTTGGATGAACAAACCTGCACCCACCATGGGATGGGCTGGTGGCCAAGACCCAGGTCTCCTGTCTCGCAGTCTCCACGCTGTCTGGTGCAGTGGTTCTCAACCTTTTTTGTACCAGGACTCAATTGTAAGCATCAATGACCACTCCAGACCTGCTGCCCTATACCCCAGGCCTCCGCCCCCCAGTGTGGGGAATGGGGGTTCCCAAGCAGCCCCTTGCAGGCTGGAAGTCCACCAACCTGCGAGGGAAAAGCAGTTTCTCACCTTTCTCTCCTTTAAAGGAGAATCTATTTTTAAAGTTTGTCCATGACCCTTTCATATATTCTTGTGACCCACTTGGGTCACAACCCACAGATTAAGAAATGCTAATCTGCTGCATGCGTCTATCTTGTGTCCGCTTGCTTGTCAAGATAAGCTGGGTTTGGGTCTCCTATCGGCTTCCCCCCACCTGCTTCGTCAGCTAATAGCCAGTACCCCTGCCTGTCTGAGCCTTGTCCTTGTGAGTGGCTGTGGCTGTGGCTGGGAAGTGGATCAATGCATTCCTCCAGAACAGCAGAATTAAGATGGTTACAAAGGCTCTGTCCTTCCACAGAGAGAACAGGACTGTTATGCCCTTTCTTCCTTGAGACTGCAAGGTCAGAGTCCTGTACTGCAGGGATCAGGGGAGTGCAGCCAGGGAGTAGTATGCCTACTGTCTTCTGTGTCTGGCTGGCATATCGCTCTGGCTATTTTTTTTTTTCTGTCTAGAAAGTCTTTTTATATCCATCCTGGCAAGTGAGTTGTTCCTTAGCAAAAGCACCGAGCCCTGGCAATTCCAGCTAGGGTCTAGTTTGTGTTGCTGACCCTGGCGCTACCGCAGAACTCTAATTCCTGGGTGAGTCATTTACCACCTTTGCACCTCTGTTTTCCCATCTGTAAAGTGGGAGAGATATGTAATAGGTTACTGGGAGGCCTAATTAGCTGCATATCTATTTTGGTTGGAAAGTTCTGCAGACCCGAAGCCTTGGAGACCCAGAGCTTACAGAGAAACAACTCTTCCCTTTTTGTAATATTAATCAGGCTTGTTGGATATGAAAAAAGGCAGTGAAGCCCTGACCTGGGCTATGCATGTCTGTGGGGTTTAACTACAGTACGGCAAAGGGAAGCGAGTTGTTGCAGTTATCTGCGAGATGCTGTGTTTCCATGTATCGTAAGATGCTTTCCTATTCTCTGTGATCACCATGTGGCTTACCCAGCCAGGAAGGGTAGTGTGATCCTCTTCCACTATCCTCTCCCTTGACTTTTTTATATATCTATTTTTAGTCCTTTGTGCTAAGCTACAAGGGGCGTGTGTTTCTTAACTGCCTACAGAAAGGCAATGAAACATCTGCCAGCGGTGCTTGGATCTAGTGGGGCTGGCGGATAATTCTGTCAGGCATCGGACCAGCAGGCAGGGATCTGAGCGAGCGCACAGGCCACCACCGCTGCCAGCAGAGCAGTTTCATCCAGGGCCTGATTCTTTCCGAGACCACGTCTTGCAGACTGATTTGAAGCTTCCCCTGTTACCTGGTGAGCTGAGAGAAGGACGGGTTGAGAAGGGCAGGAAGCTTTTTGCAGCTGAAGCCTCATGTTCTGGATCTTGTGCATGTTCTTGTCCATCTTGTTCCAGCAGGTCTGACAGGCAGGCAGGTTGATCTGTGGTATAAGACCCCTGAGTGTAAATGGAAGCCAGCCAGGGCTGCCTTTAGGCCAGGAAGCTCAAAGCACTTTCCTTGTGCTGACTCATGCCTCCCGGGTTGAGACTTTTCACAGCCTGCCAGGCTGTGGCTTGTGAAATCAAGTACTAGGTGCTGAGCTCCAAGGCTGGGAATGAGGGGTGGGTATAACCAGGGCTGCCCCAATTGCAAAAGGGAGAGAGGCAGATCTCTTTGGTTATTGCTTTAAATGCAGTGAACCGCTGTCATCCCTGGCACAATCTTGTTGGATTCGGCATGCTAGGCCAGTAAGGGGAGTGGAAGAGAAGCTGTAACCACATGTCACTTGCCCCACATTTGGCATCTGAGCACAAGGCTGGAAATCAAAGCCTGCCCTCCCATGAAATGTGCAGCTTCGCATCACGAGCCTTAGTTCAGCATAACAGAATGAGGACAGTGTAGGGGATATGTTGAGAGCTCACCCCTTGGGGCCTTGACCTGCACTCTGGCCCCTCCTGCTGCTTTCCATTTCACTTGTGATTAGTGCATCAAACCTCCTTTGGATGCGCAGCAGCAACACAGAGTTATGCATGCCTATACATACGAACGTGTCCAGGCTGCAGGTGCGGATCCGCTTTCCTCCGGGGACCCTGGGCAGATAGATGGAAGTGCTCCATAGGCCAGGACAGCTTTAATGCAGGGCTTAGCTCAGCTCCCAAACCATCTCAAGAATGCGTATTTCCCACTCGCCCACATCCTGATATCATTCCTATATCCTCTGTGCACACAGAGCGGCAGTAGCCATGCCCAGATTCCTGGAAGGAAGCATGCTTTCATGTGGCTGTCCACCCAACAGCCTTGTGGCTAAGACTCTTCACAGCCAAGCTCCCACGCACCCCGAGAGCTGCAGAGATGATGTCCTTGCCCCTGAGAGGAACGGCTTATTCTGTGGCCAGTACACGGGTCAAGTGGAGCTTCAAGCTCCAAAGATGGCCTGACCCAGCACTCGCTGCCTTGAGCAAAGATAGCTGTGACATTAAGCCCCCAAGAAATCGGGTGGAGACAAAATTGGAAGGACTAGCCATTTACAGCTGCAAAAAATGCCCCCTTACACCATGCAGCCCTGCGCTAGGCTGGGTTTATGCCCTTGAGCATGTTCTAGCACTCCAGGCAAAGCCCATGGAGAAGCTAAATTAAGCAGTGGGGCTTTCTTCTCTTCCCTGGGGCGAGATGACTCCCTCGTTGTGGCAAGCTGGTGTGTATTTCCTGGAAGAAAGAGGGAAGTCCAAGCTAAAGACAAAATGCCATTTGTCTGAGCGGCGTTAAAGACTCAATCAGGTCTGCGTTACCCTAGGTGAACCCACTGACTCGAGTTTGTCAGTGTAATTGAGAAGGATCCATCCCACTCTGTCTCTCTGGGCTGCAGTCACTGAAGAGCATCAGTCGGGTAGACCACACTCCTTCACCCGCCAGCTTTTTGGCACGTTCGAGACTTATTGCAAGAATAAACTGGTCTCTCCAGGTGAGGAGGCATGTGAACGAGAAGAGGGTGGGAATGGGAGGGGTTAATCTAGAGTTATTACTGAAGTTTTTGCAGTTGTCTAGTTGTTTTTGCCCTTCCTGGCTTGTGTTATACTGGAGGGGCCTGTTTTATCAGGCAGTATAACAGGGCTTCTCAAATCCATTTCCCAAGGAAGCAGAGGACTCTGAAATAGTGCTGTTAGAGCTAAGACCTCATGGGCAGTCTAGGATTTTACTCTTTACCCCCAAGTCCACGTGCAGGAGGGAAAATCCAGAATTATGCTGAGTTTTAGTATTAAAATCTGACTCCAGGAGTCCAGCTGGAGATGCTGTTGACCCCAGGTGCCCAGCATCTATACAGCCAAGGTTGAACGTGAATGTAGGGCAGAAATCTCCTCTGCTCTGCAGATCCTTTTTTATCATTATGCTTTTTTAAGCTCCCTGTGGTTGGTGGGTTCCCCAGCCCTGGTTCCTTTTCCACCAGTAAGAAGCTGGAGCAGGGGACTAGTTGTGAGACTGATGTAGTGACATGCTAAATGGGACTCTGGTTTTTGCATTTCCCTGCTAATGTCCTGATGGGCATTCCTGTTGCACCAGAAGAGACGCACCAAGATACTGAGGTCTATCTGGTTTATGCAAAGGGTTTCTGAGCTCTGTAGTTCCACCTTCCTCGAGGGAGAGTCTTGCTGGTGATCACTGGACCTGTTCAGCATTGGGATGCTTGCCTCCAGTGTCACCAACAGGCAGTGTTACCCCAGCCATGGCAGGGACCATGCCTGCTGGTGGAAGCAAAGCCATGCTGGGTGCCTGGCTTCCTGGCCCCATCCGCTATTGCAGACCACGCCAGCCACTGTTATCTGGTTTGGCTTCCTTTGGGAAGAATCCTGTCAGCTGGATTTATAATGCAGAATGGTTCTCCTGTCTGTCAGGAGATGACCTTAATATGGTGGGGGAAAGGAGCTGCGTGAGGGGAAGCTATTTCTCAGTGGCTGATTTGCAGTTTCTTTACTTGCCCCTTAATTCTTCACATAGGACAAGGCCAGTGTGGACCTATCAAGGGATGCAGGGGCATCTGATCTCCAACGCGTCTCTGTTTTTCTGATGGAAGGCGTGAGAGCTGCTGGTCCCTCTGATAGGTGCAATGTGACCGTTCTTTTTGATTCCTGGTAGGTGGAGTTGCCCCTTGCTTCAACGTGAAGTCTCCCTGCAGGACAAGGGGACAGGGAGTGCTTGCAGCACATATTAGGGGTGGCAGGTAACTTCCCTTTATTACTCTTTCTGTCATTCAGTCTTCCTTTGGTCTTGACTCCCATTGCACATTTCGAGTGTGAACACAGATGCGTGTGAACCATAAATGCATTCAGTAGCAGCAGAAGTTGCTAACTCCGAGCTGGCTGTAAAGACAAAGTACCTAGGCCTGGTCTGCTTCACGGTACTACCTATTTTGATGCGATTCATAGCGTTTTGAGGTCAGAAGGGGTCAATGAACCTGCAACCAGACCTCCTGCATATCACAAGCCGCTACATGTCACCCACCTACCCCTAGAGCGAGTCTGATAACATGGCTTAAATGAGACATTTCCAGACAGATCTCTGGTCCTGATTTGAAGATGCCTAGAGACAGAGGATTCGCCACTTCCCTTGGTGCCAAACTGGAGTTTGTCTGGCTTCAGCTCCCAGTGGCTAGTTTCCTGGCAGTTAACCCAGGGCCAGGTCTTGATGTCCAGACTCTTTGATTCTGGTGAAAATCCAGGTAGAACCTGAAACTTTCACTTGACAGCCTATACGGTTTCTGACCTCTCCTGTCTGCAGACGTGAAGCCAAGTGAACCAGGGGAGGCCTGGACACTTGGGTGGGCAGATGGCATAAGTGAGCGGGGAGGTGTTGCCCTCTTGCCTGTGCAGGCAGCCGGTTTGCACCCATGAGGGTGGGCTTAGGCAAGCCAAAATACCATTGCATTTAGGCCAGGAGCAAATGGATTTGCTCCTCAAAAGAGCATGGCCCACATGGTTGTTTGCAGTGACTTGCTACTGGGCACCAGGGGACCGCCTCTGACTAAACCGGGCAGCTAACCTGCAGTGAAAATACTTTGGCTGCCAAATGCTGCTGTCAGACTTGAGGGGTTTCCCAGGCTGAGCTCCGCAGAGCCAGCGGGGCTGGGACTGTGGTGGTGATACTGTCCTGAAGGCTTAAAGGCATCTGTTGCCCTTAGGAAGGCTGGCGCACTGCCAGACCTCGGGGAATATGCTCTCCGATGCCAGCATGCCCGTAGGGAGGCTCCCTCGCTAAAACATACACAGTTCAAAGAGGTCATTCAGCTGAATTTCCTCTCGGCTGCAAAATATAGTGCTGTGGTTCTAGCAAATCCCTGGGCACTGACCAGAGTCATCGTGTCCCTGGCTGGGGACTGGCATTCGCTGCTCTGCTCTTGAAACTGGTTTGTGTGGGTCTTTGGCTGCTTCCCGCAGACACCTGCTTGACCTCCGGGCTCTCGGGATCCGAGGGAATAGTTTCAGGCCTGCCTGCAAATTTGGCTGATCCGTGGTGATGCCACAGGGGTTGCCCAGGGGACTTTACATGCACTGTCAACGGTGACCGTGGAAGTGAGTGCAGCCGTCCGCTGATCACGCTGGGCCCACGTGCTGGAATCGTCCTTGGCTTGTCTAGCAGCAGCGTTGCACGAGGATGTGCATCTGTGCTGGGGCAGAGACGGGCACGGGGCATCGCAGCACCGTGGGGATGAAAGGAAGAGGGCAGGCAGGACTGCTGACACCTTGGTACTGGCTCAGGGATGCAGGGATTGCAATGGCCCACCACGGGGCTGTGTTTAATCCCTTTTATTACTCTTTTTTTTTTTTATTCCGTATGGGACCCGTGCTTGTTTTTTCCCCAGCCTTGTCCGTTCTTTGGAGGCAGAGCAGGATTAAGGATCAGCCCACGCTCTGCTCCACGCAGAGCAGAAAGCGGCTCCCGGGGGAGCCATGGGAGGAGGTGGATGTGCCTGGGAGCTAAGGTATGCTCTTGAAACATTCAGGGCACCACGTCTCTCTTGAAGGAGCGCTCTGCTCGAAGGCTGCGGGGGTGGAGGCTCTTGTGAGCCAGGGGCACTGCTTCCATTCTCCCGGTCTCTGGAAGATGGAGCATCCCGCGTGAAGTCCAAGCTTATTGATCCTTGGGAAGGAGAAGGGAATCGTGTCTGCCTACGTAGTACTCCAAGGGTGAATACTTGAGGGCTTGTCCCCCTTCAGGCCTCTTCACAGCATCAGCCTGACCCAGGCCTGGAAAACTTCTGAAAATTGTCCCTGACCACACTGGGCTGATGTGGTCCATGTCTTGCCACTGAAGTCAGTTGAATGGCAGTAGGGGTGCATGTAGCCCAGGAGGATTTAGACACCACTTTCTGTGGCCTAAAGATTCGGAAGTGGTGAGACGTTTGGACACCTCTGTAGGTTTTTTGTTTGTGTTTTGGACCCCCAAATTAAGATCCGACCCTTTTTCAGGGAACAAATGCTCTGGATGTCCTGAAAACCTGGCTCCTTTTTTGAAAGTCATCCCCAATCAGGCACCCAGCATCAGTATCCAAGCCTGTTCCCTTGCTCTTTCACACGCTTGCATACTAGTTGGCTTTGCAGCTGGGACATGAATTCTTTTTTTTCTACTTCGCCCCCGCAAACAGGCAGTTAAGTCATCGGCTACTCATCCCCCTTCTCAGTTCCCCTTCTGAACCTCAACTCCTTTCCTTCCGCTGCCCCGCAGCCCACATGCCTCGGGCTTCATCCTGAGAGGCCAGCAGGCACCCTTGAAATCTGACTAAATCTGTGACTAATGGGCGGTTGGCCTGGCTTCTCCAGAGGACCACTGCACGTAGACTGGTGTGTGGCTCTTGCACTGGTGTGGCCGAGTGAGGAGCAGTGTCATGCTGTCAATGGCAATTGCAAAATGTTTTCTTTTGTGGTCGGGTCTAGGGGCTGTGAATGGTGAGTTAAGTTCCAGATTTGTTGAAAATCTGGTGTGCGAGTGTGCGCGGCTAGAATTGAAATCTGTAGTTTGGCAGCCACTGGCCTGTTGCGTTCTGCCTGCAAATATAAGGGAGGTACCTGGGGGTTTGACATAGCTATCATAACTTGGCAGAAAGGCACGGTGCTCCCCAAGCTACTTGCAGGTAAGCTTCCTTGTTCAGACATCCCTAGGCTGTCCCTCTTGGCTTCCAACCCAGAGGCGTCTCTCCCCTATCATCCTCAGCTGGTGGCCAGTGTCTGCGTGTCTCCGTATGGGTAGTATAACTAGAACACCCCGGTGAGTCAGGACAAGAGGAAATGAAAATATGGAAAGTAAAGGGGAAAGAAAGAAGAAAAGAAAAAAAAAAAAAAAGGTGAACCTGCTGAATTGTTTTCTCCAAGTGGCTGTGGTCACGGAGAAAGACCAGGAGCATTGGGGAAAACAGAAGTCGCTGCTAGGTCCGAGTAGTCCTGGTGGCTGATCTTGGCCAATCTCTACTCTGATGAGAGCGGGGAAGTTTTCCTGGGTTTCGTGTAACGCGTTTAAAATGGCCTGTATGCCTGAGAGGAGTTAGGGGCGAGAGCGGGGAATTTTTATCTGGAGGACTCAAAAAATAATGGAGGGTTTCAAAGTGGGGGCTGAGGTAGGGGGGATTTAAACGTTATAAAGTCCTTTCTGCAAATGCTGGTAAATGCTGTGCTTTCTGAAAAATGAGGACATCAGTGGAAACATCACTTGCCCTCTGACTCGATGTGTTGTGGGCACTTTTCACTGAAATGCAGAGGAAGGGGATGTTAGCTCTGCTTCCAGCGTAAGCTGCAGTGCAGCCTGAACTGTGACACTCACTATGCGCACGCGGTGGATAGCGTCGTCTTCCACTTCCATTGAAACTCTAAAGCAGATTAGAAAATAGGGTGTTCATTTCCCAGTAGAGAACTTAGACTGTCAGTCTTGGAATTTTTTTTTTAAATAATCTTTTGGTTTTCAGCAGCTGAAACCTCCCCCGCGTGCTTGATTTCTGGATGAAAATTCACAGGAGCTTGCAGACTTCATGTTCATTGTGTCTGCAGTGAAGCCTTGGCTAGCCCTAACCCCCAGCACATGGGGCTCCTAGCAGAAACAGAGTGTATGACAAGCACTGTCTCAGACCTGACTGGGCTCAGTGGAGACCAGCAGGCTTGTCCGCTCACCCTGTGTACCCTTGGGCTTGATCAAACTATATAAATTTTTCCCACCGGCCTCCAGTAGCGTCCCTCTTTTTTCCTATGATGCCCATCTCAAGCCAGGGAGGCCCCGGTTGATGCGACGGGGCACAATTTTGTTTCTAACCTGTCCTTTGCTCTCTGCAGCTGAGGTGCTGCCTCTTCACCCTTGAGATCCTGCCTTGCTGCAGTATTGCTCTGACTTGTAAGAGCCGTCCTAATGTCTCACCCAAACTTCTCCTGTCTCACCTGCAAGCATTACTGCTTGTCCAGCCTCTTCAGAGACTGAATATTCCCATCTTTCATTTAGTTTGTTACCTTGACAGTATTTATAGACTCTGATCATGTCTGTGTGTCTCTGTCCTGCAGTCTCATCTCCTTCCTGGGGCGCGTGACAGTGTAAGCGCATAAATATTCCAGACCTCGGGCTTGCAGACTGTGCTCTCCTTGGCGGTGTGCTCTGTGTTGTAAACGGGGCTTTCCGCGGTGAGCTTTGGTTTTGGATTTTTATCTGTTCAGTAGCTTAGTGTTGAGCAAACTAGGGCTCCTTCCTTCTGGGAGTTGAACTATATTCCTCATTGGATATGTGCGGGCATTGTTTTTTTTCTTTCAAACTGGAGGCTTAAAATATATATATATATTTTTTTTTTTCTTGAACTTATATCAAGTCACTTCTTCCAAGGGGCAAACTCCCCAGGCACAGGTTGGAGGGGGAGAGGGATCCTAGTGAGATCCTTCAGTGTGACTAAGATCTAATAGTGCAAAACCCATGCATGTCAGGTCATTTGCAAATAAATCGAGCTCTCGAGTATATAATTCTACAGGGCTTTATCTGGGTTTCCCATAAAATGGGAACCGCCAGTATCCTCTCGCTCTACGAGGCTGGAGGTAGGACAGTTCTGTGGGGTTGGCAAATGGGACTACCCCAAATGCAAAGAAACCTGCATTGTGCAAGGGGTTGCTATGGAGGAGGAAGGTTTGTGTCTGGGAAGGCTTGATTTCTAGTCGGCCTGTGGAATTGTACCTGTTGGGGGAAGGAAGAGGAAACCTTTGTTTGTCGAGATGATGAATTGCGTGTGGGGAAGGGGTCTTCATCATTTCGGGGACTTCGGTCACATTTTTATAAGAAGGGGGAAACCCAGGCCCCATCAAGTCATACGGGCCAGTGTAGGACTGGCCCCTGTTGTATCTCAGCTCCAGGAGAGGACTGCCTCTGCTCAAAATCCTTCTCTATGCGCCCAGTGAGGGGGTAGCGCAGGGCAGGTCTGTGCCCTTGAGTTCACAGCTCGGAGAGGAATCCATTTGCTTCCTTTTCAAATAGAAATTCTCAAAACGAAGCCCCGTGGAAACTGTACGTGGTTCCCCTTGTCCCTGTCCTAGCGCTGCTCCCCAAATTGCCCCTGCCGTCAGAGGCTGGTGGGGGTGGGGAGATGACCTTGGCAATCCCTCCCTCGTGCCCTTGAGGTTCTGAACACCAGCAGTTCTTAAGCTGCCTTTCCCCCTGCACGCACGCCTGCACACCCCACGAGGTTGTATTCCCCTTTAAAAGTCCCAGCACATGCTAATATGCAGAGCTCCTGCAGGCTGTGTTGCGGCACTGGGGAACTCTGCTGAGCTGTGCAGTTTGAGCTGCCAGAGATCCCGAACAATGTCATTGTGTTCAGAAGGCACTGCAGCACTCAACTTTCACCGGCGAGCTCCTCGCTCTCCGGCGCGCCAGCGTTTCCAGGGCACAAGGCAAGGAGCAAAGCAAGTAAGTGCTGCAGTCCCTCCATTAAACTCCTTCTTCCCTGAGCCCTGGGATGCAGGTTTAGCTGATGCAGGGCTTAAGCTTTCCAATTCCTGTGGAAGTCGGGGCTTGTCTCTGTGGGCTCTGGGAATGGATGCATCGGGCACTGGCTTCAGCAGCAAATTTGTTCCTGCAAACTTCGGTCCACTGTCACCAGCCAACCCCAAAGGAATCCTAATTCTCCGCATCGTGGCCGGTAAGACGAGAGTGCGCAGAAGGTGGTAATTTCGGTGCATCACCATTTGAGTGTTTTCTCTCCCCAGGTGCACACAAGTGCTGTGGATGACACCTCCTGTGAAAGTGTAAAGGCTTCCCTCCCACCCCAGTCCAATCTCTTACTACCAGTACAGCCCATTGACGAGCCATCTGGTTAGCTAGGGCTGGTTCTGTGCGTCGTGCATGCATGCCGGGAGCTCGGGGTGAAGCAGCCCTTGCTGCAGGAAGGGCTGGCGTCAGAATAAGTTAAGGTGATTCCTGCAGACGCTGAACTTTGCGGGGAGGGGGGTTGTTATCTGTGGCTGCCTGGAAACTCACTTAGGGATGCTGCATGCGGAATTGAATTTAAAAGGCAATGTCTTATGGATTGAGTGGCTGGGCCAGGCTGTGCTCTGGTACGCAGGTGTGTAACAAGGGTGTTACTTGGTGAAGTCGCTGCTCTGAGATCAGGATTTGGCCCTGCAGCTTTATTGGGAAAGAAAAGTTAAATTTAAACACCCACTGATCTGGATGGGAGGGAAATATCTGCATTATGTGCAAGCAGAGGGGGAGGCTGCTGCAGATCCGTCTCTGACGGGCTCCCTATTAATTGGCTGCGCGCACAGCCAGCGCTTCCCCCTGAGGAAGAATGAGGTGCGGGGTGCTTGGCCCCAGGGATCCTCTCTCCTTAGCTTTCCTTCTCCCACTCCTTTTGCACCGGTAGTGAAGCCTGTGTTAGGGTGGGCGAGCTAGCACTGGAGGGCAGGAGGAAGGGATCCCACAGTACCCGACAGATCAGTTGTTCGTGTGTGCGCGTGCGTGTGTGTGTGTGTGTCGGTGTTCAGCTTGGGTCCCCTGCACTGTTGGGTCTGTGATGTCATTGCTGCAGTATGTCTCGCAGTTGCCAGTTTGCTTTTTCCAATCACTCAAGCCTCCGACATGACTGCAAAGTTGTGGGTTCTGCTCCTTTGCCAGGAAGGATCTGCCGTGGACTCCTTTCCGCAAAATGGATCAAATCCGATCGGTGGAGTTGCGCCAAGCGGGAGCACGTAGCCTTCTTGGTGCATGTCACTTCCATTGAAATCGGGTGCTGCCCCTGGAAGGAATTTGGCCCTCTGATTGTATGTAGCGTGATGCATCCCCCCCCCGGTCTGCACGGTCTATCCGCCTCATGGCTGGGGGAGGCTGGCTTTGGTACCTAGCTTTGATATGCTGCAGCTTGGTCTTTCCTCTAACCCGGCAGGCTCAGGAAGTGGCTTTACTTGGGCTTGTCTGGGCTTGTTCAGGCCTGGGCCAGCCTCCCTCAGTGATCAGAGGGATCAGGGTTGATCTAAAGAGAACTTGCCTGGGAGCTTTGCAGCTACAGTGCTGGCTGGGAGGCTCTGGAGAGCCCAGCAGCACAAATCAGACTCTTCTGATCCTTCCTTTCTCTTCAGGTAAATGGCATTTATGCATGAATCTATGGAGGTGGGTGCCTGTATTTTTTGTGCATGTGCTGTCCTGCATAATGGGGGTATGTGCCTGCATGCAGCATGTACTGCCCTGCACTCGGGGAGTGTGTGCAGGGCTGCATGGAAATGGGCTGGCTAGTAGCTGGGCAAAGGTCTGTAAGTCACCCAGGAAGGAGTTACAGTATCACAGATCTAGCCTGTCTTTTATGTCAGGGTAAGGGTCTCCTTTGAGGGTCTAGATCTACCCCCTCACCTTTTTCCCCGCTTCAGATCCACCAAAAAAAGCACATGGGGGTGGGTGATGGAGAGCAGCCATCTTCAGAGGTGGTGAGAATATCCCTGTGGGAAGGCTGACCAGCTTGAAAGCTGTCTTTTTGCCCTTCTCTTTACAACCGGTCCAGTGTGATTTTTGATTGTAGTTGCAGTGGGGGCTGGGGCTGGGGAAGGGAACTTCCCTGCAGTTGTCGAAGTGGAGTAGGAGAGCAGCAGCTCCTCCGCAGTTAGTGCTCTTACCCAGGGCTTCTGGGAGCTAAGGGTGCTCTGATTGCTTGTCCTGTGGTATTTGCCCCTGGGGTCCCATTTACTGCATTTACCTGGGTTAGTGGCATATGTGGAACCGTGCTCGGCCTCTTGCCCATTGCAGGGAGCTGCGTGCTATCCCACCGGCCTTCCAGCAACACACTCCCCTCCCTCCTTCCCTTCCATCCCTGGGGTGTTATCTGCTCTGTACGCTTGCCTCTGTGTGGGACCAGATCCATGGTAATCCCAGCTGTTGCCCCCGAACAAGTGTTGCTGGGCTGTCCCCTTGTTCTGAACCCCGGCACAGCAAAGCTGGTTGTGCTGTCCAGCGGCGGGGTACCCACGCACTGTGCGCTGGGTTGTTGGGAGGTCTTGGGTATCTCCGCAAATCTTCTATAGTCTGGTTGGGTATCTGGGTAGCTATATGCTATATAGGAAGGAAAGGTTTAGCTCAGAGAAGGACTCGAAGAGCAGCAGAAGCCATGTCGGACTGGGGTAAGTGAGTCTTACTCCATTAAAGCTCTTTTTGGTATTAACCAGCTTATGCTAGCACTAGACCTGGTTTGATAGATGCCTCTCCTGCACTTCCCTGCCCCTCTCGGAGACTTGCTTATTGGAATTGGCTACGTGGTTCTTTTCTCTGGTATAGAAGGCATCCCCAAATTTGCTGTCTGCTCACCCCCAAACCACCCTGATTCATCTCCTTTCCAGAGGTCTATCGGGAGGATTTTTTTTTTTTTTTTCCTCACTGTTTATTTTTAATGCCATCTTGGATTTAAAATCACTGCCTCTTAAGGCAAATGCCCACCCTGTCCTTTCATTGCGCACGCAAGCTGGCTGATGCTGGTGGGCCCCTTTGAAGTGCTGTGCTGTGCACCCTCATGGTTTTTTCCCAGGAGAAATCTACCATTATAGGGGTTTGTGACTGCAGGACTTGGGTGCTTGTGGTTTCCTGCAGGGTAGGCTGGGGAGGGCATATGTGTGTGTTCACAAATAGGAAATAAGTGTGCTGGAGCATTTGTTTAGCAAAGGAAAGAAATGCTTATTAACACTCAATATATGACTGGTCTGCCAGCACAAAGCACCCTATGGTGGCTACGTTCATCAAAGGGCAACATTAGCAGTAGCCCTCTGTGCTGCGCAGGAGATCCCAGATTCAGACTCTCCATGTATGCCAAATGGTTTGTGCTTGCACAGACACTTAAACATTTGCAGACCAGCTAAAGAGCTCTTAATTTTGGGCCATGAAGGCTTTATTACCGCTCTTAGGGCTGGCTGCATTCAAGTTGTTGGGTAAACTTATCCCAGCTCTCTTCCCTGGAGAGCTGATGTTGATAGAAAGGCATGGCAAGTGTTTTCCCTGAAGCACAGCATTGGGGTTGGAATTGGGGCTTTGGGGCAGGCCTCGCTATGAAAAGCCCTGTTCTCCAAAGAGCCCTGCTAGCATAGTGGTATGGGAAGAGATGGCCCATTTCAAGGACATTAACCCTAAGGATGCTGCTAAAGTAATGAGGTCTGACCTCTCTTTGCCTCCCGTCCAGAAGTGCAGGGTGCATGCTGTTCCAGGGCCCAGGTCCTCTGAAAAATCAGCCTCCTGCTGGGTTGTGGATGAGGGGTAGGAGTTTAGGTGACCCATTTAAATAGCTACTGAATATCTGGGCAAAAAAAAAAAAAAAAGGGTGAGAGGTGAACACAGAGCCTCTGCAGCAGTAATTTATTAGGCCAAATTCAGCTCTTGTGTAACTAGACTGACTTTGGAGTTACACGAGGGATGCTTTTCTGCTTGTCCTTTTGACTCCTGACTCAAATTCCCTTGTACTGGTTCTGTGGGTTTGTGGTGGTGGTTTTTACGTTCCTCCTGCACACACACACACGCGCGCACACAATCCCTGCGTAGCAAAAATATCCATCTATGGAGATTTTCAAGTATGGGGGTAGGCACTTAGGAGGGGGCCTCACCATGGCTAGCTGGGAAATTGGGCAGGAAAGGAAGTTGTCAGGATACTAGCTGAGAACAATAGTTGATGAATAAACTGTTGTATGGGCTGCTACATTGCTCAGCTTCCACTGCATACTGCCTGCATGCAGCTCATGCTGATAATGGAGGTGAGATAATAGTAGCTTTTGTGGCATTAATGAGATGAATACAATCTAAATTGCCCCCACTATACCTTATCTGCGGGCATCTTATGAAAGAGAATTGTCCCGCTCATCAGCCTTGAAGCAGGAGAGATTGAAGACTTTCTGCCTCTTCCAGTGCAGTGAAATAGTGAAGAGCAAAAAGGATGTTTTTCTTGTAATGTCTTGTCAGCCTTCACCCTCGGTTGCACCTTTAATCTTGCTTAAGAAGTTGCAGGGCTCAGTTGTACCTGCTGGCCTTTGAACCCATGTCTATGGAAAACCTAGGTTTTGTATGTTCTAGGGGAAAATTGAAAAGTACTTGGGTCATATAGGAATCGCGGTTCCATTTTTAAAGTGACAGGCATTGAAGAGCTTGCATCTTGGTGAAAGTCAGCGGGCCTAAGCTATCTTAAGAAATTGCAGTGCTCTTGAAGATGCTGCCTTCTGTGCTTAAGCCAGATCAAGGGGAATTTCTTGAAGACTTCTCTTTTAGTTCCTAGGCAATTACATGCTGACACCCCACCTGGTATCTGAAAGCATTTATACACGGGCTGGGGTAGGGAGGTGCATTTTAATTAGAGGGGCTCTGAGACCTGCTCTAATGAAAGTGCCAGGAGTGTCATGTGTATCGGTGTCCCCATGCTGAAAAATGACAGCGAGGGCACTTTAACTAAAGCTCGTTGAATGGGCTTTAGTTAAAAGTGCCCCTGCTCCATTTTTCAGCAAGGGGATGCTGATGCACGTGATGCTGGAGTGTGCTCTGCACGTCAGAGTAGACCTGCTGCATGTGTATAGGCGCCAGGAGCATCTTCTCCCAGCAAAGGACTGCGAAGTGCAACTACAGTGCTCTGTAATCAGAAGGCTTCAAAGTGGTGGTGGGTGGGTGTGTGTTCGAGTAATAAAAAAAAATTTAAAAAATGGGTTCTTCCTTGTTCCTCAAAACCCAGAGTTGTTATGAGACTCTATAGCGCCCATTTCTAGCAGAGGAACTCATTGGGTTGAGTATTAAACTGCTGTGTCCCGCATACAAGGGATACAGTTGGATCCAAGTCCATGAAATACCAGTTGAGGAGGGGGTTGTATTCTGAAGGTAGAATAAGTCACGTACTGGTGACTAGCAGGGACCATCTCCTCAAGCAGCTGGAAGGAGAGTTAAAAACACGGAAGCCATTGTCTTGTTTCCTGTGTGAGTATTTTGGGTGAAAGGGCTCTCAGAGCTGTGCGACTCATGCGAGGCATTTTTTTCCCCCCATCCTAATGTATTTTAGGAGCAGAGACCCGCACTCCCAATGATGCCCAGCTAGTCTGAAGCAACCTGTTCCCTGAGCTTTGGATCCCTCCCTCCACTGAGAGCAGGAGACCATGGTAAGAAAAGTCCTGTTGTAAGATAAAGCCAACATGTAAGGGGTTTCTCTCTGTTTTGGTTCCTCTCTTATAAGCATTCTCCCCTGCTGGGGTCAGTATTATCCCCATTTTTCCACATAACGGGGATTACAAAGTTCTTGGGTCTTGCTCAGCATTATGCATTGAACAAGTGGCCATAAATAGAGCCCAGGGGTTCCTTGTTCCATCAGCTAGGTACATTTGAGAGGATCAATAAAGTTTTCAGGTCCCATGAGAAGGGGAAAATGAGACAGCCTGTCTCTCTCATGTGCTGCAGTTCCAGTGGTATTTCCTTGAGACCTCCATCCCTTCAGAAATACAGCTAGCCCATTCATTCTCCTCCCTTGCTTGTGCCTGACAATCCTCCTCTTGTCTCTTGAGCCCATTTTCTTCTGATTCTTACCTATGTGACCATGTGTGCATGGAGATGGGAGAATAGCCAGTTTCCTGCACTCTAACCTCATACCATAGCTCCCAGCACAAACCCTCTGATTTTTCTCACTCTGAAGGGTCACACTAAACACTTAGCTGCTATATTGTCCCCTCTTCTCATCCAGTGGCCGTTGGTTGCTGCTGCTATGTGTGATCCTGGTTTAACTTGCAGCATCTGCTAGGATGCCAGCATACTCTGCTGCTGTTCGTGGTTGGAGGGGAGCATTTTTGCTGTCCCCTGTCCTCCAGCTGCTGATGTCTGTGTCCCAGATAGTGCTGCAGTATTGATCCAGGTGACTACCGAAGCGGGGTGCTGGGTGCAGGAGCACCGTGTTTGGTTTGGCATAGGGAGGACGTTAGTGGAAGGGGCATCCACAGGGTGACTTACCCAGCAAGTCCTGAAACAGTTCTTGCCCTGCTGCACTGGGCGCTTTCTGCCAGCATGTCGTATGCTCCTCTGCACATGTGCGGGGGCCAGGCCAAGCATGGGGGGCCCGTGTGCTTCCTGTGGCAGTGTGTGATGGGCACTTCCCAGCAAAGATGCTCTGAAACTGGGGCCCAGCTGGGGCCCGCTCTTGCTGTCTTCTGAAACCCTTTTGTTGCGAGAGAGTGGCTGGCAAAGCTGCAGGGCAGGTGGCTTCTAATGCAGCCCATCCCAAAGGCAAGGGGAGAAGCAAAGTGGAGGGTGGGCCCTGTGGCCACAGCTGCATCTTGACTAGAGAATGGGCCAAATGAGTTACTCTGAGGTGGGTTAGCTTGGGAGGAGAGCTCCGGAGAGACCCCTTCATGCATAAGTACAGCAGCAAGGATGTAACCCAGGCAAACCCAGCGCGGGTGGCTCTGACCAAATGGAGCTTGTGCTGTGGGTTTGCGTGGTGGCTCACTCCAGCCCCAGCCCTGGCAGCATGAGTCAGCAGGGATGTGGGTGGTGAATTCATTGACTCAGATACAGTCACACATCCTGGGGTCCCAAGTCTGCCGCAAGGCTGGGACGGAGGTGAGGCTGCCGACAGCTATTGACTTTGGGCTTATTGCCTGATGATAACTCCCTTGCAGATTGCTTGGTTAATAAGTCACAGAGGCTGAAAGTCCTCACTTGAAAATCTGTAGCATGCTGGCCTTGGTCCAGGCCTCTCCGGGGATTCGGAGTTGCCGCAGGACCCCTGAACAGACTGGCACTCGCTGCGCGCTTGGCAGTTGGAAGAGGCCGTAGAGCCAAGCCAGCTAGGAGAAGGGATGAGCCTGCTTCCAGGGGACTGGGCAGGGTTACGTCCCCAGCCAGCAAGCATCTGCTCTGTGGTGGGAGTTTGCAGGGGCTTCTCTAGCACATCCCCATCGGTCAGGTCTGCTTCTGCTATGTCTGTGCTGCAGACAGACCCTTTAAACGACCGACCTTGACATTGCTGATAGCGTGCTGTCGCGGCACAGAGCTCTGTGTGGGATTCAAACCCACTGGCTTTCCTAAGGTGGGTTTTGCAGCCCGCACCAAGCTCTGCTGCTTTGAGACTTTTCTAGACGGAGCTGAGCGAGCTAGTGCTCGGGCAGCGTGTGCCTACATTGCAGTCAGGTGTGATGTACCATTACTTCCCCATAGCCTGTGTCGGTCAAGATTGCCGGTACCTGCGTGCATGCACACACCTCCCCTTGGGTGAGTGTGCCAGCCCCGTGCTTAGG
This sequence comes from Crocodylus siamensis, assembly GCF_052110815.1. Taxonomy (NCBI): domain Eukaryota; kingdom Metazoa; phylum Chordata; order Crocodylia; family Crocodylidae; genus Crocodylus; species Crocodylus siamensis. The sequence continues at coordinate 9,449,462 of NC_143406.1, read as the reverse complement.
ACCTCCTGGGTTTTCTTCACCTTAGAAGGGGGTCTAGAGCAGTCCTGCTCAGATATGCCAATTTTGGCCATCGTTGGCACTGAGATGAGGCCTGCGTGAATACCCAAATGGATGAGAAGATGGCCATCCTGGCCAGTGGACTAGTTCAGATAAATGGGCAGGTATATGTTAGGGCCTCAGCTGCACTGTAAGGCTGCTCTAGTGGTGGTCCCCAGCCTTCCCTGCAGGATGCAAGGGAAGCAAGTTGCCAGATGCTTGATGGTGCCATGCAAGGTATGCCGAGTCCTAACTTCAGTCCCTTTGTTCTTGGTACTCCGGGGCTGAGACTGGGCTGACCGATGTCATTCCAGGGAGAGATGGCTCTGAACTGCGGGTACTGCCTGAGCAGGTGAAGGCACCTTGCTCACGGTTGGTAGGGCAGGGGTGTACTCTCCTGGGGACTCAGGTGTGCTGCTGGGGACTTAGTGCCCCATCAAGCAAAGTGAGTAGTCATGAGCAGACTGGGCTGTAGGTGGGAGTGCAGCCTACCCAGGACAGCCAAGGAGAGCACTGCTCTGTGGGCCCTGTCCTTCCCCCTCCTGCCCTATGGGCTGCTGGCTGGTTCTTCACATCTGCCTGCTCTGTTTCCTCTCTGATTGCCTGCTCATGTGACCTCTGCCTGCAGCACTGATCTAGCCAGTCTGGAAAGCACCAAAGGGTGAGGCTTGCTGCAAAGGAAGCAAGCTCTGCAGCTCAGGAGCGGGTGCAGCTGGCTCCATAGGCACTTGGACTACTGAATGGAAGCCAGCACTAAACTTGCTCTACTCCCACAGGCTTCTGGTCCAGGCTCTGTCTCTTGGGCTCAGCAACAGGGATACTTACTGACCTGCTGTCACCTCTGACCCCTAGAGTCACCTGGGGCATTGGGTCACTGGGATTCTTGCACTCCAGACTGCATGAGGTCATCGGAGAATTTGGCTTTCTTGGGATAATGCAGCCCATGACAGCATGTGGTTTTTTTCTTTCCCCTGTTTATCTGGTTTTCTATGCCCAAAGCATTTACTTTGGCCTGACTCTAAGCCTTGTGTCCCTCCATGTGCTCACGGAATAATAATTGGCATGTCTGCAGAGTTTCTGCTTTCTAAGCATTTTGCAAATTTATTCCTGCCTCCAATTCCTCCATGAGGTAGGTCATAATGATTCCTCTTTTTTTTTTTTTTTTAACAGATGGGGAAATTGAGGCACGGCCAGGGTGATTAACTAGCCTAGGGCTGCAGGGGGTGAGTGTTGGCATAGAAATGGCTTCAAAGTGTGGTGCGTGGCACATGAGACCCCAGTCCGCTGTGAGCAAAGATTGAAATTCTCTCTTGGGAGCTGTCAGATGTCTAATGTTGGCTGGAGGCCAGTCTGCCTCTTGTGGGGCAGGGGTGGAGGGAGGTAGCTTATCTTGACGGACTTTTCATTTAAATTTCACAAGTAAACAACCAGTTAAGCCTTCTTAAAATGAGAGATCATTGACTTGTCTTAATTTACACAGTCGGTATCATACAGGGCCTGATCAGTTGATCTCAGTGGGGTCTGGGGATCTTTTCCCCGCTGATTTGCAACAGAGTTTGGATCAGGCTATTGGTGCCAATGCAATGTAGCTGCTATGGCAAATAAAGGCTCAATGAGTGTTTAAACAGACTCAGCACCAGGTGCAGCAGTATGAAATCCTGCGCACGTACCCCGCCCCCCCCCCCCCCCGGTTTCCACACTGTCTCAACCTTGACCGTAGAGCAATGTCATTTCTGGGGTGAGTGGTTTGGTTCAGCATCCATAGCCCATTCGAGCCTTGGTGCCTTTACCAATTAGTTTCAGCTCTGGTGGGAATTGTAATGATGTAGGCACCCTGGGGATTGGCCCGAGATAAAATAGAAAATTTAGTTTCATCTAATTTCAGAGCTTTGTCATCATTTTGGAGTTTATGCTTGTTTTTAATAGATATCGCTATAAAACATCCCATTTGGAGAACAAATGTTTCTGGTATCTTGTAAATAAAGAGTTGATTTCATGCAGGGGTTTTGCTGAAACTACGTTGTTCTTCAAGAGTCTGTGCATGTGAATGGAATTGCCAGTGGATCTTGGGGTGGTGGTCGGGTGGGAGGCTTTGAGGCACCTAAAAGTAGTAAATCTGGTTATTCAAGCGTGCCAAGTAGTGTTCGGACAATAAGATGACAGACTTGCAGTCTGAAGTCAAGACATGACAAGGTGAGATTCAGAGTGGAGGAAAAGTGTATCCAGGGAGCATGCAACAGTGGGAAGTGTATGCAGATGCACTGGCTAGTAATCATGCACCTTAAGGATTATGTTAAATACATAAGGTATAAGGCTTATTATTAGTGGAAGATGAGGGATATTCTGTTTTTTAGGAGACACTTGAAAGACAGGCCTGGGCATGTCAGGTCTGGTAAAGAAGGAAGGGATCCGGTCGTCCAGACATAGAAGTAGCATCGTGGCAGGCAGCACACGTTTGCAAAAGGGCTGGGTGCGGAGCCGAGTTGTGCAGCCTGTGGAGGCAAGCAGCTATGGAAAAAGCATTTTCATGAGAGTTACAGCTGTGCACATGAAACCTCAGCCTTGTCTTGCTTTGATGTGGAAATATGATTGCTGCCTCAGCCAGTGATGTCAGAGGTACTGGGGCACTGGCTGGCCCTTTACAGTGGATGCTTTCTGTGCTGTGTATGCGGCAGACTTTAAATATAAAGCACCTGTTAACAAGTGGAGGATGCAGCCAGTCTGGTTAGTCTCTTTGGTATCCTTTTCAGAGAGAGCTTTATTGGGTATCTTGGAAAGGACAGGCCCCTGGACTAGCTGAGCAGGGCATGTCTGTGTTGCTGGGTTAACCTGGGTGCTACGCCCCTTGGTCTGAGCGCCTGCCACGAGCAGCCACAGTGCAGACTCGTGCTTCAGTTGGGATCCTTGCTGGCACTGTACCTCCCCAGCTGTCAGGACTATGAGGGTCCTTACTGGGGCATTACATTTTACCAGTGAACTGTGTGAGCACTTCTCTGTACTTGGGGGCACGTGATGGGAATTGTGGGAAGACGCTGAAGTGCCTGCAGGAAAAGTGGATGGGGGCGAGTTGCTAATGGGGGATGAACTGACTGCCCCTGGGGTGTGGCCAGCATGATCCTGGAGCTGCCCTTGGCTCCTTTTTACCACTGTGCCTTCTCCCCCTGATGCCCGCTGCCAGGCTGGGACAACTGCACCTCCTCTGAACTGCAGTGCCCATGTGGGCCAGCTGGCTGAGACGTGCTGGCATGAGATGGCCTTCCTCAAATAGCCACGTGTGGGCAGAAATGCCAGCAGAGATTGTGGGGCCAGGACCCTGCTTCACACTCTGCTGTAGTCTCCCTTCTGGGCTGCCTTTCTCCTGTTCCTACGTAGGTCCCTCCTTCACCTTGCGCCCTGCTTTGCCCGCTTCTGCCTCCCCTTTCTTTAAGTGCAATCAGACTGGTGCTGTCCGTCTCCTTTCCCTCTGGTTCCGCTTTATTTTAGGCAGTCAGTGACTCACTGCAAAGGTATCTTCCCTGTTTGCATATCGGCTGAGAGCTCTCCCTACAGGAGTGGCAGCTGGGCAGGGTGAGGCTGTTGCCGGAGCGGGAATGCGGACAGCCCCGGCGCAGCAGGCGGAGACAGAGCTGTGCAGCAGGTGGATGCAACTCTTGCGAGCTACCGGTGAGCGTTTGAGTCCCAGAGGTAGGAGAGTAGAGATTAGGTGGGAGTCCAGAAAGACTTTGCTCAGCAGCTCCCAACAGGAGAGAAACCAACCTGAAGAGCCCGAGGAAATGGGTAATTCTCTTCTAAGCAGGGCCCCAAGAAAGCAGGTGCCTCATGGTGGGACAGTCCTGCTGTGGGGTTTAAACGAGCGGTGGAGGGGATGTGGAAGTTTTAGCTTATTTGTTGGGAGTCATCATTTGTCTTGTCTTTTTTAGTAGGCCTGTTATTTGAACATGCAGCTGGGGGAGAGCGCTGGGAGTCTTGTATCGCGTATACCCACTGCTCGCAAAGCCTGTCTCTTTGTGGCTGTTGTAAGAAGCCCAGGAAAAGCTTTTTCCTCCTGCCTGCCTGTCTGGTATATGGGACTGAACTGCCAACCTCTTGGTGCATGTGGAGGGAGGAGATTACAGGGAACTTGCCTTATCTCATGCCTTTCTTTAACGAGGGAGTTTTGTCTTGAAATTATTTTCAAGCACAGTGTACCTTTATAGGATCTCTGGTGCTGGAGTAAAAAAAAAAAAAAGGGTGGCTTAAAATGGTGAGGTCACTACTGTTTCGGTGAGTCTGATTCTGGGTTTCAACCCACAGACTGGGCTGAGGTAAGTGGCTTAAGATTGGTGACTTAACTGGAAATGGGGAAGTACTTGGAGACGCTTGAGCTCTTATTAAGCTTCCCACAGGACCTGGTTGTATCTTTGGAGAAGCACCTGCACTTGATTGCCTTGGAAACCACGGAGCCTCACGCATCGCTGCAACAGGTCTGGAATTCCCCCGTCACTAAACCGGTGCTGGTTTAGTCATATATGATGCCCCAGATCAGTGGTTCCCAACCTTTTTAGACCGTGGACCGGAAGTGACTGTGGACCGGCAGAACGGCGGGCCAGCATGCTGCAGACCAGAACTAACTGACATCAGCCACCCCTCTTTTATACTCGGTATAAAAAAGGGTTGGCTGCCAGTCCGCAGTATACCAGTCACTTCTGGACTTCTGGTCCGGAAGCCAACCCTCCCACAGACCGGCTGCCAGCCCTTTGCGGCCCGGCACTGTGCCGTGGCCCAGAATTTGGGAACCTCTGCCCCAGATCATCCCCATCCTGGCTTCAGTTGAATGACATGACCCTGGGAATGCATTGTTTGGTTAAGCAGAAGTTTACACCCATAGAGGTATATTCCTGGTTGGCAAAATGCCATTACTGCAGATCTTGTCTGAGCAGGTTCCCCGCCGCCTCCCCCCCCCCCCAGCTTCATTGGAATATGTTCTCGCTAACAGAAGCATCTTTTGGTAATAGCGAGTCATAATTAACCTGCTCCTTGGGGATTAATCTGTTGTTGTGACCCGATTGTTCAGGTAGCTCCCTTCTGCTTGCTGTACCACTAGACATACAGTTTGGGCATGGTCAGAACCCCTCATCTCCCATCCAGTATTTCAGCTGGGTAGGCAGAGTACAACAAAGACAGCAATACACTGGAAACAGGATTCAGAAGCAGCATGAGCTGGTGTAATTTGAACCCACAGGGCTCTTTCATCTTGCTCTGTCTTGCGTGTCCTCCCCCCACTGCAAGTCTTGGTGGGCTGCTTTTCCTGATATAAGTGCTACCTTCCTGCTCCTCTGGGTTTGCAGGTTCCACTGGTTCATGTGCACAGTTTAACTGTGTGCAGCTGTCGCCAGCACGGGTTGCCTCTGTCGGTGCCGGGATGCTGATGGGCAAGATGCTGAAATTCTTGCTGCCCTTGGTTGCAATGCAAAGTATGCACCAAAGCGCAAAACTTTCCATCCGTGTGTGACCATGGAAAATGTGGACTAGCGAGAAGCGAAACTACTGCTAGACAAGGCGCCAAAGGGAAAAGCCTCTAAAATTACTCTCAGGGAGCACCGTCTCCAAGCAAGTCTCTTCCAACTGTTACTAATTCCGTCAGATCTTTCTTTTCCCCTTAAGACTTGAAAGCTGCTCCTGAGTGGCCCGCCAGAGATAACCTCCGTCTGGCTGGAAATGAAAGAGCAAACAAATGCTTCTCAAGAGCCAGACCCCTTTTTAAGCGTCACAAATGCCTGCCTTTTTCTGCAGCTGCACCAGGGACTAATCTGTCTTAAATGAGCCTGGCTGTCTGCAGAGAAGATGCTTTTCCTTCACCCTGTCAGATAGCATTTTAAATCTCCATTGCAAAGCTTAACGGCTTCCCTGAGTGACTGTTAACCTGGTTAGGCCCCATTTTTGCAGTGGTAAATCCAATCCAGGGTCCTTGGAGGCATGTGTGAGGAATCCAGCTGTCCTAGTCTCATGCAGCTAAAATCTTTGTGCCACAAGATATGATTGTGTATTCTCTGAAGATATAGATGTGTGTGTGTGTGTACTCATTAGTAGCCTGTGGCAAGGTTCCATTAATAGCTGATAATGGAGATTGTGGGTCCAGCTTTTATAGACATTAAATCCTAATGGTCTGAGAGAAGAGTCGACATGCAATTGTGTGCAGAATGTCTTGAGTATTGATATTCATTTGGAGATTTAGCTTGCAAACTCTTTGGGCAGGAACGCTATCCAACTACATCACTGAATGGTGCTTGAGCTGATTGTGCCCAAGCTGGGTTGATGCAGTTAGGTGCTACCATCAAACAACTGTACTGTAACTTGAAACAGTTGGCCTTTTCTGTCTCTAATGGTGGAAGCGTGTTTGTTTGTTTGTTTGTTTGTTTGTTTGTTTCCCTGTATTTATAAAACTTGCTCACCAAACGTGGTATTTTTACGTGCTTTTCCTTTGGATGAAGGGACTTGTACTCCCCAAAAACTGATTTTCCTTCTTCCTGCCCTGTAGCTCTCTGCAGTCTCCACCTACATGTAATTGCAAGCCTGTGTTGTCTCTGTTCTATGTGGAACACTTTTATGGCTAGTTCCCATTTTATGGCACCCTAAATAGGGTGCGGATGTCGGACCTCTTCCATTTCTGCTGTGATGAAGGTGTTAATTAGGGCTCTGAAGCGGTACCGTTCCATTTTGCCTTGTTTCAATGGTTCGACAAAACAGTGTTTCGTCTTGAATTTCATTTAGAGTCAGAATAGCTGTTCTGTTCCCTCCTGTCAAAACAGAAAGGCTGTTCTGACACTGTTTCGAGTTTCGTTGGGGATGGGGAGGCAGCCCAGCTGGACTGACTTCCCATCCCCAGCCTATGGTTGAAAGGTTTTGACCAGCCTCGTTCTGTTTTCGAGGCCATTTCAACAGCCTTTGTTTCATTCCAGTTTTGCTGTTTCAACCTCAAAATTGGTCGAAATAATGTTGGAATGAAATGGCTGGTGAAATTTCGCACAGCCCCAGTGTTAATCATGGCACGTGTAATACGTCTGGGGGGGTGGAGTCCAACATGTTTAAGCAGACTGGTTTTGCCAACACTAGGTCCAGGCAGGATAGGGGTTTTCCCTTCAAAGGTGTAAGGGTGTTTGGTTATCTGTTGCTTTCAGTTTTTCCTGGCTGCATTATATATAAACTATTTGCTTCCAGTGCTCTTGGCAACAGCACAGCACAACCCCCAGCAGAGATCCCTGTCTGACTGCCAGGAGCTGGACTCTGACTGGTTAGACCTGATTGAGGGAGTAAACTGGGGATAAGTTACAGTCAATTTGCAGAGGGCTACTAGCACTTCAGTACTAAACAGCTGAGTAACATTACGCACGAACAAACATGCATGTAAACCATGCATGCAAGACCTTGACTGGGCTGCCCTTCTGGTGAGGGTTGAGTAAAACGGGCTTTGGGGGCCTGTTAGGTCAGCTAATGCTTTTCTAGGGCAATAGCAGGACTGTCTCAGCTGGATGTTTGTACCATCTTGTGGCAGAGAACCTTGAGCTTTGCAGATGAAGAGTATTGTAGGGGAGCTGAAGTGTTTGGAGAAGTAAAAGATCATTATACTGTGAAGACAGGAGATGCAGTGCATCTGTTAGCTTGCCTTGTTTCCCCATCACTGTCAAATTGTCTCTACGCTGTCTTCTCCAGAGCTTTGTCCTGTCTAGCTTTCAGTGGGACCTTGCCATTGCCCCAGCAAGGCTACTGTAGAGTCCCTTGGCTCTTGCAGCTGGGAACAAAAGCAGAATGTGCTTTGAGGACATATCAGTACCCTTTTCTGTGTTTGACTGTTTGACTCCCCTTTGGTCCTGTCCCTGAACTATTTATTGCTTCTGAGATAACCTGACTTGCTCTGATACCACAGGGGAATATTGCAGTACTGGTTAGGTCATTGTTTAAACAAGGCAGCCGGGTCTACAGCCTGGCTCATCTCTGTTTGGGGAAGGTTTGATCCTTGGATTGCTTTTTTTTTTCTCTCTAGACCAATATGGTTACAACCTGGATACTTTCTAGCCAAGGAGGGGCACCAGGAAGGAAAAAAGCGAGGATCAATACCAATGAGAAGTTCACTTCCTCCATCCTGGGGAAAAAGGCAACAATTGTCCACTAACCAATCCTTTCTTTGTGCAGCCTGTTCTCCAGCAAGCAATGGGGGCTCATGGTAAGTGATATCTTTTATTTGACCAACAAGATTTTTGCAAAAAAAAAATAATTGCACGTTTTCGGACACAAACACCCTTATCAGGCATCGGAGAAGAGATTTATAAAAGTCCTCCTGTGTAGAAATGAAAGAATACACTTGGCTAGAATTCACTCGCAGCCCCTTATTTCTTTTTCTAGGCAGCCTCCTCAGACGCTTCCTAGCGTTTAAGGCTTAAAAGGGCCATTTATAATAATCTGGTCAGGGCTCCTGCATAATCTAAGCCCCAGCATTTCCTTCAGTGACTCTTGCATCAAGCCTAGCCCCTTATTGAACTACAGCACATCACTTAGAACCAACCCAGTCTTGAAGGGAAGAGCCCCAAGCGTGGCAAATACAGCTCAGCTGGGCTGATCTGGTCCAAATACTAATTACATCTGCTGTGCTTATAAAAGGTCTTATTTTTGGCTTGGATTTTTTCTTTTATTCTAGCTTTCAGTTCATGGATCTTGTTCTCCTTCTGTCTGTCAGGCTAAAGGCACCACTGGCACTTGCCCAAAGACGAAATCCAGTTTTACAGGGAACAAAACTGGGTCAGGAAAAAAGGAATCCAAGTTTTTATTCTGATATTTCCCCTAACCTGCCCTCTGTTCATATTCACGCTCACTTTGGCTTGACAATACTTTTTTACCCGGTCTGGTATAGAACGGATGGGAAACTTGCACATCTCAGAAATGTCTGACTACCCTCCGAAAAAAAAAAAGACAAACATTTTTTTAGATCCAAATATGAGCCTCTATATTTAAAAAAAAAAAAAAAAAAAAAAAAGGCAGCACCCCATTGTGCTCAAAAGATCCATGAGTAGATTCTCTGCCTTACAGGGCTAAAACCAGGAGGGTTAGACCTACATTTTAACTGAAAGTTGGCCTACCACATTCATGTGACTCTGGGAGCCAGGACTTTAAGACTGATATCACAAGAACTAGCAGTACTGCCTCCCTGAGGCGCTCTCTGGCTGTGTAAAAGTATGTAAAAGTAGCCTGATCATAAATCAGAATTGGAGTGCTTTTGCTGTTGTCTGCAGGTGGATCCGTTCCCAGCGAGTTCTCCTCCGCTCCTATGCGGAGCTTGGGAGTCGCACTGTGCATACAAGCAAAACCGCCAGGAGTTTGAACAAACTTGCCTCAAACTATTTATGGGGCATCTGGAAATGCTTTGTCATCCCACTATCTGTCTGAGCAGGGCTGTTTGGACCTGGAGGAGCAATTTAGATAAATACGGAATCCAGACAAGTAAGCTGGCTTCTTTCTTAATATTAATTATCTGTAAAGTTTAGAGGCCTTAAGTTGGATTGGAGGAGGGGGGAGGTGCATGGGAGGGCAGGGGAAAGGGTGTCTGTTGATGTATAGTTGGAAATCTCCACCTTGAGAGCTGATCTCTTATTCTTATGGCTGTTTGTTGACTGTTGCTTTTGTTCCCTAGACCCTCTTGCTTCCTGTAGATCAGATGGAGGAGGAAGATGGAACCAACCTCTCATCAGTGGATGCCAGCTGTGAGTGTTTCTTTGGCAGTGTCTTAGCTGGTTGTTGTGAACAATAGACAAGGAAGCAATCAGCAAGTATACTGCCCTAGAAGTGCTGCACATTGTTGGGCCTTCATCGCACCTCGTCTGGTTGCCAAGTAAGCTTCTAGGTTGGAGCCCTGCCCTGGCAGTCCCTTCCCATTCCCTGTTCTGAATTGGAGGTCAGGGCAGCGAGCGCTTTTGCTGGAGGAAGGGACAAAAGGCAGAGAAAATGAGGGAAGCTGTCGGGCCTGGATGACACAGTGACTTGCTTCATGCGAACAGATGAGAGAGAAGCCAAGCAAGCTGCTGCTCACTCCCTCCACTTCCACCCACCTGTGCACTTGTGGATGCAGGAAAATAACATTTCCAGCCATTGACCATAAATGTCAGGCATGTCAGTAGCACTTTTACCCATGAGGGGTTATCTGGGCTGGAGCCTTGGGCTGGTAACAAGGAAACGCTGCTTGTGTTTTTGGCCATAGGGCCCTGGAGCGGGGCAGCAAGAAGCTTTCTCCTGTGGCCGCTGCTTCTTCTAGGCTCTGTTCAGCAGGGGAAACACACGACTGTGCAGCAAGGAAGGTGCTGCCAGAAGTCCCCAGACTTGACTCTGCTGCCCAACCCACCAAACCTGTTGAGCTGCAGGGCTGTGCAAGGGACCTGGTGCGTAAGAGCAGGCTGTGTGGAGACGGGCTGACACAAACTGCCCCCTGCCTTCCTTGGGCTTTTAGCACTGGATTTCGGGAGTGGAAGCTGGACAGCTGTGGCCATGCCATGTTACTCCCTGGCTGTGTAGGTGGGAGGCTGCTCCTCAACCTGGCAGTCTCTGGTACTAAACCTCCCCCCTTGCATAGTAGTTTTAGGGTGTTAGCCATCCACTTTTCCCCAGCACTTTGGGCATTGATCCTTCTGGGGATGTTTGTGGGGTTCTCGTGACATACTGAGGTGGGTGATTGTTCTCCCACCTGCCTATGAGGGATGTGGAGAGGCTTTAGGAAGAGTAAAATCTAAGGTGTGGGCTGAGTAGGCCTGAGAAGAGGAGCCCTCAGAGCAGCCACTTCTATACCTGGATTTAAGCTGAATAAGATAAAGATCTTGTTACATTTCTGTGACTTTTAAGCCCAGCAAGGGGGTGAGAGTGCAGGTTGGGAAAAGCTCTGGCTCCTGCTCCTGTTCAGTGGCTCTGTCTCTGTGATCTGCTGAGTCCTTGGTATCTTCTGGAGATGCCTGCAGGGTTCTTGGATCCATGCTCTCCACAACAGCGCTAGCATTATAACCTTGAGCAAATGACTCAACGTCCCCAAAACTCATTTTCACTCATCTTGACAAGGAGGATAATTGCACCAAACTGTCTAGCAGAGAGGCCTATGAGGCTACATGCCCTGATGGTGGGGAAGCACCCTGTGTTCAGGATGGTCTGTAGAGTTCAAAAGCAGCAGAGAGCATCTCTGCAGATCCTCTTAAGCTTGGACTCTGCCTCCTTAGGGATTGAGAAGGCTGGAGACTGGTATTTTGGGCTGGCACATCACCTCTTTATTAGCAAACTGCCCAGAATTCTGCTTCTCTGAGTCCTTTCCTATTGGCAGAGCAAAACTTGCATTAAAACTCGTAACAAAGTGACAGTGGAAGCAAAGTCATTTTACAGGAACTTGCTGGGGAATGAGGCTTGCTGTATTTCAGTGCTCCCCTTCTCCCCCCCCACCAGCACGCTCTCCCCATAGCCCTGCTGTTCTCTCTCCCGAGTCCCACCAGGCAGGGTGTAGGCCGAATGGAACTGATGAAATGTCTGGAATGTGGGTTGGGGTAAGAGTCAAACACTTTGTCTGACTCTGTGTGTACTGCAGATCCCTAGTAATTCCACACGCTCGAATGGGGTTGCACAGATCCTTATACACTAATAAGTGAGATGGCTGTTGCTCCTCTGTGTTATCTTCCCGCTGTAACATAGGACCTGTGCCCACATGCGGCTGCTTTGTAGGAAGAATGCAGCGGAAGTAAAATGGCATTGTAAATTGGCTCCTTCTACGTTGGAACATCTGGGAAAGCAAAGGACACTGCTCCTTCTAGGCACAGTGTGGGCGAGAGTGTCATGGGCAGGTGCAAACGTGGGTGGATCCGAGCTGTGCAGGGTCCGTCCTATGTGCTGGTACAGCTGAATGCTCACTAGCCATCCCAGATTGGAGAAGTGTTAGTGGAGACTTGGGTCAAGTCATCTCTTTCCCCACATCCCTGAACTCGGACACATACTGTGATGTCTCATTTAGAGGAGAATAAGGGGAGTTGGGAAGCCATTCAGGAATTCAGCACACCAGCAAATGTTAAGGGCAGACATGGGATTTGCATCTTTAAAACCAGTCGCTATGCGAGTTCTGCACTTGCGTCCCATGCAACTGCTCTTTCTAGCTTAGCACTTCCTCATCAGTTTGAAATAACCCTGCTGCCAGGCAGTGCTCCTCAGAAGCCAGCAAAGCTGACATTGCGCGACAAGTCATTTTTCCTATGCTGGTGTCATCGCTGCATAATTCATTCTTTGCCGCCTTTTGTGCTCCTATTTCATCTGTGTTTAAACTGTACAGGAGCCAGACAGTGGAAAAGTACCATCAACAGCTAGTGCTGTAGAGAGTAAAAGCTGCACAAGAAGTTGCCTCTTAAGATACTGCATTCTCCTACATCAAAAGGGAGCAGTATTGCACTTAGAACATTTTATCAGGTGGCTGGATCTCTCGGGCCGTCTTTCTCTACTGCTTTTGTACGTTTTGCTGTAAATGCATAATGATAGCATCATTCTGTTACTCCATAACTGCAGCAGGAAGGGATATCCCTTACCAATCTCCTCTTTTAAATTTGAAATGGAAACTGTTGCAACACTGGGAACATAGTTTAATTTGCTGATTGTGCTGGCCTAATTCCAATGGCGGAACTAATTACATTCTGTTGGCATAAAATTCCCTTTGTTGCTGATGGGCTTTTTGTCACTTGCTGCTCAGATCGGTTGTGTCGTCTTGCTGCAGCCTTGCGATGTGCGTTTGCTAATGGAAACCTCCCTAAAAATGATCAAGCATCTCTGCTTGAGCTGTGCTCACTGGTCAGACTTAATTCAGTGCTGGGCCCATTAGAGAGCCTGTATCTTGCATTCAGCGGACATATACACCTATCCACCCAGGCTTGGGTTGTAAACTAGATTTCATGCAGAAAGTGAGAAGTTTTGCTGTGGGATGACTGAGTTTCCACAGTAAAGATCAGGTCATGTGTCCTAATAACTTGGAACACTCCCTAAATGTAACATCTTGCAATATGATATATTTAAGTGATCACACACAAGTGGCCAAATGGAAAGGACCGACACCTAGAATAGTGGCAGGGGCCTGACCCTGAGAGCTGTGCCTGCTGGGCGGAAGGGGCTTGCAGATACTGAACACAAAAGTGTGCTGTCCCAGGAGAAACCTGTCCGATCCATCCACAAGATAATACAGGCCCTGGAGTGGCTAATTAAAGCAGTTTGTTCACCTGTGTTGGAGATGGATTAGACTGATGCAGAGTCTTCTGGTGGTTGGAGAAGGAAAGTGTAGGAAACTTTTATTCACTGGTTGTCATGAGAGTTGGCTGGAGCCCTTTGTTTGTGCAGCCACTGTATTCAGTTAAATACTGAACAAAGCTGATCTCTGCCCAGTCCTTGGCCTTAGACCTGCCCTCCAGGCGCTGGAGCTGGACTCAGGGTTTTCTTTCAAAGTGCCTGAGCCTACCCGGTGGACAGAGTGCCTGCATCCCCTGTGTTAACCCTTTTCCTTCCAGCAAAGTGGTGCTGCTGGCATCCGTGTGCTGTGGGACTTTTAACGTGCACCCTGGTGGGCAGGCCCATTTTTCCCCCCCCCCCCCTTATCTTATCTGAAAGGTGCTGCTTCTAGCAGGATGGTGCCTTGACCTCCTTACCTGCTTCTTTCTGCAGAGGAGGCTCTTCAGGTCAGATGCAGCAGGAGGACCTGTGCCTCCTGGATCATAGCCTACCACTCCCTGAAGTCCTGGGGGTTTCCTTTTCAGTTTCCATCCGAGGGCAAGCCATGTATACTTTATCGGATTAAACACAGAACTGCAAACACTGGAAAGAATACAGACTCTTTACAACTTGTTGCCCTGGTATGATGCTTCCTTGTTCCTTTGGAAGGAGAAATACAAGCCTCTTGTCTCTGCAGGTAGCACAGACGCATGTGTGACATGCAAAGCTTCTAGCATGACCCTTTGCCTCGTACTCGTGTCTCACCTGCAGTTTTGACCCCAGTCTTGCCAAATCGGCTTGTTCACACTTAGAAGTACATCTTTGTCTTCTAACTAAATACCATACGTGAACTGGCTGTGACATCCCCTCCCTGTATCTTTTGGCTGCTGCTCACGACAAAGAACAAATAATAATGTTTCTCCGCTTCAGAAGGGGAACATGCCTAAGACTCTTCATGGTCATTAAGAGCTTCAATCTAAGGGTTGAGGTGTTTTTGTGTTTCACCCCCTATTCAGAGAGCCAGACTGAGGCTCTACTCATGACATTCTCTTCATAGAGCCTGCAATGTTTATAGCCTTAGCCGGAGCTAGGACTACTGCAAGGGCAGACTGCAGTGCGCACGCTGCAGAAACTAACACCTACCACAATAGCAGAAGAGGCACAAATGCTGGAATTGCCATCCAGCACAGTGCCTGGCCTAGCCTGACCTGTGACTAATCAGCTGCCTCTCAGCTGATGCTGTAAAGCCAGGGATCAGGTGACAGCTTGAAGATCACCTGGTTCTCATAAAAGCCAGTTGCTGGGAAGTGGCTGTCTTCCTCCTGCTAGAGTTCCTGGGCCAAGGGGAGAGAATCCTGTTTACTTGCAACATCCAGACAGCTGGCCTGCATAGCATAATCCTGGAGGGTGGAGACAGACCCTGCAGAAGACCTTGGGTCAGGTTGCAAGGCTGTGAATGATGGGAAAATATGTGGTGTTCTGCAGGGGTAAAACCGAGTCCTTGAAGCCAATGGACTTAATTGGAGGGGGGCTGGAGGAGGGGATGCTTTGTGTACAGATCTGACTTCCTGGCAAAGAGCACAGCAGCGCTGATCAGCAGTCAGCCTCTTCTGTTAACCACCAGAAGGGGTGAACTAACTTTTAAAGGGTGGTTTCCATAACTCCTGCATGGAGGACCTGTCTTGCTAACACCAAGAAGGCTACGATTTGGAGTATGCCTCATGGTACTTTATCAGTGGATTGGGAAGTTACAACACAAGCGGAACATGCAGGCTGTCAAGTGTAGGCATCTTAATAGGCCATCCAGCTCCTTTGGCTAGAAGGTGGCACTCTGGCATGCAAATACTTATTTAATGCACTTACCTGAGGCCCAAAGCTGGAAGGCACTGGGGCATGGGCTCGCTGGCAAATGCTTCACTGCTGTCCTGGAAAGGGATGCTTTTCTGAATGAAAGTTGGTGACCATCGTGGCAACTGGTTGTCTTCTGTTGCTGTCTAGGTTTGTAGACTGGGCTCCATAAGGCTGTGAGTAAATGCAGATGCATAAATGTTACTGAGAGTAAGTGACAAAGATTGTAAAGTAACATTCATGTTAGGATTCAAGTTAGGTCAAGTCCTCTAACAGCAAAAACATGCATATGAAGTCTCACATTTGCACCCCCTTCCCATCTGTATTGGATTCTGCTTTTTCCCTGAAGAACTTCTCCACACCTCTGCAAAAAGTCAACTGCATGCTTTATTCAGCTTCTGCATGTAGCAGAGCTGGACAAAGATGATTGGTTTAAGAATTTCTTCATTGTGAAAACACTTTTGACTTAATCAAAATTAGCAGCAGGGTGAGGCCTTTGTTTTGCAGTCATCCATCAAGGCTATTTATCAGTATTTGAAAAAGGATACGTCTTGGGACAGACTATAATTGCACTCTCAGGTGAAATAGTAGTGACATCTTGGGGCCAGGGAGAGAATTACTGATCTGAGTTCTAACTAGGCACAAGGAAAAATCTTCAAAATAATTGCAACAGAATGATTTGTGGTCTATGAGAGGCAGGCAGCATCCTGAGTCCTGTTCCTGATAGTCAGGTACCTGCATCACAGAAGTTTACTAGTGTGATCTGTGCTAATTCTAATGTCTTCCATTATCTCGCATGCTTAGGATTTAATGAGCTGGGTGGGCAGGCACACTCCCCTTCTGAATAAGCTTTGAGCCTCTCAGTATAGCAGCGTGGGATGAAGTGAAGCTCAGATTTTCTCCTTCATGTCATCACCAGCTAAAAATAGAAGCCAACTGCTCCTTCACGTCCTATCTGGCAATTTTGGTTAAGGTCACACGGGTGGTAGGACTCCCAAACGGACCCATCTTTTCATCATAAAATCAGCAAATAGACTTTTGAACTATGACTTGCAGTGGCCCTGGGTCTCCTCCAGTGCCTTTGAAAATGGCAATATAAAAGCTCTTTTATTGTGAGCGTAGCTGTCATTAAAATAAAGAGAAAATTGGAAGAAATGCTATTGCAGTAGCTAACGCGTCATACTGTTTTTTCTCTGCTTTACTGTATGTATAGATCTCTGAAGGGGGAGGCTTTCAAGGGGAAGTTTGACCTAATCTGCTGATTTATAGCAGATTACCCCATCTGTCTGAACACAACTAAATAGAATGATGCCTGTCACTTACTTTTAATCAGGTTCCAAATATTTCTACTTATCTGAGGACTGCAGCATTTCTTATGCCTGAGAGTAGAAGTGTGTAGTTTGGTCAAAATAGCTGCACATCTCCTGCGGGTCAGAAGATAACAACATCAAAGAATGAAAACCTGCCACCTGGATATGAAATTTTGCTAGCTGGGAGACTCGGGTAAGAAAGGATATTAATAATCCTTTTCGAACCTGATTGTCAGGCCCGGAGGGGAAAGATGAGATTGTCCCAGCCCAAATAATGTAAAAACACCACAATCTTTGAGGGGAAAAATCCTTGGGAGACTCTTAGCTTAGTTTGACATTTGTAGCCCACAGGAATGGGTGGGAAGATGAGCAGAGAGAGGGTTTTCTAGCAGTAAATGCGAGAGTCTGAGCTTTGGTGTTGGAGAAAGGACTTTAATTGGCAATGGATCAATGGACTCAGCATGACTTGGACTTGCAGATCAAGATCAGCAAGAAGAGGTGATGGAATTGGCTGTGGGGCTTGAATCTTTTCTTGTACAGTGCACCGCGAGAGGAACCAGCTGCTCTGTAAGTGCTGCCCCGTGTCTGATAAGCAGGGTGGGAAGGGGAAGTCTGATCTGATGTGTGACATTTTGGAGTGATTAGAAGAAGGGATGAATTTGGTTTGTTAAAAAAACAACTGGCAGCAACGCACGTGTGAAGTGAAGCGGTTCAACTAAATGCTAGTACGGTGAGGGGGGATTGTCCATTAAAAGGGCTGTTATACACACAAGGCTTGCTAAGGTAGGCCACACAAATATCATCTGATTTCCCCTCTTCTGGTCAGAAAATGGGGACACACCAAAGCAAAGGGGCCAGGCTTGGAGGTACAAGGTCACCTCACAATGTTTGATGAGATCTGGGTAATAATCATGAATCTCTGGCTCTTGAATATGTATAATAAGGGATGCTGGCTCCCTTGGAGTGGCTAATAGAGCCGATGTAGGGGAAAGGCTGGGCCAGTGAGGAACCAACCTGACTATCCTGACTGGTCCCCAGTGCACACGGGGACAGGGACCCAGCCAAAAAGCTGGAAAACTGGGTTAGCAAATCAGGCCTCTGGAACAGAAAGTCAGAAATTTGGGTACCTGAGAGAAGGGATTTCTGGGAAACCGGAGTTCACTAAACAAATTGTCTTGCATCCAGGGGCAGAAAGCACAAAAAACAGCTTCTCCATGTTCCTAGGAAAGGAAAGAAGGGGAAGCTTGTTGTGAAGACGAGTCCCAAGGAAATGTGTCCTGCTTCCATATGTGCTGTTCTGAATCGGGAACAGATTCCTGCTCGTTGCTCAATGTTTCCAGCAAACAAATAGTAGGAAAGGCAACCACAGCCCAGACAGTGTGGTTCTAGTAAGTGCTGATGGAGAAGAAAATTACAAAGGAGAAGACGGATTAGGTGAACTCCTGGAGCTTCAAATGGAGTTGTTGGGGCATCAAGCTGTATGCTTAAATGAGGAGGCTGAATGATCTGGAGAGGCACACGGATAAGCATCAGAAGGTGCTATGCTGGTCCCTGAAGGCTTGGTGCTGCAGGGAAACCTATTAAAGAGTCATTCTGTTCTACAGGTAGCAAAGGAGCACTGTTCATGCCATCCAGGAAGAGCACACACCAATGGCTGAAACTGCCTTAGCCTGATGAAGGGCTTTTGAACCCGAAAGCTTGCTTAAAAGTTGTTTCCCAACTATTTAAGTTGGTCTAATAAAAGATATCAGATTCAACCAAAAAACCTTGTCTGCAGAGGAGTAAAAAGGCATTGAGGAAGTGAATTGGGGAAGAATGACTGAGTCTTCAACCAGTGCTTGGGCCTCCGGATCTGGTTGAAAACTCACCAGCACCACCGCACTGGCAGATTTTGTGTAGACTCCAGAACATTAACTGAAGTTAGTTTAGGGTATGCAATTATCTAGCGCACAGATTGCTACAGCAGCCAGCACAGAAGCTGTTTATCATCACTATAATAACTTGTGTTGCTATAGATCTAGGAGCCCTAGTTATGGCCTTTGTGCCACTTGCTGTATAAACAAAGGACAAAAAAATGGTCCCTGCCCCAGAAAGGTTTCCATTAAAGTGAGACGACAAGAGATTGCACATGGATATGGGGGACCAGAAGGAAAGGGTGGTATGGACTGGTTTTGCACTGGAAGTCTTAAGAGTGGGTGCTGGCAAGTGGAAGTAGAGCCAAAGGGCAGGAGAGCAGCTGCTTCTACATCAGGACTAGGTGTATGGCAATTTCCAGAGGTAACTTTCAGTCTGGGCAAGGCACTAGCCATGTTTGAGAGACTAATGGAGACAGCATTGCTTGGCATGTCTGTCTCAACATGTGCACTGTGCCCACATGTTGTCCTGGGGCACTGAACAAGAACTGATTTGGTTACAAGTGCCCTGGGAAACCCTCCGTGCCGTCAACCTGAAACTGAAATCGGAGAAACACAAATTGTTTCCAAAGGAGGTGATTTGAGCTTGGTTGCAGTCAGCCAGTGTGTGGGGGGGGAAGCAAAACAGCACTGCCTGGGCTGGGTGAGAGAGGAATGATTTTAGTCTCAGCAAAGTGTAATTTAGCCTTTTTAAAGTTGGGGGAGAGACTTGTGACTGTAGCTGTGTTGGCATCCTTGTGCTTCAGGGCACAGAAGTGAGATGTGAGCGCTTATGGGTTTGGGGACAATCTTGGGACAAGAACACAAACACTAGGAAAGGGTAGGGCCTAATTACAGCAGAAGTCTGGATTCTCCAGACGGAGGATTGTATCGCCCCAGAACAATTCTGGGTAGTGCCTAACTTGGAAGATTTTTTTCACCCCCTTCATATGGAAGGAGGCTTGTGTTCAGGTCAGACCATAAATCCCTGTGGTCTTGGTTAGGAGAAACCATGCATCTTGAGATTCAGGGGTCCTTAATGGCAGTTCTTCATTTAGTTGGACCAGTTGCCAGTGCTTGGCAAGACAGCAGCGAATTTGCTGCTCAAGAGGAGGGCTGCTCTAGGGAACACATGCCTGTCTTCACTCTGCTCCGAAGTTGCAGAAGTATAAATGTTGTCTGGTTCATCTATTGAAACGATGGATGTGGGGTCATGGCAATGATTCCAGAGCAGCTGGAAGGAGAGAGGATCTTGGTGTCAGCATAGTGGATAAATGGGGAATTGCTTGGTCAGTGCAGCTGCTTTGAAAGGTGGCCTCACCTCAAGCGACTTCAGTAAAAGCTTTCTGGTCACAGTGTGAAAGCTTATAGTTTCATAGCTGGTAGGGTTGGAAAGGACCTGAACAGATCATCAAGTCCAACCCCCTGCCATGACAGGAAAGGATGCTAGGGTCAAACGACCCCGGCTAGGTGATTATCTAGCCTCCTTTTGAAGACCCCCAGGGTAGGAGCCAGCACCACTTCTCTTGGAAGTTGGTTCCAGCTCCTAGCCGCCCTGACAGTGAAGTAGTGCCTCCTGATGTCTAGCCTGAACCTACTATCAGTCAACTTATGGCCGTTATTCCTCGTTACTCCTGGCGGTGCTCGGGGGAACAGGGACTCCCCCAGTGCCTGCTGGTCCCCTTTGACCAGTTTATAGATGGCCACCATATCCCCCCTCAGCCTTCTCTTGTGGAGGCTGAACAGGTTCAGGTCCCGTCGCCTCTCCTCGTAGGGCCTGCCCTGCTGCCCCCTGACCATGTGGGTGGCCTCCTCTGGACCCTCTCCGTGCTGTCCACATCCCTCCTGAAGTGCAGCGCCAGAACTGGACGCAGTACTCCAGCTGCAGCCTGACCAGTGCCGCATAGAGGGGGAGGATCACCTCCCTGGCCCTGCCCGAGATGCATCTGTGGATGCAGGACAAGGTGCGGTCGGCCTTCTTGACTGCGTCCCCACACTGCCGGCCCGTGTTCATTCTGGCATCAATGATGACTCCAAGATCCTTTTCTGCCTCTGTGCTGACAACAAGGGAGTTCCCCAGCCTGTAGGGATGGTGCCGGTTCTCTCTCCCCAGGTGCAGCACCTTGCACTTGTCAGTGTTGAAAACTACCTATTCTCATCCACCCACCCCTGTAACCTGTCCAGATCCAATTGCAGCCTTTCCCTCTCCTCCAGCATCCCCACTTCTCCCCACATCTTAGTGTCATCCATGAATTTGAACAGAGTGCTTTCCCTCATCCAAGTCGCTGATGAAGATGTTGAACAGTGCGGGCCCGAGGACTGAGCCCTGGGGGACCCCACTGCCCACATCCCTCCAGGTCGAAAATGACCCGTCCACCGCCACTCTCTGGGTGTGGCCCTCCAACCAATTTGTGACCCATCTGACTCTGGAGCATCGATGCCACAGTCGCCTAATTTTTAACGAGAACGGGGTGAGAGACGGTGTTGAAGACCTTCCTAAAGCCCAGACAGACTGTGTCCACTGTGGCACCTGCATCTAAAGATTTGGTGACCTGGTCGTAGAAGGCCGCCAGGTTGGTCTGACATGACCTGCCTCAAATGAACCCGTGTTGGTTGCCTCTAAGCATAATCTCCCCCGCTGGCCCCTCGCAGATGTGCTCCTGGATAACTTTCTCAAAGAGCTTCCCCAGGAACAGGGTAAAACTAACAGGCCTGTAGTTTCCTGGGTCCTCCTTCCTCCCTATTTTGAAATAAGGACTGGTGTAAGCTTGGAGTTTACAAATGAACTATTGCCTGAGAGATGGGAGAAACTAGGAAGGGATTAATTCAGAAAACACTACTCCTACATGGTTCACGTGGCAGGACAAGGGACTGTTGCTTCATTTCAGCTAGAGTAACAAGGCTCAGGTTTCGCACAGTTGCTCTTCACAAAGCGCATGCAATCTGAAAGCAAGAGTGAGATGGGCTCCTTTGCACTTCCGAAGGTAAGGAAAAACTAAGGCTGATCCATCTGCCTTTTCCCTTTGTGCTGAGCATGGCTCGGACGTTTGTTTTCAGGATGTTGCTGCCTTGTGGGATTTGGGGCACTACAACAGGCAGTTTTGGTGTGTAAAAAAAGAAATATATGTGAGGACAATTAGGAATTTTAGGATGATGAGTGACTAGGGGAAGTTGGCTGGAGAAATAGTGGTTACGCTGTATTTTACCCATTCGTTTAGGGGGATTCACGTCAATTATGCATCAAGGGGGTGGGGAAAATCCAGCCGACTCCCCTCCAGCCTTTCCTGTGTTGTGTTTTTAACCGGGCTTTCACAATCAGATTTCTATAGTCACTTCAAAGGTGACACCCTCCTCGAAGTCCGAGTCTGCAGCACCTTGGATGTTCGGGGAGGGGTTGGGACGGATCTGACACTGGTTTGGGCTTTTTGCAGATGAGTTTCTAACCGTCTGAGCCCTGAAAATGATCTCGAGCAGCTAAATGGATCGCTTTTTGGACACCATATGATTTTTTTTCTTTGTTTTTGTCTCCGAAGGGGACCGATTTCAGCACTCCTCTGCATTTCTGAACGTACAAATGTAGAGGGAGGCTGCAAGCGCGGGTGGTCTCTCGGGCTTCCTCAATACCCGTTTCTGACCGCTCCCTTTGGGCAGCCGGTACCCGGTGGACTGCCAAACTTCGCGCTCTTAGTAAAAAGCGGAGGGAAAGGGCTGGCTGAGCTGCTGAATCCAAACCGACGGGGGGGGGGGATTATTTCTTTATTTCTAGCCTCCTTTTCGGCTAAAGCCCCGCGCTGCGGGCGCCTCCGGACGGTTTGGTGCCCGCGGGGCCAGGCTGCGCCCTGCTCGCCTCAGGGCCTGGGGGCGGGGCGAGGCGGGGCGGCCGTTGCGGCGGCGGGCCGGCGGCCGGGGGCAGCCGGGGCGCGGAGCTCACGTGATGCAGCGAGGGGCCGGGCCGGGCCGGGCCGGCGGGCAGCGCGGTCCTCCTGCCCGCCCTGCGGAGCCGGCAGTGCGTGCCCCGCGGCCCGGCAGCATGCCGCCCATGCCGCCGCCGACGGAGCTGTACCCCTGGGAGCGCGTCACGGTGCTGGGCTCCTGCGCGCTGTCCTTCCTGGGCTCCGGCCTGCTGGTGTGCACCCACGCGCTGTGGCCCGAGCTGCGCACGCGGCCCCGCCAGCTCCTGCTCTACCTGTCCCTGGCCGACCTGCTGTCGGCCGCCTCCTACTTCTACGGCGTGCTGCAGGACTTCGGCGCCACGTCGTGGGACTGCGTGCTGCAGGGCGCCCTCTCCACCTTCTCCAACACCAGCTCCTTCTTCTGGACCATGGCCATCGCCATCTACCTCTACATCACCATCGTCAGGGGCTCGCCCACGGGCACCGGCCTGCTCTGCTTCTTCCACGCCGTGAGGTGGGTGAGGGCCTGGAAAGCCACCCAGCCGGAGGACCGGTGGGGAGAGCAAAGCTGGGAACCCACCCGGGCTTTCTGGAGCATCCTTGGCATTTCTGTAGCTTTGCTCTTCTTTGGTCCTTGCTCCCCTCTTCCCCCCCCGCCCCCCATATCCCTGTAGGGGGAAATGTAGTGGGCTAACCTCAGGAGAATGCCGCTTGAAAGCCAGGAGGTTGCTAGAAAGACCGCCGGACGGCTGCTTGGCATATTTAACAGGAAGCGAGACAAAGCAGCCCACAGTGCGGCCGGTGTCTGAGTTTTGACAATTTAGCAAGCTGATTTTCCACATCATGTTTAATAAAAGCCTTCATTATGCAACTCAAGCTTGTATAATCATGTGCCACCTCCGAGCTGAGAATAACAGAGTGATCTTTTAGCTCCGTGCGTTGCCAGGTTTTCGTAATCGCTTATGTGGAGACTAATCTAGTTTGGGGGGAATTAGAGAAAAAAAAAAAAAAAAAAAAAAAAAAAGGCCCCTCTGGGTAGGCTAAATCATGGCTTTTCAGGTCTTTTTCCTTGCCAAATGCTCCAAACTGTCATCTCTCATTTTCAAGCAGCATCATTTGGAAGACGACTGAAATGCTGTGTTGTGTCAAAGTAAAACACAGGCCAGAGAAGGCATCACGCCTAGGTGGGAAGCAAGAGAAAAAGTGTTTTTTTGCCCCAGTTCTTAATGAGTTGGAGGGCTTGGACAGAGTCCTGGTGGCTCCAAGAACGGCGGTGGATCTCTGCTGTTCGTATGCTGCAGTGTTTTGGGGTCTCTTTCTTTCTCTTTTTTTTTTTTTTCATTTCCTCTTCAGGCAAAAAGCACAAAGCGAGATGGGGATATGGGAACTGCAGAGAGTGGGTTCCCAGGCCGTAGCAGTCACCTACTGGTTAGGAAATGGGAATAGCAGCCAAAATTCACAGAGCCGGATGCCGCACGGAGCCGCGCTCCTTCCAAGTGCCATGAGAACGTACAAGTCACTGCAGGCTCTGTCCCCTTCTTTTTTTCCCCCCCGTCTTTTTTAGTGACTTACTATGTGGCCTCAGTTTCTCCACGTGCTTAATAACGTCTTACCTCACAAGGCCATGGAAGAGGGATGGGGAGGTTGTGAGGATCAGTTAATGTTTGCAGAGGACCATGCAGAGCTATAAACTAGTTAAGCATTACAGGCACCCCTTCCCCTTGTGAGGTGTGCAGAAGGAGTGTACAGAAGCTGAACTTCCTCTCTCAGCTGGCCCTTGCTGGGTTTTGTTTTCAGGCACCGTATAGTCAAAATCTTGTACTACGCTCTCTCTGCCCTGTTAACAGTCACCAAGGGGGCTTGGTCTGGGTGTAAATGAACTGACTGCTTCCCTGTTGCCGCAGTGGCAGGACCCTGTCTTGACCGGTGGCATGTTCTCGGGCAGTCTTGATGTTTTGGATGTTGTTCCTTGTAGCTGGGGGCAAGGAATTGAAGTGGTAATTTTGGGGATTTCTTGGGGGATGCTGGTGAATACAGGTTTTCAGCTCCAAATTCGCTGGATTCAGGTTTTGATTCTTTTCACCCCAACTCTGCTTTTAGCTTCAGCTTTTTAGAGGACTTGGCCTCTGTGCGCAGCCCGTGTAGTGCTTGTGCTAGCCTTAAAAATCTTGAAAATCCACAGAGGAAGCCTGTGCTGCAGACACACTGGCAGGGACTTGTTGTCTGCCCTTCTCGAGAGACCTCACCCTTTTCTCCTTCTCCTCCTGCCTGCATTCCTTATTGTGGCTTGGGAACCCGATGGTAAAAGCCAAACTAAAGAACTCGTGGTGGGAGACACTGTTTTGGGGGTTATTTTTCAGCACTATTACCCATGCTGAATTATCTTCAGAGCATCTCATCCAAGAGGACAGGTCAAATCTGGAGTAGCTACAGCTATCCACAGGGACACAAGGGCACATAGTTAAACTAAATGGACAAGAGGACACAAAAAGGCCTAGATAAAAGTTAAGTGATACAATCGGGATTTAAAGAGAAGATGAAGTCATTGGGATCTTTGTTGTACAACAGGGGGTACATGTAGATTAGATAGCAGCTAAGGAATCTTTGCTTCTCTAGTGAGACGCCTTGATCTTGCAGAGAGCTCCCACTGTGAAGACTATGAGGCTTTCTGTGGTGGGTGGGATGGGTCTTAGTGCAGGCTTGATTAAGCCCAGTCCTGACCTGATTTGTGGTTAATTAATCCTGATACAATGACATGTGTTTAATAAAACAAATGGTCCTTCCTGTGCTGGTCATATCCTTCTTGATGGAACAGATAGGGACTGAAATTCTCTTCTGACATTAAAATGAATCACTATGAGCCTTGGTTACTTTTTTTAAGGCATGGCAGGCTTGGAAGTTTGTGCCTTGGGTTATCCTCTTAGGTAAATCAGAATGTGTCAAGCTTTTCTTTTTTTAAGGTGAAACCTGCCCAACTGGTTTGCTTCATAGGGATTCAAGTGGTAACGTGCTTTTGTTTTAAGAACCGTTCTGGGGAGTTGCATTGGGCCTGTTCAGTTTTACTTTTATATATGACTATACTGGGCCTTGAAGTGATGGTGTTAGTTTTGAGAGTCTTTGAATACTTGTCCTGGGTACAAGTCCCTGTAGCCTGAACACAAAAATCCAAGTTCATTTTGGATCTCTAAGCACAAGGGGATACAGTTTGCTTCCTGTCCTAAACTGTTAAACACAAGCAGCCACCTTTCAGTGATAAGTGATGCAGTTAGGGGCATGTAGGCATGCATGGGTTTGCTCTCTGTGTGGACATGTCTGCAGACTGCTCTATGCTCCTTCCAAAAACAGTCATTTGTACGTTGGTAGATACATTTGTGGAAGGGCTCTTCTGTTAGTGTGAAGGGGCTCTTCTATTCATGTAAAAGCAAGTGTGAGTGTTGAGATTTATCTATAAGCTCCCACATGCGACTCAGAAAAGGCAAGAATCTCTTGCAGTTTGGTGTGGCTTTATGACGCATAGTTTACAAAAGGCTGTTCGGGGCAGCTTAAGCAAAGTGCAAACACTTGGTGGTTGGTTCACTAGCTTGTAAATATGGTACTTGCAAGCCAGGGAGGGTGTCTACTGGTAGTGACGCCTAGCATAGCTGGACTCGGAGACTTTGCTATATTATTGTCCCCTGCGATTGCTAGAAGGGATGCCTATGGAGTGGCCCTGTCAAATAGACCACGTTTCACTAATATACGTGCATGCATGCATATAAAATAAATAACTAAATCTTCTCATGCAAGGTAAAGGAATGCAGCTGTCATCATTTTAAGAAGGTGGCAGCTGAGGAAGAGAGCAACTGAGCATTGTTTTCACAGGGCCCAGCCAAACCCAGTCTCCATTGGTTTTCATTTAGAACTACGCTGGCCTTTTTGAAGATTGGCTCCTCCGTCATTGCTTCCCTGAAGGCTCTGGGTGAGGGAAAGGGAGTGTCCAAGCAGAATTAGCACCTGGGAATTGCTGGCTCTGAGGCCTGTCCTCTGATCCTCTTGTTTCTACTTTATTAGTGCACACCTTAGCCCATGACAAACTCATCAACTGCCTGAGTTGAGGGGCATCCCTGTAGCCTATGAAACAGGCTGCATGAGCAAGTCACTTAAGCATGGGTCAGCAAGCCACCAGACTTCCTATCTGAGAGCTCCAGCCTTGCTCAGCCTTCCGTGTTCGTTTGCCATTGAGTACCAGGGAAGCTTAGGAGAGTGGAATAATACTATGCTGGACATTTGAATTGAGCCAGATTTGTAGTCGGAGCTGGCAGAGCTATTAATTGTGGGGATACTCATGAATTCACCCTGTTCCCCGCCCCCCCACATGTTCATGAACCCATCTTGATTTAAAATTTTTTTTTTGCATAAGTATTTTCTTATTTTTGAGGCCAAACAACTAGTCAGTCGATGGGGTGTTTTGTGAGCTGTGCGGTGAAGGTCCATACTCCTGGAACGTGTTAGGCTGCCAAAGTCATGTGGGGCTGCATTCACTTCTTGTTTGAGTGATTTAAAAAATGACAGAATGATGAGCAACAAGTGACAGCCTGTGCCAAAATGTGTTTAAACTTTGGAGATTTGCAAACATTTTTGTGGCTTCTTGGCCCTGGTCTGCATATTTTTGAGAAGCTAGTTTGGTGGGCCCCCGCTGGGATAATAGCAAGGAAAACATTCCCAAATGGCAGCCTCGAACCAGCTCAGCGAGTACCAATGCTGATTTGAATTTCTTACTGAAATGTCCTGAATCTGGCATCTGATGTTAGTATTTGAATATAGACTTGTTTGAGAGACGAGCTGAACATTTACGCAGTAGGGAGTGAGCCCAAGCCTGGTTTGTGGGTGGCAGGTGAGGTCCTCTGAGACTTTGCAACACAATACTATCTTGAATTATATCTGGAAAGGAAAATGGATTGGGTGGGAGGGTAGAGAAATGCTCTGTGCTTAATACCCTAAATTTGAGACTGAAACGATTTGGGTTCAAGGTCCTAGCTCTCCCACGGGTACCATGGACAAATCTCTTAATCTTTCTGTATTTCAGTTTGCTAAAACTGAATGACAGCACAGGAGCTTTGTGATAGGCATCAGGCACTTGGCTGCTACTGTCATATGCTCCAGAGAAAACTATATGTTGGAAACATTGCTTTATTCGCTCAGATGCACATGGTAGTTATTATCCCTGCCCCCAACAGCTGTATAAAATGCAGGCTGGCTCACTCAGAAGGACGAGGGGCGTGCGATTGATTTTCAAGAGTGGCATCCCTTGTGTATCCTCTGCTGACTGCAGCTGATCCTGAGCAGCTGCAATGGGGGAGTATGGACCTGGGAAGATAAATAAGGGGGCTTGATTTTTTGCTTTGTTTTCTTATCATCTGGAGGGGCCTGGGGTTGGGGCTTGGTCTGGGCTTGCTTTGGGTTGTTGTGGTTATTTCTTGAAGGATGTTTCCTAAGCTAACTTCATGGAAAGGGCAGATTTTGTTTCAATGTAGGATGGTATTCTAGCACCTGGGCAGTCCAAAGCCAGCTGGAGCAAGAGCTAGGATGGGGTCCCTGGGTGGGAGGTAAAGGCTGTGATGGGCAAGGTGCTTTTGTTGTCTGCGGAGTCTGATGATTCGCACTCCTGGATTTGTGTGTCCTGGCTGTTTCCTCCCTTTTTTTCTGTCCACTTTCTGTTACTTCTGTGTTAATGGCTTTTCCACCGTTGCCTTTACCAAAGACAAGCCCGAATCAATGATGTGCTGGCTCTGGACACCCCAAGCTTAATTTGGACTCGGGTTGGAATTTTCTGCAATTTTGGGCTCATCTCTGCTTCTTCACTATTCCTTCTGTTTGCCCCTAATATTTTTCCCTTGAAGAAACGAGATGATTGGAGCCCTGAGAACTGCACACCTTTCCGAAATGAGTGCTTTGTGTCCAGTTTTTCGTAGGCCTTGCCCAGATAAGCAGTGGGAGGTGTGGATCCTTTCCAGCATGGGTGCTTATGTGCTAAATACCAAGTGGGAACCTAACCATAGGATTCAAGTGCTCGTGTCTGCATGCTGGGTCCCAGCTGACTTGGTTCTGAATTGTCCGTCTCAGAAGTCTTCAGACCAACAGACTGCAGGCAGGCACTTATACGTGGCATGGAGAAAACAGGGAGGATGATACAGCTCACTGCCATTTGCCTGTGAAGAACCAAGGGTGTGTCTGCAAAACTATTGAGTTTGGGCTGGAAGAGAAATAGAGCATGAAAGGTTATACTGCTGATCCCCTGCAGCATGGTATCAGCAAAGGACAGGTTTCTGCATATGACCATCTTCCTATTTATAACTTGAGCAGGGTGAGTGTGTGACATGGCACATGGCCTTCAAGTAGCCAATGCTACCAACTCGGAGCAGTAGAAAACTTAAGGGTATGACTACATTGTGTAGCTTTAAATGAGCTAGCTCTGGTCCTGGGAGCAGTGTCACTGTGGCAGTATAAGCTCATTGTAGGCTGCACAATCTACCCAGGAAATTAAGTACTTAGGTAGTTAGTCTGAGCTGGGCTTGGTGCTGTGGTAGCCCCCTTCTACCATTATCTAGTTAACTTAAAGCTGGCTTGGAAAAACTGCACTATGCTTGTGGCTAGACTGTAACTTTAAACTGAGCTTTCCTTGTCCAAGCGTCTTTGGCTTGGTCCCTGAATACTAGAGTACTGAATGGAGAGATAGCGGTAAGCGTGGTCTACCCTCCCACATAATGTGGTTCTGTGGCCATTATGGTTGTAGCCTGCTTTTTGCGCTATTGTTTTCTTATCCACACTTGGATTTCCTTCCTTCAGATTAGGGATGTGCTGGCTGGACTCGGTGAATCATAATTCAGTAGTCTCTAAGGAAAAGTGGAAGCATCGGGGCGTGGTCACTGCTCCATCGCTGCTCTGTGACACAGTGTGCAGCATTGCTTCTTGGCATTCAGAACTGAAGGGGTAAATCACAGGGTGGCAAGTCTTGCATATGCCTTGTGTCTTCCAGAGCAGAGGGAACCCTGCTCCTAGACTGGATTTGCCGGGAGGTCACCACCTGGTCTGCAAGGGCAGAGCTGGAGTTCAACTGGAAACGGTTGTGTTGTTTACCCTGCTGCCTCTCAGGGTTCGCGGGTGCCGTGATGGCAGTTCCCAACCAGCCCTGTGCTGGAGTCACCAGCTGGTCATCCCAGGAGACGTCCAGTGTCCTCACGATGAGGACTTTCTCACTGCCTGACTTGTTCCCTGCAGCCTGCCTTTGGCTATGTGGCATCCTGCCTTGCCTGAATCTCCCCTCTTGTTCTTTCTCCTCAGCTGGGGAATCCCACTTGGCATCACAGTGGCTGCTGTTGCCTTGAAAAAGATCGGTTATGATGCATCAGATGTGTCTGTGGGATGGTGCTGGATCAACCTGGAAGCAGAGGATCGGGTCCTTTGGATGCTGTTGGCGGGGAAGATCTGGGAGATTCTGGCCTACCTCATCTTGCCAGTTCTCTACATCCTCATCAAGAAACACATCAACAGAGCGGTAGGTACCCTGGCTGCTTTCATTTTGCAAGGATTTATTACAACTGCATCTTTGCATGCTTAGAGGACCTCAGGAAGCTAGATAGACAGGAGCCCCTTC
The DNA here is from genome assembly GCF_052110815.1 of Crocodylus siamensis. NCBI lineage: Eukaryota > Metazoa > Chordata > Crocodylia > Crocodylidae > Crocodylus > Crocodylus siamensis. The sequence continues at coordinate 9,419,617 of NC_143406.1, read as the reverse complement.
ACTTGTTGCTGAAAATGTAGCCGTCTTTGGGGAGCAACGGTGCAGCTGATTTAACAGCACACAGCAGTGCCATACAGTAATTCAGCCTGGGACGAGTGCAATAGCCATCTATAAGCTCTAGAGGATCCAGGACAGAGACAGGTAGAACATAAGTATTGCAATAGGAATTGATCGGGACTTTGAGGGCAAAATCTGATCTTGGCCTAACTGGATCCTGTCTACCCCTGGACAGGCAGAAGTTGGGATGCTTCTCCCAACTATTTGTAAACTGGATGCCCCCTCTGCTTTCAAGAAGGCAGCTTTCCTGGCGTAAGCCAGGCATCGCCTGGTAATGTCTGTGTTGGAAATACTGGGGAATAGGTTTCCAAGGCCGAGAGAGAAAGAGACAAGGAATCAAAATGGGTTTGCTGCCGCCAATCACTAGTCGCCCATCTGTAAACTAGAAGGGACTCTGTGTTCCAACAGCTGTCAGATGCCGGCGTGACCGTCTGGAAACCCAATCCGCACCACCGCCCCCAGGCCCTCACCCCTGTGCTCTGTGCCAGAGATTTTCAGCCACTCTCCCCCTTTCACGCTCTGGGCTCTGATTCCTCTGCAGGGACAGAGCTGAATGGAGGCAATTGTCATCTTGGTAACTGGGTTCAGAGAGCCCACACAGAGCCAGCTGGACTGTATGCTTGCTCCTTTCCCCTCCAGAGCCTTTTCCAGTTGCATTGCACCTTTGAGCTGTATTGAGGCTTGAGCCCTTTTATGGAAGCCCTTCCCTAAAGGGTGCTTGGAAATGGTGGTGAATGCCTGTGCTGGGCCCGGAGCTGTTTGGAAGCCAGCGTGGGTTTACCAGGCAGCTCCCTCCTGGTGTGTGGTGCAGGTGGCATTGTGGGGGCAGCTTGGTTGTGGCAGAAGGCTTACTGGGTGCTTTCCTCCTCACCCCAGTCCTTTCCCACCTCCTACCCCCTTGAGGTGGCAGGAGCTGTACAGGTGGCTCCCCAAGGGGGTCTGACTCCTCGGTGCCATGTCATCTCGGCTGCACAGAACTTTCCCAGGGCAATGACCTGATGCGGGCAGGGCTGCGACTGTGGAGGTGAGCAGAGCAAGCTGTAATGATAAAACTGTGTGCTCTGCAGGATGGGGCAGGCAGGCCTAGGTTACAAGGGAAAAAGTCTTTTGGGGTATTCAGTACCACTGCCCATGTTAGCTCATCAGAGTGGTCTGCAGGCCAGATCCAGGTTCCCTGTGTTCAGTGGGTAGAGGGATGAAAGAAGGGTTGAGCAGATGCCTGGATGCAAGAAGGGTTGAGCAGATGCCTACACCTACAGAAAGTACCTGCCTCTGACCTGGAGGTAGGCAGCAGGTATTGTTTACGTGGTGCTTTGGACACTTGTAGGTACTGAAAAAACAGAGATTGTTTTAAAAGCCTGGGGGTTCTTGCTGCCTCTCACATGCTGAGGGTTACTGGCTCAGGCCTTTCTTGCTGCCAGTTTGTCTAGGCAAGTACCAGAAGCAGTCTGGCTGTTTTAGTTTGGAGCTCTGTCCAGAGTAATTAGCCCCCTTTAGAAAGAAGGTAGATTAGTTTCGAACAAACACTGTGATGTGTGTCTACTGTTTCTGGCACCTGAGCCACTGCAGGTGTCTCTCCATAGTGCTGCACCCAGAGAGAGCAGTGGTGTGAGACGCACATAATGTGGCTAAAAGTATTTCTCCTGCCAGAAACCAGAGCACCGGAGGTGCGGCAGGAGAAAGGGCCAGGCGTGGGTGTGTGGAGCAGTGGGAAGTGTGGATCAGGGTAGAAGCTAGGGAGGATTCAGATGAGTTTAACCAGGGTTAGAGACACTTCAGGATAAAGAGAGGAAGGGCAGTGGTTGCAGCTTGCCCTTGCTTGTTGACTCAGGCAGGTACTTGATTAAATCAAAGTGATTCCTTTGACTTGATTTTCAGTGGGCTTTCCATGGACATGGGAGGAGGGGGCACAGAAAGGCTGAAGCCCTCCCATTCTCAAATAGTGGGGGAAGGGCACTTGGTAATTATGGCTCTAGACTGGGTTTCAAGAGGCCTGGATTCAGTTTCTGGCTGTGCTGTACAGTTCCCAAAGCAGCCCAACCCCCTGGAAGATGGCATGGGCTGTGTTAACAGTGCTCAGAGAAGGTCTGGCTTCCAGCTGCCATGTGACGTCAGTGTACGATCACGCAGAGCTTTTCCAGGGTAATGACCTGATGCTGGCAGGGCTGCAGGTCGCTTCAGGCCAGACTTTCTGGTACAAATCTGCTTATGTCCACTGGCTTTCGTGGATCAGTGCAATTTACACTGGGTGAGAATTTTGGCCCTTAATATCTCTGGCTGCTTGCAGATGTTTAAAAAAACTCCACAAAAAACACTGTGCTTTACTGGAAGCAGAACCATGTTAGTTCAACGTGGCTCCACAGCAACTGTAGTCAATCAGTTATTAGGTAGAAGCAGCAAAGAAGCCCCACCAAAGCACTCGATCTGTACAGACGTCAGACAGGCTGGGTCCATCTAACATAGTACCTCTGCTGGGCACGTGTCGGGCTCTGCTCAGGAGCGCATGGAATTAAACCCACCCCCATTTACCCATCTGCAAAAGGGGAGTAATGCTTGCTGGCAGCACGTGGGATGTGTTTAGGGTTCTTGTGCTCCAGTGGTGGTGGTCAAAAGCATTTGGATAGACAAACAGCCCTTTGGCAATGGTGTAGGCAGTAACATAATGCTTTGCCCTTACCATGTGCTCTTACCTGTAGGTATTGGCTTCACCAGAATGGGTTAATATTACCTGTTTCACAGGGTAAACTGAGGCCTCCCTCTATGCATTACATTCATGCCACAATTTACCTGTACATTGCGGAGCTCTGACTGGCTGGGTCTGAGGACTGCACCCATTTTGAGATCCTGGTGAAATACCCAGACCCAGCTGACTGTGGCCCCAGCTGGAACCATACCAGGGCTGAGCTGACAATCAGCTGATTATCAGGCACCCAGTTTTCAACTCACCAGTGCAGGTATTGTGATCCCAGGCTCACCTTATACTGGCCAGTATGGTACGATTGTTGGGACAGGGTATCGGATCCCATCACACCTTTAAGTGAATTCAGTTTCTGGCTGTGCTGTACAATTCCCAGAGCAGCTCAGCCCAGCCCCCTGGAAGATGGCATGGGCTGTGTTAACAGCTCTTGGAGGTCAGGGGCAATGAGGCTTGTGGAAATGAAAGGTCTTGATCTAAGGCCATGCAACACCTTGGTGGCAAAGTTGGTCCTGGAACCCAGGTTTCTCGGCTGCCAGCAAATCTTTATGGAAAGCATTGCCTATGTTTACACGGCTCTAGCAATGACCTACTTAATCATGTAGCGCCATAGGTATATGCATGCTCTTCCTGCAAAAGACCATGTATCCCATTTTGTGCCTCCTTCACCTGGGAAGCTCCCTTCAGTTGCTTGTGTCCACGAGGGCTGAATTTGGCATTCCCTCTCTCTGCTCTCAGGAGCACAGAGGTAGCTCAGCTGGAGTTACTATGCCTTTCCAACCATCCTGAGCATGCCTTTTGACTGATGGTCAATGCATGGCAGATTGCAAGGAGTTAGTTTGGTTTGGAAAGAAGGCACTGGTTTAAGTATGCACAAGCAACTGGCTAGTAACTAGATATTGGACCTTTTTGACTTTCCATTGCATTCCGCTTTGTTCACTTGTGGCTGCTTCTTTCCTTTGAAGCATGCGGCACTATCTGAATATCGTCCCATCCTAGCGAGAACACCTGCCTTTCAGCCCAGGACGTCCATTGCAGATAAGAAGCTGATCCTCATCCCTATCATCTTCATCTTCCTCCGCATCTGGAGCACCGTGCGGTTCTTCCTGACCCTCTGCAGCTCCCCTGCTGTGCAGAATTCCCTCCTGGTGGTCCTGCATGTGAGTGCCCAGCTGGTGCTTTTAGTGGTTGGGGCGTAGAAGCTGAATAAATTAGAGGTGGTAGCTTTGGGCAGGGTGGCAGAGGGAGCTGTGTGACTGACTGGTTAAGCTTTTTGAAATGGGTGAGACTGTCCTGCCCTGAGCAGTGTTTTTCCTGTAATGCAGCATACAGGATTTGCACCATTCTGAGAAGCTTGGAAAGGGCTTGCCATGAATGAGCAAAGCCTTCTCCTGTCCCATGGGAGCATGGAGCAGCCGCTCTGAGGATCTGTTGGCTAATCCCTTTAATTCAGGTGGCTGCACCACTGGTAGGCACAAGGACTTGGGAGACCTGTTGTGAATTGCTCAAGTCAGTGATCTGAGGAAGCAAAGCAGCAAACTTGACTGACACTAGAAGCTGGTGCCCTGCTCAGGATGAAGTGATTCTGGTGTCTACTGGCCAGAGGAAAGAGCTGAAAACACCATTGTGTTCCTTAGTCCCAGTATCAAAGAGGAAAAAAGATCTGTCAGGGGTCAAGAAGCTGTGAAGTATCGCACTCAAACTAGAATAGTTGGCATGTGACATGAGGCACTGAAGAGGACAGATCTTTTAGGAAATATGACTCGTATCACTCCTTTAGCTTGCCCTTCCCATGGGAGTCCATGGTGCCCACTTATCTGGGGGAGAGAGTGGTTCCCTTCTGTCTCATCAGGCTATAGTAGAAGCTGCTCTCATCTGGAGCTGATGAGTGATCCCCAGGATGGAGCAGCTTCTGCTGCTTTGGTTCCCTTTGTCACGAGTCTTCCTGATCTTCCCTTTTAGGTAATCGCAAACCCCTACCATGGCCTGTCTGCCTGACGACAAAGTCAGAGATCTCCCTCCACCTTCATAAACCAGCTCTCCTGGTTAGAGAAGGAGATGGATGGTTTTTCAGGAACTTCATCGGGGTGGAATAGCTTTGCATTGAAATGCATCATAGGTGGCACTGGCTCTGACCCTTGAGTTCTTTCAGGTTCAGGAACAATAGCTTACCTGCCCTGCCAGTGCAGCAGTTGCCTTGATGGCCTAGGTCAGTGTCTGACTTTGGGGCTAGGGAGAGATGTGTCCGGGATTCATTTGTGGCTAATGCTCTCTGCCTGCCCCTGGCAGGGAATTGGGAACACGTTCCAGGGAGGCGCCAACTGCATCATGTTTGTGCTCTGCACCCGGGTAGTACGGACGCGGCTGCTCTCCTACCTCTGCTGCTGTCGCTACAATGCCTCTGATCAGCCTCCGCAGAACTCGGATGGGCATTACCAGCAGACCGAGCCCCACAAGAACAGAGAAGTGCAAGAGATCGACCGGAGGAAGGCCGTGTTCTCCAGTACCTGAGTCATGGGTCTCCGAACCACAATGGTAGCATCAGTCTTCCTTGGTAAACATCTAATTGTGAGTCCTCTCTATTGCCTGGCCATTGAACACCCTGGCTACTGTGCTTGGGATGACAAGGCCCTGGCAACGTGGAGGCAGAGCAGGGTGAATCCAACTGCTGGTGTAGGAGAGGAAATTCTGCTCCGGCTGCTTCTGCAGGAACCCCATTTCACAGCTTTCCTGCAAGGTTGCAGCGTGTGGTCCAGTATTAACAAATTGAACCACACTGTGCCCCTGTAGGCTGGGAGGCCATGGTATTCCCCTCTGTAAAATGAGGAAGCTGAGGCAGAAATAGACCCCATATCTCCTTGCTCCCAGACCTGTACTCTGGACACTTGGTTGTGCTTTTCCTTAGACCGGGTGTATACACAACCACATGTAAAGAGGGGTCTGTGGTGGGTGCCAGTGTCTGCTGATGTTGGACACTTTTGTAGCCCTGTGACTGGTAGTGGTGAGCCTCGCAATTCTTAGTCTCTTCATCCTCACAGCACCCTTCAAAGTTAGGCACATCTTGTTTTCTTCAGTTTGCAGTAGGGAAACTGAGGCATAGTGGAACTAAATGATTTGCTCAAGGGTATACAGGAAGTCTAGGGCAGAGCAGGAACTTGTACCTAGGTTTTGGGGCTCTAGGCTGGTACCTGAACAGCTGAACCACTAAACTCTCCTCTCTCCTGACTGTCAGGTTTTTCATGTTCAGCCAGGCTTACATAGCCTTATTTAAGAATCCAGTGCAGAGCAGGCAGGGGCTGAGACTTTGCCCATCTAGGAGTCCAGTGGGCTGGAGACGGAGCAGCATCCAATGTGAGGTGGAACAGATCACAAGAGCTTTCTGCCTTTACCAGGGCGATGCTCACTAGGGAGACACTAACGTGCCATGGTCCTAATGGCCAGATTGAGGTGAACTGCCACAGACTGGGAGCTCTAGTCTCTATGCGGGGACAGGACATAGTATATCTTAGCCTGCACCTCTGCCATATGTTTCTACTTCTCATTCTGCCCTGATGAACAGAGAAACCAAAGGGGGATTTTTTTTTCTTCCTCTCCACAATTTTTTTTTCTTTGCATACTCAGCTTTTGCACAAATTAGTTCCTCAGGTGCTGTCTGGGGGCAGAGGGCAGCAGGCTGGCATCTCTTAGTCCATGCCCACAGCTGTTCAAAGGCACCTCTCATTAGTATGACTAATATTAATACTAAGGACATGCTGGGGTCGAATGATGTAATGGACTCGGCATGGGACTGGGAATAAGCAAGTTCTGATGCTAGTCTGAGCATCTCACCTTTAGGCCCTGTGGATATTCCCTTTGTTGTCTCTCCATTGGCATTTAAAAAAAGAAATTGGGGAGGGACTTGGAGATGGGGTTATTTGGTATTCCTGTGGCACAGTGAGACTGCCTTCCTACATGTTTGCAAGAGCCCATATGCTAAGGTCCAGGGAGCTGCCCATCTTGCAGGGTCAGCCATTATGGGCAAAGCACCTGGAAGGCAAGTGCTGAGTTTTATGTAGATGTTATTTGCTGATGGCTTTGGGAGCTTTCTTCTATTGCACATGTCAGCTAGCTTGCTAAGAAGCCAGCACCATAGCCATGCGCGGACCTAGGATTTTGAAAAGCGGGGTGTAGATGGCGTGACGCATCATCACATATAACCCAACATACATTTTTCTCCAGTTAAACAGAAACCAGAAAGTTCCCTAATAAGCTAGGAGGCTAGTGCCGTATTACTCAGTTTGCAAACAAAGCAAAAACAAATATAACTATTGGGATGTCCACTACTTTGCTAGATTATACATAAATTTAAAAAAAAAACACACAGAAAACTAGGCAGAAGAGTCAAAATTATTTGTCATTAATGCCATGTTCATTGTAGTTAAATGTACGTTCCTTATTCGGATTCATAAAACAAAACCTAGCCCTCTTGGGTGCCTGGCCAGTGCCTCCAGTACTTCACTGTCAACCTTTTCTACAGATTGAGTTAATATTATCACACCTGAGGTAAGGTTTTTATAAGAGCTAGAACTCAAAACAGTCTGCAGGGCTGGGAAGTAGAAGAGAGATGTTACCAGGAATGGCTAACAGTCAGCAAAATAGCAGAAGAAAAGATGGCATGGATAGTGCCAAGACTATTAAATGGACAGAGGGTTGTTAACACCTGTGGAGCGAAGGGGGGTTATTAGGAATCAGGGAGGCAATAAAGAGCCATGAAGTCAATTAGCACTGCCTGAATAGAAATGCCACTGCCCCTCCCTGGCAGTTGGTTTTAATGTTTGAGTAGAACAGGAATCGGAGGGGTGCAGCTGCCCTGGATTCACCCCAACCATACTTGAACCTCACATTGTTCATAGTGAATGTTGCATGTGGGTTGGTTAGTGGAAGCTGTGGTATCAAAAGCTTTTCTCCCTTTGTAGGGGAGGAAAGCATAAAGGTGAAGTCAAAGCTGTGCGTAGCCCCCACCCTGAGAAGAGGAAGTAAGCATTTTGATGGCTGCCTCCGAGATGCTTAAATAATGGAACAGCCCTAAGCCCCTTGCTTTCAGTTCCCCTTTCCTTGTGACACCAGAGTTGAGAGAGACGCCTAGCTTTCTGCCATGCAGGGTTTGGGGAGTGCTACTCCTGCTCAGAGCTGGTTTGAAGGACATGGCAACTTAAAAAGATACTGGGTGTCATGTACACTGTGGATCTCCCTCGACAGGCTGCACCAGCACCGACACAAGTGAAAAACCCACACTAGAAATCCCTTGTGTGGGGAGGCCAGAGAAAGGAAAATGGCTCCAGAGAAGCTGGTGCAAGCAGCTTTAGTTCCTTTTGCTGCAGCCAAGCAGGACTTAAAAATAAGCAGCTGGGTGGCTATGTGAGAGGCCAAGGAAGAGGAAAGTGCTGAACTAGCATGCAGACAGGTTGCCCGCTGCTAGTGCTTGGTGCTTCCGCTCAGGGACTTCAGTGGAAGTGGGGCAGTTGCTGATGGCAATGCTCTGTGAAGCCCATGTTGTCTCGGTAAAGAGGGACTTGGACCACTGTCTTTCTGAGCTCATGTAAATGTGGGAAGATACAAAGGGAACCACAGAAAGAGCTGGGGTGGCATAAGTCCATGCTGGGGCACATGGCCACCTGCTCCAAAGTTTGATTCAGTAGATTGGGACATTTAGTAGGAGCAATGTCATGATGGAAAATGCTTGCATCTCTGCCAGCATCGGGTGACTTCACTTTGTACACAGCAGCCCCCGTGCTTCAGGGTCCACAGCATTTTGGATTTTAACTGCGTGCTTTTGTTTCAAACAGGTATTTGACTTGCCACCACGTGCCTATAGAGGGAGCTAAAGACTGGAAGAAAAGGAACTTCAAACACAGGCCATGTCGCAGGACAAGCCCCCGGCTGGAAGTCCTATCCCAGCTGTGGCTGCCTTGGCTCCTTTCTCAGGATGTCCTGGAAGATGTTACTACATCATGCTTCAACTTCGTCCGTCCTTCTCGTCTCATAGGAACTTAGACATTATTCTTGGGGTTTGATTTCCCTTTTTTAGGAGGTGGATTTCTCACTGTATATCCAGGGAGGATGAAAACCATGATGACCTGAAAATGCTGAAGCTTCTGAGTGGACCTGTCTTGGGCATGTGATAGATTTAACTCATGGTGCACAGGGTCTTGAAAGGCACCTTGTCCAGGTCCTGGTCCTCCTCCCTGGGTGGATGGGGACACTGACTTAGCAATGCCTTCTGTTTTAAAATCCTTGGGTGTTTTCCTTTGGTGTTTTTGTCCCTCCCGCAGGGCAGGCAGCAACTCGTCTGCCCTCCTAGATTTGAGGTGTCGTGAGTTTGTATGGCCTCTTGGGGAAATTCACGGCTGTGTGGGCAGTTTGTTGTTGAGGGTCACTAACTTGGGGCGATTACCGAACATGCTCCTTCCAATGGGAACAGCCTGTGAATGGACATATAGATGTGTTGTGTTGTGTATCCTCCAAATCCAGGGTTTATTGCTTCTAAAGTATGATCTGGTTTTTTGTTTAATGCTTCCCTTTCCCTAACTGGCATTTTAAAATCACAGCTTGAGTTTTTAGAGACACTATCCTTTTAAGAATGTCCTGTTTACAGCTCCTCTTTCTATGCACTTTCTAAACTTTTGTCATTTTAACAAAATCTTCTCCTTCCTACCATTTTTTATACACAGATGTTGTCATTCACTGTTGTAATAACAGACAAATGAGCCTGTTGACCTCTCTCTGCAGCTAAGAGTGGGGTGGAGCAGAGAGAGAGAAACTGTGTGACAGTGTTTTTACAAATGACTGGGGTGTCTGTAATTTAACAAATGACTGACATTTTAAGGAAGACAAGTCACCCATGCTGTCTGTATGTGGGTTGCTCTTCCCTATTTTTCTACGGGACTATAAAGCTCTCATCACTGTTGTGAGAGAACCTCCTCGGCTCTCTGCGTGTTTGTGTCACTTGAAATGCCAGCCACCCCCCCAGCACAAAACTGAAGGGCCTGTATGAGCTGAGTGGGTAGCATGCAGTCCGGTCCCTAGCAGGCAGGTGCACACACCATGGAGCTATTCCCACAGCTGGTGCAGCTACTCAGGTAGGAGGCCAGCCCTCCGGCACACCTGCTGCTATTTCTATCAGTTAACCTATTAGCAACAGTGGCAGAGATCTGTTCGGTGGATCAAAAGCTTCCAACCCTGTGAATGAATCTCAGGGGTGTCAATGCAATGCCCTGTGATGGAATTGGCTGTCAAAACCTTAACTCAGCCCACTCGCACAGATGCATTATAAGATTTTTTTTTTAATATAAGCACATTGTTTTTTTCCATAGAAACCTGTGGGGGGCTAGGGTGTCGTGAATATTGGCAGTGCCTACAAGGCATCTGCATCATCTGCTGTGCAGCTTTGAAGATGACAGAGGGAGGGTTTACAGGAAGAGAGGAGGACATTCTCCTGGTGAAGGCAGCTAAATGCTGCTGCAGCAATCTGAACTCTATCCATGCTTTTACCTGCTGCCACCTCTTGGATCCATCTTCCTATGAGGGAGAACTGGTCAGATGAGCTCTCTAAGCTCATGGGTGCCAGCACTGATTTGCTTGGAGAGGTCCTGGCTGGTGATACTGGGCACTCCCCTCCAGAGATATTTGGCATCTCCGTCTGCTGTGTTGAATTCCATGTGACGTCTGATCCTATGTAGTTCTGGAGTGAACTGCAGAAATCAACGCTGTGTTGCAGTGCAAACACGCACTCCCCTTCCTGGGTTCCAGGCACCTGCCAGGCAGAGAGACTGCACCGAGCTTGGCAAAATCCACACAGGGGCCAGACGGGCAGATAAACCCACCAGGGTCCAAGAGGACAGTGTAGGCAGTTGGGCAATCAAGTGCTTGTTCAGAACAAAGTGCAGGGGGAACTTTAATGTTCTGTAGTGCCCTGTCTCCTTGCTGTTTTTTGTCATACCGTCTCGGCTGGATCGTGCAGCCATGCCAGTGAAAGAGGAGGCAGAGGGGTCACGGGGCAGCATACCCAGGAATGGGGTAAGTTTGCAAGGCTGAGAAAATGCTCTTTCTGCTATATTGAAAGGCATACATATGGAGTCTTCTCTGAAGGATGAGGGTTGACGGCTTCTTGATGGTAAGCCCTGCTGTCGTACGAGGTCCTGGTCTAACCTCCCTTTTCTTCCACTGCTCCAGTACTGCTATTACTGTAATAATACCTTTTGGGCTGATTTTGCCCCAGAGTGGGTTCCCTTCACCGTAAATATTACATTCTCCTTGGCTCCCAGCTTTGTGGCCATGGCAGCGGGATTAAATGCAAATAGCTCCCCAAACATGCATCTCCCACCACAGGCTGTTTAGAGGGTGTGGGAATGCTATTGGCAGCTGTAGCAAGTGTCTCCAGAGAAGTTCTCCGCTTTGGATTTGAAAGCAAGGGTAGAGCATGAACACAGTGAGCTTTGATAGACTGATGTGCATATTGGCTGAAATACCTATTATGCAGACGTCTCTGCTGGTAGATCAGTATTAAGCTATATGCAGTTCGTAAAGGGAATGAATACTGAAACCACAGAGGTAATAGTGGTACCTGAGTACTTGTGCCAGGATGGTATCTACCACTCTCGAGCAAAACCAGGACTCTCTGGGACTAGGGGCTGGTAATTGCAAAGGACCTAGGGACTAATAATTGTAGAGTCCCTGCCCCAGGGATTTTTGCAGCTTAAAATTTAAACAGCTGTCTTCTGTAGTCTGTGAATGTCCTTCCTGCAGTAAATGGCTCGCATGCGTGTGTGCGCGCACGTGCAATGCATGTGTGTGTATGAATAGATTCCCTGTGGGGGGAGTTAGTGCTGCTCACGTGCGAGTCCTCGGCACTCTCCTGCTCCTAGTCAAGGGATCAAGGGAGTCTTTCCTTTCAGTCCTTGTGGACAATGTTTTGTGTTGCTGAAACAGGGGGCTGAGAGGCCCATCTGCTGAGAGGCTGTGAAGCACCAGGTGAGATGGCAGGGAGTGAAGTCCTAGGCTGTTGTAAGTGGTGCTATAATAGCGTACCTGGATGCACCCACAGGAAGCCGCAAATAGCAATAAGCTTCTAAAATGTGTGGGCATCCTGAGAGAAGAGAGGTGGTATGATGTTATCAGCCAAGGAAGAGGCTGGGTGCTAAGCTATGACACGTTTGGGTCACTGTCGCGCAGCCCTCCCTGCATCCGTGCGTTCAAAGTTCCTTTGCCTACTGCTTTCTACTGCGCTGCCTTATGGCTGTTCTTCTTTGGCTGCTGATAGGCAAATCTTTGAGAAACTGTTCTGATAAGCAAATATTTGCTGTTTCTTGAAGGACTCCTGATTGCATCTGACCTCATTGCACTGGTTTTTTTTTTTTTTGGTTATATAACATGGTTACGGGTTTTTTTTTTCCTTTGATTGACAGGAAGGACATGAGGTCCCTCTGATAACTCTGATCTCCCTCCTCCCTTTCTTATCCTGTATCTCATTGACTTAAAGGACAAGAGATCTCATTTTTTGAATGGTGTGCAGCAGCAACTCTTTTCATTCCCAGCCCACACAGTGAATGAACAGTCTCTGCCCAGACTTTCTCTGAATCCAGGAACTAGGAATCAAACTCAGAGTGTACTCTCAGGCAGGTCAGGGCATGTCATGGTGGCAATGGGATGGCTTGTGGGCTTTCTGCCCAATGTAAAGCCAGCATCTAAAGGGGTTAATTAGCCTGGAATTTGTTCTATTGCATATGGACTCTCTCTAGTGGTTAGAGAGCCAAGAAATGCTCAGAAGATTGTTGCAACTAATGTTCTGGTTTGTATCTCTGTCTTAATTAATGCTGGTAATAGCTGGCAAAAGCTCTAGGCTCTCCTTGAGAGACGCTGTCGAGTTCTGGGCACTAAACTTTTTGGAATCATCTTTCTTTAAGGAAAGATAAAGCATTATCACACCCGGGTTTGCCTTAAAACAAGGTTTTTAAACTGAAGATTGTTCAGATCAAAGGACCATCCTCTGTTGTTTGAATTGAAGTAGCACTTAATCTCTCTAAGGGCCTGGACAGACTGTCACGTGTTACATTGGTTTTGTAAGCCGATTAAATTCGACCACCAAAAAAGTACAGTCAAAAAGCCCAAGGCTGAATCAATTCAGTCTTTGCAGGTTAGTTTAAATTGCAGAGATTAAACTGAGAAACACCTGAACACACATTCACTTTTGATTTGGGAAATGCAGCCATATACCTGCAGTGGCCCAGGCCAGAAGTCTGGGGGTGTTACAGCACAGCTGTCTGGCACACAGCCAGCACGGGCTGTGCTTTGCTGCTTCTTCCTTCTGCCCCCGAGGTCTCTGGGCTTTGAAGTCCAGACTTAGAGTAACATGACTCTGCAGGGTTGCTCATCAATCATTTCCTCTTCCTGCTTCCAGGTGCCTTTGGGATTTGTAGTCCATAGTGGCAGCCAGCAGTAAGTTTTTAGTAAGGCAGCTCTGTACTGGGGGTGGGGGGAGTTTAACCCCCCTCCCTGACCCCAGAACCCAGCTGGGGTTTGCCTGGTAGGGGGGGCAGGCCCCCCCCCCCCCGCACAGCAAGATTTCTCTGCTTGAGCAGAGACCACAGCCCAGCCCAGGGCTGGAAAGCATGCCAGGATACTGGGGAACTGTGATTTAACTTGAACCAGGAGGGGGTCTGGGATAGAAGTTTCATAAACTGGTTTGACCCAAATAAGTTAAGTCTGAATACTACATTCAACCAGGTTTATCTGAAACCAGTTTCAGCTATTTTGAAACTAGTTTATGTGCATGACCGTCTGGTCTGTTACAGATTTAAGCCAGTTTCTAATGACTTAAACCAGTTTATGTGCAACTTCTGTCCCTATCCCAGATGTGTACGTACCATGGTTACCCCAGGATGGAGGTAGACAGATGAAACCTAAACTGTTATAACTGATGCCAGTTGAGTTTTAACCGGGATTTGTTCAGGGACAATTTTCCATGGGGTTGTGCAAAATTGTCTCGATGTCGTAGGGGTTTCCATCCTCTGTCTGCTACGTTGTTTGTGAATGTGTTGTCTTTCTGTGTACTAATTCTGCTACACCCGAGAGCTGCTAGCACTTGAAGACTGTTCTCCAGCAGCTCAGCTATTGCAGTGGGACACTGCATGTTGTTTCCAGTGTTTGCGTGTACAAGGTAATTTCCAACGCTGATCTGTTTTTGCTGTTGGAAGGAATTCAGCCTGGCAAATCAGCTTTTCTGCTTACAGGGAATGAAACTTGTCAGGAATTTGTCTGTGATTATGAACCAATTAATCCCCTTCCCCAACCCTTTGGTGCTGGGCACTTTCCTGTATCGTTTGTTCCCTGAGATTTCATAGATTTCATAGACATTAAGGCTGGAAGGGACCTCAGGAGATCATCGAGTCCAGCCCCCCACCCAAAGGGCAGGAAGTCAGCTGGGGTCATAGGATCCCAGCAAGATAAGCATCCAATTTACTCTTGAAGGTGTTCAATGTAGGTGCTTGAACCACCTCCGCTGGCAGACTGTTCCAGACCTTGGGGGCTCGGACAGTAAAGAAATTCTTCCTTATGTCCAGCCTGAAACGTCTTGCAGGAGTTTGTGACCGTTCGACCTCGTCATCCCTTGGGGCGCTCTGGTGAACAGACGTTCCCCCAGATCCTGGTGGTCACCCCGATAAACTTATAGGTGGCCATCAGATCACCCCTGAGCCTGCGCTTTTCCAGGCTAAAGAGTCCCATGGCTCTCAGCCTGTCATCGTAAGATCTGTTTTCCTGACCTCTGATCATGCGCGTGGCTCTCCTCTGGACTCTCTCAAGCTTCTCCACATCCTTTGTGAATTGTGGAGCCCAAAACTGGACGCAGTACTCCAGCTGCGGCCTCACCAAGGCCGAGTACAAGGGGAGAATGACATCCCGGGATTTGCTCGAGAAGCATCTCTGGATGCACGCCAGCGTTTTGGTCGCTTTACTAGCTGCAGCATCGCATTGCAGGCTCATGTTCATCTTGTGGTCAATGATGACCCCCAAGTCTCTTTCTTCTGTAGTGCTAACCACCGTAGCACTGCCGAGCCTATAAGGGTGCTGCAGGTTTTTCCTCCCAAGGTGGAGAACCTTACATTTATCGGTGTTAAAACACCATGAGGTTCTCGTCTGCCCATTTGCTGAGCTTGTCCAGGTCAGCCTGGATCGCCCGCCTGTCCTCTGGCGTGGATGCTTTGCCCCAAAGTTTGGTGTCATCGGCGAACTTGGCCAGTCCACTCCTGACTCCAATGTCCGCATCGTTAATGAACATGTTGAACAGGATGGGTCCCAGGACAGAGCCTTGAGGGACCCCACTGGTCACGGGGCACCACGATGAGTGACTGCCATCAATCACAACCCTCTGGGTCCGACCACGGAGCCAATTTCCCAGCCAGCGGATCGTGGTGGAGCCAAGGCCGCAACCGGCCAGTTTGGCCAAGAGGTGATCATGGGATACCAGATCAAAAGCTTTTTTGAAGTCAAGATATATGATGTTCCTCTTCCCTCCTTATCTCTTTTCCAGTTGTCTTGTTTGCCTTGCGTGTTGTGGCTTGTATTCCCTTCAGTGCACCCCCAGTAGCAAGTAGTATGTTGAGCACCCTTTATATCAGGTCTGTCCAATTTTTCTAAGCAGCCCTGGGGCTGACTGCCAAATGCCAGAAGCTGAATGCCCCGGGCACCCTGACCTGCACTATGTGTGGATGCCCTCCCCTCCCACTGCAGCACTGTGCATGTCCCCATGCCCCTCGCCCCCACTGATGCACTGCATACTCCCTCCCTGCACCCCCTGCCTCCATAAACCTGGCCTTACCCTCAGTTCCCCCTTCCTTGCTTAGCTGCACAGGGGAAGGCAGAGCAAGCAGAGGCAGCACAAAGACTCCTGTTGCTGTTACAGCTGGAACAATGGGAGAGCACTGATCAGGCAGGAGCCTGGGCTGCCAATTAGCTCTATTTTTTGTATCATTAGACCCTCTGCTTGCAAAAAGCTCTTGCATCCGTCACATGCACTGTGCAGAATCCCCTGAGTTCCTGGAGTTTGAAATGGACTTTAAGTGAACAGTGACACAGGTAGCAGTTGGTAAATCAGCTGTGTCCAGAACAAACGCTGAGTGGTGCGTGCATGGGGGACAGCCTGGCTCCAATCATCATCTTGTTCGCATGACTTCAATTTGAATGCCGTGTGAATACTTTTACAAGCTGCAGAACAACTCTCAAGTAGAACCACTGGCAGGTGCCAAAAATTGTCAAGGACAGGGAATGGCGAGTGTAAATCGGCGATTCTTAACTCTGGCGGGCGATGTCATCACGGATATGTGTGCAAGCATGATTCATGAAACAACCCCAGAGATTTCTAATAGGAATCCATAGTGCTAAAAACATTCTGAGCTGCTGATCTTGGCAACAGAAGAATTGCTCTAGTATCTTTTCAGTCAAAAAATGAGTGAAAACTAAGAGCTTTCATTTCCCAAGGGGGGCCCTTGAGTCTAAAAGGTTGAGAACTGCTGATGTAATCCTTGCGCTAAGCACCTTACACAGGCAACCGTAAAGCAGTCACTTGGGCAGTCGGTTGGAGGGTCCAGGAGGACAATTTTAGTTCATTAATGCAGAGCAATAAAAGGAGCATGGACAAGAATAATAGTGGTTGTTAATCTAGTCCAGTTATGGGCTATATCTATGAACTTTGCATATCTCTGTTTAACTTGAAGGGGATCTTAGTTAACTAGTAACCAAGTGCTTTGAGAGCCAGACTAGAGAGTAGAGAGCTCACCCCCTGCCCACCACAGGTGACTTGAGCCTCACGCGTGGTGGCAAAAGATCCAAGGAGCGAAGAGGTTAATCTGTTGGGGTGTTTAAGCAACAGGCCAAAGACTCGAGCAGGAGCAGCGAGTTTCCCTGAGTTGCTGTGATCTGTAGGAGGGCCCTGAGCCATCTGCTCTGTGCTCTGGATTCGATTCCTGATAGGGGAGCAGGGAGGCAGGGTGCTGCCCTGACAGTGTTTAAACCACATCCAGGTCCCGTCCCCACCAGGCCTGGTGATACCTGCGCTGGAACAGTTGGGACCTGCCCCTGCCCTCCCTGAAGTGGGTCGTTGCGGGATGAGGCTGTCGGGAACGTTTTGTAGCCTACGCGGCCCTGAAGAGATGCTGCCAGACACTCACTAGGCCCCACGCCAATCCTGTAACCCCTGGCCATGCTGCTGTCTGAGCCCTGCCAACAGCTATTATGTTAACACATAGCAGCTCCTTCCATTGTTTCCCTGGGCAGCCCAAAGAAAGGCTTTCTCCTGGCTGAAGTATTCAGACAAACTAGAGCTGACTAATAACGCCGCCTGCTTGGCTAAGATGCCCAGCCTGCTGCTTGGCATATGGAAAGCCTAGTCTTTAGAGGTGCTGAGCAACAGGAGTTTCCCTTGCAATGATTGGGGGCACCAGGCTTCAAGCAGGGCTGGCATAACTGGCCAACCCTCGCAGGCAGCAGCCCGGGGTGGCAAACTGAAGGGGGCGGCAGGAACGGTGTGCTCACATGCACCACCACGTGCTCCCTTGGGGCCACCCCAGGAGTGTGGGCACGCAAAGAAGTGAGCAGAGCAGCTCCAGTGCAGTTATGCTGCTGCTCCAGGGCTCTGTCTGGTGCCCACCCTCATCCGGTCCCAGGTACGTTACAAGGTTGGGTGACAAAAAATCCTTGCGCCGCTCCTGGCTCCAGAGCATGATGCGCTTTTCTCAGTGCCCTACCAGCATTGGCTGGTGCCCACCAATGACTCCTGTGTCCAGCTGAGCCCTATCGCATCCTCCAGGAGCAGTGGCACTATTGCTCCATGTGAGCTGAGGATCCATTGGCAACGCGTAGGGGGTGCACAAGCACCCCCTGAGATCAGCCACGCACCCCGTGGAAGCACCAGTCACCAAACTGGAACTTCTGGAGATCGGCTGCGGGGTGACCCCCCCCCCCAGCCAGTGATCTGGTGTCCCCCTGGTCTTGGAAGGTACCAGCCGCTCATGCTAGCATCCCTGGGTAAGAAGGGCTGATGGCGAGTGCCAATAGCCCTACTTGCAAGTAGGGAAGCTGAGTCCCAAAGAAGTGAGATGAAATTGCGCCAGGCCAGAAGCAGTCCAGGAGCTCCCAGCTCTGTGCTCCAGTCTCCAGACCAGTGAGAAGCCACGTGCTTTACCCCTCAACATGATCTCCATCTGCAGGGTCTGGGCACTGTGGCATAGGCTCTCTGGCAGCACCAGCCTGCTGCCGTGGGCACATTGCAGCCGTGGCGAAACCTTGGGAAAAGTCTGCTTTGGCCCAGGGTGTCCTGACCATCCTTGACCAAGGGAAGGAAAAGCACGGGCATGAGGGAGCCAGGCAGAGTCCTGCCAAGTTTCTTCGCTGAGCCTAGGAGGGTTCAGAGGACGGATCACATATGGGGCAATAAATAGCACTACTCTGTGCCCTTGGGCACACCCTGGCTGTAGCGGTGGGGGGGGTCCTTTCCTCCGCTCCTCCTCTGCTTTAAAAGCCCAGACTCTGCTTTGTGCCCCGCACGTCACCATGAAGCCAGAAAAGGAGACACAGGAGAGTCCCAACCTGTATGAGAGCAGAGAGGGGGTGAGTTTGCCTGGCTCCTCGGAGCCATGCACGGGGGCAGCAATGCCTTGAGCAGCACCGAGGGATTGTAGCACCTTTTCAGTGAGGCATCACAGGCTGGGCACAGAGCTGGGAGCCTCGCTCAGGCTGACCGACTCCCTGACCTTGGGCAGTCACTGGACCGCTCCGGGCCTGTCCGAGTGGGCAGTTAAAATCTCCGAGTAAGCTTGAATGAATATTGGGTGAACCAGAGGTCACTCTGAAAGATCTTCTCATGAAAGAGCCTGTGTCCTCACAGATGGCCTAGGGGAACTGGGGAACATAAAGGCTCCAAGACAGCGAGGTTAATGACAGCTGGAGGAAACAATGTGCTTGTGAATGAGCATGGGATTTGATTGCAACCAGCACTCATTTATTGTCAGGCTGAGCGGATGGGGAAGTTCTTGATGGAGTGGGCCAGTGGGTTGCTCGTTCCTCAAATGCAGATGATAACCGAGTAAAAATGGAGCAAGCAAGAAGGGAGGAGACTTTTGGTTTTTCTACCAAAGCTTTTTTTCCTTTATGTAAGGTGCTGCTGTGTTTCAGTGGCCAGTTGGAGAAAAGAGGGTTGCGTTAAAGATCAGGTTCAGGGACCGTCATTCAGAACTCAGATGTGCCACAAAGTGCCAGAAGACCCAAGCTAACCACTGACATTTCCAAGGGGAAATCCAGAGGAAGTGGTGCCTACCTTTCTTCATAAGTAAAGGAGGGCAGGAGTCCTATATTTTAAAGCATCTTCTGGAGGTCCCCTCTAATGACAGCCTGAAAACCGTTCCCGACAATGTAACTCATCTTCTTCCCCGCAGAAACTGACCATTTTGCTCACCTTGGTGACACTGGTGTCCACCTTTGGATCGTCCTTCCAGTACGGTTACAACGTCTCCGTGATCAACTCTCCCGCTCCGGTAGGTAGCAAGTAACAGCCGAGAGAGAGCAGATAAAGAGAAGCAGACCCCTACCAGCGAAGGGCACGTGGGTGTGCATGTGTGCAATGCACCTTGCTATGTGAACAAAGTCTAAGCTTGATAAGGACGAGTCCTCCAAAGGAGGCGAGGCATGTGTTAACTCTGGTCTCTGCCTCATGTTTACTGCGTGCAGTGATTTCAGCGGATTAGGCTGAAACACGATCACAGAATTGCACTGAACTGGGCTCTGGCGGTAATCCTCCCCCTCTTCCTTTTTTGCCAGTATGTCTCTTTGTGCCCTTTCTCTTCCCTGCTCCACCATCCACCACAGCTCTGTACTGAGGCTCTCCTTATCTTCAGGAACAAATTGTTACCCTCCGGCAAGGACCACAACTCTCTGCATCTACTTTTGACCCCAAATTCCTATTTTCCTCCACTATCTTTATGCCCGTCTGTCCAATGAATGCCATTATTTCCAGGATATTGCCAAAATTCATCCCCTGATGGCCCTGCCCTCCCCATAATGAATTCCTGCTCTTGCACAAGAAGTTACTACCACCTGTCTTGGCCAGGGGTGCTCAGACCCTGCCCTATGGGTCAAATCTGGCCCTCGGTGCCAGGTCATCTGGTCTGCAGGGCTCCCCTGGTGCCAAATTTCTGGACCTGTGGGGAGCCCCGCAGGCCAGATAGCGTGGCCCTGCACACAGAAGCAGGCGCACAGGGCCTGACCCTGGCGCGTGTGGACAGAGCAACGCCTGATCCTGGCACACAGGGCCTGCACCAGGTGTTGCTGGGCCAGGCAGGGGTGGTGCAAGACCTGATCCAGGCGCAGAAGGCCTGATGGTGCCAAAAGATTGAGTACTGCTGGTCTTGACTCGAGCTTGTCCTCCTGACGCTGCCTGCCGAGGCCCAAGAGGCGCAGAGCCCCAAAGCTAAGCCAGGCACCCGGAAGAGCCAGTCTGTCCCTGGCTTCCTGTCCATTTCCTCCCTAGACGCTGTGTGCCTCAACTTGAAGAAAATATAGGGAATTTGTGCAGAGCATTACTCTCTTCCTGTTGGGCTTTTATAGCAGGAATGAAGGTTTCCATCATGTTTTCTTGCTCCTGAGCCTCTCTTGGATCTTTTCTAGTTCATGCAAAACTTCTACAACCAAACCTACATGGACAGGTATGGCACCTACATGGACAGCAACTTCCAGACGCTGCTCTGGTCTCTCACCGTGTCCATGTTCCCACTTGGAGGCTTCTTTGGGTCCCTGCTGGTTGGCCCTCTGGTGAACAATTGTGGCAGGTAAGTAGCAAAGGCTCTTCGGTGTCATCTGACCGCAGTCAGCAAAGGAGCCTGTTTACCCTGTTTTGAATCAAAGCGGTCCTGCAGGTCTGCCCAGCTCCTGGCCACATCCACTCTGCCGCAATACAACCAGACTAATAGTTACTGAACAGACCAGGAAGGGCTACACCTCCTTTTCCCTGGGTGGTTGCTGGTCAGATGGGCTGGGTGCAGAGGGCCGGTAGGGGACTTGGCTACATGGGCCATCTGGTCGGGACTATTAGACCCTGCTCTCTCACGCCTGTATGACCCCTCATCTTAATAATAATCCTTTCAGTTCCATCTATGTGGGGAGCAGCTTAATTTGTCAGAGTCCCATGTGGTTCAGTTCCACCCTTTGCATTTTATGTCCTTGGCATTCACCATCGCCACTTCTCTCTCCTCAGCCATGTGCTCTTGTGTGTGAAATGATAATCAAGAAGCCTTCAGGAGGGCAACAAAGAAGGGGAGGGTCACAGGAAACACTGGGCTGGCCCCTAGGTTTGATAACCCTGGGTTAGATGCTTCGCCTCTCTATGCCTTTGCCCCATACCTGTAAAACTGGATCATAACGCGTCCTTTCTTGATCTCGTCTGTTTAAAAGATAAGATTTCCCTTGGGCTGGGGCCACCTCTATGTTTGTACAGCCCCCAACACAGCTAGACCCCAAACTCAGTTGGGGCCTTTAGATACCATTGTAGTAAAAATGGTAGTGACCTATAATTGTCACCCGCTTGGTCTCTTCGCAGAAAGGGCACTTTACTGATAAATAATCTCTTCTCCATTGTCCCCGCAATCCTCATGGGGACCTCGGAAGTGGCAAAGACCTTTGAGGGGATTATCCTCTCCCGAATCATCATTGGAATAAATGCAGGTGGGTGAAAAGCTGTATGGACACATAGGACAAATGGTAGGTTTCTCTGGGCCGGGGAGGGGGGGACGTCACATCAGGTGGGTACACGAGCAGCGAATTAGAGTGATATTGTTCATGGTAGTGCTAGGCTTGCTTGTGGTAAAATACTCTATTCAATATTTGACTCTGTGCACAACAGACAGTATTGATGAAGGTGATCCCTGGTGAACAGAAGCGACGAGGCTGGAGCTTGAGTTGTGTGGCAGCATCTCTGTACATGTTCTTCAATAATAGTCTCCTTTTTAAGATGGGCTATTAGTCAACAGCTCATACAACCTGCTACCCTCTGAGTGATGGTCCATTTCCTCATATTTTAGGCCAAATTTATATTCCCTTTTGGATTAAACTAGCAACAGAACACCTCTTCCAGTCTGAAGTCATTAGAGACATGGCCATATGCAGATGTCCATCCCAGGAACTACCTATTTCGACTACATTGAAACTGGTCCTGTTATCAATGCAGGGCCGCTGGGCTCTATTATAGCGGATAGCTATACTTCAGGCACTTCAGTGTAGTGTAGGCTAACCCAGGTTGGCTTTAAATGTGCACCAGCAGGAGTGTGATGATGGTGGTATGGAGCTTGTAGTAAGTGCTTAATATTTAGCCAGCTTCTCAGATGGGTTTTGGTACTGTGAGAAGCTCAGTGCTCCTGAAGTTTTCCTGTTATTTATAACTCTAAGGCAGAGCAGAGTTAAAATCTAACCTGTGTTCCTCTGCCCACCTGACCTGGCCTGAACTATGGAGTCTGCCCTGAGGATGTGACCAGGTCTGGGCTGGATTTGATTAATGTCGTGCCTTTGCAAACATTAAACCAGCTTCACTGGATGGTAGCAGCAGTACAAGCCGTAGTGTAGACAGGACTTCAGGGGCCTGAAGGTATCCACAGCTTTGGGTAGTCACATGGCTCCTGGAGTTGGGGTTTTATCACAAGATGAAAAATACAATGGTAAGAGCTGGCAACACTGGGTTTATGCTGATGATGCCACTCAGTGTGACATACCCAAATGGCAGCCGAGTGCCCCCTGTGACTCAGTACCTACTCTGGCCTGCCACTGGCAGAGATGCATCCCAAGCTGTAAAGGCACAGCCCAGACTGTTTGGGGGCAGCTGGCGGTTCAGAAGTTTTATCAGGGAGGGAATGCCCGCAATCAGATGCACACTCTTTCAGGTCAGGGCTTAGTTTCAGAGCATCTTGCCCTCCAGAGGGTGGAGGAGGAAACTGTATCTTGGATTTGGTTTGGAAGTATTGTGCTGCCCGCTGCTGGCCACTGTCCTGCTAGGAGACAGGTGGTTGTTGCATTTGAGAATGTTGCTGTTAGATACCCAGAGCCACCTGCCAGGAATGCATCAGATGCAGGGTTGCCATGCCAAGATGTGTATGTGTAACTGAGGGCTGGCAGCAGGGCAGGGCATGGCAGAAGAGTTGCATTTACATATATGAGTTAAATAATGGCTGTCAGTGAAAAATCTTGTAGAGCATCAGTAAATATTTATATATATATAAATAAAATCTTGTTAGACTGTCAGTAAATAATATAGTTTTATACATAATATTTACTGATGAGCTACAAGATTTTTCACTGATAGCCATTATTTAACTGATATATGTAAATGCAGCTCTTCTGCTATGGCCTGCCCTGCTGCCAGGCCTCAGTTAGAAGGGATTTAACATCAGCCTTAGTAAAAATAAAACTTTGGTTGTCAGTAAAAAGTTTGCAGTAATAAAATATTTCTTAGGTTGGCAACCCTGCTTGACTACAGTGATGGTTTTACACTGTGCTGAGCTGCCCCTGACTGCACCCTGAATCATTCTGTCTGCTTCAGGCTATTCTCCCCATCCTGGCACAGACACCCAAAGAAGCCTATGTGTAAAGTTTTATAGGCAGCCTGGGACACTGCAGCAGCACATGGCTGAGAGAACACTCCCTGCAGGGTGCTGTGTTGTCACTTGGACACCACCGTGTGCTGCTGTGCTCTGAGCATCAATCAAGCTGCACCTGCTTAGTGTTTTTACTGATAGCTAAAGTTTATTTTTGCAGACTTTTTGCTGACCATTATTTTTAGCCTGACATTTTATTGACAGTTGGCAACCCTGATTGCAGGTTTGACTTGTCTCCATCCTGCTCTGACTCTGAAGAACAGCTTTAGTATTGAAAAGATGGTGGGCCCAAAGCAAGCCCCTCAAAACTTAAGACCCAAATTTTTCTGCTTGAGCCCACTCTAGTGGTTCTAAATGCCCACAGGAAGCATCAAACTCCTCAACTTTATTGCCTTTTTTGCTTTTCAACTGGAACCCATCTGCACAGCAGAGAGACCTGGAAACAGCAGGGTAAAAAGCCTATGCAGACAAGACAAAACTATTGTGCCTGTCAAGGAACTAATCCAAGTCTGGACACACAGTTAGTTAGACCCCATCTACACTATGATTTGAAATCCAGAGTGGAACCAGGCCTCTTGACTCAGTTTGAAACATAGTGTAGAAGGGTCTGACAACAGGCAAAATTCACATTACTGCTACCCCAGCAGCTACTTTTATCCTACTGGAGACAGCCTGGGCAGCAAAAGTGAGCTTTGCTGCCCTGGGACGTACCTTCTGAGGCAAGATTGACATTCAGCTTCCCTGTCCTTGATTGACCCTGATTCTTATTTCAGAGATGGACTAGTAAGGGCACTGGTTGTGATGATGGATTCGGTCCCAGTGACACCTTCACCCTAGCAGAGGAGATAATGCCAAGCATTCGGGTATTTAGTTGCAAGGGGTGGGGGGGGAATACCACCAGCTCTTTGGACATGGCTCAGAGTGATCATCATTACATAGCAGTGAGCTTCTAGCCTGAGCCCACCTTGGCTAGCCCAGAATTGGTGACTTTGCAGTGGAAAGTAAGCTCCAGGTATCTTGGCTGCTCCTGATCTACTGGACTTCAGCTTGCCATCATCCAGAAAAGCATCATACCAAGTCAGCGAAGGTAGTGGGCGCTCACAGGCTGGACTTATCTCTCTTTGTCTAACTAGGCCTGTCCTCTAATGTTGTTCCCATGTACCTGGGAGAGATGTCCCCCAAAAACCTGAGAGGTGCGATTGGAGTGATGCCCCAGCTCTTCATCACCATCGGGATACTTGTAGCTCAGATCCTTGGTCTCAAGAGCATCCTAGGAAATCGTGAAGGTAAAGCCACAAGCCAAGGCTCGGGTCCCCAACTGTTCCACAGGCGATCACTGCTCTCATCAGCATCTCGTCCTTTGTTCTCTTGCAGGCTGGCCGGTGTTGCTGGGGTTGACTGGCATCCCAGCGGTTGTGGAGCTCATCCTATTGCCCTTCTTCCCAGAGAGCCCCAGATACCTCCTGATACAGAAGGGAAATGAAGAACAAGCCAGGAAAGGTACAGCAGCTGCTGCTTCATGGTCCTAGCTAGGTGAGAGGAGGGAGGGGGATGGGTGGCAGCATGGCCTGCATCCAGGGGTGCAAGCTGTTGAGGAGCATGGTGAACCAAAAGCCAGGTTAGGGTGCACTGGATTAGTGGTACCAACAGGAACATGCTACCCCTTTAGCAGCTGGCTGAGGATCTGGAAGCACTTGATCAACAGTAGCTAGTGGAAACGTCCCTGACAGTGGGTACCTAGCAAGCAACTGATTTTGCCTAATGCTACCAGGATAAAAAAACCTTTCTGGGAGAGGAACTTGTCCATGTCACTTCCTCTATTGGCTTATTTGTACCAGGACCTGCTGACCTGTCCCCAGTGTGGGAGGTTGACTGCCTACCACTGTCTACCATGTGGTTGCCAGTCACTCTTCTTTTCCCACCATGAAGAAGTGGCCAACTGGCCCTGTCTGGGACACCCCGAGGCATCTCTTGTGTCTGTTACTCCAGTCCCCTCCCCTTGCTGCGCACCCCTGGGAAGTCCAACTTTTCCCTTCTCTCCTCTCACACAGCACTGCAGAAGTTGAGAGGCTGGGACAATGTGGATGATGAGATTGAGGAGATGTGTCAAGAAGACCAGTCAGAGAAGCAGGAAGGGCGCCTATCTGTGATGAACCTCTGCACCTTCCAGGCTCTGCGGTGGCAGCTCATCTCTATCATTGCCATGATGATGGGCCAGCAGCTCTCTGGGGTCAATGCGGTAGGTGGGGGAAGAAAGGTACCCTAATGCACATGGGGTAGGATGGTCCTGGAGCCCATTTCAACTGGGCACAAGTCCAGTCTAGACCCTGCCAATGGATAAATTAGCCCCACGTCATAGAGCTAACATTTGGGAAGATTCTGCTCTGGAGTTCGGGGTTTGGTCATTGGTCATTTAATGGGGAAAGGAGCCGACCACAGTGACTGGATCCAGATGCGCACCTCTCCAAAGCATAGGAGAGTTTGGGGTCTGGTTAAGTGGCCGTCTCCCCCTACCCTGCACGGCCATGCATAACCACAGCTGTGATTTGGGTTCAGGTCTTCTACTACGCAGACAGAATCTTTAAGTCGTCTGGCGTGGAGGCGAACGCAGTGCAGTACGTCACTGTGGGGATAGGCGCCGTCAACGTGGTCATGACCTGCCTTGCGGTAAGCATCTCCCAGAGCCCTACCACTTCTAATTCCCTCCCTGTTCCCTTTCTGGTTTCAGTCACAAAAACCCCCACAAGCTCAAATCACTTCCCCCGCTGCAGAGCAAATGGCAAATCGCTGCCATGGTGGGGCTGCAGCTCAGATGGAGGTTTAAAACAGCTGCCTTAAGTACTGCTAGTAATGCAGTGCCTGCAGTATGGAGGTGAGTGCAAAAGCTGTCTCAAAAGCTAGGTAAAATCCTTGGGCAAGCCCAGGGCAGCTAGCACAGTTAGCCACACCTGTGCTAAGGTGAAGCTTGCTCTGGTGCCTCTATCCACACTTCAGGACGTGTTTATTATTTACATGGTTTCCAGAATAGGGGGGTTTGTTGCCATGACACACGATTGCCATGGGAACTTCATTGCAGAGAGACCCTAGGAGATTTGACTGAAAATGAAAACTTCTCTATTTTAAAAAACACCAAACAACTAAACCTTCTGGAGAATTTTCTGGACACGTCTATCCCGACGTGGACTCCTCTGGGATTGTCTTGGACAGCCCTGTCAAGAGGGGACCTCATCCTCTATCACCGTTACCCTATTCTGTGGAGCTTAGAGTAAGTCCTGAAGTAGACCTCTCTACAACTTTTGAGAACTCAGTAATTTCCTTCCTCTTCTAACTCAAAGGACTTTGAAACTATGACTCTCACCAGAGGTTGCACAGGCCCTGGCTCAGAAAGCACCACACTAAACTGGCAACTTGTTGGCCTCTTCCTCGCTTTGGGAGAAGGCCTGGTTGGCTCCCTCAAGGTCTCCCTACTTAACCTCTTGTTGTGTCCTCCAGGTTTTCATCATTGAGCTGGCGGGGAGGAGGATTCTGCTTCTTGTCGGCTTTGGGATGTGCTGCATCTCCTGCGCCGTGCTAACGATGGCCCTGAACCTCCAGGTCTGTAGCTAGATAGCTTAGCCGACAGCTGCCGTGTGTTTGTGGACCTTGGAGGGGATGTGAGCAGGGCTGGCATGTCAAAGGCTGCCTCCCCACTTTGCAGGGAGAATATATAAGAACTCCCCTGCACTTAGGAGCAAGCACTATAGGGGACTAATCATTCTGCTGGGAAAGCAGGGAAACAATTGATTACATGGATGGGCTCATTTTGGTGAGAGAACTCAGCAGCTTGCACGCAGTGTGGCTGGCTCTGGCTGCATAGTCTCACTTGATGAGCCACAATGTGCATTTCTTGCATCTGCTCATGCAAACTGAGGGTCCAGCCCAGACAAGGCACTGGGTTCAGATACCAGCACTGCCAAATCCACACTCTCCACCACTGTGAACTCTGCCAAATAGGAAACATCCCCCGGGGCTAGAGGTTCCCAAAATCTCATGGCAAACCCTAGCCTGGGTTTGTTGCTTTAGATGTGAACTGACTCTAACCAGTGACTTACTTTCCTCAGACCAGTGTTCGCTGGATGCCGTATATCAGCATAGCCAGTGTCATTGCTTATATCATCGGACATGCTATTGGGGCAAGTAAGTATGCATGGACCGGTCTGATCTCCTGTGTCGGCACAACTGGGCGGCGTGTTACTTGCAGCGTTAACAGCAACAAGGGGTGTGGACACATGACACCTTTACACCAGTGTAACTTACCTTGGGTATCCAGGGCAGGACAGACCCCCAGCTCACCTAAGGCAGCTGTCTGGCAGTTATAAAACCTCACCAACATGTGTAATTTAGGTGGCAACATCTTGCATTGAGCAAATGATGCCCCGAGATTAAGAGTATAGTTCCTTTTGACTTGGCTAGGGGTAAATTCACCTTGGAACAGATTGAGCTGCATCTGTGTAGAGCTGTGCATCTGCTCCATATTTATACCTGTATGAAGGCAGACTGTCCTGATGCAAGCATCATGCGTCCATCCGGGGGTACTGATCCATAGATCTCTGAATGGCCATGTGACCTAGAAATATTGATGCAGACTGTGTCAGACAGGGTGAAGCACCTTGCATTTGAAACAGGCAGGCCTCTTAACCCTTAAGCTGAAGGAGGATCTCCAGAACATGTGTGGATAAAGAAGGTCCTATTTTTAGAGGCTCTGCAAAGACCTTGCTATGAGAAGGGTGGCTCCTACTGGCTTTGCAGGAATGCGGCTCTCTTGGAGTTATACAGCACAAGTAGGATGATGAGAAGCTCAACGCTTGCCTCCTATAAGCCTCACTCTGTCCCTGGCTGGGCTGTGAAGTGGTGGGAGCAGTGTATGTCTAGCTGGAAGCACAACTTGACCTCGTGGTTTTGATGCACTTGGTGCCTGTCAGCAGGAGCCTGCCAGAGCCATTCTGAATGCTACAACATGTTGTTTTTGTGCTCCAGGAGGTCTTCACTGGCAAATGGAAACTGCTGCCACCTCCTCCCTCCTGCTCCCCCGGTGCAGTCCAACAGGCCTGGAGTGCGGCTCAGTGCAGAGCGCAGGGTTGCTAGCCGGGGCAAGTGCAGGATCTTTTGTCCTCTTTCTCCTGATGTATTTCTTCCTCAGCTGTGAATGTTCAGTGATTTTTGGCCCACAAACAGTTCCATTTGCCCTATTTCCCTTTGCTCCCCATTGCCATTTGGTAAATACATCACTGGGCTTGGCTGGCACTCAGGGCTTTGTGTGACCAAGAGTCTGTTCCACCAGTAGGCAGGAGCAGTGACCTTCCTGCCACCTGGTTGCCCTCGAAGAAGACCATTTACCCCATCAGATGGGTGCATGTTGAGTGTGAGATGAGCAATAGAAAATGAGCTGCTTTACCTCATTATGCAGCAAAGGGGCAGTGCGGTGATCTCTCGCACCATTTTCCAATGAGTACATGTAAGGGCTAATTTCAGTTTGAAAAACCAGGGCTGCCTCGATAATAGCTGTAGGAGTTTCTCTAGACCCGTGGTTCTCAACCAGGATGCCACACAACCTTGGGATAGCTTTAAATTGCTTCAGGGATGCTGTAGGGTGTCACACAATGTTAGCAGTGTTAGGTGTGCAAACCTGATCCACAAGAGAAGCCCAGAGAATTCTAATGGGAATCCATAGTGTCAAAAACATACTGACCTGCTGAGGTCTTTCTAATTCCTTTGTAGCAGAAGAATTGCTCGGCTTTGTTTTTTCTGTAGTTAAAAAGCAAGTGAAAACTAAGCTCACATTTCCTGAGCGACCTCTTACGTTTATGGCGTGGTGCCTCGAGTCTAAAATAAGTTGCTCTAGAGACCTGTAGATAGCAGTTGTCTCCTAAATGGTACTTGGGCAAGTCTCCTAAAGGCACACACGGTGCATTTATTTGTCTGAAAAATGGAAGTGATTAACCCTGTAATGAGATGGCTCTTGTGCACATGACCTACTGCCCTCCACCGGCCAGAATCACAACTCCTCAGTGTACTGAGGCCCACAGGAGCCAAGCCTATCTGGACCAGTTAAGAAAGCAAAGCTGGCCGCCAGGGTGTTGCAGCCCACAGCCGAGTCTGAAAGCGAGAGAGCTGCTGTGTCCCAGCCCAGGTGAAGGCATGCAGCCAGCTCCAGATGGGGACAGAGGTGCAGCTGATGCTGTAATGGTGATAAGGTCTAGTTACCGTCATCACCATCTACTTTTATTAGTGTAATCCTCCAGCTGGGTTATCCAGGCTGGTGGTTCAGCACCTGTTGTCCTCCATCACGCCAAGACTTCTAGGGATTTAAGCAATGGCAACTGCTGTTCAAACCTGCAAACACCTCCTTTCCCTTCAGGCCCCATCCCTTTTGTACTGATCACTGAGATGTTTCTTCAGTCATCCCGGCCTGCAGCATTCATGGTGGGTGGATCCGTACACTGGCTCTGCAACTTCACTGTGGGGCTCGTGTTCCTCTATATGGAGGTGAGTAAAGCCTGAACCCCAAAGTCTCATGCCCCCATGCTGCTGAGCCCCTATCTCAGCATCACCTGACTTCTCACTTCGGCTTTGCTCTTTCAGCAAGCACTTGGGGCTTACAGTTTTCTCGTCTTCTGCGTCATCTGCCTGGCCACCGTCATTTACATCTTCTTCATTGTTCCTGAAACCAAGAACAAAACCTTCATGGAGATCAACCAGATCATGGCCAAAAGGAATGGGGTGGAAGTAGCAATGGGCAAAGAGGAGCTCATGGATATCAAAGCTGTCCCAGGGACTTGGAATGAGAAGAAAGAGGTGGCCATGAACAGTACCCTCTAACCCACCTCAGCATTTGACGGACCCTGTGGTGACCAAGGGATCTCTTCGGTGGGGGAGCAGGTGTCTTACCGGACTTGTGCTTTTCCATTCAGACTGTCTCTGCACGTCTTCTGCAGTAAGAGTATGTCCAAAGCAGGCAGCGGGCTGTCTCTTTAGCTATCCCCTGCCAGCACTAGCACAAATGTTGCTGCTAGTGAATGATTTTTGAAAGGTTAATTTCTTTCCTCTGCGTTTGCAGCTGACTCTGGAGCCCTGAGTCAAACCCTGCAATGTGTCCAGACCCTGGGTCCAGAGGCAGCGCTTCCAAAATGCTATTTAAACGCTGGTTATCTATCGTTCCTGTGCAAGAGAAGAAATAGCATCCACATCTCAGAGGCAGGGAAACTGAGGCAAGGTCTTGGCCGGTCCAAGTGTACGGAGTGAGTCTGCAGTGCAGCCAGAGTTAGTACTCCAGGATCCCTGACCCTCAGCCTGTGCTCTGGCCCATAGAAGATGCTGCTTCTCGCAGTTTAATATACCTAGCGTGGTTGCCTGCACATACCAAGTGCCACATATAACAGTCTGGGGACCAGCCAGAGACCGGAGCCAGAGACGCAGGGCTTAGTGAAATCCTAGTGGCAGATGGTCATTTTGCCACTTGTCGTGGAGCCAAAAACAGAAGGACTATGGCCAGAAAAGGTAGCGAGACCTCAAACTACTAAGTGAAGTGGGATAAGTCTGCACGCCCAGTCTGCTCTGTTCTGAGCAGGGCTTCAACGTGTGTGTGTGTGGGTGGCTCTAATGGAAATGGAGACCAAGAGGACTTGGTGTTTCAGGCAGGTTTTTAGGCTGAGCCTTCCTTCTAACACCAGCACCTACTTCCATGTGCAATTTAAATATTTTGGGCATCTCTTAAAAAAAGATGGTGCTCAGATGCCTAAGCACCTTTCCTATTAGTGCAATCCAGTATTAGCTCTGCCAAGGTGACCTGCATTGAACCCACAAAAATGAGAGCCTGAAATCCTGGCCCAAGGGGACATCCAAAGGACTGGGTGAGAATGAATCTGAAACCATCCAGGCGATGCAGGAAATCAGGCGTGCCCAGGGGGGAGAATGGCGGTCTGTGACCATGTTGCCAAAGCCGCGGTCGATCTTTGATAGACTTCTTGTCTTGGTGCCATTCCATAGGTCCCCTTCTGCTCCTAACTCCCTTCATTCCTTAAATTAATTTGCATTATTCCTGATTTACACTGGTGTGAATGAGAGAAGAATCAGACTCATGAAGTGCCAGTTCCCTGAATCGGCAGCTTTCTACAAAACTTCCTCAGTCATGGTAGTCAGCAAACTATTAAACCTCTGCAGTCACCCATGGAAATAGGTCTCCTTCAGCAGAGGTTGGACAGATCCTAAGATTAGTCTTTCTACTTGTCTTCAGACCAAATCCAGCAGACAGGAACAGCTGCAGCCGTGAAGTGTTTGACATCTGTTTCCCTCTTGGTGGCACTGCGCAATTGTGTTTTTGTAACAAGGAGGCAAAATAACCCCCCCTTTGCTTTTAACAACACAGCACTTCTGGGAAATCCAGCGTGTTCTCCGAAAGCGTGACTGATAATTGTAATGCTCCTTTAGTATCTGGAGGAAAAGCCATGACTTTTTATGAAGGACCCAGAGGACAATTCTCCATCGTTGCTTGTTTGCGGTTGCTATTTGCTTACACAAATATATGAAGTGCATCTCAATTTTCACGTTATGTGCAAACAAATCTTTTTAAGATGGCGTGTGGATACTGATGGCTGCTTGCTGCATTGTGTTCCTTGCCTCCTTTTACTGCCAGCATAATGTTACCCTTAAGCTTGGAAAATGGGAGAAAAATATTGCTAATATGCAGAGGATGAGTTTGGACTCATACACGGGGGTAATTCTAGAATAATGCCGGGGGGATCTACTGAAGGGAGAGGAGAATGATAGCGATATACCATATCCCTATGGTGTGTAAGGTTGCTTGTGAAATATGACATCCCTGCTTTGAAGAGAGAGGAGCTGAGGACCCAGTCCAGCTGATTCTTCTTGTATCATCAGATCCATTCTCGTCTGAATTTAGACCTGGTGGAAGAGGTCAGACTGGCAGCCCCAGAGAGACAATCCCCAACCAAATAAAGCAGGAAGGACTTAAGCTCAGGTTCTTTTCGCCATCCCAGGAAAAGAAACTTATTGCTGGTTTGGGCATTTGTGCCTGCCGAAGATGTTGCTGCCCATCACTAGCTTTAAGGTCCAAATGAAGGGATGTGAAATGGAGGGACTGCAGTGCTGAGAGTACAAGGGCGGTGGGGAAACTGGCCTTGGGCAAGCTGAAGGATAGTGATATGGCTGCTAATCTCTACCAGTAGTCTGCTGTTTATGGATGCCCAAACTCTAGCCTTTCAAAGAGCCATTGGAAAAGACAGGCAGATTTTTGGGGGATTTAAGCAGCAAGCAGGGGTTTTGGGGAAGTGCTTTGGGATAGTCATGTAAAAGCCAGGATGCAATGGAAGAAAAAGTCCGGGATTAAAATGCAGTAAATGGAGTTCTGTCAGCGCTGGTGCAATGGGGAATGAGCGCAGGGTCATGCCCACAATGACCTTTCTCATTTAAGAGAAACTCTCCCCAGTGAAAGAGCACGATGAATGCTAGCAGGATATTCTTCAGTCCCTGTGGTACCTCCCTCCGAGCTCAGCTCCCTGGGTCCCCCCATCACAAGTGCCCACCAGTAAAAAGAAAATACATGGTCTGTCCTGTGGGGCAGGCCATAAATTAATGGCCTGTCCTCTTGGAATAGAAACAAGGGACTTAAATCTCCGGCTTCTCAATCCGATTTGTAGCTTTTCTTTCTGTCCAGAGACCAGGCCAGGGAACGCCACATGCTGAATAAACCTGTTGTTCGGTATCGGGATTAACAGGCAGCACAACGGTGGTTCCCTTCCTTCTGCTCAGCACTGTGCTCTGCTTTGGGGTGACGGATCTCGCTGCGCTAGTCCGGAGGGCAGATACCACTCAGTGTCTGGCTGTTTGGTTTGGCTTGTGGGAAGCTATCGCTCCATGTGCCTGCACACAAGTGTTCATACACGCTGCATTTTTGAATTTCAGCTAGAACTAGCCCAATGCTAATTTAGTGCCTTATTTGCATCATCTGATGGAGATGGAAGCCTGTGTTGTGGCTGAGCAAAATGCTGGCTGCTCTTTCTAGCAGCTGGATTGCTCCCATCGGCGAATGCCAGCTGCATGCACACACCTCTTCAGCTGTGGATTTCAGAGTCTTTTGCAAAGGCTGGGGAAATGCTGGAGAGATGCAGGGCCTGTCTGCAACAAGCTGAAGAGGGAAGCAGTTTTACAGTGCACTAGTTACTCTGTTCTCTCTCACACGTGGCTGCTCTAGTCTAGTGTGCACCGCAAGCAGTTCCCTCTGCTCTGAAAACAGAGTAAACTCCCTCTCACCTACCAGGGGGAGTGAGCATGGAGTGGGTCCTGCCCCTCAGTAAGATCCGGTCACAGCCTGCATTGCACACAGCTGCTTGTCGAAGTACCAGGCCTGCTACTTGGACTCCAGCCCTAGGAGAGTGGTAGGTAGCAACCTGTGGTCTGTCACCTACCGTTCTCTGCGCTGTCTCTTCACACCAGCAGTGTCTCTTGCTGTCCAACTGTGTCTTTGGTCCCAGCCACACTCATCTTTTCCCATCCCAAAGCTTCGGCTGCCACCTAGCGGTACGATCAATAGGCCAGTTAGAATGAGCATCCCAGAGGTTTGAGGGAATTTAAGCATAGGTGGGGGCCCGAGGGCAGAGCGCAGGGAGACCGCATGTCCCTAATTGGGCAGGACAGTCCTGAAATGGGGACATCAAGTCCCGGTCCTGGATGGCATGACTTTGAGACAGAATTTGTCCTGGATTCCTAGTACTGTGCAGTGATCCAGGTTTTCCGTTCACCATGGAAAAATATGGGAAATGGCAGGTTTCCCTTTGCGGACCGGCAGAGCTCCAGCCTGCAAGAGGCTGCGGGGAGCGGGATGCAGGGGGTGCCAGGTGCACGTGTCCGTGCACATACATGCACGTGGCCAGGAATACAGCTCCCCCAGCTGCCTGCAGGTAAGTCTATGGGAGGGCAGATTGAGGCCCCCATGGTGAGGGAAGAAGTGGGGCAGGGGCTGGGCCTGGGGGAGCTGCCTAGCCAGGGCGGTGCGTGGGACCCGGGGCCAGGGCAGGGAGTGGGACAGAGCCATGGGTAGTTTGTCCTGGGGGCAGAGGTGGAGAAAAGTGGCTACTTGCCACAGCATGCCCCCCCAGGGAAGGAGGTATAGAGAGTGGGGCACATGCCCACCAGATTTATGCATAGGACAGGGGTGGATATGGGCTGTCTGCTACAGCCTTGGGGATCCCCATCCTGCTGCCCTCCCCTGGGACCCCATGCTGGCTGTGCCATCATGGCAAGGCACCCCTTGCCCACCTGGCAGCAGCAGGGGTGGTGGCGCTGAGTTGTGCTCCCCGGGTAGCAGGGTGGGGAGCCCACTTCCACCCCCCGTGGGCTCCACTCAGCTCTGCTCTGGCTGTGCCACGGCTGGGGGAGGGGGCGTCATCCTGGGCCTCCCACCCAGCAAAAATAAAAGTCAGCACCTATGACCTCAAGATTCATGTAGGCTGATCCCTGCATGGATGCAGGATACTCTGTTTCTTGGCCATCCCTGGAAAATGCTTCTCCAGCCTTGTCAGCACCTCCAGTGAAGGCACGTCCCTGGGCAGCTGGCTCCATCATCCCGCTGTTCCAAAAGTAAGGCAGTGGTTTTCTGAGACCACATCTAAGTCTGCTTTCTGTTGCAATGTAAGCCCCCTGCTTTACGTCTTGCCCTCTGCAGTGGAGGAGAGCTGCTGCGCTTCCTTGTCTTTAGGGTAGCCTTTCAGCTGTGGAAACTGCTCCTTTCTTCTCCACACTAAACAGCCCGGTTCGCTCTGCCTCTCCTTGCACAACCGGCGTGTTAGCCTCTTTGCTGCTCCTCTCTCCATCTTTGCCACTTTCTCTGCATCCTGAGTCAGTAACAGCAAGGAGTTAGGGATATATGTATAGATGTATATGTGTATATATGGAGTAAGGGATTTATATATATATATATTTCATAGACATTAGATTTCATAGACATTAGGGCTGGAAGGGACCTCGGGAGATCATCGAGTCCAGCCCCCTGCCCAAAGGGCAGGAAGTCAGCTGGGGTCATAGGATCCCAGCAAGATAATTTGTATCCAAGGTCAAATTAGCCAAAACTAAGTTCAAATCCAAGAGTCCAGAACCATAAGTGGCCCTACTACCAGCAAACATCCTCCACCTGCACCTGGGGCTTCAGATGTTTCCAAAACCTTTGGCGGGCATCCTGTGTGTCCAAGAAGGCAGTTTTCCTGAGCCGCCTCACAGACCTGCTCTTCTAATGTGGTTCAGTACTGGCCGAGGTGCAGAGGCTTTAAGCCCAGTTTTTGGAAATGGGAGGCTCCTCCCTTGCTTGCGCCAAGGGCCTTATGGCTAAAGGCAAGCAAAACTAGGGGGCATGTGAACCCCAAGCCTCCAGGCTTGGGCCTGCAAGCAAGGAGTTAGGGATGAGCTAGTAGTTGACTGATTGCTGCAGCTCCTGTCATTACTGGAATGACAATTATTTCCCTCTCTATAGTGGTCTTTCATCCAAGGATCGGCAAGCTGTTTACACCCGTGAATAGATGAATGCTCCCATCAGCCCATGCATTGATTACCAGTACATCCACTGTTTTCAGATGGACAAGGGCTGTCAGGCTCAGAAAGCTGGAGAGCCTGACTGTAGCTGGCACATGGCATCTATCACTGCAATGGGAATTAACCCACTTCTCCATCATGCTCCTATGCTGTAATCTCCACCCTGCTCTTATTGGCAGTCACTCATTTGTCTCTGCCACGAGAGCAAGAGGGAAAGCACAACTGCACGCCCAGGTCAGATGTGGTCTGTTCCAAAGACTTGTGACTTGTGTCTGGTGAAAGATGGGACCCACCTCCAACTTCCAACCAGCGCCACCACAAGCAAACTGGCCAGTGAGGTACAGCTCCTTCAGGGCGTTTACAGAACTCAATGGGAGGGAAGTACCTGCTTGTTGGGTCTGGGCTGAAAATCCTTCACATCACAGATTCACAGAAGTTTAGGGCTGGAAGGGACCTCATGAGATCATCGGGTCCAGCCCCCCTGCTCTGGCCAGGAAAGACTGCTGGGGTCAAATAGCCCCGGCAAGGTGTGCGTCCAGGCTCCTTTTGGCCATCTCCGGGGTAAGTGCCTGCACCACCCTCGCTGGGAGGCTATTCCAGAGTCTGGTCACACGAACCGTGAAGACGTTTTTCCTTATATCCAGTCTGAAACCTCCTTCTAGGAGTTTGTGACCATTGCTCTCATTTGCCCCTAGGGTGCTTTGGTGAACAGTTGTTCACCTATCCCCTGATATATTTGTAAGCTGCCACCAAATCCCCTCAAAGACTTCTTTTTTCTAAGCTGGGTATTCCCATATCTGTCAGCCTTGCCTTGTATGGCCTGCTCTTCAGTCCTCTGATCATACAAGTGGCTTTTCTCTGGGCTCTCTCAAGCTTCTCCACGTCCTCCTTGAAGTGCGGCACCCAGAACTGCAGCAGTGCTCCAGCTGCGGCCTCACCAGCGCCGAGTAGAGCGGGAGAATAACTCCCTTAGTTTTGCTTGAGATGCACTGGTTGCTGCATGCCAGTGTACTGTTTGCTCTGCTAACTGTAGCGTTACACTAGTGGCTCATATTCATTTTATGTTCAGTTATGAGCCCCAGGTCCCTTTCGGACATGGCGCTAGCTAGTGTAGCACCCCCAAGCCTGTGAGTCTGTCGCAGATTTTACCTCCCCAGATGGAGCACTTTATACTTCTCAGTGTTGAATAGTGTCTGGTTCTGGTCCACCCATCTAACTAAGCTGTCTAGGTCTGCCTGGATCGTCAGCCTACCCTGAGGCCGATGATCCAGTTGGAAGGGAGGAACAAAAGGAGTGAGCAAGTGACTGGGACCGTGGGGAAGGAAACCGTGCTTACGTTTCCCTTGGACTCTTGCTCCTGAGGGGATGTGTTCAGGGAGGGAGCTGGGGTGACAGAACCAGGCAGGGAAATGCCAGCAGGACACGGCAGGGCATGCCATGGCAGCAGCACTGCCGACCTCCCGGCAGCCTCCCCTTGGACTAGGGGGATCCCTATACTCCCGTGAACGGGATGGTGCAGAGCCTGCACTCACTTTGGTCTCCTGGGGAGGGAAAGCAGCAATGCCAAGTGGGGAGTTTGGACACCCAGCCACCAGTCAGCTCTGGAGACACAAGAGCATCACCATGATTTGCCAAGTTGCTACCCTGCAGAGCTAGAGCTGGAATGACCAGGACCCTCCTCAGTCATTCATATGTGCTCATACATGCACACACACACACACGCTTTGCAGCCAAGACACTGGATTTTTCTATTTTGCCCTTGCCAACAGGCAGTCCAGGCATTGAGTGCTCACCCCCCACATCAGTTCCCCTTGTCGACCGCAACTCCTTTCCTTCTGCTGCTCCTCAGCCCACATGCCTCAGGCTTCGAACTCAGAGGACAAGTCTCTGCAGGAGTTGGGCCTGGCTTCCCTAGAAGATGCTCTGCTGCAGGACAAGCCTCTGGTTGAGAAGCATCCCAGCACCTGCCCCTTTAGGACAAAGAAACGTATCAGTCCTCAGCATGTGGCATCCCACAAACCCTCCAAACACATTGCGGTGTTACCTCAGCCTGACCTCGGTGACAGAACCAGCAAATCCATGCCCTGAATTTATTGGCATGTGTATTTCACATGCATGGGATACAGCAGCATCGTTCAGCTAAGAAGCCGTGACAGGCCTAGGATGTTGGTGTGACAGACTGGACCGTCCAGCTGCCAGCAGCATTCAAGAGGCAAGGCAAATAGGCAGAGGCAGTCCCTAGTATTCACCCCTTCGCACACGCTGCAAGGCTCAATGTGACATATGGATCCTCTGTACCCAGTGAGTCCGCCCTGAGCAGCTCTCCATACCAGCACTGTGCTCGAGTGTGCAGGCCAAGCTAGCAAGGGCACAGCACTCACCCAGGGGGAGGTGGCTGGTTCCTTCACTGTAAAACCCTTCTGCTTGAGGGCACAAAAAGCTCTTCTCCCAGAAACGCCCCCAAGTACCAGCCTCGTATAAGTCATGCCCATCTGGACTTCTCTACAGGGTTTTCAGGTGCACGCACAGTGCCACACTAATGCAGCCGCGCTGCTTCCAGCTGGGGAGCCAAGGCGCTCCCAAGGAACAGATACAGCCCGTCTCTGCGTGGCATCGGCTCGTCTGAGCGCAGCAGGGCGCCGGCTCGCAGACCAGGGGCAGGGCAGAATGACGGGAGCTTTTTAGCACGTTCGCTAGACTAGGTTTTGCACGTTTGGAAGCTGTCGTGCAAAGCTGAGAGCTTGCCCTTGCTACCCATCGCTAGCAAGCGCCATTCAGCGGTCAGAAGTGAAGCGTGCGTGCTGCTGCCGTCTGCTGGAAAGAAACAGCTGATCAGCAGCAGCTCTCCTGGGCTTGCAGGTACTGGTGGAGACAGGCCTTTAGCCTAAGTGCTCTGATCTAGCTAGGGAAGGAGAATTGGAGTCCTGTGTCTGCCTTTGCAATGCACAACGGCCACAAGATGGCCCTGACATTTCTAGGAGCCTGTGGATTTGTTTCAACACAGCAGCTGGTGATTCAGGGCTCTGCAATGCTCTCTGACTGCTCAGTTTTCCTCTTTGTCACTGATTTCCTTTCAGAGGAATGGGCAATAAACTAGAGAGAAGAGCCCCTGTGCCGCCTCTGTCCCAGCAGGTCTTTGATACCATTTCAAAGAGTCCTTCCTCGAGGATATGATCTGGCTTGACCCGTTAGCCAGTGCCAAGGGCAGGTAGGAAAGGATGGGGCAAGAGAGGATTCAATGCTGAAGAGGTGGAAAGAGATGACACTCTAGGTGTGAAGAGGAAGGAGTGCTTAACCCCCGTGAAAACGTCAATGCAGAAAGAGTGGGTCAATTCTAGACACAAGGCAGGTGGATACCCTGCACCAGAGAGAAGAGGGAGCTGAATGCAGGTGACAAGGAAGGAGGGGAAAAATAAGCAGTGCAAGCAGCAAAAGAGGTCCTAACTCATGAACAGAGGATGATGCTGTGTATGAAGCTGCCGTGGGGAAGTGTCTTTTTCTTCCAGAGGCCAGAAGGACATTAGTCATACTCCTGGTACATGCTCCTGGACAGGTGTGACATTTGAAGTGCTCCAAAGCACTCCAAAAACCAAGGGTGAAGATGTGCGTGCTTGCAGAAGCATTTCAAAAATGGCCAAAGTGCATCCTGAAATGTCTATGTGGCTCAGTGGTCCTCCAGCATCCCCCAGTGCACCATCCCAACAAGCCAGCACTGTGGGAGAGAGGGAGGAGCAAGGTGGCCAGCCGGTGAGCGCTCTCCTGTCCGCAGGAACTGCTGCAGCCCAGAGGCGTGTGCAGGGATGCCTGCTCTCTGGCCCCCTGGCTGGAGAGCTGCACTGTTTCATGTGTTCGTGGCCATTTTAAAGTGCGTCAAGGGTAAGGGGCGCGTGCCCACACAGCACTGAATTTGAAGCGCTCTGAAACGCCGCATGCTTGAAGCATGCGCCCGTCTATGGCCTGTGACACTAGACTGCACGGATTTCTTCACATCTGGTTTCCCCACCAGCACCCCAAAAACAAAGGCTTTAACCCCTGTCTTGCCCTTGCAGAAAGCAAAGCGAAGCACTATGCCAAGTGTTTCATGAAGCTAAAAGCAGGAGGTACAACCACCAGTGATTCAAGAAAAGTAATACACTGTGCTTCCCCTGTTTTCACGAAGCCGGTACCACCTCAACCAGGCACTTGAGCAGAGGATCAATGGCAACTGGAATCTGTCTCCAGCACCACTCCTCCTGAGACGCTCATGGGGGTCTCCCCCCATCCGATGACGTCTCCTCTCAG
This sequence comes from Crocodylus siamensis, assembly GCF_052110815.1. Classification (NCBI taxonomy): domain Eukaryota; kingdom Metazoa; phylum Chordata; order Crocodylia; family Crocodylidae; genus Crocodylus; species Crocodylus siamensis. The sequence goes on along the minus strand of NC_143406.1, from coordinate 9,379,342 downwards.
CTCATTGTGTTTGCATAGAGCAAGTGCTCGAATGTCAGCATGACTGAGAACCTTGTTCCAGAGGTTCACATGGCTCATCCAGCCTATGAACCTGTTGGAGAAGATCCCAAGAAGATTGTCTCTGTCCTTCCCGAGGACAAGGGTCCCTCCAGCCTGGGTCGCGTACCCCTTCTGGATACTCTTCTCCCTCCCTACTGCCCCATTAATCCACAGATCTGCTGTCCCAGAGTGGGATGTCCAGGATACACAGTAGTGGAGCCACTCCTCAGACCTATGGTGCAGGAAGAAGTTAATAAAATGGCCCCCAACCCACAGCCCCACGTCTGACCCCACGGTCACCACCAGCTCATTGTCTCTCTCTGGGGTGGAATAGGAGAGAACCGTCTGACTCCCACGGTTCTGGATTTGGATCCAGAAGCACACGGTGAAGGACTGCAGCACCATGGCACGGAGGGGCCGGACAGTCACGTAGCTCTCGATGTTGTCGGCGGGGAAGAAGAACGCTGGGAAAGCACGAGATTGAGCACCTGAAAAAACCGAGCAAGGGGCAGTCGTTACATATCCTTAAAGGCTCCCTGTGCTACAAGGTATGTTAGGGGACAAGACTAGGGCCTGACCTACAAGCTGCCGGGAGGGACAAGTCTTGTGAAAATGTAAGCCAGTGAGACTCAGGAGTTGTAGTCCTGACTGTCTTGCTGACTTGCTTTGAGCAGGTGTGTGAGCTCCCTCCCCGGCTGATGACAACGTATGCTATAGGGATGCCGTACGTTTTAGCTCTTTAATGTTTGAAAAAACATTATGTGCTGAACTTCGGAGACGGAAGAGCAGAGCGTTGTGGCTGTCTCTCAAAACGTCATCTGGACCAGACAGAGGACCGGGTTCTACCCTCATATGTCCATATAGTGTCCGCTGATATTTAAGGCAGCCAGGACAGAGCAATTCTTAGGCCCTCAGTTCAGGGACATAGGGAGCGATTTCCTGTGCAAATGAAGCTCTCAGAAATAATAAGCAGGTGCTCGTTTCTTACCCCTCAGGTGCACTCCCCCCAGCAGATGTTTCCTCACGTCCTGGAGCAGAGCCTGTATTTGCTCCAGTTTCAAGGTGAGGTCTTCTGGGTGACACAGTTCTAGAGCAATGAAACAACAGCATTTGCAACCAGATCTACAGGTAACAGGCGGACGTTTGTACACGCCACAGGGACACTTCTGGGCCTTCCTAACGCTGGAAACACTGGGGAGTCTCTCTGTCGCGCAGGACCTGTCTCCTTTACAGGGCATGTTGGGGAATCTCATTGAGGGAACAGAGCAGTTGCTGACCACATGGTCTTTTTAAGGGAACTATAGTGCAATAGCAACCATGCAATGGGAAGCCAATTTCTGCTCCCACCAATGTCAATGAGACCACAATTGGTCCTCTTGCCTACCCTGGACCCATGCTCCGTTGGCCATCATTTCTCTTTTTGCATGAATGCATCTTACTGTTCATTTCTTTCCTGGCCTCAGCCTCACCTGGAGACAACCCCACCCCTCGCCCCCATATTACCTTGCTCCACTTTAGCTTTGAAGGAGGCTTCCACCACCCTGTCGTTGAGGGGCTGTGCGTGCCGGTAGTCGTTTCGCAGGGTGTTGTTTTGCCAGTCCAGCAAGGTGTTCTCCAGCAGCTTAATCTTTAAGCAAGACACAGCACAGGAAACAGAGGGGAAATGGATAGATGACTTTTAAAAAGCAAGCTACCCTCATCAGACAAGTGGCTCATGAGCTGCAGATCAGACCCAACACTTTATTGGCAGAACTGAATTGAGACATTGCATGTCAGGACAGAGTGGCATTAGCAAGGCAAAGAAACAAAAGAGTAGAACAGCAGGGAAGCCAGGAGCTAAATCTGCCACTGTCCAAAGGAGCTGGAGGAGGAAATTGTTGTGAGCACCTGCCCATCACTATCCATGGAGGGGAATTTTGCAATTCTTCCTATTGTGTTGCTTGATCACAGCTATCTCTGTCCTCAGCTTCCCCCCATTGGAATGAACAGCTGCCTGTTTCAGATGCAAATCCACCTTGCTCACCACCAACAGAGCCTCTTCACTCATTTTCTCCTGCCTTAAAGAGGCTGCAGGCAACATTATTCATCTAAGGAAAATGAAGACCCATCAATCAAAACCCCCTTATTCTCTCTCTCTCTTTTTTCTTTCTTTCTTTCTTTTTTTTTTTGTTTTCCTTTTTTTGGGTCTCTGTCCCTCACTAAATCCTACTTTCTGGACCTTGGTGAGGTACAATGACAGGCAGAGGCTTGTCCTTCCTAAGAGGTTCTGATTGCTGTTCGAAAGGACAATGCATCCATGGTCACCCATGGACTTCCTTGTGTTCAGGATCAGGAACCTGGAACAACTCAGGTCATGTTGAAGGCCTGGGCTAGAGTGCAGATCAGTCGTTTTCAACCTTGTTTCATTTGCAGACCTCTTAAATTTTGAATGGAGATGCAGACCCCTTCAGAAATTTTGAATGGAGGTGCAGACCCCTTTTGATTTGTAAGTGTAGGCATTCACATAGTTTTGATTGATTATAGTCGTCTTTTGTGGACCCCTTAGATGTAGTCGAGACCCACCAGATAGCTAAAGCCGACAACTGGCCATTAGCTGAAATTAGCTCATCTATTTATACAGCGCACATGCAAACAAGAGAAAATGGATTTTCCCAAAATACCAGTCATTATTTTGTAATTACCATAATCTGGCCAGAGGCTTCATGACACTTCTTTTCTTACGGTAAAGACTCTGTCTCAGCAGCTTGGCCTGCTTTAGTCTGGGCTTTCCTGCCACTTTATTTTTGTAGGGCTCCTTCACTGGTGCCTTTAACTGAACAGGGGGCTTATCAACAATGGCAGCTATACTCTGGAGCTGCAGAGATCTTAACTGAAACCCCTCTTGCTGCCATGCATCTGCAGCCGCTCTTGTGCAGTTGGGCAGGGAAAGAGAGAGAACAGGCTCTGCATCTCCTTATGTCAGACCCACATTTGGTCTACAGAATTCATACTATAGAGGATGTTGCCATTACCCTAATGCCAGGGCTGACTTGTGCTGTGTGGACATAGGGCTGGCACAGTTCACAGCGGCAGAGGGAATGACAGCAGACAGTCTCTGATTCCAGCAGGGACAGTCAGGCCATGCTACTAATGGTGGTGCTGCTGAGGTTCGTTTCATTCCCACCTATAAATAATAAATCGGGGGAGCTGCTCTGCCAGCTGTAGTCAAAATGAGGGTTAAGAACATTCAGCCCAACGCTAGTAACCTGGTGCAAGGCTCGGTGCCCCCACCTAGCACTGCTCTCAGATGCTTAGGTGCTTTTTCTAACTATTTTACAGATAAAGAAACTGAGGCTCCAGGAAGTGAAGGCCTTGCAGGGAGTCTGGCAGAGCTGGGATGAGATCCTGGAAGGCTGGAAAGAGTAAGTGATTCTCTCACTGCTCCATGAAGCAGGCAAGCAGTTTTACCATTGCACAGACTGAGCAACTTGAGTGCACTGGGCGGATTTCAGTGCTGGTCAAAACACCCAAAGCTGAACTTGGCTCAGAGGAGACAGGGGTCTTACCCCTCTTGACCTTGCACGGAGTTAGCCTCTGAGCAGGGCAAGAACTGGTTCCTCCTTGCACCGTGCTCAGGCCTTGAGCTGGCCCTATGTCTATCAAGCAGCATTACTAGCTTTGTTCATAGCCTTCAGTCAATAAGACAGTGGGCACCCTGCCTCCTGCACAATCCATCACAGATCTGCCCCCCTGGGCTCCAGTGCTAAGCAACAGGCCTAGCACTACCTGGGCCATCCCAATATCCTGTGTAGCCAAAAAGGGGGAAGGAGGAAAATATCTGCTGCTCTCCCAAGAATCCAGGAGAGTGGGAAGGAAGGAAAAATGCTGTATCCACTTATACGTGGCCACAGCTCATGGCGATAGCATGGGCCTGGAGTTCAGCCCGCGATATGGGATTAGTGCTGTTCTAGCTATGGTGACAGTGCCATGGTAGCCAGGCCCCATGGCAGAGACAGCCCCACTAACACAGATGAATACCGTGATCTTGGGCACATTATTTACTCTCAGTGCCTCAATTTCCCACCTGTAAAACAAGGATGGCACTACTGCTCTGTCTTGCACAGTTTGGGGCGGTGAGCCTTAACTCACTGCTGCCTCTGCAGAGCTTTGACTTCCTTGGCTGGAAGGACGTACGTCCAGAAGCGAGCATCATTTTATGGCATCACTGCTCCGTTGATATCACTCAGTGACCAAATGCCCGACAGGCATACGCCTCCCGGGACCCTGCTGCATTTAGGACAGCTGGGAAATCACCAGAAAATGGAGAGGGGAGGTTGGGGGCAAAAGTGAAGGAGGAGAAGTGATTGTGCAGCCACCAACAAGTGAGCGTTACCTGTGTGGGTGACAGGATGATGGGAGAATCGAAGACAGTCCAGATGACGCTCTCAGAGCATGGTGGTGTAGTCAGTGAGCCTGGGTACCTGTAGAAGTGCGAGAGGTTTTCCGGCAGCATGGCCCGGACGTCCAGCGATGTGAGCCTCATCGATTGTCCTGGGCGGGGGATGTGGAAACAAGGTGCAGATGGTGAGTGCCGGAGGAAAAGCACAGTGGGGCCAGACTGCTTCCCCACGAGGTAAGCCTTGAGAAGCCGCTTCCCCGACTACCAGGAGATCTTGCCAAGGGCAATGGAAAGGGACCGCAGACATCTCCACACAGCACATTGCAAAGCCCTGCACACAACCAAGCTAGCTCAGGTGCCAGCAGGACAGACAGTCACGTGGCCCTACACATGAGAGTGAACACAGGCAGGGGAGTGCCACATTCACGCAGCTAGACTGCCCCTCGCACCTGAGCTAGCTCCTACTTCACAGGGCGCTGCCTCGTGCCGTGGGCCCTGTGTGCTGCCGTACCGTAAACCATTCCCAGTAACAGGACCTGACAAGGATGGGCTGCAGGATTAACACGTCTTCCTGACTCTGGATGCCTCAGTGATGACGAAGCACCATGGAAAGGCCAAGCACAAGCAAGAAGAGAATTTTTTTCTATGGTTGGGGTCATCCCAGCTCCCTCAGCGGTTTCCCCCAGAAATAGCCCAGGATGGATTTTATGGGCACTGAGTGACACTAGCATTTGCTGGAAAGACCTGACTGCACCGGCGACTTTGTCTGCCGGGGGGATCTGCAGCAGAGCTGGCTGCCTAGCTGGAGAGTCCAGCTTGGTGTGCTCAGGGTTGCTCAGCTCTTGCAGAAGCCAGGTTTTTCTGAGATGCTTCAGGCAGAGTTTTGTTAGCCTCTAAATGCCCATATGGCTTCTACCCTGCTGTACAAGTAAGGTTTCTAGCATTTACAGCTTACCATCCTGCTCCACGTGCAATGTGGAGGCATGACGCAGTCCCCATGACTACTGAGCATGTGGAGCAGGCTGCGTGCTGCCGAGGCAGGTGTGTGGCCCCATACTCGCATACTCTGGGCAAGCATGTGTCATGAAATTATGCCCAGCAAAACCCCTGACTAGATGATGATGGATGACCAAAGCCCTCCCAAGTTTTTAGCTCCAGTAGCGAGTGGTTAGAGTGCCCCCAAGGCCTCCCTCACTTCATCTCAGCACCCAGACTGAGCCACCTCCCCAGCTGGCCTCAGGAAGCTTGCCCTCTCTGCAGCTGAAAGAGATGTGGGCCCAGGCAAGCTGCAGGTGCGTGGTCTTCAGTGTGGGGATTGCTCCTCCGGAAGGGAGAAATCCTTGGGGTCTAACCTGGTCCCTGGAGCCAGGACCCCTTCCCCATGGCTCTCCACCCATTGACTCCAGGGCAAGGTGCAGTGGCACAGCTTCAGGAGGAAGGCGGGGGGAGCAGATGTGTAATGCTTAATCTGGGGGCTGATGCCTACAGCACTCTGCTGAGAAATCAGAAAGCCACAGAGTCAAGCCCTATTGGGTTCAGAGGGCCTAGACCCTGGGTGTCCTACTTCTCTAACCCTTCAGTTAGTGGGTAAAACATGGGGGAAGGGGTCCTGGCTTTTTCTGGGCCACAATTTATCGTAGAACTAATGTTCAGGCACATACAGACAGAGCCTGTCCGACCAGAGCACAGCCTACCGCACATGCTCAGGAGCCATTTGCACACTTGTGTGTCCTCACTGCACGTGTAAGAAGATTGCAGACTCTGCCTAAGTGCAGAAGCTGGCTGGGTGAGTGCCATTTGGGCATGTGAAATGAAATGGGGTTCTGCCTTATATTTTCTCCGATCCAAGAACTGAGGATGGAGGGGGAATCTCCTTGTTTTACTGCCCGCAGCAACTCTCGTGATAAGAGCAGGGGCATCCTGCAGAAGGATCCTTGTTTCTGGGGTTCACAGGAGTGATGCCTCCGAGGTGCAGGGATATAGCATGGCTGAGGATGCCTAGTTATGCAGCGCCGCTTTGGTTTTAACGTAAGTGCAGCAAGCTGCCCAGCAGCCCTCCCTTTTCTCAGCAACAGCCACAGCATACAGGGTAGTTGGTGAGCCAACAAATGGGGCTGCCTGAGGCTTGTAGAGTGCAAATGAACTGGAACAGCCTTAGCAGCTGGGGCTGGCTGGCTGAGTCAGGGCCCTGGCGCTGTCATGCAAGAAGAGGACATGCAAGAGCAGGCTATATTTGGATGTTTCAGGGACTGCCTAAGCCAGTGCCAGCTGCTAGAAGGCTGGGGCCTGCTGCTTTGGAGGTTGTCTCCTCTTGAAATGGTCACTGTGCCCATTCTTCCAAAAAAACATGCTCCGGCAGAGCTAGGGACTAACTGAAAAAAATCGGAGGGTATTTTCCTGGGGATCGGACTGGGTGATTTACAGTGGCTCTTTCTTCGCCTTATATTTCTGAGACCCTACATCTAGGCAAAGAACCCCAGCATCTCAGGCCATCTACCAGTCAAGCCTGGTCAGGTCTGACCCTAATCAGTCCTCTCTTCTCTCCTTGGGCTCGGGCTGCCTTCATCAGTGCTTGCCCCATCCAGCATTCATGGGCACTGGCATCCCAGACCCCAGGAATGGAGGGGGGAGGAGGGTGCAGGGACTTACCTGCATATCTGATTTTGGCCAGGTTGGAAATGAATTTGCTGTAGTAGGTGTTCTCAAAATGTCCGTCCTAAAAGGAGAGGAGGGGCGGGTGAATGATGTGCGGTCAGGTCGTACCCCTGCACTTGGACAGTTCGGCTTGGGAGATTCATTGCTGCTGGAACCCTTTTGAGCATGAGGAAGGGGAAACTGAGGCACAAAGATGCCACAGCTGAGAGTTTTAAACTTGGGAACCTGAAGTTGGACATACATGCAGCTAGCCGTATGTGTGCGCCTGAGTGAGTGATGTGGTTGTCAGGTACAGAGCATCTACAGTCCCTGTTGGCTACTCTAAAGGTTTTGCGGGTACTCAGCACCTCTGAAAAATCAAGCCTGTTATTTCAGTGTTTCAGCAGTGAGTTAGAAGCCCACCACTGGGAAAGTCTGACCTGAAGTCGCACGGTCTCTCTTGGCCTAAATAAATCACCTAAAATCAGCAGATGGACTGAAAGGAAAAACCCGAGAGTCCCAAGCACCAAACCCCGCTCCCCTCCCAGAAGGGGCAGTGGAAGGAAGGACCATCCCCACCACCGTTCTCTAATCGGTCATGAAAGGGGAAAGCTCTTGAGGGCACGAGCTGCCTCCTTATGATGTGTGTGAACGGCATCCAGCACCAAGGAGCTCTGTTCTCAGCTGGGCCTCACAGGGGCTACTGCAATGTGGGCAATACAGCCCCATGCCCGTTCCCTCCCTGTGACCTACCACATACAGGAAAGCGAGCACAGCCAGCCCGTTCGGCTTGTCTTTTGCTTCTTCGAAACTGGAATAGTTGCCAGAGTTGTAATGGACAATGTGCAGCTGCAGGGACAAAATGGGGTCAGTCAGAGAATTGGGACTGATGCCTTCACCACCATCAGCCCTTGAAGGAACAGTCCCGGGCTGAAGAGCTAATCGGTGCCCCAGGTTCTCCGATGTGCCTGCATCTGTGTGAGCATGAAACCAGGGTTGACTTTGGTTTGCAGCCTGCTTGCGTGATGGGGCTTGCACAGCGCTGGCTGGAGAGGTGGTATAGTCCACCGGGGCCATACGTGGGTTCTTGGCTCAGGCTGTTGTGTGACTTGGGCTTATGCGCTCCATCTCTTGTCTCTTCTCTATTCAAGCCATAAGCCCTTTCAGTCATGACCTGTGTCTTACTGCGTTTGTACAGATTATGATGAAGTGAGTTCAGGCTCACAAAAACTTATGCATCTTGGATTTAGCTAGTCTGTAAGGTGCATCTCTACTCTGCCTTCTGTCTGACTCTAGACTAACATGGCTAAAGTAACTACCTCTCTCTGCACAATACACCACCCGCTTGGCCCAATAGTCTCCAGGTTCTACTCAAATGCAGATCGTAGCAGCTGGGCCTGTATTCTTCTGCCTGTTCCTCCCTTTCCTCCTCCACCAAAGCTGCTAGCTGAAGGTACAGTCCAACTGTTAATGCCAAAAGACCCTTCTGTGTATATTGCCTGCTCAGCTAAAACTCATGAACAGCTGCCAGCAAGACTGCGCGTAGCAGCAAGCCTGAATTTGGTCCGAGTCCAGGAAAGAGAAGCCCAAAGGTAACCATGATTCCCTCTTTGCTGTTAAAAGAGAAAAGGGGGAGGAGAGGTGGGGAACAGATCTGACACCCCTGGGTGCAATGATGTATGTTGGCAGGTGGAGGAAACAAACACTTTGGGATTGAACTGAAGCCCACGGGACTCGATAGGAGCTTTTGCTTTAGTTTAAATATTAGGGAAGGAGAACGAGCTCCTGTCAGTCAACCTTTTGCTAACTGTGTAGCTGCAAGTATCAGGGAGACGAGAGCGTTTTTGTCCCTTTGGCTTTCTAGGTGCAGGTTCTCTGCTGCATGTGACCCTATATGACAGAGTCGGGCCATTCCCTTCTCTCAGTTGAACTGTAGTGAAGTGGACCCCCAGGACAAACTGCTAAGGTGGAGATTCATTTCTTCCACATCCCAGAGCACGCATGAGCTTTAGGCTGACAAGCGTGGGCAAGGAGCAGCCAGGCAGAAGACGGCAAGTCTATTCATCAAGGAACCTTTGAATCAGGGATGTTTTTTCATCTGTGGCAGGGTTTTGATTGCTGAGCGCAGCCTGAAAGAGCTCTGAGCAGGGAAATACTAGAGCTTTTCACTCCTCTGTCTCCTATCTTTCTTGCGAGAACCCCCAGCTCGGTCCTCACCCAATTAGTCTGTCGCAGACAATGGCTGTGACTCAAATATCGGGCCAGACTCAAAGCTGTGCATTGCAACAGTAATGCCAGCTCTCATGAAAAAATCCCAGGACTCCTGATTTCCAAGTCAAATTAACTCTGACTCATGATCTCCTGATAAGAAAAAATCCTGAGATTTGATCTCTCTCTGGTGCATGTAGAGAGTGGCAAGCTGGTAAGTCTGTGGAAGGGAAGAGGCAGTATCAAGGCCCCCATGGCAAGAGAGGGAGTGGGGCAGGGGCTAGAGTGAACAGAGCCCCGGGGCCAGGGCGAGGCACGCAACAGAGCTGTGTGTGGCTGTCCGTCTGTGTGGGTGTGTGTGTCTGCCCCTCACTCCGAAGCCACAGCTCCCCAGTCCTGCTGCTGCCTCTCACTCCTAACCCCCAATACCCCACACCCTGCCAGGGTGTGCAGGGACCCTCCCTCCCCCCCCCCGGGCTCCAAAACCCCCCCACACACAGTCCCCCACACCTTCACAAATACCACCGTCCCACATGCACATTTAAAAATAGCATCTCACGATTTACATTCCAAATCTCTTGATTTTTCAGAGTTTGTCTCGTGATTTTGGACACGGTGGGGTTGGCAATACAGTTGCAAGCTTTGAGGGACTTCTGCCTTGCCTTGTCTATTTTCCACAGAGTGCAGGGGTAGATCAAGCATTTTTATGCCCAGAAATAAAGGCAGCAGGCCAATTCTTGTCCCAGAGAGTGCGGAGTATTGGAGTTTTAGTCTTTGCTGCCTGAAACTGTTTGTAGCCACCTGGGTAAGATGGGCGCCAAATGCTACCAGAGCAGAATTCGACGCTCTGCTTGCTCTCCCCTGGACTACCTGGGGCAGTCAGCAGTTTGCTGGGTGCTGTGTTTGTCAACATTGGTTTTCTAGCAAGAGGATTTCCTGGATTTTTTTATCCAAGTGGAAAAGGCAAGCCCGCAGGCAGTCCACCTGTGGGGGACAGCGCGTCTGCATCTGAACAGGTACCTCTGCAAAGTATCTCATTCCGTCTATGGTGTGTTCAGAGCCACTGGTCTCCAGGTCCAGCCCGCCCCAGTGAAGGTGCATCTGGACAGCAGTGAAGCGGCCTGGGAGTCCTTTGGTGATGCGCATGGTGGGCGGCAGATCAATCTGGACTGAAAGGCAGAATCAGGGAACAGCATGAAATCAATGGAAATGGATGCAGCTGGGCCGGGGTGGTAGCCCTCTATGTACTTCAGGGTGTTGCCCCTTCTGCTGAGAGCATCTCAACTGAAGTCAAGGCAAGGTCTTCAGTAAAGCATACAGATGTGTGATCAGTGCCAGTGAAGTCATAGGACTCTCTGCAGCCTGCTAGGTATGGGTTTAAGTACTTCCCTTCCCACAAATCATACAAGTGTTGCTAAGAGCAATTATGCGAGCAGCTTCTATTTAAGTTAAGCAATCATGTGAAGGAGACTGGGACTAGCAAGATCAATTGTGAGTGTGCAAAGCATGGTAGGAAATTCCTCCGGTCACCATTAGCAACTAAGATGTGTCTAAGGGTCTAGGGTAGAGGAAGTGACCTCTCCTGTATCTGTGATGAAAGGAGTTGTTGGTATATCAGCCTGGCATGCCTAATAGATAGCAAGTACTTGATCTTTCCACAACAAACTGCATAAAGTAGCATTAGGGTTGCAGAGGGAACCTGAGAGCAGAGAGGTTTCTCCTGAAACTCTTTCTACCTAATTGTTGCCAGCCTGTTCAGAGCTTTGGCTGTCTGAAGCATGTCCTAAGTTCGGGCTCTGCCTCAGGGAAGCACTACCATGATGACAGTGACTCTGGATTAGAAGGGAAAGTCTCTCCTTTACAATAACTCCTTTTCCCAGCCTCCCTCACAGCAGCAGGGCTGCGGGCCACTTAAAATCCCTGTAAGCAGGTTGTTCCCCAGGCCTTGGTGATAATGAATTAATCCTCAGCCTTTATATGTGCCTTTCATTTGATGGGGCGCTGTGCAGTTTCCTTAGCAACAGTGTGTCCATTTTACAGATGAGAAAAGGGAGGCACAAATGAATTAAACATCCTTGCCCCTGATCATACAGTGGGGAAAAGGTTCATTCCACCTCTTGCAACAATGTACAAACTCAAGGGACCCCATCCCACAGGGACGGGCATGATAGGCAGAAATAAATCAATTATTCTGAGAGAATACGAGGGAAAAGTTTGCGGAGACCATTTTGGATGGTTGAAAGAGGATCATTGGAGTGCCCGATACAGGAAGCACACTGGTAATTATTACACCACACATTACCTTTACGAAAACAGTATCTAGTGAGAGATGCAAATCCTAAATATTTGCTTTCCTGTTGAGGTACCCTGCAAGCCAGAGGGTCACATTGGTAATGTGTGTTCTTTGTTCTGTTTAGGTTGAACAGAGATACCCACCTTGTTCTCCCTAACAGTAAGTCCCAGCAAGTTACAAAAAGCTTTTCATTCCTTAGAAATAAACACAAGCCCCGATTCATAATGTTATGTTTTGGATGCAGAAGGAGAAAGGGTCCTTTGTTCAGGCAGACGAGCTAAAAACATGGCTCTTTCTAACATGCCCAAAGCATCAATATTGTGTTGCAAACAGCTCCATTGCTTATTGTGTAGACACATGCTAACTCTTGTTTTGTAATAAGGGGTATTTACTTTACCAGGGAACTCATTATAGGTTGTTCACTCTGCAAAGCAGGGGGCGAAGAAAGCAGCTGGGAACATGTGCTAGGGATAAAGTCCTGTCTGCTGTGTAGTTGAGAATACACTGCTAAGACAGCGTGAACATACCTGAGGGCCGATTCTCCTGCAGCCATCACCCAGTATAGCCATTTACCTCTGAACTGGTAGAGTCTCACATCTCCTTTGCTCTCATTTGACACAGAGAACAATCAGGTTCTGAGCTGTCCATCTATACCCGCCTGCAGGAGCTCCAGCGCCTGGGCAGAGGTCTGACAGTTTTCATACTGCCACACATCACTGGAAAGCCTGAGCTCAGACTAGGCATGGTGTAACTTGGGATACTGCCCGCTACAGGATGAAAAGTCAGGGCTTCGTGTGCCTCTATGATTGGTCTCCACAGGGGACAAATAGCTTAACGCTACTGCGAGCTAATGCCGATTCATCTTTAGCAAGAATTAGCCTCTGCAAAATAAGTCACTCTTTAGACTGCGTAAGAATGAGCTGATAGGATTTGGGTAAAATGCTCGTAATCGCCTGTGGAAAGGTAGCGCATGTCCTGGAGGGAGGTGGAAGAGGCATGTCAGCTGGGTGCTGAGAATTTCCCAGCATTAGGCCCCATCCCTCAGAGTGCTGACTGCCCTTTATTCCCCTGGATCAGCACGGGGAGGGATCATTCCCTTAAGAAGGCAAGAGCTAAATGCCAAAATGCTTACTGCAGGGATTCCTAGGCAAGGGAATGCTAGGATACTGATGCCCTGCATTGAGGCCAATCCCTGATGCATGCGCGCTGCAGTAGTGCAAATGGAGTTTGTTATAGTGAAATGTGCCCCAGGAATTATACAAGTGAAAAAACCAATAAACTCACAGATAGTACTTTGTACAATTAAGGTCTTATGAGTCCAAGGAGAACCTTCCTTCCCCCTGCATTGCACTCTGCTTAGTCTCTCTTGATGTTGCCTAAGGAAAGATTTTCCAGGAGAAAGATAAGACAAGCCACTCCCTTTGGGTGCTGAAGGGTGGCTCTAGGATTTGGCCTGTGTCCCTGATTTAAAATGCCCTGGGTGATGAAGTGAATATCTGCATGTTGATAAGAATGTAAGAAAATACAACTATGCAATCAGAGCCTGGAGAGCGAAACTGGGAAGAATTAATTTGCAAGTAGAGAAGCTGATAATGCCAGCACCAGAAGCTTCAACAGGAATAGTTGGGGGCCCTGGTTCATTAATGATTCTTAGAAATACAGTCACAGCTGCCTTTCTTTAGAGCCAGCATGTCTCACTGCTCTCTGCTCCCCACTTCATGTCTCCAGTTTTCCTTTGAGCAACGAGGAATGAAAGAAGATAAGATAAGAGTGCTCCAGCCATCTTTTATTAATAGACAGATTTTTTTTCTCCCTCAATGCCAGGACATTCCTTACTAGCTACTCACTTGTAACCCAAGCCCATCCTCTCAAAGGCCCCTAAGTGATGCATCAGGCAGCATTTTACAGTAGGCCAAGTGCTGGGCTGGGCAAGAAGCCAGAGTCCCTGAATTCCAGCCATGGCCCTGAGCTGGGGGGGTGATTACAGGCAAGTCACTAAATCCATTGGGGGCTTCAGTGTCTACCCTGCAGAAGTGGGAACAGCAATATTTACCCACTGCCAGTAGGGTTATGTGATCTGTTCATGTTTGTAAAAGGGCTTTCAGGACTGCCTTGTCCTTTATGTTGTTGTTTGCACCTGAATGCAAATTACCCCGAATTCGAATTTTCTAGTGAAAGCACAGGTGGCTTTGACTCGCTTACCATGGGTGCAAAATGAAGACATAAAGCTCACCGTCAGAACAAGTCCCACTAAGTACTAGATAGTATGAGAGGTCTAGCAACATTCCTAGGCGCTGCTGGTCTTTAGGGCTAGGGACAGAAGTCACACAAAAACCAGCTTAAGTGATCAGAAACTGGTTTACACTTGTAACAAAATAGAAGTTCAGTGCGTGTAAACCAGATTCAAAATGGCTGAAGCTGGTTTAAGATAAACCTGGTTGAATGTAGTATCAGACTTCAGTGATTTAGGTCAAACCAGTTTGTGAAACTTCTGTCCAAGACCCCTTCCTGGTTCAAGTTAAATCTGAGTCCCCCAGCATCCCAGCATGCTCTGCAGCCCTGGGCTGGGTTGTGCCGTCTGCTCCAGAGAGTAGTGCTGGCCCCAACCTTCTACTCCCTAGCTGGACCATGCAGGGGCTGGCTCACTGCACCCCTCCAGCAAACCCCAGCTGGGGTCTGCAGCCAGGGAGGGTGGTTAAACTCACCTTCCCCCCCAAGTACAGAGATGCCTTGCTGGCTTACTCTGTGCTGGCTGTGACTGTGAACTACAAATCCCAGAGGCACCTGGAAGCAGGAAGAGGAAGTGCTGAACAATCCTGTGGAGTCCTGCTGCTGCGAGTGTGGATTGTGAATCCCAGAGACCTCAGGGCCAGCCAAAAGAGAAAGCAAATACGCAGCCCATGCTGGCTACGTGCCAGACAGCTGTGCTCTAGCAGCCCTCGGTTTCTGGCCTAAGCCACTACAGGCATGTGGTTGCATTTCCTGAATCAAAAGTGAATGTCTGTTTATTGTTTCGATCTTTGCAGCTTAGACTAACCTGCAAAGACTGAATCAATTCGGCCTCAGATGTTTTGACCGTCTGTACTTAGCCTAGGAATGATACTGTATGTGCCCTTTTGAGGAATGAAGAACTGCATCTTCTTTCTGTTGCTTATACATATGCTGCTGACAGGGTTTCCCCACCAGGTAGGAAAAAAAAAATCAGCAAAATTTGGAGAATGGAATGAAATGAGGTTACAAAGCGGAAAGCTGAAATAGCTGAAGTGAGGAGGGGGAGGCTTGAAAAAGAAAGACAACACTGTGCATGTCAGTAAAAATAAAAACAAACCAAAACTTCCAAGTGTCAAAAGGTTACCTGCATGTACACACGCTGAATAATCCTCTAAAAGTGTTTGCTCTGCAAGGAGAAAGAGAACTTCCTATCCAACTGGCAGGAGGCAATGCTGCTGCCAGCCAGCTACGGCACTGGGATGGGCTGGAGGGAACACACCTGCTAGTCAGCCATCCATAAGCGGGCTGCAGGGTGTGTTGGCCCAGTAAGGAACACCTAACTATGACAGGATGCCTAAATTAATCCGAGGTACACATACCTCCTTATTAGATCGCTGCCTTGTTGTATTGGGTGCTGCATTACAGTCGTATCCTCAGTGTGGCAGAAGACATAGAGGAACTCGATTAATTCAATGTTACATTGTCCTGTATGTACAGAGATAGACACAGGACCCATATCTACATCTAAGCACGCAAAGTAATAAAGCAACTGAATTCATACAGTTCTTTGATCTCTTCTGCTTGCACTGAATTTGCTATACTGCCTCCTACACTGTACAGTTCAAAGCCCCAGTGGATGTAGCCCAAGCCCTAACTGTTATTTCAAAAGGTAGGACAGCGTCTGGTTATATAATCATTACCAGCAAAGTTACCTGAGGCAGGGTTTGCTGTCCCTTCCAACTTGCTACAAAGGGTGGGTCTGATCCTGCAGGATAATGAGTCCCCAGTCACATCAGTGTAATATGACAGTCAACAGATCTGGAGAAAGTGGATGGGGGGTTCAAGAGGAGCCTAGTTTAGGTGACCCTGGGGTCTCAGGAAGGCAAAGCGGTGACCATAGGACCACTGGACAAACATTGTCCTAGGGCATGCTCAATAAAGAGCATCTCCTTGGCCACTCTGATGCTTATTGCCTTTGAAACGATGGGGGGATGTGGGCACTCAGCCCCGCACAGGCATTCTTTTGTGCAGGTAAGGCAGGGACCCGTGCACTACTTAAGACCACAAAGCATAGCTTAAGTGCATATGGGTCTCTGCACAGGATGCCTTGTGTGGCAGAGCCCACTGTTTCCTCCTCAAAGGGATGGACGGCCTGACCCTCGCTATTCCCAGCACAGGCTGCAGGAGTTGCGGGTGCTCAGTATATTCCAGGATCAGGCCCACAGAGCTCTACCACTGACTTAGGTGAGAGCAAACCTAGGCTATAATGACAAGTCCAAAGGTGAAAACAGCCTGTTCACCGTTAATACCAGGGAGCCTGGCTAGAGCTAGTGGTAAAACTGACAGTGAATATGGCAAGTGAGGTGCCCCAGGTCCCAACTGCTGTTTCCAGGCATTGGCCTTCCAGCTCTTTGTCTCATCAGCAACGATGCCTTCTTTCAGAGTAACTGCCTAGGTCCCTGCCACTTACCAGAGTGCCCGTTGTTGGTCATGGTGAAATTCCCTTGCAAGGGTTCGTTGTAACCACTGAGCTCCAGCTGCATCAACTGCGGGTTGTACCTTACCTTCCTCTTCTGAATATCAATGGGAGATTGGTGCTTGCCAGCACAGTCGGCAAAGTGTCTTCCCCAGTGCTCCTCATCCAGCTCTCCTTCTGCAAAGTGGAAGGGAAGAAGGGCAGATGAATACCACACGGCAGGGAATACTGCTCCATCAGTCATGGCGAGGAGGGTTTCCTCTCTTGCCAGCAAGGCAGCAAAGCCTCCTCGCTGGCCAGTTATGACCCAAGAAACTGGGGGCTAGTTAAAACTGTAGGGTCTTGCCTTTGTCACCATTACTCCCCCTACTTCTTTTCTTTAAGAGATTTAATAATAAAGGCTTACTGAATATAACTTGGCACTTACTTAGCACCTCTGTTTCAATGACTTCTGATTAAATCAATTGACACCCATTATTAATGCAGGTAGGTATCATTAACCCATTTTGTTCATGTGGGTGACTGAGGCACGGGGAAGATTCTCGTGCAAATCATCCATCAAGCTAGAAATAGATCCTAGGCGTCCTGAGTCACCAGTCATCTGGACTACACTATGGATTTGACATTCCCTTTCTTTTAACATTTTAAATGTAAACGTCAATACATTTCAGCTTTGGTTCAATCTAAGCACTTAACACTTGCTCCCCTCTTTTTCCCAAAACAATTGTTATCCAAATAGGGAAGCACTGCTTTAAACTTTCAAGGCCATTTGCCTTGCCTCTGTACTCCTATATTTAGGACTTTACGACTAAGTAGAGCTGTTGATGCCATCTCTATCACTCCTCTGGCTTAGAATCAATGTGGAAATCCATCCCTCCCCTTCAACGGCTCCCTTAAAATTTACAATATATTGATCCACTTTGGCCATTTCTTGCCGGGAAACAGTATACCAGAGTCAAGGTGAAAATCCCAAGGTACTGCTGAAATATCTGACTGTGAAGGGTTATTGCAGCAGTTCAAGAGATGATCTGTTTAATCCTATTAAACATTGTTCTAAGCTCCTTCAGCATCCTCCCAATTTATAATTACTGCCACTGCCCCATTAGAAATCCATTTAGCATTTGCCAGACTTTTTCCCTTTCGCTTCACCTCAGGCATGCCAGTTTGCAGGCCATTCGCCTGGTCCCTGCCATTCATTCTGGCATGGGTGCTGTGGAGCTGCAGGCTCCGAGATGCCAGAGATAACAATTGCAGCCCAGTGCCGTCATTGCAATTAAAGAAGAAAAAAAGTGTGCATTTTACTGCCTCTTGGGTGGCAGCAGGAGTCAAGACCCACCGAAGCAGAAAGACTCGCAGAGTCCTAAGCATTAAGAAAAATTTCACCAGGGCGAACATACAAGCAGGCAGGTCTCGCCTCCGTATCGCTGTTCCACACCCTCTGAAACGCGGTCAGTAAGCAGTCTCTAATGGGAAACCTATTCTTTTCTTTTCAGGACCAACAGAAGGTCAGCTTTTTTTTGTCTTTTGTAGAGCCCTGCAAAGATTTTCTCCATTGTTTGGCACCTATTGTTCTGCCTGACAATATACCCCAACAGCACAAAGGAGTCAGAGGGGCTGACACTGAAAAGAACGGCATTCAAGATTACACTGGCATCAATAAAGGGAAATAAATTAGCTGCCGTGTTACTTTTTTTTTTTTTTTTAAACAGAAAAGAGGAAAAGCCAAGCGCTCAAAAGAACAGGACTGCCTTAAGGAAGCTGGCAGAGCCAGTAGCAATTCAAAAGCAGTAGTTTCTTTTGTGGGGTTGTTACCTTTATATGTCCAGTGCATGATGTGAGAGGAGCTGAGCTGCATAAGAAGCAAGTGGAGGACGGTGCCTGCAATCCTCATGGCTCTTGCCGTCTCTGAAATCAGACCTACGTTGGGGAGCGCATGTCTTTAAAAACCCCTGAAAGCATAAATAACAATTTACTCCGAGCCTGGCCCTTCCAGTCTCCGTCTCACCCTTCTCCTCACCCTGTCAGCAATAACAGCAGACACCACCACCGCTATTACGCTTGGGCCGCCCGCTACCACTGCTAGCGGCGGGTTATTGATCCGCTGTCAGAGGCTGCCAGGTCTAATGGAGCAGAAGGTCACACAGCTCGTGTCCTTCAAACCACCTTGACATGTGCTTGATTGATACTTTTTTGCTCCCTTTTGCTCTCTGATCGTTTCTTGTCAAGGGGGTGCAGCACTGCTGTGAGCTTCCACAGAAGCGTACCTGATTGTTCCCTGAAGTGAATGACTTCATTTTTTCCCCGAGCAAGCTTTGGAGGCAGAAAGAGGTGAAGGGGCTCATTTTCAATTGCTCGTATCCAGAGCAGTATTCGAAATTGGTGGGACCCAGTAGTCATCAGGCCCTAAGGAGCAGGTTTTCAAATGCTCAGCGCTCCAAGGAACTGCATTTTCAACATGCACCTAGTCTACTGGACTTGTTTGCCTGGCCCTACTGCAGGGGCCTGAACATTTCGGAAAATCCAAGACCAATGGGCTGGATTTTTAATGTTATTTGACACTAAAAATATGGGTAGAAGCATAGAAGGATTTCTAAAGTACCTAGATGCCTCACCTCCATTGAAGTTAATAGGGATTAAGTACCCAGACTACAGCTTGAGGCACTTGAATATCTTTAGAAATCTGGCCCCAAGCAACAGGATCATGGTCAAACAGCAAGTGAGAGGCAAATCTGGAAAGCAGGTTCCCTGTCTGCTCTTCTGGTGTCCTATTACCATCCTAAAAATCAAGGCTTCTATGCCACTAATATCCTTTTCTACCTAATAGCCCATCTAGGGGGAAAAAACCAAACCCCTATGGTCAAGAATAAAAATCTAAAAGCAAAAGTAAAATAAAGCCCTAATGCAAGCAGCTCAAACAGGTAAGGAGGTAGGAGATTTCACATAAACCCACCTTCTGGGGTTTATATCAGGCTGCAGATAGATGCCATTTTTCTTTTCGGCTTATCTTTTGTAAGTGAACAGTTAATTTTACAAGAGGCCTTTCCTGCCTCTGTGTTCCACGCACTGTGTATTTGAAGTTTGGGAACTGCTCTGCTGTTGAGTCCCTTAACCCAACATGTATTTTCCCCTTCCCTCTAAAGAAGACATTTATTCTGACAGCTGCACTGAACTGTGTAGGGACTGAACTAATCAAACATGCCCTGCAATGCCTTTCGTAATCCGTGTGTATCCAGTTGGGTAAATAGTCCTTGAAATTAGCTGAGGGAGAAATTTCAGGGGTTTATACCTGTTTACACTCCCGAATTCCACACACCACCACACTGAGTGTGAACAAGAGACAAGATAGGAGGCTACTTCTGCATCAGTGTCTCTTCTGTTATCTTGGCTGGCTTGAAATTGCTATGTTGGGCTGGATAGTGTGTAGGGACAATCAATTTCCCTGGTCTGCGCCTCATTGATCGGCTCCCATTCCAAGCTACCGCCAATGTCAGGAGAGCCAGAGATGGGGTCAGTGGGTATTCATGTCCCAGGGAGCAGGCCCCTGACACGTCAGAGCTGAGGGATGTCATTAATGGCGTGTCTTGCAGGTTGACCTGAGTCATCATCACACTGCTGGCAGTCATATTGAAGATGCCTCCAGTTGGGCACCCAGAAGCAATGGTCTCCTCTGAAGACAAAACTCCATTCCTAGAAGTACCTTGCTTCATGTCCTCCCTCACAACCCTCCCATGCACCAGGGATTACACCGGCTGCAGCTTCAGAGACTATGCTGTGAGGATCACACCCTCATTGTCAGGCAGAGCCCAGTTGGCATTTTTCAATGCTGGCATTTGTTATGGGCCAGCTTCGCATCTTGCATAAACTGGCGTGGCTTTCAATGACTTGAACAGAGCTACAAGGGTCTCCAGCTGAGAATCTAGCACTCTGGTTTTAGGACCTTGATGTGCCCTCCAGGGTAAGTGCCTTGAAGTTTCCAAAAGGTCCATGAGCATTCAGATGGTATCTGTAAACTGGCCCCCTTGCACTCACTGTCTTAGAGATGAGGCCATGTCACCTGCAGCCTCAAACCCAGGGCCTTGGCCAATACAACAGCCTACCCCAACCTGCCATCCACATTACTACTTCTATGGGTTGGATGAGGGTAGGGTAGACCTCCATTGATGCCCAAGAGCCCACCCACTCTCTGGGAGTTAAGTGGCTGGTTCATAACACCTGACCAGTCACTTCCCCTATTTAAGAGAAAGAAGAGCCACAGGAAGCATCTGGGCAATAGGTTTCTTCTAGTTTCTAGGCTGTTTTTGGAGAATCTTGGTTCCTGGCCAAGCTCACTTCTGCATGCGGATTGTCTCCTGGTCCTTTGGTTGCCGACTTGATTTGTTCCTGGACTCTGCTTGCCTGCTCCACCTTTGGCTTTAATGGTATGGTTCTCCAACCTTAATCCCTGATTAGCTACCCAGCTCTGGCACCCACATCCCAGTGCTGACAGTGAGTTGCTTTACACAGCAGTGCAGAGAAACAAATGATGCCATACTCTAGCTCCATTTGCTTTGCATTGAGGCCCGACTTAAGAACAGAACAAACCAATTTGCAAGGGCACATGAGAAGCATATTTGAATCTCGAGCCAAGGGGTTGAGGTGTGAAGTAAGGGCTATGGAAGGAATTGTCTCAAAGAAAATACATCACAGATGGGCAGGTGCAACATGTGGCCTTTCTACCCTGCTCTACAGCATGCCTGTTACTGGCAGGGTGCTAGATGATGTGATGGACCAGTGAACTGTCCTGCTACAGCAGTGTAGGAGCTAGTAATTTTAAAAAAGAACTACTGGTTCCCAAGAACTACTCTGAAAGTAAGACATGGTTTCCCCATCTGGGATGTAGCACACAAAAGCAAAGGCACTTGATGGCACACAGGCCCTCATCTGCACAGTTCAGAGCCTAAGTTTCAGGTCTGGTTTTGCAAGCCAGGCCTGTGATTCACAGGTACAGTATGTTCCCTATCAGTTTTGCATGACCTCCAGTGGCTGATCACACCGGCTGCAGTGAGACAAAAAGGCTTAGAGGTTCACCTGGGCTGTGATCACTGCCCTATTTTGTAGGACTCATCCCTGATTTGTGAGTTATGTGGCTTAGGTAAGGGCCTTGGTGATGAATCAGTTTAGCTGATGCCAGCTAGTTTACGTATAGGGTTACCCGCTGGATAAGAAGCAACAGCTCTGCTACGTGGTAAGTCAGCAAAACTATCTGTAATGATGACAAATACAGTGAGGCAGGGAGACCTCTGAGCTGCCCAGGCTCAACCACAATTTGCTGTGGTGGAGCAGTGTATCTAGTTTAATTAACCTTAATTTCATGGAGAAAACAGTTGCTACACTGGGGCTAGACACAATGGGACAGGGTTTTGGAGCAACTACAAATAACCTGCGTTTCTCCATGGGCATGTCATGGCACAGGCAGGCAAATCAGGTCCTTCTGTGATCCAGTATTTGAACCTGGAATTCAGGCCTCTTTTGGGAAATTTAGCCTCAAGCTTTTAGTCTGCTCCTCATTTTTAGCTGCTCTGCCAGGTTCATGGAAGTTAGACATAGAAAAGCCATATTGCATGACTTAACATGCTCCCCCAACCCACATAATCTCTGCAAGACTGATTCGCTGTATACTATAGTATCATGTGCTTGGCCAAATTTTGCTTTCACTGATGTAAAAACCAGGGAAATCTACTGGAGATCCTAGTCACTCTGCAGATGGACAAGATAGAAAGGCAAAGATCAAATAATCTTACAAAAACATTACTTTGAGCAGAATTCGTCTTGTTTTAAAGCGTGACTGGGCATCCATCACTTCCCTTTGGAGACCATTTCGCCATCTAATAGAGCTCACTACTAGGTAACTGTCCTTCATAGTCAACATAAATGTTCCGTTGCTCTACTCATTCCTCCTATCTACGTGCCCTTGTACAACCTCAGAATGCTCCTCCTCTGGTGTTTATACGCTAAATTCTCATAAACAGTTATCACAACACTCCCCCTCCCCCCCCAGCACACAAATGTGCACTTAGTCATCATTTAGCCGAAGACAGAGAGAGGATAATGTGATGCTATAAAAAGAAAAGTGATAAAAGTACCTCTCCATTTCCAGGAGAGCTAAAGATTTCCAGTAATGCTTTGTGCTATCTATGGGTCTGATTGCCCAAAAAATGGGCTTATATTGCTGCAGAGACCATATCTTTCTGATCCCTCAATTGAAGATTTAGCTTAAATGGAATGTGCTGGGGTATATAGAAAGGCTACCAAGAGGACTATGAGCCATGCACAGGATTGAAAAAGTTCTGCTTTCAGATCAGCACCTGTCTCCCGTGGGAGGGGAGGGGACGAGCAGGGCTGACGTGACAGGAAGGGTGGGTATACTTTGGGCCATGGAACCCAGGCCAGGGGTGGGTAACCAGGAGCTCCTGGCACCAACCTAGCAGAAGTTGCAGAGCCCTGCAAAGGAACTCCCCACCCACACCCTTCTTGCAGCAGTGACAAGCCAGCGGCCACCAATTGCACTGTTTGGAGCACAAACGCTTGCACTCCAGAACCCACATGTTGGGCTCGCAGGTGTACAGAGCCTGGTAGCAATTATCGTGGCAGCGCTCCCTAGCTCCTGACCACTTGTTAGGAAGGCTGTGCAGAGTGAAACAGCTTCTCACCAGCTCTCCAACCCTGTCTGCATTCCCTCTCCCTTTTTCTGTAGGAGGGGCAGGGGGGAAGCAGTCACAGCACAGGAGACTTCCTGTATATCTACCTCTCCCATCAACAAGGTCCATGCACCTATTTTCCTGCCAAGCACCTTACCCGTAGTGTACATGGAAGGTGAGCCTTATGTGGCTATACTAGGGCACAGGTTCTGGCTCTTGCCTCTGGAGAACCCTCCCCTTGTTTGTTCTGGGCTGGTAGAGAGGTTTCTCCTTCCCACACCGTGGAGTATTTGTGCTTATTGCTTTTAAAAAGGGCCTCCTTGTTCCAAAACTGGGTTTTGGTACAATTATTTTCCGCTGAACTTGATCTGGAGGTTGGGCTAGTGCCTGCCCATTGTGTTCCCTCGCTTCAGGGGCCAGAGGCAGAGTCTACTCTTCTTTCCCCCCAGCGGATGTGTCAGAATGAAAGTCACTGTTATCCTGTCTGGAGAGACCACTGATGCATTTACGTACCACCTCCAGGTACTATAGTTGATTCCTCATTAGATCCACCATGCAGAGAAAGTGTGCTTACTATTCTGAGTAAGATCAATGAAAGCAGCCTAGCAAGAAATGCGAGCTCCCCAAACCTTGTCACAAATCCACTTTCCCTACAAAAAAAACTCTCTGGAGTTTGCTGCTGCTGCTACTCCATTGTGGGGTAAGTAAGCCCTTTCTCTCTCTCCCTCTCTCTCTCTCCTTTTTTTTAATTTCAAGTCCACTGTATGTTGAGCAGCTGTGACATCCAGTGGCCAAATACAATAGTTTGGTTTTGTATAGAATCCTTCATACACAATAAATACCATCGCCCTGTATAGCACTTTTAATCTGCAAAGTGCTGTACAGACTTAATTAACCCCTGCCAAAGCCCTGTTGGGTAAATGAGTATGGCCAGCCTCATTGTACAAATGAGAGGTGAGGACAAAGTACTGGGAGGTGCAGGAGTTGACTCATTTGCTTTTTAGACAGGCAAAGAGGGTGAGTGGTTGAAACAAGAAGTTGTTCAGAGTAGGGGCAGATTACGGTTTAGATTAGCACATAAGTGGTGGAGCCAGAGATACAGAACAAAGCAGGTACTTTAGGCTGAAGGTGGAACTCAGTCTCTGAAGCATCTAGGGGAAAGTAACTAAGTGATGGAAGAGCACGGTAGTCCAAGTCAAGACAAGGCAGGGACAGGAAGAGGATCTGAGACCAAGGCAGGGAGAACAAGGGCGTACATTTGATAGGGAGATCATGTCCTGTTCTCCTGCTTCAGCTCTGTTCCTTATAGGTTTGGTATCCTCAGCATTGGCCTATTCTGTAAAGAGGCGAGATTCTGGCTTCTGTTGGCCTCAAACTGACACTTGTGCTACAGCATCCAGTCTCCTACTGGGCTCCTTCCATTCACCTGTAGGTTGGCTCTTCTAAGTCAATAGGCACTTTGCTACCTGGCTTGCAGTTTGGCAGCCTTCAAGCAATCAGCTGTTCCACAGCCTTATTCTAGCTTCAGTATAGTAACAACCTGATGCCCATCAAGCTCTCTTTCTTTTCCACAGCCCAAACAAGGTTTGCACCCTGACTGGGCAGCAGCCAACTGTCTGGCTAACTCTTCTCTGACCAGCACCAGACAGGGTTCCCCCCCCACCACAATCACAGGTGTCCTCCACAAGGCAGAGATGTCCTTGGTGGAAGCTAGCAGAGCTTCACCCCATAAAGAGATAAGTAAAGCTATCAGTGAGGTAGTCTGGAGAGACAGCAGGAAAGTCACAGTTACTATAGCTTGGGGCCAGGAGCTGAGCAGGGAGCTGGGCACACCTGGGTCCCCGCACGCACATGTGCCCCCTCACCTGATCGGAGGCAGCAGTGGGGGCAGCATCAGCTGATTCCCCCTAAGGTAAGTGGGGGCGGAGGGAACTGGCACAGCGGAGCCGGATCCAGTGGGGTAGCCCCCGGGGTCCCTCTTTGCTGAGCCGGCAGGGAGCTGCACTCCCGAGCTGCGCGCGTGAACAGAGTGTGCAAACAGGCACGCGCTGCAACAGCGTGCCAGCGTTCGTGCAGGTGGGCAGGCAGGAAGGGCCAGGCAGGAGACTCTAACAAGGGTAGGGCAAAGGCACCACACAGTAATATAAATAAATATAATGGTGTCGACGCGGAGATGTACAGAGGGCCCCATCTGTCGCTGGGACCCCTCGACACACGAGGTCTCCTGCCTGCCCAGAGCAAAGATTCAGGATGTGACAGGAATGATCCAGGCCATTATCTGGCCCACCGATTACTACCCCACGGTCCTAATCCATGTGGGCACTAATGATGCAGCCAGGAGAAGCCCTGATCACCTGATGGCGGACTACCACACTCTGGGGGCATGCTGAAGGAGATAGGCGCACAGGTGGTTTTCTCTTCTGTCCTACCAGTGAGCAGACGTGGAAGACGACACGAGACCTGCATCAGAGAGGCCAACTTGTGGCTTCGGGAATGGTGTCTCAAGGCGGGCTTCGGCTTCCTAGACAGCAACCCACACATCAGGACGAGAGACATGCTCGGGTGGGATGGGCTTCACCTTTCCCCCAAAGAAAAATCACTGGTCTGGTTACCATGATCCATACAGCTCCTGACCCATCCCAACTAACTGGATAATGAACACGAAAAAATGACTTCCACACCCAGAGGCTAATCAAAACTGCATTGAGGTCAGCGGGCGCTGGATATAACCCCAAGTCTGAATGCACATGCCTCTCAGTCAGCTCAGATGGCAGATTGAGGTCACTGCCGCTGCACAGGGTTTGTGTCTGCTTTTGTAACTGTAACAGGATTGATCTGTTTCTAGAGAGCAACTTCTGGCCTGCACACAAACGTGTGGAATCATAATGCATGTGTGCGCGTGCATATGTGTGCATGCGCACATATGCACAGCCTCTCTCAATCACTTTTCTATTGCACTCATTAACTTCCTGTCTGAGCCTCTATGTGAGAGCTGAAAAGATCACACTTGGTTTAGGATCTTCAACTACAGCCCTGCTAATTATGCCACAGGTGAGAGTTTGATTGGATGAGTAAACAGTCACCCTCAGACGGGGCGTTTCAAGGTTTCAAGGGGATGCAAAAGCTGGAAAAGTGCCTTCCTGTCTGTCCCTAAGGAACTGGGTGAGGAACAGGGTGAATTACAAAAAAGGTGAAAAGGAATTTGCAGGACCATCATCCTACCTCACTTCACGATTCCTGTGCATCAAAATCCACATGCTACAGCCAAAAATAAGCAAAGGCTCCAAGATAAGAGCCTCCAAAAGCATGACAGCCAGAGGAACCCAAGTGATCTGACACAAGGAGTCAAGGAGAGGTGGGTACGTAAATAAAAGAAAACCTCTTAAATAGTCCTATCAGAAGCTTTTACAGGCTGCCTATAAACAGTGTTAGTCTAACATGCAGCATTACCTTTCTATCACAGTTGCTTGCACCAGTCCTAATGTGGGAGGCAACAAGGGGAAGAAATCAGAATTGCCGTGTGCTTCAAGCCGTATCCCTCGTGGTGTTCCTCCAGCGACCCCAGACGTAGTGTGTGATGATGAGCTGGGCCATGAGATCAGGAAGTCTTGGTTACAAGGATGCTCAGCCACAGCAGGAAATCTCAGCTGAAAGGCAGTGTCCAATGGAAACCGCTCAACACGCAGGCAGGCTGGCACTTGCAAGGAGCACTGTGGGACATGCTGGATGACCGTGATACATAAGTAGGAATAAAGTCAGACGCACCTGCTCCTTAGGTGTGTGGCAGTGCCCTAGCTCAGAAGCCCACTTGCCTGCAGCATTCAGGGAGTGCCTCCAAGGTACCAGCTAAGCTCACCCCCTAGAACGCATGTCGTGCTGTGCAACGGCAACTGGCTATATTCACAAATTGGCAAACAGGTCCTGATCTGCACAGATTGCAGGCTTGTGCTAGCATGCTTGGAATACTTACCTAGCTTGCTCCTGCGGCCGCACGGCTGAGGGCAAGCAAAACTCGGGGGCATCTGAACCCCAAGCCTCCGGGCTTGGGCCTGCACGTAGGATGCCTACCAAAGGCTTTGGAAACATCTGAAGCCCCAGGTGGGATGGAGGATGTTTGCCAGTAGCAGGGCGGCTTATGGTTCTTGACTGACTCACAGATTTGGAATTGATTTGGTGTGAAATATTAAAAATTCTCTTTAAAAAAAAAAAAAAGCATGCCTGGAATACTTACCTGGCAGGGGAAATCGCACAACCAAGTTAATACAATTAAAATGGCACTGTGTAGTGGAGGGTGCACCCTTGTCTGCATGAAGACAGGAATCCCTCATAGTTAGCCTCCCGCTGGCCAGCTTCCAGTGGGAGGATCTCGGCTACGCGTTGACTTTATGGAAACAGGAGATTTTTTCCTAGCTTGCTCCTGCAGCCGTACGAATAAGGGCAAGTGAAACTCAGGGAAATTCAAACCCCAAGTCTCTGGGCTTGGGCCTACATGTAGGATGCCTGCCAAAAGATTTGGAAGTAGCTGAAGCCCCAGGCTAAAAAGTTTGGGGTGGAGGATACTTGCTGATAGTAGGGCCACATACGGGTTTTGAATGATTCAGAGGATTTGGAACTGACCTGGCTAATCTGACCTGGTACACAAAAACATTTCCTTAAAAAAAAAAAATGCTTGGAAATCCTCAGCAGGCAGGGATATTTGAAACTGGCTCTCAAAGTAGGGGACCAAATCCTTGAACCGGAGCCCATCAAGACGGCAGAGCACGGGGAGAATAAAGGAGAATAAGATCCTGGCAGCCTGTATGACTTAGCAAATGGGCTGCGTCTTGTTCCTGGGGTAGGAAAAATTCCCAATTGCTTTTACGAGCCTGATGCAGAAAGAACCCACGGAGTTAAATCAAATGTTTCTTCTACCAGACAGTGAGATGTGGGAGGCAGGGGGTTTTGCCTAGTGCCACAGATACCGTATGTTCTGTACCAGCAACAAAGTGAGGCGGTGGATTTGCTCTCATTGTAGCCTCTGCTTCAATACCTCTGCACAAATCAATACCTCTGTGCAAATCAATAAGACGGCGTGCTCAGGCTGCAGAGGAATGAGAGGAGTGTAGCTTAGCAAATGCTTAGATCATTCCTGACAACGTGCATGGAAGGATTCTGCGGGGGTGGATTGATGTGAATTTAGT
The DNA here is from genome assembly GCF_052110815.1 of Crocodylus siamensis. NCBI lineage: Eukaryota > Metazoa > Chordata > Crocodylia > Crocodylidae > Crocodylus > Crocodylus siamensis. The sequence continues at coordinate 9,351,246 of NC_143406.1, read as the reverse complement.
GCTAGCGGCAGATGCCAGAGCGAGAGGACAAATTGCTTTGTTTAGCTACCAATGTGTTGTGGCCTCGTCAGTATGTGTTTTCTCGAACGGCTCTGCCCCCCTCCTTGATCCTGACCTGTGGGGACCCCCTTCTGGAACTTCTGCAAGCCATTAGTCTCTCTCTCCTGCTAATCTGAAAGCCAACGGCAGTGATGGCTTTGTGTTCCCGTAAGCCCTCTATTCCTGCTGCCCATCTCATCAGCCATCCAGCTCTCCATGAGAAAGAGTTCTATTATTTTAAATGAGCCTGTGGACTATTTCGTTAATTAGCCACAACCCTGCATTCCCACGGAAACCTGTGCCAGTCAGATATCCCACAGCCCCATCGCTGAGGTGCTTAGCTAAAAAAATAGAAAAAATCAGGCAGAGATACATGATTGAGCAGTGACATTTTCACTATCAGCTCTGACTTTTAATATGTTCTGAATGGAGTGGTTGGAAAAAAATCTGCTGATCTAGGAGAAAATTATACCAACACCTGAATAGTGCCAGGAATCTGAACACGGATGCCTGCCCAATGCAGCCTCTAGCTGTGCAGGAAGGGTGTCTTCAGCTGCCTCTTCTCACAGAGGAGCATGAGTCAGTGGAGCAGATGCTGTCCTTGGCACAGTACTAGGGGATGGGTCGATAGGGGAAATCCATGTGGCTGTGATTTGAACCATGCATGTACAGGGGGACACAGGTTCTCAGCGCTTTGTTTGCCATTCACACTTCGTTGCGTGGAATTAGCTTGGGGCTCTGCTTTGGTTTGTGGGCATAAGGAAAGAGAGGCTTGGACAAGAGGCAGTCTGGGAGAGGCTATATTAGGCACCTGTAACTTTATGGGCCATGTCTTATAGTCACTCTTTACTCAAACCTTCCCGTTGTTTTGGTGGGAGCAGAGGGACTGCTGGATGAGGCCGGATGTTATCCATAGGCATTGCTCACTTTTCCAGGACTAAATGATTGCTTCAGATGGCACCTCTGTTCCCGCCAGCCAAATTATAAACCCTAAAAAAATGCTTTCTAAATCCAAAGAGACCTACCATTCCAGCATGGCCAGGGCTTTTGGGTAAGAGCAAGCATATTTCCCTCAGCCCCACAGGCTCTTAAGCCACATCTGAATGCTTAGTGTTTAGAATGCAGCTGCCCAGCTATGGGTTTCAAAGCACTTTATAAAGGTGTGCCAGCATTTTTGCATGTTACACAAGTGGAGAAACTGAGGCATGCCAAGGTGTGCGTTGCAAAATCCCGACTGGACCTTAGCACCCAGTCCCACCCAGTCCTATGGACCTGATGAATTACGCTGTCTGGCATCCAGCTGGGAGTTCAATCCTGCAAGGTGCGGGGCCCTGCCTCAGCATCTGCAGGCTCAGATCCCAGCAGCAGCGAGGAGCTGGCACCTGAGGATGCAGAGACTCCAGGCAATATAAAACACAGCTTAGGGATTTTCAGCGGGATAAATTATAACTTGCCCATAAACCCACATTTTAATTCTGAGTGCCTTTGCTAGCCAATACGGCTTCAGCTCCCAAACTAGATGCAGCATTACAATCCAGTAGCAGTTAACACAACAGCACCCAAAAGCAAAGCTGAGTCTGTAATTCCAGCTATGCACTTTCCTCCAAGGCAGGGGGAGCAGAGAAAGCTGCATGTAAGACTGCAGGGACCCTTCTCGAGGTACCCTGAGCCTAATCCTGTTCCCAAAAGACTCCCAGCAGGAGCAGAACTAGCTGACTCAGGGATGAGGCTGATGGCCTCCAGATGGTGCTATGCCCAGCTTTGTTTGGCCAAAGGAGAAGGGCAGGTCAGCAACCGTTTACTTTGTTTTGAGGGAATTTAAAACTTGCCTCCGTGTTAGGCTCACTGCTGGGGTAGAGCTGTCCCCAAAGCAGATCCACCTAGACAGAGACTCAACCTGAGTCAGCTACAGAAGTAATCAGTATATGCCTGAACCTTCAAGCAATGGACAAGCTTCACACCCTGTCTTGAAGTCAAGCTGGACGCTGCCAGACCAATGTGGAAAGGCTGTTCCAGAGTCCGAGATCCTGATATGAGGACGAAGAGCTATAGTCCTGCACCAGGCACCAGTTGTGCTAGACACAGCATCCTCTTCTGAGAATGCCCTGCCTTGCATCGCATCTAGGGCTTTGAGCAAGAGCACAGCTACCAAGTTCAAACTTCCCTGCATACGGAAGGAGAAGCACTGTCCCAGATAGCTAGGGCTCATGATGAGAGGAAAATGGGAGAGAGCAAACTCCCTAGAAATAGAAGAACTTAGTGGGGCCAGAATTCGTCATGGTATTTCAAGCCCAAGGAAGCATCGATCCCTAAACAGAGCTGCATGTTTCACATAGCAGCATAGGAAGTCCTGATCCTAACAGGTGTGGTAATATTGATAGCAGAGAGGGTGAGAACAAGGGACTTCCTTTGTCCTTTCACAGACTGCATCAGCTGTGATCCCAGCAGTGTAACATTATCCACTTGTCTCATTTTAGTCTTGTGACGGGATCTCTGTAATCTGAGACCCTTTCCCCATTACACATCAGCTTCTCGTCCTGTCCATAGCAGTTATGCTGGGCCTTAGCATAGCTGTGTCCTATAACAACCCAGAAAGACCCCTGCATTTTAGCTACAGTTATGTGACCTGGCTGACCTGATCAGAACACTGAATGTCCTTTCACAGCATCTGATGAAGTGAGCTTCAGCCCACAAAAGCGTATGCTCTCTATACACACACACACACACACACGCGCACGCACGCGCGCACACACACACACACACACAAACATGCACACTTTAATTAGTGTATAACAGGGGTGGGCAAAATGCAGCCTGTGGGCCACCAGAGCATTCTACCCAGCCCATGGGGCCCCTACAAAATTTAGAAAATCAATATTTATCTGCCCCTGGCTGCTTGTCATGCAGCCCTTGGTGGCTTGCCAAAACTCAGCAAGCGGCCCTCCACCCAAAAAAATTGCCCGCCCCTGGTCTATAAGGTGCAAAGCTACTCTGCCTTCTACTTGACTTCAGACCAGCACAGCTATCTATGTCTCTCTAATCAGAACAGCCAGTCCAAAAGTACCCTTGGAAGCAAAGTAGTTGGAAGAGACTGGCAGCTCTATCTTTGCTTATGGATCAGGTATGTCTCAACTTCCGCAGCTCATGCTGGCTCTGGCCATATACTCTTTGGGATGTCACGCAGAAGCTTTGAGTCCAGTAAGGCTTTACTCAGCTGTGGGCTGGGAACAGCTGATAGTGCAAGATGATCAAGTGAATCCTAGGGGGGAAAGTATTTCTCAGCGGCTTTTTCAATGAGGAATGACTCGCACAAAACATCACGTTCTTATTATACACCGTGACAAGGGATCACCATTGACTCCATAAAAAGCAAGCTATTAATTTCCAGAGCTGGGACTCTGCACATTTTGTGCATAGTTCAACATCACATGCCTTTCAAGTGTTATCCTAGTAACAAGAAATAATAAGTACAGCTGGGTGAATCAGTACCATTGAAAATTTATCTGATTACTGTGCTTGTCATAAAATGTCCTTGAATGGAGCACAGTTTCTTCGGAAGTATTTATCACATTATTTTGACAAACAGTTTTGATTCCATAGCATGTGATACTAAACTGTCTTGGGAGATCACTTGGCCCTTAAAATATGCTACTTTAGAAATGCTGCCAAGTTGCAATTGGTTAGCTAAATCAGGTGGTATTTTATAGGTGCGCTCTGTCTGTTTGATGCATGAGCCCACCGTGAATGCACATTAAAATTAATTTATTATGAACACACACACGATTTGGCTTCCAAATCAGCTTTCCGCAAGCATTTGTTGCTTTTGGCTGTTGACGGATAGCGAACCCAAAAGAGCTGCAAGTGCTGTTGATATTGATTTGTTCCAAAATCCAAATACATTTCATAGAACTTGTTGAAGAATGTCTCAGGGATGTATTTGGAAGTCCTATTGGTCTGAGACAAAAAGAAATGCAAAACTCTAAAACTTTTGGTTCAGAGATACCTTTTAACTAAGATATTGCGAAAATATTATCTTTCTTTGTAAGCATTCGGGCACGTGTACCCTTCTTAATTTCCCTTTAGCCTAAAAAGGGTGCATGTGCCCAAAAACTTGCAAAGAAAGATAAAATTTTTGCAATTGCTTAGTTGGTCTAATAAAAGCTATTATCTCTGAAGCCCAAAGTTCAAAGTTTTACATTTCTTTGTGAAGAATGTCTTGCATTCAGAAGCTTGTCTAACTAGCCCAACTACACAGTTGTTCCAATAAAAGATATCAGCCTAAGAAATTCTCACCTCTCAGAATTTATCATGGTTCATCACACAAGGTTCTTTGGGTGAATCTGATATCGTTTATTGGACCAACTTAGATAGTTGGGGGGGGAAATTTTAAGTAAGCTTTCGGGTTTAAAAACCCTTCGTCAGGCTGAGGAAGTTTCTGCAGTTGGTGTGTACTCTTCCTGGATGGGGTGAAAAGTAAAGAAGCCAGAGGCTGGGCTGGTCTGCATGCAAGATAGGTAGTCAGTGAAGATGTAAATCGAGGAGTCAGGGGGTGAGAGAGAGGCTGGGTGCAGGGGAGAGACCACGCTTCAATATTTGTTCCTCATCCATTTTTATGTCTTTGTTTCATAGAGAAGTAAGGCTGGAACAATGTACCAAAGTATTTTCTTTTGTCACCTATGGGCAGTATGTGTACAGTCAACTTACAACGTTTCGCACTTACAACTTTTACAAATTGACACCGTTTCAACTTTCTGGCTTCAGTTTCAACTTTACAATGCTTGATCTGATGCGACACCACGCCACCGAACAAGTTCAAGACTCCAGAACCTGCAGCCAAGACTCCTGAGAAGACTCCAGCCAAGAGCCCTTCAAAGACTCCAGCCAAGTCACCTCAAAGAAGTCCTTCCGAATCAATATGATTACTATTTACAGTCTGAATACATTATTGTAGCTATTTTATGCATTTATAATTGATTGAGTACAAAATTCTTGGTTATTTTTGGTGAAAATAGGGTATTGGGCCTTGGTTCAGGAACCAATCCCCCATTTATAACATTGCATCCTATGGGAAAATCAGTTCCAAGTTACTTTTCTACTTAAGACACAGTTTTCAGGAACCAGCTGTGCTGTAAGTCCAAGGGCTGCCAGTAGTCTGTTTTAAGCATTGCTATCAGCCCCATCTTGAAAACACATATCAAGTACCAATAAGTATTTCAAATACCTATCCACTGCAAAATATATATTTTTAACTGGCTGGTCTTGTTCTCAGGACACAGGCCTCCTGATCCAAAGCGTACTGAAATGAAAATCTTCCCTCGGCCTAAATCCATCATTCTTTACACATCCCAAATCCCCATTGCTAACAATGGTGGCTCTTATCTTCAAATACTTAGGCACAAGCAGTTTTGCAGAGCACGTGCTCCTCAGTTGCTAACAAAGAACGGCTCCCCCCTCGTCTTCAGAGTGACCATTTGGAGAAAGGAAGCATGAACTGTCCAGGGGCATTTTCTTCAAAGACCTTTTAAATTACTTGGCGGTTTTGGTGTTGCCCAAAGAAGATGGTTGTATCTGATTTGTGTTTCTGTGATGCAGCATATTAAAGGGTTGGGCTCTCACATGAAAGGATGCTGCACTGACTGAAGTTCTCATGCATTCTCTGTGTCAAATGAAAAAACCTGCTTTTCAAAGCCAGTGCAGCACGTCATCTCTAGAGAGGCAGTTGAGCACAATCTCGAGGTGGGGAGGAGGGATTGAAACCTGGCAGCCACAGTGAAATTCCCCTTGCCCATCCCCCTCGCCACTGCATTCCACCCGCCAAAATCTTACGAAGGGCTAAATGTCAATGCATGTGTTAGCTGCAAATATCAGTGCCTTATCCTTTGACCATAAGGCCTGCATTTCGTAAGGGGATAACAGAAGTGCAAAAAGGCTTGTTGATGCCATGACAGGCTAAACTCACTGAATCCTCACTGCTGAGCACCTAGCTACATTTCTCCAGTACCCCCCCACCTTTCTTCTCCACAACTGCTTGCCTACGCTTTGTCCTAGCCTCTTCCTTTATCTTCCCTGCAGCCAAAAAGAGAAGGGAAGGCAGGCAGGGAAGAAGTTTACTGGGAATGGGACTTGTTGCAATTTCCTGATTTCGTCCACGATAGCTTGGACCAAACTTACTTTTCCAGTTTCCTCAGCAAAGCGAAACCCCCAAATGCCTTCATTTGGGCTTTTCTTCCATCTGAACCAAAGCATAAGCTTTTGTTTTCAGGGTCCTCGCCCCATTTTTTTAATACAAGTAACTTTAGGTAAATTTTCCGAATGCAAACCATTCCAAAAGGCAAAGTCCAAACAGAGAAACCTTTCCAATTTATTATTATTTACGTTACTAATTTCTGCCCAAAGCTCAGCTGCGTTTGGGGGATAGTTGCAAGCCCATCTGGAGGCCCGAAAGGACCTTCCCCAGCAACTTCTTAGTCCCAGAAAGCCAGGCCTGGCTCCAGTCCCCGGCTGGGCTGTTCCTCCGCTTTACCCAGCACATAACCCGCCTGCCAGGACCCGGCCGGCACCCTGAGGCACCCAAAAGCACCTCTTTTAAAAAGGGGGGTCGGATTTGCAGGCATAGGGCACGCCCCCTCTTTGGGGCGCCGCTAAACCCGAGAGGCCTTTGCTGTGTGTATATGTGTGCATGTGGGGGGGGATATGAGTGCATGTGGGGGGAGGGGTAACCCCTGGCGGCGCGGCCCGCACGCGGCGCGGGGCTTTTCCACGGCGCCCTCACGTCCCGCACGAGCGCAGAGGCGGGGCGGCGCCAGGCCCCGCTGGGCCAATGGGAGGCGGCCGCCGGGGCCGAGCGGACCAATAGCGCGGCGGGCCGGGCCGCGCATCTGCATGGGGCGGGTATAGGCGCGCGGGGCGGGCGCTCGGCCCACTCTCGCGGAGCTGCCGGCGGAGTCAGTCGCGTCGTGTCGTGTCGGGCTTGGGCGCTGCTGCGATCCCGGTGCGTGTGGGCGGGTTGCAGGGAGCGGGGAGCGCGCCCCGGGTAGCGGCCTGGGCTGGGCTGAGCGGGAGGCGGGTGGGAGCAGGAGCAGGGCTGCGCCCTGGGCAGGCGGCTTCCTCGGCCCTCCTCCCGCTTCCTAGTCCCCGTCCTTCCGCCTCTTCAAATACTTCTTCACCTTCTTCCTCTCCCCTCCTTCCTAGTCCTATCCCCCCCGCATGCATCTTCATCCTCCTCCCTGTTCCTCCTATTCCCTCCGCACACCTTCATCCTCCTCCCTGTTCCTCCGCCCATCCCCCCCGCATGCATCTTCATCCTCCTCCCTGTTCCTCCTATTCCCTCCGCACACCTTCATCCTCCTCCCTGTTCCTCCGCCCATCCCCCCCGCATGCATCTTCATCCTCCTCCCTGTTCCTCCGCCCATCCCCCCCGCATGCATCTTTATCCTTCTCCTTGTTCCTCCTCCTATCCCCCCCATCTGCATCTTCATCTTCCTTTTCCCTCCCTCCATTTCCTTATCCTCCCCCGTGCCCTGAATCCCTCCCTCCTGGGTTTCACTTCCCTGCCCACACAGGCACTGTTGGGTGCGGAGCCAGGGCAGGGGCCTGGTGTTGAAACAGGAGGGCAGAGCAGCCATTCTGGGCTGCTCCCCTGCCTCGCATACCAGCTCCTCATCTAATCTGGGCACAGCTAAGGGAGTGATTTGCAAGGCCTGTAGGCCCCTGGGTCGTGCTGATATCAGCCAGGCCAGGCACACCGTAGCAGTCAGCACGTGCTCTTTGCAGTGGGAACCAGACCTCTAGAAACGGCCTCTTATGACTCAGCCGCAGTAATATATGCAGGTTACCCAAGTCCTCCTTTTCCTATGACGTTAGTGGTACTGAGTAGGAGTGCACTTCCCTGTAGTGAGAAGAACTGAGTCATGCTGTATAGGTGGGAGGGAGCAGCTTTTGGGGTGCATATTGGCATGCTGTTCTGCAGCCTGCTTCCTCCAAAGACTAGATGAAATGCCCCTCTTAATGATTAACAGTCCAAGTGACAGTTTGTCTTGGATATTGCTCAGTCCCCTGGACCTTCTCTGTTGCAACAGTAGCTGCCCTTCAGCCCTGGTTCTCAAATATTGAATGTATTGCTTGAGCAATGTTCTCTGCTAGCGGCTGTCGTGAAATCTGACTGTGAAAATAATGAAACGTCCCATTACTTTTGGAACAGGGTGAGAGGTATCTGTCCGTAACCTGATGGGACTCTCCACGGTCTTGATGCATTAGTGAAAAAATGGTGCAAAGTCTCCTTTTGACCGGCACTGGGTTGGTGCAGGTGGACAGGAGAGGAATTTTAGTCATCCAGACTGGCCGTTAATGGCTGCGCTGAGTCACAGGGCAGGGATGCAGGCTTTGAGCTGTACAGGAAGGAAGCAAGCCCTTGTTTCGCTTCCAAAACCACAAATGGAGGCAATGCAGTCCCTGGCCTCCGCTTGATTAAAAACGTGGACGCTGAACAGTTGGGCATTTCCTGACTTCTGCATTCCCTGCCAGACTGGGTGCCAAGCATGGTCCTAAGGGCCATTGCATGGAAGGCATACAAATGAGCAAGCCACGTGCTGTATGTTGAGAGGTGGGATCTGAAGGAGCCCTGGCTAAGGTCGTACTGGTCTATGAATCTTATCTTGTGGAAGCAATGCATCAGGACCTCGCCTTGCTGCATTTGCTCATTACCTGGTGTAGGTGAGGTTGCAAACCTCCAGGAAATCCTGTTCAGCACCAAGTGGAAGTTCAAGCAAGCTGCTGGTGGCTGTATAACAAAACCTGGGCCCTGTAGAGAGGCAGGACTCTGCCATGGACATGCCCTCACGCTTCAGACTGCTTCATCGACTGCTGTCGTATTGAGCAGCAACGAATGGCTGGGTCCATCTTTGACCATATTTCCTTACCAGAAGAGGGGCATTTGCGTAGTGATTTAGCAAGTGCGAGTTAGCCACAAAATCCTTCCCTTTTTTGGCAATGAAGATGCGGCCTAAAAGTCTCTTCAATCTGTTTAGTCCTGAGGTTGAAATTAGCTTAATGGGCCATGCCAGCCGCTTGTGTGATGTACTGTCCCCATGCACCAGAATTTGGGTGGGACATAAGACATCTGAGAGGCTTGATGTGACAGAATTCGGGACACCCCAAGTCCCAGCCTAGCGTGCGTTTCCCTGCCTGCCTTTTCCTGTCTTCCTAATAGGAGAATTGACCCTGTGGATAGATCAGGAGCAACTTAGTTGCCCAGTGTTTCCCCTCCTTTTTTTGTAACTACTAAGATATAAAGCTGCCTCTGTGCAGACTTCATATTCATGGCTCCATCTCCAACCACTGAATAGACTCCAGGAACATTTCTGCTTTCCAAATCCTTTTGTAGATGTTGGCTTCTCTAGAGTCTTTTCTCCCCGGCACACAGCCAGCACCATGAAGTCAGGCAGGCTGGAGCATACCTCGGTTGCTGTGGCGCTTGTTCTCCTTTCCCCTTCACAGCTGAGGTCGAGTGAATCGGGGCAGGAGGCACCTGAGCCACGTTGGGGCAAACTATCAGTCAGACGGCTCTGCGTGGTTGTGTAACGCTGCAGCGCTGGAAACTGCATGGCTGCTGCTAAGGAAGGGGAGGGGCTTTGGGGAGGGCATTTTGTCAAGGACGTTGGAGCAATGTGCCTCCTTGTCCGGGACCTTATGAGATGGCCACAGTGAGAAACGCTTAGGAGAAACAGTCACCTGCTTGTACAAGGGAGAAGTTCACTGCTCCATTTCCTTGTGAACTGACATCTCTCTTGGAAGGTAGGACATCATTTCTTTGATTGAACTGCAGCCGAAAATGAAAGTAAGATGCAGCCCATAGGAGAGCCTAATGAGCTTTCCTGTTTAAAAGCAGCCTCAGTTGGATTATAGGGTTTTGGGCCCTGGGAAAGGAAACACTGCATCATATCAGCAATCAAACATCGGGGGGGGGAGTGTGTGCCCTAAGCTATCCCTGGGGGAAAAGGCAAGGGAATATAGAGGGGAGAGGAGATACAAGTCAGGATTGTCATGCTGCAGGACACTTGTGCAATCGCGTCTCTACCACAGATGGCTGTACAGTCAGACTGAACTTTGACAATCTGTGGCTCTTGCAGCAGAGCAGAAAAAGGTGGGGGTTGGTTTTTCCTCACCCCCCACCCCCAAAAAAAACCCCTCAATAAAAAAGGCTTCTTGTCCCCTTGCTCCTCACTCCCCCATTTCCGAATGAGTCAGACAGCTCACTGAGTTAAAGGGATGAAACAAAATGGCCTCCTTATGCTGGAGCAGAAGTCAGGGAGGGAGATGATCCCCTTCCTTCTCTGGGAACCATCAGTTACAGCCCTAATCACAGTATTTTAGCAGTCTCCTTGAGGCTCTTTGTCCATTCCCAGAAGCAGTGACCCCACCCGGCTGGGATGGAAATGCTTCTAGATAAGGAGTCCTTGTAGAAACTAGCCTCGTTGCTTACACCATTGTACATGGCTGCTTCCTGGAGTTGGTTTTAAACCTGTCCAGCCTTGCATAACTGCAATAAATGGCATTTATTCTCCTTTGCATCCTAGGCTGAGGACACGTAATAGGAGCAGAGCCAATCTGCTATTGTCATGTTACTGATGTGCTGTGCTTCCCCAGCACTAGCAGATATCTTTAAAGCTCTGCAACAATGAAGGCTGGGAGATTTCCCTTTCCTTTCCCCTTGTCAGATGAATTGCTCTCTCCACTGCGAGGTTTTCAGCATCCCAGCTAGAGCAGTGTTACTCTGCAGGCTGCTTGTTATACATCAGGTAGCTTTGGTCCCTTAATAGGTTGAGACATGCAAAGAAAAAGCATGCCAGAATATCTTTTTTTGGAGGCTCCCTTTGAAACACAGGGGAGGGAGACCTGAAGGGTATATTCACTCTAGTATACCCTAGTTAATCTGTGCTGCTAGCTCTGTTTAGGTGGCTGGGTACCAGAAAAGCTTTAAATAGAGACAGATTTTAGAGGACGTGATGGCTGATTTAGTAACTGGAGTAGAAAAGGCACTTACCAAAACTGATCCCTTGATCCATGTAAATCAGCATTTGTATATGGCTGCCCATTAGTACTGTTCTGTACAGTTAGGAGTGAACAAGCGATAGGTGCTTGATGCAGGAAAACAAATGGGGGACATGGATGGAGAAAATAGAAACTCTTATATTCTCTGCACCTGCAGATGAGACCTATACCATATGGAGTACCAATGAAGTGGCTGTTAAAGTTACTTGCCCTTGACTACAATGAATGGGGCTGGCAACCTCTGCATTTCAAAGCTTTTCCATAAGGGGGCTTTACCTACTACCTGTGTGTATCAAGGATGCTTTACTTTTCTCTGGGCTGGTATTTTTCAAAGGAACTCTTGTGTAAATCATTTTGCCACCTTTCTGAAAGCTCTTCAGGCCAAATGAACCAGTTATACTATTTCTAAAACACAGGGAAGAAACTTTTTAGCAAAGGAAAAAATAACTGCTCTTCACTTCTTGTAACTTTTTTTCTTATGTCTACTAAAGAAAGCGAGTAGCAAAATTGACTGTGTTGGTGCCACTTGGTGATGCCACTTGATGATACCACATGGTTCTGTTTTGTGTCTCTCCCTCCTTAATATGTACTTTTTTGCAGGTATTCAAAATGTCAGTTCTCAAGGTCCACGCTCGTGAAATCTTTGACTCCCGTGGGAACCCCACTGTTGAGGTAGATCTCTATACCAACAAAGGTGAGTTTTCTTTTTCTGAACTCAACTTGTGCAACACTCCTGGCCAGAAACAACTCACACCTGCAAGGTGGTCCCCTCCGTATGCCAGGGTCTCCTGGTGATGTGAAATGGGCTTACATGGAGAGAGATTAAGGAGGAAGAGCTAGATGGTATTTGGTTGGCGTATAAAACTTTTTGTGGTATTACTGTTACCTGAGTCGTTCTGGGGGAGGAGGATGAGAGAACCCCTGAATCTTACGGCTTATTTTGGAAGATGTAGGCTCAGGGAGTTTCTCCCTCCAGCCCTTTTGTGTCTATTTCTCATTTTAATAGGCTTCTCTGTAGCGTGGAGACTGCTACACAGGAACCTATCCAGGGAGAATCTCTGGTTTCAGCACCTATCTAGTAGTAGCTGGCAGACTGAGACCAGTGGCTGGCAAATTATCATGGGGTCTCCACTTCTTAGTTTCAAGGCCCCCCCCTCCCTGCTCCCCCAAGTATGAAAGGGTGCTAATTGGTACTCCACAGGCGAGGCTTTCATAGATTTCATAGACATTAGGGCTGGACGGGACCTCGGGAGATCATCGAGTCCAGCCCCCTGCCCAAAGGGCAGGAAGTCAGCTGGGGTCATAGGATCCCAGCAAGATAAGCATCCAATTTACTCTTGAAGGTGTTCAATGTAGGTGCTTGAACCACCTCCGCTGGCAGACTGTTCCAGACCTTGGGGGCTCGGACAGTAAAGAAATTCTTCCTTATGTCCAGCCTGAAACGGTCTTGCAGGAGTTTGTGACCGTTCGACCTCGTCATCCCTTGGGGCGCTCTGGTGAACAGACGTTCCCCCAGATCCTGGTGGTCACCCCTGATAAACTTATAGGTGGCCATCAGATCACCCCTGAGCCTGGGCCTTTTTCCAGGCTAAAGAGTCCCATGGCTCTCAGCCTGTCATTGTAAGATCTGTTTTCCTGACCTCTGATCATGCGCGTGGCTCTCCTCTGGACTCTCTCAAGCTTCTCCACATCCTTTTTGAATTGTGGAGCCCAAAACTGGATGCAGTCCTCCAGCTGCGGCCTCACCAAGGCCGAGTACAAGGGGAGAATGACATCCCGGGATTTGCTCGAGAAGCATCTATGGATGCAAGCCAGCGTTTTGGTCGCTTTACTAGCTGCAGCATCGCATTGCAGGCTCATGTTCATCTTGTGGTCAATGATGACCCCCAAGTCTCTTTCTTCTGTAGTGCTAACCACCGTAGCACTGCCGAGCCTATAAGGGTGCTGCAGGTTTTTCCTCCCAAGGTGGAGAACCTTGCATTTATCGGTGTTAAACACCATGAGGTTCTCGTCTGCCCATTCATGTTTTCCTTCTGCTTTTACTACTACTCCTGATCAACTCATTAAGCTACACGGACTATTGAAGCCCAAGGAAGAACTTCCACCCAATTTCCCCATGATGGACTCTGTTGGCCTAATTAAGCTGAGCATGGACAGTGGGGTTTCCAGTGAGTGTGTGCTCATGGTCACGTCCTGTGCACAGAGCTGAGAACCTCCCTGTGCTGCAAGCTTTGCCAGCAAGTGATGAGTAGAGTTTGGGAAATTGGATGGACGGAGACAAAGCACATTACTGGTTTGACTCTTGCTGCCCTGTGCTTGGGTGTTAGAACAAGCTGATGTGCCCACTAATAATGCTTTCTCTGTCCAAGCTGCTGCCTAATGAGTTTGGAAGCGCTAATAATTTTCTCATGTGTCAGAAAAGTGAGCACTAAATAAGCTTGCTTTTAGTTTGCACAGCTTCCCCTGCAGGCTTTGTGATTACCAGCAAGTCTGAAGTAGACCTTTTTACCCATGTCTCCTACAAACCTGCATGGGAATTTCTGAACTTGAAAACAGGGGCTCTAGGAGGGTAGCCTTTAAATGAACTACCTACCCTCAAGAGGCCTGGTATGCTGTTGCTGGCAGCTTTGTATGTGGCTAGTGGAGCTTACCCTGCTTGGAGCAGGGATGAACATCACTGAGGACTAACTGGGGGAAAGCCCCCATGTAAGCAACAGCCTTCGGCTCTATACTTCAGCAGCCACCAGCGGTGGTTTTGGCTTGCTCCTCTGCTCTGCCTTGCCCTCACTCCTCCCTTTTAAAGGGTACCTCAAGTTCACCTCTCTAGTTTTGACTTCTCTTCAGAAGTGCTCTCTACCACTTCCTGTAGTTGAGCAATCTCTCTTCCTCAGCAGTTAGCCGACTGTAGGCCCCGGGCTGCAGTGCAAGCCTAGGGAAAAAAATCTATCAATGCCTTTTGCTCCAACACTGCTATTTCAGTGTGGGATGTTCCTAGACCAGGGGTGGCCAAATGTGGCCCGTAGGCTGGATGCGGCCTGCCGAGCCATTCTATCCAGTTCATGGGGGCCCCTAAAAAAGTTTAGAAAATTAATATCCATCTGCCCTTGGCTGCCTGTCATGCGGCCCTTGATGGCTTGCCAAAACTCAGTAAGCAGCCCTCCGCTCAAAATAATTGCCCAGTCCTGTTCTAGACACTGCTAGACAGCTTCTTTGCTGTAATTGGGGCTGCATATCTAACCTCTTTCATCTCTGTTGGTCACGGCAAGGTCAGCTCCTGCTCCTTAGTAGGTTCTTTTTGTTTGGTGCCCCATATCTGATGAGATCTGACACTTCCATTGTGCTGATCCATACTAGGGTGGCTTGGTGGAATGAGCACTTACAATAGCCGTAATACATCAATACCTTCTCTTAATGAGATGTCCCAGACTAATCTCCCTGGTGTAGTGGGATGAGGACAGAAGATCGGTGGGATCCAAGTGGACTCCTTATTTCTAAAGCGAGTGATCCCCTGTTTGCTTATGTAGAGCGATCTCAGCAAGGACAGTGGAGTGCCTGGAGCTTATGCTTAGCTTGAGGGGGCAACTCGTAAATGACTAGAAAACCGTTCTGGCAGTGGGCAAATCCATAGCATGACCTACCCCATCAGGACTAGTCTGAAATGGTTCTTCTGCTTTTGCTAGGAGCCAAAAATTGTATTTGCACTCTCTGTATTGAGTAAACCCTGGCAGGGATCTTCTTTAATAGGAATTAAGTGATGCTTCTCTGGCTAACTTGAGGCAGTTGCCAGTCTCTGCTAGATGCCTCCATTGCTTAGTGACATATGGGTAGTTTATCCATCTGCCTATGAGTCATGGAGAGCCTGTGTCTGCTGCAGACACAGAGGCGGCAAACTCTTGGTTGGTTTGTTTGTTTGTTTGTTTTTGTTTGTTTTTGGGGGGGGTTGTTAATCCAGCCCATCTTTCACAAGCCAAGCTGTCTTAATGGGTTAATCATATAGTCAGAAGTTCTATTAGGGAGGAAAGTTTCCTGATTCAGCAAGGAGATCCCAGTGTGAAGAGGGTATCTCTAGTGATGTCGCATTAGTGGCCCAGGCACACGAGGCTCCTTGGGATCCAGTTCCCTCTCAGATGCATACCTTTTTTCTGTTTTAATCAGGTCTGTTCAGAGCTGCTGTTCCAAGTGGTGCCTCAACTGGAATCTATGAGGCTCTGGAGCTCCGTGACAATGACAAGACTCGCTTCATGGGAAAAGGTAAAACCCTGAACTCACTTATTTCTCTGCAGTGTCCAGCCTGAGCTGATGTGCAGGACATGTTGCTGCCAGTATTAGAGCACCAGTTCTTGTGCCAGCTGCCTCCTGTTGGATCACAGCAGAGCTGCTTGACCCTCCATCCCATCCTCCCTGCTGTGCATTAACATGATGGTTACTGGCCTACATGAAGTCATTTTAACAGAAAGTTGGGTTGAATTGCTGCATGGAAATGCTCTGATGCTGTGTTCTCAGAGCTCTAGGCCAGCTAAAGCTGGCAACAGCAAGCACCTTAAATGCATGTGCTTGCCTAGGTGAGTATACAGAGCTCAGCCGCTCCTGTTTAGCTGGTCCTGGATCTCAAGGTATGCAATAAGCTATTTCATCAGTCAGCTTTTGTGTTGCCCTGCATGTGACTTCACACAAGAGAACCCTTTGCGGAGCACAGAACAGGTGCTGAATGACGGGGATTCAAGCCACCCAGTCTAAGAGCTCATTATCCAGATTTGCTAGCTAGTGGAATGATGACTGTGTAGAGCCTGGAGAGAGCTTGTGGGCTGAGTGCTGAAAACACTGTCCCCAGAACCATTTGGTAGCAATCTGTGCAGTCTGGTATTAAGTTGAGGAAGAAAAACTAAAATTTCCTACTGATGGAATCTGCAATCCAAAGCAGCTGGTGGGGATGCTGAACTAATCTTAAAAGGAAGCTTGCCTGTTGTGGTCCAGATTCTCTGCAGATGTTGTCCAGTTCAAAGAACAGCTGCATTTAGTCAACTCCATCTTGTTTGGGGCAGGAGCTTATCTTGCGGAGAGGGCAAAGTTAGCTTTCAAATTGCAGTCTTTAGGATGGGCCTGCAAAAAGTATGATCATGAGCTACTGCAGTCCTGATCATGGTGACTTGGAGGGAACTGCCAAGTGATAACTAGAGCCTGTGCATTTGTGCAGTTTTGTCTGTAAACAAGTGTGAAAGTGCCCACAATCATGAAACACTTGGTTTATAAACCTGTCTCCTTCAGAGGTGCAAAGCTGTTTCTTTCCTGTGGCTGTAATAGCCTGTCAGTTTGAGTAATTAATGCAATCACTTAACATTATTTGCACTGGTGAGGTTTGTACATTGATATCTGTTACTTCCATTACTCTGGGGTGGGGGGGGATCATGTATATTTAGAAGCGCTGAAGGCCTCCATGGTGCTGTTTATTCTACATGTAGTGGGGTATTCCTGCTGTGTATCAGAGTCGGGAGTGATTAAACTGTTGTTGGTTTTCACTTGAGACGTGGTTACTATCCAGGGGGAACTAGATCCAATATAATGCAACATCCATATTGGGAAAGAACTGGGATCTTCATTGGATTATGCTCTTCAATTAAAATAATAAAAGAGCTTGGCCCAAAAGCATAACAATAAACATGGGAATGCAAAAAATTCCCAGCTGGTCAAGACTTGGAGCCCCTCTGGTAGAACAGAAGGACTTGATGTCTCAAATTTAGCCACATCAAGTGCTTGGAAGCACTCCTAGGTAAGGAGGGGAAGCCAGATATTTCTCTGTGCAACTAGGATTTTGAGGGCTTATCTGTTGCTGCTGGCGATTCTGTGTATGGAGCCCCAGCTCTCTGCTTGAAATTACATCAATGTCTACTGCTAGCAAGCCTGTCTGAAGACTGTTGTGTCGGGCAAGGAATGAGATGCGGGAGCAACAGGCTTTCAGATCTCCAATAAAGAATGAAGGGAAATTAGGCTGAAGCTTTGAGCAGATGGCAGGCAAGAGCCTCTGTTAAATAATGCAGGTTGAATCTCCCTTCACTATTCTTAGTCCGTTTTATTTAATGGGCTTGCTCAATGTCCTCTAAACAAAGGAGCCTTTTGTACCAGCTACTAGCTTGCATCTTGTTTGAGAGCCCTCATCACAAGGGGGGGGAGGGGGGTGTGCTGCTGAATTTTTCTATATCCTATGCTGATGGAGAAAAAGCAGTCTATCACATTTTTGGGGGACTGATCTCTTGTAATGACAGGCTCTGTATTTTGCAGGCATAACTGACTTGCTGGATTGTTTTGATTCTGGGTTGAACAGCTGGGCTGATTCTAGCTGTGTACAGAAGTAGCATGGCTGTGTGTGCTGATCCTGCATCTGTCTTCCTCCTTTCATTCATTTGTCCATCAAAGGAAAATGTTGGTGCATGGGCAGCACCTTGTACTGGCAGGCAGCTGCGTCACCCAAGGACAGAACTCTGCTACCTGCACCCATGTGCAGGACATGACCTGGCTGCAGATATTTAAACAAATAAAAATTGGCCCTTTTCTTAAATCCCCATTCCCTTGCCTCCTTTCCCACCCCTGCTACTTAAAGATCCTGGAGGTCTTTCCTGAAAGTTGCCATGTTCAGCCAATGAAGGCCTGAAGTGCTGCAAATTTCATAGTGGATTGTGGAACTGGGCAAGATGCCGGGGGGCATAATCGACCAGGATTGGCTGGAGATGAATAACTTGCGCTGTCTTGTGACCTCTTTGCTTCTATCTGCTGCTGAGGATAAGGCATTCTGCTAGCCTGAGATGGCGGCAGTCCTTCCCAGGCTGGCCTCTGACCTTTTTTTTTCCTCTTCCTCCTCCTGCATGGTCTGCTTTGTTCTTCTATGGGCTTTCATCTCTTCCTTTACTCTTGTCCATTTCACTCTGTCAGGTGTATCCAGAGCTGTTAAGTATGTTAACGAGTTCCTGGCGCCAGCATTGTGTACTCAGGTAATGGATGCTTGTTTCATTGCAACCTGTCACATGGACAGATTTCTCCAGTGCATGGTCTTGCAAACTAACCTTCCAGCAGGCATTCTTAGATGATGGCTATTTTCCATGATATAACTTGCCACATACCTGAGCTCATGGCCTGAAAGCATTTAGATTTGGCATTGAAAACCAAGGTTTGATGGGTGGGAAAGAATGACATGGGGTGGTTGGGGTCAGATTTCTCTCTAGTGATCATCTATTAATGCCTGCCTGGCCTGTGTTTGATCAGTGATTTGATGTGCTTGTTCCTTCCAGGTGTCTCAAAAGCTGTTGAGCACGTCAATAAAACAATTGCACCTGCACTGATTAGCAAGGTAGGAGCATTCATTATTTAACTAACACCAATTAATGCAAATACAGCATTTCCCAGTAGTAACTAGTTTTGCCTCCCTAAATGATGGTCCTTTACTGATAAGTAGCTGGCCTTTGTGCGAGTGCATGAGAACAAGCTCCCTTCTAAGGACAATAACAGCATCCACTCAGTGCAGCTATAACCCAGAGTTACCCAAAATGTCTGACTTAGTCGGTGGCAACATCTGTATTTTGCAGCACACCGATCCACCTTGTGAATGTTCAGTGCACACTCGCTCCTCATGCCAAAAACTCAAAACCCATCTTGTGTAATACTTGGTTCTTAGAAGCTTAAAGACTGGGATTTCAGTTTCAACGTAGTTTATCAGCCTGGCTTGACTCAGAGTCAGTTATCCAAGCCAGCTTATTTTTCCAGTAGCATCCACAGTAAGTGATGTGGTTGCAGTGGTAACAACCTCTGGAGACAAGTCAAAAAAGTTAGAATGAGGGGGAAAGCGTATGCTGGGTGTGAAAATCTGAGTGAACTCGAGTCAGTCATCCTTATTTACAGTCTAAATGAGGAATATGCAGTTTCACTTGTCCCTCTCCTGGGTTGGGGTGGAGATGGAGGTGGGGAGGCTGATTTGACTAAAGTGGGGATTAAGAATTTCCTTCAGAGCTTGGAAGAAATGCAGTTGGGGCTCAGCAGGGGTGGTTGTGGGGGGGGGCGGTTATTACCTGCCTCTTCAAGCTTATCCAGGTTTACTTGATTACAGTTTATACCTAACTAGAAGCCAGTAGCCATTCATATAGTATGGCTTTCCTGCTCTGCCATTGCATACAAAGTTGTCCTCCTGGGACTGTAAATGACTGGGAGTTGCAAACTTTGCACCTCTTTAGGCCTCCAGCTAATACCAGCCCTTGGAATTGAGGCTGTGAAGAAATCCGCAGGCTGGCAGCATGGCTTTATTTCTCAGTGGGGTTTCACCTTGTCCTTCCCTTCTGTAGAACATCAATGTTGTGGAGCAGGAGAAGATTGACCGACTGATGCTGGAAATGGATGGATCAGAGAACAAGTGTAAGTGACACTTGCTCTGCAGACTTGCTTGCTTGGCAGCGAGCGTGTCCTGGATTGTGATGTGAAGGCAGTGAAGTTTCTGAGCAGTAGTCAGAACTGTCCGTGTCCATGTCCCCTACCTGGGGAAATGAGCTTAGCTCCTTGCAGAGGGGCTGTGGGCAATGGAGGCTCAAGCCTGAGACTTCATTCATCTAGTTGGCTCATCTGCTCATCTCCTCACACTGTGAGGCACCCTTTAATGGCACTTGTAGTTCTCCAGGGTGCCCTGGCACACTGGTTGGGAATCATTGCTCTGTGCCATGGCCCTCGCTACTTTACCATGATCCCTAATGGCCCACAGGAATAGTCATTGATAAAGGAGGTGCCTACTCCTTTTACTAGTCTACTGATAGGATTGTGGGCTCTATGTGCTGGTAACCCATTGGTCCATGGGACAGAATTTGTTCAGAAATAAGGAAAGCCCCTCAGTAAATGGAATTGAACCAAGTGAGAGCGAAGAAGGGAGCTTGGCTTGAGACTGCCTAGGTTGTGGTCAGTGGCTCAAACACTGGCTCATTTATAGATTATAAAATTAAAGGCATAATCCCATTAACATAGCTGACTTCCTCTGAGGTGAGGTGGGTTTGATCTGTATAATACACCAGGTGACAGTTTCCCTATTCTGTTCCAGCCAAGTTTGGTGCTAACGCCATTCTGGGTGTGTCTCTGGCCGTGTGCAAAGCTGGTGCTGCTGAGAAGGGTGTACCCCTGTACCGTCACATTGCTGATCTTGCTGGGAATTCTGAAGTCATCCTGCCAGTTCCTGTAAGTCTTTAGTTTTGCTGCTTTCCTGATGTTCCTTTCTTATTTTTGTGGGAAGGGATTTTCCAAAATGCCAGAAGGACAGAGTGTGGCGTTGCAAGATTATGGGACTCTTGCTTCTCACTGGCTACTCATAATCTACTTCCTTCCCCCCGAATGACACCAAAGCTGCAGCAGGGTGCATCAGCACAGTACTGTTGACTTTGGAGAAGAGCTCAACTAATAGCTTGGTCAAAGGGTCTCTTGCTAAAACTCGCTTTCAGAACCTAAACTGTGGTTGAGGGTGCAGATAAAGCAGACTGTCACAAGACTTGTGCTGCAATGTTTTTGGTGCGCTATTTAGGGAAATGAGTAAGCCTTTAGTGCACAGTGAGAAGGGTCCAGGGTGAGTGAACCAACAGCCTGGGGACTTGAGGGCAGGAGTAAGGCCTGTGAGTCATTACCTGCGTTGGCACTGACCTTGGTTAGCCAAGAATTGGACCCAAAGGAGCAGCTGGTTTGGACAGCAGACTGTTGCCTGTGAAGGGAAAGGAGCATCATACGAAACCACTTAAGTAAGGTTTATATTGGTTGTGGCTAAAAATGGAAGGTTCAGTGTTCCCAACAGAGAGCTGACCCTGACCCCTGTTCCGTTCCTTTCCTTTCCAAGGCTTTCAATGTGATCAATGGTGGCTCCCATGCTGGCAACAAGCTGGCCATGCAGGAGTTCATGATCCTTCCTGTTGGTGCTGAGAGCTTCAAAGAAGCCATGCGCATTGGTGCTGAGGTCTACCACAACTTGAAGAATGTCATCAAGGAGAAATATGGAAAGGATGCGACCAACGTGGGTGACGAGGGTGGCTTTGCTCCCAACATCCTGGAGAACAAAGAAGGTAAAAAAGCAGAGTTGAGCTTGGGGAGTAAAACTCTGGTATCACATACCAGTGGCAGCAGGGCTGAACTTGCTTTGGCAGAGCACAGGCTCTAAATCTCTTAGACTATTGTCACAGTCTCTTTGACTGTTGTCCTTGCTGTTCCTTTTTGATGGACTTTGAATTACACGTCAGCTAGTCCAGTCTCCTACAGCTTTCTTGGGATAAACTTGATGTACTGGGTACTATTTACTGCCACTTGCACAAGACCAGGCTTCCCACTATCAGAATCTCCCTGGGCTCTGCCTGGATTGTAACTAATAGAGCCATCCCATGAACTTGTGCAGCTGAACAAGGTAGCTTGGGTTTTAGTGACTCACTGCAACTTCATTCCTGTGTTGCCTTTGTGGAGGACAGCCATGTTCTGCTCAGGAGCATTGTGGGGGATTAGAAAGGGGTAAACATGTTAACATCCATCTTAGTTGGGCGTGAACACTTAGCTTGCACTGAAGAGAATTTGCTGTTGCTGGTCTGCCCTTAACCCTGCCTCCCTTGTGGTGGAGGGGATGTCTTAAGTTACTTTTTGGCAGCATGCAACCTGACAAGCAGAGTGAAGGGGTGGAACAAACAGACCTCTGTTCCAGTGCCTCAGTTGCTGAGGCAGCACAAGCCTCTGGGAGCAAAGCCACCTTTCCAGCAATGTGGAAAGTGCCTTCACCTGTGCCTAGCAGCATGCAGCAGTCATCTGCCACGCAGTGAGGAGGGGAGCCACTTAGCATCCAGTAGGGTGCTAAAGATGCTCCTGTACTACCAGAAAGCTGTTTGCAACAGAGTCCACAGTTGCCTTCTAAAATGGTGTTCTGCTGAGGTGCCTGAGCAAACATCCAGGGGCTCTCTGTATCCCAAAAGCTGCCATTTCTCCTTAACACTAACTGATAAGATCAGTCAATTTTAACTTTTATTCTTCCCTATCCTCCTGCCTTTTCTTCCCCTGCCCCCTAAAGAACTGTGTTAATTATTAGAGTCATCTTGAATTGTTAAGTTCCATCTGGAAATCAGTACTGCTTCTGGCTAATTCTCTTGCAGCTCACTCTAGATTACCACCAACACTGCTTTACTCTTATCAAATACAGTGTGAAGCTTGTTACTGTAAATAATCAGGTGCAGCTGCCACTTGGCTCAATGTCTGGGAGGAGTGATGGGGGTCTTATTTCTGTCTCATGATGATCACCCAGCAGTCCCCTTTTCAGGCAGCCAAGTGGTGCTGTGTATCAAAGGGCTCTGCAGCCAGGCCTCCTGTCAGGAATAGCCGCTTGTATTGTGGGGCTGGGGGGGGGCAGGGAAGAGCACAACTGCAGCCCTTGGGTTGTGAGAGGAAGGAGGGAAATAGAATCCTGTTTTGCCCCACCACAGAGCAAGCTAAATTTACCACTCCAAACTGCTGTAAATGGCATACTTTGCAGGGTCTGGGTGCTTGCCACCACCTACTGTAAACTGTCTGGATCTGGAGGTGGATCCTTCAAGTGGAAGTGCGTTTTCACATTCGTGTCCATGCTCAGTGGTGTTGAAGGCCGCCATGCGGTTTTCTGTAAGTGGAGCATGAGTCCTCTTAAGGTTTAGACGCATGCACAATATTGAAATAAGCATTAAAGTTTTGGAGGAACACACTAATCCAGGCTCAAACTTTTCAGCTCTGGAGCTACTTAAGAATGCCATCAACAAGGCTGGCTACAGTGACAAGGTTGTCATTGGCATGGACGTGGCTGCCTCTGAGTTTTACCGTGATGGAAAGTATGACTTGGACTTCAAGTCTCCTGATGACCCCAGCAGATACATCACCCATGACCAGCTGGGTGACCTGTACAAGAGCTTTGTCAAGAACTACCCTGGTGAGTGGTACTTGCTACCTGGCTAGTGAATGGTGATCTGATAAAGGAGTTGCCAAGGGAAAACCATTAGGCCTATGTGCACTGTAGTAAGATGGCCAAGGATAGAACTATACCAATATTGGAAGTGGAATTTAAATAGCTCGAGAGAATGGCCTGTCATCTTCTGCCTGGGGTTGGGTATAAAGCCATTAGTTGGGTCCCTTGTGGATCCTGTTAGATAGCTTGTAATGCAGACTCATGTCCAGAGAATTAGGAGGGGTGGGGAAGAAGCACATTGGCAGAACCATGAGGCATAACTCGGGGCTTTGCCCCTAAGCTTCTCTGCTTTCATAATCACCAGGCCTTGTTCGGTGGTATTCCAAGTGCCTGCGGATTCACTTATTCTAACTAAAAGGCAGACTTTCTTTCTCCTCTCAGTGGTGTCCATTGAAGATCCCTTTGACCAGGATGACTGGGCAGCTTGGAAGAAGTTCACTGCCTGTGTGGACATCCAGGTTGTCGGTGATGACCTGACTGTAACCAACCCTAAGCGCATTGCCAAGGCGGTGGACGAGAAAGCCTGCAACTGCCTGTTGCTCAAAGTCAACCAGATTGGCAGTGTGACCGAGTCCCTGCAAGCGTAAGTCTCACCCTTGCATTTCTGCCCCTGTTCTTCACACAGAGAAGGGTTAGCCAGTAAGGCCAACAGGGGTTCTTAGCTAATAAAAGCCCTGAAAAGGACAAACATGCACAGATTTCCTCCTGTTGGCACACTGCAGCTGCTGCTTAATTGAGTAGAATCTATCCAAGCAGTAGCTGAAGCTGTACTGTTGATGAGTGGAAATTTAAACCAACTTATCCTTTGAAGAGTTTTCAAAAAGGTGGCAGAATGATTTAAACAAGAGCTCCTTTGAAAAATAAATGCAACACAAGTTGCAGACTAACAAATGACTTTTCCCTGGGTCCTGATAAATGCAGAACTAAAGTATATTGCATGAAATGCTCTTTACAGCCTGTTCCCATTCCACAAGTCATTAAGTGATAATGGGCTAGACAGTCTCTTCCCAGAATAAGAATAACTATTGATAATTAGCAGCCCATTGTAACACTTGGGGCAAAATGTACCAACTGCATGGGAGGAACTTTGTTTGGCACTCATAGCCTCTGGACAAATGTAGACTGTCCAGCAGTGGTTCTGTAGCACAGGCTCTTATTGTTATCTTACTCTCTTTAGCTGCAAGCTTGCCCAGTCCAATGGCTGGGGTGTGATGGTGAGTCACCGTTCTGGAGAGACTGAAGATACCTTCATTGCTGACCTGGTGGTTGGTCTCTGCACTGGACAGGTCAGTATCTAAACCTGAAATGATTTTTCCCTGTGATAGTAAGTAAATGGGCTAGGTTAGTAGCATCTGATACACAGGCTCTTCCACTCCCACCTCCCCCACATTAATCTTGTGTATGGAGGTCTAACTAGAAGCGCTAAAGAAATATACCAGAATTCCTCTCTCTTCATAAGCTAAGAGATTTCCTTGTGGCATCGCTAATAAATCTGTGACTACTCCATATCAGCTGCTGATTCACTAATTGTTTAAGGTCCATCATTAGTCTTACTACTAGTTTTATATGGCAGAAAGCAGGGGCAGCTTAGCATGGTGTCTACAGGAATAAGATTCCCCTCATTTCTAGCATAAGACAGGAATTCAGTCCTGACTTCTTTTTCCTGGCAGGCTCATATTTAGCCCAGTAGGAACTAACTTCCCAATGCTTGTCTTTCAGATCAAGACTGGTGCCCCTTGTAGATCTGAGCGTCTGGCTAAGTACAACCAGATCCTGAGGTGAGGATGGGAAGGAGCATACTGGACCAGGGCTGGCTGGGGGCAAATAAAAATCTAGGCAGTGGCCTTGTTTTAGGAACCAGACAATGTTCATGTGACAGCTGGGCCTCTGGCTGTTCTATGCTACATCTCTGCTGCATCTCACATAGTTCAGGGAAGCAAGCATTACAATGGCAGAACAAGGGATGTGCTAACACAGGCTGAGAACACCTTACTTTAAACTTTAAGGGCATGTAAGAGGATGCTACCATTGATACAGATGTCTACAAGTAAGCAGTTGAGTACTGGGAGTGGGCTTGTTCTGAAACTGCCTAGTAGTGGTAGCACATGCTAGGTTGAATGTGAGGTTTGCAGCAGCAATGTCACAAGAGGAATTTGGACACCGCCTGCACAGCTGAGGACGTTAGTCTCCCTAATGCAGCACTGCTGCATGGGGGGTGGGCTTCACACCAGTTCTGCAGGTAGGCGTGCCATGTGCTCTGCTTGTACTCAAACCTGTTTCTATCCCAAACAGAATTGAAGAGGAGCTTGGCAGCAAGGCGCGTTTTGCTGGCAGGAACTTCAGGAACCCCCGCATCAACTAAGCTGAGCTTGTCAGGCAGCTGCTGTTCCGGATAAAAGCACTAGTCACCTAATTAGCTCGCAACTCCCTGTACTAGAAGGAAGGGCAGCTGAAGGAACAAGACCTGTTTGCAGGTCCTCTCACCCAAGACACCCTAGATGACTTCACCTAGTATGTTTTTCCCCAGCTCTGATCTGTTGCTCTTAAGCACTTCTGCTTTTGTAGAACAGTCCTTGTGGGGGAGTTTCTGTATTAAAAACCATCTTGGAACAATGTATAAAGGCCCCACTCTGACCTCGTGACTGTGGGCTTAAAACACTTTCACCCCCATCTCAATGTGTGGAGCCTTGTAACTTGGCAGTGCAGCCCCAGGTACCTGCAAACAAACAGTAGTGTTCTTGTGAGGTAAAATAAAAGCATACAACAATCCCAGTAAGGTGTGGCTTCATGTTTCGTTTCCTAGAAAGTCTTTCTAGGGGTAGGGGAAGAGATGCATCATAACCTGTGTATACACACACTCTGCTGAAGGCCCTTTCCTTGGGTATCGGCTGAAGGGCTCCTGGCACTTCTTGATTCTAGGTAAAAGACGGCTTGGTTATCTGCGCCCTGCATATTCATGGCTGTGCAGTGAGTTCTCTGCCTTCCTGTGTAGAGTTCACTTTGACTCAGTCACTTCTTGTTCCTGTTGTGGTGAAAGGCTTGAGACCTCTCTCCTAATATCTTGTATGCCATCTTTTCCTCTTCTGTCTCAATCTGGCTAGTGGCAGTGAGCTGGCATTTCTCTTAAGGACTTGATCCACGTGGACAGCATGCTCCAAGGTCTGAGTATTGTATGCCTTGGCTTCTGGGTTTTGTTTCAGTGGGGTCCCTAGATGGGAGGGGAGGGGGGAATCTCATTGGATGGATGCTGCTGTGGTTAGTGGGAACCTCTCCTCTCAAACATGCTGCAGTTGCCTGTATGGCATTTAAAAAGCACTGTTTTTTCTTACCAGAAGGTAACCGCATCCACTACACCTGCCAGCATGGACTGGTGTTCTGGATAACGGAGGTTATTTTAATGGTGCACATACTGCATGACTTAAGATGTTGTAATACTGTTCTCGCTTTCTATCCACTACATCTTGGGATGAGACTCCAATACCTGTAGAGGGGAATTGTAGCAACAAACACCCATTCATACTCCAGCCAGAATGGGTGCCTGGTCCTAATAGACAAGGTTGTGAGCCTTTTACTGTAAAGGGTTGGTGGTTGTAGCTGTGTTGGTCTAAGGACAGGCAGATTTACAGTTGAACAAGGTTCTTTACAAGATGGCTGCAGCTTTCATCCACAGTAACAGACTTAAGCCACCAAGGTCCGCCATCACTGCACTCTGGGATGGGATCCCTTCTTAACCATTATGCTGAGGTGTTTTGTATCCTGAAGCCTGACACTTGATTAAGCTTTAACTTTTAGTTAGCATTTCATGCATATGAATGTTCACAGGGGAGGACTTAGGGTAGTCTTTTTTTTATTGGACCAATTGTGTAATTGGGATAAAGTTAGACAAGCTTTCAAATGCAAGACATTCTTCACAGACAGACTTGGCCTCCTTTTGTGGAGCCAGTTTCCTGCCTGGGAACTGTTGATCACATTGAAAGCTTCCACACAACAAAAAAGAAACAGCTGCTCAATGACTAACCTTTCACCCTCTATCTTAAGCCAGGATCAATACGAAAAAAGCACTTCCACAAGATGCTCTTATTTCCCTTCCTTAGGTACAGGTTGCTGGCCAGGACAAGACTTCTGAGGGTCTGATCTGTGGGTTGTGGGGGACACTATGGGCAAATAAAACTTTTTTTAAGCCTGTTTTAGTATCCTGTAATCTGTACAAAAGGTGTTTGCTGTATAAAATGTTTGCCTGTAAACCGAGGCAAAGAGCCATGCTGAAATCGGACCAGCCACCAGCACATGCAAGCCTCTTGTTTTGCCCTTGGTAAGAGCTGCCATCTTAACCAATACCAAAAGTCCACAGAAAGACTTGCTGGCACCCTTTTTTGGGGTGGGGAGAAGAACAATTTGGCTATTAGAACTGGGAAATACTGGTTTAAACTCAGTATTAAGAATCTTGAGTATGAAAGGGACAGGATGATGACTGGATGGACGTGTGGGGCTAGCTCAGCACTGAGAAGATGTGCTGATCTGATTGGCAGGAGCTGTAAGAAAAATTAGCAAATTTCCCTCTGAATTGATCTTCCTGGCAGGCTGTTTAGGTTAGGGGAGACTGGGAGGAAGGGAAATAAACCCTTCTCCCACATTTGGCAGCTAACAGCTTAATGTTTTAATTGCTGCCAATTTTCATTTGCCCCACGTGCCTGGAATCTGCAGTGCCCTTAAAACAGGGTTTCACAGTATTACTCCACAGACCAGCAAACTGAAGCCAGTGCAAAAAAAGCTGAGCAATCCTTGCTGCTAGCATTTTTTTTTTTTTTCTGAACTGGCTGGGTTTGCAAGGGGAAGATTAATCTCCATCAGATTTACTTTTAATGACTGTTTCACTACTCTTTCCATGTCAGCAATTTAAAAAAAACCAACCCAGAACTCATCACCATAACACTTCACCTATGTGGAGGGCAACAGTGCCCCTCTGTGGATAGTTCCCTTGATTATTGCTAGAAGTCAGTTTTGAGGTAGAATTACCTGTTTTTCATAATAAAAGATAATTGTGTGCATCTATGGTCTTCCAATTAACAATGTGCGTTGGAAAAGCTGAAAGCACTAGAGGCTTATGATAAATGTTTTTACCTAAACAGCTAGATTTGTATGCATCTCTTCAACGTTGGGCAGAGAAAGCAGCCTTTTAGTAATTGCCCTATAAAGCAGGGCAGTATAAAGACCTACAGAATGAGGATTAGAAACATCCTCATATGGGGGACA
This sequence comes from Crocodylus siamensis, assembly GCF_052110815.1. Taxonomy (NCBI): domain Eukaryota; kingdom Metazoa; phylum Chordata; order Crocodylia; family Crocodylidae; genus Crocodylus; species Crocodylus siamensis. The sequence goes on along the minus strand of NC_143406.1, from coordinate 9,322,934 downwards.
CAATGCATGGATTGTAGCAGCCACCTACCAGCACGGTCTAGGTGTCACCCAGGTACCTCTGCAGTATTGAATCTTTCTCGGTGCTGTTCTCTCTGGGGAGGGAGATTAGCATAGTCTTGTCTTCCAATTCTGGCTCTGCCGCTGACTTCCTGAGTGACCATGGGCAAGCCATTTAACCTCTGTTCCAGTTTTTGTGAAATGTAGCTGGTGTTCTCTCAAGTTACAGAAGCATTGTGAGGAATGAGTAGTGACAGAAGTTAACCATTCCTTTGTGCTGTACTGTTTTGCATGCTAATGCTTTTTTGGCTTGAATGTGTCTCCATTCCACTGTTGCTGCATGCTTGCGCCTTGAGAGATTTCATAGACATTAGGGCGGGGAGGGACCTTGCAAGATCATCGGGTCCAGCCCCCTGCCCAAAGGGCAGGAAGTCAGCAGGGGTCAAATGATCCTAGCAAGATAGGCATCTGAGTGTTTTTTTATTTTGTTGTTTTTGGGGTTTTTAAAGTAGCCAGAGTAGGTGCTTGCACAACCTCTGGGGGGAGTCTATTCTAGGCCCTGAGGTCTTGTACAGTAAAGAAGTTTTTCCTCATGTCCAGCCTAGAATAGTCTTTCAGCGTTTTGTGACCATCGGACGTTGTCTTGCCCTGGTGAACAGGTGTTCTCCCAGTTCCTGGTGCACCCCCCTTATATACTTATAGGCAGCCACCAAGTCACCTCTGAGCCTGTGCTTCTCCAGACTGAAGAGTCCCATGTCTCTCAGCTTGTCCACATAAGACCTGCTCTTTTGTCCTCTAATCATGCACGTGGCTCTCCTCTGGACTCTCTCAAGCTTCTCCACATCCTTTTTGAATTGTGGAGCGTAGAACTGGACAGTGTTCCAGCTGTGGTCTCACTAAGGCTGAGTAAAGCGGGAGGATAACTTCCTGGGTCTTGCTTGAGAGAGGTCGGTAGATGCAAGCCAAAGCTTCATTTGCTTTGCCGGCTGCGGCATTGCATTGCTGGTTCATGTTCATTTTGTGGTCTATCTTTTGGTTGTGGTGCTAGTGAGTGTTGCACTGTCAAGCCTATAAGTGTGATGTGGGTTTTTCCTCCCAAGATGGAGCACCTTGCATTCTCAGTGTTTGATGCCATCAAGTTTTGATCCCCCTATTTCGTAAGCTTATTTGAGGTCGACCTGGATTGCCAGCCTATCCTCTAGGGGAGGGGTAGGCAGCATTTTTCGGCAAGAGTGCCAAAAAAGACCCCAATGTCTACCTTGGAAGGTGCCAGAGTACCAACGTGCCTTTTGAGTAGAGAAGAATGCAGTAGTATCACTGCATTTCTCACTGCTTATAACTGATTTAGTCTGCTTGAAAGGAGACTCGGAGGGCTTTCAGTGTGTTTGAAGAGTGGGGTTTGGCTTTCATAGCACAAGCTCATCAATTACTCTGAAATACCTAAGAGGTAGTTTGTTTTTTCACTTACCCTTGGCCCTCAGCTTCATAGACCCCAGCCTTTCCATCCTGCCCCATGGCACTCTAGTTCCAAAGGGATAGTATGTGCTGTGCAACATGGAGCCAATGTAGCTTGCAGTGGGGCTCCTATTGCTGGAAGATGGGGTGTGGGGGGAGGCTTGAAGTGGTAGCATTGGCTTACCAAAGGCCAATATGGAATACACCAGAGAGCCTCTGCTACAGCTATGCTTCTATAGCTATATCAGTAGAGTCCCCATCATGAAGATGGAGAAATCCCATGACCAAGGTCGCTTTTCAGCCTCTTCAAGGCTCAGATCAAGTATAGTCTATGCCTACCTAACAAGGGAAACCCCATGACCACAGAGGTGGGCTTCCTAGCTGCACCAGGGAATACTAATCCCTGGCATGGGGATGGTACGTGCCAAGGTAATTAAGCTTCCCACTTAGCTGCTGGAGTGAGAAGGTCTTGACTCTAAGCCGGCTTTATGGAAAAGGGAGACTCTTCCCTGGCTTGCCCCTGGGGCTTTACATCTGAGGGCAAGCAAAACTCGGAGACCTCTGGGCGTGGGCCTGTAAGTAAGATGCCCGCCTAAGGTTTTGGAAACATCTGAAGACCCAGATGGGGGTGGAGGATGTTAGCCAGTAGTAGGGCCACTTACAGTTCTGGGATGACTTGGATTTGGAATTTGTTTTGGCAAATTTGACTTGAAATATGGAGAATTAAAAAAAAATAATCCCATGACCAAGATGATGCAATTAAAATGGCACTGTGGTGGAGGGTTTCACCCTTGTCTGCTTGCGGATAGGACTCCCTACGAAAGAACCACAGTTAGCTTCCCTCTGGCCAGCTTCCAGTGGGATGATGTCGGCTGCAAGCCAGTGTTATGGAAATGGGAGACTTTTCCTTAGTTTGCTCCTGCAGCCGTATGCCTGAGGACAACTGAAACTCAGGGGCATCCAAACTCCAAGCCTCCAGGCATCCAAACCTGCCAAAGGATTGGGAAGTAGCTGAAACCCCAGGCTGGGGTGGAGGATACTTGCCAGTAGCAGGGCCACATATGGTTTCTGAATGATTGAAATGGTTTTGGACTTGATCTGGCTAATTTGACCTGGGGCACAACCATTTTTTTTTTTTTTTTTTTTTTTTTTTTTTTTTTTTTAAGCATGCCACTAACAGGTTTTTTTACTATTGGGATAATTGCACTCCTTCTCTGAAAGCAACAATAGTCTTTCATTACCACAACTGTGCCTAAGCCAAGAGTTTTGCTGGCAGAGATATACTGCCAGTGGGGAAGGAAAGTTTAATTTCTTTGTTTCTTCCCTACGTAGCTATTGCCAGTGAAAACTTATGGTTACACCTGCTCTGAGAACAGCAGGTGGCCTTAAAAGAAGTCCTGAAATGGGAAAATGGGTGTAAGAGGCAAAGGATATATGGAGTGAGGTATGTGGGGAAGCTGTGCAACAAAGGGGTCCTAATAGAGTAGTCCAAGGTTTGGTGTGGGCGATGTAACCTTGGGCATTTCTGTTGCTGTGTGCAGTGGGAAAGGATAGGTCTTATTCCAGTAGTATTAATACAGTGTGTGTCTGGCTACTAGCTTACCTTGACCTGCTCACAACCTACACAGGCAAAAGGAAGGCTCTCATCATGTAGATGATTTCACAGACATCAGGGCTGGAAGGGACCTTGGAAGATCATTGGGTCCAGCCCCCTGCCCGAAGGGCAGGAAGTCAGCTGGGGTCACAGGATCCCAGCAAGATGAGCATAGATAAGGAACTGGATAAGCTAAGTGATGGCTCAGGTGAGGCCAGATGTCCATGATAGAGGCACAGTTTGAATCCAGGTGCCCCAGTCACAGCCCGTGGCTCTAACACCAGACCATCCTCTCTCTCTCGCTCTCAATAAACAATAGTTAGTTTTATAAGGCCAGAAGGGACCACCATTATGATCATCTGTTCAGACCTCCTACACAGCCTGAGCTAGAGGACTTGTCTGAATTTTGTTCCCGTTTGGATTGGCGCATCTGAGTCTCACATGGGTGCCAAAAACCCAACACGGTACCAGGTGAGCTGTTCCAGGGGCCATTCCTCTCACTGCCAAATATGTGTTCCTCTTATTTCTAGCCTGACTTCAGCCACTGGACCATGTTAGACCTCTGTCTGCTAGAATGAGGGGCCCATTCTTAAAGTTTAACATCCCAACTGCTTGGAAACTGTGACTGATTTAATTTTTAGTTTTACCCTTTTCTCTCCAGATTAGGTTTCTGGAGCCTTTTCATATAAGGCAAGTTTTCTAAATTTAAAATCGCTAGTATGGCTGTCCATTAATTTGTCAGCCTCCTTGAAGTGAGGCTGAGAGCCATGGGACTCTTCAGCCTGGAGAAGCGTAGGCTCAGGGGTGACTTTCTGGTAGCCTATAAATATATAGGGGGTGTGCACCGGGAACTGGGAGAGCGACTGTTCACCAGAGCACCCCATGGGAAGACGAGGTCCAATGGTCACAAACTCTTAGAAGACCGTTTTAGGCTGGACATAAGAAAAAAAATCTTTACTGTCCAAGTGCCCAGGGCCTGGAATAGACTTCCCCCAGAGGTGGTGCAGGCACCTACTCTGCCTTCCTTTAACAAACACTTGGATGGGTGCCTATCTTGCTGGGATCATTTGACCCCTCCTGACTGCCTGCCCTTTGGGCAGGGGGCTGGACCCTATGATCTTGCAAGGTCCCTTCCAGCCCTAATGTCTATGAAACTGTGGATATCTGAACAGGGCACAATATGCCAATAGCAGCGACAGTGATACCACATACCAAGGTACAATACCCCCTCCCCGTCCTACTCAATGTGATGGTATGTCTGACCTGTATCCACTTTGCCTTGAGAGGGCCTATTCAGCAGGTTTTCCATAGCCACCCCCAAGTCCTAGGCAGTCCCCGCTTTCCAGGACAGATTTGCCCATTCTGTGAGCGTGGCCTGCATCCTTAGTTCCACTTTACCTGTGACCATGCAATTGGTTTGCTGGAGCAGTTCCCTGAGCTTTTTGGGCCTGACTTCTTATTTAACTGGCCTCTTCCCCAAGCTCTGTCGTTCGCAGACTTCATCAGTGCTGACATGTTTCTCTCTCAGTTACCAATTAGAAAATATTCAGTAACATGAGGCTGAGGGCTGATTCCTGCTGGACCTCCTTGGATCCACACCTGCTGGGCAATGATTTCACTTTCTGAGACCTGCCAGCGAGCCGGGGTTTGAGTCCTTTAATGTGCACCCTATTCATTTCATTGCTTTTCTTTGCCCTTGCTCTCAGTGATGAGGCCGAACCATTGAGGTGCACCCGGCAACCCCTAGCATTGGACTGAAACTACAGAATGAATTTGCTTGTGGTCCCGCTTCAGGCATCCAGCAGAAACCTGAGCTGCTGCGCTGTTTGCACTGACTGCTCATGCCCTCTAGCGGCCCCGGGAAGGGATCTCCAGTAAGTCTAACTCAGCAGGGGTGAAACCAGCTCTTTGAAGAAAATTCATTGACTGCAGTTTCTTGTCAACACCCACTCACTCATTCTCATAGGCATCAAGATACACTCCTGCCCCACTCCAGGCAAACAAGGGGTTTCCCTTCATCTCACTTCCTCAGATTAAAAAAAAATCCTCAGTTCTTGCATTTAAGAGTGACTCAAAATTCACATTTTTCTGGGATTAAAATGATAACCATGTTTCATTTTAATCATGAAAAAATGTGGATTTTGGGGGTGGGGTATCCAAAAATTGGGGATTTTTTTTTAATTGGAGAAAACCAGGATCCCAGTCACTAACAGCATGGTTCGTGCATCTGTCCCAAACACAAGGGACAAAAGTGATTGTTCCAGGAAGCATCTGGCTTGTCTCCTGTATCCCAGAGAATGGGTGTGGGGATTGACAGGGAATGGCTCTACTTGGCTGAGATCCATAAAGCCTGAAGCCAAAAGCAGAGCTCAACATTTCTCCCTTTGCCTGTTCCTGTGCGCCTTGGAGTGGCTGTGCTCTTTGCTCGTCACCCACGCCTGCTTGGCCTCTGCTGGCCCCTTCAAGAGTTCAAACAGCAGGTTGTGTTCTGCCTCCTTGTTAGCACGGAGATAAGCTTTCTGGGTATTTTGTCTGGCTCTCTGCATTATCTCTGCTCAGGGTTTCCCCCTAGTCTCATGCTGCTAGCAGGGGTGGCGAAACAAAGAAGCATTGTCGCTTTGTGCTTTGGCAGAAGGGAGGGGAGAGGGAGCTCGGGGAATTTCCTCCACCAGCCAAATTGTTTCTGTTTGTTTCTTTTTCCCTCAATTTGCAGAACAGGCAGCATCCTTTCAGCCACAGACACTAGATCAATTAGTTTTTTCTCAGGAGTGAAAAGAAACTTGTAGGGCAAATTTCCATGTTATAGGGCTAGGAGCTTCAGAGGTCAATCAAAATAGGAAACACTGTGGTCCTGCATTTATGCACTCACCCACCTGTGAGCAGGTGTCAAATGCTACCCTATCACAACCTTTGCAGGGATGTAATATGCAGACAACCAGATGACCTTGCGAGGTCCCTTCCAGCTTACTTTTTGATGATCCTATGACCTCAAGGTGGAGGACAATGGAAACTTGGATTTTGTAGAAGGGGGCTGAACTTTTAATTCCAGCTTTTTGCGGGTCCCAATTCTGATGGGATAAAGAAAGCTGGAACAGGGAGGAGACTGAGACACTGGGCACAGGAGAGGTGATAGGAAAGAAAAATTATAAGGAAGATGATGATTGCCAAGTAGAAGCCACTTGTTTGTGCCAACCTACTTTTGAGGAAAGCGGTGATCTTCGGTTGATTATACATTGCACAGGCTTCTCTCTGTCTAGAAATATACATTAAACTGAACAATGAAGGGAGGGGGATTATGGGTTTAAGTTACAAGGGACAATTAAGGTTCATCAACACATGCTCTTTGCAAACCAACAAAATCGACAAGGCCCAGGAGTTCTCCACCAGCAAAATTACATCCTGCTGACAACGGGTGTCAGCAGCCTGCGCAGCTGAGCTGTGCTGACTGCCACAAAGCCTTAACCACAGTGTCTATAACCATGCTGAACATGATGGGGCTGTGCCTACGCTTGCAGTCAAACCAAGTCCAGCTCTGGTTCAGCAGCTTCCCTTGCTAACACTTCTTGTCAGCAACAGGCAATTTTATCAGTGTAACAAAGTGTACAAGGTTAACCAGGGAGTTCAAAAAGTGATTCGCAGGGAGAGAGCCTTACGCAGAGCTGTGAGGGTGCATCTTTCCTCTGAAAAATGATTTTTGGAAATGCACATTGGTTGGTGCATTTCAAAGGCAGTTTGCTCTTCTTGTGGACTACTTCGTGAGTCGGGGATCACAATTACAAGACAAGGCTGACTTAGCCCCATCCAGACAACGTTCAAACTCCATTAGAGAGCAGCAATTCTCCTCCCCACAATTTCCGTTCAAATAGGTCAGACAGAAGCACCTCCTTATTGGCAGCAACACTTAGTTGAAGGCTACAAACTGAAACATTTTGCAAATTCAGCAAATAATTTCAATAGAGAATGCCTGAATTCTGAAACTATCAAATCTATTTTTTTATTTCTTATTTAAATCTAAGCATTTTGTCTTGGTTCCAGACCAGCGTTGCATTTTGAAAGTTTCCTACATTTAAGTGTAAAATAAATATTTTAAAATAAACACATTTATTTTTATAGTCACAAAAACCCCTTCCCCGAAACAAAATGTTCCAAGTCAAATGAAACATATCCCTGGCAGGTTTTAATTTTTGGTGATGCAAAACATGTTTTAAATTATGTACTACAGAAATGTATATTCAAAGACATCAATTATTTGCACAGCTCTTAACTAGCAGCACTGAGCAATTCTGAGCCTTCAGTGAAGTCATTGGCCCTATTTAATATTTAGTCCCTGTTTCTTAGTGAGCGTTTTACAATTATGCTCTTTAAACTGAAATGTCATCCAAAAGCACAGGTGACTCCTATAGCCAGGCTTGCTTGAAAACAGTGTCACTCATTAGGCCATCAATGTATGAAAGCAGCCACATTTATCAAACTAAAGGGCACAGCAAAAACTTCATGCATCACCATGCCAATACAGCTACGAATGGTCTCTGTGGACGTTTTCTGTGTCTCATTTTAAATACCCGTTCCTCCTTTTCCAAACTCTCCTGCTTTGCAGGATGTTTCAGAATGAGATCTATGGGGGTAAGATCAACAGGAGCAGGAGGTGAATTGAATGCTAATTCTAGGAATCTGACTGTGTGAAAAGATGTCCTTTTAAAGGGCACCAAACAAGTTATGACACATCACTGGAAGTTTCAACCACTAAAAGCCTGGGTGTGGAATGGGCAACCAGTGAACCATGGCCAGGATTGTGCCAGTGGGACACTTCTTGACTGAGCAGTGATTTGGATGGCTGGACCTGGTGTTGGCTTTTGGTGGGGGTGCAGAGAATGCTACTTGTGTGGCATCATAGATGGGGATTTGTTTGTAAAGTCTGTTTAGAAAAGAATATTTTACAGCTGTTGTGGAGAGCTGGTTTTAAATGACTGCAGGTGGCATGACACCTTCCTGCTTTACCAGTTTAGATTATTCATACAGATCTAATGCATTTTGATTGAACTGGCTGAGTTAACATCCATCTGCCTCAAATCCACCTAAACCAATTTTGTACTAAAGCTCTGATCAAGATCAATAAGGCCCTAAGGGAACACTATGATTTTCCAGGATAGCTTCCTGCAGTGACATCAGGTTAGATCAACCTGGTTTGACAATATGCTTAGCCTAGACAGATCCTAAAAGCTGCCTGAACTTACTTAACTGGAAGCTATTGTACCATTTTCTCTTTAGTAGTGAGAAGAGGAGTGCAATGCAGATGAAAGGAGAGCTTTCTCAGAGAAGGAACCCTCCTATTCCTTCCTTCACTGCATTGTGATGGGAGCCAGAGACTCTACTAGCCCGTGTATTCATGTACAAGGGAGTGTTTGAGGTGGGGACTCACAGGCTAAACTCCATGCCAGTTTGTCCTCAGTGTCAACAATACCCTGATGCCAACCTCTGAGTTAGCACTGAGTAAGTGCAGGCTGGGCTCTGGGGTTTTATCCCTATATCATAAAAATATACATAAGCAGGACTTGGGTGTCTTTAGAGGTGGGTATGTGGGGGCAAAGAACCATGCCTTCAATTTACTAGCCACAGGGCCTTAAAAGGTCAAGGGGATTCCATTAAAATTAACTGATTATCAGAACAGAGCTGGGGGGTGGTGGGTATTGAAGCTGAATATTTTTCCATTTGTTTTCTTACTCAGTAATGGCTCACTGAGTTACACTCTTTTTTGTGTTTCTTCTGTTCGCTTTGCTGTTTTCAATGACCTCAGAAGAACAAACACTGGTTGACTGCAGCACTGCTCTTTCCTGATTGAAACTGCTGATCCATCCCATCAGATCACACTCACCTGCTTTAAATTAATCCTGGCAAGTGGCATTTACAGCTCAATAGTATTTGGCTTTGCATCCTATCAATAAACAAGGATTGGAATATGGTAAGTCTCAGCTTCTATATAATATTTAATTTGGGTGCTAGAACACTGGTGGCAAGAATGGCTGAATCCATAGTCAAAAGGTCTACTACACATCAAGGCTAGGGACAGATATTCAAAAAGCCTGAATCGATTCAATCTTTGCAGGTTAGCCTAACTTGGCTAGGCTAAAGCAGTTTTGCAGCCAGACAGGAATCCCAGAAATGCTGGCACATGCCTGCAGTGGCTCAGGCTAGAGCAGCCCTCCCTTCCATTCAACAGAGCTGAGCTGAAGTGGGGGAGGAGGTGTGGCCAGGCCCCGGCAGGCTGCTGTGATTAGGAAGGGGTTCCCTACTCCTGACCAGCCCAGCAGGGAATGTTTATCACCCCTAACTCAGTGCTTATCAGCCCATTAAGAAAACAATAGAGGGACATTACCTGTTTCAACTATCCATTGATTCTGCCTTTGTCCCATGTGCCACAGCTTGGACGTAGCCAGCATGTGGTATACCGGCTAATGCCAAGAGGTGTCTGTGCCCACTTAGCAGAGAGGGGGGAGGGGAGCAGAAGCCAAGCAGACCTCTGCAGAGACTGCTGAAGCTGCAGGCAGGGAGTAGAGGGGAGAGACCAGCTCTGCTGTGGAGTAGAGAGCCCCACCCAGCCCAGAGAGCATGCTGGGGGAGTCTGATTTAATTTAAACCAGCAAGAGGTCTGGGACAGACATTGCATAAATTAGTTTGAGCCAAATCAGCTAAGTCTGATGCTATATTCAACCAGGTTTATCTCAAACTGGTTTTAGGCATTTTGAAACTGGCTTATGTGTGCTGAACATCTGCTCTGTTTTAGGTTTAAATCAGTTTCTGATCACTTAAACCGGTTTATGAGTAACGTCTGTTCCGACCCCAAGACCCAAGGAATGTATGTTTCCTGGTGTCTACAAATCTCTGTAGGCCACATCTGCACCAAAAACTTGGTGTGCTCCATAGCACGGTCTTTAAGCTTGCTGCATTGCTCCAAGTCAGCCGATTTCTAAATAGATGCAATGATCCATATGGCAGAGTCGCATCTTACGCGGGGGCTGTATTCTGAAGTCAGCGCGTAAGGCAAAAATCACGTATAGTTGAAAATCCCTTAAACCGCCCTTCCCACTGGGCTTCAGCGCCGAGCAGCTGTTGCCACCGCGGGGCCTGGATAAGGTAGGTGCAGCGCTGCACAGCCCGTGCAAACAGTGCAACAGCTGCGCCTTCTGCACGCACTCCTCACCCCTCTCGTCCTCTGCTGCCTCGTCCCACCAGGGCACCCAGCTGAGTGTGAGTGAGCTGCCGCCCCCCAGTCATGCCAGCATGTGCAGGCAGTACCATGCGGCGCCGCACTACACGCCATGCCCCAGCTGGCACCCCCAGCAGCCGAGCACATATAGCTGAATTCGTGCAAGTTAAATGTGCATAAGATGTGACTCCACTGTATATACTTGTGCTAATTAGCATGGGTGTGTGCGAATTTGGCACTGTGATTCTGCAAGGTATGGCCTTAGCTTCTCAACAGAAATATACCTTTAGAAAGTCTGTTTTGCTAATTTCTTCATCACTACATAGAGCTAATTCATTTTGCCATGGCCACAGTGATCAAGCCCATGGGAGGAAGTGGGGAAGACTGATTAGTTAATACTGAACAGTGCTTTGAAGATATCAAATGCTAAGGGAAAAAGGGGATAGTCATGGAAAAGGTGCTTGAAATGGAAAATGTCCCCATTACCATTGCTATTTTTTTTTCCTTTTCTTTAAAAAAAAAAAAAGTACATGAAAATGTTTCATCAAAGGTATCAGTGCTGCAAGGCCAGGAAAAGAGCAACTACAATGGAAAGGTGAAAGCCAAAGCCTCCCTCTCCAGAAACAGATGTATAGGAGAAAGGACAAAAATGCAAATCTCAGTCACTGAGGACAAGAAGGGGGGAGGCTTGTAAATCCATTTACTACTTTCCACACTAGAAGTAAAGCAGTGAGTTTACTGTGGAAATGCAGTAAGTGTGCAGATGAGATGTTCCACATCAGCAGTAAAGGACAAAAGTATCAGAGCAAACCTTTGAACAAACAGCAATTGTGTCAGCTCTAGGAGCCAGCAGTGCCAAACAGCTCGATGAAATAAGCCTCTTTCCGTTGATCTGGATCCCAGCAGGCACATCTACATGACACATTTACTGATTAGCTCCGCAGTAAAGTCTCAGTGTCTATATATGTGGCCCTATTAAGCCACAGTAAACTAATAAACATTGCCATAGTAAACACAAGTACTATCATGCAGTAGTGTTATTAGTCCACTGCAACACGTGTGTAGATGCTGATGGGACTGGCTGGAGCATGAGGGTGCTTCGATGCAGGGGCTGCCTGATGGCTCCAACCCACACTGAGCTGGGTTGGAGCAGCCCCGGGCTGGCAGGCTGACCTGGCCCAGCTCAACATGCTGCACTCCCAGGTGCACATGCAAATGGTGCACGTGAGAGCAATAAAATCTGGCACAACCCTAGAGTTTATTCAGCCGTGCTAATTGCAAGTGTAGATGTGCCCGCTAGTGTGCCTCAAAGGCCAGGAAATGCCTGTCTGGCGTCTCCCATTCTGTTTGCTGTCCCATTGCGTTGGCAAGGAAGATCTTGGGATCGCCTGTACTTAAACATTTGCTCTGCACGTGGGGATGGAAAGCTATATCAAAAGATTGTGTAGAGTCTTATTCTCTGCTGCCTCATATGATTAAACCCCTGGGGGCAGACCCTCAGCTGGTAAGAACTGTCAGAGCTTGTGTGACTTGCACTGTCTTCTCAACGGTGTGTGAAAATCATTCAGTTCCTCCTTTCTAGCATAGAGCTGGAAGCATTTCAAGAAAAAAGCCCTGTATCTCTGAGGGAGCTAAGTTTTCTTCCTGACAGATGGACATCTTTGTCCCAGGGTCCTTCTCCTACACATATTTTGAGTGATAGAGGGAACAGAGATGTTGGACAGGACTGAAGAGGAGTTTGGTGGAAGTCTCAGTAACTGGCTAGCCCCAGAAGAGGAAGTGTCATAAGGAGAAGTTGACTCTCCTCACCTCTGCCTTTCCTGGGATCAAGCTTATGGAAGGATCTTTATGATCACAGAAGGTTATAATAAGGCACGATGCTAAAGAGCCTTTCATGAACTTAACACCAGGAAACCTAGATATAAGCAAGTCTCCTACATTTTATTGGTAAGTTTTTTCCTTTCTTTATACAATCTTACTTTGAACAGATCAGGGTTTCTGGGTTGTTAACCCATTTTAGATGTTTGTATTTTTATGCAAGAAAATTATATTATACTGTAATTTGTTTATAGTAGCCAGTTTTACAATAATTTCAAAGTCAAGTAGTCCTTAAATACACTAAGTCATGAAGAGTCAACTAATATTAGTACAAGAAATACAGACGGTAATAGGCTGCATATGTGTGTCTGCCTCACCTTCATTTACACTACAGCTCTTTTACAGCACTGGCAATGTAAAAAAAAAAGACTTAAAGTGAGAGTAAATTGCTGTTATATCCACTTTAAGGACACTTTATCATGCCAGAGCAGCTTAAGGGAGTCTTCATATGTATAAATATATTTAATTATACTTCCTATCTGTGGACTTGCCTTGATTAAATAAATGCTTCAATAAACTAAGGCACTGGTGCCCAACCTTTCTGGCCTGCGGGCCGGATGGGTGGTGCATGTTAAGTTTCACGGATTGCTGTGTTGTCATATAACTGGAGGCACAACAGGCTCAGATATTCAGAAACAAGCTATGTCATAACTAGGACTGAACTTTTTGCTCAATGAGAGTGGGATTTTTTTCCCTTTACGCGCGGCATACATCCTGAACTTTGATAAATGAGTCTCACTAATCATTATGGTAAGCCAGCTTTGGCTAATACTCATTATGCAGAGCCCTCCAGGAAATCGTCTGACTTAGGGAAACCTGAAGCCATCAAAAAGGGAAAAATAAAAGCATGATAACATGTTTTTCCAAGGAAATTAACTTAAAATATTTCCAAGATTTTTAGAATGCTTTCAATCAGAAATGACTAAAGTAGGATTTTTTTGTAAATTTTATTTTCCCGTGCAGCCGTGTCATTAAAGCTATTATTTTATGGAAAAAGTATAAAGATCCAAACACATGCAAAAGCTTCCAAAAAATTCTCTCTTCCGGAGCAAGGGAATTGTCAAAAGGACCTAAGTCAATTAGGAGGTTAAGTCCATTTGTGGAAAAAACAACATTAGGCTTGGATTCCAAGGTATGCAATTTAGGACATTTTCCCCCTCTCTAAGGTTCCTGTGTTTCTTATCTTTGCTTCCTTAAGAATCCTTATCTGGGATTAAAATTTACCAAACAGCAAAGCGCTTATACACCCTATGAAGCATTTGAAGGACCTTGCTCAATTGTGGTGGTTGTTATAGTTTCACAAAAAACATTCTTAGGTCTCTGTTCAGCACAACTCTGAAGGCTGTGCTTAAATCTCATTGACTTCCATGGAACTTAATTGTGTACTTAAAAGTTCAGCACATGTTTAGATTGCTTTGTTAACTTGGGGACTACAAAATTAATGTTAAACTGTGGAATGGTAACAAGAAATCCATATGCAGTCACTTCTGCTCCCGGTACCTCTTTTTCAAATGATTTTGTTACATGATTGCAAACTTTGGCTGAGATCATTCTTTGTACTACTTTTTAATTAATTACATCTGCATCTATACCCCTGTCATGGGCTGCAGGTGGAAGGAAAAGTCCCCACGTGCACATCATAAAGCAAAAGCCATGTAGTGAAAGCATGCCTGTGTTCACAAAGGGAACATCAGTCTAATTTTAACACCCTGCAAGGACAATAATCTTGAGGTTGCTTTCTCCACCTCTGTAGAAGGCCATGAGTTTTGCTTAATAGTCTTTTCTTAGGACCTCTAGGGATGAATGCATCATTCCTAAAAACAGAAAATGCTATATGTTTTTTATTGGAGGACAAAGGAGAAATATTATTTCGTTCATAATAATATCACCTGGCTTTTATTCACAGATCTTAATGCACTTCACAAACCTTAACCTTAAGCCGACAGATTTTATTTTAAAGGATACCCCTGGGAAGAGAGAGAACACAAACCTGATTCCTTTTTTTGGAGATGGGGGAGACAGGCCCCCTGTTAAAAAGCCTCTAGGATTATGGATAGATGAAAAATATACCCTGTTATAATAATCAGTTTACTCAAAAAACAGCTGATGGACCACACAAGCCCCTAAGTCAGGGTAAGCTGTCTGATATGGTGGGGAACTGCCCCTGAAAGCATCAGTGGGAAAACTCTGCTAATATAAGTTACAATGGTTTTGGTTTTGTCTGTCTGTGTGTGCCATGGGGACACTGTATTAAAGATAATTAGACAGGGGTAAGATGCAATAACAAGCACCTACAGTGTGAGGTACCGCAAAAAAAGAGGAGCATCTGTCCAGGTGCAACTTGCATTGCACTTATCCAGGTGCAACTTGCATCGGTGTACAAGCCCCAGGCATGAATTACACCGAGGTCTGTGTTTCTCCATGAATTCAGAATATTAGTTTCTAAGCTGAGCAATGCATTTGCCTGTTTCACAAGAATCCATTTGTTATTTCATAGTGAGGTTAGAACCTGACTTAACTGTCACAGTCAAGGGCTGATTTTTACTTTCAGGATTGCTGAACAAATTTTCTGTGGGTGTTTCTTTTAACTGGTTGAGTTGCGGAGATCTTGCATCAATCCTCAGGGTTCTGGCAAGGGAGGGAAGGGGAGAGGACAGGGGGCTGGTCAAATTTTCCCCTCATTTTGATTTATTTCTTTGGCAAATAGAGACTACTGGAAAATAAGTGACATTTAAAAATAGAATTCAAAAGAGAGAATATTAAAAGAAAAAAACCATATATGTATGCAGGCTTACATATGTGGCTTATTACAGAGCTCACAGCTAATAAGGAGGAGGAAAGAATTTATGTATAAAACTACAAAGAGCAACCATTCATGCCAGAACTAAGTCAATTATCCATGTAAGAAACCTTCGTGGCTGCTGACTGCAGAGATAAGATCACAGTCTGTATAATAAAATGACAGTAAACTTTGTAACTCAAGTAAAGCATCAGGAAAGCATGTGAAGGAACCCAGCATGCTCTCCATTTACCCTAAGCATGTGCTGAAACCTGACAGAGGGCCCTGGGTGGGTGATAGCTTATCCAGCCACAGATACAGCTTGATTCAAAGGGCAACAAAGCGAGTAGGAGTTTTTCCACTGACGTCAGCGGATGTTGGATTAATGCTGGTAAAAGTATGGCACTGATGGCTTTTCTGTGCTCCCCCACTGTCTCAGAGCTGAGTACAGGCAAGAGCTGGGGTTTGGAAAGAAGTCAGCAGGGAGCTGGGCACTTAGATAGACTGAGGCTCCCTATGAGTCGCACAAGAGAGCTACCAAAGACTCTGCCCTCTGAGAAGAACATGGATCAAGCAAGCTGAAGTTCCTTGGCCATCTAAAGGCTTATCCACATGAGATAACTTGGGCAATGGGCCACTGAAAGAGTGGTAACACAGAGGTCTCCTCTGAGGGGTGGGTCTGAAACTCCACCCTGCTCTAGGATTTCCTCTGGGCTGCAGGGAGGCACCTCCTCCACTTGGGATGTCCTGTGCTGACATTAGGACCTTAAACCCTCTGTTTCAAGACCCAAGAAGGGGTCACTCCTTTCTGGCATGCCAGGAAGCAGAACCTCAGATGCTGGGGGAATGTTAATGTTGAAAATGGTGGTACTTATGGACCTTGGGTATCTCCACGATGAGGTAGAGAATCTGAGGATCTATATTTTGGGCAGAGGTACCTACAGAGGCAAGCAGAAACCTAAGGCCCGGCTAGATCCCTTGTGGATTTGGTACTTGGCCTGTTCCGTGCTTCAATTCCTCATTTGTAGAATAGGGATAATGGTACTCTACCAACCAAGGGAGTAGCAGGGAGATTATGAGGGTTTAGGTTGTGGCTGTGTTGGTCTAAGGACATAGGCAGACAAGGTTCTTTGGGTGAATCTGATATCTTTTATTAGACCAACTAAATAGTTGGAGGCACTCAGGTAATAGGGTTCTTATAAGTATCTTAGATGGATCATGTATTATGCCTGTGCAAAGCGGCTAGCATTCACTTCAGGTTTGGCCGATTTGGGGGACAGTGATTCGATTTAGTCATTCGAATCACTGTCCTGATTCAAATCTGCCAAGTCTGATTTGGAGATTCGGCTGCTGCCAGGCCCATCCTCAACCCGTTCTCCCAGCCTGGCAATGACTGCCTTGCCCACCTCTGATCCTGGCTCTTTGGGAAAAAAAAGCTGCAGCTCACTGGGTACTGCCGGGTGGGGGAACGATCCCCGCCGCCTCATGCTGTATGGGGGCTCTGCCATGAGCCCCCCAACCCCCTCGCTTCCACAGGTGCCCTGCCTGGGCCAGCTCCAGCCCTTTAAGAAAAAAAAAGGCAGACTCTGCTCCTGCCAGGGGCAATCCCCACTGCCCCTCATTGCCCTACACCACATGCAGAGCCCTCCATGCAGCGTGGGGCAGTGGGGGCCAGCAGGAATTGCCCCCCTGCCCGACAGCACCTGGTGAGCACTAGGGCTTTTTTTGTAAATACTGGGAGCTGGGGAGGGTGGGGCAGCCATGTGGCGGTGGGGCTGGGGAGCAAGGGGGGCTGGCAGGGGTCCTCCCGTGGTCCCCTCCCTTGCCCCTAGTACTTACCAGCTCAGAGTCTGGCTGCAGCTCCCTGCCGCAGCCACTGGGGACTGCCCGAATCATCAAAGCTCTCTGAAGCTTTGCCGAAGATTCGGAAAGCTTTGAATCAATTTGGACCTTAAAACCGGTCCCCTGATTTGATTTGGATTTGGAGATTCGGCCACCGAATTGGGCCGAATCTCCTCCGAATCGAATCACAACCTGAAGCTTTGCACAGCCCTATCATGTATATTTAAATCAAACATTTACATGTAGAATATACTCAGATACTTCATTGTGGATTCCACTTCCAGCGGGAAGCTGGCTGTGGAGTTGTGTTAACCCTCAGTAGAGAAGTAATGTTCTACACCTGCAGTATTTGTGTTTGCCCTGATCTCTCTAGTGTTGAGAAAATCTAGTATAAGTTAGTCTGATGAGAGGATTACCGCATAAGGTGTATAGCTCCATTTATTATTGTCCACAGTGAATACCCCATCTGTGCCACAGAAAGTACTTCAGGTGTTATTTCTATAACAATCCACTGGCTTTCAGAACAGATTGTGGATCATCACCTACTTCTCCATATGAACTTGCTGCTTGAATTTTCAGGTGTATGCAAGAGCATCATAAGGAAAAGTCCACAGATATGCATGTTTTTGTTTTACAGAAAGCTTCCTAACAAAATCCTAATATTGCTAGGAAATACCTAGCAATCACATACAAGCAACATGTTCATCAGAGAGGGAGAAGAGGTATGATGAACAACATCCCAATATGAATAAATGAAAACTAGAGATAATTTTTAGTTGTCTCTGGTTTTAATTTACTCATACTGGGACATTGTGACGTATGACAAAGAACCTAATTCCTTTGGTGCACAGATATCAAATCTACTTGTGTTCCTCCCTATATGATATGCAGGTCCCATTCCACTCTGCTAAGGGCAATAACATGAACTGCTCCAGCTACATCCAATTCTACTATCAGAACCAGCCATCAAGGCAGTTTAAAGGAACAGGGAGAGCACACAAACACCAGCAGACTCTCCTGGTGCCTGAAGAAGGTGTTGGTGCCTGAAAGTTTGCAAAGAACAATTTTTCCAACTATTTAGTTGGTCTAATAAAAGATATCACATCTACCCAAAGAACCTGGTCTGCCTAAAGGAACAAGAAGCACTCACACAGGTAATTAGAGGCAAAATCTGCCATTAGGTAGGTAGCCTAAGGCTTTAAAAAAATGTAGTAATGCACAAAATTTCTCAGATCACTGCAAAGAATGTGCAGTTTCCTTTATGGCCATGTGATTGATTTCACTGGCCCACATTCTTCTGTGGATGAGGTTAAGGTTAAGGTTAAATAGCCAGTTTACTGTATTTATGGCACTGGTACCTTAGTGCTATCTTTTGTGACTGTGTGATATCTCAGAGTTGCAGAGTCTTCTAAATCCCACTGTCTATGTGACCAGCTGTAGTATTAATCACTCTGCAATAGTTCAGAGTTTTGCTGTTGTGACAACCTTCTCACTGGTACCAAAGCATCATTTGACTGAGTGATGATACACAGCATTTATCTTCAATCCAACAAAGCACTTGAGTGCAGTCTTAGCTTTAGGCATCTGAGCAGTAATGTTGGCAGTAATGTTCTATATTAAGTATTTTAGTCTAACTGCTTTCTTGGTTTCAGCCCTCAATACAAGCCAAAGCCTTCCAGAAAGAGCAGTGGTAATTTCCCTTATTAGTTTAATGCTACTGAAGATAATTTAGACATGTTTTTACTGATAAATAATTATTTATTCATGACACAAGAACAAGTTCCAACTTAGAAAAGAAACTTGAATACATGAGGTACCTTAAACATACAATGTTATATGACCACTGTAGAAACATAATAGACTGATCTCAACTGAAAGTTACTTCCAAGCCAAATATATTTCCATGCCAGTCCCTGCATCTTCTCCCCAGCTCTTCAACTGCGCACCATCGGGCAGGGCCAGCTCTGTGCTTCCATGTGTGGAGGTACAAATGGAGGCACAGAGCCCCCCTGGCCTGATGGTGTGCAGAAGCCATAGGGAGCTGTGGGCCATCAGGCTGGGCTGGCTTCACGCCTTCAGGTGCAGCTCCCCGCTGGAGTGCAGGAAGCCCCACATGGAGGCACGAAGCCAACCCAGCCCGATGGCAGGTGGCTCCCAGCTGCAGTGCCAGGAACCCCATGTGCTATCACAAAGCCAGCCTGGATTGGCTCGAAAGTGCATGCCAGAAGCTGGACCAGGCGGCAGTGGCACCACATCATATGTAGCAAGTATCATATGCACCTCAGTTTACTTGTTTAGTACCATCCTGCCTGATTGCAAAGAAATAAACCAAGGGAGAACAAACAGGAAACAAAACAACACCAAAGATGAGATATGGTCCAAAGGATACTAAAGGTCCTTGAAAAAACAACTGAAAAGGTATTAGTAGTCTAGCTCCTCCATGCACCACAGCTCATCTCTGTGGTTACAACCAAGCTGCAAGATTTCCTCTTCTAGACATATGTCTGGGATCAAAGGAGATATCTTAAACATGCTGACCAAGTGAGAGAGGGGATGACTTGAATGTCAAGCAGTGGCTGGAGTTGAGCTTCTCACAGAGATGAAGAGGAAGAAAGAAGTCACCATAACTATAGGTTGTCTCTTCCAACCTAGGAATGGAAGTAACTGGACTGAATGGAACTTAGTAAAATTAGTGAGGAAAAATCTGGCATTACCTAAGAGGAAATGTGATCCCAGGACTTTATTATTTTTTTACCCTTTGCTCTCCATGTTACATACTTTTGAGGGAATAGAGTGCTTTTAGTTTGAAGCAGTAGCAGCTATTTTTAGTTGTGTTAATCACAGTCTCCTGAAAGAAAAAAGATTACAGGTAGCAAACACAGCTGGGCCTGTTGTGTTAATAGGGAAGGTAAATGGAGTAATGTGGGGTGCTTCCCTCAAATCCAGTCTGGTGGTGGTGGTGGTGGAAGGGCATATGATTCTACCATGAGAGGTATGTAAATAGCAGAACTCAAGGAGTATGGTTAAGATGGTTGGAAAGGGGTCTAATGTGGGGGCTCAACAGACCCCTCTTATACCAGCATAATTGCCGACAACTTCTGTGCATGACTACTGAACTAATCTATAGAACTCCAAACACACAACTGAGAAGTCCCATCAAAATCACAGCATGGGTAATCTTCTGCAGCTAACTTTACTGTCTAATACAGATGCACCTAACAGTGAAGAGAGTCAGAGTGCACGTAGATAATTCCAAGTGGCTAGGGCCAACTTGGAAAAACGATGGCATGTCAGAAAGTTTTGACTGGTAAAATGCTTATTTTTTAACTTGTGCATGTGAATTATGGGAAATGAATAATACTGTCAAGAAGAAACAAACATTTGAGATCTGGTGCTTCCAAACTCTCTTGTGTATCTTCTGGATTGAAGGCAAATGTTTGTATTGATGTAAGTTTGGGTGCAGGCAGAGATGGGGGAGAATCCCATTCTACTGTTGGAAATCAGTAGGTGAAAACTTGTGGACAGTGGTTACATCAGACTTACAGATGTGTGCTCAAAGATTGTGAGGACATGTTGTGCCACAGTATCACCAGTATAGTTAAATAGATATTGTTTATTGCCAGTGCGAGGTGGGTTGTATAGGTGTGTAGCTTAATTCTTGATCTCCTGCTTTTCAGACATCTAAAATTTGTGTTACCTAAACTCTATGTCCTGGAAGGGCACAAGGCAGCACTACACAACCTTAATTATGTATTGACTGACTGTGGGCATTTAATTATTTTTGAGTTAAGTCTAAATCCAAGGAAAGGGAACAAAGTCTTGTACACTAGCTCCAGGTCTGCATGCTCTGTTGGGGGTGGGGTAGAGAGTCTGCTCATTCACAAATGCAAAAAAGCCCCAGTCTTGCCACTCATAGTAAAATGGGCACATTAGATAAAAAGCCTGTCTGTATTGCCTCTTCTGTCCCTCATTTCTCAATGTAGGGCTGCTGATCTGAATGAATTTCATGGCTGCTAACACTGGAAAGCTATAAATGGGGACACACATTTAACTCCATTAGAGGTAGGAAAGCATTTTGAAGAGAGAAAATGGAAAAACAGCAAACAACACAGCATATAAGGCAGCAGTTTAAAACCCTCCAGAGAGTAAACCCATTCCACATATACGCTGCCAAACCCATCAACATAAGCACAAAAATCTTTGAAAATGACATGAATCATAAAACAAGGGTGTATTCTATTCATAGCCTACACACCCTACACAACTGAATGAGATGTGACATCAATGAATATGACCCAGAGCTCATCCATACTGGTTTCCTGTATTAAAAACACAGATATACTAAAAATTACTTATGCAAACCTGGGGCAGGAGGAGTGAGAGAGAACCACCATTTTCTCTGAAACCTATTTTAGCAATGGCTTGAATTATACCTCACCATATCTAACATATTTATGGGAAACATTTTTACTAGGATTGTATTTAATAAGACATACTCCTTGTTGTGGTAGTGCTAGAGGGACATTATAGCCCTGATGGTTCTGAAGAAGCATATTTCAGGGGGTGGTATTTCTTACAGGACAAACTGTGTGGCTGGGGGCTTATCTGAAATCTCTCAGCTATGAAGCTGGTTGGATAAAAGAGGTCAGCTCCCCAAAACATGCCCTTTAAAAAGAGAGGCAAGGATTTCTTAGGGTGATCTTTTATTGGGCCAAGGATGTAAATAGAAGGTTGATGATGCTTGTGTTTTGAGTGCTGCAGTTTTGATTTCCTTCTGTGCTGCTGGCATGCTGCCTGTTAGGTGGCTCTTGTTGGGATAGCTGTTTCAATTTTGTCTTATGTTGGATGGCTGTTATCAGGCATTTCCAGTACTGCAGTATGTTTGGGTCTGCTGCATAGTAGTTGGCCCAATAAAAGATATTACCCTAAGAAATGGGGATGAATGGACTAAAGTGGACAGAAAACTGGCTGGATCGTTAAGCTCATCAGGTAGTAATCAATGGCTTGATGTTCAATTGGCAGCCAGTATCAACTGGAGTACCCCAGGGATCCGTTTTGGGGCTAATTTTGTTCAACATTTTCATCAATGATCTGCAAGATGGGATGAAGTACCCTCAGAGTCAAGTTTGCAGATGACACCAAGTTGGGGGAGCAGTAGATATGCTAGAGGCTAGGGCTAGGATTCAGAGTGACCTTGACAAATTGGAGGATTGGGCCAAAAGGAATCTCATGGGGTTCAACAAGGACAAGTGCAAAGTCCTGCACTTAGGATGAAACAATCTCATGCACTGGTACAGGCTGGAGGCTGCCTGGCTAAGCAGCAGCTCTGCAGAAAGGACCTGGGGGTTACAGTGGACAATATAAGCTGAATCTGAGCCAATAGTGTGCCCTTGGACTACATTAGTAGGAGTGCTGCCAGCAGATCAAGGGAAATAATTATGCCCCCTCTATTCAGCACTGGTGAGGCCACATCTGGAGTACTGCACTGCATCCAGTTTTGAGCCCTCCACTACAGAAAGGATGTGGACAAATTGGAGAGTCTAGCAGAGGGCAACAAAAAATGGTTAAAGGACTGGGGACTGAGGGAACTGGGCTTATTTAGTTCACAGAATAGAAGACCGAGAAGTGATTTAATAGCAGCCTTCAACTCCCTGCAGGGTGGTACAAAGAAGATGGAGCTGGACTGGTCTCAGTGGGGGCAGATGACAGAACAAGGAGCAAGGGTCTCTAGTAGCAACAAGGGAGGTTTAAGTTGGATGTTAGGAAAAACTTCTCACTAGTTGGGTAGTAAAATACTGGAGCAGGTTATGCAGACAGGTGGTGGACTCCTTGGAAGTTTAAGACCTGGCTAGACAAAGCCTTGGCTGGGATTATGCAGTTGGGGCTGGCCCTGCTTTAAGCAACGGGTTGGACTAGATGTGACCTCCTAAGGCTCCTTCAACCCAGTTTTTTCCGGGATTCGAAATCCTGGCCTCTGGCATCACTTCCAGATCGGCAGGGCCGCACCCCCAGCCCCTCTTCTGCTCCTCTAAGATGAGAATCGCTTTCACCCTGGGGTTACCGACTCTGAACTGATTCCGGGAGACACCCACGCCGCGATGTACGCATCCGTCCGAGTTATACCTCTGACATAACACCATCCGATAACAGTGCGTGGACGTGACACCATGGCTATGACACTTGAAGAAAAAAAATCCTCGGAGCCCAGTGTGAATTCGATTCAACATGTAACCTGGGTTTAACGAGGCCTGCTCAGCACCTCCTGGAGATGGGAAGCCCACTGTCCCCACCGCGGGGCCGAGCTGTGCCTAGGGCCTGCTCCCGCGTCCCCCCCAGGGGCTCCCAACCTTCCCCCTCCTCACGCTCTATTCTTTTAAATCACTTCCATTCACTCCCCTGATTGGCCGCAGCCTCCTGCCGGGTCCCGCGCCGGAGCCAATGGGGAGGCTGCATACTGGCAGGTGGCGCCGGGCGGCTGCGCGCCGATTGGCTGCGCCCGGTAGGGGGTGGGGCTACCCGGCCGGCGCCCGCGGCCCCCCCGCCTCCCCCCGGCGGGCGGCGCTAGGCTCCGCCTCTCCGCTGCCGCCGCCGCCGCCGCCGCACATTGTCTGCACTCCCGGCCGCGCCGTGTCTCCCGCCGCCGCCGCCCGCTCCTCCCTTCAGCTGCTGCAGCGCGCCCGGCCCATCCATGCTGTAGGGCGCCGGGGAAGGTAGGTGCGGCGGCGGCTGGTCCCTCCCGGGTGCGGGGAGCCGCTGCGAGCCCAGGTGCAGCTTCCCGGGCAGGGCTGAGGTGCGGGAGCGCGGAGCACCGGTCCTGGCCTGGTCACGGCGGGGGCGAGCTGTTGGTTGCCTTGTCTGGGGAGGAAGGGGGGCGGGGGTGGTCAGCCTATGAACGGGGGGGGGAGCGGGGGGGCGCTGCTTGAACAGCCTGCCTGGAGAGCCAGCGCTTTGTTGGGGTAAAAAACCAAAAAAACCCCACCCGACTGGCTTCAGTCCGGAATGGCACAATGCGAAATTTGGCACGATTGGATTGTGAGTTGTAACATCTCCTGGCAGGAAGTGTGCGTGTGCGTGTGTGTGTGTGTGTGTGTGTGTGTGTTGTGCCCCCCTCCCCTTCTATTTCTCTTTCTAAAGTGTGAACAAGAAGAAAGGCTCCAAGCTCTACCAAAAAGTAGTGGGAGGTAGACAACATTGCAGGTTTCATTCCTGCAACTGGCAGTTCAAGGAATCGCTGGGAAGAAAACAATATGATTCATTGTTGAAGTGTTTCTTCCTTCAGGTTTATTTTTACCCACTGGTTGCAGTTATTTCTGATTTACCGGTTTCTTGTGCTGCTGGGGTTGTGTTTTGTTTTTTTTGTTTTTTCCCCACCCCTGTTCTTGGAGATCAGAAGGCGCAGGGCATTTGAGGGGCCAGGTGGGCTTGCTCCTGACGGCCGGCCGTTGTGCTGTAAATAGGGAGTAACATGCTGAAGTTAGCGAAGTTGTTTTGGGTTGGGTGTGCGCGAGGGTGATCGAGATCAGAATCCGATCTGCTGGTTTTCAGTGTTTGTGTTTTTAGGCAGTATGCTCAGTTTTGAGAGGGACCTGAATGACCAGGGTTCAACTAATAGACGCTTGCAAAATAAAAATAAATCTGATAACTGAGTGGGAGGGGGAAGGCAGTAGGTTATAAAATACGGATGTGGTAAATAGTTGGATTACCGTGCAATATACTAAAGCTTTGAAGCTTTCACAGCTTTCGTATTGTAAGAAACGTTTTTTATGTTTTGTGTATGCTGCTTCCTCCCAGTTAGGCAACCCGTGGTGGTAGGGAGTGGGAGAGGGAAAAGAGGATTGATATAATAATAAAAACATCTGTGGATAAATATTTCGTGTTTTGGCTTTGGCTCCCGAGTTTGCCCTGTAAATGACAAACTGGGGTTGATTTTAACGGCTTGGGTTAGGTGGATAGTAGCTGTGCAGATTTCTGTGTTGTTAGTTGGTGAGGCCTGGAGGGAAGAGAAGGAGGTAGACACCACACACACACACACACACACACACACACACACAATGCCCAGGCTGGAGCTCATTGTTCTTTCTCATGCACTTTCTCATATTTGGGACCATGCTCGTACACAAACACAGCTTTTCTTCTTTTTCTTTTGAGCAAGGGAGGATCCGGGAGAGCATTCTCTACCCTCCACCTCCTCCTCCCATCTTTGGGATGGCCTCTCTGTAACCTTGCAATGGTGAAAGAGTAAATCGGAAACTAAAGGACACCCAAATGTTCAAGCTGTCTTCTTCCCTCCTCCCCTCTCAGGGCTGGCTTCTGTTGGGTGGGAGTATAAAGATGGGTATATAAAGTGCACTCTTCTATCTCATGCACTGCTTTCTTTTTGCATCCCATTTCACCTTCCTTCCCCGCTACACATAAAAGACCCCCAAGCTGTTTCTTAGGTGGTCTTTCTCTAGACTCGTGTATCAGAAATTAAGATTTATTTGGAGGGAGGTGAAAAGTGAGGGGAGAAGAGAAAACACTTTTGTTCAGGATGATACTTGGGGTTAATGCAGGAGTGGGAAGAAATAGAGAGCAATGGAATAATAGGAGGTTAAAAGGTGGTCTAGGATAGATGCATGTCTTGCTTTATTGTTTTTTTTATGGTGAATTTGTGTTGCTTGTTGAATGGCTTGTTTTAACCATGGTAATTGTAAATGGATTACAGTTCTAGGTGTGGTGGCATGATATCCAAGGCTTGCTTCATGGGGTCAGGCTACACAGCAGATTGGGGTATTAAATCTTTGAATGACTCACCTGCACCTTCCACTGGCTGACAGCATTGAGGTGTGCAGATGAGAGGTAGGAATGTGTGTGCATGTGTGGGTGGGGAGGGAGAGATGCTAGTGTACTGGATCCTGTGAGAGGACATATTGAGAGTAGGCAGGCACTACTGTTACAGCTTTCTGCAGGGGAAGGGGGGTAAATGGCATGATGGCTAGAGCACAAGACTTCCATGTTCTGTTTCTGGCTCTGGTTCTGACCCTATGATGTGAGTCTAGGCCAGGGGTGGGCAATTACTTGGGCCCATGGGCTACATAGGCAGTTCTGGGAAGCTGCCCTGGGCTGGTCAGTACCTTCCCCGTCCCCTAACACAACAACCCAGAGCACATGTGCCTTGCGTATCCTTGTCACAGCTGCAACAGCACACAGCTCCAGCCTGCCCCATGGCTGCTCCGGACTTGCCCTGGCCAGAGTGGATCAGCTGGAACCCGTGCGCAAAGCCTCGACCCTGGCCCACCCCGTGCCTGGTCTGGACTGCTCGCCCACACTGCGCAGAGGCAGCGACCAGGCAGAAGCTGCTGCTTGGCACTGGGGGGGGTGTTAAGCAGGGTGGGGAGGGGAACACTTAAGCAGCCCCTCCCTCTCACTGCTGCCAGGCCCTGCTTGCTGCAGTTGCCTGTGCCCAGGCTGCCCTGCGGTTCCTCTCCACTGTTGCCTGTGGGTCACCTAGCAGAGCAGTGGTGGCAGTGCAGAGGAGCTGCAGGGCAGCCCAGGCATTGGCTCCAGGTGGCTGCAGCAAGAAGGGCCTGGCAGTGGCAAAGAGGAGAGGCTGCTTTTCCCTGTGGAGAGCAGCAGCTTCTGCCTGGCCACCACCGCTGCTCAGCGTGGGCAGGCGAATCCAGAGCAGGCGCGGGGCGAGCCAAGCTCTGGGCTGTGCGCGCGGGTTCCAGATGGTCTGCTCGGCCGTGGGTCAGCTGAGTCCAGAGCACAGGACAGGCTGGGGTTAGGGCTGTGCTTGGAGGTCCCCACCAGTACCATGGGGCTGGGGCCAGCAGTGGGAGCAGCTAGAAGGAGCCATGGCTGCCTGGGCCGCCTAGGAAGGCAGTCCAGCCATAGCCCTGCTGCGTGTCTGGGGGGCAGTGGGACGCATCATGGGCTGGACAGTGCCTGGGTCAGGCAAGACCAAGGAACTGTTGTGGGCCAGACAAAGTCCCTTCATGGGCCAGATCTGTCCTGTGGGCTGTATTTTACTCACCCCTGGTCTAGGCCAATTGGGTTCACCACTGTCACTGTCGTGCCAGTCCCAAACTTGCCATACAATAGAAATACTGCCCATTGCTTTGTCTTTCACAGTTTGCCAGTTACCTGAAGTTGTACTGGTATTAGAACAATGGAGGGAGGGATGACCTCCTCAGAGCTGCCATGGTCTTTGAGATCCCTGCTTGAAAGATACCATACAAATGCCAGCAGTTACCAATGCATGGCCTGAAAAGGCCGTTGGAGTTTAGGAGAGGCAAAGTTGCCGTAGGCCTTGATTATGAAATCGAAGCAGATTGCTTTGTACCTAGTCCTGTTGATTTCACTGGGGACTCTTCACAGATGCAGAGCTGTATGCATTCAGGTCTGACTGTAGAGCAGGGCCTTGGAGATCCATACACCAACTCCCCAACTCAAACCTATTTTCTGATTACTGCATTTCAGGGTAGAACCCATGTGATTCATAATGCTTTTATTCCCAATTTCAGGTTTGCTCAAATAACTATGTATACCGTTCCTCTGCTGTTGCACTGTAGTCTATTACATTAATATTTTTCTTAATTATTTTGTTCCTTTACGAGCTTGGATGTGAAATTTGTTTGTAGAACCTTGCAGTAAGGAGGGGAGGTTATCTGACTATTTAAAAAATTGCTTGCCATGGGCATGTACAATTATTGCAAGCTTGCATTACTCATGCTATCTTCTCACCAGAGCTGCTTACGCGTTAAGATTGCCTAGGGGTGGCTTTGATTTCATGGGCTGACTGACTTAGAGGAGGCCATGAGCTTCAGTTATGTGCCTAACATTTTCTTCATAATGTGGTTGTGTAAAGGCAATGCTCACTTCTCAGTAATCCAAGCTGGAACGAGAGAAACAGACTTAATTGGTTATATGATAAAAAAACTCTGATCCTGTGGTGAGATGTGTGGGCAGTCCCCTACCTTTCCCTAAATGTCTGCTTGAAGTTCACTTAAATCATTATTAGGGTCCCTTGTTTCTTTAGAGCTTTTGGGGTTTGCCATTTCTTTGCAGTATGACACTAGTTATCTTTTAAAGAAGACTTGGGGATTATTATGTGTTCTGCAAATACCTGAAACTTGGTCCTTATGCTTCTAAAAATACATTAGAATAAGAGAACCAAAATATTTTTTGAAGCAGATTTTTTCATAGCAAGTCTAACTAACCATCAGAAATATAAACCAATGGTCATTATGGGTTTTCCATCGCTAGAAACTTTAACATAAAAAATAGATGCTTTTATGAAAAATGTGCTTTAGTTGAAGTATATTTAGCAGTTTTCAAGTAATCATTCAGGGAAGTTCTATTGTCTGTCTTCTGCCAGAGCTCTGACTTGATGATGATGATAGTGGTCCTTTCTGGTCTTCAAATCAATAAATTGCTTTCCATTGTTTCTCTTGTTTGATCTCTTTTACTTCATTAGGGTAAAAACAGATTAGCTGGCTCTGTATTTTAAATTTCTGGTTATTTTAACTTTTTTTCTTTTAACTGCCCTAACATGATGGGGGTTGCTTGAGAGTTTCTTGAGAAATGGTGACATCCAAAATATCGCACTTCCTCTTTTGATTTTATGGGAATAAAGAATATTTCCATAACCAGTAAGTTTTGTACTTTTTTGTCTTCTAAATCTAGGATCCAAGCTTAGATTGATTGATAGGACTCTTCTAGAATCAGACATGACTAAAATATATATATAATGCCCATGTATGATGTTCTTTGAACCATGAGTGCTGATGATAGAATAGAAAACAAGGATCCTATTAATAATTTCAAATGCTGTTTTTGGGGCTGTTTCTATCAGGTCAGCTTGAAATTAAGTTCATAGTCCAATGGCTGCAAGTTTGTCTAGTAAAATGGAAAAAATTGGAAGCCAGCTGTGGGGGTAGCGTCCTTGGAAGAGAAGGTCTAGTGAGAGTTAAGGAATAGTTGTGTGATAGGCTTTCTGGAAGATGGATCTGATTATGTTGCTGGTAAATTACTAAGAAAAAGAAAGAAGTACTATTTTGGGGAGAGAAGGGGTACATGGGAGAAGGAACTGTAACAGAGTATTGTACTCCTTATACTGGTTTGCTAGTGGCACTTTACACAAGCTTTTATGTTGTTTGGTAACTGTGTCCACACACTGTCTTCAGAAAGGCTGACGGTATCTCTTGCCTTGAAAACATACTGAGGTAAGGGATTGCAAAAGCAGAGTAAAAATAAACTGAAATATTAATTGACAGTCCTCATTTCATTTGGATATTGAAATTAAACTATCTGTTCAGTTCATCGAGTGGGCGGAAGAATGGATTGACCAAGAGAAAAGCAAAAGCAAAGCTTGGGTAGTGCCATGCATCAGTCTTCTCTCAGTGCAAAACCAGGATAATGACACCTTCTTTGTGAAGTGCTTTGAAATTCATGCATGGCATGCCATGTAAGACTGAAGTGCAGGTGGCTTTGTGAATTTTTCGACATGCTTTCTTGAAAGTGCAACTCGGGAAATGTAGAATAAGTTGTGCACTGTGCATTTATGAAGAATTGTTTCAGAGTCACTTTGAACCCAAGTAATCTTAAAATCATTAATTCGTGAAAATGTTATAGAAGCAGCAGGTCGCCTACAAACTTTGTGCTAGCTAGTTTTATCTTGTTATAAAGTTTGATGTAAATAGAGGAAAATCTGATGCTGAAACAAATGAGCACTAAAATAACCTGGACATGAGCTTCAGTTTATATTCAAAACCAGTTAGTATTGTTAATGCTACACCACTGTCAAGTGCACAAAATGTCCAGTGATAAATGAGAGAACAAAGTCATGATGTTGTCCAGATTAGAAGGTCTCTTGAATCAAATTCAGCCTATTTTTGGAATGTAATAGTTCCTTTGAATATTTCAAGTGATGAATTCCTGTGGCCTTATTCAGTAGTAAAAATGGAGTGGTGAGTTGGGGGGTGTGGAATCCATTTGCCCCTGAGGTTGCTGCTATTTTTTTTTAAATTATTTTTATTTAACTTGAAAATCTTTCTCTTTCTTTTGAGAAGAAACAGCCACAAAAACAGAAAACTACTTACCTTAAGTCTTGCATTTGGATTCACAGGGTTGATCTTTGTAGAAGAACGGAAGTCTTTTTGATGTTTGTGGTAGTTGACGTTGGGTGACAGGGTTTCATGGTAAGATCAGAGTTCATTAGACTGCATGGGGAGAATGTAAAGGTGACTATCTGAAAAACTGTTAAATGAGCAGAAAAAACAAACAAATTGGAACAGGCAGAATATTTCAGTTTGTTTCATCTTGCTGGTAGGTGTTTCATATAAAAGGGTAGGCCCTGGGCAAAAATGTGTGGTGCATGTTTCTGCCACTTCCATTGACATTGTTTGTCGTTTTTAAATTTTTTGGTACAGCTCTCTAGTGCGTGGTTTGTTTGTTTTTTCTTCATTTGTCTGTAGCCGACTTGATGTATCTTGATGCATTAGAAGAATGAGAGTTGATGAAATGTGTTGACTTTGCATTTGATTCCAAAGCGCCTCAAAAGTCTCAGCATCAAAAATGCTAGCTAACCTACTTAACGCTGTCATTAAATATACAGCCTCCAGTCCTACAGTCAAGAGTTGTGTGGGTGGAGTCTAATTGACTTAACTGTTACTTTGTATGTACTTGCAGGGCATTTTCTTTCTTCTTGTGCTTCAGATTGTAAGAGGTACTTGTGTCATTTTGACTTGTATATCTTTTCACTGATGGTGACAAGAAGCTGATAAATTCTGTAGTTTCTGTCTTAGCTAGTATTTCTTCCATTATTGTGACACTGACAGGAGGGGCACTAGCGTTTTCTTAAATGCCACGTTGTCTGAGGCTGCTCAGAGCAGATCTGCACAATGGAGTAGTTCAGATGCTGTTGGTGAATCTGGTCTGTCAGCATTAGTTCTCTTGCTGTAATTACCACTGGTGGAGCTAGTCTTGCAGTGGTGGGGAGATGGTAATTAATATAGCGGCATGGTTTAGCAGAGTGGCTTAAGTAGGTTGAATGACAAGCATAGCATCTTTTGCTAGATGAGGGTTGCAAAGCAGCACGGTTTAGGGCAGTCTGCCACAAGGGTTGTCCCCAAGGTAAGGCTCACACCCTCCCTGAGCCCCATTCTGATCTCCTCCTTGTGTCTGATCAGCTGCTTTGCTTTCTTCTCCCTGCTCTATCTGCCGCTGTCTTCCTGCTTCTTCCCCAATCTGCTGTGTGCCACACACGGGCTGCCTGTGCCACTTGAGGTTGGCCACCCCTGGTTTATAGAACTGAGTGCAGTGAATGGAGCCAAAACTAAGTATGGATTCCCCCTCATACTGTGTTGCTTTCCAGCTTTGGACCTAAGGTAACTAGTCTGTTCCCTGTTTTAAAGCTCAGGGTAATCATAACCAGCATAATGGAGCAATGGGTATGGAGATGGAGGGGCTGAAAATCAGTCATAAACATGTGTTTTAAGATGGAAGACTTCTAAAAAGTGCATATGTGATTTCAGCTGCTAATTTGGAAAGCCAGACAGGCTCAAGATACATGATGCTGATGCCAGAATGCTTCTTTCCCCTTTTCTCTGATTTAGGAGTTTTTATCTATTCACGCATGTTAATATGAAAAATGGTTTGAATCTGAATGAGGAAAGCGACAGTGCATCAGAGACTTCAAGTGCTTTAAGGGCTCTATTTCTCCAAGGAAATGCTCCCAGTAAAAATTCATGGTGCCTGAGCATGACAATCTGCAGATTTGTTTCTAATTCATAAAGAACAGTTGGTGTGTGAGTAGGTCCCAGCAGCATGGTTGCTTTAGGGCCATGGCAGAGACTTTCACATCAAACAAATATAGCTGTGGGGAGGAGGGGAAAGACACTTTTTAACTACAACATAGGTTTGCATATCTTTGAGTACAGAAAATGGTGGGATGAAAGGAGGTCTTTCCCCTCCTAAACTTGCTTTTAAATGTAATGTAATTTCTTTCTCATCTCCCAGCGATTCTTTTCTTTACATGACTTGCGTTCCTTCTGCTGATCCATGGCAGGTTTCTTCTCATGCTCTCCCCCCTCTCCCCCACTTTCCAAATATTAACTAATCTCCCTCCAATGAAATTCCACCTGGACTCTTGTAGTAACTTAATTCCGTGCCCCCTCTGTTTGCAGTAGTTCAGTAGCTGCTATCCCTCCGTCTGTCGTCTCATTCTGGTGCCATTTTAAGAGTGGACTGCAGAATTAAGGCCAGGTTTTACATGTTAAATGCCCATCCCACCTCCCAAGCCTTATAATTGAGAGCCGTTATGACCTATATGCTTAACCTCATCTTTGTTCTAAATTCACCTTATCTTTTCAAGTCCTCAGGCTTTTCTAGGTGAACAAAAGATGCTGTGGAATGCATAATTTAAAGATGTTACATGCCTGACGAGTTGGCAGTTAAATGAGACTTGTGGGATCTCTGCTGTCCTAGAATGATGCATCTTCAGTAATAAAATTGCCATATCTTTATCTAGCACAACCCATTTGAAGATGCTAGGACACTTTGAAAAAACATGTTGAATCCTCATTTTGCAAACGTGTGTGGATTTAAGTCACTTGTCCGAGATCGTTCGGGTACCCTGTGGAAAAATGTAGTAGAGGCCAGGCCTTTCCTGCCTTTGTCCGCAGCTCAAACCATTGAACCATCCTCCTGGCTGGCTGTAGGGAACTGGAGAGCCAGAGGACTTTCGCAGGTGACAGATAATTTTAAAACAATGTGGTGAGTAGAATGCTGAGTTGTTGAGTGCAAGATGGGTCTGAGCTTTAAGATCATCTCTAACTTTCCTCTTCTACACAATACTAAGAACTTGATTCTGGCTTGTTTATGCCTGTGTTACATTCCATCGTGGCTAGCACGAGTCAGGTGTTGGTGTCGCCAGCCAAGGTTTTCCTGCCTTCCTGAATAACTCTTCCTGAGTTGCAGAATCATCTTATTTTGCCTTGTGCTGTACTTGTAAAGAGTTGGGAAAATCTCTCTCTCTGAATGCTGAGTGACTCAACTTATTCAGTTTTGCTTTACTAGTTGCCAAACTGCTAGGACCTAAATCCAGAAGAGACTGTTGAAGGGGAAATGTACAAGCAATGAGACTGGCTCCATCTAGGCTAGAATGGGCTGTTCTTCCCAAAGGCAAGCCTGAGATCAGAAAGGTTTATAAGACTTCAGATGTCCTCGAGATGGGGTGCCTTTGGGTAATCTTGGAAAGGCTTCCTAGGTTGGGAAGCTTGGGTAAGCTTGGAAAGAAAGGCTTCGTAGTAAGCTTGGGTAAGGCTTTTCCAGCCAATCTCCAGAAGCAGGATTACTTCATTACACTAGTAGTGATGGGGAGAATAAAAGACTCTTCCTGACCCAGTAGGGGCAGGTTTAGGTAAGGCAGCGTGCGTATAGGGTTCTGTTCTTGTTGTATACTTTCCCCTGTGTACTTCATACTTTTGGGTGAAAGAATAAATATTACTGTGGTCCAAAGAACTTATTTTTGGGATCACTTTAATCAGACATCATCCTGTGTTTACAAGGGAAACTCAGCAGTGTCCAAACCCCAGTTTGACATGCTGTAATAGTCCTAGCTAGTACCTAGTATGAAGTAGATGTCATTCAGAGTAGGCAGACCGGTAGAATGCACTCAGTGACATCCTGAGACGGGAGAGCAGCACTGCTACTCCTGTATTTCCCCATGAGTTTGACTTAGTCCAGCACCTTGGATGAAGGATTCAACTTCTTAATTAAGTAATACTTCTGTTTATGCTTCATTGTATACCTTTGGGTAAACCCTTTTGAATTCTTTCTACCGCTATCCCTAGATCCTTTTCCTGTTCAGTAATGTGTGTGTTTGATGGTATAGTTCCTTTCTGCAGCTTGTCATGAGCCGATTGTGAAGTGTGTATCTGGGCAGGGGTTTTTTGTTGTTTGTTTTTTTTTCAATGAGTTGCATGAGCTGCTTATCTGTTCATGCTTCTAGTCAGAATAAATAATTTGAATTTATTTCCTACCTCTTTTTTATATTCACTGCACCTCTAGTCTTGTGTCAGGAAATTTCAGCCTTTTGCATGTTCTTTCCACGTTAGCAATTACATGAAGTGAATAAAATTGGTCGCAATACACCTCTGCTTGCACGGTACTTCACTAGTCACTCCTCTCCCTGCTGACTTGCTTCAGTTCCCAAGAACTCAGTTTTCTTACTTAAACTAGTTATTCATCAAATAACTACTTTTATCCCCTTATCCCACTCTCCATGCTGTGCTTGCTCTTCTTGTAAGTCCATCTTCTGTAAAATAGTGTTTCTGACGGCCTGATAACTTATAACCATGGTTTTTCCTGGTAAGACAGCTTTTGAGGCACTAACAAATAGATGTCTTGGGTGTTGTTTCAGAGAAAGTAAGCCCAGAAGGGATCATCAGTTCTGACCTCTTGAATACAGCATGCTATTAACTTTCACCTGCATAGCCTAGCTAAAGCCCAAAGACTTTAGCTAGGCTACATTTCAATCTTCCAAAAAAGGGAAGAAAGTAGACAACAGATAAGATGGAGATTCCCTGTTTGTGAATCTATGACTTCAAACACTCCCTTCACCCCTTCCCCCCCAGCCATGCTGTTCTTGATTAAAATTTCTAAGTTTATATGGTTTCCTAAATCTTCGTCTGATTCATCTTCAGTTACCATCTCTCCAGTGACATCTGTTATGTGGTCCATTGAGGAAGCAGCAGGATCAAGATCTGGGACTTGGTGTTGGGAGATGAATTCTGTTGCTGGCTCTGGCATGGGTTTGCTTCGTGTCTTTTTGGACAGTTGTCTTATTTCCTTGTGCCTCAGTTTCCTCATCTGTGAAATCAAGCGGTTGATATTTTCCTACCAATAGTACACCTTAGAGTTATCTCTAAAGGTAAGTAGTATGGAAGTACAAGTTTTTAATATTGACCAGATACTAGTAAGTTAGCCACAGATTACTCTTGCTGTTCTTAGTCAGTAAGAATCTAGGACAAACTTGGCCAATAATTCAGCTTGTGGACTCTTGCAAAAAATGAAGTAAGCCCAACCATTTCACTGTATTTCAATATTTAATAGGTTGTAATCACAGTGTGTTTTGTGTAATGGGTTTATTCCTGAGCAGTATATTGCATTTTGTTTAGGTGACCAGTAGGCTACACAAATAGTTTTGGTGATGAAACTATCCAAATACATGAGTTTTATTGTAAAACCCAGTATTTGGCAAAGGTAAAACCAGTGGGGATGTGCAATTCTAGTGTGAGAGAGTGGCCCCACTTCATGTGTGTAAACTTGAGCAGCCAGTCCATCCATTTAGCATGCTTTTGCACATTTATCCTCCTGTTAAACCATTTGTGATTTATACTTTCTAGGCATTTTAATACATTAACAAACTGTTTTAGTGACATACAGTAGGAGAAGAGGGGTGAAAGGTTGTATCTGGAAACTGATTATTGCTTTAGCATCGTCTCACTACTTGTATTCATGCTGAGAGATGGAAATAGATATATTTGGAAGTGGTGTGTATTTGCACCCCAACACCCATAAGCTCACTTTACATCTGGTTTCAAATCTTCATTGGTTGGCAGTTATCTTTAACTTGAAACAGACTGGCTTTCTTTTTGGTTGGCTTTGAACTGTAATCCTCATGCCACAGTGTGGATTTTTTTGGCCATGTTTCTTTGAAATCGTGCAAGTGATTCATTGCTTTAGACCCCAAGATGTAAAGTGCTAGCACAGTATTATGTGGCTATACCAAATTAGTTATGAACCCTGTGGTAAAGGCTGCTATGGAAAACGCCTGGCTCTTTGAACGGTGTCAAGCTGGGATAATTTTGTTTTGGTTTTCAACTGCATTTGGGTGAAATACCATCCCAGGGACTTGTAGCTGTCTTCGCTTCTATGGTCAAAATTGGCAAAAGTCACCCTTATAATGTATTTTAAACAAAACAAAGCAAAACAACTTCCAGGATTTTTCTTTCCATGCATCTCAGAGATTTATTTAATTTACTGTTTTTTTAACTACTGGTTTGGTTGAGTTTGCCTTTGGGGTACTCTTTTGTTTGAATTACTTTAACCATTTTTCCCCATTTTAATTGCACATATATGTTATCGGTCTGCAGTAGCAGAATGGGAGCCTTTGAGTTCTCAACTATATTTATTTATACTCTTTGACTCTCCTTTGTTACGTACTCACCCTTTATTCAGTTAAACTTGTTCTTTGCAAAATGTTTGAAATACTGTGTAAAACTCCTTTTGCCCTAATAAAGTTACTGGGATCAGGATTTTGTTTACTTAAAGGCAAAGATGAAGATATAAATGTTAAATGAGAAGAAAGGAGTTACGTTATAGAACTAATAAACTTAGAAAAAGGCATGTGGCACCTAACTGTGCATGTGTGTACACATATGCACACGTGTGTAAATGCATGTAGTTTTTTTTTAAATGGACTGCTTAAGCTAGTATAGGAGCCACTGAATTTGAAATAATTCTGAAGCAAATTCATCTAATTGGGGTGCAGTCCAGTTGGGGGGGGGAGGGGGGAGGCTAGCATCTAATTAAGCAGATCTGGAGGTGAGGGTTGGGCTTGAGAGAGTATATACTTGCCACACATAAAGCAGACTGTTTTTAGCCTTTCCTACCCAGTACATTGCTTTCTGTTGAAAACAAGTTGTAAGTTGTTGGTTTTTTTGTCTTCAACCTGGAGAAGCTGATGCATGTGCTGAACTCCATGTGTATGAACAGTCTAATTGACTTCAATGGGAATAGTCAGCTATTTAAAACTAAGCACGGGAACAAATGTTGGCAGGGGCCTTGTTCAGAATGTGGGAATTAGAGCCAGAGTTCTCGGTATAAAAATGAGCTATGATGTTAACCTCCTCAGGTGCTGTAGCTCTCATCTGGAGGATCCTCTTTTCCAGCAATGAGAGGTTGATTCAGTCTTCAAGGTCACCAGACGTATAGACTGTTGCTCCTGAACAATCTTAAGTTTGGCTACTGTGAAAAATAGTAGTAAAATAAAAACCTTTTTTTGTCAATCTGTGTGTTTATTTTCTGTTCTTTTCAGTTCTTATCAAGTATTCTAGGAAGTTATTTAGCAACCAGTTATTATCTGAAGTGGGACTCTGTGCACAAATTGTTGGTTCCGGGGCATGCGCATCTCAGGAGGGGCTGGGTCACACAGGTCTCAGCTATGTTGAGATTTTGGTTGGCAGCCGGAAGGGTTAGGAAGTCTGACTTTGCTTCATCTGTACAGTCCATAACTTCACTGTCCGGTAACAAAAGAACAGCTGTGATGTGCCCTAATGCCTTTGAACTGAGACTACCACGTAGTTATCATGTGATTCAAAACTTTCTTTGTTTAGCCCAGATATGAATCCACATTTTAGGTTTAGAACTTCAAAGCTTATGGGGTTACCCAGCTACATTCCAGGAAAAGACAGTGGGAAATGATTGGTGAAATCCCTGCGGCTTCTTTGGAAAAACCTAATGTTAGAAACCCAGTGTCATTCAGACAACCACTAATCCACAAATGATTCAGTTCCTCTTTTTTTTTTACCTCAAACCTTAATTTTTTTCAGGTATTTCTAGATTTTTGTTTTTGTCTGCATCATTTTTCTATGTTCCTTTGCAACCGTTGTTTCCCCTGTCATGTTGGGAGTTATGTTTCATAGGTATTTGTCTTATTCAGCCCTTTCATTTAAATTAAAATGTCTTCTCTTTAGTCTTTTTGATGGTTCTTTTCTCGTTACCGTTCCTTTTCATGTCTGATACTTTTGCCTCTCTACCTGCGTCTCTTGTTGCTTTGATTTGTAGTTTTTCATTAAAATGCCTTTTCTGTGGTCGTTAATTAGATTTTCTGTTCATTCAGCTCTTTTGAGGGAGATTGAATATGGTGCTGGAGTCCAGGTCAACAGGTTCTTCACAAAGTAAGGGTGCAGAATGCAGGTTTCCACCGTTCCTGCCGGGATCTGCTTCTATAGGAACTCCTTGGCAGCCTCGGGAAATTTTTTCCCCCGATCCCCATGCAACTCCTACAGCATGGTTGCTATCGTTTACTTTTTTCTTTACTGTTCATCTCTCTATAGCGCTGGATTGCACAACCTCTTAAAACACATTGGGTTTGATGATTTCTTCTATAATTTATCCAGTCCTTTGGTGTAATCCTTTTTAATCAGTAGTCGGTTTCTTGCCTGGTGTTTCCTGCAGACAGCATGAATTGTTTTGCAGTGGGTATCCAGGAGCTACTTGAAACCCGCTGAATGTCTTTGTCTGATGTTTTCATTTTCATTGCTATAGTATGTTGTGGCTATTCATTGTGCGCGAGCAGTAGCCTGTTTTTGAAGCAGTCTGCCAAGATTGCATGTCTTGAACTTAATTTTGCAATGGATAGCAAGGTATCTTTCATGGCTCGTTTAATCCTGGTAATTTTGCGTTTAGCTGCTTATCCTTCATGCGCCAAGTTCTTCATAATTGGGACAGACACAAACAAACACAATCCCTGCAAGGAATGAAATGGAAGTAATAGTCAATGCAAAGACAGCTGATAGGTCAGCAGATGTGCTCTTCCCTTTCGCTGCATACAGTCGACATCAGCTATAATCCATTTAAACTCAACCAGTCTCTTGAGAAATCTGCACAAAACCTTAATCTCAAATATAACAGAACAAATTATTTGTAATTGAGGAAGCATAACAAGAAAATGGCATCTAGAAGGATGACTACACTGAGGCCAGCAATATGATGGTATCACCATTGAGACACAGCTAGCGGGATGGAGAAATCGAGTCCTGCATTTTTCTATTGCTTTTGGTAGCCTTCAGTTCTTTCTGCTTCCTCTTCTGAGGTTCCTTCTCTCCCTTTCCCCTATTTTGTGTATTTTCTGTTCATCTTGGGATCTCTGCCGTATCTTCAAGCGTAGATGGAAATGTCTTTTTAAAGCATGCATTTATACATTCCCTCTGTGCTTAAGATATTTACAGTAAGTATCAGCTATGGTGACAAAGAACTGGTGAGCTCCTAAAAGCCTCTAACTGGAAAAATCTGTATTCAAGTCACTAAAAAAGACTTTCAGTTCTGACAGTAATGCTGTTCCCTGTAAAAATCCATAGGACATTTTTTCCAGTTCCTTTGAATTACTTGCTCTTGCCTGCTTCCTAGGTTCCCAACACTTGCATTGTTGTTGGGGGTGGTTTTATGTTTGTTTTTTTAATACCCTATTACCAGAAATAGGGTATTGTGGGCTAGATTTCATTTAAAAACATCTGTTTTTTACAGCCTCGAAACAAGGTCTTAGATTTCAAAAGAGAGTGAAGCTAGAAGTATTCGAGTCAAAGTATTTTCAGAGCATCATATGTAATTGATATGCCTGCTGTAGTGATCTGATTGCCCAGGAATTGAAACCTTTTGATACAGCTATTGTCAAGGTGGGCTTCTTCAGATGATGTCTTAGAATCACTAGACTGAGATGTAGTTTTAAAATCCCTACCATCAAAACCAACCTCTTGCTCCTTTGTAGTTTCTGCAATTTTTGTTTGACTTTTTAGGTTGAAGATAAAATTACTTGGAGAAAAGGGGCAAACGAGTTCTGACATTTTGAAGCAATGCTGGGCAGTGTGGAAATGGGAACCTGACTTTCTGTTAATTCAACTACAATAAGAATACCTTAAGTGTGTAATTTTAAAAGCTGCTGTGCAACAGGGTGTACAGTGCCTGCATTGCTCTTTCTCCCTGTTTTTCTTCCTCCCTGAGACCTGGCAAGAGTTAACTGTTCAGATGTTTGGACAAATGATTAGCAGAATCACCTTGATTTGAATATCTTTCAGTTAGTAGTAAGTATGGGTTACGTAACCTTTGTCATTTGATGGGGATCTATTTAAGTTTACCTACTTAATGACTAAATATAAACATAACCGAATGAAAGTGTCCTGGACTTGGAAGTCATTGGAGGAAAGCTGTGTAAACATTTGACTGTATTGGCACAACAGCTTGTAGGACAAGTTCATGATCTAGATCTGTGGAAGATGTCTGAGAATTGTTGTGGTCCTTTTAGGAAGGCCTTGAGTCAGAGTTGATGTCTGATGGTGGCATTGGTAGATAAATGGGTTTCAGTACCTCCAATAAGTTGTTCTGAATAATAAATCTAGATATTTGAGGGTATGTGTCGTTCCACACAAAAAGTGGGATCATCTTCTAGTTTAATTTGCATGGAAAGGTAACTCAAGGCAACTGTCACACAGTGTAGCATTGAGAAAGGGTAGCAAATGGTCAGGAACATAGGGGTTAGAACAGGGGCGGGCAATTATTTTGGGCGGAGGGCCGCTTACTGAGTTTTGGCAAGCCATCGAGGGCTGTGTGACAGGTAGCCCAGGGCAGATTAATACTAATTTCCTAAATTTTTTAGAGGCCCTGCTGGCCGGCTAGAATGGCCTGGCAGGCTGCATCCAGCCCCTGGGCCGCGTTTTGCCCACCCCTGGGTTAGAATATACAATGGTAACAGGTTTTAGCTAACTGGAAGAGTTCCTCTGGAGTGTTGGGTTTTGCAAAATTATAATAAATGTGTGTCTGATCGTAATCCTTGTTATCAGAGGAATCCTGTATTGTTACTCTGAATTCAGATACTGTGTGTATGAGAAGGTAACTTTATATCAAACTAAAAAATAGGTAAGGAAGCAGGAAACCGAAAAGAAGCTGAACTCCTTCAGGTTATCATCATTTTTGCCCTTGGTCCCTAACTGCTGGTAACAAATTTGGGTTCCAGAATTTCTTTGCTCAAAGTTGCAGCAACAAGTTCATCCCTTCTGTCTCCTTGAAAATATCCAGGCAAGGTATCTTTCATATTTTGTAAAATCACGTTATTCGCTGTCTTGCATCTCTCGCACTTTCTGAAGTAGAAACCTGTTTCCTTTCTGAATGAAATTTATAATTAATTTGCTCCTGTTAGGAAAGCAGAATGACTTGCTTCAGGGCATTTGATTACTGCAGTATTCAAGCAAGAATTCCCACCTTTCCAGCACTGGACTAGATTCCTAACCTGTTTATTTTAGGCATTGTTTGAAGCATCCATCACCTTGTCATCTGGGCACAGAGGATTCTGGGGTTTTTTTATCATTTGCAGATATGCAAGTTGCTTTGATTGTTGTTTTCCTGTGATTAATGGCCATGAACAATTTCATAGTAATGAAACAAGATGACCAAGCTGTCTACTCAGAAATGCTTTCCTTAATCGCTTGAGCTGTAGGAAAATTGTCTTTGCCTCCTGTAGCATTGGGGCTTGTGGCACAGGGTTGTGTGCGTCTGACAGGCTAGTCAGTAGGTGGCAGCTGTAGAGCTCAGTGATCAAAATTAGCATCCACCATTATATAGTTACAGGTGCATTAGGACTTTCAATGCTGTCTGCAGCATCAGGTGTTCACTTATGTCATGGAGGCAAAATAACGGATTTGAAGGACCTGACATGAAATATTTCATTTCTGTTCCTACTGTGTGTTGAAAGGATGATGTGTGTGTATTCGAGAGAGACTTTAGTTCTTCAAAATTACTTCCTTTTGGAGAATCTATATCCATCTGTTTCTTGCCTGGTCATAGTAGGCAAATACTTGACTGGAAAGCCCAGTGTGGAAAGAGAATCTCTTATTCCTTTCTAAATGCTTGGTAAACTTTTGTTTTTCTTGATTTTTCTGGAAACTAGAGCATGGAAAGACCCTTTCCCCGCCTCTTCCTCCATTAGGTTTTTTTATAGCTGAGGCCGAGATCTTTCAGCTTCTTGTAAAAGGGGAAAATATGGTGTAATGCATTTGATCCTCAGAGGCAGAGTACCTGAAACCTGTTTTAAAGACATTTGGCTCACAGTTACCATACCGAGAACTGGCATCTTCTAGTCAAGGCATTTCGTGCGTTGTTGGAACATTTAATGTGTGGTTCTTCTTTCTTCTCTTGTTTTCCCCTCTCAGCTTCAAAACTTGAAGTTGATATCTACACTGAGAAAATAAAATCTACTGTGCTGTGTATTCCTTATTGAAGGCAAGGTTGAGGAAGTGCACTTAGCACTTCAAACCAAAGAAGTTAAGTTTATGGTTTTGGTCTTTGAGTCACAAGAGTTCATTTCATAGTCCTGGACTGTCCCATGGGAGAGTTTGTCTTCTGCAAAAATAAATATTTACTTTGTGATGCACAATTTTATTGTTGCAAAGTAGGCAACTTTTTAAGAGCTTTAGTCAGTTGTATCCTGAGCCCCAGGCATTGCGCACCTAGAAAACCAAGACAGATTTTTTAATTTGACTCAACTGTACTCAGCTGTGTGTCCAAATACACTGAGAGCTGGCTAAGACGAACCGTTGCAGTTCTCACTGGGGCATCATTTCTTTCGTTGTCGTATGTTTTTGAAAAGCATGTTAGCTTGATAAGTGTGTTGGTTTTTAATATATATAATCAGTCAGGCATGCTGAAGCTTTGTTTCTCATTTCTGTCAAAAGAACCGCACTCGGCCCAATATCAGCTCTTTATACAATTTTGGTGTGTGCTCAAATTTTGTGTTCTATAGTTTAACATTGATTTGATTCTGTAAAGACAGGCATTTGATCCACTTTTGAAACTGGACAGGAATGAAGGTTTTATAGATTTAAAGAGTGTGTTCTTATTGAGTCTTGTGATATCTGATCTACTTTTTTCAATTTGTTCACTTCTTGGAATACTTTTTCGTTTTGTTAATTTAATGGACTTGAAAGAAGATACTGTTGTTTTGCCCAGAGAGTGGCACAGGTTCTTCCACCAACTCACTTTGAAGTATTCTTTCCTGGCACTGGGAAAGGAAAAGAAAAAGAACCAGCTTTACTCTGTCTTTCCTTGTGAGCCACAAGTACGTGTTATATAGAAAGACAGCTTAATGCTTCTGGTTTGGGGAGAATGCATTATCAGTGATAAATCTCATGAAATCCCTTCTAAAAATAAGTGGTGGGTGCAATGAATTCCTTGTAGGGCCTCAAACAACTCAGTGGTGCAGTTTTGCACCACTGGAATTTAGGAAAGACTCGACAGACCTGTAACAAAATCCATTTTTAGAACAGTGTTTCTGTGAGGCAAGTGTCTTTTTTTCCCCCTGACATAATGGTTGGAGAAGGCTGCCTGGATTAACCTGGCATTATGGCAACTCAACAGGTTCCCTGTTTGTTGGCCGTTTGTCTATATTTCTTTTCTGGCAGGACAGCTTCTGTGGCATGGGTGGCAGAGTGGAGTGGTCATGGGTACTGAAAGTATGCTTGAAAAATGTTGCTTTTCCTTTAGTTGGAGATTTCTGTGCATTTGGAACATATTGCTAAAATTTAGCTTTGAAAGTGGGGAGGGAGGAGGACTATTTAAATAGGCAGTCCAGTTTTCCAATTTTTGAAAACCTTCTTTAGATTTTTTTTTACCTATTGAACCCTACCAGAGGGTTTTGGAGAGCTTTATATATTTGATGGAGGACAGGAAACTTAAAAAGGGTAAGAAAAAAACATTGATGTTCCTAATTTGCATTGTGATTTGGTAAATCTTTTTTTTTTTCCCACCCCCCCAGGGTAAAAGGAATTCAGAGCTTTGATTATGAAGCTGTACCATTTAAATGATTATAGGACATGGGTTTAAAAATAGCAAATGCTGCTTTTTTATATACAGTCAAGTAGGGTTCTTGGCTTAAGATCCAAACTAAAACTGGTGATTTTTATCTGACAGCCAAGTGTCTCAACTTCTGCTTTTTTGGGAAGGAAAATTGCTTTTTTGTATTTAATCTCATGGTAGCTTGATATAGTGAAAAATGTTTATAGTGAATGTTCCTTGAAATAGGGGAATGTACAACTCTATAAACATGTTTCAGTGCACTTAAAAATAGTATTTGATGATTAAAGTTAGGCAAATTATAATTTGTGGAAACTAATTTTTCAGTGTGAAATGGTCTGTCGAACACTTCCTCCGCTCATTACTGTACACTCCAATTTGTCAGATTAACAAAGCCATAAATAGCAGGAGCTCTTGCTTTTTCAGCG
Organism: Crocodylus siamensis; assembly: GCF_052110815.1. Lineage (NCBI taxonomy): Eukaryota > Metazoa > Chordata > Crocodylia > Crocodylidae > Crocodylus > Crocodylus siamensis. Next base: position 9,279,150 of record NC_143406.1, on the reverse strand, counting down.
TGAAAGAATTGGTAAGCACACAACTATATATAGTCTTGTATTATCATTAAACTTGCACTGCATTTATTTGGTATTTCTACTTACTTCCTCCAAGGTCTTCATAGGAGGTTTAGTGTGGTGGTTGAGTGGAAGAGCTAAAGGCAACGTTGACATGGTAGTTAAATTATTTATTGCACATACAACATTTGGTCATGCTGTTAATTTGCCAGTAATAGCATGAGACTAAAATGTGAGATACTAGAGAGCAAGCAACATTTGGGGTTATTTTCTCTAGTGGGGTATAGGGTTGGATTTTATGTTAAGAAACATTGCACACTTGCCACATATTAGTTGTTGATTTGAGTCTTGTCTTGATGGGATGACACTGTTCTTCAGTATTAATGTAACGGTCTGAAAAAATGTGTTTCAGGGAAAAATGCCTAGAAAAATGTTAGCCCACAGAGGAGATAAAGGAACATGAAAATTTAATGGTTGGATTATAACAATATAGCTTCCGTTACAGTAGAGATTTGCAAGTCCCCCGTAATGGTCATTTACTTTTATATGAAGTATGTCAGAGGAATTGTATGCTTAGATAAATAATGTGGTGAAATCTTGCGCTTAGTATGATTGTATTCAACTAGATCTGTTTAGTATTAACTGTGAAATATGTTGCGGCAGTAATAATGGATGCAGTGGATGCCTTTCTGCTGTTATCAAAATCCATTAACAAGTTTTGCTGTGCTTGAATGCCTTTCATTGTTATGCTTTATGGTTCGTACTAAAGCGGTATAAGTAAATGACATCCATTCTGTGCTGATACAAACAGTTTCTATATGCTTTACAAACAATGATGTTGCATTTTGAATAAACATCTGTTTACCTTCTAATAATGGATACCAGGGAGGCTGTGTAGTTGAAGGTATTCCCCCTCCCCTTTGTTTTGTTTTGTTTTGTTTGTAGAGAGTTTTATCTGGAGAGAGGAAAAGCAAATAGACAAAACATTCTGGGCTCATTGTAATGTCACCTGGTTACGTGAGGATTTACTCGAGAAGCTGAGTCTGCTGTGGTGAACGGTAAAGTGTGTGGTATCAGTGTCTTGTGGCTTTTTTGTAATTTATTAATGGAAAAGCTAAGACCCGGATCCCGTATGCTCCATAGCAGCAGAAATCCATTCCTTCCTGCATAAATCCTTCCCAGACTCTAGGCTTTCCATTTTGCAGCATTTTGATCATGAAAAGGACATTCCACATATGAACAGCGTAAATCAATACAGTACAGTCTGCTTGAGTCTGCAGACCGTCTGAATTGCTAGCTGTAAGGCAGGTAAGCTACGCTTCTTATCTCTAGGTGATGGCGACATTAACCATTTCACTGCTCATCTGCTTATCCTGCAGTTCACTGGCAAAAACCTGATCACCTGTTCAGTTAGCACAGGGGTGGGCAAAATGCGGCCCGCGGGCCGGATGCGGCCCACCAGGCCATTCTGTCCAGTCTGCGGGGCCCCTAAAAATTTAGAAAATTAATATATATCTGCCCCTGGCTGCCTGTCATGCGGTCCTCGATGGCTTGCCAAAACTCAGTAAGCGGCCATCCGCCTGAAATCATTGCCTGCCCCGGAGTTCACAGTGCCTCCAGCTTCCCATCATTAATGCATAGTGCAGCCATGTGCTCAATACAAAAATCTGAAAATTTCTGAAAACTTACGAGCTAGGCAAAAGCCTCAATATAACAATGAGAGCAACTCGTAAGGCAGCATTATTCCTTTCTGCAATTAGTTCATGAAGTACTTGAGAATTTACCTTGAGTAAATCGAGCATTTCCAGTTTGTTGAGAGGATCAAAATCAGAGGCTTTGCCACACAACTTCTGAACAGTTAGTCATCATGTGCATCCTTTCATAGGACTGTTATTTATAATGGTCTTTGTCATTTTCCCATGTTTAAAAAAAGAATGGGGGGCATAGTGGGGCCAAAATGATGTTTTAGTGGTAGGTAGGGTGACTGATCCTCTCAGAGAGTAACGCTTATCTCTTGGAAACCAGATTTGTCACTGAAATAAAAGGGCACAAATTAGAAGTCCGTAATATTTCTCTTGATTATTTTGGCAGGAATCTGAGTCAGTGGGGATACGAGATCTTGTTAAAATAACTCAGGATGTTCCATCTTCCCTTGCACTGGTCTTCTCTGAAAATACAACCTGATGCAGTATTAAGGATGTACTGTTGCTCCCCTCCCCTCCCAATAACATCCCCAACTGGTTGACTTGAGTTTCTTCCTACAAATAGATGGAAACCTTTTTGGCTGCACTTTGCACGGTGCTCTGCCAGTATGTTACATGAGCAAGGTAACTGCTTGAATCTCCAGCAGGTCTTGCTGGATAGCCCTTCTTGTATAATATTTTGATAGAAAGGTCTCGTATACTATTTCCCTTTTTCTTTAACCTCCTTGATCAATAGTATTACTTCTCAGTTTAAGATAAACGTGTGTAAGTGTGTGCAGTATCAGGGTTACACTAAAATACTTGGTATTTGCTATGCCAGAGGAATTGAGAGTAAAATTACATGTTAGAAGGGAATATCAATAAATTTAGAACAGTCTTTTGTTTCTTTAATTGAATGTTTTATGTTAAGTTCCACATCAAGACTTTTAGGGTATTTGAATGCTGTTTTTCAATAATGAAGGATTACGGAGGTTTAGAGATTTTCTGGGGTTTTTAAAATATATGCTGTAATTGATACATAATGCAGAAAGCAAAAATTTGGATTCTTAGGGTAAGACTATAAAAAATAGAATCAGCTGCAACATTGTGCCACCCTGACAAGGCTTTGTTGATACATTTTAGTAGTAGATTACATATTGATACCTCTTCTTTCTTTCTCCTCCCCAATCCAGTTTGAAAGCCTTTCATGCTGTCTTAAAATCTTTTCTGGAAGGCTTATTCAAACTTTTGTGACCTTTTTTTTCCCCCTAACCTTATACATATGATCAAGTACTGATGGCGCAGCTCAGTACTCATAGCTTTTATGCAGAGGAGAAAAAAGGTCAAGATAATTATTTTCCTAAGTATGGGAACCACCATTTGTGTTAAGTTGAGCTGTTCTTTTAGGAAGTACGTAAGAAACAATTCTATATGAATTGGAAAGTCTGGAATGTCTTATGGATGATGCAGGATGTTACCCAACCTCAAGCAGGCAATATATAAAGATCATCTGGTGAGATGCAGAATAGCTGTAATTATAATAATAAAAAAAACAGATGTTGGCAACCTTGAGATTATTGCACTTGATTTGCAAATTATGTAACAATTTGATATTTGCTCGAGCCATATGTTAAAATCGGTTATCATCTGTAAATATTATAAACTGTCGAGAATTGTTCTAGAGTGCTGAGAAGTGTGTTCTACGCGCATATTTGTCTTTGGGCTAGGAAGGTGGAAACTCAAGGAACAGGTGTAAAGAAATCAGCAAGGTGTATGTACTAAAGCTGAAATGGTATGAAGAGTGCTTCACTTTTGTAGTGCAATCTATGGTTTCCCGAAGAAAGTATGATTATGTATTGTGAATGGTGGAATACAAGGGTGTTTCGCTTGTGTGTGTGTGTGTTATGTCGTTGGATGGAAATGAGCTGATGCACTGTTTTGATTTCCTAGTCACTGGCTTGTGAGCATCAGCAGCTTTGTGCAGTTCCTTATGAGCAGTTGCTCTTTTCCTAGATTTGAGGTGTAGAAGTTTGGAGCACCTAACAGATCAGGTCCACAGTGAGTTGAAAATGATACAGTAACACATGGTAGTTGAAGTAGGTTTTCAAGGATCATTAGCATATACTTTCAAACCAAAACTTAGGTTTTGTTTTCTTTCTGTATTAAAATATAATGAAACAGATTCTACAATGTGGTTATTCATGACTTACTACAGCAAGTCATGTTTAAAGCAATGAAATATTGTTGGAAACAAAGTAGGATTTGACCCAATCCTAAAATGACTGAAAGTTAATAAACAGGATAGAAGGATTTAAATTTTAGTCTTTTCTCATAATGGGGTGTTTGTGTGTGTCTGGTGGTGGTGGGGGATCCTCTCTTTACTGGCATGTGTGGGCGCACATGTGGTGACAGGTTTCCCTTTTTTGCTGCTCTGGTGGGGTGCGTTTATACTTTTTTACTGCATTACTTCTGACAGGCACTAGCAGACACCTGAAGGTTCAAGGATTTGGGTATCTAAGATTTAAAGGACAAGCTTTTTTCCCCTTTAGTCTAAAAGTCGTTGGAGGACCTGAAAGGATTAAACTGTTTTTTAAATGAGCCACTTGTTCCCCTTTGTCTCTAATTTGCTTTCCCTGATGCTGTACCGCACCCTTTCCCATGCAGAAAAGTCGGAGCATTTTTCAGTATTCTTAAACCAAGACTTTCTTCCTCCCCCCCCAACCCTGGCCAGTTGCCTCTGACATTTGGATACCCAGTTCTGATTAATGCTGTTCTGTTACTGAAGCCCTCTGTGGTTTGTTTACCAAGGTGTAAGGTAGGCTGTGAGTTTGAACAGTTATAATTGCACCAGATATGTGCGTTGTCTCTAAAGACCTGGGTTGTTTTGACTGCAAAGTAAATGGTCATAGTTTTGAATCTTGCAAAACAAGTTACCCCAGACATGTTTAGTTTTGTGTGTCCCCAACCAGAAGCTGCATTGTGGGCACTGACCCTGTTAACTTGGTTCTTTATTTTCTGTTCTAAAAGTGTTTTAGCTCTTTTTGTTTCTTGGTGATGTAGAAAGAAGTTCTGAAAGACTTTTTCCCTGCTTGCTTTTTTATGTAAGGGAAGGCACTTGGATGTAAAATTTTGCTGCGCTGTAATTTTTGCTGGAGGACTTGTACAGATATCTTCGATCCTTGCTTTGAGTCCTGTTGATTCTTTTGAAAAAAGTTAATTAGTCACTGAAGGGAGCTAATAAAAACAATCAACTTTCAAACTGCAAAATCCGTGCTATGTTGACACATTGCACAATATCTTACACGTTGTATACCGAATCTCAGACTGTAATAGGTCAGATTCAACTCTAGTTGCAGCTAAAAGTGATTGGTTACACAAAATGCAGTGGAAGCAAAGGATGCTACGGTATATATTCTCTCCCCCCCCCCAGCTGTTTTTCCAGATATCTGTATATGCAGCTTTTCAACGTGCCTTAATAATTGCCCTCCGTATCAGTTGGAGGAATCGTAGATTGCTAACTGCTGTCCACAAATAACTATTTTTACAGTGGCTCATCTGCCATCCAAATTGAACAGGTTTTCTGGAATTACTGAAATGTCTTCTGCTTCCCTTCCTTTCTCTTCCTGCTTATCTGGCAATCAATCGTGTTGCAAGCTGTAGATCCTTAAGGGTCTTGGCAACTTCCTGGCTGGCTGGTGAGGGATTCCAGCAAGCAGATATTACAGGCATTGGTGAAGAGAAAGTAAATGATCATTTACATCATTTTTGATAATTAAGCATTAAGAAGCAACAAAGTGATCATTGTCATGAGATTACTTATCAAGTAAGGCATTGAAATGTTCTGGGAAGCACACTGATGACACATGAGTTGGATGCCCTTTCTTCTATGATGCACTAGGGAGCATTGCATATATTTTCAGAATGCCTTCTTTGAAAACATATAGCCAGAAAATGATCTCATGAATATGTACATGCTATAATTGACTTATTAATCATACCTATACTTTCAGATTTCAGATGTTAGATTCTGAATTATTTTCAAAACTTGTCTGACCAAAGGCATTATTGAACTTGGAATAACTAGTGACAGTTAAAAATGAAAAGGTTAATTCTTCTTTCCAGAATTTCTTTCAGTGACTACTAGGTAGTAGAGGTGAATTGTAGTGTGCATTATGTCATTCATTAAAAGTGTTACTTCCTGTCCTTTGTTGGCATCTTTGCATTTTTAGTGCAGCCAAAAGACTTTTTTCCCCCTCCGTTAATACAATTAGTGTATCCCCCTCAAAATGATACTACTCTCGCCAGATGCATGTGATCTTTTTTTGAGGTAAGTTCATAATAATGTTTGTTTTTTCCCCTTAAAGAATGAGAACGTAAATATTCAAAGAGTGTCTCTTGCTAGTGTTAGAAATATCACTATCTTTGTAGATTTCTGTTGACAACTTTTTGTTGCCATAACCTTTGGAGAAATTCCAGATTTCTGTTTTGGTAGACTTTCTTTTCTTTTCAGGGTACCAGTTATACAGGTCTTGCCATCTGGACAAGTTTTAATATCATTTCAAATAGCACAGGAATTCAAAGAAGTGAATATTCTTTGTACTTGAATTGAAATGCTTAGTTGAGACATCTGTTTTACTTGTAGATCTTTAAACAGAGATGTCAAAAGGTAGTGACAGTTTAAGAGTTTTAACTCTTACTTTAATCCAATATTATTTTAAATTGATGAACAAAGCGCTTTACTGTTTCAAATTTAAGCCTGCTGGTAGGATTAAAAAAGGGCCAGGCAGGTGCTCTGCCCTTGAGAAAGGGCAGCTGTTCACAGGAATGAAATCCTCTCACCTTTTGGAACTGTGACCCTTTATGCTTTGTTTCAAGCAGCGAGAAATGGATGTACCGCTGTAATCATAAATTAGTTTAATTTGGGACAGTACCTTACAATGAGCCCCTAAAACAGAAGACTCGGACTGCAAAGTGTGATAAGGGAAAAGACCATGTTCCAAAACCAAAGTGTACTTGCAGAGACACGACAAGACTCCTAGCCAAAGTTTTCTGTGTGGGTGTTGAGTGGTCGCATTGGAGTCTCTGAAAAGCTTTTTGGGTAGAATTTCACTGAATGCTGAAATGTTTTAAACTGTTCGCATTTTAAAAAGTGGTCGTGACTCAATGGTCACCAGTGCAGCCTGAGGCTTTAACACTTCTTTGTATGGGGGTCAAGATACACTAGTATATAGGAAATTCTTTCTAGAGAAGGATTAATATGCAAAAGAATTGGAGGTAGAGACAGACGGTTGTTCCTTTCTCCTTTCTGGAAAGGTGATGGCTGCTTACATTTCTTGCCCTCAAAGCCATTGTGGCACATGCCACAATGAAACTAGCGTATGTTTGACAGTACAGTGGAATGGGGCCTAGTAGCCTGGAAAAAATCAGCCAGTGTGCTTAAGGAAAAGGGAGAAAAAAGACAGTTTCCAGAAAGGAGATGTTCAGAATGGTCAAATTCCTTTTAATAGGAAGATGACCAATGCATGGTGGAGAAGCAAACCTGAGAACTGGTCTTCCTGAAGAAACATGGATAATATGGCTGCTGTTATCAAAAATAATTCTGTGCAAATGACCTCATCTGAAAATGATTTAACCTGATGCTTATTTGAACTGTGCTTTATAATTACTTTCCAAACCAGAGCTGCAAAAAACTCTGCAAAAGTTGCCTATGTGACACAAAGTATGCTGTATTAAGCCAATGCCCTAGGAGAGAGAGAGGAAGCAAAGTGGTTGGAAGATTCTCCCTAGTTAATGATGGTAGGTTGTACTACTCGTATAACCTTACATTTGCCAGCCTTTCAACCTGATTATGGGACAGCCTTCAGTTGCTGAAATGAACCCAGCTAGATCTAAAATTGTTAAAAATCTCTTCCAAGTCACATTTTCAGCATGTCTCTTATGGTCAGTGATTTATGCTGTATGAGTTGGGATGATATACAGAAATTTTAGGGCCCATGTGTCAGCACCTCCATTGTTGCTTTGATTTCATGGAGGTTAGGAGTGGAGTTGATTGCTTCCTCATGGTGTGGAAACTGATGCTACTCAGAGCCCCTACGTCTTTCATCTGGATTGCCAAGGTTTTGCAATGGTATTGTGTATGTATTTCTCCTCCATAAGAGTCCTGTAATTTTTTTTGGAGGAGGACAGTATTAAAGCCTTTCTTCATTTTGTCAGAGGCCTCTTGGGTGGTCTCCTGGATTTTGTGATACACCGTAAGCCTCCCCTGTAGAATTGCAAATATGCAGACTGCTTCTAAAATTGCTAAACCGTACTGCTTCTGAACAAAAGGAAGCAAATGACCAGAAGCGCAAAACGGTTTTTGTTCTTCCTTTTTTTTAGGAGGAGTAAAGGGTTCTTGGAAGAATAACCTGTCATTCCTGATGTTGGTTGTGATTTTCTTGTTTGTGAGGATTCATGCAGGAGGATACAAGACCTTCTTAAAGTTAGACATGGATTATTAGCATGACAGTTTCTCTTTTGACCACTGTTGTGAAATGGGCCAGCATGATGACAGCAGCAGGTTCATGGTGGCTGACGTGAGTGATAGTGTTTTTCCTTCCTGAAGGAAGCTTATGTTCTCTGATTGCTTCATGGCTTCCCTAAAGATAAAAATGTAGAAGATATACATCATAAACCTTGATTAGATGCTACACTTGTCACTCAAATTACCAGTTGGCAAGGGACTCTGAGTGGGGATTAGCAGCTGGAGAGGAAAATGGATCTCTTTTCCCACGGTCACCTGCTTGTCTAGCTGGAACTGGTTCCTGTTAATGATATGGGAAATGAAGGGCAACCACACTCTCCAGATGCTTGGTCGCAAAATCCAGGTGAAGATCACGGCTTGGGTTCCCATCCTGAAGAGAAGCATAACGTACAAGCCCTGGCTGCTCACTGAAGTATTCAGCAGTCTAACACCTTTTGTGTGTTCTGCATAGTAACATTGCTGTGAGTGGGCGAGAGGAGCACCTGCCTAAGGCATCAATTCAGGAGGGGTTCTGGAATCGCTCCCCACCCCTGGAGAGTCCGTGCCTCAGCAGCATGGCTGTACTGGGAACCCTGAAACAGTTCCCAGCTGCTGTTGCTTTAAGAGCAACAGAGCTGGGGCGAGCAGAGCGTGCGAGGCTGCGTCCTTAGCCCAGGATAATTTCGAAGCTTCTGACATCAATAAGCCTATTATCCCTCGTTCCCATCCGCTCCTCCCGCTCTCCCATAGGATTTGCCCCAGGCACTAACTTTGCTTGTTATGCCATTGGGTCTGTATACTCAGACAAGTGCTTCCAAACTCTGTTATGTGAAAACCAAGGGAGTTTTGAGTGGGAACGGAGATCCCAGCATTCATGTCCATTTCTTCACGTAACATAGTGAAGAGGTGTGTGTTGGACTTAGCTCCCATAAAATCCACCACTTCTGTAGTTTTATCAGGGACTGCTTTGGTTTGTATTGATGTTTTCTGGCTACCAAAGCTTCCTGCTGAATTGGATAATGTGCCCAAATAGATTCTAGTTATGAGGCCATATTGTTTTCTTGACTTATCCAGCCATTTACCACCGCATGCATATCTATATCTATATCTATCTGATATATCTATCAGTTCCAATTGAAGGTGATTGGAAATCTATTTTTAATCTTGTCAATGGACAGTCAGTGGACTATTTGGTAGTACCCTATGGGTTCTTGCTATTGCCATGATCAGATGGACTGTAGACCAGTTGTTTGGTCTGGTTAAAGTGGGAAGTGTTGGCTCTTCTGAATCCTCCTAAACAGCTGTTCCTAAACATTTGAAACCATGTCATGAATTCATTGGCAGACTTCATCATTGGAAATGGAAATTGCTTTGACCTGGCTAACAGAAGCAGATCTTGATGTTACATCGACATTCAAGGCAGGACACAATCGGCATTCTCCACTTTTAATGAGACTTGGCAGCTTTTGCAGTGTCAACTAAGGATAAAGCTCAGGGTGCTTTTGTGTTCACAGCTTTGCCATTAATAAGTCTTCTGACCTCTATAAACCCATAGGGTTTTCCATATATTCAGCAGATTTCTTTCATAAATTTTTGGAGACCAACCCATTTTTTTTTTTCTTTTCTCATTTTAATGGCTGTATGCATCTTGCAAATCCTTTATTGGTTACTGTGGAGTATCACAGTGACTGACAAGTATCTGCATGTGGTGGCTCAGTACAAGCCCACCAGAGAGAAGGTTGTACAGGAGAGGAGTGAGAAGTGGGACAGATTAGATGAATCCAGACTTGCCCTTGCTGCCTTTCTTTATGAAACATTTTGTCCATTGACGTGGAAACGGAAGAGCAATAATCTACTAGTGGCTGGCCTCGGCAGGAGCGGGGAAGAAAAGTGTGAAGAGGCAAAAGAATTGTAGAGTCCATGGCACTTACTACATTTGGCTGCATTGGGAAGGGAAAAATGCCATGTTTTCTGGCCACAGAAATCGCAGGGTTGAGAGTGAGCATGGGAGTTGTATACCTCTTTGAAGTATTGTTGCAGGACTGGTATGAGTAGGCATCTTGCATTGGCTCATATTTCTGCATCTGAAAGTAGGGATCTATGCAAGTCACAGTGAGGTGAAGGGTATTTCATGGCCCCCTCCTGGCATGCAGAACCAAATTCACAGGCATTTTCCAGTGGTCCTACCCCTTGCTGCTGATTGGGAGAAAGGGTCCCTGATGACTCCTCCCTTTCCTGCTGATTGACAGAGGGCTCCTTCACTCAGTCTACATCACTACCACTTTTTCTTTTGTTGATTTTTTTTGGGGAAATCACAGCCAGTGCTGGATTTCCTGGCAATTGCAGGCATTGTTGCTTTTGCAGTTTCTGTGAAACCCGCAAAACTATGATTTAGATAGGGACCTGTCTATAAGGGCTACAAAAGTACATCTTTAAAAAAGCATTTAAGGCTTGGGAAGAACTGAAAGGAAGTTAATTGTGGCTCTTGAAGCCAGCCGAGGTCTGACCTGCAGGTTGAAGGACCCTGACCTGGAGCTTGGGACAGGGAATTGCAAGTCCAGGGTTGCTTTTTAGTCCTGGCTTGCTGTTTGCTTACTGTGTGTGCATAGGTTTGCTCATGTGTAAAATGGGGGTACTTACCTACCTTGTAGGAGTGCTGAGGCTTGCTTTATGTGAAGCACCTAAAACTTCTGCTTGTAAAGATGCGAGGTGAGCAAAATATAATGTCAGAGTAAATTACTACGATAAAATAGAATGTGGATGTTTTTGTATCCCAATAACCTGCTTAAGTCACTGGGGGTTGCTGAATGAAGGGTGAGCCACTCAGCTGACTGCTGTGGCCCTTATTCAATTTCAAAGGGCATTGCTAAGTTAATCAGCTGGAAATCATCACAGCCCCCTGTAGATGATTGGAAAAACAGTGCCCTTTGAAGTAAAAGCCACATCAGTCAGCTGTAGCACCTAGTCCTGCACAGCTGTTTGTTGCAGCCAGGTATATACTCCCTACTAGTTGGCAGACCCCTGGCTAGTTTGAAAACCCTTGTTGTTTTGGAGGGAGGTGTTTATTTCCTTTTCTTCTTTGTTTTTTCAAGATGACTTCCCCTTCTGGTTTAGTGTCTTACTGAAAATGAGGGTTTGTCTCCTTGGCTGTTGCAGACCTGGACAGAGTTTATCCTTAAACCTTAAATGGAGTAGTTCAATTCTTCCATAACTGCTCACCATCCTTCCTTTCAGCGATTATTAGGTTTTGGTTTTTTTTCCCCCTTTGAAATGACCTCTTTCAAAAAAGTAAGTCAGGATGTCCTTAACAATCTTGGGTGTTCTATTTTGCTTTTAATTAGGGTTTTTTTTAAGATAATGTATTTTAATTTAATTCCTACCCTATTTCTCACAAAATATTAAAGCTATTGCTGTAAGAACATCAGTTCTCCATGAATTGAACTTGAATGCCACTGGACTTGTAAATATGGCATGAGAACTGCTATTTATCGATCAGATTATAACCCCACAGTGGCAGAAAGTAGAAGCTTATGGGGAGGGTAAATGGAGCATGTCCATGGAGAATTTTTCAGCCCTGCTCCTCTCCCAGTGCAGCTTCTAGCATTCAGAGGTTTAGGACTCTCTGATTCGGAGGCTGTTACCCCTATTTCCCATGTTTAGCACCTACTGATCGAGCTTTCTTCCATGAATTTGTCAAAATCCCCTTTTGAACTGAATTGAACTCTGCCTTTGCACTAATTTGTGGCAGTGAGTTCCACAACTTTAATTGCATGCTGTGTGCAAAAGATCTTCCTTTGCCTAGTTTTAAATGTACTACCCAACAGTCTCATTTCATGTCCTCTTGTACTAGTATTGAGAGAGTAACAAATGAATCCCCATTTACTTGCTCCACATGACTTAATATTTTGTAACCCTCTATGGTGTCTCCCCTCAATTGGCTCTTTTCTAAGATGGACAATCCCAGCCTGTTAGGCTCTCCTTCTATGAATGCCTCATGTGATGATGATGTTTGGGTTGTCTGTGCTGACTGAGAGCGTTTTTAAAAAGAAGTCAAATGACCAAGTAGAGTCTTGGGTTTTAAATATAGATAGATACCAACATAAAAAATCAGGGCTTTGTTTCATAGATCGTCTTAGTGACAGTGACTATCCCTTGCCTAAAGTCTGTTGTGGAGCACGTTCAAATCGGTGGCAGTAGGCTTTGGGTCAGACCCTTGGCCTCTAGCGAAAAGCAGACCAGCAACAAACACTTCCCAGGAAGTGGGCTAGCCAGGCACATTGCCTCTAGATACAGTAGTGATAAAGAGTAGCCTTACCATGTTGGTAATCAACACACAAACCTTCTAGGAAAGAGCAGACAAAAGGGCACGATCAAAAAGAAAAATTGCTTGCCTCTGGTTAGTGGGTGAACAGGACTGTGCAAAGCTGATCTGAAAGATGGCTTTATAACACTGTTACAATACGAGTCTTGAAAACAACCTTTGTCCACTCGATTGAGGGGAAACTGTACTAGACTCCTGCTAATTAAAGGCAGTTGTTTCTAGCTTGGCTTGAACTGTGGTGTAACCTGGCCTATATTGTGCTGTTGCAGTAGGAAGTACTGAAATAGCAGTAAAAGAAAATAAAATGGAAAGTAAAGGCCACAATAGTACCAAATGCTTCCGGGGATTGGTGATGGGGTTGTTTTTTTTTTGTCCTTTGAATGAAATACCTGCACTTCCTGTTGGTAAGCAGGTGTTAAGCAACAAAGTTGACCTACAGGAAGTGCAGTTTTTCAGAATACTTTTTAAAATAATAGGAAATCCCTTTACTGTTGCCAATTTACCAAGTTTTTGGACTGCACGGTACAAACATCTGCAGTGGTTTTGCTTTGATTTTCATTTTTGGCCTAATGGCTTTTGATCATGTGGTATGTCGGCCAGTTACACAGCTCATTGAAACTGAGGGGAAGGGTGAGAAACACCAGCAGTTTATTTCTTGGGTATCATAATTTTTATTTTTATTGCAGTATTTATTCAGCAAACAAGAGAAAATGAGCACTAGGTGAATTGCTGGGGATGTTCACGCCGCACCAGTTTATTTTAACCTGCTAATTTTATTTAACTAGGACAGAAATGTGTTTACATGGGTCACCTGCCAAGTTTGACACTTTTTTTATGTTTTGAATTGGTCCGAATGGAAAAAAACTTGACTACTTCCTCGGTTTCATTACCACAGTTGGAAACAGGGAAGAAAAATTATACACGTATATAATTTTTAATGAGGGAGTAATTTGAGTTTCAGAAATACTAAACCAAAGTGAAATTTTTCCCCTTACCTTGTCAAATTAACATGATTGCACGTTTTAGTCCTTTATGCTAAAGAGATCCCGATCTTCAAAGAGAACTTTCAAAAAGACTTACTCGTGTGGCCAAGCAGACTAATATTTTAGAAAGTATATTACCAGTAATAAAAAGGACAGAATTATGGTAGTTTGCATTAATTTTAATAACTTTTTTTACAGCTCTTGAGCCAAGATGTGAAAAGCTAAAGGGAAATATGGTTCTCATTTTGACTGTATTGGATTTATATCTGATGTATAATGCCATCTCCCACATGCTTATAGGCAAGTTGCTTCAAGCCTTGTTGTGAAGTTTGCTGTAATGATACCAAGATTAAAGATGAAATATTCTACCTACCTATCACTTCAAACCGTTTTGGGTTTCACATAATGTTTGCTTTCAGTTTGTGGGGGTGAGTGACATTTATTCTTAAACTAGCCAATTGCTGAACAAGAATGACAGGGGGAGTGGGCGGGGACAGAGCCCCGTGTGCCCTCCCCCATCCGTGCCCCCTTCCATCCTGCTGTTTGGGGTCCGAGCCCGCTCCCCCCTTCCCTGCTGCGGCGGTGGGGGGGAAGGGAGAAGCAGGGCCCGGGCAGGGGGTGGGGAGGAGACCTGAGGGTGGGGAGAAGCTGACCTGCCTGTGGGGTGGGGAGCAGCAGGCCTGGGCCTGGGCCAGTGTGGCGACAGTAGAGGAACAGGAGGAATGGGCTTTGGGCTGACGCAGGGAAGGGGGAGTGGGGGAGGAGGCCTATTCCTACCCTCCCCCACGGCAGGCTGGCTCCTCCCCCCCCCCCCCCCCCCCCCCCCCAGCATCCAGACCCTGCTCCCTCCCATGCCCCCACCATCTCAAAGCAGCAAGGTGGGGGGAGCGCAGCGATGCTAGCAGTGCTGGCCTTGCCCCTCCCCGTTCCGTCTGCTCTGTTGCCACCGCCTCCAGGGAGCGGGGCGGTGAGGGGGAGGGGGAGCCAGAGCTGGCCTTGCCCCCTCCTCCCTGTCCTGTGTCCCTGCTATCCATGGCAGTGCTTTGCCGGGCCACCACCTCCCGGCCCAACCCTGTACTCACACTCTGATTGGTTGTTTCAGTCAGCCAATCAGAGTGCAAATAAAGCATTACGGACAGACAGACAGACTACGGCTTTTATAATATTAGAATTATAAAACTTCTCTTGCAGATGTTTTGCCTTTTGGAGGTAGCCCAGAATTGAATTGTTTAATTTTGGGCATGGATGATTACAGACCACAGGGACTTGACTTTGACTTTACGTCCCTGTAGAAGTGGGAGACGGCATGGACTGAAGGTAGGTCATTTTTGTACTTCTTGATATATGCAGTTGCCAGCTTCTGTATACACCCGTCGATGACCTCACGTAAGGTCACGTGCCTGACCAAAGGAGGAGCAGCCAGCAGGTGTCCTTTCCATTCTGTCTGGATCTGTATGTTGTGGTGGCAACTGGGCATTTGCAATCACCTGTGCAAATTTAGGGCAGTTTCTAAAACATGAGCCAGTAATCAGTCTGAAGTCTGTGGGTGAGTGGTGACTGGGCTTTTTGGGACAGAGTGAAGGTTGGTGTGCAAAATCGCTGCTAACTTACCAAGTATTAACTCACTACAATTTGAGATATGTGTTTGGGGTAAGAGGGGTAGTACGGTTTATTTTGTATCTGAAAAAAATAGAAAAGCTATTGAAAATTATGACGTTCTCTGTTGCAAAAAAATGGGGAGTGGGGAGAAAAAAAACCTGTATCAGTGTGTTTTTATGAGACTCTAAACCATCCATTATTTCTTTGACATAAGCAAAGTTACATTTACTGTCTGTCTTGCGTTAGTCACTGTTTTAACAGGGGAAGAAATAACATCTTTCTAAACAGCTACTTGGGGGTTATTCGATTAGCTTTGGGTTACATCCGTGAGATTTTTACCGTTTTAGATTTCCGTAGTAGTGCAGTTGACATAGAGTCATCAAGAAACCCCAGCGCATATGTAACATAATTTCATTGACTGGAAAGAAAGATTGAGACATAGCATGGGAGGCCTATTGCTGGTGCTGGCTGAGCAGTAGCTGGTGGGTTTGGTTTTGTTTTTTTAATTCCCTTTTCAACCTTTTGTATCTAAGCGATACATTAGCCCGGAATACATATTTTTAGGATTTCTGACGGCTTTCTGAATTTGTCCAAAAATGTTGTTGTGGTTCATGACTGATGTACATGTGTGAAATGTTGGCACCAACTTATGCCCATCTGCGGGCTTGTAGCCCGCTACTGCCTTTCTTTTTTCTTTTTGTTTGCAGTTATACATTCCTTGTACAATTCAGTGGTGTTCATTTTTGTTGTATGCAACTAAGCTTCTTCAGAGAAGATATCAGTTATCCATCTAGTGGGTCTCTGTGTGTTTGGCTTCTTTTCTTCCAAAGGATGTGAAAAATAAAAACAAGTACAGGTCTCTGGTTTTTGTGGTTTTGCTTCAAGAAAAAAAAAGAAGTGGGGGGAGGAAAAAATGGTGTATAAATAGAATTCTTAATAGGTTCCTGTGAAATGTCAAATTTCATTTATCATGATAACCATCAATAATGCACCAGATGTTTTGACTGGATTTAGGTTTGTATTAAATTAAGCGTAGCCAGGGGCCCATGAAGTCCATCTGTAATGCTGCCAGAGCTGGCACCAATGACAACTGCTTTTTGTGCTTTTGGTACAGCTTGTAACTGTTATTTTTGCCAGAGTCTTGCAGTAAGGAATTGCTGCAAAATAACAAGAGGAGTTGGCTTCGTGTAATGAAGCTTACATACTGTAAATGAACAATGTTTTGAACAAAGAGGGTGTGTGTGCGCGTGTTTGCACACATGTATGTGCACAGGCACTATCCTGCTAGCTAACCAGGCACCTCTTCGTCCAGTATTAAAAGTGTGTTTGGGAACATGGTGATTGTTTATCAGATTTTGGTTGCTTTACTGATAGATACTATAATGATAATGACACAAGCAGGAAGAGTGGGTTTTTTTTGTTTTGTTCTTAAATTTAATTTTGTCTCTATTACATTTATATAAAAATATTATAGTCCCAAAGGGTTCAGTTATAGCCTTTGTGATTGCCAAGTTAATGCATCTTGAATTTGTAATACTCCTTGTATCAGAATAACTGTGATTTGATATCAGCTGCACACCCACAAGTGAGGGGTGGGGGGGAAGTAGATCTGCAATATGATTTTTAGAGACATGTGGAAGCAAGAGGATAATTAAGATGGCAAACCTTGTAGATCTAACACCCCCACTCCCTTTTCCCTGGAAAATCACCTACACATCACTGAAATTAGACTTGAAAAGCATGCTGTAAAGCCAGAACAAACACCCTGAAATTTTTATCATAATGTTGCTTTTAAAAGTCCTAAATGTCCTCTATTTAAAATGAAATTCTTTTGTATTAACCTGCTTTCATATGCTAGCTTTCACCAGACTGCAGAATTGCCTGATTTGACTTTCTAATGTAACTGTAATGAATCTTCTGGGAAACGGAGCGATTGAACACACATACTCTGCAACTCCATTGTAAAATATTCCGTCAGTACTGTCGATGTTTCTGATTTTATAAAGGGGGGGAAAGGATCCCTGTCATGTATTAAGCCTAAAACCAAACATACTCTCTTGGGACTCTCCAGGACTCGTATGTGCCACAATGTGCAATAATACCTTGATTAAATATATTTTCAGTATCACTTACATAAATATACTAACTTGATGGTGGGGGGAGAGTTGGGGGGAGGATGGACCCATTGGATTAAAATGAGCTAGGTGTAGGGCAATTATGTTAGATTCCAGTCCAAGTATTTTGAGGGAACACAGTGCATAGAGAAACTACTAGCAAAAAGCCTTGTACCGGGCATAAACAGAATTATAATGAACATTATGTGCAAGTCGCCAGCATGGTGAAATATCTAGTAGCCAATAAATGCAGCATCTGTATCTGTGAGACCATGTGGCCATTTCTCTTCCTAGGCCTTTTAATAATATGAGCATTATTAAAGAGCTGAGGAATCAAAGACTAAAAAACAGGGATTTCCATGAAGCAAGATTGTTGTAGCTGCTATATCCAGAGTGTTTTATAATTGTGGTGATATAATGCTGTTCTATCTGTGTGAAAAAAAATTAAACATTGGAGTTTAATAATTAAGAATTTATTAGTTAAAACCTCATGTTATAATTAGCCAGATGGTACTGTATTGAAAGGCTACTGGCATTAGCATTTTTAAATAGAAGGATCATGCATTTAATACTGTGTAGCCTTGTCTTTGAAGATTTCAATCTTTAAGACCTTTTGAAGTCCAATATAGAAAAGGTAGATTTCCTTTTATTATAATGAAGGACTGGAACCATATTGAAATAACAAGCTAGGTAAGTGAATCTGAACCTTTTGATTCTTTCTTCCTTTCTTTTTTTTTTTTATACTGCATTGACCTTTATATTTCATCATAAAACATCTTTCCTGAAAACGTTCTAAGGAAGTTGGGGAAACGAGGACTGTAGCTGAATTAAACATTTAATTTTTAGGTAGGGAGGATTCGGTCAAACATGGAAACCTCCGATATTTGTTTGGGTAACTTGTGTGTGTGTGTGTGTGTGTGTGTGTGTGTGTGTGTGTGTGTGTGTGTGAGAGACAGAGAGAATATTGCGTGTTTTTTGTCAGGGGGAAGCATTTTTTAATAATAGCAGCTTGAGTGGTGTGATGAAGCATCCGATGGGTCCTCCCAGGAGAGGGTGATTATACTGGAGAGATATCAAACTATGAATCATTTACGCTAACCTCTCACTGAAGCACAGCTTGCATTTTTAATGAAGGATGATTGCATTTCATAAACAGACCTTTAAAAATTAAAATAATATTGATCCTCTTTCATTTAGCTCTATTAAAACATCATGCTATACATCTCTAATAGCTACAAGATAGATTATTGTTAAAAATAATATACACGCATACAACGACTTTAAGCAAAGGGTGTATTTGTTTCCATGCCTTCTCCTGCAGCTAGTTTCATACATGAGCTGACATAAGTGCATGAAGACCCTTTGAAAATATTCTCCTTCGTGTATTTAATGCATGTGAAAGCAAATGTTTTTCAAAATCTGTGATGCTCAGAGTTTGGCACCTGAGAGCCATTCCTTACATATTTTTATCATAAGACACAAAATGCCTCTTATTTGCACTCTGAGCAGTCTGTTTCCTGGAAAGAGAATGTGCAAAGTACACTCGCATATGGTCTGAATTTGTACATTAGAGGCAATTGGTATTATGTGTAGTCTTCCTATTTAAAGTATACAGTAGTAATATATAATTCTTGGTGCTTCTGTTGCGTCTTCCAAGATGACTATCTTAAAAGGCCTTAAAACGTTAAATTAATTTAACTGCATGATGCCCTTGGACGTAAATATTATTCCCACTTTTATAGCCAGGGAGCTCATGGCAGTGAAGTTTAGGTTCCATCTATACTGTAAAAATTACCCTTTGATTTTTTTGTGATGTCTGGGAATAATATATTTCCAGCTTTTTAAAGAGATGTGAGCTCTTTGTGGTGCATAATCGTCTCTCTCTCATCTTTCCATGAATACGTGCTTCATTCCCTGTGGGGACTTTTATATTTTTAGTTCTTGAATATTTTTTGGGTGTCTTTTTTCTAATATCTCAAATTTAATCATCACTTAGACTTGCTGAGGTGGGCGTAACCTTGATTCAGGAACAAGAGTTAAGCTGCGTTGTGGTACCGCAAAATCCAAAACACCAAGCAAACAAACGAAGTTAATGTTGTAGCAACATTTGATAATGGGGAACTTGGGTGTGAGAATGGTGTACCTTTCCAAAACAGGCTGTCTCCAGATCTCTTCTACCCTGTGACCCCCTCTTCAGTATTGTTACTTTTGGAGCTCTCAGATGTGATGTTGGGATCCCGTTTTATTGCTAGAGTTTAGGTAGGGTTCAGCAGGGATATCAGTTGTATTTAACAAAACCATTTTCTCATGCTCGTTCATGGTCCAAGTGTGCAGATTTTGGCTTACTATTTCAACACGGGTTAAGACAGCGGCTGGTGTCTGTTCAGAATTCAATCAAGGTGCTAGTGTATTTGGGTGAATTGATTTTCACATAATGAGATTTATTTGCAAGCCTGTTGCTACAGTCTGCATGCCGCACACTGAAGAAAACACTTTTGTCGTCTCAACTTCAAATTAGTATCTCTGTTTTTTGTCTCATTACGTTTTTACAGATGGTTTGAGCATGGTTGGTTTCTGCTTCTGCTGCTGAAATGTATTTTCACTTAGTTGACTGGCCAGCGTTGTTGCTCAATTATTGAAGTGTAAATGGTTTCTAGAAAGTGGCTCTTGGGGTGGAGATAGGTTCGAGGGCATACTGAAGCAATTGCACCCAACATTTCTGTGCAGCTTCAGCAGAGGAACTGACTCCCCTTCCTTGGCTTTGAGGGTCTGCTCATGTAAGAAGAGGTCAAGCCACCAGTGGTCAAGCTGCAGCCAGTATTAAAACTCACTTAATGGAATAAGTTTGTAAATTACCTGGAAGTTTTTCATAATAGCCAGCAGGGCTGTGCAAAACTTTGGTCCCTGATTCGATCTGGTGGAGATTCGGCCCCATTCGGTGGCTGAATCTCCAAATCCAAATTGAATCAGAGGACCCTTTAACCTCTCCGAATGGAACTGGAACCCTTTGAATCGATTCGGAGCGATTTGGTGATTTGGACAGAGACAACTTTAACTGTTTTTTCTACATACCTCTAGGTATCAGGAGGCTTGTGAGTGCTGTGATGCTGGGGCTCATGGACCATCCCACAGCAGTGCAGGGGGCTCCCCAGCACGCTCTGCAGCAGAGCCAGAAGTGGATCAGAGGCACTTCCAGGTCCACTGGAAAGTGCGCAGGGTGGGGGGGCCCTGCAGCCCCCACCCCCCAGCTCGGTGACTAGTAGAGGCACCCAGAGTCCCCCGGTGGCTGATCACTGAGTCAGGGAGAAATTAAAACTTTAGTTAAATTAAAACTCATTTAATAGAAAAAGTTTGTAAACTACCTGGAAGTTCTTCATAATAGCCAGTCTGTCGATGGGCAGTATAGGATCCTATCTCTTTGTCATAGTTCTAGAAAATGGTTAAGACATTCAGGTTCAATGCGTCCTACATGTTGAAGCCATGGTCAGACAGTGCCTGGTGCTACCCGATTGCTGTGGTGTCTCTGACACGGTAGCCAATTGCCGTGTAGCTGAGACCTTATTTGATCCAGCAGCCTGTGCCAAGACTTGCTTTCCTCCCTCTGGAAAGGCCTAGCTTGATCTCTTTGCCAATTAACGTGTTTGGCTGAGTTTTTTCTCCCTAAACGTTAGAAGATGATATTTTATCTGAAGGATATTTACAGAGTCCTGCAGAAAAAAAATAAAAATATTTTGGCAGAGTAATAAGGATGGAGAACTCCTGTTTAAAGCACAAGAAAAATAATCAAAAGAGGAAGGATTCTTTAGACTTCCATGCAGTTGGAATCTATAGTTTACAGCATAACTCTGTCAGTACAGATAATGTTGAGTAACTGTTTTAAGGCATACTTGTACATGCAGAACTGACCACTTCCATGCTTGTGTATACACATTATTGGTGGTGGGGGAGGGCAGCCCTTGTGTTTGTTGTGATTCTGGGGCTACAGTTCATGAAACTTGGAGATTTGGTAGCCGTGCACGTCAGATCCATGTTGCCTTCTGAAACTAAGGATGTCATCTTTACCCCACATTTCCACTTTGTTCCTGATTCATTCCCTCCCTTCCCATTTGGTGCTCAGTTCACTGCATCTTTTACTTGATCCCCTCTTTCCATTTGCCTCTTTCTGAGGCTAAAGTCTGTGGCTTCCTGGTTCCTTTCCTTCTGTGGCATCTCAGTCCTGCTACTGGAAGGCCAAGGAGGGCAGTGAGTCTTCCCTATGGCTGGATGTTGCATGTGGCTCCCTTTTGAATCACACAACTTTAGTCCATCTGTGTGCGGGGTATTCTTTGCACAAGGTGTAAGTATGATCCCATGATCCCATGGCTCTGTTGGACTTTGCTGAGATGGCAAGTGAAGTTAGTCTCTGAGCTCCTGATGGCCTAGCAGGCAGTGGTGCCCTCAGGCAAATGCTTTTTCTTCCTTTTGTTTCTTTCCTCCATTTATCTCAGATGCTCCATTGCCTTGCGCCATGTGGTGGTTTTCTGCTTGTGCTGGTAAACTGATCTTTATTTCTGATGCTACCCCCTTCTCTGTGTACCCTTTCTCCAATGGGTTTCTGCTGTATAGCCGATGTGTTCCCTAGCTGTGTGAGCAGCTTGCGCATCTTAAAAGCAGTCCTTCCTTTGGAGGGACCCTACAGGGATTTACTTTCTTCTTGCTTTTCTTTTTTTATTTGCAAGGGTATCTGTAATTTCAGAGCACGCTTAAAACCATGTGTGTATTTGGGGGGGGGGTGTTGGTAACAGAATAATCACAATGTTCTTGTTTTTATTAAAATGGTTGCCAAGCTCAAGTTTTGTGTTACACCAGCATTTTGAGAGCAGTTAATTTTGCAGTGGCTGCGGTGAGCTCTCCTGGGAGGTCTTGCCCATTCAGTGAAGGGCTCCCGGTGCCACACTCACCCAGCAAGGCAGCAAGATTCCAGCTGACACATTTGTTTCGAGCCCTGCTTCCTGCTATTCCCACTTCTCCAGGACAGCTCTGATGAAAGTGGCAGTTGACAAAACTAGAAATTGGATCCAGAATAAAACGCTGATCTGTTCCATGTTTATTGAAATGAGAATATCTCTTCATGAGCAGAAGGCCTGATGGATTTAAGCCTAATGTATAGCAAACAGCTGAATTTCACTACATCTTTTCTTAAATTGCACCTGCTAAGAGAACATACAAGCTCTTTTTTTTCCAGAAGTATTTTTAGTTGTGACTGTTCATGCCCAGGGTAGTGGGGGGGAAAGCTGATTTAGTCAACCCTGGAGGCAGCATGGATTTGGAACCACTCAACCTGGAGACTTTCAGGCTTGCTCATAGGTTTTTATGAAACAAAATGTTCATGGATTGCAGTACTCTGAAACTATAGAAACATGAACTCTGACTAGAAATCGTATTAACCTGGGAGCATTCCCCAGCTGACAAATAGCAAAGATTTAATTTCAGAGCAAAAAAAATGCAGATGCATCTCAAATACAAAAATATTATTATAAAATTGTAGCTAGGGATGTGGAAATGTTTCTCCATGTCAGTCGGAAATAATAAACGTAAAAAAGAATGTCTCATCAGAGGTAAAAAGGCAAACAGTGCTGTTTTTCAGTAAAACAATATCTTTCTGTTTGTAAGAAGTGTTTTTGCTTCCTTTGACACATGGCTATAGTACCTTTTTAATAGATGCGCAGTACTAAAGCTGGACTCTGTTCATCATGCCACATGCTGCTGAATTAACTTTTGTATCTAATTTATAAACAAATAAGCTAATAAAAAGACAGCAGGGATTTTTAATTCTGAGGTGGTGCGTGAAGCCAGAGGTGCTGTTCAGGAAATCGCTTTACTTGCTTCTTAGGTGCGGACATCAGCTTGTAAGTTGCAGATGGATACAATGGAAAGAGAAATCTAAAATAAAATGTCTGGTTCATCTTAAACACAAGTTTTCTAGATCCTCAAGGGTCTGGGCTATGCAGAAGATCAGATGTGCTAATATAGTCATGTATTTTACATGGGGGTTGTGTATTTTCTATCAACAGTTGAAGTGAACGAATAAAAAGCAAATGGTGCAGAGGTATTAAAATAGCTATGCTGTGGATTTGTCTCCATCTTGTTTCATTTCCTCTCTTGCCCCCTCCCCCCCCCAGTCTAATTTCTCAGCTCTCATTTTAGTAGAGTCACTTGTAACCTCTTGTGTCTCGAATGAGTTGTAAGCAAATCCGCTTCCCTTTAACATGTTTCTAAAAAGCAGCCAGCATTAGGAGCCAAAGGCTTTAAAACCTGTGATGTGTGTCACTGTTTGAGGGTTTGTAGGATTTGTTTTGCTTGTCCCTGTGTGTGAGCGTGTCTGCTGTGTGTATCTATAAATGAGATCTCCTTCTCGTTTGTTGCCATTTTACATTCTGTTTTTGTGATAGTCTTATAAAATGGCTTTATTGTTCACTGATCAGGTGTATCCTGACATTAATAAAACATTGGCAGTAATTGGCTATGACAGATTCTCAGTGCTCCCTCTTCTCTCCAGTGTGTACAGGCTTTGACAGTTACAGAGGGTGTCTATAGAGCCCCGTCCTCGCATAGTAAAGTCCCTGGGGTAATTGGCTTTGATGGATACTGGTTGCTGCAATAATACTGATCCATGAGCTTGTGTGAGCTGCATAATGCCTGAAGGATTCTGTACCCATCAATATGTCCTCAGCTTGCAGCATTTTTTTTTATATTCTTTCTGTGGCAGTTTATTAAAAGAAATACTTGCTACATTTACTGTGCGTTTGGTATCTACACAGCCTCAGCTGTCATGGTAGATGAAAACGCTAGCCTGGAATTCTGTGCATAACACCAGTGTTTGTTTGAGTCAGCTCAAAGCAGCTGATACAAAGAAAAAGCTTCCTGAAATGGGTGTAAGACACTTTCATTGCACATCTCTCTCTCTCTTGTATTTGTGTAGGTACCACAGATGTCTTTTGAAATGATCTGCGATATTAGTACATGGTAGTTGGTTGGCAAGAGCGTGATTGCTTTTGTTTGCAAAAAATTAAGCTGTGTGACAAAAAGGGAAAGAAACCTATAGAGGGAGAGCGGTGTAAATTAGAAGCAAAGAGTGACAGTTTGTCAGCTACAACCGCAGGTGTAGGCGTGATGTCCTATTTGCTACCCTAACTAATAATTCAGATTTCTTTTGTCATGGCTGCTGGAAACGTCTCTTATTTTCAGTCTTTTTGGTCTCATTTGATATTATTATTAGGACAACTTGAGAAATAATAAATTGCAACAAATCCACCTGGGCCAGATGGCATTCATATGAGAGAGGCCTGCAGGGATTAAACCAAGTAGGTGCTCTAATTAAACAAAACCACACACTTTGCATTTTTGTAGTGCTGCTTTTTTTGTCTTAGTTTATTAGACCTCAAACCCTGCTGTCAAATATATGTCAGACCCATCTTGCACATAAGGACAGCTGAAGCATAGAGAGGTTAAGTGACTTTGCTAGGGTCATACTCTAAGTTAGTGACAGTACTAGAAATGACATCAGGGAAGCCTGACTCATGTCTCCATATTATACTTACTAGCTATCTCTGCTTTTCACAGCCTGATTGAAGTACCCAGGGCCTGTTGAGTTGTCATTTTTGCATCCCACCTGTATATAATGTGTTTATTAAAGAATCCTAGTGAGTCTTGCTTTGTGACTGTAAAACACAATATCTTAAAACATATTACAGATGCAATTCTTCCCTGCCTAGATGGAGATAACCTGCTAGAATTTTTGCGAGACAGTATATTTTGGAGGGGAGGCAGCGGTGCTCCTCTAACAGAGTGACAGAGAAAGGAAAATAGGATGCAACTAAATACGAATATTTAAAGGGCTGTAAAGGAAACTTGGTCAGTAGTGGGTCAAAGGCAGAGTTTGTTTGTAGATGTAAAAACCAGGGAACCAGGAGAAAGCACAGAGTAGGAGTGCGTGACCATTCTCAGCATGGAAAAAGGTTAATAGTACAGTGCCCGGGGATCTCTATTAGGACAGTGATTGAATATATTTAGCTGTGACCTGGCAGACAAGGTGAATAGTGAAGTGGCAGATTTCTTGCTGATACCGCAGATTTGTTTAGTTTGGTGAGTAAAATTTGAGAATTGCGAGGAATTCCCTGCAGGATTTAGCAGAACAGAGAAATTGAACAACAGTGTGGCAAATGAATGCAGAGGTGCAAGGTAATACAGTATGAGAAGGAACCACTTAAACTAACAGTTTGCACAGATGGAGTCTGAATTAGTTCTACTATCTCAGGAAAAATCTCTCTGCCACAGTATAAGACAATTCATAGGAATATAGGATAAGACTAGAGAGCGTGGAGAGCTCTCTCTGGCCATTGAGTCCTGTTCTCTGTGCTATCTGTGTTAGCACCCAGAAATCTAGAGTCCTAAATATTGTGCTATATGACCCCTCGCACATCACAGCTGCAATGCACCCTGCAAGCTAACAAAACTATACTATCCCACAGGTAGAAAGCAAGGGAGAGTAATGCACTGCCAGCAGCTTACTACTGTGATATTTTTTTCTCTTTTCTGTATGGGAGAAATTGAGGGACGAATGAAATGCCTTGGTTAGTAGTATGCAGTTGCAGATTCAAATGTCAAAGTTTCTTTTTCTTTGTAGCCACGTACATGTTATTGTTCAGAAAGAGAGACAAGATAAGATAATGGCAGCAGTAAAATTGTAGAGGGAAGATCTGTGTGGTGTTCTTGCTTACCTTGTTCCGAAATAGAGAAAGGATTCTCTAAAGTTAATGGTAAAATGGACGGATTCCTGTACTTTTGAAACAGTTTACCTGCAGGTCTGCCAATAGGAAATGCGCACAGCCCCTGGAATAATACATGTGTGTTGCAGCAGTGGCAGAAACCTGATTAAAACACTTAATTGTACTTAAGAGGTACATTACCAAATTAACAGTGTCTGAGCCTAGTGCTATTGAGTCCATCAGTCATGCTGAGTTTAAAAGCTTTTTATTTTTTTTTAACTGGTACCTCAGACTTTTTTTTTTTTTACTTGGCTTATGTTAAGTGAAAGCAGAATTTGAGGAAGTGAGCTGCAGCTTAATGTAGTGACTATTTAATAGTGAATAGATACCCATCTTGCCAAATATTTTGGTAATTTTGCTACAATAAAAAGATTTAATATTTTACAGCACTTGCCATTAGGCTGCTTGGGAATTTCAGCTTTCATTTTTACATGCGTTTGTCTAAAGAGGAGAAGAAGAGTCTCTAGTTCAAATGTACAGAGAGGAGCTTGGAAATGTGCATCACAAATGCTTAGAAAGCAGAGGACCAAGAAAAAGAACCTGGGAATTTTTTACTTTTTAAGATGGCCAGGTCATGACTTTTTGGGACTGGGATCAGGATTTTTGAAGGTTTGGGCTTTGTAGTCCTGGCTACCAAGTGTGTAAATAGGCTGATCTAGTGAAGTTATCCTATACTAGGTCCTTGTGGGCATTTGCCACTGCCATAACCTCACCCAACCAACAGCTAAACATGCTTGAAGGCTAAAAGTGTACCTACCTGAAGCAAGGAACAAGTGCATGGGGCTTTAATCATAGCTGAGAGCCAGGTATTTTGTTTGGGCCTCCATGCGGCCTTGTTGTTCCTTGACAGAGGAGTTTGGTAAGTCACCACAGAGCAAATGCCCTTTTTTATGGCTGAATAAATGTATTCTGGGATTTTGAGAGGAGCTATTCTTTTACAGTGCCCAGCACTGTTGCAAGGTCCAGGCCTTTTGAGTAATTTCCAGGTGTGAACTAGTTTACAGTGAAATGAACTTGGGAGGACAAGCTGAACTGGTACAGTTGCAAAACATGCAGCTTGTGGTCTAGCTACAGCCAGTTTCAGGGTACAAAGCACTTGTGATGGCTGGTATATGTGTGCAGATGCAAAAGGTTGCGTGGTCATTCTAAGAAAAGGTTCATTGAACATTTTCAGGGCCTTTATCTGAATCGCTGTTGGGTTTTTTTTGTTTTTTTTGTTTTTAACTTCAGGGATTTTGGTTTACCCTGAGATGTTTTCTTTTTTGTATTGAGACAAGCTTTTTAAAATTTGTAGCACACATACTGTTCAGTAGGCACAGGAAATGATTAGAGGGTGAATTTGTTGTAATTCTTTGGCTGTGGGCTGGTCAGCAAACATCTTAATGCCAGGCACCTAATAATGGCTGTTTAATTAGGTTGTTAATAATTGGGTTTGATTTCTTTTGCTCCTAATGATTCACATACCTCTTGTGTACATCAATAATAATTAATATCAAAACCAGTCCATCCGTGAAAAACAGTCCATTAAATTCTTAGACGAATACACGTTATGTTGTTTAAGTTGCTTAAAAAAATTACATGAGGTTTTCAATTTTTGTTCAAGTGAATCTAACACAGCAGTTCCCAACGCAGTGCCCCTGGGTACCATGGTGCCCCACGAGGTTATTCAGGTGCCTGCACAGGATTGATTGGATTGATCTAAATACTTTAATATCTATTGATCTCTAAATACTTTAATATTCATATTGGCGCCCACTGCTTTTTCTTTTAAATTCAAACATGCCTGTGGGCGCACAAACGTTGGGACCCCCTGATTTAGAAGGTCTGGCAATATAATGTGTTCCTGCAAGGTGGTCCACTCCTGGGTCCTGGCATTTGGGTGTGAACTGTGTTTTTGAACAACCACTTGCGGTGCATGACGGCTGCTTGGTTAGTGAGAATCCTTTCACTAGTGAGGTATTGCTTTAGCTCAGTTAAAAAAAGTCAAAGAAAAATATCCATTCTCACACTTCCAGGGTTGGGGTAGCTACTTGTTGGTCATCTAGAATTGAATTTATGTGGACAGTCTCCCAAAGAGAGTGGTTACTCTTCTGCAGTCACAGCTTCTGTGAGAAATACCCCATGATTTCCCCATCCCCCTTTTCCATTAATTCAAGATCCTATTCTTAGGGGATTCATATTGATAAAGGAACCAAATGGCCCAGCGGGGAACCCCTTTCTTCATGCTTTCTGGTGCAGAGGTCATAACGGCACTTGAGGTGCAGGCATGGGCCCATCTGATCCCATTGTTGAGACGATCTAAACTTGTGCACGTTAAGAACGGCTGTGCACCTAGGAGTAGAGTCCGTGTGAAAGCGCCTCTCTGAGAATGACAGTTACTGTTGGGAACCGTGCTTTTCAGCTCCTCCATCTGCCCCAGACCCTCTGCCAGCCCTCTTGTAGCTTTACAATTGTGTTCTTTTCTATTTCAATGTGGATTTTCTCCCCCTTGTTGCCGTGTAACAGGCCCACGCAAGCAACAAAGGTCACTGACTCTCCAGGGGAAGCTGTGGTGAATGGGAACTGGGTATTCAGTAGGTCTGGTTAAAATACTTTCCCTCCTGCTCCAGTCACTTTCAGGTTTAGCAATATTATGACTCGCTTGAGACATTTTACCTAAAATTGTTACACCTCTCTGGATCCAGCTCTGTGTCTGTTAATGTTTTTCCTTCTTACGAGGTTATTGTTGCTGTGCAGTGATCAATGTGCGTGTCTCTCTTTCTGGCTCAGATTCCCATTCAGCTCTGATTTAGCTTGAATAGTGTACCATGCAACTAAAGAGACTATTTTTAACGACTGTTTTTCCTTTTTATGAGCCAGTCAAGTGAAATCTCAAAGCAACACATTTCTCCTGTGATTTACTTACAGCTTTATTGTTCTAAAGCAGTGATACTCGACCAGTGTGGTGTGGGGTCCCACACAACATTGGCACTGTCAGGTGTGCAAACATGATGTTTACAGGATAAACCCAGATATTTCAAACGGGAATCGATAGTGTTAAAAACATTCTGACCTGTTGTGGGCTTCCTGAGTTCTGTGCACCAAAAAGTGTTCTGTTTTTTTTTTTTTTTTTTTTGCAGCCAAAAAATGAATGAAAGCTAAGAGCTGGCATTTGCCTTGAGTCTAGAATGGCTGAGGACTGCTGTCCTAGGGGGAAAGACGACCAGGAGGCAGTCAAGTTCAGAGGGGAGGTATTGGTAACTGTTGACATTTTCTAGTGAGTCCTCAGCACATACTTAAAACTTCCAAAATGGGATTAATTTCTTTCCTAGTACTTGATTTTTTTTTTTCCAGTGAAGTCTTCAGCACATACTTCAAACTTCCAAGGTGAGGATTAATTTCTTTCCTAGTACTTACATTTGCTGGCAGAGTTGCAAAAGTGCAAATGGCACTTAAGCCCCTACCTTTCATTCATCACTTGGATGATTTTCCCCTTATGTTGTTACGTTCCAAAGTAATTCTTTTTACTCCACCCCCGTTTTCTGTGTTGCCGAACAGTTAGAACATGGCACGCTGCAGAGCTTGTCCCAGGGTCCTGGTAGCTTCTGTTAATGGCAACTAAAGCATTTGGAGAGGGACTCGACATGGTTGATCAAAACGGTAAAATCACTTTCAGTTGTATTGGTATTGTTTTGAAGTAAACCTTAATTTAAAAACATATTGGCATTTAAGGTCATTCAGCCTCTTTTGTATTGCAGTATTGATTTTTAGAGCCATGGTACACAGAATATTGCTTTTTCAGATTAACCCAGCACAGCCTTAGGAATCAAAATCATATTGCAAAATGCTATTCCAGGCTAACGATTAATGTAATTACATGTATATGTGACTGAGACTAGATTCTGCAGCATTAGCAACTTAATTACAAAATGCATTATGATGGTATGCATAACGGAAAATGTGTAGCTGGTATTTGTAAGTTGCTCTTTCAAATGCCACTGGTGAGAGTGTGAGGCAGTTTGGTTCCTCCATGAACTGGTTTTAGAGTTAGTTTGTGGCTACAAGTGAGATTTTAATTTGAATCAGAATGAAGCTTGCTTTGCAAACTTCAGCACAGATGCAAAACTGCTTAGAAAATTTTGGCTTGCAGTTTAGTTAGAGGTTTGGGTGAAGGAGTTCTGATTCCTTAGGGGTTTTTAGACTCTGCTTGCATTCAAATTAGTTTTAAAAAATCTAGATTTTTTAGATGTCTTATGTGGTAACTCCACTGCAGGCAGTAGGTGTTCCTGTCTTACCTGTCACTTGGGAATATAGAAACCATCTATGCCAACTTTTTCCCCCACTTGTTCCTACTTCTTGCTAAAGCAGTGCTTGTAGCTGACAGCTCTGCACGCAAGTCTCATTTTGCTCTGCTGCTTCAACCCATGTCTGGATTAAGATGGACTGCAAATAAGTCAGGGCGGGAGGAAGCAGGAAGTGCCCTTTTATGTAGCAGTGGTAGGACGAGGACCTGTTTGTTTTTTTTACTGTAGGCCCTGGACTTTGTTTTCTGTTTCATTCAGACAATGGAGCGTGCACAGGTCAGGACCAGGCAAACGCTTGTTGCTCCTGAAGCAGTGATTGCCTAGGGGGAGTTGCACCCATTTAACCAAAGATGTAAATTCAGATAAGTTTGTGTAGTTTAGCTAATGCAGGTTTTCTTGTGGACGTTCTTATTTTGGTTTAACAGTAAGTTATAAGAATGTCCACGCAGGGGCAGGCCCTGGCTAAGCTTATAGTTTCTAGGGTTGGAAGGGACCTGAGCAGATCATTGAGTCCGACCCCCTGCCATGGCAGGAAAGAGTACTGGGGTCAAACGACCCCGGCAAGATGTTCATCCAGCCTCCTCTTAAACACCCCCAGGTTAGGAGCCTGCACCACTTCTCTTGGAAGTTGGTTCCAGACCCTAGCCGCCCTGACCGTGAAGTAGCGCCTCCTGATGTCTAACCTAAACCTACCCTCTGCCAGCTTGTGACCGTTATTCCTGGTCACTCCTGGCGGTGCTCGGGGGAACAGGGACTCCCCCAATGCCTGCTGATCCCCCCCTGACTAGTTTGTAACAGGCCACTAGATCCCCCTCGGCCTTCTCTTGTGGAGGCTGAACAGGTTCAGGTCCCATTGCCTCTCCTCATAGGGCCTGCCCTGTTGTCCCCTGATCATACGAGTGGCCTCCTCTGGACCCTCTCCATGCTGTCCACATCCCTCCTGAAGCGCGGTGCCAGAACTGGACGCAGTACTCCAGCTGCGGCCTGACCAGTGCTGCATAGAGGGGGAGGATCACTTCTTTGGACCTGCTCGAGATGCATCTGTGGATGCATGACAAGGTGCAGTTGGCCTTCCTGACTGCCTCCCCACACTGCCGGCCCATGTTCATCTTGGAGTCAATGATGACCCCCAGATTGCTTTCCGCCTCCGTGCTGACAAGAGGGGAGTTCCCCAGCCTGTAGGTATGGTGCCGGTTGTTCCTCCCGAGGTGCATCACCGTGCACTTGTCTGTGCTGAAACCCATCCTATTCTCGTCCGCCCACCCTTGTAACCTGTCTAGGTCTGATTGTAGCCTGTTGCATCCTTCCAGTGTGCCCACGTCCCCCCACATCTTAGTGTCATCAGCAAATTTGAACAGGGTGCTTTTTACCCCCTCGTCCAAATCACTGATGAAGATGTTGAACAGTGCGGGCCTGAGGACCGAGCCCCGCGGAACCCCACTGCCCACGTCCTTCCAGGTTGAGAAGGACCCATCCACCACCACCCTCTGGGTGCGGCCCTCCAGCCAGTTGGCGACCCAACTGACTGTGTGGGTGTCTACACCACAGCCCCCCAGTTTCTTAATGAGAACGGGGTGAGAGACAGTGTCGAAAGCCTTCCGGAAGTCCAGGAAGAGGATATCCACTGCTCCCCCTGCATCTAACAATATGGTGATCTGATCGAAAAAGGCCACCAGGTTGGTCTGACAGGACCTGCCACTGATGAACCCGTGTTGGTTGCCCCTAAGCATGCAGTCCCCTGCTGGCCCCTCCTGGATGTGTGCCAGCCTAATTTTCTCAAACAGCTTGCCTAGGATTGAGGTAAGACTGACCGGCCTATAGTTTCCCGGGTCCTCCTTCCTGCCTTTTTTGAAGATGGGGACCACGTTGGCCCTCTTCCAGTCCTCCGGTACCTCACCAGAGCACCACGAGTGCTTGTAAAGCCGTGCCAGGGGTCCTGCAATGACCTCGGCCAGTTCCTTTAGGACTCTAGGGTGGAGATCATCCGGGCCAGCTGACTTGAATACGTCCAGCCCCTCCAGAAGCTCCCTAACTAATCCTCGCTAACCCGTGGCCCAGGTGTGCCTCCCCCGGGGCCCAAGGGGAGGCACTTTAAAAAGCTTTAAAACTTGTTTGCTTTAACACTTTGTGTTAAACTAGAGCACCTTACCGTCTGGGTAAGGCAGTAGGCCCTTACGCATCCATTAAGGAGAAAACCCTTTGCTCGCTGGTCGGAGAAATATTGTGAGAATGGTACTACGTATAGCAAAAGTGTTTTCAGCAAGGTCCTTGCTAGTGCTTCTTGCAGAACTTGAAGACATGTATATGTTCACAATTTCTGTTTCTCACAGCCCTGCCCAATAACACTGACAGACAGTTGCCCTGCAGAGGTAATGCACAATTTGTTTAGATCAGGGATGCTTAGCCCGCAGCTGGTGAGCCATATCTGGCCCCAGTGCAGTGTTATTCAGCCCCTGGGGCTCCCCATGAGTTTGGAAATATGGTGGCAGGGAAATTTGTGTGCTAGATCAGGCACAAAGGGCAGCACTGGGCTGCAAAGGGCCTGACCCAATCCTGGCATGTGTGGCCCGATCGTGGTGCATTGGATTTGATCTGGAGCAGGCCCATGCCTACATCTGGCCTGTGGGGTCAAAAGCTTGAGCACCACTATTTTAGTTAAATTCCTTCCCCTGTACCTTTTATTCCTGTTCTCAAAATCAGGGTGTTGGTGCTTACTCAAATAGCTTTTGTGCTTGCAAGTACACTAATGAAGTCATGCCACTTCTAACCCTTAACCCCTGGAAATTATGAAAGTGTTGTGCCAATGGCAATGATGCTGTTCCATGCCATCATTGCCCCATGACTGCGCTCCACCCTCCTTTGTCATTTGCTTAAGCATTGCCTATGTAACCTAGAGTGTAAATTGAAAGCATAATGCCTGCTCCATAATGGACAGCCTTACTCCACACAAAGAGCACTTTTGTGTGTGGTTTGGCATAATCCACTTTGGAACTATTTTGAGGTTATCTGCACAAAGGCGCTTTTAATGCGGAGTAGGAGTGTTCATACTGTTGTGGGTCATTTTCCTGTGCAGGCAGGCCAAGCCCTTTGTCGGTTTGATTGCTTGCTTTCACTTTGCATCACAGAATTTTCACGGTATCCCTTTGCCAATTTTGAGAATTACTCGTGCACATAAATACATTAATTTAGTTTGGCATTTCCAAAAGTTAGGGAGCCCTGTGCAGGTTTATTGCGCCTCTTTTGTGGGAGTTGACCTGCAGTATTTGGATTTTAATTATGAATTTACTTTGTGCTGTGGTACTTACCTACTTGTACATCTCCAACATCCTACTTATACTCTGTTTTTCCCTCTCTCTTGTTTCTAATCACTTTGTCACGTAAAAGGAAGCCTTTGGGTGTTTAGTTTTGAGCTCAGGTTTTGCATGGTCTTCCCTTCAGTATTGGGACAAGCCATCCACATAATTTTTTTCTGAATTTTAATGCGAGCATTTTGTTTTCCAGTTGCTTTAACTTTAGGGTCATGTTTGATGGTGCACTTGCATGACTGCTTCCTGTTACCCTCTGAGGCAAGAACTTATTTTGCCTCTCATACAGGTCTCTGTGCATTTACAGTGCGGGGTAAGTAACTGGCACTTCTTTCTGCACCATCTTCATGCAAGAGAAAGGTACTTGATAAATAATGATGAGCAGTGGATCATGGCCTGTGCAGTGTCTGCACTGCAGTGTACTAATGTGGAGGGTTTTTTTTTGCAGTAGCCATTACTCTAGTATTAGTATTGGTTGTTATCACTGTCAGTAGAGGTCACCATCTTGCTGATCCAATGTGAAAGCTACACAATCTTGTTAGCAGATGCTGCTGCACAGGAAAGAAAATTACATAGTAATAGTACGTCCTAGTGCGCTCTTTTTCTAAAGCGGGACAGTTTATTTTCAGCCATGTAAATAATGGTGTAGAGGACGTGACAGTAGCTAAACGTTTTAAAATGTGGATACATATAATGTAACACTTGAAGGATGCTTTCCTAAAGAGCCTCAGTAATGGTCAGCAAGCTGTGTCTTGGTTTAAGAAGATTAAAGAATTAATGTCAAATTACAGACATAACTACAAATAGCAGACACTTGCATGCATTAGGGAAGATGAACAGACAGTTGGCAAAAAGACTATTTTAAGGCTTGGCATAGTACCTTGAGCATTCTTTTTATCGAGAGAAACATTAACTCAGACTTTTTGTATGCTTTGAAAAACAGAAGAGGTTTAACTGGCCATTGAGGAGGTGGTGGTTCTGTGAAAACTTGGCTAAAGATCCAGGCAGATCAGCTCAGTAATTGAAGATGTCAGTTGAGTTCTACATCAGGCAGTTTTCTGCACATGTAAGCGAAGTCCTAGAGAGCTACCAGAGTATTACAGTTTAGGCGTACACGTTGCAGTGGGTTAGTTTTGGGTGCAGATGGTGGCAAAGTGCTCAGGAAGATTGTTTGCATTGCATAATGATTCTGGAATTACGGCTGGATAAAAAAGTTGATGCAAAAGAGAGGGAAGATGCACAGATTTCAGCTGTGGGAGGCATAGCTGGCTATTGAATGTCACGGTATAATATTTGATTTTCATTATTGGAGTAAATAAACTGGAAATCCTTTGATATACATAGGACTGTAAGAACTGACTGTTCCTCTTGAAATGGAATGTGATCTTTGGGTACTTGTAACCTTTAATTCAGAATAACTGAAATGTAATAATGGGTGGATCTCTCGATCTCTCTCTCTCTCATTAAATGACCATAACACTTCAAGCAATTCACAATCCCTCTAGCTGTGCTTTACCCAGGAAATGTTATGATCTGAATAATAAACTCTCTTTGTCCACTATCACTCATCAGATGACCATCATTAATGAAATGTCAGGTGATTTTTGGGGGTGTTAGATTGGGCATGGAGGGGTAGTTCAAAAACTGAAATCTGAAGAGGTTATAGACTTGGTCTTAAAGATTGTGTATATTGGCTCAGGTGCTTCTAGAAACCAGCCTGACATTTTTGCAGGACTCCTTTAACAACACTAAAACATTAGGGCAGTGGCTTTTAAACTTCCTAAAGTCATAGAACCCTTTCATATTGGAAACCCTTTCATATTGCAAAACCCCTCAGAACCTATTGTGGAACCCCAGAGTACTGTGAAATGCCCTTTGAAATAGTGCTTTAGAGTATTTGCAACATGATTGTCCTGTGAAAAGCCAAACTATTTGACATACAGAGAAATCAGTGTTCTTACACTGGCAGTTTTTTAGTTTAAGGTACTGTAATTTAGGTACCATTCACAATGAGAAGTTTTTTCTGAATGTGTCAACATACTCTGTTAAAAGTATAGTAGCTATATTTTATATGTGGGAGGCATGTGTATGCTGCTGTCAAGGAGGAGGCTTGATTTCCTGAGCACTGGAGGATGCTATTATTAGTATGTTCCTATTCTGCAAGTTCTTTGTATAGGGAGAAATAAGCCTTTGTTCTACATCATGCATTATCTACACTCCAGCCTCTTTCCCTGCGTGATCAAACCTATAAAACGTGTTTTAACTTCAGCCAAACTGCTACAAATGACTTAAAGGATGATTTTATTACTCTAGCTGGAGATGGTTTACTTTCACCTCTCCTTAACAGCCCAGAGGAAGGGATAGGTGATAACCTGTAAGGAAACTTTGCAAAGCTAAAGTATACATATTGATGTCATTTAATTGTATTGAATCCTTCAGTTGGTCTGCAGGTAATGCCTTTAAGTATACGGCAGTTTTCTGTTCTGAATCTGAAAGCAAAAAATAGTGTCTTTACAAAACAGCATACCTGTAAAAAATATAAACCAGATTTGCTGGCCTGCTTTCAAAAGGGAATCTGTCTTCAGACAGATACCAAAGATTTGAAGCACAGCCTTTTTAGATCTGCCTTTCCTTATGATAGGTGCTTTCCTTAACCCCTCTCAGGGTTTTGTTGGGATTTTGCTTTTTTTTGTGCTCACCTGCAAGTACATCTCCTAAGGATATAGACTTGTCTGCATCAGACCTGGTTGCGAGTAACTCCTCACACTTGCAGCTGTTAGTGGTTTACAGTGTTTTATGAGGTGACAGGAATTAGAGTGGTGTGAGCAAAGAAGTGCAGGTGTGGTAGCAGTATATTCTTTTTTCCCCCTCCTTGCTAGCAAAGGTTTGTAGCTGTAGTCCCCTCTTTTTCTGAACAGTGAGAGACATCAACTAGTTGCTAGAATTAAAATAACTAAAAATACTAGTAATCCAGTAATGTGTTTAATTAGGTTTATTCTAAAGCTACTATGTTGTCAAAGCAGATTGCTAAAGGTCACAGCTTGAACCGTCTTATTTAGTGGCAGGAGTTGAGTCTGTGTCATGGTACCTTGCACATGGCCCTCATGCCTTTTTGTCTCGTTTTAAATGTTCTCCAGGATAGTTGTTCATATGGTGTTGTGTGATACCTTGATCAAGTCCTGGAAGTGACATCCAGGACTCAGAGGAATCATGTGTGGCTCAAGCTGGAGGTTGAATAAGACAGATGCATTGGGATTTCAGGAAGATGTTTTTGCAGTCGGAGTAGCTTAGTTTTCGGTGTTGTATCCTGGCACTTAGTACAGATTTTTTACTCTTCAGTAGGTCCATGCCAGCTAGGAAAAGACAGTCATCGTTGTGAAGTTTAAATTTCATAGATTTTGTTTAGCAGGCACAGGAATGTCAAGCTATTTTTGAAGACTTTCTTGGCAACCAGTATCCTTTCTGTGCAAAACTTTCAGAGCATATATGATGATAATCTTACTGTAGACTAACTCATTTAGACCCTGTCAGATCCTTCCAAAGGACTCCAGTTTTCATCTGTTTTTTTCCCAGCTCCTAGTTCTGCTGATTGCCAAAATATGGTTCAAGACAGTGGTGAAAAATTGAGTGTTTTTTGGTTCTGCCACTGTCTTACTGAGCAAAAAGTCCTATTTTTGAAAGAAAAAAGCTATTGGGAACTATCATGATTTATAGTTCCTAGGAATGAACTGGCCGAGTGCAAAAATCTCACCAATGCCCTGCTTCTGAATCCCTTTAGAGCAAGCATGAATCTCTTCTTCTTCAAAGAAAGATTAGAAGGATAATCATAGATTTTTCTGAAACAGAAGATAAACCTTTTCCTTGTCGGAGGTCTCCCATGTGTGATACCTCAGCGAAGCTCAAGAGCGCAGAAAGTGAGAGAGCATGATCCTCGGTTTTTTCCAGTTTCCCTTAGTATAAAATGACTGCTGGCCAGCATTGGAAACCTGCAGGAAAAAAGTACCTGCTTTTTTGGTTGTGAACTCAAATAATCTTAACAGTGGTCTAGAAAGGTCCAGATTTGTGCAATTTACCTTCCTCTGAAGAATAAGTTACTGTTAAGAACTGAATGCTGGACTGGCTATCTCTTTTCGGGGACCACTGCAACAGTCTTCATGGATTTTCACTGTCATGTAGACAGTCTGACTTCATCATAGTGATCTGTATGGGGCTTTACAATACTGAGTCTAATATTCTGACTCCCATGATGCTTTGTGAGGTAGGTGTTTTCCGGTGTCAGTGTAACTTTTTTTCCTTTGGCTTGCATCTCTGTACTTTAGGGAAAAACTTTTTAAAGCGGTGCTCAAAGGTTTAGTCATGCATTTCCACACTCTCTCAAATTAGCATTCTGATCAAAAGTGGAATTGGGCTGTCTCACACTGGCTTGACAACTCATTGGGGTTTTCTTATTAGGAAGCTGCCAACTTTATGCTCTAGACTTTCCTTTTAAAAATAATTAAGCCTCCAGCTCTTTCGGTCATGAAGAAAATCTTTAAAAAATGTGAACCATGTAAATGACTCAGTAATGTCTGCCTGAGTCAACAGACAGCCTGCAATGCTAATTCTGAGAACTAGCAGCTGCTTTGTTTACCTCCCTGAAGTGGGAACTCTGAAGCCTAATGAAGATTATTTTAAATTTCAACATATAACTAGTCAGGTGGATCAGAGCATGGCAAGAAAGAAAGACAATGGTATTATGAAGCCTTCACAACTCACTCTGAATAATATCTCATTTTGGCATCTGTGGCACTGGCAGACTTTGAGAGAACATCACTCTCACCCCCACAACACTTGGACGTTCTCCTGAATGATTAGATGGCTGGGCTCTGTTTTTGCAAATAAAGCTGCCAAGGAAGTGGGGTTAGTGGTGAGAGGGCCTGCTTCTTGCTTCAGGCAAGCATCCATGGCAGCTCTGAGCTCACTGTGCTGCTCCTCTCTTCTATCCCGCAGGCAACAAGGGTGGGCCTCCGAACTGGAATTGGACATGAATCAGGACCCAAAGGTTGGCACTCAAATCACTGGATGAAACGTAAAGGTTTCACTCTTTGTCAGGTTGCTCAAGATGATTCAGTAGTCATGGAAGACTCTCAAAGAACCCATGATCCCAATGAAGAGAAACCTCCTACCCTGAAATGTGGCCAGTTTAGGAAAACTGGAAATACTGCTCTAAAAAGTGTGCGAGAGGGCTTCAGACACTGCCTTGTGCTTTTTTTTCTCCAAAGGAGTCATGGCTTGCTCCAAGGAGTTCAAGGAGCTCCTGCCCATTAGGTTCAGGATAAAATATCCATTCTAGCCTCCTTATGGGCTGTGGGGACCAAACTCAGTCTGCAAGATCATGTCTTAATTCTGACTCTTTTCCAAGGCTTCAGATTGAAAGGGGAAAAAAATCTCTGTATAAAGTTGTTTCAGAAAAATCAGAGATGACATGGAATAGGAGCAATTTTGTCTCATCTGATTCTACAGAGGAAACTCAATTAGTCATTGACCAGCATCTAGGAGACCTTCAAATTCCGGAATAAATCAGTCGTGTAACTGGGGAAGTTGGCATCAAGGGGAGGGCCAAAAGAGGAGAGGACAGCCTGGGAACTCATCCTTCTGTAATTTAAGGAAAGAAATCATTCTGTTGCATCCCAAAAAAATGGAAGGTCCTGTAAACTCAGATTGCAGCAATCTGCCTTCCTGTGCATCTGACCAATTAGCCCTCGAAACAGTGGGAAAATGATGGTTCCTACAATGAATTGGACTTTGAAGTCTGACTTAGTTATTCAAGTCCATTTTAAGCTAATTGAACCCTTGGATCCCAAACTGTTGGCATTTTGGGATTTCTTGGGGAAGAATGTATGTTAGATGGCATCCTTCTTGAATGCAGAAGGATCAACTTGAAAGAATTCCTCAAGAACTGCACCATCAAACCCGTGCTTTACTTAAGATGTATAGATGACATCTTCATCATTTGGACTGAAAATCTGCAATCTCCAATTGATTTCCATCACATATTCAATAATCATCACCCTTCCATCAGACTATCTCTTGAATACTCCAGCACCAACATTTCCTCCTTAGACACTATGATCAATATCCAGAATGGTAAAATACAAACCACCATATACAGTAAGCCCACAGACTAACATACATAGCTGCACAGAACTAGCAGTCACCCCAAACACACAACCAAAGCTGTAATGTACAGCCTACACCTCCAATACCACCAAATTTACACTGAGGAGAACACCTGCAATTGTCACCTTGCAAATCTCAAAAGGGCTTTCACTCAACAAGGACACTCCTCTGGAGGGATAGATGGCACTTTTGAAAGAGACGCCTGGAAACCACATGAAGAATTGCTGCAGTACAAAAAGAAAATCCCCATGAATCACGCACCATTAGTTGATGTACTATCCCTCCCTTGAACTATATGGAAAATCCTCAAACAATTGCAACCCATACTAGCAGACCCAGATCTTGAAGAGATCTCAGAACCACCTATCCTAGCCTTTAAACAAACACCAAACCTCGCCAGTCTCATCACCAGAAGCAAACCTCCTATGGCCCAAAACACACTGAATAGATCCAGGCCATGCCGGGATAAGAAATGTAAAACCTGCCAATGTATCTCCCCCCACTCCCACAATAACGACACCCCACAACAAAACCATCACCGTTCCTGGATCATACATCTGCACCTGCAGAAATGTAATGCATCTCATCCAGTGCACTAATTGCCCTGATGGAAAATATGTAGGAGAAACCAAGCAACAACTGCGTCCCAGAATGACCACATACCAAAAATCTATCAGACACAAATAATTTCCAATTACCTGTGTGTCCACACTTCTCAAAAGACAACTGCTCTCTCCAATCTCCCCATTCAGATCTTCAAATGGAATTTACAAAAGACCTTTCATAGACAAGCCTACAAACTTCACTTTGTAAATCTACTGGATATAAAAAATCATGGACTAAATATAAAGGAACTCTCATGGACCTAGGGGAACCACCTTCAATTCCCTCTGTGCTAAATGAAATTTATTTTCTACCTAAGAGGACTTTTATGATCTTTAAATTTTCCTAAGCCTGAAGAAGGGTGCGTGCCTGAAAGCTTGCAAAGAAAAATATTTTTTTTGTGATTTCTTAGTTGCTCTAATAAAAGGTGTCATCTCTGAACCGAGAGTTTTTTTTTTTTTTTTTTTTAGACTTTTGGATGACTAAATATAGACATTGACTTTATGGCACATTATAACTTGCCTGCCATCCAATAACTCCAGGAAACCTCTTCACATTTTACCAGCTACGTTCTATCACCAGGTCAACATTTACCCTTCCTTCCTCTCACCTCCTCCCCCCTGCAGGTCTCACTGCCTCACATTTGCATTTTCACAGACCTTCATTTCACCTGCTGGCTTCTGTTCCATCCAGGAGAGCACAAAATAACAGCACTCTGCCTGAGCCTGAAGAAATGGTGTTCATGCCCAGAAGTTTGGAAAGAACAATTTTTCCAACTGTTTAGTTGGTCTAATAAAAGATATCACATTTACCCAAAGAACCTTGCCTGCTTAGACCAACACAGCTACAACCAACACCCCCAAAGGATAAACCCTTAATTCTTGGTGGCTGTGTCATCAAACCACAATGTCTGTATCCCATCACTCTACGTGGAGATTGAAATGAGCTGTAGAAATATAGAGCGCTGGTGGCATGCAACAAAGATGCAAATGGAAACATCAAACTGGAGCTTCCATGCTGATTGAAGAACTGTTTAGAGCTCTTCAGCAAAACATCCTTGTATTTTTATCTCAGCCAATCAAGTAGGTATTATTCTAACCAGTAAAAAGCCAAATTGGCAACACTTCTCATTGGAGAATTTTGTGCAGTTTGGTGCTGATGAAAATGATACCGTGGACCCTGTACTGGTGTGTGAACTCCAGCATTTGGTCCTTTCACAAAACCAAGACAGAAAGATCCTTTTCTTTTGGTCTGAACTTTAACACAAAAAAATTCTTGGTAACGCTTCTCTTGCACATGGCAGTTTTTTTTGAGGGTCGAAGCTGGGTTTTGTTCATAGTTCTGCCATTCATTTTTATGGTATTTGCAGCATGATTGGCTTCCTTTATGTTAACTCATCCTAGATCCAAATATTCTAAAGATTGGAAGAGTTTCTCAGGGGGTGGACTGTAAAGATTGCCCGTGCTGGAGGAGCTTGCCCAGATTTGGTCTTTTCAGACATTGGGCTGTGTCTGGAGTTGGTTGGAAAATGGGGAATTTTCCTCACGTGAAGCATTTTGAAACTGAAGGTCTTGTTGTTTTGTTGGTTGGTTTTTTTCCCTCCCCTGTATAACTTTGGCATTATTCAGAATGAGACATTTTACATGATAAATGTTTAGTCAAACCTAATTTAGACAGGAGAGCAGTATGCTTTCCTACATCCTCTTTGGGCTTGTTTTTACCTTTAATTGATTACAGACATGTTAACTACCTCAAGTTAATTGCCAATCAGTTAATCTGAGGCGAACAAACTCAGAAAAACCCTGTAGACCTAACCTGAGGGCTTGCTTACCTAGTAAAGTTTTTATCAGATACTGTATAGTTATTCTAAAATAAGAGCGCCTGTGTAGGGATAATAAACGTTAGTGGTTTTGTTTGGCCTAAACCAGGGCGGGCTATTATGTCTGGTAGAGTGCCACTTACCCAGTTTAAGCAAGCTGTTGAGGGCCACATGGGTAGCCCTGCCCCTTGACAGGTGCCCTGCTCCCCTGGTTGCCGTCTTGTCACTGGGAGTCCCACCCCCTAACCTCCTGACCCTTGTCACCAGAAGTCCCTCCCCTTGCCCCCCCCCCCCCCCCCCCCCCCCCCCCCCCCCCCGCGGAAGTACTCCTTTCAGCAAGGAGGTTTGCTATCTTGGAACCAGAAAAATACCACGGTGTATTCTAAAAAGCGAACATCTAAAACGGTCAATTTGATTTCAACAAGAATTTTTTTTCCTGGTTTACATGCGCTTGTGTAGTGTACATAGAGATTGTATATTATAGCTTAAAATTAAGTCTTACTCTTGTATATTGTGGGGAAGGGTGTGGGTATGTGAGGTATGGGGGAGGGTGTGAGTGTCTGGGGGGTATGGGTATGGGGTGAGAGAGCATGTGTGTATGGATATGTGGGGTATGGGTGAGTATGGGGTTTGTGGGAGGTTGTGTGGGGGGAAGGTGGATGGGATGTGTGGGGTTTGTGTGTATGGTAGTGTGAGGGGGTGTGTGGGCAGGACTCTCTGTGTGGGGGGAGGAATTGGGGTGACCACCCCAGACCCCATGTTTTGGGGGCCCCGCAGAACTGGGTGGTGCAGCGGCTTGCTACCTTGCCTCCCACTGGCACTGATGGTAGCAGCAGCTTCTTTGGGTCCAGGGCCCGTGGGATTGGAGTAGGGGTGGGGCCTCATACGGGCTGATTTGCTCTGGGACAGCTCTGGGTTTGGGTGCATATGTATGGTGGGGTGTACATATAGGATTCATCCTACGAATGAACACACTCCTCCCCCCCCCACCAATGCAGCCCTGTGCTCCCAGGAGTCAGGTGGTGCTGAAGCAGTGTGGGGGCAGGGAAATGGCTGGGGGTGAGGCTGGGCTTCCTGGTCCTGCTGAGGCTCCCTTTGGGTCCTACTGCCCCTGGCTTCTGTCATCTTTGCAGCCAGGAGCAAATAAATATTTTCTAAACTTTTTAGGGGCCCCATGTGCCGGATAAAATGGCCCATTGGGCCGGATGCAGGTTGTATTTTGCCCCCCTCTGGCCTAAACCCTTTCCTGATAACAAAATACAGTTAAAGGTTTAGGGTGTAATTATTTCTCTTTGTGCATCCTCAGTTGCAGTATTCTCACTGTCTACCTGGCTGTTTTTGGACTTCATGTTGTGGTGTGCATGCAGAAGATTGAATACACGCAGAAAAGTTATGCACTGGTTGTACATATATACAGGTACATATAGGTGTGTCGTGTTAAATCCTGTTAAAAAAAATGAGCAGGCCAGGAGGAGAAGTGGGCTTAGATCCAGGTTAGAATCCTGGGGAAATTTCTCAACCCCTCAGCTCTTGGGGTGTAAAGCATAGAAAGGCTTTCCTTCTCCTGAGTCTAACACTCACTAGTCATTGGTTTATATAACCAGCTACATTTTCAGGGCTTGGATGCATGCGTGCATCTATAGTGCATGTATAAACATAGCTGCATATGCATGTGGTCAGCATGTAGCTGACTGCTGATGCTCGGTGTGCGTGTACCCACATACATGTCCACACTGCACAACAAAAACCCTATCTCCATGTAAGCTACATTTTTGCCACTTATGTAGTTAAAAACTTACTATATAGTTAGGGACCTACCAAAATCACAATTTTATGACTTCGCAGAAA
Organism: Crocodylus siamensis; assembly: GCF_052110815.1. Classification (NCBI taxonomy): domain Eukaryota; kingdom Metazoa; phylum Chordata; order Crocodylia; family Crocodylidae; genus Crocodylus; species Crocodylus siamensis. The sequence continues at coordinate 9,235,128 of NC_143406.1, read as the reverse complement.
CTGCAATTTCAGGAGGCTCTTTAAAAAAAAAAAAAAAAAAAAAAAAAAGCATGAACTTAGTTAGCACTTTTGGTGGGCTCCCTGGGGCAGGTGTGTGTGTGTGGGCAGGGGGGAGGAAACCTCACCAAAAGTAAAATGCTGGCCACCTCTGTGGAGTCAGCAGTCCTTGTGGTTGCTGTGGCCCAAGGGGTGCTGCTGGCACAGCAAGTTGGCTGCTGCCTCTGCCCCTCACTGCTGTTTGGCTGTGAGAGCTGTCTGTCATACAGCCCTGCCTCTTGACACTAACTGGCAGGGAGGGGCAGGGTGTCAGACTAGAAGATCTGCAAGGTCCCGTCCGACCCTGCATCTGTGAATCTATGTGGACAGCCCTTGCAGCAATCAGTGGCAAGGGGTTGGACCATATGACAGACGGTTCTCGCAGCCAGTCAGTGGTGTAGAGGGTCCCACCATATTCCACCCGTGAAAATTGCTGCCAGCTCCATGGACTGCCCATGAAATCAGGTGGCTTCTGCCTTGAGTTTGGTAGGCCCCTACATATAGTGATGGGACCTGACGTAGGGTTCCAGCAGTTATGCTCCCTGGTATGCATGGCAGGAGGCGCAATTATGGGATCCTGCATCAGATCCCGTTGTTCCATATTGGCAGGAATGCGTTGTGTCATGCCACTTCCTGGTCCCCCCCCCAACTCCAATCAGCTGATGGGGGTCCCAGCTCCGGGAGCACCAGTTAATCATGTCTTAAGTATAACATCTGTCCGGGGCCTTAGAGGCACAAAGGGAAATGGAATTGCATCTCTGGTGTCAGACCATGGGCTGCCTGAGAGCAGGCATGGTGTCAATTCTCCGATTAGTGCATCTTGCACTTTGTGGCTAAACCCCATGGGACGGTTTGGTTCTGGAATTGGCTTCCTCTACCTGGTTTGAAAAAAAAAATGTTAACTTTTAGGGAATGGTTCAAACAATTTGAGAGACAGAGAAATTGTAATTTTGAATGGGACAAGAATGAATCTTTAAGAGAAATTAGAATAACATTGTGTCAACGTAAATTTTGTCACCGTTTCACAAATTGTTTACGGCAACGTGCATGTTCCTACAAAGATGCTACAAAATTAAAAATATGGGGGGGGGTTGGGCTTGTTTTTTTTTTTAATAAGACCAGCTGGACATAATCATGTAATTTTAGCCTGGAATTCTGGTAAGAATATAAACCACAAATACAAAACGCAAGGGATTCATCATTCCTAGAACACAGATAGAATTACGGCCTTCATTTTAAGCATATTTTGTAGGACCTTATTAAAAAACATACGTGGATTGTGATTAATGCCCAAGGAGCCGCTTAAAACCTACATAAAGGTGCTAATAATTGTTTGGAGCTGCAGAAATCCGCTTCAGGCAGTGAAAATCACCTTTCCAAATGTGCCGATTTCCGTTTTTCCTCCCAGCTGGAAGTTCGTGAGGTGTGTTTTTATTGTCTAGTACTTTTGGTGATGTTTCAAGTTTGGACTTTTTTCTGCAGTCTGGAAAGTACCTTTGACTAAGTGCCGGTGAATAGCCTTTTATAGGCTTTAACATAAAATCTTACCAATTGTAGCAGCTTGCAACAATGACAAACAAATGTGGTGTGAATTCCTGGATAATTGCATTGGCCTTGGAGTGCCAGCTTTTATCCTTTGTGGCTGGCAATAAAGAAAGGAAACTCTAGAGGGCGGTGTAATTCAACACGTGCGAGAGCTGTTTTACACTCACAAAGCCAAGGCTTGCATTTTGCTGTGTAAAAGTTGTTCTGCATTCCTTCCCCCACCACATGGCATCTCTTTTTGGTGGAAGAATGAATATTGGAAAGAATACCACTGGTTTGGCTTGGAAACTTTATTCTGGACAATATATCTTAATTATTTAGCTCTGGGGGATTCCTCCGCAAGGCTTTCAAAACATAAGCTCTTAAATGTCCTACCTGGAGTTTTCACACTAACTGAAATCATTTAGATAGTTGAACTAGCTTTTCAGGCATTTGTAGAACATGAATAAAAGGATGGTCCTAACTTTCTCCTTTGTCTGGACAGGAAATAAAATATTGCATCTTGCCTCAAGATAGTCAAGGAGCAGGGGGATTTTTTTTTTTTTTTCTGCTGTGACTTTTTTTCTTTCTTTTTAACATTCTTTTCTAGCAACTAGTCATAACTTGGAATAAAAGGTCTAATAATGTGCAGACTCCGCACTGTGACATCATGTAGAGAGATTTTCCTCCGTTTATAAGTGTCTCGGCACCAGTTTTAGATGTGAGTTTCTTTGTTTCTGCTCATGTGTAAGAGTACTTTGTATAATTTTTTTTTTCCTAGGGTCATATAAAATAAGCATAAAATAGCTGTCCTTGTCAGGCGCAGTTCCTGTTTGGAGATACGGCAGATGCAAAGTGCTTGCAGTACAGGATGAGTCTGTCATTTAAGGCAGCTGGATCCAAGCTGGGTAACAGGTTCCACACCAAATTGTTTCTGGCTTTGGAGGACTAGTAGGATGTGGTTACAATAATTTCTTCTTTTGACTGGGGGAACGGACTTAGCCAGGGAGAACGATAAAAAATGGAGTTCTTGCCATGTACGTGTACTTCTGTTAAAGTGGCATTCTCCTGATGCTTGCCTGTATCAGTAAGGCATCCTTTAGCATTTAATAAAAATCTCTTCCCACTGCACCGCCCAAAAACCATTAAGCAGTATAAACGAGAGAGAGTTAACTAGGTCTCCAGAGCCATAAGTAGCGAGCGGTTCTGTTTTTTTGTTCTTAAACCTGAAATTAGCAGAAGCTCCAGAGACTCGAACACTTATTTTTTATCCATGCCAGCTGATTGAGCAGCATTAGTCCAGTTTTCCACACTTTAACACAGATCTTAAAGGGTGAAAATCACAGTATTTCAGGGAACTGGATGGGGGAAATTTAATACCATGAGACTTGATTTGAGTTTTAATTCAAATATTATTTCTGTAGACAGCGCGCGCCTGGAAAATTTTAAACTCTTGCTGAAGCTTTTTAATTTTAATTAAAAGAGTTCCTATTGGAAATATTTCCCATTTTTATTTTGTCTTTGTCTGCTTTTTTAAGTAAAGGAGAAAGAACATAGATACTTGCTCTGAGGTTGATCTTCTGGACACCCGTACAGAACTTAATTGTATTTTTATTTTTTGAGTCTGGGACTGGAGTGTCTGTCTTGATCCAAGTAATAAGTCAGTTAACTAGGATCTAATTGCTCCTTGTCTGAGATGTCCTATCCATATTCCAGATAGTTCCAGTACAACAACTGGGTAAAAGTGTTCGTCATTTAGGTTGCGAGGAATTGGGCTCCGGAGTCATTTTTTGTCACCAGGTTGACTGTTGGGGTCCTCATTTGTAGCTGAAAGCTTTTGCATTGCCTAAGTGAAAATCACATTTTAGCAATTATGAATCCCTCCCACATGATCTCTCCCCGCCCCCCCCCTTGTTTTTTCATAAGTAATACCACCTTGCACTGCTGTAGTGTCTTGGGGAAAACCGTTCTGCCTCATGAACTAATTTCACCTGGTTTTGTAGGGAGATAAACAGGCATATAAGCATCGTCTGTGACCAAGGCAGAATGTACAAGGTGCGGATTGCAGCTCAGGAGTAGAGCGCAGGCAGCCTGACTCCCAGGTCCATTGCTCTTATCATTGCAGCCACCTCCCAAATCGTAAATACAGGCCATCTTGCATATTAAGAGACATTGCCAATGGGCTGCTACTTACACGTGGAACTCTGTAATTACAATATCCCCGCACATATAGGAAGAAGCATATATGATGATCAGATACTTTGACTAGGTAGTTCAGGTTGATCTAAAACAATCTCTTGGCTTAGTGATTTTCAAGGTAACAGATATCAACTTGGTTCAAGTTGGCTATAAAAAGATGTGGAGGGTGTTTTACATCTGCAAATATAGGTTTTCCCCCCTGCCCCCATCTGTTCATGCGTGCTATGTGTTAGTCGTATTTTTTTTAATTATATATTAAAAGGTACCTGTCTTCATCTTTAAGAAGCATAGTCATTCTGGGATACTATGCCACAGTCAGGCTGGAGCTGAGCCCCCTCTAGTGGTGTGCCAACACTTGCTTGAGTATTGTGTTTTTGACTGTTGCCAGTGACCAAAAAAAAAAAAGTTCCCCTTAATATACAGCAGATAATATAACAAGTAATTTTTTAACACAGACTTAAGAGAGGTTCTGGGGATAGTAATTATTTCGACCTGATGGAAGATTAAAACTTGTCTCCTTTGTCAGATATTAAATGTGGGAAATTGCTGCAGGCTGTGGAATAAAATCCTTGATTTACTGTGCAACTTGGTGAAAGGCTATAATGCAGGAACAGTATAGATTTGTTTGGTATAAAGGCTTCATTTAAGAGGAAAAAAAAAGTGGTCTACTAAACCCTTTCAGGTTGTGATTTCTATTTTGGTAGGCTGAGTCCCAACATGGTGATTTGTACTGTGTAATGATGGTAATTCAGAGCTTGAAAATGGGCTCTCTCTAATTTTGAGCCTTTCTCGGCATTATAGCTTTTTATCGGCAGCACTAACAAGAGCTGATGTGTCTGCAGTATGCGTGGAAATGACTTTCCATCCAAGTTTAAGGTTAAAATTATAATAGGCATGTTTGTTAGCCATTTTGGCATTGAAGAGCGCTTTGGACACTTGCACATTCTTGTTGAAGACATATTTTTCTACTTAACATTGTGAGCAGTTGCTTAATTTGAAAAGCTGTTACTTCTCTTGATCCTGACTGTGGCAAAAATCAATGCACACAGTGCAGTCTGAACTAATAGGAATCAAACTCATTAAGGCATGAAAATGGTTTAATCAACAGTGAACCACCTTTAAAGGCCATTTCAAAATGTGCTAAGGCAGATTCATAGAAGCAAAATAGTAAAGGTTTTATTCCAAACTAGAAATGGTAATGAATTTTACTGACTATCTGCTTCCAAGCTCCTCAAGAAAAAATATATTTCTTATGGCTTTGGATCAGCTGACAAACATGCAGACTAATTACTGTTTTCTTTGTAGTGAGAGCTGTGAAAGGCACTTTGTCTATTCATTCCAAGCCCTAAGCTACATGCTGATTCAAACAGAGCTGCCAAGACCTCTTTTTTTTTTTTTAACCTTGTTGTCAGTTTGGGGTCTTAATCTTTAAGATAAATAATTTTCCCGCTCCATGGATTGTTATTGGTGTCCACATGGAAAGAGCAGGTAATGTTAGAGTAGCTTGATGGAATACTGCATGTGTGTCCCTGTATAACCCCGTCAGTAGATGCTGCCTGATCAGATTAAACCTGAAGTTTTGTTTAGTCATCTAAAAATACCTGCCCTAATAGAAATATTCCCATGAAATTGTAAGAAGCTACAGATATTTTAACAGAAACATTTTTAGCCACGGTGTACTCTGAAGTGTTAATGGCTGAGAGCTTGCAGCATTGTGCAAATGTGCAAAAGAACCTTAAAGGTGCTAGGAATTCATTGCTTTTTCTCTTTTCATTGAGAAAAAATATACCGTTTGATGGTTTTGGCTGTAATAACATTAGATGGCTCTAAAGATAAAGAAAACTTTAGCGTGTGTGTGCACTGCATGAGTAACCAGCAGCCTTCCTCTTCCCCTGGCCCCTCCCCCTGGTTTTCTTTGAAGAGGAATTGCCGAATTGCCATTGTAACAGATGGGGCAGTTTCTTTTGGGCTGTGGGTGAATAGTCGTCAACAGAGGTGCACCAGTACATCGGTCCCATATCGAATTGGCACCGATATAGGGGAAATTGACAGTATCAGCAATTGTTTGGGGATCTTTTTGCCTGATGTGACTGATAATGTGGCCAATAAATGCCCCATGCATGCGCACAGACACAGTATGCACGCGGCCAGGAGTGCAGCCAGTGACGTGGAGAACAGCGTTAACTGGTAAGTCTGTTGTTGGGGAAGGGGTGGGAGGAGGGAAGTGGCATGGGGAGGTGCAGATCAAGGCTCCTGTGGTGGGGGAGGGAGTGGGGCAGGGGCAGGTGCTAAACAGCCGGGGCAGGGCAGGGTGTGGGACAAAGCCGCAAGGGGCTCATCCGGGGGTGGTACAGAGAGTGGGGTGGCTCCCACTGCTGCATGCACCCTGGGAGGGCACCGGGGCCGGGGCGTGCTCCTAGATCTGCACAGGGCAGAGTGGGCTACGGCTGCGGGCTGGAGCCAGAGCAGCTCTGGCCTCTTTCTGGCAGGGGGGGCTGGGGTGGGCGGCAGTGGCACTGCTGGGAGGGGACCATGGTGGGGGGCTCCGGCAAATTTTGGGGTGGCTGCAGCCCCCCTTACCTCCTCTCCCAGCACCACCACTGCCCGCCCTGAGCTCAGCCCGGCCCAGCTTCCTGCTGGGAAGAGCTCAGCACAGCCCCTAGCCCAGAGCAGTAGTCTGCCCTGCCCTGCATGCAGGTCTGGGGGCACACAACCCCCATGCCCTCCCAGGGTGCGCGCAGTGGTGGGAGCCACCCCTCTACCCCCCGGACTCTTCTGGATGAGCTGCTCACAGTTCCATGCCTTGCGCCAGCTCCAGCCACAGCCCCACTCCCTCACTGCTGGGGCCTCCATCTGCACCCCCCATGCCCCTTCCCCCACAACAGACTTACCAGCCTGACACCGGTCTCCAAGCTGCCCGGCTGCATATCAGAAATTGGATCAGTATTGGCTGATGTAGCTCCTTCAAATCGGTCATCGGTATCAGCCCAAAAAATCTCTATTGGTGCATCCCTAGTCATCAAAGATAAAATGGGTCACAACACCGATTCATCACTTGTTGCCAGATGAGAGTTGAACCTTTATCCCCAGAAATTAAGCTAGCATTAATTCTTACTGTTGTTTGGTGGGGGAGGGGGGGAATTCTTATTTTTCCCCTTACCTGCATTACAAGGGGAGACCAGAGACCAAGCACTCAAGTGTGCCTGTTAGGTACACGATGGATAGTTGGGGATGATGAAAGAAGTAATGGCTATGTTATGTACAAACTCTCCTGTTTCTCAGCAGTTTCCCATATGGTGGTAACCTGAAGTTAATTGCTGGGCTGACTTGCGTACTTGATTTTTCCCTCTTTTAAAATTTTGTTTTGATTTGTTTCTAAATTAAATGTATGCAACTTCACAGCCAAGACTAACATAGTTGTTTGTGTTGAGCCATCTCTGAATTTTAAAACCCTCTGTGCCTAATGGAAATCCAAATATAACCTTGCAGTGTATCATTTTAAAACCTTAAGTCAGTCAGTATTGCTGTTCTGGAAGCATGTATCTAGTAGGTCTAAAATGGCTAAATTGTCATCTAGAAGTATGAATAACTCTTTTGACTTCAGCTGTGTCTACAACCAGTAGATGACACTGCAATCAGAGTGAATTACTTAAAGGAGACTTCTGAGGACACAGAAATAACTCACTCAGTTGAATAAAAGCTAAAATGTACCAAAGAAAGGTTTAAACAAAAAAAAAGCAATTCTGGAGGGAAGATTTCACAAAGCTAACTAGAATAAAATGAACTTGTTGCAAAAGCTGATGGCTTCTGCATTGAGCCATATATTTAATTTTTCCCCCTATATGTTTTTGTACAAGCATCTCATTACATTGTAAAGTTTTAGAACAGTCTCTAAATATAGAGGTTCTTAAGGGCCAAGGCAATCCTGGTGTTTTTAGGACTCTTCATGGGGCGCATTTTCATGATGTCAAGTTGTGGAACTCAGTGGAGGGTCAGAAAAGGCTTTTGGATAAAAGAGATTCTGTTTTACCTGGTGCGTTACTGAATAAACCAGTGTTGCTGACCTAAGTGTAGACGTACCTTATTTAGCTAAGCAGCACTTTCTACATCTAGACTGGCTCATGCCCTGTCTTACTCTGGAAGATGGAAACTGTCTCTTCTTCAGTAAGCTGGGCCTAAATATTTCATCAAAATCCCTTGGTTTCTGGAACACTTGAATTTGTCTTGAAATATTAGATTTTAATTGAAGTGGAGGTGGTAGCCCTGTTGTATGAATGTGTGTAAAGGATTTAGTATTTTTGTAGAGTTTGTAAGTTCGGAAAATGTGTTGCAGCTTCGTTATTTTTTAAATGGAGGCCTTTAAGAATCATGAATACTATCATCAGTACTGCAGTCTCTACAACAGCTGTTCTTAAGTAAATGAACAAGTAAATGAGCTGTATGAAGGACATCAATAGATACTCCTGTCCTCTGAAGATGAGAACATGGGATCATTCAATGAACAGGAAAGGCAACAAATTTTAAAACTGATCAAGTGCTGCTTTCCATGAAAGAACACTAACCCGTGTAACTCCTTACCACAGCTTATAATTAAAACTGAGTGCAGTTCATACGATCTGTATCTGCTTAATGGCAGTGATGAATCATTAGTTCATAGAGATGACGATACTTTTGTGGGCGGGTTTTTCCTTGATTATTTGTTATGGGGGTTTCTCAGCCAGTATCAGTGGAAGAGGGACTGTTTGTCTGACCACGTATAGTAATTCCTTGTATGCTGTATGGAACAGAGATATGAAATGGAGTAAATGGGGGAAAACAACAAAGGAGATTTTTGTGTGTAAATCAATTGTTTCTCACCTTTTTTAGGCTCAAGGCAACCATCAGATTCAAAGCACCAACTTGCCAGCTTTTAGCTTTCACTTGTTTTTTTGACTGTGGGAAAAATAATTTTCTGTTGCAAAGAACTCAGAAAGGCCACAGGTCAGAATATTCTTGACACCATGGATTCCTATTGGAAATCTGGGTTTATCTTGTGAATCATGTGTAGGTGTTAGCATTGTTGGGTGTCCAGATATTGCATGGCACCCCATGGCCCAGTCACCCTGGTTTAGGATCATTGATATAAATGATGCAGATCACAAACTAAATGAACCTGAGGATAATGATAGGTGATAGGAACTACGCAGGACTGAGTACTGTAGAGCTTTTTCTACATATCAGAGGAAGAAACGATAGGTGTTGATGCTTTCTGGCATCTGCTCCCAACCAACACAAGCCTTCAGCATGGAGTGAGATTAGCCAGTGAAAGAAATTGTGAAGGCAAGTGGTGGGTTCGTAATTCCTTGTCTTCTAATCAAAACCAGATGTCTTTCTGGAACCAGGCTTTAGCCAAATGGAAATTGTTGGGCACTATGCAGAGGTAACTCATTGAAGGGAGGTCAGTGGGTTACATAACGGTTTCTTCTCGCCTTAAACGCTATGAACGTATGAAAGGGAAGAGGTATATCCCTCAGCAATTGCAAATGGACAATTTGAGCCTGCTGCTGTTGGTCTCTTTCCTATTTAAATCAGCTACCAAAGGAGTAAGAGTGTGTGCATGAACCCCAAGTCTGAGATCATCAATGACTGCAGTTCCAGATTAATTGGGCTGAATTTCTATTAAGCTGGTTTATGCTTGTAATAAGAAAAAAACCCAAAACAAAAAACAGGAATTGCTGGGGAGAAAAGGTGGTCTACAGATTGGTGTGGATATTAGGGTACTACAGGTCCTCATTTGAAAGGGGGGGTCTGTTATATTTATGTGTCCACAAAGTCAAGAAGGTGCCCAAGTTTTTGCTGCTTACTCCTAGTTGAATTTTAGAGTCAGCTTCACTGCATCATCACCACTTGCATTTCCTGACTGTAATAATGCAAAACTAACTCTTCATATTCAGACTGCAGTGATTTAGTGGTGAATCAGATGAGGATGTCTATGTAAAAATAAATAAATAAATAAATAAAAAAAGCATTCTCCCACTCCTTGTTTTCTTTTTTTGTTTAAACAAATATGACCTCATGAAATAACTTGATGAGATATAACATGAGGTTTCTTCTGCACAAACTGTGAAGGAGGAAATGTTATCTTTGCTGTAAAGGAACAGTCTTGTGCTTTGCCACCAACTTCACACTTGGTCTATATGAAGTTTGGCAGGAGACCTTAACAATTTAGCTCTATGTTAAACTCCCATACACTGAAATTTTGAGCCTTGCTTCTCAACAGGGATTAGAAAGTAAGATTGCTATAGTTCCTCTGACAGTTCCCCTTCCTGGTTCTTTAAAAGCCAGTATTATACAGTGGGAATACAATTAATTAATGCTTGATCACTACAGTCCTGGAGAGCCCGCATACTAAAACATGATTTAGTTGTTTGACTATTGTATTTTCCATAATAGGGGAAGTATAGGGTATACAGGGAAGTTCTTGGGGGTGGGGTTGTACATTGATTTCCCTAATGAAGTGATCATTCCAGAGTTGTAAACAATTGCAGTTTTAATCTAGTAAGTACTTGTGTTTAATAGGAAAGGCTGGTATGGGATTATTGGATTGGTATGATTTAATTTCCAAATGGCTTATTGCCAAAGAGAGTTTGATGTAGATTGCTGTTTTCCCATTTTGAGCCCTGATGATGCAAAGTGCCAATGGCCCTCCATGCCCAAGCACACCAGGAAAAGTTGGTGTCCAGCAATGCATACGGTTGTGTCTATCGTGACTAGTGAGGTAGGCTGAGGTTCTTGGTTTGTTGTTGCTTTGGGGTTACAGGGTTATGTTTTAGCCCAGGTTAAAAATGAGAACTTGAAATGTTCCTGGTGAATTAATGATGAAGCACTCAACACCGGAATGGCAGGCAGTACTTTAGACCTTTCTTAAACTCGGGACAAATTAAGGATTGTATTTGTTGATCTATGAAGCATTTGCCCTTTGAGGGGAGAAAGAAGGTAGTTGTTTGTTGCTTTAACATGGGAATTGCGAGAGGTTTTTTTTCTTTCTTCTCAGCCAATTTGTGCTCTGGTCAGGACCAAGACTATTGACTTGTGACATGCATAATTTAACTTTTTAATTAAAATTTAAAATACTTTTTCTTGGTTTCTGTGGTTTTTGTTCCGCTTGCCATTTCTACTGTGCATGGAAACATGCTCAGGTTGGAGAGCATAGGGTGAGCCTTGCCTGTAAGGTTTCATTGCAAATGTGTAACTGGCTGCCCACACATTTGGAAAAAATTATAATTTCCTTTTAGGTTTGCAGGTGGGGTAGAGAATCCTCCCCTACGCCCCACCTTTTTGTAGGGTTTATAGTCTTGCAAAATGGTGGAGGGCTGGCGTCTATTGTGTATATACCATAACTGAAGCAAATGTGAGAGGGAGACTACTGTTAGTAAAACAGATGTTCCTTTCTTGATATTGCACACAGTTCTGATCTTGTTCCTTAACTACTCTTAACTGGGTTTACTATCAAGACTGAAAATGCAAACTTTGATTATGCTTTAGCGAGTTTTTCAGTGTCACCTTCCCCTGGAAATGGATTATTTTTAGTTTAAAATATTACTCTACGCACCCCCTTCCTGTGGACCCTTCGATCACTGCCTGAAGTGCCCATGTCAGCATTCTTTATGGAAGCTAAACACAGATAATGGAAGCAGCACAACAGCGCATTACATGCGAGTGATTTGAAATTGTGGCCTGTTTCTCCCTTTATACCAAAAGAAGGGGACTCATCCTCCTTGCTGTTTGTTACATGTTCACATATACCTATATCTTCACATACCTTCAGGGATTTTTTTTTTATGACAACATTGTAAGTAGAATTCTGTGGGCTTACTAAAATTGCCCTTCTGAAACTTGACAGACTGCAGGTTTAAAGCTAAAATGAAATAGGTACCCTCATGTGTGTTCTGCAACTGCTTAATGATACCTTTATTAGAGATGTTGAAATTAGTTTCAAAGTGTAACCTTTAAAATGTGTTTTCACATCTTAATATGCCACACTTGGCACTTTCAGTTCTTACAAACCAGAAGAAGCAGATTTTGTTTCATGAGGAAGCTGCCTGCCAAGCTTTAATTTAGGTCTTTTTAATGGATTATTAATGAACTTGTGAAGCGTACATGAATACTTTTCATTGACAAAACACTAGCATTAAAATTCAGCAGTTTGTCTGTCAATACCCTAATCAAAGGCTATGCATTGTGTTCAGATGATACTGAAAAAGGAGCTGTTATACAACCGATTGAATACCTTGAAGTTTGACTTATAACTGCTTGAAAACACGTTCTCATTACATTCATGCAGATATACATGTGCTGTTATAGCTTCTGCCTGAATCCATGGTGCGGGTACTGCATTTGCTGACTAAAAATTTTCAACTGCTCAAATGGGTAGGAAAAGCATCTTCCTATGTTCTTGCTTAAACGTGGGTGGTTTTGTTTGTGTTACTAACTTGAAGTTTTTAGGTGGGACTTTTGTCAGCAGTTGAGAGGCAAATCATAGTTAAAAACTTCTCATCAAACCACTAATTCAGGTTTCTGCATGTCTTGTTTTCTGTAGTAGTCCTGAACTTGCACTGAACACTGAAATGTTTTTTTTTCCCTTCCTTTAACATGTTGTTTTAGGAACATGGCAGTAGGTGGCGTATTACATCTCAACTGCATTTAAGAAGGGCTAACTAATAAATGACTATTCATAATAAACAACCTCCACCCTTGTAACTAACATGTAGTTGGATGCTAATGCTGGTTAAGACAGCATTTCTCATACATGTGTATTTTTGAGCAGTTCTGAAACACTAAGATGCCTTTTCTTTTTCTTTTTTTTGTGACTATGCCAGGAACCTGTTTTAGCATAAAGCGTGAAATCTGTTATATTCCCTATACCGTCTGTTCCCACCGGCCATAAATGTTTTGCTTTTCCTATACCTCCATGTAGATGTTTTTAATAAGTAAACGTGTGTTCGTTGGTAATGTGCCTTTTAATAGTCACATGTGTTCATTTTGTGTTTTCCTGCATTACCATCTGTATTCGGTTGTTTTCACCAGAGATGATGATGGCTTTGGAACATAGTGAAAAGCAGGCATTTTACATGTGTGTCTCAACGCTGGATTTGTTTAAAAGATGGGTAGTTTTCTGGTCTATGGGATTTTCCCAGGGAGATTATGAATTCTAAGACCGTATGTGCAAGTGTAAACTGTAAGAAGCATGTCTTCAACAATTTATTTTGTTAGGAACATAACTGTGTGCTGGAAATAACCCCCATCAGATCTGGGCAAGTTATACATACAAAATACCTCATTTCCATTGTTCTCGTTAATCAATCAATGGATTCCAGTGTTTCCCTTCCCTTCAGGAAGAGACAACTAGGGGACTCTTATCGTGCCAAATCCTTGCTCTGAGAGGCCATAAAGGAAGGCATCTGGGGAAAAATAGCATATTCTTTCTAAAAATATTAGATTTATTTACACTGTTTGTGCCAGCTGCATTGCTCAGGAGAGGAGAAACAGAGGTAGAGTAGACCAGTATGATTTTATTTTGAAATTCCAGAGGAGGTCATAGTACATCTGACTTACAGAATACTCTAAAAGAAAATGGCTAGGTATACATAGTATGTGTGCAGCGTGGACGAGGGGGGTGTGTGGGGGGGCTTTTACTGCTAGGTATTGAGGAAAACATCTACTGGTAATATATAAATCTGTCTACATGTATTTTGTCACATCCCAAAAAAACAGGTTTTCTAATGCCCCTCATTTTTAATTTGACTGTCCAGTATGTTTTACTAATTGAAACCATTCTAAGTTTCTATTTATCACTTACAATTTTGGAGGGGTATACATGGTGAGTAAACTTGATGATTTTGAACTGCACTGCTATTCAGGAGAGCTGGTTGCTGATATCGGTACTATAAAAGCAACAGATCATTTCCTGTAGTTCTGTTTTCAGCTTTTGTATGTATGGCTGAAGAATAGTTAGGGCAAAGGCGCCATTGTTTGCTTGGTGTGTAAATGTTTGCCTCTTCGTATGTCTCAAAACAAAATAGGTTTAATGCCAATAAACCTGATCAGATAAATTTACGTGACATAAGGGCATCCATGTTGCACTCTGAACAAGTGCAATTTAAATTTTAAATCCCTTAGCAATCTCTTCCAAAACAGAAAGGGTCATTTTTCACTAGAATAAAAGGTTTAGCTCTCTTACTCTTGATGTTTTAAGATTGTCAGTGCGGTATCAGCATGGAGAAAAGATGAAGCATGTCTCACATTTGGTTGCAGTGGTTAGGGAGCTATTAATAAATAGGCACAGGCCCAAATAGGCAAGTAACAATTCTTGACACAAATAGTCATTGTTCCTGTGAACCTGATTTTTTTTTTCTTTTCTTTTTTTTCTTTTCTTTTAATGCTTTCTAAATGAACTGGACGGAATAAATTCTTGGCTTCTCCTTCATATCCCTGTTAAGAATAAACATTAGATTAGTTCCATCCCCAGGTAACCTTTTTGTAAGACTTTGACATCCCGCGGGTTTCCCCGTCATATTTTTGAGGCTCATGATTTCCATGTGTGTGCACCGTCTTTATTCACTTGCACATGAATCTATAACCAAACGGCTGTCATGTGGTTCCAGACTGTTAAGAATTTTTCAACATTATAGTAGACTTCCTGTTTTTAGTGCTTATCTGACCCTCCTGAGGGAAAGATTAATATAGCTCTGGTCACATCCTGTGGTTATTGTCATTTTTTAAAAGTCTATTGAATTTTCTGAAGTACGTGAATGTAAAAGTGATTAACACACTAAAAATGTTGAGAGCTGTAGTCACATATCTGATCTCTTCTGCATCTTCAATAAAGGAAAATAAATCCCTAGCAAGTTTTAATGTATATCTGTGTGTTTTGTTTTCTGCTACGTTTGTATGTCAGGAAAATCTCCCAGTAAAGGATCTGTCCTATTCTGGAGAGATTGTAAAGGAAGCATTTGGCAGTCATTTCCTTTAGCTTGTGAGAATAAGCATGCTTTACATTATAATAGTTTAAACATACCACAGGCTGTTGATAGAGGTATCATATTTTCCATTCGCAGAGTTACTTCCAGTTAAAATCAGAGGGAAGATCAGGGTAACGGCCATTGTTTAAACTGCTTTGATAAAAGGTTGAAAGAAAAGCATTAGCCTTGCTGCTTTCTTCTCCTTTCCCCCTCCTCCAACAAAAAGCAAATAAAATGGAACAAACCCAGATTTCATACTTGCAAAAAAAAAATGAATTGATGTGAAGTTAGTGCGGACTGTCTTCAGCATTGTTCATTGTTTGATTGCAACCTAATATGCGTCACTTCTACTAACCATTCATTTCATAGCTTTAAATTTGTTTAACTATGTTTGTGTTTGGCTGTCTGATTTATTTTTTCCCCCTCTGCATGTATGTTTTAAACAATATCTTCTGAACTAAAAAGTGCCCTTGTTCAGGGGGAGGCTGTGGGTTCGTGCGGAAAGTTGCTGTGAACAGGTTGACAGTTCTGCTTTATCTCCACCACGAAAGCCAGCAGACACCACTCGTTTTTGTGTTCATATTTTTGGTTTGCAGTGTGCCCACATGCTCAGAAAAAGACTGTTTAACTTCTCTGCTCCTTGGCAACTAACACAGGAAACAAACCAGAGGGGAAAATATTGAGTAAGTTAAATTCTCTGATTTGCAAACATGATTGTATTTGCTGAAGTCTACATCTATCCTGGTGTGTTTTGATTTCTTGAAGTGGAGGTTCTAGCTGGAGTTTCAAGTTATCTTTCTCACTACTTGCTTCCTAGCAACTTGGTCAGATTTTCCCCCAACTGAATTTATTACATTTAGTAGATATCTAAGTACATAAGGGATTTCATCTTGAACATCCTGCCAAGTCCCCGAGTTCCTCGGCTCATTCATCCTTATGACCCTCTTTGTCATTTTCCCCACAACTCTTCGCTGAGTGAGTTCTCTTCCTAACCGCGTCTTGTCCTTTCAAAGTACAGTTGTCTTGGAACTGTGGTTTCATATATCCAACCTGGTCTCTAGTGATTTCTGCGCTGTAAGTGGAAAATGCCATTTTAAGAAAACTTTAAAAAAAATATGTGCTGCTTCTTTTATTAGGGTGCTTTTTTTTTTTTTTAAGGAAGCTTGAAGGATTGTTTCAAGCTTCAGATCACAGGCAGAATTATGCACCTCAGAATATCACCACAGAGATCCCTGCACTTTGGAGGGTCACGAGTCATGACTTGACTTCTGCTAGTATAGAGATGTCTGTAGTAGAAAGAATATATTGTAGATATTTCATGTGCTTATCCTTTTACAAAAAACTTCCTGAGGAAGGGGGATTATCTTTAATTGTCTCCTAAACACACGTGTGAGAGATCCAAGGAAGTTCCTTTTAGTACTTGGGGAAAATGCCGTGTGATGGGGTGACATTACTGAAATAATGCAGTATGTTTGGGCCTTAGACCTGGCCCCAGAGCTGGTGTAGTGTAGGGTAAGCGGCATTGTTAGGATATATTGACTAATGTACTTGACTCTACTGTAGGCAGGGCATGCTGCTTTTAATATATGCTTACCAAATGGGGTTAAAGGCTCAATATTATGACGCTCAGCTATTATGATGCCTTAGTTCATGGATTTGCATACCTCATCCTGGGCTCAGCTACACGCATGCTTTAATGCACATTAAAGTATCACAAAAAATATGCTTTCGCTAATACGCATTAAAATAGGCTAATGTGCCTTTTTTCTAGGACCTCACAATGGAGGTGCCTAAATTTAATGCACATTAACAAAAGAGCATTCATGAACGTGTAGATGTGCCCCCTGAAAGTTGGTTACTCTGCATTTTAGCTGCTGCTTGTGAAGTGAAGTGAATGTATGGACTGTTTCTCTTTCAGAGGCAATTACAGCCAAGAGCTTGTCTGTAAAGTTTCAGCCTAAGTCAAAGCAAGAAATGTTTCTGATCAGTTAAAAAAAGTTAGTGCTTTGTGAATTACCTTGTTGGTCTCTCTGAGCTCTTTGGGGAAGAATGTTTTTTTCTCTTTTGCTTTGTATGTCAAAATGCTATGTGCATCCAAAGGTGCTGTATAGGCATCACAGGCAAGGTTATTTGGGTAGATGTGATATCTTTTGTTAGACCAACAGAGTAGCTGGAAGAAAGTTCGTGGCAAGCTTTTGGGCGCAGTCACCCTTCTTCAGGCATAGGGAGTCTGGTATAGGCATCTCACATACGTTATACAGGGTAGCTTTTCAAGGGCATATAAGTGGGAGTTAGGTGCTGGGCTTGCCCATTGCAGCCGAAGAAATCTCCCTCGCGCCTCTGATCTAGGTGCTTGTGCAATCAGTTATTGTTTGAGTGCTTCCCGCAAGCCAGTCAGGGGCCAAGAGGAAGCTTGAAGGCACGAGCACTTTTGGCTGTTACCTGTCAGGCAAATGCTAATAAGCGTATTACCACCACTGTTGCAAAATATGTTGACGGTGCGTGCACCCTTTCGTCTTCCCCATTTTTGCATTGGGAGATAATGTTCGGAGCGTGATTTAACACACTGTACAGTCACTAGAAATGAAACGTTCCACTTTCAAATGCCAGGTGACAGTTACGGCGAAGCGAGCACTTGGAACGCTCAGGAGTAGAAAGGTCTAATTGCCTGAAAATGAGGTTCGGATTTGAGGATCTGGGATTTTGACATGTCAGGTAAGGCCTCCTTTCCCCGAGTATCAAAGTGGTGTCAAAGTTAATAGTTAGTTTCAACCACTTAAGGCTCGGTTTCGGTCTTTGTAGCAGGGTGGAACTTGGTGTTCAAGAGCCAAAGTACAGGGGAGCGGGGCATGTTTTTCCTCCTATTTAAAAGCCAAAAGTAAAAAAAATATATATATATATTTTTCCCCCCTCCCATTTCTACAGTCTTTGTCTACAGGGTATATGTGTGTGTGTATGTGTGTGTGTGTGTGTGTGTGTGTGTGTGTGTGTGTGTGTATACATACATACACACCCTGTAGATACAGACTGTAGAAATGGGAGAAAAATCAGTGTAGGAGGTTGTGGGGCTTTTGCCACAATGGAGAGCTTTTTAAAAAAGGAAAAGCATTTGTGGAAGCTCATAATAGACAGAGAGCACCAGGTGCCACGTAGGAATTTTAGGGAGGTTAAAAACGGCTGATGTAAAAATTGGCTGCTCTACATTAAATTAAAAAGAATGGCAAATATAGCGTGTGCTGAGTTTAGGGACCGTCTGCTTTAAGATGACAGCTGACACACCCTTCCATCTTGTACCACAGGCACGTCTCTAATCATGTTTTAACTCTGTCCTGTGTTCTGCTGTAGCCTGGGACACTGTGCCCATCAGATGAAATGGTGTTTCCACCATGTTAGGGTAAGGGTGGGTGCTGCAGCTGGGTTCCCCATAGAGATGATTTTGCAGTTTAAACAGGACTTTCGTGTAACAATACAGTAAACTGGCTGTGTTGACATTAGTGGGGGAGAGGGAATCACTTACTTTTTTCTCTGCTTCCAGTTCACCTGGCATAGGTCTAATGGCAGTCATGGAAATGTAGATGGGATTCCTTGTTGCTTCCAGTGTGTTAAATTCTTCAAACCTGCTCAAGCTAGGCAAACAACTGTTCACCAAAGCGCCTCAGGGGAAAACCAGGAGCAACAGTCAAATTCCTAGAAGAAATTTCTCAGACTGGATACAAAGAAAAACTCCACGGTTCATGTGACCAGACTCTGGAATAGCCTCCCAGTGAGGGTGGTGCAGGCACCTACCCTGGAGATGGCCAGAAGGATCCTGGACGCACACCTTGCTGGGGTTATTTGACCCCAGCAGTCTTTCCTGGTCAGAGCAGGGGGGCTGGACTTGATCTCACGAGGTCTCTTCCAGCCCTAAACTTCTGTGGATGTGGTATGTTCTTCAAACCTGGCAATTAGGCGAGACCTTTGCCATCTCCTCTCAGCCTTATTTACATTAAGGAAATGGCCCATTCTTGACAGCAGGGGAAGAATTACTTACTTGTAAAACAGGATTGTGGCAACAGTTAGGAAGGGCCAAACTCTACATCAGCCATTGTAAGAAGTGTATTAGACCTCTAATGGAAGGAAGTGTCTAGGACACTTTCTGTGGTACTTAGTGTGGTTGGGCTCTGACATCAACTGCCGTCTCACTTTCCTCCGCCACTGCGGAGGAATCTGCAGTTAACCATTGTCTCATGTCATTTTTAGTGTAAATTGTTAGCCATAAGCTGTCTCTACTTTAGGTTTGTTATTTTTAACCAGCAATTTCCCATTGTTACTGTGACTAGGAAGGTATTGAGTGTTAGCACTGGTGAGAAAGTTTTGGCAGAAGCAGAGGGCAATGACCTGCGACAATGCCAGTACAGTACCAACAGTGGTAGCAACAATAGAAAGCCATTGGCAAAGAACTTGATGTACGCAAAGCTATGAGAGCCATATTAAGTCTGTTTTCAGAAATAGCTTAACATGGATTTAATGCCCTGTGCTTGGTGCCTGTGTAAGCCAGACAAATCATGTTAAACCTGCTCTTAGAAAACATTTGTCAAGATCAGGTGTCTGTTTATTCTCGAAAATGGGTTTAACACACTGTGGTTGGTATAGTCAGGCAGCGTGTTAAATCTGTTTTGAAAAGCAGAGCTGTGTTTTCTGGACAACTAAGTATAGACTGCTACTGAGTGTCATGTTGGGATCTGTTAGTGGGGGGGGTTGTTTTTGTTTTGTTTTTTAAATGTACTCTCATGTGATCTGTCTGATCAGTTTGAGGATTCTCACTTTAAGTCTGCTGCCAAAGTATATCCTTATCTGGTAGACCTTAAACTGTTCCATTGGAGCAGTTTGTCTAAATGGTTGAAGTATTTATGCATACCTGATGATAGCTAATTCTCTCTGAAGGAATTTTAAATGCCACACTCCTGTACATCTAGTGGCTTTGGGGTATGTCTGTAGTTAATGTTCTGCAAATTTTGTAAAGCTGTCGCAGAAGTTATGAATTATTTCTTTGCCCTATGAATAGTATGTCTAGGAAACAGTGTCTTTTCCACCCTTTGAAGATAGGCTGTACATCACAGCTCTTTTAAGTGCTGTCTTTCACAAGCTCAAGCACAGTGGTAAGGTGTACAAAGTGTTAAAGCACTCACAGAAATGTTACCCAAAGAACCGTGTCTGCAAAGTGTTAAAGCACTCACAGAAATCAACAAAAAGGTGGGAAATTGAAGTTAAGGTTAGCTTTCCACTTCTTAACTGTGTGTGTGTGTGTGTGTGAAAACACTTGTACAAATAGGAGGAGTTAATGACAGTGTGTCAAAGCCTTGTGTGTGTATGTGCGTGCATGAAAACACTTGTACAAATAGGAGGAGTTAATGACAGTGTGTCAAAGCCTTATCTTTGAATTTCCTAGCTTTGCTGGTTTGTGTCACAACCTTAATGTTACTTAAACTAAGTATTCTATTTAATTATAATGCTTATAATAAAGTCAGATGTCAGCTCACTTGGCTGCATGCTTAGGCCTGTAGAATGCGGAGTGCTTTGCTTGTAACTGCATCCGTTGTCTCCTTTCATTATCTGTTAATGGTACTCAACATGACAGGGTTGTTTTGATAAATGGAGAGTGCTGTGAAACCTGGGCTGGAGTTCTCCCTGGAGCGGAGTTTAGTCCCTAAATTCAGTTTAACGCAGGAAAACCGTGTATACTAGACCAGGGGCAGGAAATAGAAGATGCCCTCTTTGAATCCCGTAAGCTACGGACTCTGGAGCTGTTAGATCCGAGTCTAGTTCACCTTCTGTAGTCCAGCGCAGGGTGGTTCTTCTCAGGATACTTTTTCTAGATAGTTGGCTAAAATAACAAGCATAGTTTTTTGATTTAACGTATCTAAACGACATGCTGTTATTTTTGTCTGTGCCTTTTGTCTCGTATTTCCCCTCTGCAGGTCGCATGCCTTGAAATGATTTACACTGGATAGTTTCAAAAACAATCCATGTTGGTGAAAACTTGAAGTATTATTGCCAAATGAGGGAACAGGTTCAGGAGAAGCTCTGGTCTCTGTAAGCCTTGGGGTTTGGGGAAATAGAGAGCACCTGTTTCCAAACAGGTTTTGAGTTGTTGCACTTAATTAAAGAGATTACTAAAGATTTAATTCATTAGTAAATTAAACTGAATTGCTGGTGGAAGTGCTTTTGTTACTTATGACCTTTGGGTACATATTATTTGTCTGTTTATAAAATGAGGCTGCTGCTGCCATTATTTCACAAGGATGGTGTGAACGTTGGCCAGCCGGTTCTTGAAATATTGGTGTGCGTGTGTAACGTCATCACTGGAATGTATGTAATTGCTCTCATTCAGGAATTTCCGAGGTGTACAAGACAGATTAGCGTTAGATCCATTTTAAAGGTGGGAAGACTGGCACAGAGAGACTGAGGCTTACTCCAGATTGTGCCTGCAAATCAGGAATGTGGCATAATCCTGTTATCTTCTGAAAACCACTGGAGGGTGATTACTCTGGTCTTTTTTAACGTCTTGCATATAAACTGAGTCCAAATTGTAGAGTCATTTATGGAGCTGAAGGACTAGATTTCCAATGCAGGCATTTTGAGGACTTGTGCTCCTAATCAGTTTGCTTAGGATAGAAGTAGCAAGCATCAAGGCACTTGTGAAGATCCCAGGTAAACAGGAAGTCAGTGGAACCAAGCCTGAATTCATTTACTGCCAGAGAACACTTTCTTTTAGAAGTCATTGGAAGTCCACTTTTTCCTAAGTGGACACTGGAGAAATATGTTCCTTTTCATGGGCTGCTGTGTGTCAGGCCATACACTATTTGATTAGAAAAGTGAAGGGAGGATAAATGCAGTGTGGCTGCTTTGTACTTGGACTTTGGGATTGATTTCAGCTCTGACAGGTGTGGAGCTATCACAAAGCCACTTGGTTATGAAGCTTATTTTCAACCAGTGCATTCCCCCTAGGATGGGCTCCAATTGAGAAGCTAATGTACAATGGATCTTGCAACAGAGCCAAGCTTGCACTACACACCACCTTCGATTTGTATTGCTCACAGCAGCTTTTCACGGTGGCAGGGGTGTTGTACTTCTTTGTGCATGACCTGTGTGAGTGGTTTAGGGAGCTATTTTGAGCAAGCACAACATTTCTAAATTTTCAGGTTGCACATTTTCATTTTGCAGAAGGCTTTGATGTGAAAGCGGTGAGCACCATACCAATGCGTGGGTGTGGATATGAACCCTCCCCACCACTCCCAGCTTACAGCATCTGGAAGAAATGAGACAGGAGAGCAGACTTAACCTGATGGGGATCTTATATAATTGTGTGGGACCACGGTCTTGAATGTCTTTTTGGAGTTGTAAAGCAGTGACAAAGAGGTTAACAGAGGCTAAAATATTGCTCTGTAGCTGTTTATTTGCTTGACAGAAAAAATGCTGTGCGCTCTTGCCAAGAAAGAGACTTCTTGCAAGTTGTGTATCTCATTCAGAAGGGGAGACCCTAAAGGGTTTTGCCCCAAATAAAGTTGGCATCTCCCAGAGCGGCAGGATTTGCTGTTGGTGCCTGAAGCGTCTCAGGCTCTCTGCGTCTGTGTTGTTGCGTGAAGTGTCTGTGCTCAGTTGCCAGATTCAGAGAAGTTCCCCGTTGGTTTTAAAGCCGCATGGCAAGGCGCGTGTATTTATTTCATTATTAGACCAATTTCTATCGAGTCATTTTAAAAGAACAGATGGATCTTTATTCTCTTGTTGGGGGGTGGGGGGGGAGGAAGAGGGAAGAGATGGTGGAGAGGGTTTTAACAAAATGGCTCACTGGTTGAAGAAACTGCAACAAAATCCTAGGATAGAAACGTCTCTAACGTGACCACACACCAGAGAGGCGTCTCTCATCCGTCTTCGCAAGGCGCGGGGGTGTCCGCGGGCGCGTTTCCCCCCACCCCTGGATCTCTGGATTATTATTTTATTTGAATCTGCATCCCCCCCCCCCCGGTGTGTTGTGATCCGCGGAGGGAGGGAGGGAGGGAGGCGGGTTGCATTCATATTCCCGGCCGCCGGGGATGCTTTCTCCTCTCGCCGGTGTTGCCTGCCGATGCGCGTCCTAGCGGTGCCCGGGCTGCCGCGCATCGCCGCCCCCCGGCTGCAGGTCCCGGTCCCGGTGGCGGCGGCGCGGGGCAGCGCCCGGCCCGGCTCCGCGCCGCGTTTTGCGCCCCGCCGCCTGCGGTCTCCGGGAGGCTGCGCTGCCCCCGCCGGTGTCTGGGCGAAAGAAAAGCGGCCGGTCCCGGGCATGTGGAGGCGCCGGCAGCCGCGCAGCTGAGCCGCCGCCGCGCAGCGCTGCACCGCGCCGGGGGGAGCCGGGCCGCCCCGCTGCCAGCCCAGCCCAGCCCAGCCCAGCCCAGCCGAGGGGGCCTCCTTTTGTTCACCCAGTGCCTCTCCGCCTCCTCCCCCCGCTCCCTCCGCTCCTCCATGGGCTGCGGCGGTGCCAGCCGCCCCCTCCTGCCGAAGAAACGCTCGGGCCGCCGGGGTCAGGCCGGAGCAGCTGCCGGGACCGCGGGGGAGGCGGCTCCGCCCGGCCGCGCTGGGTGAGTGCGGGGCTGGGGGGCAGGGGGCAGAGGCGCAAATAAACCCCCACCCTCCCAGCCTTGACCCAGAATGAAAGCCTGGGGCTGCTTCATAAAATCCCAGCAGCAACAGCAACAAATGCACCCCACTGGAAGGAGGAAACGCTTGTCCTTGTACGCCTTTTATTTAGCCCCCCACCCCCTTTCTCCTCCCCCCTGCTAGTCCACATTTTTCAGAGAAAGTTGGCCGCGCTCGGTAGGCGATGCGATAGTTTGTGTCGGCCCGAGGCGGGAGGCCGGCGCGGTCAGGTCACGGCCGCCCGCTCCGAGGAGCGCGCTTAGCTTTGCGCGCTTGAAATCTTCCCCCGCCCGGAGCTGCGGAGCGGAGCACGCGTTTGATGAGAAGTGATTTCATGCGAGCCAGGTTAGGACTGGAGCCGGGGTGTTTTGTTTTGTTTTTCCCTTTCCGTTTTGATTGATTGGAAACCAGCCCCCCCTTCTCTGGCCGAGGTGCAGGAGCGTCTCGGAATGCCTTTCAAGTCCTCCTAATTGGGCGCAGCGCCGGGCGCAAGTTGTTTTTATAATGTTGACTCAAATCTTGTTCTCGGATGAAGTGGCAGGAGACCTGCTTGACCACTTTCTGTTTCCTGAGAGAGAAACCAGCTCTGCTTCTGTTTTCCAACCGGGTTTAAGCCTCTCTTGAGTACATGTGGCGCTGCGCTGCATGGGGCATTGTGCGAGTGCATAGGCTCCTTTTCAACCATCTGGGATTTATTTATTTATTTAAATTTGTGCCTGCACGAAAATGTAGCAGTTGTCAAGGAGCCTTATGTATTTATTTATTTATTTTTAACTTCAACTTGATCCCTGTTTTTAAACCTGGGCTGAAAAGTTGAGACATTTGGCGGTCTTAATACCTAATCCATGGAGCCTAAACGCTCTACATCCTAGCAGCGCGTTTCTGGGAACTCAAAGTTAAAGTAAACAGGATTTAAAACCCTACAGACAGAGGCACACTATTCCAATGTAAAGCCATTAATCTGTGGGCAATTAGTTCCAGACTTGCAACCAACTCTGCATTTTTGTCAGATTTCTGTTCTTTAAAGGCACTTGCCTTTCTGAATAGTTATATTGCCTAGTAAACTATCACAAGGCAGACATTTTAGATGCTTTACAGCAAGTTAAGAATTGTGTGGGAGCAACATTTAAAAGCTTTTATTTGTGTGTGTTTTTTCCCAACCCTGTAATTTAGTAGTGTTTAAACTATTTTATAAGGATCTCTGGGAGCAGCGAAAGGTGGTTTTGAGTCCAGAGCACTTGAGTGCTTATTGTACTCTGGCAGGCTGGGTGCTTGGCAGGCCGTTCTTGAGATGTTATTTGATCTGGCTGCACGATAGAATTGACTAGGATTACACCATTTTTTTTTTTTTCCCTGTGGCTGTTGAAAGTGATGCATCAGCGAGTGCTGTTCGGTAGCATATTTTAAGACTTAAACTGCATGTATTCACTTTAAGCAGGTTTCCAGAGAAAGACAGTTCAGCATTTGTCTTGTTTTGCGGTTAGGATTTATGAATTGAGGCAAGGGCTGACGTAATCCATCCTACCACTTCCTTTGTGTGTATTTTATAGTTGGTCGTGCTTTTTGTTTTACTTTAAATAGCTGTGACTTTCTCAAATACTTGTGGATCTCCTTTGTGCCGTTGCCTTCTGTATAACCAGTCAGCTTGTTCGTGAATTATGCATCTTTGAAGGAACGGTTCCTTCAACTTGTCAGTAAGGTTCAGTGAATTGCTTGCACGTTATGTAGACTAGCTTTTTATTTTAATTAATGTGACTCTGTGTACAGCTGTTATGTCAGAATGCATTGACTTCCTTTTGCAGTGCAGTGTATCATGTACTGGAGGTTATGGGGAATTGCTTGGTGGATCTTCCAACCCCCTCCTTGCTCATTTTTATTCATGTGTTGGGACAAGACAGGCTTTTGTTTGCTGGTATCAGTAGCTAATAGCTCATTTGTGAGAGACCTTTTGTTTTGGTTTGGGTGGGGGAGAAGGAAAGAAAACAAGAAGCTGTTTATTAATAGACTTTTCATAAACCTGCCTGTTTTGGGGTCAGAGGGTTATGCTAGCTATTGTGTTGCTTAAGAGTAGCCAGAAGGAACCATCCATTTTGTAATGCCATAGGAGGTCATTGGTTTTGTACTGTGAATGAATTACTACCGTAGCAGATATTCTGCGTTATTTACACATGTGTGACCCGGAGGATTTTTAGAGAGAGAGAGCAGACCTACCTTTGGAGTGCAGAAGCAGAACGCCGGACTCTTTTGCCGCTGGAGTACTTGTCTTCCTGGTCCTGACAACATTTCTATTCGGTGGGCCAGAACTTCAGCTGAGGTAAATAAATGGGCATCACTCCACAAAGCCCTGGTATTATTTATGTCAGTTTATGCTGTCGATTCAGCTCATCACGGGGCACCATAGGTGTGGGATAATATACAAAGTTTGTGCTTGACATATGGCTAAGTTTTATGAAGAGGGTGACTTTTTTGGAGCTCACACGTTATGTATGTGTACTCTTTTCTGTGCAATTTTTCCACTCGCCTTGGTGCTGTAAACTCTTAAAGGAGAGAATACAACAAGGGGTTGAGACTGATCAGCTATGTTTTTGACAATATTGCACCTCAGAGATGCTCATTTTTCTTTAATGCATGTCTTGAACTGTCTTTGATGGCAGGTCAGTCCCCCATACGATGAAATTTGCAGTTGGTGGAATGCACCCTGAATGAGAGGGTAGTTGAGATAAGAGCCTATGGGCTGATGGGAGGCGGGGGTGGTGAACAGTTGGTAAAGCCATAAAAGCAAACACGCATGAAATCTGTTTATACATAAGGCCAATGTGGTGCCCTTATCTGAGACCCAATTAACTGATAGCAGTGGGAAGTGCAGGTGGTAGGAGTGGAGGTGTGATGAGAATATGATGCACTAACGCTAATAACAGTGAATATTCCACCACAGAGCAAGGGGTAGATAGATGTTCACTGCAAGAATTAACCAGGGCTCTTCTGTGCTCAAGCTTGGCCCGTTAAACTTTGGGGTTTAGTGAGCCCGAGGCTTTCGCTTGGGCTGCCAACTCTTGAGGGTGCAGGCTAACTCACTTCTGTACTGATTTGTTGTCCAGTGTCTTCCCACAACTCCCTGCTGTGCCTAGAAGGACAGACAAGTTCTCGCACACTTCCTTGAGAAGGAATTGGCGTGTTGGCTTATTGCAAAAGAAGTAACCGTGAGAGACACCATGCCTCTGTAGACGTTCAAGACAGGCATGCATGGTTACAGCGGTAATGAGGACATGGCAGCTGGGGCATAGGTTGGCTTTGTGGCACTTCACAGGATGGCTAGACAGACATGTGGGCTCAGACCCAGGTGCTGACTGCTTGAGTTAACTCTGCCCTAAGGACAGAAAATGCTGAGGCCAGAAAACAGTTTCCTAGTAGATACCTAAAATTAGGAGCATTTTGCATGTTGAGAACAAAACTTAATACAGGGTCAGTGTAAGCCATGAAGCCAGCGTTGAAACAAGGTCAGCTCGCACCAGTTTCCAATAAGAACAACAAAATGTATTAGTCTCCAAAACCAGAAAAACTGGGCTGGAATATTTGATAAATGCTTCGTGAAAAACCTCCAGATAATACTTTCTGCCATGTGCAAAGCTCTGTTTGCTCCTGGCACCTGAATTTATCCACCGTTTTTGTTTTTTAATGGATGGTAGCGACAGTGGCCTGAAGGGCACAGCTGGGCACAGCATAGACCTTTCTTACGTGGTAATGTGTTCTTCAGTAAGTGCCAGCTGGAAGTATTTCTTGTATGTGGTACCAGTCCATGGATTCAAGATGTTTTAAGGTGCAGTCATGCTCTAATACGGGTTGTCAACCAGAGGTGCCTGTAGTCCAGGGAGGTACTTGGGAAGACCCCAGGGGGTACATGGCAGCTCTTGGTTGTGCTCTTTTAATACTAAAAAACTCCCTATGTCGTATCCCTTCCCCTTGGGAAAACCTTTATTCTCTCCCATTAATTTTTCCTTTCTTTACAATCATTGTGCCAGCCTTTTAAACAGGGTTTGTTTGTTTTTTCTACTTTGCTTTTGAAACGCTCGATCTTGTCTGTTTTGAAATGTCTTTCAAGAAAGAAACCTATTTCAAATGATACTTTTCTTATATTATTGCCAGGGTGCCTGATCTAGGGTTGCATTAAGGTTATACCCATGGTCCAGTGGAATACAAGTGTTTTGAATGTTGTAACGTGGTTCTTTGCCCACCCTGGACAGGCTTCTTTTCAACTGAAATTTCCGATAGCCTTGCTAACATTCAGACAACCATCACCCTATTTCTCAACATGCAGGGAAGATGCCATGTGAGTTTTATAATGTGCATTTTAAGAGAAATATTAATTTGATCAGAGAAACTGCGTTAGGATCGTGTTTGGCATAATTGAAACTGTAGCATAAGCAGGCCCTCGCTTCTCTTTGCCCTTTGTAGGTCTGGTTCAAAGTTTACCATTGCATTCCTTGTGAGAATGATCTCTGCTTTCAAAGAAAGACTAAGGTTGAATTCAGGTAGCAGCACTCTTTCTGCGTTTGAAGGCAGGCCTTTCTGTGTGTGACAGATGTGCATAATGCACATCTTTGATCAGGTGAAAGGGAAATGATCAGTATGGAGAGTGTACTTTTAACAAAGGTGGAAGTATAATGTTAAATTTTCACTGAAAAAACTCACAACAATTAGAATTTGTTCCTAAGTTTGCCTGAGGTAGCAGTTTGAGTTTTGACCTTTGACTGCAAAGCAAGAACAAAGGGTGTTGAAAAATGTCAATGATTAAAACAAGCTGGGCTTCTTTAGGAAACTTTCATGTAGTTCTGCCAACAGAAAAAACATGGTCATTGCATAAATATTGTGTTACGGGAATAAATAATATTTGATTGTGATGTGTGAATTTTGTTGGTTATAACTACACATTTCTCATCCAACGGTGGGGTTAGAATTCTGGCTTTTCCTGCTGTTAGCAAAAGCACAGGGGAAATGAGGGCTGTAAATTTTGCATTAGCAGTGCGACTGCACACTTCCTCAAGGGGGAAGTAACAGTGCAAATTTCAGAGGAATGATTCAGTGCGATTAGGCTCTTCTGTGAAAACGGACATAATTCAGATGCAACAATATAAAGTCATACAACAAACCTGAAATGTTGTAGTATTAATTCCTAGAAGTTAGATACCTCCAGATTTTCCTGTCTCTTATTTTAGAAATAAGATATAATCCATTGTGCAAAGCTATGGGCAAGGGGAACGTAATTTTTCAAAGTTAGCTAGTCCTAGAATAGATGGGCTGCAGCATTTCCATCTATAATGCAGTGATTTAATTTTTTTCTCCCTTGGTGATACAGATTTATATTTCCTTGACTAAAGCAACCAAAAGTGCCCCTAGTATTGACATGCTGGTCACCTTGTAATACAGTTAGATGTTTTATGAAAAGATCAGAGTACTTGAAGATATTAAAGTGCAGTTCTGGTTTTCTGGCTGTTTAGTAAATTGTATATCGTTGCAGCTTTTGGGAGCCTGGACTGTTTACTCTTAGAACTGTAGGCAGTAGTTGTTAGGGCATTAAATCATTGGTATTCTTTAGTCTTGTTTGGAAGGTCTTGGCCTTTTTTGGTGGGGTGGGAGGAGTGGTATTTTGGCCACTAAATTAAATGGCATTGTTCCTTCTCTCCTGCCCAGCCCCCACCTCCTTACCACCATTACTCATTTAGCTGGCAAAATGATA
Organism: Crocodylus siamensis; assembly: GCF_052110815.1. NCBI lineage: Eukaryota > Metazoa > Chordata > Crocodylia > Crocodylidae > Crocodylus > Crocodylus siamensis. Next base: position 9,205,983 of record NC_143406.1, on the reverse strand, counting down.
GCAGCCAAAGGTTACTGCAGCTGGTAATGAAGTTGTGGCTTTGGATTCTTTTGTTCCTGATTAGATTAGCTGACTGAAACCTCCCTGTTCAGTTGTAGGAAAATTATGTATTTACCTAAAATAGGACCGTGTTACTTCCTTTGACCCTGAGAAAGTTCACAGCCTCTTTGTTGTTGCCAGCTCATTCTCTTTCATAGGTATGTCATTTTGGGGAGCGTAGAAAGTAGGCATTTTTCCCAAAGCAGGTTAGACCTGAGAACTTTGTATTTGTGTTTATTCGTGGTGTGAAGATTTCTGGGTTTAGCCACTGACTGATGACTAAGAGTGTCCGCAGCAGGTAGTTATGTTACAAGATGGTATGAAAGTGATTGAGCCAAAACGCAAGAGGCTATAAACCTCAAGCAGTAAAAAAAAATCCTCATCCTTAAATCTGACATAGTAACAAATCCCAGCAGAATTTACTTTTACAAGCAGTCAAAACATACTGTATTTGCTCCATTTCCTATTGAAATCTAACAAAGGAGCCAAAAATCTGATTTCCCTTTCCTGATAATAAAGCTATTCCTTTGAGATGAGAGCTAGGAATAGATTCTTATACAGCAGTTCCTTCTGATTTAATTGAATGCTCTTAGGTAATCTTGTATGGAAGTTTAAGTGTGTGCGCGCGTGCGCACGCGTGCATGTGTAAGGCCTCTAACTGCATGTTTTTAATATTAGAATATTGTAATTGGTTTAAACATGAAGTATCCAGCCTCTGTTTTTATAGTTAAAGACTGATGTAAAGGAGTTAAGAGCAACCCAAGGTTATTAGATCATTCAGAGACTGATTACCCTTTCACAGTATAATAAAGTAATTATGAATAGTGCATGAAAATTGGCTGCAGTCTGTTTCAACTTATTACCGCTGCCTGTCTTTTTACAAGAAATTGCATTGTCCTCTTTTGCATTGTTTTATAGTTAGCATATTCAGAGCATGCAAGATGTTTGTCACTTGGTTGCATATGCTAAAGACCACTTAAAAATATAAATTCAACCCTTTGATTTAGTTTATTTTTTTGTTTTTGTGAAGCTTCTTGGTTTCTGCTAATATTTCACTTTGAGTCTGTTACCTTTAGAACAGTACTTGCCACAGTTGCTAAGGCGGTCTTTAGTACAGTACATCCTGGTTTCAGTAAAGATATCTTTCATGAATGGATATAGTAGGGGAAACTGCAAAATCAGCTGTTGACAAGGAAATTCTATGCAAATACAAATTGAAAAACTGGCATTTGGAAAGGAGAAAGAAAACAGTGTTCTTGCATGTGTGTAACTTGTATGTGATCCCATACACCATTCTGTTGAGAAGTTTTCTGTGTTTTAGATTCATGTTTTTTTCTTTCTTTTTTTTTTAATACAGCTTCCACCTGTATTTGGGAGGTGGGGGAGTGCAAAAATTGTGTCAACTAAATTGTTGGATTTGATGCGGGTGCCGCTAAGCTGGTCCAACTCATTGAAGATACAGGGTAGCTTTTGCACGAGGGTGTTGACTTAAAGTTCAGAGCTGAAAATTTGCTCCCTAAGTGTGTTAAATGTTAATTCATAGTACGTGAGCAAATATTTTTGGTCCTTAAAATATGGTGATAACTGATATTAATTGAAAAGATCAAGTATAAAATACAAATTCTAGATTTTTGGGTTTGACTATGCTCCTGTACCTTTTCTAGGGGATGACAGTAGAGGTGTACATTTGTACAGAATGACTGTTTTACATTTAAGGACATATGCTGTGCTATCCAGGATGCCAGAGCTGTTACTGTTTCTCACTTTTTGTGTTGCATTCTTTATAAACAGTGACTTTTAAAATAATGTGATCAGCAGAACTGTGCTATGTACCCAACTCTCTGGTCATTTTGAATATAGTTAGTGATAGTCTTGGCTGGAGATTAGTCATAATCATTACATGCCAGGCAATTAAAATGCTGAAGCTCTGAAACACTTGGACCATTTATTCTACTTGTGACTGGTGCATTAGCGATAATACACATGAAGGTATTTGTTTACATTTGCAGCTACAAAACGCTGAGGGTCCTTTTACACACAGACTTCTTCTGGTTTCATAAAACCAAAGCAGTTTTAAACTGAATTTTCAAGGGAGTACTAACCTGATGTAAACAGGGTCTGCACTGATTCCTTTTTTTCTTTCTTTCTTTTATTTTTTTTTTTCCTTAAGGATATCCTCATAGAGTTGCTGTGGCTTAGCTAAATTGCTTTAAAGAACACCACCAGGTAAACACTGGCAAGTCAAAAGAGCAAATCAAGCCCAAGTTTACCCTTTTTGTGCTGAAAACGTTAAGTTTAGGAATCGAGACTTGCAGGTCTGCTGAAGGTGTCAAATATACCCTGAAAATAGTTAACAAATTCAAAATGTTTTGCATTGCAGTCATGGATGTCTTCTTTTGGAGCTCAAGAGAACTCTGCCTAGGCCAGACATGCTTCATAAACACTAGTGTTATTTTCTTCACATTTGACTTGTTAATACAGCAGGTTTTGCATTTGAAATGCACCAATAGCTTATTAAGTTTGTTTTTAGTTTGCTTGCAGGGAGCTTCTGGAGAATATTAACTATTTGTCAGCAGTAGAGGAATAATTTGTTTAGTGCTGGAGACACACGGGGCAGGTGATAGCCAAAAGAAGTTTAACTCAGGATTATCTTGGTTAGGGTATCTTGGTTAAGATACCCTTGGTTAGGGTATCTTTCCACAGTGGCAGTAATGTAGCCTGTGAGGTTGAACTGAGGCACGATCATTGCTAGTTGAAAACTTTTAAGCTTTCTCAAGGGTTTCTAAAATATTCAGGTCACATGTAGCCAGTGATTTATTTGCAAGAGAGCTCAAGGTGGTATATTTGGGGAGGGTGGTGGGGGGAGTCAGCAGGGTGCTTTGTTGGGATTCCACATAAAAGTTGGCACCCCTTGGAAATACTTAGTGTCCAAACCCGCATCTCTGGGTTTTTTTGGACGGCCTGGGTTAATTTTTATGCCAGCAGTTGATCATATTCAGCTGATTTGTGCAAAACCCATGCAACCCCTTAAAATGTTTCTTAGCTTGTAGCTAATAAGTCTATATTTTTTCTATTGAGCTGAGAGCTTGATATCTGGACCGGCAGCTATCATTCTGCAGTGTGGCTGGTTGTTACCTCTCCCTCTTACTTCCTGCTGATACTCTCATGCTATACATCAGAGGTTTCCAAACTTTTTCTTATTTCGTACCCCCTTCCAGATTTACCAGCTGTTTTCTTACCCTTGACAGCATCTATTTTATGTTTTAACCCCTTAAATGCCCTTAAACCCCTATAATGAAAATTAAATCTGCCATTATACAGTTTCTCCTGCATACCCCCTGAGATGTTTTGCATACCTCCAGGGGTACGTGTGCCACAGTTTGGGAACTTTCTCACCCTCTAAAATCAGCATAGTTCCAAGTTCATTTTGATTCCTAGGGAAGATTGCAATCTAGCATATGCTGAGAATTAGTCAGCCAGTAATAAATCTCAACTGGACCTGTAGATATCATCTCATGGGAGAGGTTACATGACTGTTAGAGAAACGGGCTAATCCAGGCAGAGCCGAGTAGATTTAATTGGGTCCCAATTGCTTGGATAACTGGCACTTGGCTAATTTTGTTCTGTAACACCTAGAGAGCAGTTCTAAAGACCTGAATTTGCTCTGGATTAGGTTAATGTGGTAGGAGAAAAGTTTATGATTTGAACAGAATTCTTCGATACTTCTTTTATACTTTTTGTTTTTTGTCATAATGCTTTCACACAGCAAATGATTGAAGCTTCAGAGAGCTCTTTAGGCACATTTGTACAAGTGTAAAACAATCTCTCATGAAACTTAAATAACTGCACAATTGTTGTTATTCGTCCTCTGTTAGGATAAAAAAAATACCGCTATCATAATTTGTATTTTAGCATAACAGGACAGAAGAACTATGCTTTGCTGTATGGGAAGACCTGAAGGGAAGGATACTGTGAAACCCAAAAGCTTGTGTGTCTATCCCAGCCCTGCAGCTTGTGCAATAAACTATATCCCACAAGAAGTCTTGCCTCTCATTTCACTGCACGTGTATTTGTAGGGTAAAGTAGATCCTTAGTCCTTGGTTAATTAAAATTACTTACTTTAATATTTTTATTCCTATTGGCAGTTGTGTAATATCCATCCAGAGCTTGTATGTTTGAATGCTTTTAACATAATTCTCTTTATTTTTTCCAAAAAGCATTTTAGAGTGGTTTAGCACATGAATGCTAAAAATACATCCTGCATGTGGAGCAGGGGCTTCTTGTTGGCGTGGGAAAGTCTTTGAGCAGCGTCTCACTTTTTGAAGGTACTGGTGCGATTTCACTTGTGATATGCAGCTTCAACATTCCCACGTTTGCTTGTGCTGCAACATTAGCCTGTATTCATGAAGGCTGAGAGCTTTCCCTCTAATTTATCACTTTAAAAGAATGAGTCTCTAAACTTTTATGATTTTTTTTTTTGCACATTTTTGTGTGAATTCAGCACTCAGTGAAATGAGATGCAAATAACCCTGGTAGGCAAGGTACTGATCTACAGTTAACTGTGCCTCTGTCCTTCCCTGCTTGTTAGACTTACAGCCATCCTCTACAGAGGCCTGTGATTGTACTAGACAGTGTGGTGGTTTTATGTGGATCTGCACAGTTGCATTAAGTGACAGCACTTGTTTCACTGGTGTCTTAGTGATTTGTACTGAAATGATCAAGAGGGATATGGCTTATGGTCCAATCCTGCAAAACATTGCACTCAGCACTTTGTAGGAGCAGGCCTACATACGTTAACCAACTGCATTCCCTGGGCATGTTAGATTTATGTGACCAAACTGCTAGAATAATGCTCTAATAAGCTCAGTGGAGAGGCTTGTAAGTAGAAAGTACATGTAATACCTAAAGGATGGCCCAAGGGCTAAAGTTGGCTCATGGTATCTTAAAGCACATCCTATAACTGCAGGTTAAGGACAAACTCATTGCTTGGAGCTTTTTTCTGCCTTCTTTCCCACCTACCCCCTCCGAGTCTCATAAATAGAAACTGCCAATTGTGATGTTATTACTTTCAATAAAAAAGTGGATTCAGATTCATATACAAGTTAGTAATAGCCTGTAGCCAGTTAGTAAGTTATTAATACAAACCTCCATATGGCACAGATTGGTAACTAATAATTTGAAACCTGACATACAGCAGTGTGCACTATAGACTAAAAGTACCCTTAATGCACACATGCTACTGAATGAGCATCTTTTCATAGGCCCGGCTTTTTTGGGTCTAGCCAGGGAACTGACTATTGGCGTGATAGCAGCCATGCTTCCTCACAAGCCAGCTGATTTATTTATTTTTTTTGTCCTGGAGATTTCACACACACCTTTTGCAAATTGTCTGATAGCTGCCAGATATGACTGAGGCAGGGCTCGGGAAAGGAGTCTGGAAGACAGTGGGGTGAGAAATTACTTTGGAGGTCGTTGAGCAGTCTGCCACGTCATGTTCATGCTTAGCTTTGAAAGTGGAAGGAGCTTTGAGTAAATGCAAACTTTTGTCACCTTAGTGAACTGTCTGGCAGATGTCTCCCTGGAGGAGTTTTGCCCCAGATTTCCCACTACTGCTGGAGGGAGTGCTAGTGTAGACAAGCTTCAGCTGCTCATATGCTCTTTAAGCTCTATATTGTCTAATCTTATCCAAAGGGGGCTTAGACATTTGAAGACCTTTCCTACAATAGCAGTCTTCTTGTTGCTACCACCAGGGGAGCTGCAGAGATTGAAAATTTTGGAGAAATGGCTAGCAATTGAACAACGGTGCCATTGTGCTTCCTTGCTGTAGTTTGTCAGGGTGAAATAAGCTGTTCAGTCACCTTTTTGGCAAGCTCTGTGCTGTTTGTTAAAGCAAGTGTAGATGAGTACAGACACAATGCTTTACAGACATAACTCCTGCCAGGGAAAAACTACAGATTAAAGGAACTAGACTTAAAACAAAAAACAAAACAAAAAAACCCCAAAAACCCAAAAAGCAATTGAATCATAATCAGTTTTGTCTAGTATAATTTGTAGTTTCATAACATGTCTCTATTGCGAGTTCTCTTTGGAGTATATTGCATTTGGTGGACTAATCTTGAGGCCTTGAAATCCTTAATCTGGAAGCACAGGTTCAAACACTGGTGTTAGACTTTCTTCTGAAATAGTATTCTGTGTGATTCACATGTATGGAAAGACTGAGATCTTTTTCTGGTCTCTACAGTTTTTTACCTACACAAAAGCAATTGTATTGGGGTCTGTATGAAGGAATGGGTGCTAGTCCTGGTGTCTGCAGCAAATTCCAGTCCTCTTCCACATGCATGCGTTTTGCACAGTGCTTTGAGCTGGTTTGTTGCAACCCTTGTTATAAGAGGCACCCTTTCAGTGGTCCCAATGTTGTGTTTGTCGTAGTGCAATGGGAGCCAACCTTTTGGGCATGTATGCCACAAATTAAGCCCCATTCCCCCACCCCCAACCAACTCCCCCCAAGTGCCACTCGGATCCCTATACCTCCTGCTTCTGCCAGTCTGTTGCGTGCGAAGCTGCCCGTACCACTTGTAGTATGTGTTGCAGATTGACCACCCCAGTCATAGTGGATGCTAGTGGCTGATGCTTAATGTTCTTTTAAGGATCTAACTGACCTCCTTGCTAAGCAACTTATGCAGCAAATTGAATTTAAGCAAGGAAGGTGTTCCCATGCTCAAAAGACAAGGCTCTTTGGCTAATCTTTCACAAGCAGTTAGGACAACTGGGGGCAAGATGCTTTGGCTCAGCATATATAGTTGATCTTCCTTCTGCTTCCCTAACTGTTTGTCAAGATGGGCATCAACCCACATTGGGGAGATGTGTGTTAGTCTTCTTGTGCTTCAGGCTTGAGCCAATGAGAACTGGAGCAATTTTTAATTGTGCTGCTTTTTGGAATTCGCATCAGTATCCTGAGCACTTAGACACAGCTGGTGTTCATATATAGATTAAAAAAAAAAAATGCTGTTTCTAAATGTACCTAATCATTGTTAATTTTGTTATGTTTCATTGTGGAATACACATCCTGAGCCAGGCATGTTTTAGTCAGTGTTGCTAGGGGCAGGAAACTAGGAAGTGTCACTGGATAGTAACAAATCTTGCCGTGCAATGTCTGTGTCCATCTTGTCTAATGCTTAGTGCAAAGAGCCTAGATCGCTTAGTGTGGTGTTGACCAGAGATGATTAATATGTGGCACGTGGGTGATTGGGGAAGGGGCAAGGCAACACAGTGGCAGAGCAGGGACAGAGTCGAAAGCAGAGCAGCAGATTGGGCAAAGAGTACAGGGTAGAGAGCTGAAAGCAGAGCAGCAAATCATGCAGGATCAAAGTAGCACTTGAGGGTGTAGCTGTGTAGGGCTTAATTTTTGGCTTCCCTGCAGGAAAGGTTGGCCCCCAGTGGTGTACATAGTGGAGGAAGGGTGGTATTTTTGGGCAAGTCATAGGGAGGGGAATCTCTAGGCCTGCATTGTTTTGTATCTGCCACAAACTGTATGACCTTGGGCAAGTCAAACCTGTCTCTTGATTTCTGCAGTGCACCTATCTTGACTTCGTGTTGCAAGCATACAATGAACAAAACAAGCAGTATTTCCATACCCTGTGTGCTTCAGCTTTTTATAAATTGGGCTCTAAACTTCCCCAGGGGCTTGGAGCAGCTTTAATGAATGGATGTTTGCATATAGTTTGAAATCCTAGGGTGGAAGGTGCTGTAGAAATGCAGTGAGTGAATTGTTATGTATGTTCACTGTAGAAAGAACTGATATTTGAGCTATAAATCTTTGACACCTGATAGAGTGTGCACGCGCTCACGCAGGCATACATGCACGCACACACACACACACTCTCTCCCCAATGTGCTCTTTGAATAACATTCATATTGCCTCATAGCAGAAACTGATTATGTAGTTTCAGCCAAGATCAAAGGTCATGCTTTTGATAGCAAGGTTTTGTTATTTTAAATTCCAAGTATTTATGGTACTATATTCTGTAAACGCAATAAAGGAAGTGAGATGTAATTTAATATATTGCAGTTGTTAGGCATTATGAAATTATGAAGAATATGCAGACCCAGTTTGCTGTAGGCAGCCTGCAGTATGAGCGACGGATCAAGTCTCCATTTCACACATGAATAAGCAGACTTAATCTCATGATTACAACAGTGCTACTGTACTGGGGAAGAGAGGGCTTTGTAGGAGGAAAAAATTCTGACGTCTGCCCTGTCATTAACCAAAATAGGCAGCTCCTCAGAGAAAATGAGACTGATGTAGAAAATTAAAGAGAGATCTTCTCTAGGCATAAGTCTCATTAGGGCTGCAGTGTATGTGAGTGTATTTAAAGAGTGGACTCTCACTGCTCTTCAATGTCGTCTTTTTCTCCTGGCCTGGGGTTGATTTAAGAAGTGACATTTTTGATGATGGTGTGGATTTTTCCTGAAGATTTAATACTGCGGTTATTTGGTTGAAATCTCATAAATATTTCTCTTCATTTCTCGGAGTCCACTTTGTTCAGTTAGGAGTTCTTAGTTTAATTATAGCAGCATCTGAGTGGACAGCCTTGTTCAGTGAACTGATCAGAGGGGCAGCTCTGTCGTTTTTTCTCTCCACGAGTAACCCAAGTAGCGCAGAGACCTTTTAATGCGATTGTTTATATAGCGGAGGGTTGCAGCATGGGATCCTGTGTCTTTCCAGTGTCTGCAGCTCGCTCAGCGTTCTCTCAGAATAGTTTGGTCTAGTTTTAGCTTGGATGCTTTAATTGAAGATGCTTGGGAGGTTTTCTGGTTTCTGGAAGACACGAGGATGAGATGGCGGGAGCTGAAAATGTTCTGTTACAGAGATTTTGCTTTTTGCATGCACGGAACTATGTGCATCCATGTAAAGCATTAGGGTGGTTGGGTAGGTAACTTTCAGTTGAAGCCCTATTTACAGGGGAAAGCAGGGGAAAAAATAAAAACTGAAATATATTAGGATTGATTTAGACCAATATTTGTAGTTTTTCCACAGTGTTGTGTCAAAATCGAATATTTGCAGTCGAATTTAAAGCTAAGTTGCGTACAGTGCTGCCTATCTAGCCAGTTTGGAAAGAAGTGTGTGAGTGGAGTCCTAGCCAGGGTCCTCCTCAAGGTACTTGGTCACCATCCTTGTGCTTCTTAGCAGACTCAAAATACCAGTGACTAAATAACTTCACAGACGAACATTGATCTATTATGTCCTAATGATTTTGTTAATAGCATGTAAAATCTAGCTGAGGTTTGCTAGTTCAGGCAGGAATGTATAAATAACACCCCACTGTTAAATCAGACAGACGTACTGTATTCCTTTTTCTCCCTAATTTTTGTTTTTAACTGCTTTATGTAACTCTTTAAATGGATTTATGGCAGAGAGACTGCCATTTAATTGAGAGGAAATATGCCTTAACTTTCTCTGACAGCTAAGGTAGTTTATTTAGTTGATGTTAGTGGCAGTTGTGTAACATGAGTTTCCTATCGTGTTTGGACTCGTTTGCTGCTTTCTTCCCCGTTAGAGTTGAGAGGACAGTGGGCACTTAGATTTTGTCTGTGTGGATATGCTATAGCGTGGGTGTCAAATGTATTTTTCTCCTTTTCTATGTGCTTTGTAAGTGTTTTGGTTCTGAAATTTTAGCCTCCCGGATACAAAAAAACCATGGACTAAATATAGACGTTGGATTTATGACACGTTATAACCTGCCTGCCATCTGAGTCCCCAGGTACCTCTCCACTATTTGCCTGCTACATTCATCCCCCTTCTCCCCCCCCCAGCCTCTCTCACCCCCTGGCTCTTCAATTTACATCTTCACATTCCATCCAGGAAGAGCACACACCGACTGCAGATGCTTCCTCAGCCTGACGAAGGGTTTTTAAACCTGAAAGTTTGCTAAGAACATTTTTTCCAACTATTTAAGTTGGTCTAATAAAAGATACCAGATTCACCCAAAGAACCTTGTCTCCCTATGTTCTTAGACCAACATGGCTACAGCCTACACCCCAGTCAACTTTGTTGCACTTTTACTGAGCACCAGGGTGTCTTGTGCAAGGGCTTAGGCTTATGGCTGCTGGTGGTGGGGTATTTTCTGCTACCACCTTCTTTCTTGGTTCTCCACCCTAATCTTACCACGCAACACTTGCATTGCACGATCTACCTTGGCAGTCCAGTCAGCTGAATCATTCAAGGTAAGTGTTAGCCTAAACCTACTCCTTGCAGGAGAGGTATGTAACCTTAATGGCTGTCTCACATGGATTGTATATGCTTCCCTGTGTTCCTGGTGACTCTTCCTTTTTTACACTTTCCTTTATACAGCTGCACAGAATTTAGACTAGGAGGACACTTTTTGTTGACTTGAAATGAGATCAAATCCCCCTCATGATGATAGCCATTGTAAAAACAGCAGCCCTTTATAGATTGCTTAAGGGTTTTTCTCTCCTGAATGATGTTTTAAAGGCAGGGGAACAATGTTGTGTTCTATGAAGATTTAGAAAGGGTTCTCGTTTTCTTTAAATCTTGTCCAATATTTGAATTGTCTTCACTGTTCTTATCCATATAGTTCTAATCATTCTTGTAAGACAGGATGGTTCTTTAGGAAGAGTAGTGGTAGATGGTTCTTTAGGGAAGTGGTCTTTGCTAAACTTCATATTTTTGAACCCTGTGCATGTCAGTAGGATGGAGAGATGGATTGAGAACATCACCTTGAACATAACTAGAAGCAGCATAATCTCATGCACTGAGCAAATATGGGACTGGGAGTAGGTATTGCCTATGTCCTATATGGGGAAGAGTCATCAGAGTGCCAAAAATACCTGCACCCTCAGCTTGTAAGAAGTTGGCCTGCCAGGGGCAGACAGTGAGGGAACTGCTAGGGGTCTGATATTTGTTGTGTCAGCACCGTCCCAGCCCCTTCCCCAAGGAATGCATATCAAGCAAAATGCCTTTGTGTGCCATGCTCTGGCACGTGTGCTGGGGGTTGCATACCCCTGTTCTGTACACAGCTCTACCACTTGCACACTGGATGGCTTTGAACAGACCATTTGTCTAGCCTACACCCTTGTGTTTGTGTAAATGAAATGAAGATCATTCTTAGCTCAATTTACAGGACATTGGGGCTTCCTTCAGTGCATTAGGGATGTGAAAACTTGGTAAATACAAACTCTGGGATTACTGAGGCACGCGGGTGTGTTCATTCATCAGTTACATGATGTGGAAATTAAGTTTTAAAAAAAAATATAACTCACTTCTTGCCACGGTGACTTTTGAAGATGACCTTATGAATATCAGCTAATGCAGTGACGTCTTCATGAGCCTGCAGACAGCTCGGTAGCCTCTGTAGCTTCTCACTCGCTTGCCCAACAGTGACATTAATGAGACTCGTCAGTTTCACCGTTGGTATCGAGAATCCCTGTGGGGAGCAGAGAAACTATCAAGGACCATATTGATTGTATGCTGCTGCTGCCTGCCGGGGCTGGAGTCGGGGAGAGAGACAGACAGACCTAGAAAGTGGCTGGGGAGGTGGAGGCGGGGAGGGTGGGGGTAACAGAGAGTAGAGGATGCTTTCATCTTTCCTCTGTGCTTTTGGCTTCCAGGAAGTTTTGCAGAAGAGCCTCTTGCCCTCTCTTGCCAGGAGGCCTTTAGGGCAGGTAGAAGAAGCAGACAGCCCCTTATGCCTTCCAGCAGCCAGACGAGAGGAGGAGTTTCTGTACAGAATCTAGGGGAAGCACAGTTTTGAGCATCTCAGCATTGGGCTTTGCATCCAGATACTGCCTAGACCTTACTGCCAGAGTCTTTCGCTCTCACCTTTCATAAGAGATCGCTAACAGACCTCTGGTAGACTTCGAGCCCTGATTAGTTTTATCTTGTTGCCAAAAGCAGCTCTTGGCAGTATTTTATCCTTGCATGTGACTGTCTCTGCAAGAGGCATTCTGTGTGGCACAGGAGCTGGGAAGAAACTAAAAATCCATAGGAGAAAGAAACTTGACAACTACTCCTCTCCTGTAAGCAGTCTTTGATAATCACCACAAGGGGCAGATAAAACTGGCTGACTGCTTGGAGAATATTTGAAGAGATTTCAAACATCCTTGAGGAATAAATGATTGGAAACATGTGCTTCTAAAAGCTTATCCTCTGCAGAAATACAGAATACAGAGCCTGTCATTTTCTGTTATAAGTACGGAGGTAATTTATCAATTTTATGGAAATAGGGGTTTTGTTTTTCTGTTGAAAAGAAATGCACTGCTAACATTTCCCCACATGCTACCCCCCCCGCATCAAAATTACATTGAGAAAGGATGTACTTATGATCTTATCCAAACTGTCATCGCACGTAGCCCATCTGTCAAACAGACCCTCGACCTGGATTTCAGAGTGATGGCATAATATCCCGAGTCAGAGCAGATCAGTACAAAGGTAGAATTTGCAGTGGAAGAATGCTGATGCATAGAATAATGTAACCTGTGATTTAGAAACTTTGGCAGATCTGGGCATATTTGATAAAATGCGTAGTTCAGAAAAAGGAGATCTTCTGCCTTTTTCTCATGTCAAATTGGATAGATTGCAGTACGAGTGGGAGAAATAAGGTCAGCACCTGTCATGAGCAACACCTCCATCTCTCCTCTTTCCAGGAAAGATTATCTGTTAACTGTGTGGGAGAGTTGCTCATGGAGTCTGTCCTTGTATTCCCTGTTCTCTCACCAGCCTCTCTCTTCATACCCATTTGAGGATGATTAGTAGGGAGTGGTTTGAAGTGAACAAACATGCTTTTAATTGTATGCACTTAGAGAGGGCTTACAGGAGCCACATACTGTAAATATGTAACTCTAATTACTACTTGTGGTCAAATCTCTCTACCAGTGTGAGCATTTCATAAGCTTAAAATGGCAGCGAGGGAAGTAGAGGAGACCACTGACATGGAAGGTATTTGATTCTTGGAGAAATATATTGAAACAAAAGCTGGATTTCTGTAATCCTGCCTCCTTTCAAAGGCATGCTTGCATCCAGCCAGTTTAGAGCTGTGTTGCATGAGTGGCAAGACTCTTCTCACAGGGTAGAGACTTGTAAGAGCCAACCTTTAACATTTCGTAGCAAATTTGCTCCTGCTGCAGTCTTAAGGATGTTCCATGACCATCCTTATATGCTTAACTGATGTCTTCATCACTTAAACTATACCCGTGACCCTTGTCCCAGGTAGGAGGGGAATGGCATAGTGCACTAGACATTTCACGGGACACTACAGAACTGAAGACTGGCCTGCTTAACAGCTGTATTCTTGTGTTGTGGGGCAGGCCAAGCTGAGAACATTTCAGGAGATGTCTTTGATTTGGTGATAAATCAGGCTAGCCAGTGATATTAATAAAACCACATTTTGAAAACATCTCAGTATTTAAATCTGTTCATCTGCTTGCTTTTGAGTCTTTCTGGATGTTTCATAGCTCCAGAGCTAAGAGTTCCCTGTAGGAATATATTGTAAGAAGTTGATGTCTGTTGAAATAGATTTTCCTCCTCTTTTTTACAGTAGATTTAAATAATAAGTATGCAGATTAGACAGAATCATTACTAATTCATATCTATTTTACTGTTGCTAACCCATTACCCACATGATACTTAATACTGGCCCACATAATTCTGTTGATGGGATTTTCTCTTAATCAGATCATCATTTAAAACAGCAAACCGCTCAAAATCACTGTCCGATATGCAAAACCTGGATTTGTTTTCAGTTCACCATCCTGGTGAAACTGCTTAGTAACTTGCTGTGCACTGGAATTAAGCATATATAGAATATGCTTGTAGATAATTCACGGCTTTAGAGTCTTCCCCATTTATGGGCATGTAGACGTGCTTCCATGGGGATATCCCCCATTACTGAAAAGGATGACTTCAGCTTGCAGCTTGAATGGTTGGAACTGTGTCTTGAGTCTTCATCCAGCTCTGCATTGTGGGTTGCCAGACCAGTATTAACAGTCTGCCTTTTTAGAGCAGATGTACGTCTGTCCACAGAGTCTAAAATCCTGTGCTGCTGTAGTACAGTAGAGCCTCTTATCCTTCTGCAGTAGATGGCTGAGAGTGCATGGGGATGAGTTCTCCTTCCTGCTGTTCTGTGGTTGTCAGTCTCTCCTACTCCTGGGTGTTTGGGCTCTTGCTTATTCACCTTTTATTAGTGATGTGGGAGACACGGGTTTGTCAGTTCTGAGTGAGTCAGGTGTACCACTCATTCTGGCATGCTTGTGGGCTATGTCAGCCGGTGGGCTATCCTGGCAGCCTGTGCACTGAAGTGTATTCTCTGGCCACAAGTTTCCCATGCTGTCCTGCAGGCTTCCGGTATTATTTCAGAATAAAATTGCTTAGGCATAAGCAAATGACCTCAGTCATTGGCCTGGGACCTACCTGTTCCTTGCAGGATTGCTTTATAGGCCACCTGCCCAAGAACCAAGGGAAACCTGTCTACTCCTTTTTCCTTTCTGGGTTGCTTCCCTGCAGTTATGTTCCACAGATTGAGTGCTTATAAACTGGGTCTGCTCTAGAGACCGGGGGCTGCATCTGATTTGTTGTAAACAGAACTTGGTCTGTCTGTCCCGTGACAACCATTGAAAACTGTGGATCCAGCTCACTTTTCCCTTCAACTCCCAACTTCTACCCTTTTAGCTCAAGAGAGAGGTAGTTAGCTAGTCTGAAGTCAGGAAGCGGGAAGGATGTATGCATGCCTTATAAACCAACTAAATTGGAGGGCATAAGCTTTTGTAAGCAGCAGCTTACTTGAGTGCATTGAAGGAGAGTGCTTCTTTCTTGTTTAGGGAAACAAGCTGGGTTCATAAAACATTGGAGAACATGGACATGGGGAAAAAGAGGGTGTTAAGTACTCCAGAAGAGAAATGGGTAACAGAGGTGTGTCTGTCTCTTGCTTTCGAGGCTCTAAAAAAAGTATTTTTTATTATTATTTTTTTTTTAAATTCAGCCTTTTATTTTTATTGTTGCTGACGGTCTTTCCTGCATGGGTAGTGAAGGAGTTGGGAAACTGTCATACCTATGGCTAACTTCCATTTTTGTCCTTTTGCTCACTTGTTCTGATCGGGCTGAACTAAGATCTTTTGAGAGCCATATTTACTCTGGCCTTTCAAAACTTCCCATCTCACCAAAGTTAGAACTGCTGGAATCAAGGCAAGTCTTGGTGTTTTTCCTTGAACTAAGGTTAAATTGGTAGCTGCAGCCAATTACTTAGTTATGGTAAGGTCATTTGAAACCCATTCTTGAAGAGTCTTGCTAATGAATACAACCCCACTGGAAGGCGGACAACAGCCAGACTTTCCCTTTTTTTGCTTCCTGGTAGCTGATGCATGAAGAAAATCGTGGTATTTAAAACACCACGTTTCTGAGTGCCACCGCATCTTGTTGCTTTTTCTCTTGATGAGCTTCCTCTCTAGCAGTTATTCTCAACCTTTAGACTCGAGGCACCCCTCAGTAGCCTTGAGGCACCCGTGAGGAAATGCCAGCTCTTAGTTTTCACTTGCTTTCTGACTACAGAAAAATAATAGAGCAGTTCTGTTGCAAAAACTCAGAAAGAGCACAGCAGGTCAGAATGTTTTTAGCACTGTGGATTCCTGTTTGAAGTGAATCATGTTTGCACACCTAACAGTGCTAACATTGCATGGCACCCCTTGGTACGCTTGAAAAGATCTTGAGGCACCCCAGAGTGCCATGGCATCCTGGTTGGAAATCACTGCTCTAGAGGAATATTCCCAAGCTCCTCAAAGTAAAGGCTTTGCCGTGTTCACCTAAATGCTTCCTGGGGTGCAGATTCTTCTATTGCTGTAGAGGAGAGGCCAGGCTATGCTCTTAATTTGCCCATTAGCATCCTTGTTAATTCCTGCGCATCTCCCAGTAGGCAAACAGTTCTTACTCCCTTTCTTTAACTGCTCCCTGGGCAGAATGGGTTCAGCAGAGCACAGCATTCATTTTTCACATGTAGCCTTAGGTCAGGCATTGTCCAGTCTGAATGTTTGACTTTTGCCACCTAAATTATGTTGTTTTTATCTGCAGTAGTGCACATAATGCTGCTTCAGGAACCCTGCGATGCTGAGCCACGTGCTGTGACTTACTTTTTTCTAATGTATCTGGGCATGGTTGCTATGAAAGCCACTTTCATCCCTCTTCCTCATGAACTTGGCATTCATGCTTTACAATATCTGAATGTCCCTTATTTGCTCATGTATACAGCTGTAAGTGTCTGCATTTTACCAATTCCTTTTCTAACAAGTGCCTATTCTAGGCTGCACAGCCTTTGCATGATGTAAAGATCCAATCAAGCTTCTTTTTTTTTTTTAAATTCCAAGGGAAATTGAGGAAAGCCCTGGCTATTAACTTCTTCTCTTATATAAGCCAGCCCCGAGAGAAATGGAAAAAGCTTGAAAAATGAAGCTGAAGGTAAAAACAAGACTCCATATTTATTTAGCATCTTTCATCCAGAGGTTTTAAAGTGCTTTATAAATGCTAGTGAATTAAGAGTCACCTGTGAGGTACAAGGGTATTATCCTTTTGTTTTTATAGAGGGGGGAAACAAAGAGAATAGATTATGTCCAGGTTAGCACGGGAAATGTCAGAACCGGAAGTAGAACCCGAATGTTGATGCTTCTCGCAAACCATGTTATCCCAATTCCTGTTCAGAGATGGCTGGGTAGGTGGGTAGATTGGAAAGTACAGTTTTAATGGCTTGTCTACATGAGGCAATCATCTGCAATAGCTATTATGGCTGTAGCCATGTGGCATGAGCCCCACGTGGGCACACTTACTGTGTGCTGAGGGTGCTTTTGTGCAATTCACTTTGGTTCACTTTCCAAAAGGACTTTGGTTCAAGTGAAAAAAGCACTGTTTGCCTGGAATAAGCATCCACACATGGTGTTGGTGCAATTCCAGGCTCTAATACTTGGCACTTTACAACTTCAAAGTGCTGATGGAGGAAGCTGTGTTTAAGGCCACAGTTCTCTCCAAGTGGAGGCCTCACTTGTAGCTGGTTAATGAGAACACAACTAAATTGGACAGATCAAAGTACTGTATAGAGAAACAGCTTTCTCCTAAACAGATGAAACTGGAGTCCTCTTGTGTTTTACTCTTTGTTTTTAGCTGATGTATGCATCTGAACAAGCTTGGATTCCCTCAGCACAATACAATTCAGCTGAGTGCTGTTATTCATAAACGGGCTTTTTGGATTTCATTAATACATGCACAGGTGTGGCTAGCTTGTGGTTACATTTTATTCAGTGCTTTTACTTTTAGCGAGACCGACCCCCCCCAAAGCACCAGATTTATGGCTGTAATGTTATGCAGTGCTTTGTGGAATTAAGTAAAGCTGGTTCGATGTCCCAGAGAGCTTACAGTTTCTCTTCTTGAGAGGGGATCTGAAAGAGCTGAAGTTAGTGTGGAGAAAATGCAATAAAGTGGTGTCAGCTGTCAGAATCTCCTAGTTTTATTCTTTTAGGTAATGGTAGTTAGACATAGTTGCTTGGCTCACACGGCTGTGTAAGCTGGATGAATTTTTCCTGTAATTTTTTGACATCAGAACATGACTTGAATTGGCATTGCTCTGTGTTCGCATTCAGAACCTGGTCTTCATTAACATCTTTTGAAACCATTTCCAGATTGCTTTTTCCGAGTTCATTATCAGGAAAAAAGCCATCTTGCGGCATAGTTTAAAAAAAAAAACTTCCTAGTGGGGAAAAAAAGGGTTGTAAATTCAATCTATGCCAAATGCTTGATGCAGTTAAGGTGGCAGAAATGCTAAATCTGGAGAAGTGGAGGATTAAAACGGTGAAGTAACTTAAACCTGCACCACCGTGGCAGGAGCAACGACATCACTAGTTCAAACTATTCTGAAGACAGCATAGGTTTGTAGGCTTGCTTACAGCACGTCTCTGTTACTGAATGGTCTGGCTGATTGCCGAGCTAAGTATTCCATTGAAAGCATATTAAATTTTAAGGGAAAGAGGGCAAAGTGCCACTCCTGAGCTCTTTTGCACCAGTAGCCTTGAATTTGTTTGTTCTCCTATGTCAAAGGAACCCTTTGGAAGAGCTCTTGTTCCTCATTCTGCCCCTGCTGCTGATGCACGTGGGGCAAACAATTGGGTTCCCACCTGGCCATCAATTGAAAAGCATTGTTTATAGATTGTTACAGGGTTTGGCTTGAAGGATAACCTCTTTTAAAAAGTCTTGCTGGATGTCACCTGCTGCAGTTTGCTTAGCTTCGCTTCAGTTTGGTTGCTGGTTTCCACTTGCGGGTCTGCTTTTTCAAAAGACATTTGGTGGTTTTGAGCATCTGTAAAGGGCCCTATCCAATCTGTGGGAAAAGTGCTGAGTATCCGCTCTGGAAAATTAGACTCCTTTTCAAAATGGGAGGCAACCAAAAATCACTGGGAAAAAAAAAAGGGATCAGCATCCCTCCTTCTTTAAAAAAAAAAAGAAAGAGGAAAAAGTCTGGTCTTAAAGTTCCATGCCTGTCCCCAGGGAAGTTGAGCCCATGCTGCTAATCGGCTTTATAATCAAAGGTGGAATTTTTCAAAATGTAAGCTGTTTAGAAGCTACTCCTTTGTGCGCTGGCGGCCAGCAGTATGTGCGTGTTGGAAATACAGTGCTAATGCTGCATTTTCATACTTGCAATTCAGCATTTCAGCCTGTGTTTGTATGTTGCAGTTCTAAGAATTACTTCTTTTTCCTAGTGTTCAATCTTTCCATGCTTACACTTCTACAAATTGTCTGGAGGGCTTCTCTTATCTTTTGTTCTTGAAACTTTAAAAAAAAAAAAAAAAAAATCTTCATGCATTTTCAATTTAATCCTTTGCACTTTCAAAGTAAGGCGTGTAAACTTCTAATTCTCCCTTGATGACAACATTAGGAGAGTTCTGTCAAAGGAACTCTAGTTCCAGCAGTTGCAGCACGTACCTCCTTTAATCTGGCATTTGCTGAACACAGTGCCTTTTTATCTTGCAATATGAGACTAAAAGCTTACAGAAGAATGGTCCTGTTGTGTTTATTAAGACTGGTAACACATGACCAATACAAATCTTGTTAAAAGATTTATCTGTCTGGCTTGCTTAAATGAGAAGGAGCTCTTCTCCATATTTTTAGTTACCCTGAATGCTTAGTTGCCTTTTATATTGGTGGCTCTTAGTATTTCTGTTGGACTTGCTTTCACATTATCTTTAAAACCTGACTCTCTAAGCACATAAACCTCTTAACTGGTATTAATGTGCAGAGAGGTGGTATGTATGCCTTTCCCTCTGATGATGATTTTGTAGGTGTATAGATCAAATTACTGGAGAACTCTGTTTACCATATTGATAACTGCAGTTTTGTGGCATTAAAATAACTTGCCCGAGTCCACATCTGGCCATAATTGCTTGTTGCTATCCTTGGTATGTCGACTGGATAAACGGGCGTTTTCACAAATGGCGATGCTTCATTTCTTATTGGTCCAAAATGCAGGGGATGGGAGGGAGGGGGGAGATGACAGAGCCCAGGCAAATGTCTGATCCTTGGCATTTATTAAAAAGTAATCAAAGCTAACTTGTTCAGCTTTTGTTTGGTTTTGTTTTTATTTCTCATGTTGTGATAGCCTAATCTGTGCTGAACTAAGTTCTCATGAGATGCTTTTATTGCACCAAGATAATTGCCGGAAACATTATCTTGTATATCCAGTGAAACTCCTTTTTGTTCTACCATTTCTGTGGAGTCTATTTTTTAAAAAGTGGGATTATTTTCCTTGCCATGGGAGTGGCATGGCACTGCTTTCCCATCTGCTGCCAGGAGATCCTGACTGCACACATCCACTGACTAGCTAGTTTCCCAGGGTGGGTAACCTTTCCAAGCTTGTTGGCTCGGGACCAGGATTCAAAAGAAAAATCAGGGGGCCATTATCTTTGATAACAGTGGCTTCGGTAGTGGAAAATTGCTTGCTTTCTCCTGCAGATAAAGCTCATGTCTTTCATGGGAAGTTTTGATCCACAAACGGTACAGTTGTCTGCTTCTTCCTAGTAAGTCTCTTTAGTTCCTTAATACCCATATTCCAGAAGATGGAGTGAGATGATCTCCACTGTGCTATGCTGTGATTGTTCTGGTTTACCTCCATTATAAACTGAAATGGCTATAAATTTGGAAGATGCGGCCTGGTCTTTGAACTTTTGTTTGCATCTGTATCACTTGTGTGTTTCTACACTGAGGCCTGACTTGGTAAACTGATGTCACCTGTTCTCACCTACTCTAGGTGCCAGTATGTTTTGGCATCTCAGCTTGAATTGGAAGGCTAGCTTCTTAAAGCAGGAGTCTAGCACAATAGAAGATGCGAGGTAGATGGCACAGTTCATATGTATAACATTGATTCAGTTCTGCTTTTTGGAGAAACATATATAATGAAATCTTTTTGTCCTAATTAAGCGTTATGCCACTTTAGGCTTGTTCTTATGTTTGCTTGTGTCCTTCCTGTGGATCTGCACAAGTGTCGAGAGGCATATACTTCTTTCCATAATGGCATGCAGATGCCACGGGGACTGTCATCAGTGCCTGGTGGATCATTGCAGGAAAGGCTCTGGGGCCTGCTCTCGTTGCCAGCCTCATCATGTGATTGGTGCTTGAAGAGGTAAGAAAGCTTAATGTGCTTCTGTGATGGAAGAGGGGGGCTTTCCTACTACCATGTTGAACACGGGCGTAGTAAGCTGTGTTTGCTTCTTGTGTGCTTCTCTAGGGTTTAGATATGGGAACACTTTAGAAAAAGTCATTCCTGTGAGTGATCTCCTGTGGCCTGGAAGGTGCCCTTGTCTACATGCAGTGGTGGGCGATGCGCCAGTTCCTGATGGAGAGGCTACTGGTGGACAGAATGCTATGGGAGAGGTAAGTACAGAGCTCTCTATTTATGGTGGGGGATGAGAGGGAGCATTGAAGTCAGCTTGCTTTCATCTGTATGGTTTGACAAACATCCTCTTGTTCATCTTTTTTCTCCCTCAGGCCTCAAGAATACAGTTGATGCAGCTATCAAAGCCAGGCAAACCCTGAGCCCTAGGACAAAATACACAGGAATGTATTGGCTTAATGCTGTTGCATTCTGCATTTGTATACCTGCTAACATTTATGTTTTCTCTGTGGTTGTGGATGTCTTATCTGAAGTAGGTATGCTGATATAGCATATCAACATTTTTAGCTATGCTTTAAAATAAAACTGTTGGAAATAAAGCTTTTCCTTAAGCTGCCCAGTGTCATCAATTCTTTCTTGGGATTGGCGGAAGGAGCTGTGGCTAGTCTAGTACTCATTTCTTCATGGACTTATTGGAAAAGAAGAGAGCAGTACTAGGCAGAATAGGGTTCACTTGCTGTACTTGAGCCATCCTGGACCCTTGTGCCTGTGATGGGATTGGGGATGGATGAGGGGCTGGGACTGCACTGCCTCTGCTACCTGACTCAACTTGAACCGAAATAGTTCAACTTGAACTTCTGTGGGTGGAGGCATGGCTGGATCTGGTGCAGTTATAACGGTGCACTGTACGTGTACACAGAGTATTTTGTAGGTATTTCACATGCCTGGACCATCACCATTCATGGTAACATTTCATAATACAGGCAGTGTGTTAGTTCCTTATGCAGCTTCCTTTCTCTTCACGGGCATATTTGGTGCCAGTCCACACCTTATACTCCTTCACTCCTGGACCAAGACAGTGTTTTCTGTTGGAACTCAAATTTCCCTTCCATCATTTTTGGTTTGGGAGGATTTATTGTATTTAACAAGTGTGTAAGACTGTTTGATTATGCCTCAAACTTGGTAATGTCTCTTACCTCTTATTAGGAGGTAGGAAACAGTAAACTGTCATTCTAGCAAGGCCTCGTTTTAAATGAATTTTGGTTTAGTTGGCCAGCTTAATATTTATACCTTCTTAGGGAATGAAGACCTTAGTATTCCTGTTGATGCAGCCATAACCATTGCTGTTTGGCACTTTCATTATAAATTCTACTTCTAAAGGTTTTTAAGGACATATATATTTGCTTGAAAGACATCACACTTTTGGTCTTTTCCTAGGGAAGAAAATATTTTAAAGGAGTACTGTCAATTTTGGGGAGTTGGCTTCCATTTTTTAAAATAAAGCAGTCTTCTGATAGACCACCTGTGAAAAGTAATATTTTCTGATTCTTTTTATTTAATTAAATGGTTATAAGGGGACTATTTTCTTCCTTTTGCTGTGTTCAGGTGTCAGTATCACCAGCTTTGCTTTCCTCCTACCTTCTCCCTTTTTCTGCTTCTGTCCCCGTGCCTTGTGTCTGTTCATTTTTGGTGTTGATGCAGCTAATTGTGGCATGTCTGTTTGCATGAAGTGTGTAGATTGTAGATGTGAGTGACCAGCTAGACAAGGGAAGGACGACAAGGCAAGTGACTAACAAAATTTGCAAAACTAACTTTACACATAACACTGCCAGATGCACAGAACAAACAGGGAAAACTTAATTTCCATAATGGCTCTTCTGTTAGTCCTGCAGGTTGTTAATGACAATAGTGTGCATGTGGTTACCTTAAATAAGACATCCAGAGATGTTTGCTATTTATAATGCTTTGTTTCTCCTCATTCAGAGGGGTGCATGGTCAGACTTTTCCTCCAGCCTACGGACTTTCACATTCAGTGTGGTATCCATGCCTGTAATTTTATAGGATGCCGGTGGGACTGTTTCCATGAGTAATTTTTTTTTTATATGGTCGTGAGCATTTAGACTATGGAGATCATGCCATAATTGCTGGTATGTTGATTGATGGGGCAGTGTAAAGGTACTCATTCCTTGCCCCAGCCTTGGTCAGGCTTTAAATACTGCTTTAACTTTGTAGTGCTTCACACTTGGCAAGAGAGAGAACCTAGAACTGAAAATCAGTAAGTAAGAACTTGGGGTTGGGAAATGCTTCGATCTGTCATGTACCAGTGCTAAAACTTCATTTTCTGAGAGCAGTGTCCAAGGATTTCAAAGAAGCCTTGCAGACATTGGGTAAACCACAAATACCTCTGTAAAAATAGTCCTGTTTTGCAGGCGGTGAAACATGGCCCTAGACAGTCAAATAGTTGGTCAGTGTTGGGCTGAGAAGGGAACCCAGGAGTCCTGACTTAGCATGACCTTCTGCTACAGCAGAAAACCCTTTTCAAAGTACTGACCTGCTTCAGTGACTAGGTTCAAGCTATTTTAATTTTAAAAGATTTTTTTTCTCAGGCATTTATTCTGTATTCTTCTTTGGGACGACATTTTGTTTAGTTCATTAATCTTACTAACTGGTTCTTAGCTGGGCATCTTGGAAAGCCCATGCTTTCCCTTGCAACCTTTAGAACAAGGAATGGCCTGGTGTTTGGGGAAGAATGTGTTTTTTGTCTTTTTGTTAACTGTTTGTGGTTACGTAGGTTGAGCAGTGTTTTGTATTGTATATTTTAATTCATGGGATAGGCTGCCTATGAGGAGTTATTTTTTTTAATGCAATCAAATGTTTGCATGTGCAGTAACCACTCTTTTTTCAAGACATTTGGTAGAGGACTGCATTAAGTTATCCCAGCACAAGCGCCATCTTGCTAGTATAAACTCCATCTGTATTAGGAGTGCCTTTCTAGTATAACATACAGCTGTGGTTGTGCTGACCCAAGTGTTACTAGTGTAGACCTATTGTGACTCTCTTATCCTCATTTTTAAAATGCTTCTGTGATTTGAACCTCTGCAAGGCAAGTACTTGACCAAACCAATCTTTAGCAGATATTAAAACTCCTAAGCCTTTGATCGCCCCAGGCTGCAGTAAATCTTTTATCTTCCTGAGTTTAGTTGAGGCACTTTTTTTTGTTTGTTTGTTTGTTTAGATCTCCAAAACGTTTGGAGCATCTGTCTCCGCTGTACCTGGTTTTGTAACTTTAGGCTTGTGCTATTCAGCATTGAAAGAGTGGAGTTAGGGAAGTGCCTGTGTTGCTTTTTAGGCAACAGCCATGTGATGGGTAAGCTGCAGTAAGTTTCCTCTAGTTACACGTCATACAACAGTTGTGGTCAGTGCTGGGATTTTTGCTCTCTCCCTCCACAGCCTCTCCGCTCTCCTTCTATGCAGCTGGTGTCTATAATTGAGTAGGTTTGATGGGCGACATTTGCATGACTGAGGTTGAACAGACTACAACATAATACACTGGGTCATTCTAAGTGAATCACATTGATCCAAAAGGGGCCAGCCATTGAGAGGAGAAAGACGCTCTGGATTGGGTGAGACTTCACACGTTCAGTTGGGGTTACTGTGGGTTGCTGCTTCAGCTACTTATATCTTATCTTGTCTGCAGAGGCAGGCTCAGATATGTCTTGAATTAGCACTTTTGTTCATTCCAACAGTTTGTCTGCAGCTCAAGTAGGCACTTTCTTTCACTGTTTGCATGTTGTTTACTGTTCAGTAGGCGTAGAAGTGAAGCTTTGCTGCTTTTTGTCTTACATTTGCGGGGTAATTACATTGTTAAGAGGGGGGGGCCTCTCCTCTGATCTCCTTTTCTGTGCTCTGAATGGGGTTTGCTTATGGCCGTTACAAGTGTAACTTTTGTATGCTGTCAGCCATGCTGCATGGGTTTGAGCACAGTGAACCAGGATGGGAGGCAGCCTGTCTTGTAGGAAATCATTCTGATCAGGTACTCAGTAGTGAACCGGGTCCAAGCATTGCAGAATGCTTGCCTGTTCCTTCTCTCTAGCTTTCCTTTGTGTGTGGTTGTGCTGCTTGGGGATAAGTGGAGGTATCCCATTGCGTATATAAAATGTACTAACTTAACTAGACACTAGTCTCCTGACTGTCAGGACCTTGCATAAAGAATTCAATATTTTCATAGCCAAGTGAAATGTGCTTTTCGGAGAAGTCTTGAATATCTTTAAAAAAAAAAAAAATCAGTAAGATTGTGGAAGCATTCCTTGTATACCCATCTCGGCTATGTGAATAACCTTCTTTAGTCTGCGCTGTTTCTCTTTGTGAGTCTCTAGGAAATTCCCCACAGATGAGGCAGTAACTTGGTATTGTAGGTGATTAATATTCCTGAACCTGTGGTATTGTAATCCGAGGTTCTTTTCTGTTAGGTGACGATAGAGGCAGCTGCGTTGATGGCTGTTTTGTACAGTGGGAATGAGGAGCTGCCAGTGAGTAAAATTACAGCAAACCCAAGCTGTAGAGCTTGCCAAAAACCACTAAGATTTTCAATGTATTTACTTCTACTGTCCTAATCCAGCTTTAAACATCTGTGTAATTACTGTTTTTGGCAATATACGTGATGTATTAGCACAGTTTACTTTAGTGAACAAAAAACACAGCGCATTATATTTTTGTAATAGTGTTAGTTTTATGGATTCCATATCATCCAGCCGTAATTATGTGCAAAATGATAAAAGTGCTTAACCCGTTACAACATCTGTGACAGATGAATAATGTGAAGCAAGCAGATTAGTTTTCACTGCATATATGTTTCAGTGAAGGGTGATTAGGCCAGAGCATGGCTTCCAAATGAGGAGAAACTCGTTTTGGAAAAAAGCTTTAGGGGCATGCATGTATGTGACTTGCGGCACCCATGTTACAGATATAATATGTCATTTTAAATTGGATCATGGAAGGTCCTTGCTTAACTTTTTAGTTCTTTTCTTTTTCCCAGACTATTCGCTCCACATGTTGGTTTCCCAATTCCATCTATAAATTACCATTCTTCTACTGGGTAACTAGGTCAATGCTTTTTTCTTTTTTTCTTTTTTTTGAGAGGTATTGTAGGCTTTGGTAAGAGGAGTGTTGACATTTATTGCAAAGGCATAAACCATCCAGGGACCTTTGAAAGATGTTTGACTCACTGTTCATGTAATAAAGGATTAATTTATTGAGTGTTTCCTCTGGGGGTGACCATAGTTTAATCTTAATTAGGTGCTTGCTGGTGGATCCTTACTTACCTACTTTTCTGGTTTTCCCACACTTTCTACACAATCAAGGTCCTGTAATTTCCTTTCCCTCATTCCAGTAGTTATGAGACTGCTCTATGTGGGGTATTTATTACATAGAAAAATAAAAATAGATTCATTGTGCAATGGGAGTGTCAGTCTAATCCCCAAACATTTCTGAAATTGTGAATCATTCTTAGTGAAAAGCCTAGGAAACAAGATCTGTTTTGGGAAAGGGGTGAGTAGTGCTTATGGTGGTTTCATCACCTGCCTTCTAACACTACTTAACTGTATTGAGTCTCAGTTTAGATGGCAAGGCTCCTTCACTGTTAACATAATTGCTGGTAAGAAAAATAATTCACATAGGTTCTTCTAAAACAAGCTAGGAAGGAAGTGTAAACATTTTAACTGGAAACTTTACAGGTAGACAAATGGATGCTTTACGTGAAATAGTTGTACCATATTTACTCAATTAGAAGACAAGTAAAAGCTCCTTACATTCCAGTTGGGGGGGGGGTGGAGCTGTAGCTAGAGCCACAACTACTACTGCCTCTCCCCCTGCCCCCCATTCCCCTCGCTACCTCTGCATGCCTACCACTCCTCCCCTAGTCCCTCCCCCCCCCCCCATCCCACCTCCTTCCCTCTCCCCCTTTGCTGCACTCCTCCTTACCTTTGCTCTGTGCTGGCAGGCTCCATCCTTGCTATGGCCCAATGCACAAAGTGTGGCTCCAGCCCAGCCCCATAGCAGTGGCATGGAGCTGGCACTGCTGTTCCAGCCCAGCTTCGTAGAAGCAGTGCTACCTTCCTGCTGCTGCTACTATGGGGCCAGGCTGGCTCAGCAGTGTCACTCCTTGCTGTTCCTATGGGTCCAGGCTGGAATGGTGCTCCATGCCCTGGGCCCAACAGGGGCACACAGCAAAGGTAAGGGGTGCGGGTTGAGGGGCAGGCATGGGGAGAGACTTGGGGGTAGGGGGGAGGGTGTGCATGGCAAAAGTGATGAGAGGATGGGGGAACAGGGGAAGGGAGAATGTGGGCAACCTGAGGTTGCAGAGAGGTGGGGGGAAGGTGCAATATGGGATAATTGTGTGTGTGGGGGGGGGGGTGACAGGCAGCAAGGCGCAAACTGTCTACCTGTCTCTGTGCCTGCGTCACTGCCTCCACTCCGTTTGCCCTGTTGCTGCCCCCAGCCTGCCCTACTGCATGCTCCTCCCCCTGCTGCCCCCTACCCTCTGTCCTGTTACTGCCCCCCTCACCACCTCTCCCCCTATTACTTGCAGTATTGGGGTGGACAGATTTAACATGATCTTCCAGTAATTAGATTCCATACCCGGAAAATTGTAATAAATTTATACATTTTCTGTGTGTAGAATCTAATTATTGGGTGGTGTTGTCTTACCGCCAGGGTAGTTTTGTATTTGAGTAAATGCAGTATTTCCTGCAAACTGATTATAATTTACTAAACAACCCTGTAGTCAGAGACTTGTTTTCTTGGATTTATAGCAAAGGGTTGGGGCCAGTTTTCTTCAATTTGGTCTGAGAGATTGGGGGGGGGCAGGGGGGGGCGCGGAAATGAATGCCCCAGGAACTTTGTGCTGCAACTGTAGCTTGTTGTAGCCCTTAAGCAGGCAGTCCTAGTGAAATTCCTTATCTTTACTTCAGTTTTCCATATTGGGCAGCTGGAACTAGAATTCTTGGTTGCTTTTTTCCTTTGGTGCAAAATAGGTTGCCTTGTCCCGTAACGGTGATAACAAAGTATAAATTGCAGCCAGGGAAAGCGGGTCTGACACGTTCCCTTCGTAAAGCAATTTACAAGCAGCTATTCAAAGTTCAGTCTGTATTCGATGCATTGCTGACACTCGGCTAGTGTCCAAGTGATTCATGTGAAATCTGGGTCCAAATCCTGCTTGAGCATAAGCAGCCCAAACTAAAGTGGCACCTGTCAACCTTGGCTGGATTTGTTGGTGGAGGCTACTTCTGTTCTTGTCTCCAGCTGCTGTAGTCAAAGATGAGGAGGCTGGAAGGCTTCAGGGTATAGAGAAAATAAATACAGAAGAGTTCAGTAAGAGCAGTTTATTACCCTTCAGTTGTTGCCAGCCTTGGGCTCCTTGCTCCTCCCAGTAATAGTGAGGATTTGTTAAATCCTGCTTTTATTCTTCCCGGGAATTGAGTGGACAAGTTAGCGCCCTTGGTTCCATTTCCTGAGAAGTGGAAAAAATTTACCCAGGCTTTCAGCGTGTTGTAGCATCAACATCTGCTCCCTAGTTCAACAGGATCTTGGCAGGAGATATCTGGTTTGCTGAACTTAAAAACCGTGTCTGTTGAATGTAATTTGGAAGTGTATTTCCAAAAGCAGGCATTCCTCACCCGGGGAGGAAAAGGAAGATACTCACCCAGAAGGAGTTTCTGCAAGGAAACTTTAAGGCTGGGGCCCCTAAGCAACATTGAACAGGTTATGAGACCTGAATTCTGCAAATTGGAAGATGGGCTTCTGCTCTTGAGAAAAGGAAGGAAAAAGCTGCCAAAGCTACTTTATAGTCACTTCACTGTCTAGTCCTGAATTACTAAAAATTGGGGCTAATCCCAATATAAAATTCAGTGCCATCTGCTCTGGGGGGAAATATATAGGTTATCTACTAAGTATGTCTTCAGGGCGCATATTCCTGAAAGCAGATCTCACAGTTATCACTTGGGGAGGAAATAGGTCATCTTTGTCTCTGGAATCCATAGTGGCTGTTATTGTCCAAGAAATGTGAAGGTGACTTTCAGAAGGTCACTGGATCAAGCTACATCCTTATTAGTCACTGCTGTGCACTTGTGCTTATTGTATGGCTTGTGAGAGTGGTTCAAGGATTAAACCAGCAGAAAGAAGAGGCTCTTTCTTCATGATGAGCTCACAGAACTCCCCTCGTACAAACTACAGCAGCTGATTTAGGCATCTTAAAGGTTTTAGGCTTCCCTGCTGGTAGCAAGACATGAGGTTTGATTGAAGATTCAGGTCTCCTGTGAAATACCGCTTGATAGCCATACCTTTTCCTGTAAGGGCAGAGGGTTGTGTGGAGCACTTGCTTACCTGTGTAGAGCATAACGTTCCCTTCCTCTTTTGACCTGGAAGACAAAGCAAGGCAAAGCCCTGACTAGTCTGTTTGTCTTCTCTAAAACCATGGACCTAAACTGCCTTTTGGTTTCAGATTGGAGAAGGCAGTGTCATCCTCCCATAGGAGGGATGGGAAGAACAGGAGGAGGCACCAAAGCCCTCCACATACTTGCAGAAGGTCCTCTACCCTGCGTGTCTGTACTCACCTCGCTGCTTGTCCTTGGGGATTTGAGCCAGGGGATAAGAATAACCATGGACAGATGGTTTTAATCAATCCTGGGACGCTATCAAATAAAACTCTAATGTATGTCCTACATTCTTATAATAGTCTGTGCTGCTTCACCATACAGAGACTATTTTGTCCGCTGCCTCTCATTTGAAGAGGCTTTGTGCTAGGGTTATCAGTTGAAAAGCAGAGGTTTATTCCTTGCGTTTATGGTTTGTTAAGTTGCCTCGGTGGAACTAGCCAGTTTGGGGCATAACGGGACTAAATCGGTTTGCTGTCCAAAATAAATTTTATACGGCTTCAACAGAACGTGGTTTATTTCAGCCACGAACCCAGGAGAATTCTTCGCTGTCTCTGTACGTGCAATATATATTTTACCACATCCCTATAGACTCTTGCCATCCTTGGTACCTGTGGCTTTTCGGGACAGTTGACATCTTCATTGTTGTTTTCTTCTCACTGGACTTGCATTAGATCCCCTTGTGTGTTGTCAGGATGATGGCAGCTGCAATAAGGAGGAAAGAAGTTGGAATAATTTCTTACCTGGATGATTGACTCACTCAGGAAAAGCCTGAGAGATTCCAGCCCCAGCCAGAATCATGACAGCAAAAGCAATTTGTCTCTCTTCTGGGTATTTCCATTGCTGGGAGTACTAGTCAGCTGGGACAAGAGTGGATTGCAGCCTGTTTTAAGAAAGTCATGTAGGATCTAGGGGAGAAATTTCAGGCACACAGAACCAGTCGCTGTTTCTCAGGTGACTTTTTAAAAATTGAAATGGCCTTCTTTTATTTTTGCCGTTTCAAATGCTTAATGTGTGGGGCATTCTGTCCCCAAGGATCCTGGGTTTTGTACTTGGAAGTAGTAACATGGGCAAGGTTTCAGACTGGAATAATTTAAAGCCACAGCTGATCCACCAGGGAATAGATCTCCTTGGAAACTGAGACACGGTCACTTGTCCACTTCAGCTGGTCAAAGCCAATTGACGTTGCTGGGTTCAAAGGCCACATCTGAACCGGGAAAATTACAGTAATTTACAATTGTCAGAGCTCCACTGTCAATAGCAGTGGTAGAAGCCATAATATAAACAGGACTTGGGGACCTTTACCGCTGGTTGCTGACTGCTGATTTGCTATCTGTCTCCAGACGGCAGCTGGATAATAGCCTTTGATTATCCCCAGTCTGACTCTGGATTTGATCTGTGTAGCCTAAGGTTCCTCATCCTTGAAAGCTGTCCATTTCCTTAGTGTCTGCAGGATTCAGGCTTGCGGGACCGGGGAAACCTCCCAAGCTCCAGAAACGCATGCCTTGCTCCCTGTTTGCTTCTCCTTGTTCAAGGCACACTCTAATACCATTTACTTTGTGAACATTGTATACTGCATTGTAAAGACCCAATAATATGGGGTTTTGTCTTCAGCTTGGGCTCTACTTGAGTAGTTTGTAGACCCAGCAGCAATTCAGAGGTTCACAAAAAGATATTTCCTTGAGTTTTTAAGTCACGGTTGTCTCCTCTTCCCCAGACTTTAGCGGGTGTTTTTTCACATTAAATATGGAAGAAACAGGTTTGCTGGCTGCAGTTCTGTTGGGATCGCACCGAAGAACCCAGTGGCTGCTCTCTTATAGTTTCATAGTAGGCGGGGTCGGAAGGGACCCGAGCAGATCATCGAGTCCGACCCCCTGCATTGGCAGGAAAGAGTGCTGGGGTCAAACAACCCCAGCAAGGTGATTGTCAAGCTTTGTCTTACAGCCCCCCAGGGTAGGAGCCAGCACCACTTCTCTTGGAAGTTGGTTCCAGACCCTAGCTGCCCTGACAGTGAAGTGGCGCCTCCTGGTGTCCAGTGTGAATCTACCCTCTGCCAGCTTGTGACCGTTATTCCTGGTCACTCCTGGCGGTGCTCGGGGAAACAGGGACTCCCCCAATGCCTGCTGATCCCCCCTGACTAGTTTGTAACAGGCCACCAGGTCCCCCCTCAGCCTTCTCCTGTGGAGGCTGAACAGGTTCAGGTGTCATAGCCTCTCCTTGTAGGGCCTGCCCTGCTGCCCCCTGATCATGCGAGTGGCCTCCTCCGGACCCTCTCCATGCTGTCCACATCCCTCCTGAAGTGCGGCGCCAGAACTGGACGCAGTACTCCAGCTGCGGCCTGACCAGTGCCGCATGGAGGGGGAGGATCACCTCCCTGGACCTGCTCGAGATGCATCTGTGGATGCAGGACAAGGTGCAGTTGGCCTTCCTGACCGTGTCCCCACACTGCCGGCCCATGTTCATCTTGGCATCAGTGATGACTCCAAGATCCTCTTCTGCCTCTGCACTGCCGAGAAGGGAGTTCCCCAGCCTGTAGGTATGGTGCTGGCGCTTCTTCCCCAGGTGCAGCACCTTGCACCTGTCGATGTTGAATCCCATCCTATTCTCATCCGCCCACCCCTGTAACCTGTCTAGGTCTGACTGCAGCCTATTCCTCCCTTCTGGCGTACCCACATACCCCCACATCTTAGTGTCACCAGCAAATTTGAACATATAAGCAACATCTTTATTTCTTAAAGGTAAACTGTTGTTCTCAGTGTGGGTTTGTTGTATTGTAGGACAGGTATTTCAGTGACGTTGCCTCATTCTTTCCACTCCCATAAACTACATATTTTTCTTCCATGGAGCTTGAATTTCTTGTTGAAGTGGTAACCTTGCAACAGCTGAAGCTCTTACACTTCGTTTCACTATCCTTTTTCTTTAACAGTGAAAAGCATTTTCCTGGTGACAACAGTTTTTGCCATGCGGCGGGGTCGCGTGAGCTGGCAAAACCTCCCTAGAGATTCAGCTCCCTTTTGTTCTTGCTTTTTGGTAGGGATTTCTTCTAGGTTGCATTTAAATGGCAAAGTTGTGTCTTTAAAGGTAGGAGTCACTTTGCTTTTAAATGTCAGGGGATGTTGGCACATAAGTGGTGGGCAACTTAAGGCTCTCAGTCTTGAAGTGCTTAAATCATCACTGTGGCCATGGATGCCCATACTGGTGAACTTGTGGTGCGTGAAGCAGTTGTGATCCAGAAAAGCCATGAACTACTAATGCAGTCCCAAGATGTAGCTTAGACGTGCCCCAGGTGTGGCAAGCTTCTGTCCCAGAGCCAGTCATGTTTCAGAAGGCCACGGGTTAAGTTTTGTTCATATATGGCCCCTCCTGGATACAGCTGTTTGACTGGGTGTACTAGCTTTTCTAACTGGTTAGGTTCCACCTCAGGTTGGGTTGCTGTATTAACTTTTCAGACCTCTGCTGCCCTGAGGTCTGGGCACTAAATGTTGCCTTTCAGATCTTTGTGCGTGGATGGATTTTGCCTCTTTCTGCTCAGATACAGACACTTCAGAAGCCCCCTGCCCTGCCTTGATGCCTATAGCCATTATGGCCTTGGGACCATCAAGGAGGCGAGCTGCTCACTCATCCAGCAGCTGAACCTGGGCAGAGATGCAAGACCTCCTGGGGCTCCAGGCAGAAGTGAAGATCAAGCAAGCCCTTGGGAATAACCACAGGAATGTGGATGTCTACAAAAACCTACATCCAAGACAGCAGCCAAGGGGCCCCAGTGTGCTCCAAGGCTAAGGATATTGGGTATAAACATAATGAGCCTTGTCTGCTCAAGACACTCGGGGGTCAGTTCTACCACAACTCTATGCTACAAGGAGCTGGACTGGATCTTATGAGGGGAGGCCAGCATTAGTCTGCCTCATGGCAGATTTATGGGTGGATGATGATGCCTTTGTCAGCACTAATGTTGAAAAGGTCTCTTGGAGTCTGCAACTTTGCCAGCCAGAAGCAAACACATTTTTGGAGCATTCCAGGCCAGCTGCGGAAGCCCACTGCCAGTCAGCCAGTCTCCTCCACCGTGTCCTTATCAGAAGCAGAGACGTGGATGGTAAGTACGTCTGCCTTTTGGGTTGGTCATTTTTGCATGTCAGCATGCAGTCCGATAGTTGTTAGGAGAGCTACTGTCATTGGCTGTCGTGACCTAATGCTCCAACTAATGCCCCTGCAAACAGATGTGTGCATGCTTGGGGCTGTGCTTCATGCCCTTCCCCTCCTACCCTACCTCAGGTGTGCCAGACTCAAAAAGCAGTGTTTTGTGGAACAGCTGTCTTAAAAGGCAGTGTGCCTTTGGGATGAAACCTCTTGAGCACATGTGAGCAATACCCTCGGCATGTATGCATGACACATGCCCAGGCCCAGATTAACTGGGGTTTTTTTTTTTTAAAACATAAAAATAACATGGACAGCTGCCAGTCACAGATAAGCATTTATAGCCTGGCAGACCTGGGTTGTGTCCGCTTGGGACAACATATAGGAAGTGCTCTAGTGAAATTGCATCACTGCTGGGGATGGCTGGCTTGTCTCCGCATCCCACATGGATAGCTGTTATTCCAATCTCACAGAACCTCTGGTGCAAGGCAGGTGTCCCCCTTTTACGTTCAGACTTTTATTGTGTTTTCACAAAGGGCATCCTCCAGCAGTGGGTGTCCCTTTTAAAACTGCAGAATGATTGCCAGCATGATGCTGGCACTTGCACAATCCAGGGTTTATGCCAGCAGATTATGGCCCTTGTTAACTATGATTTGCTACTGCCAACCTTGCAGGTGTGGTCAGGCAGCTCTCTCTCCTCCCTGAGAGGGTGGCCACTAACTAGGATGCTGAGAGCTAGGGGGAAAGATCTTAAATTTACCAAAGGCTCCCAGGGCTGGGAAGAAGCTCTGGTAATGGGATCTCATAAATTGTGTGAGGGTTGAGCTTGGTATCTGAGACTTTGGAAACCAAGCCTGAAACGGTAACTCCTTGTATATTTGCTTGCCTTCCAGGGCTGGCATCTGAAACTCCCAGGCCCTCCAGGAAGGAAGCAGTGACGGCAGTGGAGCACCTTGCTGACTGGAGGGAATACAGGAAGTGATGGAAGGAGGAGATGGCTAACTCAGCCCATGAGCCACAGCTGCAGCACTGTCGAGACAGTGCACACAAAGTGATTCTTGGACTGCTTTCTGAAGAGGGTGGAGCATGTCATTCTGGGTGTTAATACCAAGGAGTTGTCCTGTCTGGAGTCCAGGATCAGGGCCCAGTGCTCAGCAGTCAAGTACTGTTCTCTTGCAGAAGTCAAGTCCGCTGCAGCTGCTTAGCAGCTCTCCATTCTGGTTTGAGCAACAGGACCCCTGCCACAGCTTCATGGCTCATAAGAAAAATAGTTTCTAGGCACCAAGCTGATGACCCTATCATTTTGCAAGCTGCCCTTATTTTCTGTTACTCCAGTATACATGGACCCTGGATTTGGATTGGAGGGGTGTGGATCATGTAGTCGCACTCCATTCTTCAGTCCTACCCAGCACAGAGATTGAAAGTTTCTCCTTTGCACTAATGTTTTTCCTGCAGTCTTGGAATTTCCTTCCCTCCTTCCTCACATTTGTTGTTTTGCACTTGTTTAAGCCCAAATTCTGAATCTGTTCCCACGTTCCCTGTTTGGTTTTTGCGCCTGTTCTTAAATAAACTCTTTATTGGGGGGAGGGGGGGGGTTAAAAGCTTCATTACTCATTTCATCCAGTAAATACAGAAGTTGGTTGAGTGGTGGTGTTCCTGTGCAACAGTTCATTGCACGTACAGTCAGGCAAGCCAACAGCATCTGCCCTGCTGACACCTGAAGGAGCCACCTGCACAGCAGACACTAGTTTAGTGAGATGCGAGGTACCAATACACGCACAACGCAGCCACAAGAGAAGTGGAAAAAATGAAGATGTCCCATAGGCCTGCCTCTGCCTGCAGCCAAATGAAATGCTCAGAGCAGCTGGGGTATGTGGAGTACAGAGAAACTGGCCAAATGCAGCACCAAAAGAATGAGGACTGCAAGCATTTTCCTGGCATTCAAATTCTTAGTGAGGCTGCGGCACCCCAGCGTGGAACGTTGGTAGCAAACATGTGGGAGCTTGTCTGCGTGAATACATGCCACACATGCACCGCCCACGTGCCTCCGCAAACTACCAACCAGAGCCTCCTGCGTGAGGTCTCCTTGCTGACTGTCAAACCAGTCAGTATTCTGGTTGCTTGAACTACTGTGCCCACCTCTGCATCTGGAGTCACGTACTTGCTCAGGCCCTTGCTCTTGCAGATGTTGTGCAAGACCGAGCAGATGGTTAAAATCCTGGACAGGGACTGGCTCAGTGCCACGTAGGCTTCAGTCACCTGAAGATGCATTCAGCTGTTATCCTGCAGCTGCTTAGTCTGTAGTTAAAATGGTTCCTTTCTGCGTAGTTTAAGGCTTCATAAGTGATGGTAGCATCAGATAGGTAGGATCACTGAATAGGATTGTAATACATGTGGGTGGGTGGATGGGGAAGGCGGTTGCAGCATTTATTTGTTCTGTGAGTTCTGGCAAACCATCTCATCCAAATTGGGGAAATCAAGGGGGGATTGTTAAAAGCTGTAGCACTGTGTTCTTTCCAGGCTGCTTTGCATTGTTGTGGGTTAACCCCCTGCATTGCTGGGAGGTCTGGTCAACCAAAATGGAGAAAAGCCTGGTGATCTGGCAGCGGTGGGGAGGGAGCAAGTTTGGGATATCAAGATGAGATGCGTCCATGCTTCCACTCTCGCAGTGAACTATAGATCTGCCAGAAGGAAATTGCTGTGAGAATCTTGACAGCTTGGAGCCTTCTAGGCTGCCTTCTCCAAAGGTCCTGCCTTGCTCTATCTCAGCTGCCCCACGAGGTAGCACTGCAAAGGACAGTTGTTTACCAACTTCGCTGGCTGTTGTTAAAACTTGTGGCAGCTGTTGCCTTTTCCTTACTTTAATTTGTGGCAGCTTAGCACAGCCTGCTTGTCTGTGTGCAGCTGCCGTGATGCTATTTGCTCCAGGTGTATGCCTCTGGCTTTGCTTTTCATGGCTTACTCATTCCTGTGTTCATAGTTTAGGATACTGTGAATGGGAGACATTGTGGAAAGATCTAAGGTAGAACTCAAAGGATCACCCGTGCATGGTGGCCGATCATGTATTTCCAAAGCTACCTTACTTGAAGGTGCTTCCTTTCCTGAAAAATTCGGGTAGCAAAAGTCTTGATTGAAGGCAGCAGCTTGCTTGCCTTCAAGTCTTTCTGAGCTTTATAGGAGGAATAACTTTTGTTTGAAATGTCACTTCTGGCTATAGTCTCCTTAAAGCTGCAATATGTAGTTTCCTGGACTTTTTTTTACATATATGCGAGTACAATTAATTGCTGCCCAGATCCCGTTACTCTGGATTGATAAACTATAGAAAACATTGAATTTCTTCCATTTAACTTGTATGTACCTGCTTCTTGGATCTACTTCTTTGGAATGATCCCATTAAAGTTAGTATGTTTTCAGGAAAATAGTATTTAATGATGCTTGTATAAATGGCTATAACTGTTCTAGTAAGCAATTTAAAAAGTGCTTATGGATGCCTCAACTGGTGCAAATTCTGTTAGAGGCTTTCCAGAAGAGGGTGCCAAAAATGTTAACATTGCTTGTGCTGCTGGCTGCCACTCAAGGATGTAACATGCAACCTGTCAGTCCAGATTGTTGGACCTGAGTGATTTGGAAAGCCATTTGAAGGTAAAGTCTTGGCTTCTGGGGTGAGCAAACGAGAGGCTTTCAGTATATCATAGAAAATGAGGGTTGGAAAGGACCTCAGGAGGTCACATCTAGTCCAGTCCCCTGCTCAAAGCAGGACCATCCCCAACTATATCATCCCAGCCAAGGTTTCGTCTAGCCAGATCTTAAAATCCTCTGAGGATGGAAATTCCACCACCTCTCCGAGTTCCCCTATTCCGGTACTTTTCTACCCTCCTCAAGAGAGAGTTTTTCCTGATATCCAACCTGAACTTCATTTGCTGCCACTGTAGGTTGTTGCTCCTTGTTCTATCATCTGCCCCCACTGAACAGTCTAGCTCCAAACGTGGCAGCGTTCTTTGTCACATTTTAGTTAGTTGAATGGAGTGAGGCAAGTGTGTGGTGTCTGAGGCTTGAAGGGGGGATTTATCACAGAACGGATAAGTGACTGATGAAATCTGCACGGCGTTGTTCATGGCTGTTTGAGGATCTTAAACTATGACATGCCATTCACTTATAAATACTGTTGTAACTGCATGCACTATTTCCCAGTCAATTTGTAGTTGGGCAACAGGGGACCTCAACGTATAATCTGTTATCAGTGTTAGGATATTATAATGGGAGAGACAAAGACAAGAGGATTAGATTCTTCCTTCTGTTAAAGAAATTTGTATTTTGTTAGGAAAAGAATCCCAAAGACTGCCTATTATTCTGATACCTGCAAGCAACTCTGGCTGATGTGCCCATGACCCCCTTGTGGTGTGAACTCATTGGATCCTGAAAGCTTTCAGGGTCAAATTTTAGTTCTGTTTTGGAGAAGAAGCTTTCTTAACAAGTACTTGGGAGCTGTAGCAAGTGGGACATGATTCTGTCTGCTTTGTGGGGCATTGTGCTGGAAATATAGGAGCATAGGCCTGGAAGGGGACCTCCTGAGATCAAGTCTAAAATTTGAAATCCAGGCTACTAGGTAAAGCTTTTATTGTCCTTGCTTTGAGAAGAAAGGTTGTAAACCTGGTGTCTCAGTCAGATTTGTGCTCTAGAAACCTCCCTCCTGCCTACCCTGGAGTCTTTTCAGTTGCATTTGGTTACATTTTTAGTTAGTTCTTGGGATAAAATGGTATTTAGTCTAAAAACTGCGATTCCACCCCAGACATGTCTGTATTTTGGCAATAGCTATGAAATGGTCCTTGTCCTTGGTTCTGCAAAGAACTCTGAAGAGCTTTTGTGGGGGTGGGAGAAAGTTGCTACATCTGCAGCATCTGAAACTATAATTTATCATGGAATTAATTTGAGTTATTTATAAAGATGTAAAATACAGGACAACCTGAAATAATTTTCAAAGTCACTTTTTTGACTTTGAGAACTGTAGGGCGGGGGAGAAGCTTGGGATTATGACAGTATTCTGAGTAATAACGTTTCCTCTTTTTTTTTTCTCTTTCAAGAGCCTTTTTAAAACACTGGGGTTATTGGAGTGGTCGAATTTTTCCTGGATTTGAGTGAGAAATTCAGAAGACTGAAGCCCAGGCTCACTGTCTACCTTTCACGGAGGCCCAGCCGTGAGAGGACAGAAGAAGGCACGTGGCGAATCATGACAGCTGACAAAGAAAAAGACAAAGACAAAGAGAAGGACAGAGACCGAGACCGGGACAAGGAGCGAGACAAAAGAGACAAAGTGAGAGAGAGCGAGAACTCGCGTCCTCGTCGGAGCTGTACTTTGGAAGGAGGCGCCAAGAATTATGCCGAGAGCGACCACAGTGAAGACGA
This sequence comes from Crocodylus siamensis, assembly GCF_052110815.1. Lineage (NCBI taxonomy): Eukaryota > Metazoa > Chordata > Crocodylia > Crocodylidae > Crocodylus > Crocodylus siamensis. Next base: position 9,167,327 of record NC_143406.1, on the reverse strand, counting down.
GGACAACGATAACAACAGTGCTACCACGGAGGAGTCTACAAAGAAAAATAAAAAGAAACCACCGAAGAAGAAATCTCGCTATGAGAGAACGGACAACGGTGAGATATCGTCCTTCATCACAGAGGATGACGTCGTCTACAGGCCTGGAGGTAAGGAGCTCTAAATACATGGTAGTTCGGGCTGTAGTTGCATAGCTGCTTACCATGTCTCTGCTGCAGTGTACGTGGTGGTCCTAGAGGGGAGGGTGTGCAGTCTCCAGTGGACACAGGCAAACTTTCTTGTCGCATGCTTTCCATCTCTCTCACAATTCTGATTGGGGGTGAACTTAAGTCCTATTCTTAAGAAAAAGACCCCTTTTCCTTACCATTATGTTGTCTTATTCTGCGTCGGTGCTCTCTTTGCTTTTCCCATCTTTTTTTTTTTTCTTTTGCATCCTCAGTTCACATCTCCATTCCTTCTTGGCTGTCCTTTCCATCCAATTCCTTCTACTCCCGTCTGTAACTGGCCACAATCCAAAATGTCAGGCTTGCAAAGGGAGTTAAGATTCGCTTTGGCCTGGCCTCACTATAGTGGAATACATTATTCTGCAGTCATGCTCCTTGTGGGTACTGTTCTTGAACAAAGGTGGCTTCAGTTCCAGAAAGTTCAGCCTGCATTGTAGACGAATTAATTACTCCCAGCGCTCCTTCCATGAAGACTGGCCTTGAGCTGTGTGCCTTGGGAGTCTGTTATGGGACTGCCAGGCTCCATGCCGCAGCTTCAGAGAGGGGACGAGAAATTTTGATGGCTTCTCCAACTGTGGTTCTATGGGCTTCCAGCTTCCCTGCTCTGGAGCTGGGAGCTAAGCCCCAGCTGAGTTGGCAATATGTAAGCACTCCTTTGAGAGACATGAGATCACTTGCCAGAGTCTGTGACTTGAGTCCAATTACTGCTGCTCATATTACTTGCTTTTAAAGCTCCATTGTCAGCTTCACAAGCCATCTTCACGGGAGGAGGTGTTTATAGCTGAGGCTGCTCTAGGCAGTGAACTGCAAGTCAAGGGATCTGGGAGCCTAGTCCTCATAATGCCATTGGCTTGTTTTCCTGACAGACTTGATCACATGATATTTCATGCAGTTTACCCGTTGATTAAAGCAAGTCATATGTGCTGGCCTTCCCAGAGCTCTCTGGTTTTCAATGAAAGGCTGTATATTCTCACTATAAATATTTGTTCCATGTGCAAACATTGGTATCTTATCAAGGTTGTTTCAGGGCACAATAGAGGGGGGGTACGTTTCATTGTACCCTGGGTATCTTTTGATGTGCTAGTTATGTGAAACCCTGCAGTGATTAAACTAAGTTTGCTTTTTTCAGGGTTTAATTTTTTTTCAAAAATTAGCCCTCCCTGAGGACCCTGTCACGCTGTGCCCATTGTCAGTTGACCACTACACAGTGATATTCCCCAGGAAAGTGGTTTGTGTTGGCTGGGTTTTTTTTCTTCTGGTTGCCGTCTTCATTTTGAATAATAATTTTTATTTGGGGGTAAAAGAATTGTGCAATCTTGATTGCATGGGTAATTGCAGTTGTTTGTTTCACCATAAGGGGTATTTATTCTTGTCTCTGCTCTCAAAAGGATTAGCTTCGGGGCTCCACTATTTTTATCCTGCTCTTCTGTAAAATCGGCAGCATGCTATAGTAACACTGCTGGAGCAAAACAGAAACTGACTCCAAAGGAAAACAGTGGAAGCTAGTGGTGGGAAGCCTGTGTAATTTTCTAATGGTCTGTTGCATTTCTAGAGTACTAAAACTTTATGTGGAAGCTGGTGAAACAGCTGTAAATAGTGTAAAATGTTGGTACTTTTTTTTCTAACCTGTCAGTCATCTGTTTCTTTTGGTTGCTGCAGTGAGTGTGGCCATTTGGGCTGTGCGAAGCTTTGGTCCCCGATTTGGTTCGGCTGAGATTCTGTCCGTTTTGGTGGTCGAATCTCTGAATCCGAATCGAATCAGAGGACCCTTTAATCTCTCTAAATTGAATTGCAGCCCTCTGAATCGATTTGGCGATTCCGACATAAACACAGCTTTAAATGTTTTTTCTACATACCTCTAGGTAGCAGGGGCTTGTGAGTGCTCTGGTGCTTGGGAGCGTGGAGTGTCCCATGGAAGCGCAGGGGGCTCCCCAGTGCGCTTGGCAGCAGACCTGGAAGTGGACCAGAAGCACTTCCAGTTCTGCTGGGAAGTGTGCAGGGGGGCTTTCTGCACTGTGCACCCACTCCCCCCCCAGCTCGACTGGTGCCTTCTGGGTCTGGGGGTGCTCCCAGGGTCCCCCTACAGCCAATCACTGAGCTGGGGTGGGGCGGGACAGCCCTCTCCCCAGCAGCCCCAGAAGTGGACCAGAAATACTTCCAGTTCACTTCCAGGTTCTCTGTCAAGCACATGGAGGGCCCCTCCACGCTCCTGTGGGATGCTCCGTGCGCCCCAGGATTGCAGCATTCGCAAGCTGTGCTGGAACCTCAAGGTATGTAGAAAAAACATTTAAAGCTGCGTCTGTCTGAATTGCTGATTCTCCGAATCGCCATCGAATCTTCAGAATCAATGAATCGGATCACTGTCCCTGATTTGGGCCGAATCAGAATCGAAAAGTGCCCTCTTCACACGCCCCTAGTGACCAACTCCCAGATGAGTGGGGTGTGATGTGTTTTTTTTGCCTTGTGTATAGTCGAGTTAAAGGGTTTAAATAATGGTAGGTTCTTTTGGAAGTAAAGTTTTAAGTTGTTTTTCTTTTCTTTTCTCTTCTATACAAACAAAAAATAATCTTTTTTTTATATAGATGCATCAACTTATCTCCAAGGAGCACACCTCAGACATGCCAAATTGAAAATATTTATGACACTGTTTGCTTCTCAATAGTCAGGACTTTAAATTAGGAAATATTTGACCAGTGGAGGAGCAAGAACAGGGAATCCACAGAATTCAGCTTTGGGGTAGCTTAACTCCAGTGGATTGGGAACACTTATGGTATATTAAGCACAGCTTTTGTGTGGGTTTTGTGGTGAAGTGCTTTAATGCACTGGCTTTTCATTGCTGAGTGACCTGGCTTAAAATGGAGGTAGAAAATCAGTTTGTTTTGTCGTCTTAGTAGTTCATATAATAGAACTGGGAAAAAATAGGACACTCACTATAGGTGCCCTCCACTGAAAGTATCAGTAATAGTCTGATTTTGGGTAGACATGTTTTGGCAGGAAAGCAGAATTTAGTACAAAAATGCCTGCGTTGTGTCTGGGTCCAGTGATCATCAATCTGATTTTCTGACTAATTCTCAAAAAGAAAGTGCTTTATACTCTGCCTGCTGGTGAGGGTGCGGGGGAGCAGGCATAGGGGAAGAGGAAGTTGCTGGCAAACAAGCTTCCTTTGAATTTTTTAGGCTGACAGTTTTAAATAGCTCCTTTTAGACGCAAGTCCCAAGCCATATACACACAACTGTTAGTTTTGTGTATGCATCCTGCATATTCTATAAATATTTGTTGCGCTCCCTTAAACAGCTGCTGCTTGCAGCCGCTATTGACGTATAAAGTTGTAGCTTTTGAACAGGGGACTCCAGGATCATCCACCAGTTATAAGGGTCTTTTTCCATTCTAGTGCAGGAGGATTTTTTTATATCCGGTTTTAGCGCCTGTGGCTTTCAAAGGAAGTTTTCTTTCTTTTTTTTTTTTTTTTTAATTTCAGAAAAGCCATAGGAATGTAATGAATTTAGGAAAAGCATTATTTTGAACTCGCACCTCAGTATTCACCAGAGAATCCACACCGGAGCAAGAAGCCTATAAAGGCTGTGAATGTGGGAAAAGCATCAGCGATTGCTCATGCTTTATACGCTGCAGGAGAATCTACTTGGAAGAGAAATCTTATTTATGTTTGGCATGTAGCAAAAGCTTCAGTTAGGGCTTGTACCTTCTTATTCACCAGAGATCACACAGTGGGGAGAAATGCTATTTATGTACCAAGTGTGGGAAAAGCTTCAATCATGGCACAGACCTTTTTGAATCATCAGAGAACCCACACGCAGTGAGACCCGTCAGCTCTGGCCAAGCATCAGTCAGACCTTATTAGCCACCTGGGAGCACACATGGTTGACAATGTCGGAGAACAGTCTGCTCATACAAATAAAGAAACCGCACTTAATTGAACATTATTTTGGGAGGTGGCTGTTGGAAAACAAGTTCTAAGGGAGTTTGGGTGCTTGGGACAGCAATTACATTTAGATTGTGATTATCTGGAAAAAGCTGCATGGTGTGGCAAAAGGTGCGGAGTCAGGGAAACCACCTTGCAGCGGAAGCGGTCTCCACCATGTCAGTGTGGGCAAGTTAACTGAAACCCTTTATGCCCATTGTCTCTGTAGGATAAGTGCTGTACCAGCCAACCTTCCAGGGAGGTTATGAAGATTATTTTGGTTGCTCTTGCTCTGAGATTACTTGATGAAAGGCGACCTAGAAGAATGTAGCTGTAAGATTACATAAGAGATTATTCTGGTTTTGTAATGTGAATAGCGTAAGTTGAACAGAGTCTGCTTTTCAGTAATTAAAATAAAACACAGTTCCTAATGATTACATTCTGGTGACTTGTCTTTTTTACCCCTTTGGTCATTTCTCTCTGTCTCTCTTGTTTGCTTCAGTGACATTTTTGGATAGCAGTAAAAAATCAGACCACTAGAAATCCCCTTCCTGAAGAGGCATGAGCTTAGCTACCCTCTTCAAAGCTGATTAGCCGTCTGCAAGATATTATAAATAACGTCTTAACTGGATTGTCACATCTTAAATGGTATATTTCCAGCGCTTACTGTATGGTCACAAAGAAGGTTAAGTGCAAATTCAGATTTTATTTGGTAGCTTCTGATTTGCATAAGAGTTGAACAGAGTTGGGCAAATTCATAGGCGTTTGGGTTGGTTGTGGCAATTGCACTGTTGTATTGTGCCGCCTTGCCCAGTGAAAGGTGTTGAGCTGCCTTGCACTTACAGGATAGAAGCAGACGCCGGCAGTTATGGCACAACAGCTACACTGTAGTATGTCTGTGAATAAACCTCACAGTAACTCATTTGGGTGCCCACACCCTTCCACAGTAAGCAGTGCATCACAGGGGTATCAATTACTTGGGTGACCTCTTTTAATGTGCATCTTCAAACTTAAACCTCCTGTTAGTCGCTTTTCAGGAAAGCAGTTTAATTTTGTTTTATCCGAGGTCAGCTCTGATCAGTGTAGGTGAAGATCCCATTGCTCTTATTCTATTCTCCTGGCAGTTAGTTCCTGTGTCTTTGGCCAACACTTCTTCCAAAATCAACCTTGCTGCTGTTCAGGACTCTTATCAACCTATTTGTTTTTCTGTCATCTTACCCCAGAAGTAGTTGCATTTCACTGGTGGCAGGCAGAAATAATTAACTTTTATTGTTGGGAAGAAAGGGATTATATAAGTGTATAGCTTATTGTTGAGTATTTGAATGAACACATCTATACTTGATCTTGACTAGAGCATTTCTATATTCAAGTGCTGCTGCTTGAGTCTGAATGTGATGTTTAGCCTTTGTGTTTTGTTCGAAAATACACAAGTCCATACTACAAACTTGTTTGACCTTGTTGTATTTTCTCCCCTTTCCCTGTCTAATTTACTTTCTCTTATTTCCTGGCAGCTATTACCCTGTTTTTTGTTGAAATGACTGTTATGGTAACAAAATGATTTATTGCAGAGAGTGCATCCAGGTTTGCTTACAGGCTTCTTCACCGTGGGCTATTGGTGGTACAAGTTGACTTGATCGGGGTTGGAAAATTATGTATTTATTTTTTGTTTCCTTCATATCCATGTAAAAGGTTTATATTTCATTTTCTTTCATTTCTAGCACAGATTGAGTCCAGCTAGATGAGACATCTACCTAGACATAGATAGCCATGTTCTAACAGGGTTGACTTTCCCATACGGTTTGCATCGACATGCAATATGGTTAACACATGGTTCCTATTTGTGTGGGTGTAATTTGTTTAAAACTCAGAGTTTAACAGCTCTGCTTGCATGATTGGCAGACTGTAAGCAGCTTCAAACATTGATTTTTTTTTTTTGCTATGTGGGCCAGACCTCCTCACTCGTTACTTTGGTTAGTCGGCCAGTCTTAACTCTTGGTTTTTCTGCTGGAGGACATCCCAAAGTTCATTACGTCATGAGGAAAAACACATGCTGTCTTTTGTATTGGCCATCAGCAGCTGGCACTTTATAGGGCAGCTCCCCAGATTTGTTTGTTCTTTTTCCCGTGTTTCGGTGCTTCAGACTGTTTGGCAATACACTGGGTGCGGAAAGACAAGCCCAACCCTGGGTATGGAGAGGCAATAGGGCTGTGTGCATATGTTGAACTTCATTTGGCAGTTTACCTAAGTATATATAGCAGTTTACTATCTTGTTTGTTGAGAGAACGGAACAGAAAAGCAGCTGCTAGCTTGTACCAGCTGCCCTTTTTTTCTTAGAAGGGGGTAGATGCCTACTGGGCTTATTTGTATCCAGTCTGTCATCATGTGTATTGCCTCAGTAAGTTCATAAGCAAAGAAAGTCATAGGTTTAAGTGGGCCATGTTAGGTTTTGGGGTTTTTTTCTTGAAGAATTTGAAGCTGCAGTTGATATATAATGTGATATTCCTGATTTTGCTATAGGTAAAAGAGGGCACCGTGTGATGGAAAACAAGTAGTTGGATGGTATACCCTTCACCTGAGTGTGAAAGTCTGGCAACTTCTTATTTAGCTGCTTGTTTCCAGAGGGCACAGACATAAAAGAACACTGAAAAGATATTAAAAATAGCCATGCTGCTCTTCTGGACTTGTGGCTGAGGGGGTGGAGCACATGACACGTTCGCAGTATAATAAATTGGCTTTACCATGTAGTCAAAGTGGAGCAGACGCATCATGCAGAGCCCTACTGCATAGTAAATCTTTCAAGTCCATGGTAAAGTTACCATTTGAAAAATGTGAAGTAACTGTACTATGTGGGGGTGTTACTGTGCACTAGGCCTGGTGTCTGCTTCTAGGAAGTTCCATTGGGTGTGTCTACATGTTCAGTTAATGCAGCTGAATAAACTCTGGTGCAGTTTGTGCTGGAGTTTATTGTGCTGCATTTGCACATGCACCCAGGCAGTTGAGCCAGGTTGGAACAGTTGCGGCTGATGGGGGATACGGGGGTTAGCCTGCCAGCCCGGGGCTGCTCTGACCTGGCTCAACATGCTGCAGAGAGGCTGGCTGGGGCACGAGGGTGCTTCAGTGTGGGGCTAGCCAGCAGGCAGCAGTGGAGCACACTCATGCCCCAGCCACCCCTGTCAGTGTCTGCATGTGCGCTGCGCCGGAGTAAATAATGCCACTATAGGATAGTGCTTGTGTGCGGCAGTGCTATACTACAGTGGAGTTAATTAGTTAACTCCATCCTAACAGCACCGTGTAGATGGTGATGTTTTACCGCAGGGCTAATTAGTCTCCTTGCGGTAAACAAACCCATTCAATGTTACCGATCCAGAGTGAATTACTGCATGGTAGTGGTTACATGCCTGCATGTGTGTTCTTCAGCTTTCTAATTAATCTTCCTCCGGTCTCTGGACAGATGACCTCGGCACGTGCGTGGCTTTGGGTGGAAAGGGATCAGGGTTCTAACCAAATCAGGTTGCAGAAGTTGTTGATTAAAGTTTGTGGCTCCAGTTGCAAGTGGAAGGCCTCTTTACCTCTAAAGGTTTGTGGATGTTTTTCCAGCTTTTGAATGGGCCTCTTAACTGAACACATTTTATACGCCTGTCTTGATAAACAGAAGAATCCCAAAAGCATCCCTTTTCTCACTTGGAAGGTCAAAAGGGAATGCTGCTTTTAGAAAAACCTGGTGCCTGACAAGGAAGAGTTTTTTTTTCTCTGACTGGGTTGTAGCCATGTTATGAGTATAAGAATTTGGTTGGAATATGATGGTCCATTTAGACCCATCAACAGAAAAACAAATTATTCTGTATATCACTTGGAAATGAGGGCAGTGTTTTGCTGTAGCTATCCAGAAACATTTAAAAGGATCTATAAGGATTAAAAGGATTTGTAAGGATCCATTCCAGCAATGACATCAGGAACTACATAAACAGCAAATGCAGCAGAAGAACTGCAGGCATGGTAACAGAGGTGGTAAATGTGTTTCTACAGGAAGAATAACACCTTTGGCCACTCTCTGTTATCTTTGAGGACATTGTGGTCATTTGGGTTGCATTAGCTCAGATCTTGTGCTAGGAGATGTCACTGTTGGTAGGTGTTCCTAGAATAATCCAAAATCTGAATTCCAGATTGAAGAGATGCTAAATGAAATACCATTTTTAGCATAATCAGGGATGTAGTAGTGCAACACTTGGTATAAATTGTGTAGGTAAGAATACAGACTGCTAAATGACTCCCTGCTGATCCCATGAGAATCAGTAAAATATAATCCAAGGAAAGTTGCAGCTTGAATAGACAACTGTGGTCTGGTTGATTTGAGGCATCTCTCTCTCAACCAGAGCTCTACCAGTTCCGCAGCTCGGCATCATAGTTCTAATATCAGAAAACAGGTTTCAGACATCATAAATGTCCTAACATCTTACTGACCATAATGGGCAGGAGCCTGTTTTTCATATTTCCTGAGAAACAACAGAGTCTTGGGCCCTTAGCTAGCCTTGGCTTGCACCTTGCAAGAACGGACCTGCTTGCAATTCATGGTGGCCCGTGAAACCTCATGGATGATGTTTATGGCATTGGAAGGCAGGTCTTCCTTGATCTTGTTATGAGAGAAGGTAACCTGAGTGGAACATTTTGAGTGCTACTGCCTCTGAGGATATAGGTGACGTTAGTTAAGGAATGAGATCTAACAAAAGAAATTTAAGCGCTGTTTAAGAGGAAGCATTACCCCTTAAGCTATTGTCTGGGCAGGCATTGGACGACCAGAGAGATGCTGAATTAACAGGTCAGAAAAGTACTCTTGTGAAATACTGCCGCAAGGTTGTCACTAGATGCGTCACAGCAAGATCTTACAGATTTTCCACTTTGATATATTCTGTGATTATAGTTTATGTGGTCATTTTTCAAAGCAAGCCTTATGAAATAGCCTGCGGTCCACTCTGGCTTGCTCTGGGAGCCTGGAGGTGTTGGCTTATTGCACTGGTCCAGTGAGAAAACAACAGAAGATGGCTGGTCAGCTTTTGTTTGCATTTCTAGGCTTGGCTGTAATGTCTGTCCGCTGGACTGCATCAAATAGAATTCCAGTCGCAGTGGAACCCGAATTATATTTACCGAGCGTCTAATTGGACTGAGATTTCCTGCAGTTATGTTAAAATCCACTGCCCTTTTGCTTAGCAAGCAAGCATTTGAACTCCCAAACTCCCGAGGTTTAGCTTTTGCTGGCTCAATTAATTGTTAAATGTTCCCTTTATTATAATTATAGATAGATGCTTTGCCTTGTTGTAACTGAGGAAATTGCTGAAACAGTTGTTTTAATCTGAATTCCTCTATCAGTTTTATAAAAACTCTTAATAAAAAAAAAAGAAGGGGAGGGGGAAGGGAGAGGAAGCAGTTTGCTTTTGAAGTGGGCTAGCAGTATCCGAGTTGGAGAACATTAGTGAAATTGAAATGCAGGAATTTGGCACTTGCCCTGACAGTGATTGGCTTGCATTTGACATTGACCCATGTGTTTGTCATTTTTCCAGATATTGCCTTCTATTTATTTTGACACCCTCACCAGCTGAGAGGCAGGCATGCCAGAATTAAAATTATATATATATATATGTACACACGCACACATGCTCGTTCTCGCTCTCTCATATATACTCTCATTTTCTAGGAAATTTAACTTGCTTTTCAGTAATTTTTTTTGGGGGGGAGGGGAGGACTCCCTGTGCTGAGAATTTAAATGCTAGTTTCTTTGCTGAGTCATCTGCATAAAATGCAGTGGGATTTATCATCCCATAAGGAGCTATAAGTGTACCTTCAGAAGCACTTAGACTTGCAGGCAGACTTCTCCCTTCCAGTTTAGGCTGCGTTGCCCTGATCCTTCTTGGGGATCTGCATGGGTGAACGCTTAGGTCAGCCCAGATTTCTTTGCGAGATTAGCACTTTAATCTACATATGTTCTAACCCCATCTGCTCTCCCTACTCTTCATGTGTCACCTCTGTTACTGAAATAGTAATATAACTTCTAAAGAGTTTGCAGTTTAGTATCACATCTTCAGTTGCTGTGAATTATAAACTTCAGAAACCACAGCTGCTTGGGAGTTGACAAGCATTTCCTTTATTTTTCAGATGTATACCAGTGCACCTTTAATCGCTTTGAAGCACATGAACAATCAAAATCATCATCATAAAAAAAATCAAACAAGCCCCCTCTCAAAGCATTCTCCTCCCCATTACCACTTGAGATTTTCTATTTTAAGAGACCATCATAAGGACAACCCTGTCTCAGTTAAAACCCTTTTCTGTTGATCCACCCTTTTTAATAATGCAGAAGAGAGGGAGAGAGGGTCTGGGTAAACAGCCAAGCCTTGCAGCAAGCCAAGAAGGTCAACAAACTGTACAAAGGCAGCCCAGAAGGTTTCTCCTTGAACTGGATTGAAGCACGTAGAGATCGCTGGCATTTCCAAGCCCTGTTAAGTTTGGGCTGCTTAAATGATTTACCACTGGAGCTTTTCATAGGTAGCAGTTGTTTGTAATTTCCTTTTCATTTTCAAGACTTGAAATGTTATGAGAAATGTGTTAATATAGGTGACTAGGTGAGCAATCCTAAGGCTTCAAAATAATTTGAATCAAGGGACAGAATGCATTGGCAATTCATAGGTATATGGTGCAGGCTTTCATGTTTCTTTTCAGAGGGCATTGATTCCTACCCTGCCTTCATGTTTTAATTGAATATAGACAGCAAACTGCTTGTTAGACTTGTTTACTTACGAACCTCTTTTGCAAGGAGGAGCACTGTGGTGCTATTTCTGTATGGCCCATTAATATAAAGAGAATGAAAACTGCATTTCCAACTTCTGAAGTTGGGTTTGTTTTGTTTTCCATCTAAATTCATTGGGCATTGTTTTCCCTCTTTTCTGTATGTGGGGCAGCTGTTAATGCTTGACAGATGGAGTCCCACTTAAGGCTGATCAATAGAGGTTGATCCAACAAACAGTTTTGTATTTGTTTTTGCTTTGCTATCTGTGCGGATCCTCAGACTGGGTAATATAGAGGGGGAGAAGCAGGGGAGGGAAGACATTGGGAATTTGTAGGGAAAGAGGGTTAATGTTAATCTAATGTGTCATTTCTCATACTGTCCCTTGTACATTAATCTGTAGAATTGGGAGAGTGCTTGATGGGTTTCTCATAGCAAATGAGCCCTGCACAAGTGCGGCGTTTTAGATGAGGTGATCGCTCTGTGTGGGCATTCGTCCCCTTTCAGGCGTCTTCATCCCTGCATGTCTTATCACAACAAATCAAGAAGATGTTCCATCATTGACTGTTATAATGAAACCTTATTAAAAATCATCTCTGTGCTGCAAGTTCTGTGCATGTGTGGTGCGTACACCAAAAAAGCTTAGACTCCTAAAAATAAAATATCCTGTCAAACTAAGGCATTTTGAGTTTTTGCAAGGTCTGTAGGGTGAAGTTTCACATTAAGACCTTATTGATACGTTTTTGGTACATGGCAGCAGCAGTAGATATAATTGAAAAGCCATGGTTTAATTACCATAGGTACTCATGGTGCACAGATACCAGGGGCTTTGCAAATTGCATTAGGGAATTACTTTTGCAGCTGATGAACATAGGAAGATTGCAACTCCTACTCAGAATAACACTTATTAATGTGGAATATAGCACGCCATTATAAAACTGGGCAAATGGAAATGTGAGGTAGAAATGCTACTGGGATTGAGTTTGAATCATTGTTCCAAGGGTGGGAGGGAAAATCTCTGGGCATTTTTTGTGGAATGGAGCTGCTGAATTGCTTTTGTAGTTGCTGTGCTTGATGGCCTTGAAGATTTGTACTTCACTTTTAAGCCTTAATAGAAAGTTGCACCTGTTTTGGTCAGCACATCATTCTGAAGTTTTGTGGGGGGAGAAGGCATTTCTTCTCTGTAAATGGAGTTAACTGGAGACAGTCCTGCAGTTCAGCTTCAGAATGCAGGTTTTGGAGAAGCCATGGTTTTTCAGCATTTCAAGAAAAAAAGATGACAAAGTGTTGGGTGTTGATTGTAAACATTCCCCTACACTTACAACTCAGATACAATCCTGGAAGTGCATGAGAACTAATGAGTGAAACAGGCTATAATTAGTGAAACTGCTACTCTATTTTCAGTGTCCAAATGGAGTGTGAAATGCTAGAGGTAAATACAGCTTAAATGGTGAAAAGGAATTTATTTAAAAAACGTTCACATCTCAATGGTGTCTGCTCAGTTGGTTAACACTGGCAAGATAAAATTGAAATGAACTGAATGGCATACCTTGTTCTATAACCTAGATGAATGCTACTGGTCAGAAGACTGGGTGAATGTGTTCACCTTTCTTCCTTAACAAAAATTAAAAAAAAATTGCACCAAACTAAGGATAAGCAAGGGTGGGGTGTTTATGTGATCATGAAAGAGGCAGCCTCAGTCCATCTGTCTGTCCAACCCTCCTATTGAGCGAAGTGACAGCATTTTGTCAGCTATCAGCCAGAGACATTTCTTTGTCCAGTCTTCCTTTTCCCTTCAGAGGCCAAGGCGTTATGGATGCTTTCCTTTTACCTTTTGCTTCTGGTACTCTGTTGTGGGAGGATTTCAGACCAGAAACCCTTCCATTCTCGATCACTCGGGTCTAGAAAATCTGTGTTCATCTCATCCCAGCATCCTAGGGTTTGTTTTTGATTGGTAAGGTCTTCTATTCCTTTCTAAACAAAGATGTCTTGTATTGCCTGCTATTTCCATTGAGATGTTTGTTGCTTATTTCCAGCAAGGTAATGCTCATCTTTATTGTAAGTATGGTAATCCTTGTTTTATGTTCCGTACTGTAGGAAAGTAGGCACATGTCTTGGCAGGTGTCTAGGATATTAAGAATTTTTTTCTTTAAAAAAAAAAAGAAGAAGCAAAACAAAAAACAAAGGCATCATGTTGAAATGCACTTCTGCTATAAGATCAGCTTTACAGCAGCTGCACTAATTTGTTCTTTATAAAAAAAAAAAATCTCAAAGCCATTTACAATTTAAACAATAGCAAAATCTCCCATTTCATTTTGGAGAATAAGTGTAGCACTCAGGTTTTTAGATACAAATACCTTGTTTAAAACTACTAGGATTGATTATACAAATGGCAGGTGGATGGCTATCAAATTGCAAGCCAACAGGGAGAGTAACAGCCAGGCTTCCTCACCATAAATGTCTGTATTTGCAGCACAGTGAGCTTTGAAGAGACAGAGAATGCAGCTATTTTAAACACAGAATAATGTGGAAATCTTCCCGATCAGAGATTTCAAATCACTGAAGTGATGCATTCATTTAGTTCTTTACTCCAAAACACCTGTTTCTGCTCAGAGCTGCTCCAGCAATTGAGAAGATAGGTTACTCTTTATCTGCTTGCCTAATCAAGTAGCTACATCTATCAGCTGTTCAAACTGGGAAGTTTTTATTATAAAAGCTGCATTGATGTCATAGGTGGTTTTGAAGATCTTAAAATGCTTTACAGATAAACTGTATTCATCCTCTGAGGTAGAATAATACCCCTTACTTTTAAACTGGACAGGGAAGCATGTAAGATTTGTTGGAGTGTGTGCTCCACTTGGGGCATGGGACCTAGAAGTTTCAAGTCCCTCTTCTGTCCTTATGTGCGGGTTCACATAATAAACCACAAAGATGTAAAGGAGAGTCCTTATCTGCTGATTAAAATTTAAAAAGCATGGCAAATACTTTATTTACAAAATGATTAAGTGACTTTCTTAAAGGCATTTTGGTGTTTCTGGTCAGTAAAATTCAAAATACCCATCTGTAGTTTCTCCTGTTGGCAATGACTGAATATTCAGTAGATTGTCGAGTCTGACCCCCCTGCCCTGGGCAGGAATGAGTGCTGGGGTCAGACAACCCCAGCCAGGTGCAAGAGTAGCCTCCTCTTAAAGACCCCCAAGGTAGGGGAGAGCACCACCTCTCTTGAAAGCCCATTCCAGATTCTGGCAGCCCTTACCGTAAAGAAGATCTTCCTGATGTCTGCTCTCCGTCAGTTTGTGGCCGTTGTTCCTTGTTACTCCAAGGGGTGCCCTGATAAACAGAGCATCTCCTGTTCCTTGCTGCTGTCTCCCAGCGCAGTTGTAGGCAGCCGCAAGATCACCTCTCAGCCTTCTCTTGCAGAGGCTGACGAGATCCAGGGTCCTCAATGTCTCCTTATAGGGCTTTGTCCGCAGGCCCCCAACCATGAGAGTGGCCCTCCTCTGAACCCTCCTGAGGTTATCCACATCCCTCTTTGAAGTGTAGCGCCCAAAACTGGATGCAGTACTCCAACTACGGCTTGGCTAATGCCGTATAAAGGGGAAGTATCACCTCCTTGGACCTGTTTTGTCATGCACCGTCTAATACATGATCAAGTGCAGTTGTCTTTACTGATTGCTTCATCACATTGACAACTCATGTTCATCGTGGTGTCAGCAATGACTCCCAAGATCTGCTTCCACTGCTGTGCTGCTGAGAAGGTCATCCCCCAGCCTGTAAACGTGCTGGTGATTCCTTCTCCCCAAGTGCAGCACCTTGCACTTGTCCTTGAACTGCATCCTATTCTGTACTGCCCACTTCTCCAGCCTGTCCAGATCCGCCTGGATTCGTTCCCTACTCTCTAGTGTGTTAACTTTACCCCATCATTTGGTATCATTTGCGAATTTGGACTGAGTGCTTTACACTCCCTCATCCAAGTCACTGATGAAGTCATTGAACAGCACAAGTCCAAGGACCAAGTCTTGTGGGACTCCACTGCTCACGTCTTTCCAGGTTGATACCGACCCATCCACCATCACTCTCTGGGTGTGACCCCCGAGTCAATTTGCGACCCACCTAACCGTGTAATCATCTACGTCACAGCCACTCAGTTTATCTGTGAGACGAGGATGAGATACCGTATTGAAGGCCTTCTTTAAAATCCAAGTAGATGACATCTACCTCAGTTCCTGCATCTAAGCATTTTGTGACCTGGTCATAAAAAGAAACAAGGTTAGTTGGGCAGGATCTACCTGTTATGAATCTGTGCTGGTTGCCCTTCAGCATTGCTTTCCCTGCTAGACTCCCACAAATGTGATCCTTAATTTTTTCAAAGGTTTTCCTGAGGGTAGAGATGAGACTAACCGGTGTATAGTTATCCAGATCCTCCTACCTCCCCTTCTTGAAAATAGGGACCACGTTGGCCCTTTTCCAGTCCTCTGGGACCTGACCTGAGCACCATGTGTGCTCAAACAGCTGTGCCAGTGGCTCTGCTATGACACTGGCCAATTCCTTCAGCACCCTTGGATGAAATTTGTCTGGGCCTGCTGACTTAAATGCATCCAGCCCCTCCGAGTGTCTCTCACTAAGTCAGTGCTAACAGTTGGTAGGCTAGTTTCCCTTTTTTGCCTGTCTGTGGGCCAACTGGGAGATATGTCCTGATCTGTGTTCAGGAATACAGAGGCAAAAAACTCCTTGTCCCCCCCACCCATCTGTCACTAATTGTCCTAGTTCATCCTGTAGGGGTCCTATGCTACCCCGTGCCTTCTTTTAACTCCCTATATATCTGCAGAAGGACTTTTTGTTGTCTTCAATTTTTGTTGCCAGCCTAAGTTCCATTTCTGCTTTGGTCTTTCTGACTGCCTCCCTGCAAGTGCGGGCCAAGTAGGTGTACTCCACCTTGGTAGCTACTCCCCGCTTCCACAGCCCGTGTGCCTCTCTTTTTTTGCCCCTAGGCTTTCCTGGATTTCCCTGTTCAGCCAGGAGGGTTTCTTGGCCCCATTGCCCCCTTTCCTGCGCAACAGGATTGTCTCCTTTTGTGCCTGTAGGATTGCTCCCTTTAGGAATGACTGCCCTTCCTGGATTCCCATCTCTCCAATGTTTATTTCTATAGCAATATGCTTGATATCTTGGATAAGTCCTGCGTATCCCATGTTTCCTCCATGGAAACCTATTTGTATTTTCACACTTGGAGAAAGCTAGAGACTCTGCTAGAACACTCTCCTGAAGTTGCACCGTTGCACATTTTATTGTCAGAGCACTTTTCATCCAGAAAAGATCCTAAAGCACTTTATAAGCCGTGGCCATAAAGAATCATTCAAAGTCGGCTCCTTTTGGTGCGGGCGAATCATAGCCAGGTAGATGTTTGGAAAGTAGCATATTTTACAACACTGGGAAGGGAGTTTTGGCTGACAGTTTTGGAGCAAATGCCTGCTGTCTCTTATGAAATGCTTACAGAGTCTTTGCTATCTATGTAAATCAGAAAGAACTGTTTTTTGGGGTTTTTTTAAGGCCACACATACCGTAAGTTTTATCTGAAGGAAGAGATGTTGAGTCAGGCCAGCTCTTACATTGTTTGAAAGTTAAACGAGGTTTCAAGGTAATTATACACATTTAGCCCTACTATCCCTGACTTCACTTTTTATTTAAACACAAAATCAAACCTAAATAACCTTTTGCTGTGCATTTAGTGACTGAGCATGTTGAACATCTATTGATTTTTGTCTGTCTTTTTGCAGCAGCTGAGTTGCTTTTTGTAGGAAAATCAGAGGTGTGCGTCAGAGCTGTAAACCAAATACTACTTTAAATTTTGTGTTAGCCTTGCAGGGGGAGTCCTATGAAATATTGTGGGCATGCATAGCAAGTGTAGAAAAAAATAATTGGTGTGGGAAATCATGTAGCTTGATGCTTGAACTGCAGAACAGTTGCTTTTATAAAATTGGGAGCTGCAGACTACAATTAACTGTCATTAATTTTGTTGAATAGAAATATGTTCAATTTATTGTACAATCAGGAGCCAGGCTTGAATGAGTTTCAATAGATGAAATCTAAATTATACTGACAGTCCATTAAACAGCAGCAGAAACCTTTAAAGAAAATGGATTCACTATGATACCAGTTTATAATAAAATCATTTGCCAAATAAGAAGTACAGCCTAGGCGTCATGAATACTCCTGTGTGTTTCAAGTGAACACTGCAAATTGGTTGAACCATTTATTGAAGAACAGGGCTCAAGCACATTGTTTTCTGACAAGGAGCCAACAGTGTTGCTTGAAATCTGCTCAGCAGGAAGTGACACTAAAAGATCAGACTAGCAATTTGTTTGTTGTCAGCCATATGGGGAAAAGAGGTAACTTTTATACCTCCCTACCTGTCATTGGTGATATTTTTTCCCTTGAAAGCCATGCATATAATATTCCCAGCGCATTCCTCTCTTTGTATGTGTTTCTTAAACCTTGGTTATTAAAGCAGCATACTGTTTGTAGCGGCTGTAGTTAAAGGTCTGTTGGTGTTTCCATTTTCAGCAGATTGATAAGTCAGCCTTATTTGGAGAGAGGGCAAGATTCACTGAGCATGGAGAGACTAAATTTTTTTGGATCACTTGAAAGGTACTGTATTGTAATACTAGCCTCTGCTCAGTCTGTATTTTCTGGTATATAGAATGTGTTTTTCCTTCTTGCTACACAATAAAACTGATTTTAAGAAGAGGGAAAAGGCAGCGCATTTTGAAGGCAGTGTCACTTGATTGTGAACTTGCCTCCAGCAGATGTTTGTGTCCTCTTCCTCATAATTATTTTATTGTGCTGGGTGCATTCATTGTGTGTGTGAATATAGTCCTTACCCCAGAAGTGAAGTCCCTATTAATAAAAACCACTCTGTTTACTTGCCTGTTTTAAATAATATGCAAGTCTGCTCTAATGGTGAAATGGTAGCTTTGATTTCCAGGGCTTCTCTGAAGACTCTGTCCTTTTAGGATTGCTCAGACCAGCACATAATGTGAACTTTATTTCTACTGCAGTGTTACCTAGCTATGCCACTTTTGGCCAAGCAGTGCATGCAGGCCCCTGTATGTGTGTGCATTCATGTATGCACATGAACTTGTGTGGGCACCTATGCATGCCCACAGAAGATGGTCCCTCACCCCAAAGAGTTCACAGTCCAGATACGCAAGATGAGATGCAACAGGTGGTTGTAACATGCAGGCAGGGGAAGCATAAAGTTACAGTGAGATCCCTACGATTAGCGTAATAAGCAGTGGTTGTTACAGCACATCAGCTGGATGGCCCCAGGGCTCTCAAGTGGCGGCACATGTTCTGCTGGGGTACGGGAGTTTGATGTTCCATCCATTTACTTGACAAGAGATTTTTAAGACGGTGGCATGTGAGCTGCTGGGCTAGCCATTGTCCTCATTTTTCTTTTTTATTAAAGTTGCTGAGAAGGGTGAGGGCAGGATTAGAAATCAAGCCTAATCTTTTCAGAATGTTAGATTCGTGAAGTTAAATATTTGATGGAAGGCAAAAATGAGAGCGCTAGGGATCCTAAGAGGAAACGGGGATGTCAGTGCAGGGAAACGTGTGTATATATATTGGAGCTCAAGTTGCTTACAGCTAGACTTTGAAATGTAAGCTTGTGACTTGAAATGACGGGGAGGGGGGGAGCCTGTAGACATTCCTTGTTGGTAGCTTTCAAGGAATAGCTTTTCTGTGGAAGAAAATGCAGGACAGAAAGCTTAAGGCTTTTTTAGGCTTGGATGATGCAAGTGTTGACTCATATTAGCTAAGACCTGAAAGGCTCCTAATTGTGGTGGTGTTTACTACATGCGTTTACTAGAGAGGGAGGAAGGAGCTTCATGTACTGGGAAAGGCGAGGGGTTTTGTTCTTTCCTTTACAAAAGGTTTCCTTAAGCCCATATGTTCCAGCTTTGATTTGCAAAGGGGCACGTGAGCATTCTGGTAACCTTTTGGCATGGAGACACCTGGGATGATCACCCATATATTTAAAAGCATAATGTATCGGTAGCATGTGTCATGGAAATGTTTCCTGGCTCCAAATTGGAGGGGGGAGATTTGACAGCTGGTAATTCAATCTGTAATGGTTTGCGTGAAAGAAGGAAGAAGCCAAATGCACTGGTGGCAGAAGACAAGTAGTGAATCCCATCAGCTGTGCTTTATGGCTTTCTTACGTTGCAGCGATGAAGGTAACGAAGTCTCTTTTTTTCCTCCGGTCAACTCAGCCAAGGCACTGCCTTGGAAGCATGCTGGGTAAC
The DNA here is from genome assembly GCF_052110815.1 of Crocodylus siamensis. NCBI lineage: Eukaryota > Metazoa > Chordata > Crocodylia > Crocodylidae > Crocodylus > Crocodylus siamensis. The sequence continues at coordinate 9,148,106 of NC_143406.1, read as the reverse complement.
AAGACATAGGCCTGAGGAGTGTCTGCCCCCAGCAGCTCTCGTCGCCCCGGCTGAGAAGACTACAATCTGTGCCTGCAGGCCAAAGGCCTAGTGCCCCGTGTCTCTACCATCAATGTAGTTTTGTGCGAGGGATGGAAGAGAAGCAAGGATGGAGTAGTGGAGGCCTGGGAACTAAGTACTGTAAAGGCTGTGAAAGTCTTTAAATGTAAGGATAGTCGTTCTGAAGTGGTCCCGGATAAGAATAGTGTGTCAAGGAGATGCTGCAGTCTGTGCTGCTGTGGATGCCTCTCGGGGCACTTTGCGTGATGTAGGCAGAGGCATTCTGCAAGGCAGGGCTGAAGACAGCTGGGGCTTGAAGAAAGAGGTTACAGTAGTCAAAGCATAACAAGGAGTAAGGAGCAGGTGTGAAGTCAAGACAGTGTTGTTCATGGGCATTTATTGTGCTATCCTTTGCATTACGCTTTGCAGGAGACTTGGCGTGTTGAAGCTTCTGTGCTGCTGCAGTGTCCTACAGCTGCAAGATATCAGTAGCTGTGGCTGAGTTAGTCCGTTGCTTGTCAGGCTCGATTCTGGAAGGACAGACGGACGGGTGATTCACTCAACCTAGAGGTGTAGACGCAAACTGAAATGGCTGATTTGCTATTTTGGTCTTTTTTATACAAATGTCCATGTAATGAGGTATCACGTAGGGTTTCCTTGGATGTTCAGTTGTCTTGTGGGTTGTGCATCATACAGCAACTAGGTGTGGACAGAGCATTGAACTGCTTGATAGCAAGGAACATTTCACTTGGCAAATCCATTTTTGGAGAGCAGTTAGTTTTGTAATGACTTTAGGACTGTGTTAAATATTTCCTGAACAGAAGGTCATCACACTTTAGATAGTGGGGGCAGGGGGAAAAAGAAAAGATCTCCCCCCTACTCCCAAAAGTATCTTGCAAGAACAAGGAAGTGTCTGAAATGTGGGGCTTACTGGGAATCCTTAGCTAGATTAGTGGCTGTTGAAGCAAGTGGCCACAGTGTTCTTTGAGTTGGCTGTTAAGAAGATTGCATACAGGTTCATTGTGTGCTGCAGCATGACAGATGGCTTTAGTCTATGATTTCCTGGGCAGAGAATACCTATTGCTCAATTTATATAAACCTGTTGATCAGCAAAGTGGTTCAGAAGCACCTACATTTTGACAGCGTGAGGGCACTCCTGTTTGGTTTGTTTTTTTTAGAGCTGCTTTCTGACTGTCTCTTCCTCCTGAAGAATGGGTCGTCATTTGCAGATGGTGCCAAGTGGCCACAAAACTGAACGTGAGAAAATGTCAAAACTGGCAATTCCAAATGAAATGGGACCCTTCATCCTTGCTGCATTTCATTGTGTAAAATTTTACAGGGATTTGAGATCAGTGAAAAATGGGTGCACGTAACCAGGTGACATCACACAGTGAGTGACTCCATACTAAACTTGTGTTTTGTTGACATTTTCATACTCTTAAGTTGCGTCTACCTAGGGATGTTACATGTGAAACAACTAGTTCAGTCTTCTTAATATCCCTGATGTGCATACATATATAGCCACATCCCCACCCTCATCCTGTTCAAATTATTGGGCATCTCGGGCTGTAGTAGTCTTCCTTGGGACAGGAGTAAACCCGCTTGCTGTGAGTTTCTTCTCTTAGTTTTGTGTGGATGACATTCCTAATTATCCTGCTTTTGGTGGTCCTCCCAACTCCCAGAGTCCATTGCTTTGTGGCTGTGTCAACATGTCTTGCGTTGCTTCTGTGTCATTCTGACTGGATGTCATCTCTCTTTTTAACTACTACTTCGTGGTGCAGGGCACTTTATTGTTCGTGTACCTCTTATGGCAGGCATGCGTCTTTCACCTTCGTTTCTGTATGGGTCCTTCAGAAGTCCTGCTCATTTTCCCTCTTTGAAGAGCTGCATCTGAAAAAGTCACAGGCATGTTGGCATTGATAAGACCCTTGGAGCAAACGAAGGCAAGAAGGCATTCTCATGGCTTGTCCCAGCACAGAATCAAAGCACAAAAATGTTTTGGCTGAAGTACTTGAAGGCAAGGGACCAGAGCAGGACCTATGGTAGTGTTTCTACTAGCTGCCCATGTGATGGAAAAACAGATGATGTTTTTGCAAGTAGTGCTACTGCAGGACCAGAGAATGAAAACTACCCTCTCAAGAGAGCACCTCAGACATCAAGGCAAGCAAATAAACCCCCACTGAAAATTATTCTGACCCCACATATGTCCTGGGATCCAAACAAAAGAAGAATATCAGGAGAGACAGAAACTGTGACCTGTCAGATCTGGACATCATGCAAGAACCTGATGTGGACAGGCATGCCGAAACTAATAAAGAAAAGAGCTCTACCATCAGCCGGCCTGACAATGCTGCAGCAGGGCGTGGTATCCGTAAGCAATGTGTGTCCTTATACAACTGCACACCAGGTATAAATGAATTTGTTGTGGTGTTATGTCTCTCTTCAGGGTAGATCTGCAGGAATCGTTTTCTGCTGGTTCAGTACTGAACACCTTCCTGTAGACTTTGTAAAACATTTTTCCTTCAGTCTCAAAAGGAGCCCAGGGGTGGGTTCCTGAAGGCAGTGTTGTGACGAGATGGTTTCCTGGAGCTTCCTCAGGGGACTGAAACGGAGCACAATCTCCTGGAAAGGGACTTGATGTAGACGAAGCCTAAGTCAACAGCTGTGATGGAGCACCTTTTATTACAGAGATCCAGCACTCTGCCCAACTTCCCAAACATCCTGCAAACTCCTGGGAACGTACCCTTTTGAGGCCAGTGTCTAATCCTCCAAATCATGGGGCTCTCCCATGACATTCACCCCTCCAAAGGAGTTGGAGAAGGCAAACACTTTTAGCCATATCCTTGCAGAAGCTTGAGAACTCTCCTTATTTGACTGTGCTCCTATTCCTGTGGTCTGAGGTTGGCACCATGTTGTTTGGGTTTTGCTCCTTGCAGGAAAGCAGTGCGTTACCTATGCTTTTTAATAAGAGTTTAATAACTGCTTTTTGGCACATTACCTGAAACATTTCACTGAGGTGTAGCCAACCCATAAATGACAGAGTAAAATTAGACAAGTATGGTACCTTCATTACTGAACATTAATTGGTTAGGGATGCCCTCAGCTTCCATAGTAGGAATGCACTGCGGTCCTGACCTCGCTTCTGTGATTAGAGGCATTTTTGTTGGGGTGCCTTCCTGAGCTTTACATAATACTCAGAAAGTCTGCTCCCATCCCTCCGCCAGAATATCTCCCTGACTTCAACATGCAGCAGACATTTACCACTTGATGCGCTTAATGAGAAACATCCCCCCCTTTGCATAAACTGTTGTCACGTGCCCATTGATTCTTTAGACATGGGGTGCTTAGCCTTTGGTCAGCATGCCAGTCCAGCCTGTGGAGCCATAGTGTTCAGCCCACAGGATCCCCCACAGGTTGGGCAGTTTGTCAGTAGGGTAGCAGTGGCAATACTGCTTCCTTCCCCTGCTTCCAAATTCCCAACCCCTACATGGAGAATTGGAGCTGGTTCAGGCCCCTTCTTCCTGCATGACCAGGATGGGGCTGGCCCACGCCCCGTTCTCCCTGCGAGGCTGGGCCTTGCCCAAATCACCCCCATGTGGTAGGGTAGGGATGGGACTGGGCCATACCCTCTTCCCCCTGTGCGGCTGGACGGGACCCTGTCACACCCACTCTGGGAGCTGGATTGGGGCCACCAACCGGATCTGGCCTGCAAATGGACAGGGCGTCTGGCTCACTAGTTGAAAAGGTTGAGCGCCATTGCTCTTGATAGCCATCCCTAGGGGTGTGCGGGGCCTGGGGCATATCAGCCTGTGCAGGGTTAGGGGTGGCAACTGCCCGCAGAAGCCAGTGATTCACCCCCCTTCTCCCCCCCACCCCCCGCAGGGTCGGCCCTTGACGCACACTCCACTGGCCTTCTCTGATTACTCAGGATAAGATAAACTTGTTCGTGCTCTTTAATCCAAGGAAGCACAGTGCAACGTGGATGTCCCAGGATGGTGGGAAGAAGTACAGCTCCCTGATTATCCTTAGTAATCTAGGGAGAAAGCGTACTCATCTGTTGGAGCAAATAGTTAGAGTGTGGAATGATCCTGGCATTGTGGTCCCTTGCCAAACTATTCCTTTCCAACGCTGATGAATATTCCAAAATGATCAATAAGACTTTGCTGCCTAAATAAGGGGAAAAGCCCCTTCTTATTTATGAAGCATCTGGCAGGTGTGGGGGGCGAAGAAGAGGCACGTTCCAAATGAGTAGCTCGTATGTAGTTTGGGAATCTCATCCATAATAAGCTACTGACAAGTTTGACCTAGCAAAGTAGCGCCTTCCTCACATGCTAGCTGCCATGACCACCATCCCAAGACTTAATTTACCAACACCAAACTAGTTTGCTTGTGAAGAATAGCAGTTGGATTTGGCGACCTTCCGTGTCATGATGACACCAAGTCTCTGCAGGGGTTCAGAGCCAGACCCAAGTGCCTGCACCGTGCTTATAATTCTCCTTGTATGAACGACTGTAACAGTCAGGGATCTCGGGAGCGCTTGACAACAGCTTGAAAATGGTGTCGGAAAAATTAACGGATGTCAGGAAAGGAATTGTGCAGGTTGCTGTCTGACCCCAGTCCCAGAATGCCGTAGTGTCCATTAAGCTAGTCTGTGTTGCGCTGTGAGTAAATCATGGACTTAAATGGTACAACGTCGCACCACGAGATATTTGTCCAGAATACCAAGCAGTTAATTTGAGTAAGTGCAAAACTATGTACGTGCAGCAATTAATGTACCTTTAAGCTGGGATATCAGGGAGGTGTGAGCTTTTTCAGTCTGATGTTGTTAAATTGCTTTATGTAGAGCAAACAAACAAGATCCATGTAACACGCCATTGTAGACATGGCTATAATGACGGCTGGAAAAGCAGTGTGGTGCGTGACAGTTTACATGCTTGCTTCTCGGGGGGTGCTGTGACTCAATTGATTATGAAGTTTGCAGAAAGCTTTTAAATTTTGGTGTCATGTATGTGCGTTATTCATTACTAGGATTATGGGTCTTGCACTTTTCATTCATGGCCCTTTTATGGTCCATTACATAATCATATTTTGGGCTTTTAAAACTTGCGCTGCTGCCGCAGCTGTTCCTGTCAGTTTAGTAAATGCACCATTCGGTTTGGGAAACTTTGGAAATGCAAGTTGTATACCTGGTGGCTAGAAACAACTCTGCATAGCTCCTTTGAGAGATTGAGGTCCATAATACAAGAACATATTTACACTTCTCTCTCCCTCTCCCTTTTTTTTAAAGTGGATTTTAGTTTTGTTTGTTCTTGACCCAACAGATTGCCACCTCCTGTATGAATCTGCTTGCAGCACAGTAGGCTGGTCATGCTGAAACTTGCTGCTAATTTGTTTTGTTAAAAAAGGCTACTGGAAATGAGCAGTGGCAGACTTTTAAACATGCGTAGCTTGGCTAATTTTCCACAGCCACCTCCTCGGTGACATGAAGCATTTGCTGAACGTGCCGATTTTTAAATCATTTGGCTGCTAACCTCTTTGTGGAGTAGGCTGTAGGAGAGGGGGAGAGAGAGATTGTGTCACTTGCCCTCCCAACCACGTCTACCCCACTGCTATAATTTTAGGGCAGTGTTAAGGAGGCAGGTTTGATTTAATGCGACGGGTGTGGTTGTTCTCTCCTCTTCTGTCTTTTCCCTTTTATTATCCGAGTACAGTCCTCTCACTGCTAAGAGAGCTTGAAGCTCACGATGGCTGAATCCTGCTGGTTGCCTGCAACTTCAGTGGTGTGTCCTTGTAGTTGGGCTCTGGCCTCTTTTGTGGCATACGGCTACTCTGTTTTTTTGGAGTCATCTATAAGCTGACTTGCATTTTGATTTACAACCGGCGAACACCTGGTGAGAGACTGGGAGGGAAGGGGGGGAAGCAGCTGGATTGAAAGAGATTCTTTGGCCATTTTAAAACAAAAGCAAATCTTTTAGAAAATGCCAGAAGAGGCCAGGACTAAACTTGGCTATGAGAGGCAGCAAACATGACTGACACGCTCCACCATTAAGCCTCGCTGTGAGCACCTGGGGAATCCCTCACAATCCGGTGTGATAAAAGCACCGGTTCAAATCCAAGTAGATTTGCAGGCATTTCGTCAAACGGCTGCTTCCATTTTATTTTGTGAGGGCAAAAACGCATCTCAAACCTTTTACTTAACATTTGTGTATCTGAAACTGGCCATCGCCATTTTTTTAGCTAACAGAAATAGTTAGAGAGAACCTCTTTTTGGTTTGAGACTCGCACGTCAGATTCCAGTCCAAAATGTCAGCGTTCAAAACCCCTAAAATTAGGTGTTTATAATGGGAGTGTCGACTCAAAGCACAGCTATAATTTTCTTCTCACTTTATCTTATAAATGAGTCAAGAAGCTAGGTCAGAACAGGGCATTCTTTCAATTTCTGTTGTCAATTGGAGACAAGCTTGACTGATGCCGATAAAATTATGAATTCAGACTGCTCCAGATTCTAATCCCTCTGTGTTTTTATGACTCTTTCCATAAAATAAGCAATAGGTTTTGTAGCTCTTTTTTTAGAAAAAAATCCATTGTGCCAAGCTCATCTGACTTTATCAAATGCTGCCACAAAATGATTAACAGTCCAAGTCCTGATGGATAGAGACTGTTGTGATAAAGTAGCCTGCTTTACAAATAATAGTGTTGGGTGTAGGAATTTGACATATGGATTTACAGGCTTTGGATCAGTCAGTTGCCATGGTTACTTTATAAACACTCAGCAGGAAGTGATTTTTTTGTTCTGTAACAAGGCATAAGCATTTAAGGAAACGGAGGAAGGCTGCTCCCCTCCGCCAGTCCAGATACAGGGCTATTCCTCGATGGGGGGCTATCGCTCGAAGGATTTAACCAGCCACCGTTGGTTTTGTTTGCTGCGCTGTTGATGCAGCCCATCCTTTCTCTTTGTTCTGCAAACCTAGGCTTCCATCTTCCTTGAGTGGATTTAATTTTTCATGCAGATTCAAACACAGCATTTAGGAAAGAAGAAGAGTGTCTTAGAAAGGAAGAAAATGATCTGTCCATAACTTGAAGGCTTAAAGGGGTTTGATTTTGCTTTTAATCTGAATAACACTTCTCAGATGAAACTGCCCAGGGTCCTGGACACCTGAGCTCTCACTGTGGCCGGAGGTTGTTATAGGTAGCCCTCTGACCATCCAAGCGGTAGAGTTGTTTGATACCAAACAAGTCCTTTAGGGATGTGGGCTGCTATGAGTGGCACTTGCCAGTTTGGAAGTTACTTGCAGTGCATAAGGGAAGGTGACTCTGTGTGTTTAATCCTTCATGGGTTTGGATGCAACCCTGAATTGCAACCTCTTGGAGTCAGGGGTCTTTTCCACTTTAGATGAAATACTGCTGTTGTACTCAGGGCTCGGGAGGTTAAGGAGCCTACTTCTTGCCTTCTGTAGCTGAGCTGAGCATGCAGTTCAGCTTCTGCTCATTGTACCTTAGTGCTTGACGAATTGAAGGAGGTTAATTTCCAGCATGCCCTGGAAAGCAGCCACTGCTATCACTGTCCCCTTCCTGCCCTGCGTCTCTTCCCCTGCCCTCCAACCCACAACCAAAAAAGGTTGATTTTCATCAGACAGGTTTTGCCTAGATTGAATCATGTGTCTGGGCCTGGTAGAGCTGACGGGAAATGTGTTAACCTCATGTAACACTTCCTTTCTCAACTGGTGCTTTTTTAAAAATTGGCTTTTGATATGTAGGGGAGGGAGCAGTTCTCCACCTAGGCCCATGTGTAATCTGCCTGGAAATGTTGAGTGGTGGTCTGGACACCAAAGTTTTGGGAATATTTAGGGTATTCATGGGAAAAATGGTTGGTTAGTCAGTGGAAAATTCCCTATTACCACAGTTTGAGCGAGATGATAAAACTGGGCTCCTCACCACTTTGTCCTGGAATATACCCCAAAAGTAGTAGAGACTCTTAAAAACTGGCATCTGTCGTCTTTCAGCTTAGATGATTATGTTCTAGCTACTTAGACCATGTGTAGGCAAGCTTTTCTGGCTGGAGTAACTCCCCCTGGATGAGATGCGGGCGGGCAGGCGCTAGGTCCTGACCAGTGTTGCTTCTGGTCTCTGCAGCAGTGGGAGGAGAGGCAGCCGCCAAAGTCCTCCAAAGCAAAACATCTGCCGGTTGAATCCAGTGGCTCTGTGGACTGAATCCCATAGGTTGACAATCCCTGACTTAGACGCTTCCTGCAGCTGCAGTTTAGAAATGCTTCTATAGGATGCTGTTGACCTTTGTCCCACCCTCCTCCAAAGTCACTGCGTTTCATTGGGAAGAGAAGGAATTCTTCAGTACCACTTGGTTATTTAGAAACCAGTAGTATTTACGAAACCCCGTGTCCTTCAGGAAGAATGGCACTGCATCACTCTGAAATATGTATTATTTCAATTTATGGCAATCTACCCCCAACCCAGCTATTGGTTAAGCACATGAACTAAAAAGAGAGATTGCTTTTTTTTCTTGTATTTTTCTTTTACAGTTATTAGCTTTTGAAGGCAATAGAAAAAACACTGCTTTTATCTTTCAGCACCTGAGGTTTTTGGGCGGTTTTTTTTATATAAGACCTACCCTTTTTTTTTTGTAGAAGTGCATGCAATTTTGTGGAGAGTGATAGATAGGGCAGCTGATGTGTATAGCATATTCCAGCATCTGAGCAAGTAGTTATCCATGGGAGTATAAATGAAAAGAGCATAGTGACTTTCCATGAAATATTTGCTTGGCTTTGGGAACAATATCTCTGCTTTCTAGCAAGCTGTGTGGATTTTCCCATTTCTAAAGTCATTACCATTAATCAGGCAGTTCTTTCTCCATTCAGCGCTGTACTTTTTTCCCCTCAGTCAGTGCTTTTGCTGTGATTCTTGCCAGGATTGTGTGTGTAACACAGCAGACCTCATTTTACAGCAACCTTTTAAAGTCCAGTTGTTAAAAGCAAACACAAATAATTACTCAGACACTGTCATGTCAAACATAATTTGAGGAAGGTCTGCTCTTCCCTGCGGAAATCTAATTTAGTTTACTGCATTCCAGCTATGATTGGTTGTCTTGGTTTTCTTTACAATTAGAAAAGAAAATACGCTTGTGTTAGGTTTTTAATAGTGGGTGAACCACAAGGGATTCGCTTAGTTTCCTGCCTTGTGTTGGTCTGGTTCATAGGTTATGACCCGGTCATTATACTAGCTAGATTCCAAACAGTCTTATATGAGTTCATTTGTTTTCCTAACAAAGTGTCCATTCAAATCAAAGTTAATTTTTATGCAACTATTTCTTTACTTATCATAATAAAGCATCTAGCTTCTATTTTTAGATGAAGCTTGAAATAAATTACATGTTATGCTAATGAGCATTATGGGTTTTTTTTTCCCTCCCGGTCTAAGCTGTTTTCCATAGAACCTGTTTTGTATTCTTGCTTTAAAGCACAGAAGTTTAATTGCCATTATTTTAAAATCTTTCTTTTTAAAGATTGCGTGTACATTGAAAGTCGCCGGCCGAACACCCCATACTTCATCTGCAGCATTCAAGACTTCAAACTGGTAAGCAATACTTCTTGTGATTTCCTGCCCCCCCCCCACCTCTGCCTATAGTCTTTCATTTCTCTTAATTCTTCCTTGATGAAACTTCTAGCAACTGCTTTGTCACTCCTGAGGCAATAAGCTGCCCTGGTGCAAGCAGAGCCAGCTGGTTGCTTGTGGCATACAGAATTGAAATCATAGACATGGGGTTGTCAACCAGGGATATGTGTACCCCTGGGGGTACTTGGGAAGCTCCCAGGGGGTATGCGGTAGCGGCACGGAGAAGCGGAGGGCACTCCCTGTTCTGCCACCGGCACGTCCAGTTTTGCCCCCCACCTCCCTCGTCGATCGGCTGCCACGGACTCCCTGCTTCTTGACCAGCCGCCAGGGGTACACCAACCAAAACGGGTTGAAAACCCCTGTCGTAGATCATTTCACCAAAACTGTATTCTAATCGTCATAGCTACCCACTTAGTATTGCCTACTGGAAGCTACTGTTTTTGGCTAAAAACCTGAATTGGATAGTGCCTAGATATTGCAATATGCCGTTGGGTTCCATGTAACTAAGGTGCTAAAGATGGAGATGTGCAGGCTATTGAGTGTTGCCTGAGTGTTGCTTTTTGGGAGCCTGTCAAACTACTTTGTTATTGACTGACTGTCACTTGAGGACTTAACCCCATCTTTAAAAAAAAAAAAAAAAAAAAAAAAACTTGCTTGAATCCTGTTTCAGTGCTTTCCATCCTTAAATGAATCTTGCGTTCATGGGCACATGTTGGAGAACAGTTGGAAGCTTGAGAGAGAATATTTTCCATACATAAATTATGTGCTTGAAATAAGGTTAAGTCCCAATATAAGTCATTAGTAGGCTACACATTTTTATTACAGTGAGAATACTGATGGAAACTTCCAAGTGCCTTGCCTAGATGTTACAAGGGTGGTGTCTAGATTTTGTCCCTTCCTTGCAACCGCCAAGATGCACTGTGTACAGTGAACTTAAGAGAGAATGAGGTCCTTAACTGAGGATCTTTTTTGGTTGCTTATGTGTTACAAATGTTTGTATCATTAAAAGTTAAAATAATAAATAATTACCGGCACAGGGTGACACATTTAGTTTAGATTACCCACCATCTGTTTCCATTAAAGGTTTCCTTTCCTTTTCCTGACTCCTCCTACCCTCCCCCCCACCCCCCCGCTTCTTCTGGTTAATTTTGCAAGGCTGTAGAGCAGGAGAACATGTTCTTTCCTTTCCCCTGTCACACTGATAGCTTCAATATTGATGTCCATGTGATATTTTTTTTTCTTGCCTGGAGTTCTCCATTATTTACAGTACTCATCTTTTTAGGTAATTTTCACAACTTGGCATCTCTGAAACCTGGCAGTTGCCTGCTTCCTGAACAAGTTTTTGTTGTTGCTTTCACATTTGCTTCTTTTGCTGTGATCTCTAACAAGTATAATGCTGTTACACCATGAAAAAAAACTTGAGTGGAGGGGAAAAAAATGTGAATGTTGGCTTTTATCTACCAGTTCTAATAATGCGTTAAGCCCCATTTGTACAATTTTTGCACATTAGCAGGTGCCTTCATGTTTGAACAGAATCTCTCATGAAATGCTGAATTACAATGTGATAGTTGCCATTCTGGGCAGAAGTTCCTGCTGAGTTACAGTAATTGCTCAGGGTATTAACAGCAATAAAAGCTGAAGCTTCTGTTGTCAGTAGTGGTCTAGTACAACATATTAAAGCTGTCTGCAAAACAATGTGGGAAGCAGAGTGCAATATGTTTTGATACCTTTTTTTTTTTTTTTTTTTTAAATCTCACATAGTGTTGTGTCTTATTCTTCCTCTTCCTCTTCCTACTCGCAGAGTATATAATGATATCAATTCTCGTGATCTGTGTATGGAAAGAATATAGCTTATGTATGCTTATCCTCCTATTCACAGACTCTTTAATTCCCCTGATGAGTGTGTCACTAAAGTCACAGGCATAATGATCTTCTAAAAAAGAAACCTGATGTTGGTTTGACTAACAGAATGGATTTGCATTACGTTTGCCAAGGTTGGTGTGACTGATGTGGAGGAAAGGGTAAGAGGTACAGGGGAAAGGATACTTAATCTCTTTTTCCCCATGTCAGATTCTAGCAAGAAAACACAATCTTGTTTTGCACTCAGTAAAGCAATGCCGAGTGAAGCGGGGAATCAAAAATCAACAGCTTTGAAATGTCACCAGCTAATTAAGTATGTTATCGTCTTGGTTATCATAAAATAAAAGTGGGTTTGGCTGCACAGTTAGGTTATTCATTTAGTAACTATCCCTTTCAACTAAGTGTTCATTGTACAGTCCAGGCATAGGACTCTCTCCAGTTTCTTTTGCTGCAAGAAGGGATGGGAAAAAGAGGGAGCTTTGTGTTTTACCACCAGCGATAAAGTGACTGCTTTAAGATGGCAAAGCAGGTTGGAGACAGCTGAGCGTGGATTTCATAGCTAGACGTTCGGTTTAGCACTGAGCCAGTTAGGTTAGCCAGTTATCTGCAGGCCATTATGTACTCATGAAATGTACCCAGGAGTTTAAATTAGGCTCTGACCTTCATCTCAGCTCTCAATTCATCACTGAATCGTTCACATTACTACACAGTCTGACACCCAGCAATTTCAGTCAAATATCCAAACCTTCCCCCACATCAAAAATAGAAAGAAAAATGGAGGGGAGGGGAGGAGTGGGAAAACTACCCCAAAGAAGAGTTCAGATGTAATCTTGAATTGGTTGACATCTTAATTTAACAGACTTTTTCCCCCTTTCACTTTAATAAACTTTTTATCAGAATGACTGATGGCGTAATTAAAACTTTTCTGCTGTTTCACCTCTGCTAATATTGGAGTGAATTAGCAAGAGACGCATAGGATGAGACTCAGCTTGATAGATTTGTAGGGACTGAGCTGCTGATACCACCTTCGGAAGTGATAAGCTTGCATGGCAAGTGCTAGAAATTATTTTGGAACAGCATCTAGTCTCCTCTCCAGATTGCACTGCTTAGAAGAAAGAAACCAGCGTCATCCTCTTTACATGCTCTTTCCATCTCTCCTTGTCATAGCATGCATAACAGTATGTTTTCTCACATTACTATATTACACTTACACTACAAGTCCCTATTTTAACACATCAGTTCTGCTAAACGAGATACTAGAGGAACAGCTCTTTTCATTTCCTGAAGCACAATTACATCTCACCAATGGCCATTAAATTCCAGTGATAAAGCTTTAGCTGCTACTGTTGTTCTCTTTGTAAAATGTCTCTACTGCTATCCTGTTTATGATTTTTTGCTTCATTTGGAGAACAGCACTGAATAAAGAGTTGTTTTAGTCTCTTCGTGAACTACTTCTCAAGAGATAGGATAAAATGGGGTAGTAGTAATAAGTTGTGTGCATGTGGGGGGAGCGGATGGGACATTGGTGTTTTGGTTTCCTGGAAGCTGCTCCCATGGTAGGAACCAGCTGTGGCGTGGGGGTACAGGGGAGAGAAACACCCAGGGACCAAAGGTCCTGCCCCAACTCGGGGAGGATAGTATGGCCTAGCAGGTCAAGATGGGGCTGCCTCAGGGGATTGGATTTCCCAGCGTGCTGTTTAAAGGCTTCTCACTTGAGATGTGGAGTGAACATTTCAAGCTTATTCTTCTTTTGTACCTAAAACTCAAGCCAGGACTAGAGGTTGTAGGTGATGGGAGTCAGAGGCGCTCACAAAGTGATTTGGCAATTCTAGTAAGACTGTCGAGCAGCGTTTTGGATCATATTTGTGCTCTTCTGTTTCTGGCATTCCTGTGCTGCCTGTCACCTTCAGTATTCACGGATGCATAAAAATAACCCTTTTGAGCTGTGAAATAAAGCATCATGTACAACATGGTCCAGGGTGGGCAAAATATGGCCCACCAACTGATTATATTCGTCCCACAGGTGAGTGGCTGCAAAGTCATGGGATCCAGCCCGTGGGGAGCTGGCGGCTCCAGCTGCTGATGGGCAGGCGCCTACATCCCAGCCCTGTCCGTAGCTTAGACCAGCTTCCAACACACACCTGCGTCCTGCTGGGCAGGCCACCTCCCTCTCGCTGATGCAGCTGCCTGGAACCTGCTGGCAGCGTCCACAGCTGATGCCAGTGCCCACCTGGTGCTGCTTCCGGCACGTGGCAGGAGCTGGTGTAAGGTGTGGACAGGGCCAGGACTTAGTGGATTGGGGCATGCAGGGATGGTTTGGGTGGGGAGTGGGGAGAGAGGAACGGTTTGGGCAGGCCCAGAGGCGACGCTGGTGGTGGCGGTGGGGAGGAGCTGCAGGACGGACCTGATGCGGTTTCCAGGCGGCTGCAGCGGTTGGGGGGCGGAGGGGGGTGGCTGTGCGCACTGCCAAGTTCTGCTTTTTCCTGGCACCTAGCAGCAACTTCTGCCTATCTGCTGCCACCTCTGCATCTGGACTGCCAAAGGTAGGCAGCAGCTGCAGCCCCTCCTCGAGGATAGACTGTGCTGGCAGGGCTTCGGCCAAGCTGCCTCTGCTAAAGCTGCCGCCCACCCACTGCAGCTCCCCTCCTGCCTGCGGCTCCATCCCACATAGGGAGTTTTGGTGAGCTGTTGAGGGAGGGTTGTTGACCCAGCCTGCTACAACTTCGCAAAACTCCCTATGTGGTCCACTGGCCCAAATAATTGCCCTGGTCTAAAGGTAACCGTATCATTTTTAGAGCAATATGTGAAATCCTGGCCTTATCCAAGGCAAAACTTGCGCTGACTTCAGTGGCATCAGGATTTCATTCTTTTTTAGAGCAGTAGCTGTTTAAGCTTTGAAGAATGCAACTTGTATCTGTAACTTGGGAATACTAGTACTAGCCGTCTCCATTTTTTTTTTTTAATTCGCTTCTAAATGTACACAACCAATAGAATATCTTTGCTTATGTTAAATAGCTGCTTAACGTGGAAATAGCTCGGCTGCTTTCAATGGGGCTACTTTTAGGGGATCAGAAAGTCAGTACAAGTACAAGAATTTGACTCTGTCCCTGTGTGGTGGATGTACAGTAATTTTTAAAAGTGAACTTGTAGTTGGGGATCACCGTAAATCATGCTGGAAGTGCCCCCTGCAGCTTCTCCTTTAATGTTTTTCACTTTGCTGGTTGCCCTCCCTGCACCTGATTGGCAGAGGGGTCCCACCAGCTGGGCTGTTTGCTGCTGATTATTGCTGGGGAAGTGAAAATTGGGGCATATGTAAAACCTCTGCCAATTTGGGGGGGCACCATGCAGGGGATTGGGATCCCTACTTATAGTAGACAGACCCTTCGATTCAGTAGTCATGGTATTTTCTTTTGCAGTCTGTTTTAAATTAATTTATGCAGTCTTTGATTGATGCTGGATGTTCTAGTCTTAACTCAGGACATTACCTTCCTTTTACGGTATGCTGCAGTTAAGATGACAGAGGATGGACCTAGAATATTATCATATGGCTGCAGTGAGAGGTAAAAGTGTACATTAATATTTGCTGTAGCTATGATACTGTAAAGCTAGCTATCCTCTGTTACTCCTAGCTAATAGCATAGCACAGTTACCGCAAAGGCTGAATATACATTTGGTGGGAGCAGACATGAGTGAACATTTCTATCCCAGGCTAGTCCCATTTGGAACTAAGTTTTGATGTGTAATGATAGTAAGTATAATGCCTTGATCTACTGCGAACTAGATTAAGTAGGAGCCATTGCATTTTTGGGAATTGGTGCCAGTAAGTAAGTAGTAGTGATGATGGCTTTTATATTCTCTTGGTGTTTCTGTAACACAGGTTGTCCCTCTAGGAATTGCACTGCCTGTTACCAGTATGTTCAGGCATCATTCATGGTTTCAGGTGTTCAGGAAAGAATCAAGGTAAGCTGTAAGCTAAGGTGGAAGAGTGGGTTTGGGATAGAGGACGGAAACAGTATATTAGACTATTTCACAAACCCCATACTAGCATGTTTGTTCATTACAAACATGTCTTAAAATCTTGAAAAATGGAAATGCATAACACTCTTTCCTCTCTGTACTTGGATAAATATGCATTGATTTGGTGTTGAAGGGCTGCTTGTGAATGCCAGGCTGCTGGCACTGAAGTGTTTATCTTTCATGTAGGGAAAGAAGCAAAAAGCATGACATAAATTTTACATACTGGTTTTAAGCTTAAGGGTTTTTTTTGTGTTGTGTTTTGTTTTGTTTTTTTTTAATCTACTGGTTTTGGCATCAGGCCATAATGTTCCCTTTCCAATAATCCTTTGTGCCTCTTTCATGGGGTCTTTACTTTTTCACCTACTGCAAACAACTCGTTTCGGACTGTTCTGTTCCTGAGAGCCTTTTAAAAAATGTAGTGTGGAGGGTGTTTCATCTTTGGGAAATATTAGATGTCACAGGAGAACACCCTCTTCTCACTTAGCAACGTGCGTGAGAGCATTTATAGCCAGAGAAGAACCAAGAACAATTTCTGTCCTCCCTAGATGCTCTTTACTTTTCTTGAAAACTTGAAGTACCTTAGGGTTACACATGGCTCATGGGCATATGAAAGATTAACATTCAGACTGGCTTCATAGAGTGCCCTCTTGGCTTTCTGTGCATTAAACTAAAGTTGTGGTCAAGGAGTCCAAGCCCTGAAGATTCACAGCTCTGTCCTGCGCCATTCTTCTTCCAGTTTAGATCTAACATACATCCTAAATGAGAAACAACAGACTGGATCCTGGGGATCTTCATTTTTTTTTCTCAGTGTTTTCTTCTTTCTTCGTATCTTTCTAAAGGCCTGACTCAGCTGCTGAGTTTTGACTTCGTCTGGAGTTGCGAGCATGTAGCGCTTAAGAAAACGAGACTCTTAGTATTGTGCACACAGTAATATTGTGTAATTCCACGTGGCTCAGAATCACGTCTTCAGCTCAGCGTGTGGAAATGAAGGGGTTGGCGTGGCAGTGGCAAACGCATTTACCTTGCAGAAGTGGAAAATCTGGCTGTAGTTATGCTGTAGTTTAGATTCCCTGACGCCTTGTTGTGGTCTTGTGTTATATTTTTAGGATGGCTGTGGTCTTGGGATTCAGTTTAATGGCTGGATTTTACAAAATTGGTTCAACATCTGAGATTTGTGTTATCCTCTCCTATTATGCACACTTGTGTCTTCTATAGATGCTGACTCCACAAATTCTTTTGCAAGAAAAGCTTAGATGTGTGTATATTTATCTTAAACTGAAAGACTCTGTGGTGCATCTTAACACAAGAACACTTGTGGGGGAAAAATGTAGTTCTGTTTGCACACAAGTTTGCCATAAAAGGGCATTTGAGGGGGAGAAAGGCAATCCCTTCCAAAAGAAAGAAAGAAAATTCCTCCTGTATGAAATGCTACACATTTTTCTTATGACCCAAGTAAAGATTTGGGGGTTGAAAGAGAGACCAGGGAGAGTTTTTTTTGAAGGGTAATGCTTTAAATCTTTTATCTTATTTACACTGTTCTGAACCTTACTCAAAAAGGCCACTGGTAGCCAGAAGCTGAGAGCAAGTGAAAACTCGCACTTGCACATTTTAGTTGCCGGTTGCCTGCTGAGAGCTTCAAGTGCTAGGTTAAAAACCCAGCTGCAATAGTGTAGGAGACTTTTAACTCCTGAAGTCTGGAGAATTTAAAGATGGGAAGGAGGGGCAGAAAGAATATTTGAAAGATGTTGCTTTTATTCCTTGTTGCCATGTATTTTCAGAAGGCAGATGAACAAATGTACTGGGCTAGTCAGTGCTGTGTACTATGGTCAGGTACCTTTTCCCACCATCGTAGCAAATGTCCTTTCCCCACCAGACAGTATTCTTTCTCTGCATAGTCTAGAGTGTTTTACTGAGTTTTCCATATCTGTGATGCTCACTAACTAGGATTTGCTGAACTGGTTGTAAATTTTACCCATTACATTGATTTCGGCAAACTTTTTGTCTTTGCATTAATTTTGTGCAACTGAGTCCCTGGGATTGATTACCAATATTTCTCGGTGAGCAGCACAGTGTTCTGTTTACTGGAGATTTAAATGTAAAGATGATTGGTAGTCCTCTCAGAAGCCATCTCAACTGTGTTTGAAAGGGATTCTATAGGAAGCCCGTAAATCTTGCGGCAGTTGACACAACGCAGCATAAAGGTAACTTTATTGATTGTTCTTTGAAGTCGAGGAGTGCTGCCAAACCCATTTTAGCCTGATCTGAACCAGATCCAGTTGGCAAAGCTTCTACCATGCGCTGAGATCTAATAAATTCCACAGGCGCGCACAGATCTAATACAGTGTAATGATAGAGCTGCTGGAGAAAAAAATTGATTACAGGGTTCCAGACAATATCATTAACTTTTCTTGCTATAATACACCAGATGTCTTCACTAATAGACTATTTTTTGTTAATTTAGCTTTTATAGGAGAGCATTGATTGCATCATAATTTAAGTTTCTCGATGTAAGTGTTCAGGTGTAAATTTAGCATGGGCATGTGTGTGCACACTAATGACGGCATAAACGTCCAGGTGTTAAGAACGTACACATGTTCACTTGCAAATATGCGAGCTGAAATTAGATTTATAGTGCAAGAACCTGTAACTTTTGAATTAATAACTAATAAGCGGATCTAGTGAATGTTGTCTTTTGAAGAATAGTCGGAGAGTGGGGAGAAGGAAGCCAAAAGATAGGAATGGAAAATATTTCGTATGAATCCCTTCTTGATTGGACAAGGATGATTTTTTCCAGCTGCTTGCAATACCAGGTTGTTTAAATACAAATTACATGGCAGCAAAACAGACGTCTTCTCCAAAGCAAAAAGATGTGCGGCGCTGTAAAACGGGCTTCAAGTGAACATTTGTTTTCTTTGTAATGGAATGTGCTGCTGTACCGCAGCGTGTAGTTCATTTTTGTTGCACCTGTGTTTCTCTCCATTAGAAGAACAAGATGCCCTTGTATGCAAGTTGGATCCTTTACAGTACCCATTCTTAGCCAGTACGTTTGGTGTACTCTCAAGGCAGCAGTTCTGCTGGAGTGACACAGCACAGAAATGTAAGAATGCAGAGCACTGCTGCGGTGGCTCACTAGCTATTGCATTTATGTTAATTTTGCTGGCGTGTTTTCTGTTGTTGAGGATTGCACCGTTGAAACGTTAAATTGAAAGGGTAGTTCTTTGGAATAGGCTGCCATCTTCTCCACCCTTCCCCCCCCTCCCCAACTCTCTTCTTAAATTACTAAAGTGGCCACAGCACCTGTAAATGATTTGCTTGTGAAGAGTAATTTCTGCCTGGTGGGGGGGAGGGTGGGTCCATTTATAAAGGGCATAGTTGCATACTGTAAATGCTTTCCTTGTTTGCTTTGTTGCACAGATGTGGAATTGATTGGACACTACAGATTTAAAACCCAAGCAGCCCTTGTCCTTTATTCGCAGGGTTGTGAGAGATGCTTGTGTGTACATAAGTAACTTACTGCGTTATTTTGTACAGAGACTACCGCCAGAGCTCGTCTCTTAGTTTTATTTTGTGCCAGCCCTTTTTGTTGTGTTGGCTATGTTTTGGGCCTTCGGGGCTGAGGAAGTGGTGCGTGGACTTTTGGTTAAGTATAAAGTTATGACTGACCTTAAGTCTACACTCTCAGTTGATTGTTGTTTTTTTTATTCTTTCCCTCTTATTTACTGCCTCTTGAAAAACACCGATGGTATTAAACCCCAGCTAGCTATTGAGTTTTTTTGCCAAAAATGTAATCAAAACAAGAAAGTACCCATTGAAACAACTGACGAACGCGGAGTTGTAAGCAGTCGTTTATGAGCATGGATTAGGCAAGGATTACGAGCATGGATATGTGGCATCAACTTTGTTCTTTTCTCTTCTACTTGCATCTTTTTTTACCTTGGGAGAAAAAACATTTCTTTTCTTGCACGTTGCAGTGCACCTTGGATATCGTGGGATGAAGCTCTCTAGATGCTACTCTTGGCACGCAACAGTAATGCCACTAGATAACAGGTATTGCTTGGTAGATAAATAGTAAGGGAAAGCACTGGAATATGTCACTGTGCTGTTGTGGTGTTAATTAATGCCTCTTAGTAATAAGTAAATACAAGGGAGGCAAAAGAGGAACAAAGTGGGTTGTGAGAAATGAAGGTGGGTTAATGGTTCATTTGAAGTGCGGAGGTCATTTTGCTGGTTTTCTACACGCAATTTTAAGGCCTACCAGCTTTTAGGTTTCTTTGCTCATATAATTTAAGGGAAGGCAATTCATGCTGGAATGCTCCGTAAAATATATCCCATTTTCACATGTAACCACTTTTCTGAGACTTTCTCTTGCTCTAAGGATATATTATTGAGGATATTTACTTTAAGGGCTGCCTCCTGCACTGCCATCTGCTCCTTTTAACTTAATCCTATAACACTCTGTAGTCAAACTCAATTTATGATGATACAGTTGTTTCTACAGCGATGCTGCTGTCATAAATGCCACATTTATAATTTCCTTTTAGGACCCAGAACAAAAAGGGGGTTTGTGTTGTTTTGTTTTCTTACCTTCTACCATACTCAAGTTCGTATTCAGCAGAGCTAATCCTAGTGGGGTGCGGGGCCCAGGGCAAATCAGCCTGTGTGGGGCACCCTTAACCCCTGCAAAGGGGTTGGGGGGCGGAGGTCTCCGTGCTTCTTCCACGGCACGGGGCTGAGCAACCAGCTCCAGGAGGGACCCGTTGGAGGGGCCACAGCTGCTCTGCCTGGCTCCACGGGGCCCCCCCAAAGTGTGGGGCCCAAGGCAGTTGCCCCGATTCATCGTACCCTAGGTACGGCTCAGATATTCAGAAAACTTACCTAAATATATTCTGGCACTACAGCCTTATTAATGCAAACTACGTACACACTGGAGCAGTGTCACTAGGCTTACTCTTGTGCTGTTTGAACCCTAGTTGGAGCGTGTGCCTTTTTGAATTTTTTTTCTACAAAATTAAGGATCTGTACTTTTGCCACTTTGGAATAAATAGTGGGGAAGTCCAGTGTCTCTTCCTACCGCTCATCAGAACCCTTGGAGCCTGAAGGCCTCGTCGTCTGTCTTGTCTCTCTTTTCTGGGGAAGCGAGCCCGGTTTCTCAGCGTCCCATAAACTTCCCGTAATAATAGTCCCTTCTCCTAACTGGAAGTCCAGGCCTTGTCAAGAAGAGGTCAAATCGTGTTAGATTTAATTCTGACGCCTTTTTCCCTTCTGAAATACAAGAGGGAGGATAGGATTTCGAATCTCTTAAGAGTGGGTCTAGGATTAGCTCTGCCAATAGTATTTCCCTTCCTACTGTCTACCTCTGTATTTTCCCTTCATAGGATCTGAGAAAAGAGCTCAGATTCTTTCTCAGCATTAAGGCCTCCATGTTGAAGTCCTCTCCTGTTTTCCTTCAGATCAGGCCGTTCAGAGGGGTAGCTGGTTAGGGCACCAGTTGTCTCCACCAGTTGGTTGTCTCTTAGTACTGGGGTTTCCTAAACAGTTTTTGGTAAGCAGTCTCCAGGAGTATAGATCTCACCGTAGCAACCACAGGCAAATGCAATATATGTTTGTGGCATTTTTCTTTTAATGCTGTCTCAGATGAAGCAGACAGACCTGAATTACTGCTATTCAGGCAAATGCCGTCCACAAATTTTTGGTAATAATACCATTAACTTCTGGATGGCATTTCTTCCCTGATCACATTAAATTAAATACAGTTAAACCTGCCTTGATGAACATATCTGCACCAGTATTTGAGTTGAAAATCCAAAATGAGACTATACTAACTTTGTTCCCTTTCCTCACCCCCGCAAAAAAGGAAAAAAATGATGTTAGCAGAGTATTTTTTAGCTGCCTGCTTTGGGATGTAGGAATTAGCATTGTGCCTGCGAGTCATGGCCCGTCTACTCCAGTATTATGTCCTCTCCAGGGCATGACTCGCGTGCTTCAAGGAGTAGTTTAAGAAGAGACTGCAATGACAGTTCTGGGATCACTTGGCTACAGGGAAAATTTCTTCCTAACCCTGCCTAATGAGAGGTTGATATATCTATACGGCCACAACAGCAGTAATAGCATTGTAAAATATACATGCTAGTTAATAAGTATATGCTTTTAATACGCAAAACATTTGTATTGGTGTGTCCAGTGATGGTCCCTTTGTCCAGTTTAGGTGTCTAATGTAATGAAGGGCTTTGGTTGCCTTAAAGTAAGAGAGAGAAAGTGTGCATGTGTGTGTGCGCAGACGTGTGTGTGTTTCTGTAAAATCTGGTAGCAAAAATCAGCATTGGTTGGGGGGGTGGGGAGAGAGAAACCGTCATATGCAGGTATGGTTCCTCTCCAAAGCAATGAAGTATAGCTAACCACCTAGCAGAGCCTTTTATTTACATGCATCCTGAATCTAAAAGAATGGATTAATTAAAAAAAAGACAATAAAGAAATATATCACGTAAACATACAAAAAAGCAAGTGGAGGCATCCAGAAAATGAAAGAAGAAGTACACCTGCTTTCAGCCACACAACTTACAAATTAGGGTGTTTTTGTTCTTTACTTGCATTTGTGGGATATTGAGAAGAAAACGAGAAGATTTTGGAAAATGTCAAAAAATTGCTATTATTGATGGCCAAAAAACAGAAGCATAGCTGGTGGGCTGACTACTGAGGCATATGTGACTACTGCATGTGTTAATGAATCTGAAGAAAAGAGATCCTGCAAATCTGCCTTTTAACAGTATGATTCATGGCTTTTCTTTAGTCTGAAATTCCAGTTTGATGAACGAGCCTAAATTTGCTTTTTAAGGTTTTCCTTTTATTCTTACCAAAAAAAATTTAGAAACACCCAGCAAATGGATTTTAGCAGCATGCTGCTGATTTATCATGTTTTGATTTGATTTGGTGTCCTATTTAAAATGCTAATGGGCTACACTTTGAATCTGAGCATCAGAGAGAAACTTGCAGTGCTTTTAAAACATAAAAAAGTGGTGCATTTGCCATACAAAAGAAAACATTATTAGTTGTGATGCAGTTGCCCTTTGTGCCTGTATGTTTACTTGATTGAAGCATCTTGACTGTGATGCTTTCTCCTTGAAGCCTGATTTGAATGGAGTATACAGCTGGATTGCCCCAGGGCCCTGTAACAATTTATAGTCTGGAAGGAAAGGCAGAAGTGCATAAAAAGACAGTTGTGAAATGCCGCTAGTGCCCTGTAATAGAAAATCTGTGTATGATGACCTTGGCTAGAAGGGCCTGTGGGATCATTTTGCTGTGATCCAAAGGGTTATAAAATGGAAAGAATTGTATCTTACCTGGGAGGGGAAAAAAATTAAAGGAAATCTGGCTTTCTGAACTATACAAGTCCATTCCTCCTCCCTCTTTCCCCATTTTAGCTGTAATGTAAAATACTGGATCACGGTTCTTATCTGAATACTTTTATGATAGATGATGCTTTTGCATGCAGATTTCCTTGGAGGGAGAAGGCAGGGAGGTATACTCACAAACACGTATTCATTTAACAGCCTCTTTCTGCCTGCAGATGAATTGACCCTCTGTTCCTGTACTGCACCAAAATAAACGCGTGGCTAATTTCCTCTGGCCAGTTGTGAAGCTGCTTGACCTTTCCAGTTTGGTGTGGAAAAAATGCTGGTTTCCCCCAGATTTGATAAAAATAAATAAGATTTTCCCCCTTCCCCTCAGCCTGCTCTTGGCTGTATTCTCTTTTATTTCTAAAACGGTTGCTACAGCAGATGTCCCAGGATTGGCACGATTACCACCCTCATCAAGGATAAGTCTGCTATTAAGATACTGCACAGACTTGTTAATAAAAGAGATGAACGGACGAGCCATTTGAAGCAGCATTAAATTATTTAGAATAAAAAATTTAGTCTGCAAATGAGGATTGACTGCTACCTTTAATGTGAGGCGCTTGAAATGCAGCCGTGGTTACTGAGGGGCAAGTAGGGAAAAAAAATCGCCGTGAAGATATGGCGGGGGGGTTATGAAGAAATGAACAAGGAATGACAAAGAATCAGAGGTGACAGTTTAAGGATTGCATGGCAGGAGCAGCGCAGTGATTAAATTCACTGATGCTGTCATTGAGCTGTAAGGCTGAAGATAACATTCTCTCCCTGTGCTGAAAACAAGAATCAATACAAACTCCTTGACAGGGGCTAAATTATTAAATAGAGCCTTTCTTACAATGTTTCATTATCTGGGATTTACCTCAGCTGGTGATTTGTCAGCAGTGCAGGGAGATTTGCTGGGTATTTTGTATTAAAATTATTCCAGCTGCCTATGAATCCCTTTTGATAATTCCCTTCCTTTTACAGAGCTCTTGATTTACTTTTGCCAAGATGGCACTTTGTATTTTTATACCAGTATTAAACAGAGGATTCAGTGATATGCAGGCAAGGCTAGGGCTATTTTTTTTTCCCTTCCCTCCCTTCTCTGGTAACAGGTTGTTGTTCATATTAAATACCCGGTCTCCTTTGGTTGCTTTTAAAATGTTACATTAGCACAGCGAATTGAATGGTTTCAAATGCAGTGATTGAAATTGCGGATACGGGGGAAGGTACCTGCTTGCGGTGTGTCCTTTTAACCAGTGCAGGAACCAGCAGTTTTTAAATAGCTGGTGTACAGCATATGAAATTTGAGTAGAAAGAATCTGCAGACGGGTTTTTGATATGGACTGGGATGTAAAATTTCACTAATGACTTTCCTTCTGTTAATTAAAGATATCAGTCTAGGGTCTCCATTTTCCTGCTTGGGCACTGGTAGTGTTACTTGCAGTAGTGCAACTAAAATTAATCCCGTGAAGGTGGAAATGTCTTATTTAACACTTACAAGATCATCTCTGGAAAAGGGAGACATGTTCCTAGTTCGGGGATTTAATACAGAGGATATGAATATTTATAATCTGGGCAAAGTCACTGAAAATCAGGGTTCAATCCTGGTTCCTTTTTAGGGTCAAATCCCAGTTCCTTCTTCAGTCATCCGACATGGTCGGGAGACCTTGAGAATTCAGGATAAATCTATTTAAAAAAAAAAAAAGCCGTCATTTAGGGAGACTTTCCGTCGGACCCCCCCCCCCCCCCTCCCCCTGTCTTAGCTGTCACCTGCTGATGAGTTTGCATCGCTGGGCACTCAGAAGGCCAGTGCGTAGAAATTTCATTGCTGGCTTTTTGCCAGCTGATAAATAAAAAGCCCTTCTGGAGGCTATTGAGGAATCACCCCCAACTGCAACAAAGGAGCTGTGTGAGCTCTTTCCCTGGCTCCAGCGAAGTCCCTCCCACCGTAGAAAAGCCATTTGCACTTCATGCACTGCTGCCAGTGGTGAGCTGCCAGTTTGCCTGCGTCGATCTGTTCTGCAGGGCCTGACAGAGAACATGGCGAACTCTGCCTTGTAGCAGCAGCTAACGATGGCTGTTAACGCGGAGCAATTTTCTGATTTAAGCAATTTATTTAAAAGCTCTTTGGAAAAGTCATCTTCTATGTGTCGACCCAGAAAGGGAGGTCTAAGAACGATGGGAACTTAAATAAAACTGAACTTGAACTCCAAGCTCGTTCTGCGGTAGTCTAATACAAAGAAAAGAAAAGGAGAGAAAAGCATGGGACCAAAACAAATTCCATTGAGATCCAGAATTGTTGCCTAGTTCATAAACTTAGGGCAGAATTGGACACTGGAAGAAAGGGGAGGGAGGAAACAAGAAAGGTAATTAAGCCTCATGGTGATGGAATATGATTAGAGTACTTTTGTCCTACTGTGTTAGCAAGAGGGAGATACGTGGCCCTTAATTTGTCCACGAGAACACCACTAATGAAATGGCAGCAGTTGGCTGTATCTGTAGAGAGCTCGCTCTCATTTATTTGTGTCCATTGGTCAAATCTATTTGTCCACACTTGTATTATGCAAACCTCTTCCTCGTCACTGTAGAGCACCCATCCCCTTTTGCCTTCTGATTCCCTACTGCCATATTTCCTGTGTTCGCCCAATGCAAGCACTGCCATTTCCTACACCTGGTGTTCCCATAATTGGCTGCTAAATAAAACAGTAGCTATCTGGAAGACAAAACAAAAGCAAACAAAAATGTGTTCCTCGTGCATTAAAAAAAAAAATTAAATGGTACACTTGCTGTTTTACAGCTATCGAGAGCAATTGGAGTTGGAACGAATTTAGCCTTGTCTTTTAGTGTTGAATAGCGAGGGCATCTGTCATGTTTAATAATGTTTCTGACCTTTAGGATTATTGAAGTTGAAATTTTCTCTCTGGTCATTGGGGGGTACTTGAGCACTGTCAGATTTTTTGTGTCTGCATTAAGTCTCCAAAGATACATTGTTACACTTCATAAGTCACTAAAGATAATTCATTAGAGAAATTTGTTTTCCCACTCTCAAATTGGTTTTCTTTACAGGGAAAGTAAAATGTCACTGTGATCACTAAAATTTAGTGTTTTTTAATTCTCGCTTGACTGTGTTTCCTGGGAAAGGATCACCTTGCTGCCTTGCTTTAACTTGCTGTTCAGGGTAAACTGATAGCTTATCTAGTGAAAATGCTCACATGTAGTACAGCTTGTGGATGTGTAAGACATACTAAGCATCCTGCCACCAGCTACACTTTTCCTAGCCATGACTTCATTGGGCAATTATGCTTCATTTCTGCATGCTCAGAGCTGTGAAATTCTGCTTGAGGGGGGTGCATGTAGGTGTCAAAAGGCAAGTGCCCTCCTGTGCTTATACAGAGTATTAACATGGTGACTACATTGAGAATAATTCAGAATGTACAAAACAAACATTTTTTCAACTGTTTTTCAGAAGTGAGATTTTTCCACATGCAGTTCTCAATCATGCTTTCTGTACTGGTGGTGACAGCAGTTTTGTCCAGTTTGCACCAGCATTTCATGTTTCCAAAGCCATTTGGTGGTGGTGGGGGAATAACCAGTGGCTGACACTTTTTCATGTGACACTTTTCCTTCACTAGTCCCAGTTGGGGAGAAGAGAGACCAGTGGAGTCCCCAACTGAGGGATACATGAACTCAAAGCATATAGCAATTGTATTCTTTTGTCCTAAATCAAAACTCAGGCTAGAGGATTTTAACCCATGTAGCTAAGGTGTGACCTAGACCTGTAGCAAAACAGCTTCCTCCCCATGATTTCCTCACCTCTCTACCCAGGAGAACTTTTTACAATCTTTTCTTCAATGCCTGATGAAGGGTGTTTGTGCCTGAAAGCCTGCAATTGAATTGAAGGTTTTTTGTTTGTTTGTTTGTTTGGTTTTTTTTGCAAAAATCTTGTTGGTCGAATAAAAAGATATCATCTCTGCTACAAGTCCTGATTGCTTTCACCTCTAGTGGGATGTGTAAGCAGAGGAAGACACTTAAAGGTACTTGCCTTGTTGTGCTTAGCTCCAGATGTGATTAAATTCTCCTACAAGCCTTTCCTGCTGTACAGTCCCTGGAGTAGGGAGGAACTCCTGCAATGCTGCACAAAGCCAACCCGTTATCCCTCTTCACGTCCCTCCTTAAAACTCTCCTTACTTGGAAGCATATAAAAACCTTGCCAGTAGCGAGGCAGCAGGTGTGCTATGGTTTTCATACTGTGACCAAAATCTATCTGTTCATATCTGTTGCTTTTTGTGTTGGGCCCGCAAGCCCTTCAGGGCAGGGTTTTTGCTGGTAGTCTTACAGCACCCAGCACATTGGGTCCATAGACACTACTGCAGTACTGATAATCAGTGCAAAGAAACGCCTGTTTCTTAAAAATGCTGGCTGTCCTTTGTTAAGGGATGTGCAGAAATTTTGGCAACTTTGGAGAGAGGCAGATTGAGGTTGAAGATGACACGACTGGGATTTAGGAGCTGGCACAGGTTTTTGGGGATCCCTGACCTGTCTTCTGGGCTCCGGAGTTGGTGTGTGAACTGCTTAGACTGCTTGGAAGCGAACTCTGCCCTGAGCAAAAATATGTAAAGTTGGGTCCAACAGGTGACCCCTCCCCCCCAGGATTTATGTCATTTTCTGGTGAAATTCTCTTCTGTTCAGAAGCCCTGCGTGCTGCTGGCGCTTTGTTTGAGGGTGCAGATGGACATGGGGGAAAAGTCATCTGCACTTGAGTAAACAGGAGGACCAGTTTTTTTTTTTTCCCCCCCTAAGTTGGACCTGGAGTAAATGTGAAATATTGATGCGCTGCATGCACATTTTTTGGCTTCATAGTCACTGAAGAGTGAATACTGATCTGTGGAGAATTTAAACTTGTAATTTTGATTAAAGTGATTGATTTTAAATCAGCCTGTATTCGTTTTGGGCCATTAGAGGGTTTTTAAAAGGAAAATAACTCTTTAATTAAATTAGCAGTGCATGAGTATCCTCCTCCACTTCCTAAGCTGAATTTCTTTAATGGTATAAAAGAAAAACCTGTGTCGACTTTTTGGTGACTTGTTTGCCTACATACTTCAATCAGAATACAGACACAGTTAAAATCTTTATTTATATCCCCACTGCATTTAAGTAAGGAAAAAAAACTCTTTAATTTTATTTTGTCCTTTCATCTTCTATTCCCCGTTTTCTGTACATGTGTATATTAGGTCTCTCTTTGTAAAGCATTTTCTTTTCCACAGCCAGCACCCTCTACACAGTGCTCTCACACTTCATGTGAAGGATGCCATCCATAACAAACTGCCTTTTCCCTTTCCTGTTTTAAATGCACCTCCGTGCAGAATGCTAGAGCTAATTTCAGCACAAGGTATAAGCAACAGCCAAATGTAAGGATCTTTTTCGGAAATTGCATGCTGACATAGCTAAAACTTTGAAGCAGTAAAAAAGCAGGCAGGTGTGTTCCTGCTGGAGTAAGTTGATCAGAACTGAATGCTGGTTGGGGAGGGGACTTGTTTTGGGTGTCCTGTGGCCTAATGAATAGTGTATTGGACCGGGTCTCAAGACCTGGGTTCTGCCCAGATATGCCACCAGCTTGGTTTTAGCTCTCCATGCTGTGCCTTAGTTTCTCTGTGAAGCGGGGATCTCTGTTGAGCTCTGTATATGAGAAATGCTATCAAAAATCAGGGTGGTGTTGTTTGAAGTGAAGATTTTCAGCTGAAATTTGAGCAGCTTGTAGGCTCAGAGTACTAAATGATAAAGCCTCACAAGTGAGAGAACCTGCTTCGGCCCAAATGGTGGATAGCTGAAGGAGGCTGCAACTCAGAGTGAGCTGAACGTGGCAGTTGCATGAATGGCGAGCTGGGAGAAATGCAAAAGAAATGGCTCAAAACATGCGCGTGAAACACGTGGCCTGGAAGTGCCGAGTGCTGCGTATTGTTAATGTAGGGAATATGCACGGTTGCTGTTCTTAGTAGTGGGAGGCAAGAGTGGTGCTGATGGTCCTGTGGATTGTCTTCGGTAAGCTTCCACGTTCTGATCGTTATCGTTTAGTGCAGCAGACAGGTTTTTTGTGTTTGAAGATTCGTTCTCTCTTCCTGCCTTAGAAACCTGACTTCAGTACTCAATGTCTTGATGCAGATCTCAGATAGCGGTACAAATGGCATGTTGTTTGCCTAGGAGACTGGGAGAACTACATTCCATCACCTGCTGGTGACTTGAAACAAGTAACTCCTTTGTCAGAGAAGAGATGTGGGTAAAACGGGCTGAGGGTGTAGAAGAAATGATGGGAAACTGCTAGAAGAACACATGAGGGTGAGCTGTGCCTGCCGTCTGACTCATGTCCTCTCTCAAACCCTCTGTCATTGTTAAAAACCATGGCTGCTTCCAGAAGAACAAATACTTGCTGTGGCCAAAAGGGGATCCTTTTCACCTCTATTTGACCAGATGAACTGAACCTTTTACCGCTCTTACTGGCTTGGTTACCATCATCAGTGCTCGTGACCTTTTAAATCAGGTGGTTCTAATCAATTCTGTCGCGGGCTACATGGTAAGAATGGTTAGAAATCCAAATTGGTGAAAGATGTAACTCTTTGCATGCTTAGCTTTGTATTGCATGAAGAGCATGAAATGTGCACTTTGGAGCCTCCCTAAGCCTCTGATACCTTGCTCCTTGGAGACAGGGAAAGCTAAGGCACTTGGTTACCATGTATAAAGTCCTAAATGGTTTGGACTTGGTTACCTGTGGGGTCTCCCTCACTGCGCTGCTGTCAGAGGGGAGATCAGAAGAGGCATTTAATTGCAGTGCACTTCGTGAAAAGGAGAAGCAGTTGCTATTTGAATGGTCTTTGTGAGATTGGCTTTCCACAGACCACTAGAACCTGGGCTTGTTAATTAGCTGGGCTTGCTGCCAAGCATATTGTTACTTCAAAGTGTTTAGGGAAGTTGGGGACTTGTAAGAGAGGGAGGGGTTGGAGATGGGGAAGGATGATCTGGTAGCCTGTCTTGATGTGACTGGGTAAACTAATGATCTTTGCATGTGTTAAATAGGGTAGTCTATAAATTGGCATTTGTGTAATTGAAAACTTGACTAAAAATATTGCTTTGATTAAACCTAGATCTTGAAAGCATGCTTAATCATGAGAAGTGGCAAGATGATAGGCATCAAATACATAAAAGGTTTCCAACCTTGCTCTGCTGGGGACACGATCCAGTGGTTGTAATCCTCTTTGGATTTGCCAGCTTGAGAGGGGCATCATCCTGCCCTTTTTGTTGTGAGTTTTGGGGTATTATTGTAGAGGCCTAGATATGCGGGCTAGCATAAGCTTCTGGTGAAAACAGGTCGTTCTTCCCTGCTGCTGCAGTTCCTCATTTTTTTTATCTGCCGGCTGATGTATCCTTTATCCTGCCACTTTGGATAGCCAAAGACAGGTACATCGGTGAATTTTTTGGGTTGCAGTTATTTTGTTGTTAGATGCTATTTATTGCTGGACTGCTAACCCAAGACAAGATGGGCAAGAAGCATGCCCTGCCTAAGACCAATACTTTCCCTTGCCGGAAGAAAGGATCCATAGCCCCAAGACAGGGCTTTCCAAAGAACTTAGTTATTATCAGGTAAGGCCCCCTCCTTCCTAGCATGAGACACCTGCCATATGACTAAGCTCTTCAACAATTTATTGTTTGTTGCACCGGTGAACTTTGGGTATGGCGAGAGATTAGTAACAGTAAGAGGAATTTCCTTTTCACTTACCAGTGTCTCATGTACTTGTCATATCAAGCTTCATTCCTTTGAAGAGACTGAATGTTTATGAAACGTCCTGGGAAGTCCTTCTACCTCCAGTGGGTTTAAATGAGTCACAGATGGTGAAATTAGAGCCGCTGACCTTCCCTCTTCTGCAAATATTTATACGTTCCTCAGATGTACCCCTTTACTAATGGGGTTATCTGCATGTCAAGCAGATGGCCAGTCAAAATTCTGCACCTCCCCCTTGGTTATCAGGTCAGCTTCCTTCATTTTTTCTAGTCTAACTTGTCATTGCCTGAGATGAATGAGTCTTTTGTAGTCCTGGTTCATTATTTTTTTCCATTCGTTAGGCCTTTAAAGCCTTTGGAGATAACGGAGGTTGAGAGGAGGTACAGGAAGTGCTGTACGTTTAACCTAGAGTTGCAGAGTTCTTAAGCCATCCTTCTTGTGATTCCAGAGAGGTACTTTGGTGTAAGAGGCTAGATGGAGAAACCCACCCCCTCACCGGAGGGATGTGGAAGGAAGATGCACATCTTTGATGCTGCATCCCTATTGCAGAAGTGTAATAGCCACAGCCCCAGTCCATCAGGCTCTGACCGGCAAGGATACAAATAAGAGAAGCCTGGAGAGACGATGGTTCTGTTTCCAAGGATCTCCCTTTACTCTGTAGACACTTCATTAAGAGCTTTCAGGTCTAGCTTTTCCAGCCTTCCTGGCAGCATCTTGGGGGAGAGCTACTACACACCCTCTTCCCTTTTACAGTTAAGTTTTCAGTGCAGTGGGTTAGCCACCATTCTTAGTGAGCGCGAGGCTTTGGCAGGTCAGATACCGAGCGAGTCCCATACCACATTGGACTCTGAGATGCCACCTCTGGCAGATACTGCCCTATGATGGTTGAGAAAAAAGGGAATCTCTTTGACTTCAGTTTTTGGAGTCGAAGGAATCCAATCAATTTATTTAAGCAATTTGGAGAAGATTTTTTCCTCCTCTGACAATACTTGAAGGCCGACCTTTGCCCTTCTCTTCACTGCACGCTGTTTCAGTAGAAAAGCGAGTGAAGAAGATGCAGTTAATCAGATGTGGGTAGAACCAAACTTTTTACAGCCCTCTTCAGAGATGCAGCCATGAATGTGCCATGGCCGTTGTTCTTTATAGCAAGCAAGCGAGCATTTTGGGACGCCCCGATTCCATTTTACAGCTTAAGTGGTTGGAAATACTTTCCTTCTGCAAACTCTGGGCAGAGGATATTGTTCAGAAGACGATGCAGAATAAACTGTGTGCAGCCTCACACGTTTGACAGCTCTTCCAGTGCTCAAAGGATCCTTGGCTAGAGTAAGGCCACGTGGCATGGTAGTGAAATGGCAACCCTGTAGTGCCGCTGCTGATTTGTGATAGCATACTGTGCAGCATGGTGTAAGACGTAAACACGCGTGGCGTGTGTAGGTTTATGATATGTAGAAAAACAAAACTGGGAAGAGGGGGGTAAAAGGGGAGTTTCAACATAACCTTCTAAGAAGGCAAAGGAGATTCGGCATTAGTACATGGAACATCTCTTTAGAGAAATGAATTACAGCTGTTTACACCCTAGTGGCTGCAAACATGGCCTGAATATTTCATTTATAGAAAGATTCAAGTAATTAAGATAAAAGAATATACATGCTTCACCACTGTGAAGCATAAAGACATAATTTATGCTCTGTATCTACTGTAGTTATGATTAGTGACCTCAGGCTGTTGAACTTCCTCTTTATGGATTGCCAAAATGCTGTGACTGTTTTCAAGGGAATTATTCTCTGTGAATTTAAAGAGAAGAAAATGGGCCTGCTAACGAGGACCAGCTTCAGTCTGTGCTTTCATAGGCTTCATGTTTAAAGAAAGCAATTAGGTGCTCTGGCCCTTTGATATATTTAAGCCATAGACCCACTGAAATGTAAGGAAGGTACGTAATCTATAATATCACATGCTGGAGGATAACGATCAAGACATCTAGTGCAAAAATGCAGTTTCTTTTAATAGGTTTCATAGCATTTCTATTACTAAAGTTATTCATTTCCAAACAAAAAGGAAGCTGGCTGTTTCCAGGTGTTAGTTTCCCTGCCCCTGTGTTGTGCAGTGTTGCTGGGGGTTTTTTTTTTGTTTTTTGTTTTTTTCATATTTGTTTTACAAAATTGCTCCGAACTTAAGTATTACAGGTTCTGTGTGTTCTGTTCATGATCAAAGGGTATCATTATGGCCAAGATATACTGTGATTGAGAGCAGCTCTTTGCCAAGCGAATTTGATGGGGGGGAGGGGGGGGGAAGGCCATGGAAATTGTGACACTTTTAGGCACTGCTTCTGTGGCTGCTTTTTCCTTTTTAAAGCTCAAAACATTTTTTCTAATATAAGCGTTTGCGTTTTGAAGCGGTTTGGACCTCTCAGCTAAAATCTTTGCACTCTGAAGTGCAAAATTCCATGAACTGTGGTAAAATATCATCATAAATCTTTCATCTGGAAAATGCAGCTGTCGTTACTCTCTCTGCTCGCTTCTATGTAACCTGCTACTCAGTGTAATTCTGTCTACCGCATCATCTCCACCTCTGATTAGGCAGGGTATGTCCCTTGCACGCCCTTCCACCCTGTGTGCTGGCTGTTTTTGGTGCCCAAGGGGAAGTCGAACACAGTAAATGTAGTTGGTGTTAACATTTCCCTTTTGGTGCCAACTATAGGGGGAGAATTATAGCAAGGGTGCTGTTTGTCAGCAGAGGTGCTGGGCCAGGCATGCAGGCAGCTGGGAGTGTATTTGAAGCATGTCTGCATCCAAGAAACGTTAACTATGTAAATACATAAAGCTGCCAAGGCCCAGTTGCACTTGATTTTCTCTTACGGAGCGTATAAAATATTCCATTATTATTGTACCTAGTAGAAACTTCTCTTTCCTTAGCTTGAGTGCTGTGGCTTTTCATGCATATAAATGCTGAACAATAGCTTGTCATAACATAAATTATTGTGTCTAAATGGAATCATTATTTTTTTTCTCCACGTTGGAGCACTTGGCACCTACTAGAGTCAGGTCTTCCTGCCTCCCGAGTTAAGGTGCGTGTCATCTGGAGTCATAAGTGGCATCAGGGCTTGTACATCTGATCTGTCAGCTGTTTTTCGCTGCTTAAAGCCCAAGGGCATGTGAGTTTTGAATGGGCTTTATAATGTAATGACATTGTACTTTCAGATGGTTGCTCTGCTTATGTGGGAGGAAGCCCTGTTGGAGGAGTGGACTTGTTGCCTCCAAAATGGAGAGAGTGCACAGAGCTGTCCATGTTCTAGGATGCACCAGGTCTTTTAACCTTCATTTCTAAGTCAGACTCCTTCATGCATTTTAAAGGCCCTTGTTTTAACTGTTAAATTAATAAAAAGTTTAAAGAGAGGTCTTTTTTTCCCCCCTTCTAAAAAGCACTGGGCAAGTTCTGTGCCAGGGGAAGACTCTGGTTTGAACAGTCAGCTCACTCTCTAAAATAAACATATAGGAACTTTTTTGGGGAAAGTTTGCATAATGAAAGTTATTTTTACTTGGGTTTCTTAAAGAGGAAAGACCCCTCCTTTGTTTAAGGTACTCCACCAGCTTCTGTAATTCTGAATGATGGTTATACACAGACATTTTTCATCAGGGGTCCTGTTGCTTTTTAATAAATCTTCTAATTGTTGTGTCGATTAGCTGAGTATAAATTCTTTTGTCCAGAACAATGAAAAAAGATAAACCTACAAGAGTTATGTGGTCTGCTTTCTCACCAGCACTGGAAGTTTGGAAAAGATCTGTCTTTTGCCAGCGTGCCTAAATAACTTAATGCAAGTAGTATACAAGGGCTTTATGGGGAGTTATGTTGCGGAGTGTTTGACATCCATGTCCTTGGCTCATATCTTGCCTAGGCTGGTAAAACTGCAAGTTATCCATACTTGGAGCTATCTGAGTCACGGCCTTGTTCAGAGAGGATTGAAGAAGTCACGTGTTTAGCCCAGTACCGTTGCATCAGGCTGACTGGATTGGCACTCTGCCCATGGCATTTAGCTTCATGCTGGATAAGTGCAGCTCATTGTTGTGTAGGTGTGGGTACATTTAAAAAAAATGCTTCTGATTTGTAGACTCCTTTCAGTGCGCTTTATATGAGCTAGTGGAACATCATAACATCTTGGACACGCACTTTTTTCCCTGTGGCATTCAACACTTGGGAAGAGGTTGGATTTTTTTTTTTTTTTTTTTTAAATTTCCTTCTCCCTTTTTTTTCTCCTTCCTTCTAAGTCTTCCTTGGAACATTTTCCTTTTATACCAGGTAAATGTGTCCATGTTGTTCTCTAGTGTAGTTATTTGTGGATTTAACATTTTCAATATCTAGTGATTTCCAGATGAATGGAGACCATTTTTCCAATCTACTGGTTTAGATTAGATTGCAGCCTGTGGACCCTGGTTTTGGATTTATTTATTTAGTATTGATTTATATATAGATACAAAGAACAAATACCTAGTCTGGTGCTGTTAATGCCAACTATTGATGTGGCAAAAGATATTAACAGTCTTCTGTAGAAATTTCCTCAACAGTTAAGTGTCTGGTCTCTTGCTTTGTTTAAGGTTGCTTAAATCTACTCTACTTTTCAATAGTTCCTTCAAGTTCTATAATAATTATTTACACTGTTTGCTTAATTAAGGTCATGACTTCATTTATCTGCTAAACACCGTGTTCTTTTAATGCCTAAAACACAAGCGTCTGTGGAAAGCTGAGCTTTTATCTGACTTCAACAGGTAACTTTTTTTGTACAGAACAATGCATGCTAGTGATTACAACAGATCATTTTCATTTGTGTTAACGAATGTCAGTTCTTTAAATGTTTATGCCGTCTGACAAACTGCAAAAAGAAAATGTTTGCTTTCCAGGCATTAATTTTTCAAATTGCCTTTGTTTCTCTGTATTACCAGCTGTTGGCAGTGATTGCTAATGCTGGTGAAATATCCAAGTTGTGGGGTATTGTGTTTTATAGCTTTTGTTTTTGTCGGTGTGTGTTTTTAGTGCCATTTTCACCAGTGCAGAACACTTGAGTAGCATTGTTTAAATATTTCTACTCACTCTAAAATACCCTGATCTACTAGATAATATTTTAGCAGCTATCTGAGCACTCATCCTCTCTGCTGGATTTGCAGAGTAAACTGTCGTCTGACTGTTTATCCTTTCAACTCTGGTAGCTATCTTTGTTAAAAGGGCAAACCCCTTAGTGAGATGTTCAGGGAAATGTGGCCCCTTGATATTTAAAAGGTGAGAAATCTATTTAAACTGTATATGATGGCTTCAAACAGCCCCACTGCTGTGCACTGCTTGTTTTAATGTAAGTGATAGATGCTGTGGCTGGTTGTGCTCAGCAATTAGATGTGAACTATATACAACAAATGACATTTAATGGCAAAATGTCAGGCATACTCTGAATGGGATCTTCACTTTACTGTTGCCTTTCTTTAGGTTTAAAACTTAAAACCCTTAATGGAATTTAATTACCAGAGTGTATATTCAATGATTAGTTAAATGCATTTGTAATACCATTAGTTGTTAGGTAACTGTTTGCTTATTGTGCTTGACACTGAGTGTATTTGATTTACAATGCCTATCGTGTGCAGTGCAGCAATAGAAATGCTAATAAGGCAGCGTGTTAAGGAGGGTCGCTATCAATACTTTGTCAGCAGCTTGCTGCCAAATTTGCTTCTGTGGAAAAGACATAATCTGTAATCAAAGCGGAGTTTGTGGAAGTAGCAAACAGGAGCAAAAAATGCCGTGATCAAAAATAGTTCTTATTGCTTTCCTTAATAGTGATTTTAATTATAGTCTATTAATGAATCTCACCCTCACTCCCTTTTTGTTGTTTTGTTATGCAGCTTTCATGATACCTGGAGGAAGACAAGCTGAGTTTTGCAGCACCTTTTTGTTTTTCGGTGTTACGTAAAACAGCATAAAGGCATGCACACGTGTGTGCGCACACACACGTGTGAAGTTGCAATAGCTTAGTGTGGTATGAAGGTTTTATCAGTGTGAGTCTCGGGTGGCATCCTGTGGATATCATTGTGGACAGGTCATTGGAAATCTGTGCTCAGTGTCCAGTGGAGTTTACACCAGGGAAGAAAAAGCCTTACAAGAAGAAACCAGACAGAAGAGAATACTGAAAATGTTATAAATGGCATCAGAAATAGTTAGCTTTCCATTCCTGGAACACTATGTTCAAGTCTGGTCATGCTATTTAAAAAAAAAAGAAAAAAAAAAGAGCATTTCCCCCACCCCCCAGATATAGAAGAGCTTAGAGTGAGATGACTAACTATTGGAGGTGCAGAAAGAAACATTGGTATGAAAAGGGTCTGAAAAGATTAAGGGTCTTTAGAGGAGCTGAAAAGAGGTTGATATTAAAATAATGTAATGGCTAACAAAGGTAGGGGCAGCGATAATGATAGCCAGCTGTTGTATATCACTTTCTGTAAGTAGAACTCAATATTCTGCAGAGGAAAGAGAAGTACTCCTGTTTTACAGAGGAGGAAGCCATCATTGGGGAAGTGAATACTGGATCCTGAATACTGTTCCCAATTCTGTTTACTTTTTTTAGACAAGAATAAGGTGATATTCTACAAAACAGAAAGGCTGGAAATTTGAGCTTAGAAGAGGAAAGTGTGTTAGAGCAACCCAATTATTAACCATTGAAATGGGTTACCACTAGGTATAGAGGGCAAGTCTGAAAATTGCTGCAAGTGGATTGCGTGTGTGTGATTTAATGAGAATGTCCCCATCTTTGTTAGATAGTTGTAAATGAGCATATGCTTTTGAAAGGGCGTGGGCTTTACCCGACTGCTAACGGAGCAAGGTTTGGAAGAAAAATTCTGTTTTGGTTTTTTGGGCTGCTCTATTTTACATATGTCCACCATGTAGCTTCATGTACTTTTGATTGATGTTTGATTCTGATTGAAATTGGGAAAATAGGCCTTTGATGTATTCGGTGCAATGATTCCAATGTTTTCATGCACTTTTAATGCAGGTATGTGTATGTAGTCATGTTCAGGAATGATATGGGGTGGGTGAGTGGGTGTAGCTGTAGGCAGACAAGGTTCCTTGGATAAATCTAATATCTTTTATTGGACCAACTCAAATAGCTGGAAAAATTCTTAGCAAGCATTTGGGTTTAAATACCCTTCCTCAGCCTGATGAAGGGTATTTAAACCCAAAAGCTTACTAAGAAGAATTTTTCCAACTATTTGAGTTGGTCTAATAAAAGATACCAATTTACCCAAAGAGCCTTGGCTGCCTATGTCATTAGACCAGCACAGCTACAACCTACATCTGTGTAGCCAGAGGTAGTTTAAACATTGGCTAAGCCTGCAGGTTTTCTAAAGTGTGCACTCACTGGTATGAGAATAAAACAGATTATGGTAAAGGCTGTATAGCTCACAGGTAGATTATATAGACTACTGCCTCTCTTCTCCAATAAATGAGCAAGTCTTTAGGCAAAGGTTTTTTCTTTAGTGTATTAAAGAAGCTTTCACTTAAAAAAAAATGGGGGGGGAAAGGTGGACACACTGTCTTCAAGCACCGACAGCTATAATTAAACAGGCTTGTTCCTGTGTAGTTGTGTGCTGTAACAATGTGGTTAGTGCATGCTTCTGCTCAGCTCATCTGACACCATGCACCGCAGAGTGGAATTCAAAGAACATAAAAGGGAAACGGAGCAGAAAGATACCACAATGGGATTAAATGAGATAGTAAGCAATGACCCATGCCTTTGTGAAATACCTAAAATAAAACTATCATAAGCTAAGTCAGTTATTTTTTTTATTTTTTTATTTTTTTTCTAGCATTGCTGCTTTTTCTTGGCCAAGATGAAATTATCTTTTGTTTGTGATGTGAGATTGCAGTGGGTTTTAGAGGCTGTCATTTCACCTAGGTATCATTTGTTTATACAAAAAGAGACTTCTTGCTGGATCTTGCCTTAGTGACCAAATGTGTTTCCTGGGAAGCTGAAAGTTTATAGGAAAAATACTTTGTTTTAAATGGAACAGAAAACTCATCTGATTATCACCTTAAATATGTTGGTGTGTCCTTTTCTCCTTGAAAATGTGAGTTTAGCTATATACAATCTTGTGTTTATGCATTGCTTAATGGTGGTAAGGCCTGGCCACACATAACATCTGGTGTTTGATATTGTGAGGCATATAATGCTTTCAGGTCCTTCTCATAGCTATCACAGCACCAGATGAAAAAGAGTGAAATCAGGGTTACTTTGAGACGATATAGTTATCAAGATTCCTGGGAGGATGTTTGCTCACCTGCATAGTAGGTCTTTTGAGCTCTTATGTTATGTGACTACTGTACAATTAATTTGGAAATAACTCAGGCTAGAACACCCACAGCATACGTATTTTTTGGTCACTGTAAAAGGCCATATTTTAAAGCAACGTTGATGCTTACCAAACATGTTTTTCCTCTGTAATTACAGTGTGGCAGCAGGGGGAAGATAGAAGGGGCTAAATTGAGATGTATTTGTTTTCCTTGCCCATAGGTTGGACTTTTCTGTGGCCCACAGTTTGTTTTCTGCACCTTTGCGGCTTGGCCTGTGGATAAATAACATAGCAAAGGCCAAAATAACAAGCTAGGTTTCCAACTTGGAAAAACAGGCTGTAGTGCTAAATCAGGTGCAAACTTCAAAGGCAGTTTATTTTTGAGGTTGAGGTTGGAATAACTGAGCTCTGGGTTCAGAACACCCCTAGGAGGATCATGACCATCTAGAGCGTGGGGTTGGTTTGACGGATTGATTTTTCTTGCTTGTTCAGTTTATTGTGCTGCCTCAATTTGATCAGTTCTAGTCTGTGCTTGTTTTCACTTGGCTTATACGCAAGCCCTACACACGTGGCAGAGGATGCAGTTCCACAAATACCTTGTAACGTGGAGCAGCAACTTAAACAGCGGCTTTTTTGGAGCACTCCCGGTTGCTTTGGTTTTGGTAGATAACAGTATGCTTTGTGTCGATCATTTCCTAGCCTCGTTCCTTAGAGGAGAGCACTGTGAAAAAGCGGTGTATTTACTTGAAAACCTATCTTGCACCTGTTACCAGCCACGTTGTATTAAAATGGATTAAAATCATTTTGCCATTGGCCCTTTGTGCGACTTTATTTTTAGCATTTCTTCAAGGTCGGATTAATAAATCTAGCTCAGAGTTCTACTTTGTTTATGGTCTTTTTCATTATTGATGCAGGTCTGTGCCATTTTGGGGTTGCAGATGCTGCAGAAGAACGCTTCCTCGCTGAGCAGGTTTTGTCTTGGAATTCTCTTTGTTCTTCTTAATGTGCCCCATCTCGTCTGGCCCCTCGTCTACCAATGCACCGATTGACATCCTGTCATTGACTTTCAGCATAATCAATGCCAGCTTCACCCTTGTGTTGAGCAGAACTGCTGACACGCATCCACCTGGTTAATTCATTTACAGGCAGACGGAGAGAGGACGTCGTTCTGAATATACCCAGCCCAGCCTGTGGAAATGGAGAGCGGTGGTGCCTAAGGATACGCTCTTGAAATAGGGGGAGCCTCTAATCCACACTAACCAGCATTTGAATGGGTGCTGTTCTTGCCAGCATGCTAGAGGTTTTTCTTAAATCACTGTTTTTGGCATGCAGAGCTCTCTTCCTCCTCACAGAAACTTTTTTGGACCGAGCCGAAGATGCTGCATAAGGGGACGTGTGTTCTGCCTTCTCCCAACGATCTTGGAGCCCTTTCATAAATACTAAGCTTGCCAACATTTCCCTGCATGGTGTGTAAATCATGGAGTCGTCAGTTCGAAACATTGTAATTGGGCCAGTCCAAGGTTCTCCTTTGCTAGTTTTAGCCCTTGAACCATCTCACTGAAACTTTCTTATGTATAACAGTTTATGAACTCCTATGGTTGAGGACTAGTTCTACTTTTATTTGTGCCTGGTGCATCTGCTTCCATAAAAAGATAAGAAAGCTTGCTTTCAGAGGGCAGAAATTAAGAGGCTTGTGAAAGGTAGTCAGTAATATAAAGAGCCTATAGGTAACATGGTAGCTCTAACCTTAGCTGATTTCATATCGGTAAAAGACCCAAGAGGGGCACAGCAGCCAGATTTTTTTTTTTAAAGTTACTTTGGCAAGTGATAGCTTTTTGATTGGAGTATTTCTTTGAGAGAGAGCATCCTGTCTCAAGGGACAGCAATGGCCTCAGTGAGCTTAGTATACGGCACTGCTTGTGTAACCCTTGATGCCTTTTTGCTGTTCATAGCTTCAAAACAATGAGAAGATCCTTCTGTAGCTAACAGCACACAAGACATTTCCTGTATGTGAGGCCAGGTCTGTTCTATAGACTTCTTCTGCCAGCACAGCTGCTCCAGTGGTGACTGTGGAGCGGCATGATCCCTGGCCAGGGTAGCTGGCAGAAGTTTGCTAGGTAGATTCAGGGATACTGATGCACATGCACTTTCTACTGATATAAATTGTGTTGCTCACAGGAGCTGATTTCACTGTGTCCGTGCCAAGTGCAACTAGTAAAAGGGGCAAAGCTTCCACATGAGGAGCATTGCTACCCGTGTAGTGCACAAGAATGACCGCATTGGTGAAATACTTCTGTAGTGTTAGATATAACTTAAGGTGTTAGACGCCTGTGTCTGATGAACTGAAAAAGGTTTCTATTCCATATCTACAAGGGTTGGTTTTGCACGTGATGGAGACAGAGCACGTGCATTTAGTTTTTCTCAGTCCTATTTTAAGGCTGATCTTGATTCTCTTAACCCCTGAAATAAAGAAGAATTTTTGCACTTTCAAAGGCGTAGGGTGACACCTGTTGTGTGTACACACGTGTGCATGTAGTTCGAATTTTTCAAAGCATACGCACCTTTTCCCTGCTGCTTTATATTGGTGATATATTTATCCATAAGCACACACGGTAGAGACACATGCATGTGTGTGTATGTATTATATGTAAAAATAGCAATGATGTAAATATTACAAAATGCAAGATGTAGTTAATACAATTTTAATTAAAAGTGTAGCAAATGGAGAAATCACTATTCCCAGTGCATAGCGAAAACTATTTTTAATTAGGTAGCTAGTCTTACAGAACTTCCTGTTTCCAAAAGTGTGGTGAGGAGTTGTATAGGAGAGTATAAAAGTGAGCATTTTGTGTAGAAGGAAGCAAGGAGGGTGTTTTGAAGAATTAATGACAAAGACTGCGAATTAATTTCCGCCATACTGAAGTGGCTTCATGAATTCTGAAAGCAGTTTCATCTATTAAAGTTGTGGGAGAAGGGGCCACGAGAGACATTTTTGCTGTAAACAGTCACACAATGTCAAG
The DNA here is from genome assembly GCF_052110815.1 of Crocodylus siamensis. Lineage (NCBI taxonomy): Eukaryota > Metazoa > Chordata > Crocodylia > Crocodylidae > Crocodylus > Crocodylus siamensis. The sequence continues at coordinate 9,106,081 of NC_143406.1, read as the reverse complement.
AGCAAGACATTGTGAAAAAATCCCATATTGTTTTGTCAATAAATTATTCTTTCTCCTACATAGATCACAGAAATGGGACTTCGCCCTGGAAACAGCAATATTTGATACCCCAAGCAGCTTATTCCCAGCTCAGCTCACACTTCACTGAATACACTGATCGATTATCCGCGGCTTAACCAAGCCTTCTCATTTCCTGCCTTCCATTACGGCGCTCAATCAAGCCGACGGTTCTTTGTGGCCTGGCTTGTGCACTGAGATAAGCCATCAAGGCATGTTTCTATTAGAAAAGCTCTTGTAGGTGGAACAGTCATTAGATAACACTAACAGGTTTAAAGGTTGCAGTCTTTGTGTTGGTTCAGGTTAAGAGGACAGGAGCCAAAAGGCTGCCTCCTTGAGCTGCTGCATTTGAGGTGCAGGGAAGATTAAACAGCATATTGCCATATTTAATACTCTTACTAATAGAGTTAATTCCCTTCTTCCTTGCAGAATCCTGATGGACCTTCTTTTTTTGGGCAAACTTATTCTGTTTACTAACAATAATTGGGATTGCCACTAACATGCATGCAAAATTGATGGTAATTGATATGAATTCCTAAATAAATTATCTAGTGCTCTACCAAAGTGCGTATTTTTTTTGTTTTAAGAGTGAGTTGTATGTTTTAAACTGTTTGTTTGTTTGCTTGCTTGCTTGCTTGCTTGCTTGCTTGCTTGCTTTAATTTGGCTTATAAGCCACTGTTCAATATTTTCATAATTTAGTCAAGAAATTAGAGTACAGAAAATACCTGAGCAGACAAGGAACCGTGACCCAGAGGACGCCTGGAACCCACCCACATACCCTTTCAGCCTCGAACAGGAGGAATCTGCATTTTTGCCATTGTCTTTTCAGCTTCTGACTCCTTCCCCCCCCCTTTTTTTGTTTTCAGAGGGTTAATAAGACCATTTCTAGCTTTCATTTGACAATTAACATATACTAACATGGTTCCTTGTGTAGCAGGAGGGAAAATATTGGTAGCAATTCACTGCACAGACGCACACACACGGGGAAGGGGGGAATCAATCAGTGAAGCAAGCAAAATCTACTGCCTTTTGATTAGCAGCAGGTTCTTTCTCTGTTGTGAAGCATAATTAGAACTCTGTTTCCTGAGACATAAAATGATTCCTTTTCAGGGACAACCGCTGCCCTGAGGATCCTGGTCGATTTGTATTTGTTAACAATAATAAAAGATAATGTCCATATAAAATCTGGCGGCTGGGGTCAACATTTCTGTACATTGCAACGCGTAAAGTGTTTTGTTTGAAGAGAGAGGTCATTATTTAGATCCTTCCCACATTAAAATCTCTTTTTCTAGACTTAGCCTTTGTGTAAGGGCTTTCAGGGCTGAAAAGGAATCTCAGAGGATATTCCTTTTCCTTGTTTTTCACCTCTCTGAGATAGCTACTGCTCACAATCTTGTGTGCCCATCTGTCATCTCCAGTGTTCAGTATATTGGTTCCAAAGCTTGTTCTGATTTAGCATAGTATCTCAATAGGGCAAGTAATGGAGATCACTTAAATCCTTGGAGAGAATCTGCAGGACATCTGTGACCATTTGAACAATTTGTGTGTAAAACCCTGGGAAGATAATGTGATCATGTGAGATTTTAATATCAATAGCAATTACTATGCTGGAAAAAAACCACATTAAAAGTGGTACATTTGCAATTGTTAAATGAATTCTGTTGAACCCAAAAGAGATGCTTTTTTGTAGACAGTTTGGATCATAGTTCAACCTTGTGGGTAAAAAGAAGGAAAAGACAAGCTGATTTCATTGTGAAATTGATTAGCTATTTGTGTTGCAAATTGGCCATTTTAGTTCACTCGCAAGTCTAGTGTAATTGTTATTTTAGGTATCTGCAGTTGTCGTGGAAAGGGCAGTAGATGGTCTAATTTTGAAATATTCCAGCATTAGTCTGCTCAGGGAGGGAGGGAGGGTCAGAGGGGAAAAATACCTTTTTGATCCGGCAAAACAAAACTTTCAAGGCTTTGCTGTTTCCGGTATGCATGCTGATTCTAAATTCCATATATTTCTGACACTGTAGTGCTCATACGGAAAGTTTTTAGCTGATATATGTAAAATATGTTCTGGTTAACAAGAGAAAGCTTGCTCTGCTGTGCACATGTGCTTCCACAAAAAAAAAAAATTAAAAGGTCCATCATAGAAGTTGGCATCTTGACACCTCACGCTGCAATGTACTCTGTAAATGACTATAGTCTTATTGGGGAAACTTGGCGCGGAAAACAGCTTGTCTAGGAATTTCAGTGTAATGGAGGATAAAAATCTAAGTAACAAGATTGTAACAGACAAGCTGTATTTCCAGTGAGATTGGAAGATCAGGTTGAGGAAAAAACATTACTGTTGGAGAATAGATATCCAGAATGATTTTCAAGATTAAGCTTTTAAATTAATTGGTCAAAAAGTGGCTGTTACTATAACAAAGTACTTAAAGGAGAACTGTGATTGAAAAAAATATTTTATGATATCAGTAGAGTACAGATTGCAGCACATTAATATGTCAGCATATTTTTAGTTGCATCATCTGTCTAGGGATTGAGATATACACGGTTATTTGCACGTCTCAGTTGTAAACAGCAATATTTTTGTTGGTGCTTTTTGCATGTAGGTGGGATGTTATGCCACATAAGTGCACCACATGATACAAAAGGCTTGAAAGCAAAAGTCAGCATTTTGAGATCTACGCTGGTCTTCCCTTTTGAAACATAGATTTGGGCATTTGCTTTGCGTGTGTCTGATGGGCCAGCAGCTGGTAGTTTTTCTTTTCCGTTCTTTCTTTTAAATTACATTTTAAATGCCTCCTTTATTGCAGTAACTTTCCTTTTTGTTTCAAATCACAAAAAATCATATCTTTTTCTGTATCATGAAAGATCTCTGTGAATCTGTGATTTGTCCAGAGGACTTGGATTTGCAACTCTTCATCTGGTCATGTTATGAAATAATTTAAACTCCATCACCTTCCACATCCTGTTTTCTGTATATTAAAAATGTGTTATTTCCTATAAGTGAGCAGTGTAGGATGATTCAAGGCTGGAGGTTTTTCTGTGGTGTGAAATCCTTCTAATTTTTTCCATCTAAAATTTTCCCCGGAGAAGACTTCATGCTGAAGCTATCAACCTTAAAGGAGTCAATAGAGTTGGAATCAATAAAATCTGTTGGCGGGTTTCAGCCCAGTGCAAATCATCATTTCCCCGGAAAGTTCTCAAGTCACTCTTTGTGACTTGAGAACTTCCTGGTCAAGAGTCGGAGTTTGAGCATTTGAACTATGCTGTAGTGTTAAAAGGCCACTGCCTTGTGGAACATAGCGGATGAAATAGCACCCGTCCAAGTGCTGCGGTAGACTGAAGCTGAAATTCCCAAAAGAGACACTGAGCTCCTACTGCTAAGTAAGGTAGGAAACCAGGATGGTATAAACCACCTCACCTGACATGTAGATGTAATTTCCTTTCTAGCAGAAAACAGGGCATATTTGTATCTTAATAGCCTAACTAAATTAAATGTGTGTGTAGTATATATAGCAGGAGCTTTTATCGGATGCTGTGAAATGACACTTACGGAGTAGTGCACAGAATGGAGAGAGTGATTTGAATGGAGAGCGAACAAGTGAGGAACCCATAGGAACAAAGGGGTCACAAAAGTTAATCCAGGTTATAGGATAAGACTGTGTTGTCCCTGTTTAAGCCATATTTAGTACAGTCTAGTTTGGGTGATTTCTTGTTTCACAATTTCTTGTTCAGATCGGTTTTGAAAGGTCAGCAGTAGAGTGTCCAGGGGTGTTAAAGTGTTTTGCCCCAGGACTGCATGTCTTTCTGGAGCTGATGTCAGGTTGGTGCTCATTCATTCATTCACGTACAGATTGTCCCATCTGTCCAGGAGGAGTTGGAGGTCATTAATGATGCGTCGAAGGTGTTCAAAGTGGGGGCTGTAGGTGACAGCCAGTAGGTCTCTGTTGTCCTTCTCCCAGGGTTGGTATTGTAGCAGGTCAGTGCAAAGTCTGAGTCTGGCTTTGCTGGCTTGCGTGGGGACTGTATTGTAATTGTAGAGATCCCTGCTCCAGATGCTGAAGGTGTGCATCCCAGTTGGTAGGAACGGAGAAGATATTATTGCCATGAAAAAATTGGCTGTACACCAGGGGTGGGCAAAGTCCAGCTTGTGGGCCGGCTCGTACTCCATTTCCCACTAGCCCCCGCCCACATCGCTGCAGCCGGTTTCCCTGGAGACTCCAGGAACGGTGGCACTGATAGCTCAGGCCGTGGTTTCCGTGGAGATGGGCACCAGCAGTGCTGGCGGGGAGCTGCTCCGGGGCTGGGATCTTGTAGTGGCGACAGCGTGGTCTGGAGCCAGGGCAGAGGCTGGGGCATGTAGGCAGCAGATTGCGGCTCTGCCCCGGCTCCAGACCACACCGTCACTAGCGCAAGATCCTAGCCCCAGCCCCGGAGCAGCTCCCCACCCCGCCAGCACTACCGGTGCCCGTCTCCATGGAAACTGTGACCCCACGCTGTCACGGCACCGGTGCTTCTGGGGTCTCCATGGAAACCAGCCACAGCGACAAGGGCAGGGGCTGCTGGGAAATGACGTCGAGTCACCAGCTGGATCTGCCGTTTTGCCCACCCTGCTGTAGATGACGGGTGTAACGGTGTGCTTATGATGAAAGCTGGTGGCTCGAAGGTAGCTGTGGCAGTTGGATGGTTTCTAATACAGCGTGGTGGCAATGTAGCCATCACAAAACTTCACTTTAGAGGCTAGGAATTGAATTTGCTGGGTGGAATATTTCAGAGTTAGGTTGATGGAGGGGGGAAGTTGTTAAAGACCTGATGAAATTTCTGTAGATCCCTTCCCACGCGTCCTCTATGTGCCTTGGGTGTATCAGGGGCGTGAAAGGGCAGCTACGAAGGAAATGGGCTTCAAAGTCTGTCATAAATATTTTTTTGCATATTGGAGGGAATGGTGCCTACATGTGCCCATGGTGGTGCCACTCGATTGTTGGTCTAGGGAGTCCCCAGTCCTGAAATAGTTGTGCGTGAGGACAAAATGGGAGAGTGTAATGGAAACAAAAACAGTGTCCTCATTGGCGATTAATGGTTTTTTTTTTAATGGCTTATCTGTCCTCATGGGGGATGTTGATGTACAGAGACGTGACATCCATGGTAACTAATATGGTGTTAGCTGGAAGCTTGTTAATGGGAGCCCGTATGGGAGTAGGATAGAGTCAACGCAGCCAAAAACTCCCTCCATGATGGTGCCCGTGCCGGTGCCAGGGACAATGGGGTCCTGAGTTGCCAGGTTTATGGATCTTAAGTAACAAGTAAAAATCACCTGACCTAGGCTCCCGGGAGGCGGAAGCAGTAATCCTCTCCTGCGTTTCCCAAGATAGACTCTTCCAGTTCCTCTTGGTATTGTGCTATGCGATCCTCTTTCAGGAGTTTGTAAAACTCCATATTCGAAAGTTTAAGGATTAAAAAATCTTTTGCGAAAGTGCTTTGTCCACAGCAGCAGTGGCACCCCTCCTCCCCCCCTTAGCCTGTTGCATGGTAAAACCTGTGTTGTTTTGAAGGCTGAGTAAAGCTCTCTATTCTGCAGGACTGAGGTTGTAACATGAATGTTGTTGTTGTGGGGGTTTTTTTGTTTGATTTGGTTTGATTTGATTGATTTATTTTGCAATCTCTGAATGGGCATGGAAACAGAAATGGTTTATACGCAGGTCCAGAGTACAGCTGTGGGCCTCAAGTGAAGTCCTGGGGCTGTCCTTCTTGGGCTTTATATGGGTCTTATCTGTGGCAACAACGTTGATTGTTGCGTGGCTCCTTGTCCTGGAAATACTTCCCCAGTCTTAGGTGGTAGAAAAAAGCCTGGAGGTCTCCATACAGCTGCACCGTACTGAGTTGCGTAGTAGGGCAGAGTTCAGATCAATGCTATGGGTGAATTCGTGATAACACTTGATAATACTTTGCACTTACGTAAACGCTCCAAAGCACTTGAATCCTTACAAGACTCATATAAAGCATTTATCTTCATTTTCACATGGAAGAAACTGAGGCGTGGGACTTGCCAAAGGAGTCAGAGAAGGAGCAGAGTTCTACAACATGCGTTGCTACAACCCAGCAGCAAAGCCAGAGGAAGAGGTTATATTGGAAACCCTTCCTCTTTCTCTTTCTCTTTCTCTTCATTTTTTTTAAAAATAGTGTTTTTTTGAAAAGTGGGCTGATCCGTCGCTGATCCATCCATCCAAATGGGGTCACAACATCAGTGGATGTGGTCACAATAAACAGGGATCTGGGTTTTCCATTCACTGTGGAAAAACTGGATTTTTTCCTTTAACAGGATTTTCTGTTAAAGGAGAAAATCTTGGATTTCTCCTTTTTAAAGGAGAAAAATGTTGGGAAATGTAGGTTTCCCTTTACAGGCCAGCAGCATTCTGCACAAGCAATGTGGCAGAGGGGTGTGGGAGCACAGGCACCATGGCAGAGGGACCCAGGGCGGAGATATCAAGGGGGTACCCTACCATGTGGCAGGGTGGGCATTTGTCCCCCGCAACATTTCTGCACCTACAGCGAGGTATGGGGCTGCAGCAGGACCAGGCCAGCGGGCAGGACCCGGCACAGGGGGGAGTGGCGCGCCACCACGGCTGCCAAGATGAGGCACTGCAGCAGCAGTGGCATGGAGTTGTGCCCCCAGCTGCTGCTGGAAGGGCAGGGGAGGTGCCTTATCTTGGCAGCAGCATGGCACTGCCTCCTGTGCTGGGTCCCACCTGCTGGGCTGCAGAGCCCCCAGGGAGAGGGTAGCAGGGCTTGAGCGCTGCTGGGGGGGAGGGTGCTGCGGGCCACAGCCCTGGAGCACCTCGTGGGGGTGGAGGGCTGGGGGTTGGGAATGAGGGGCCACACTGAGGAAATGGAGTCCCGTTGAGGAAAGGGGGCCGTAAATGGGGTCATGCTGAGGAAAAGTTTGGGAAGCACTGGCTTGAAAGGTGAGATGTATTGAGATCTCAATATGTTAATTGCAGAGGAAATGACCAACAAAATTAGAAATGAGCTACAGTCAAGGCTTCATCTTTACTTCTTAAACTTTTGTTCTCTTTAAATCAGACCCGCAGATTGCCCTGGCCTTTTCCAGAGTCTCTTTAAATGCTGCTTTGGGGGTTTGGAGATTGCTGCCTCCTGTTATTCATGCTGACCTGGATCTCTGTGCCACTTCTTGTTGAAACTGTTAAGTTGTAATAAAGTAGCTGGGGAAGCAGTGAGGATGTAGACCTTGAATATATATATATTTTTAAGTCTGGAAAATGAAAAAAAAATACAAGCAAGAGAAACCAGTGGACGTGGGAAAGAATCCTCGGTAGATGGACGTGAACAAGTATTTCACATCCTTCAAAGAACCTGGAATACCGTAGTTTGTATTAGGACCCCTTCACACATGCAGGTAAAGGTGCAATGGGATCTAATGCACGAGCTATGCAGTCATGCCTCCTGGCATGCCACATGTACATCGCACCTTCCTGCCCTCAGCTGAGCGGGCTTCCGGCCACATCTGCTGCAGTGTCTCAGCCGTGGGGGCACTCCACTGGGATCTCCCAGTCCTAGGGGTGCATGGTGAACCCCCATAGCTGAGCAATCGCAGCAGGTGCAGGACTCCCAGTCCTGGGGTTGTGCATGGAGCACCCTGCGGTTGGAAGCCGATAAGGCTGATGGCACTGCCAGTCACAGGGGCAGACCCTGCTAAACGTTCAGATTAAAGCTGGACAGCAACCAGCTATAAAGTTAGGACACATTTTTGAGGTCTAACTTTATAGCTGGTTAGACCTTTTTATGGTGTGATAAACACTTTGTACTTATAGCTGGTCTCAGTTAATTGTGCAATTAACCAACTAATTGTGTAATAACTGTAATGTCTAGAGGGGGCCTTAGTGTCTGGGGCCATTGTGTGTACTCAGGATGAAGCTAAATCTTTAAGTCTTCTGGCTTCCTGCTGGTAAAAAGGTCTGTGGGTAAATATGCCCCTTTTCTTTCAGGCTTGCCCCCAAACTTTCCTCCAGTCATTTTCTTACTTTGTTTGTCATTATTTTCAAATTGGAAAATGATGTCCCGGATTTCCCGGGTGTGGCAGCTTGTGAGCAGCAGGAACAGGGCATTGCACCAGTCACAGATTTGTTTAAAAACAAGCCAATAAAAACCCCTCCTGGTTCCTTTAGGAAAAGAACGGACAAGACCCGCATGCCTCAGTGCAAGACATTGCATTCTGACCTTCTCTGGTATTTTCTCTCCAAATATCTCAGAGTGCTTGGTAAACACTAACTGACATCGCAACACCCCTGCTACAGAAATCATTTGATAATTGTGTTATGTCCCTTGGGAAACTGAGGCAGAGAGAGAGGTTGTGTGACTTGGACAAGATTGCAAAGAAGATCTGTGCCCAGATCTGGAGCAGAGCCCAGATATCCAGACTGCTGGTCCTATTATGTGTTAACATGACTTCTTTGCCCTTGATAAGCATAGTGGAGATTAAACAAGGCTGTTATGATACCCTTCTCTCCATATCCCCACTTGTGGGATGTCCCCTCCTGCAGTGCTGCTGAGCTCTAGGAGTTTTCCAAAGAAGCAGCTCCCTTTGGGATTACAGCAGTACCCTTCACAGCACTGAGCGGGCTGAGCTGAGGTTATGCAAGGCCGTGTACTCTTAACTGCCTCACTTCCTTCCTTCTCTGGCTGGCTTTGCTGTGTGCCAGGAAATCTTTTCCTTGTTTGTTTGGTCCAAAGCTTGCCTACTGACTTCTTGCTCTAGTGCTGCCTCTGGTTTTTAAAGTGGGCATTTGCAGGCAGTTTCTGTTCTGTTGCAGTTTTAGATATAAAGGGACACGGGGGAGGGAAATGGATTTAAAGAGCAGCATGTTTTATGACCTGTCTTTGTGGTTGTATGTGTAACTGCCTGCTGTGCCATTGAGGAAGGCTCTTCCCCAGAGAGTTGTTTCTCATGCTGGGCCTTCTTGTGGTTTGGGCACAAAAGTACAAGTACACTTGACTCCCAGCTGCCTTTCTGATGGCGGTCTGTGAAGCGGAAAGGGCCTTGTGTCCATTCCTGTTTCAGGATCCTGTTTTCATGCTGCAAAGGTGGGAGAAAGGGAACAGAAGTCTTCAGTGCTGGAATTGTAATCTGCATCCAGCACTTTTCCAAAGGAAGGCTCTGAGGTCCCTGGCTTTTGTCATCAGCCTGCAGGTGCCAGGGTACCTCCTGTGCCCGAGGTACACATGAAGCCCTTTTCTAAACAGGAGTTAGGTAACAGGTCTGGTTTTCTTGGGGCCACACACTTACCCAGCCACCTTCCTTCTGAAGGTAAACCCTCAAGGAGTAAAACCACCTAAGATATACATGTATTGCTCCAGCTTAGGTAGAGCAAATGTGGAATCCACTGGCTTTACAGATTCTGTATTGCATCCTACACCAGCCTTGTAGTCAGATGGTCTCATTCTGCATTTTACTCTGCAGTCACTTCTCCTAGCATTGTTGGTGCCTGCCACTTTAAGAGCGGAGCCAAGCAGCCAGCAGGTGCTTGATTGCGGCGACCATTTTAGATCTCTGGCTGCCCATATAAATGGGGCAGTTTGCTGCTGGCAGCCTAGGCAGGAACATTGCCTGGCTGCAAGGCTGCATAACAATCCTGGAGGAAAGAGCAGGAGATGTAGGGGATGGCTAGGTGGCTTCTGGTCCTGGGCATGACCTAAAACTGCACCCCGCCTGGTGGGGCTCTCAGTGGCGCGGGAGCCCCTAGGAAATGCCAGGCTAGTTATCATCCTGGTGAAAGGCGGGTAAGGGTGCCTTAACCCTAGCCTTCACCTTCAGGTGAGTCATGCAACATTGGAGATAGTAGGCCAAGCATGCTTAAGGCCACCTGAGCACTGTGGGGAGCAAGAATATGTGCGTGTCCGAGGCCTAACAATGAGGCCTAAGCTTGGTCTGCCGGTAGGCCAGGAGCACTGTGTCATTTGGATGCCATCTGAGAGGCTTGGGCTGCGGTGTAGGGGAGGGACGGTGCCGCAGATAGTGTCCCCTGTTTTTGGGGCAAGAATGGGCAGCCTCTCACCTTAATTAGTATCCTAATTAATTAACAACAAGGCATGGCAGGCGAGTCAGGTAGGTGGCGTGCCCAAAGGCAAGTGGGGAAACTAGCACCGTGAATAGTTGGGGAGTCCCACTTTGCTACACATTGGCTAACTTCTGATATAGCCTGTAGATGGTCTTGTTGTAACCCAAGAAAGCTTTTTCTTACTCAGATGTTTCCCCAGTTGGAAACAGCCTTCTCTTCTGGGTCAGCAGATAACAGCCTATTCCCATGCTCTGCCGTCATTTCATTATTAGTTTTTTTTTGGACTATCTGGTGTTTTTAAAGTATTTGTCCCAAGCCTGTCTGTCATCAGTCAGTGTGTCCTTATCTGCTGTACCACCAAATGTCAACTGTGAAGTCTTCAGCTTTCCTGTTCTTGCTAGACTCCTTGGAGGACTGGTTAATGTGTCCACCAGTCAGAGAGCCTTTCTCACAAGAGATCTCAATTTTGATGTTGGATATACCTTTTTAACCTTTAAGAGAGTGCTCAAAGTTCTGTCCCTTTAGAAGAGAGTGTTTTAATTTGCAGTTATATTTGCAGGAGGAACAGGTTTCAGGTTTGCCGCTGACCTCTTTTTTTTCTCCTTCTCTCTGAACCCCTTTCATGGCCATCTTTGGGGGGGAAAAAAACCTTAGCTTTTGCAGTCATCCAGCATTTTTACCTAAGAGCATTCAGTGTTCCACTTATATCAGGCCACTGATATCCCAAATTAGCACTGGGGAAATGTCCTTTCTATCTGATATTTTGAGAGCATTGATTTTTGGTGTGAACTGGTTTATGGTGTTTGGAAAGTCACATGAAGTCTGTTTAGCCCATATTTATTTAGCGGAGCGCTGGTACAGATTATATGCATTATTCACAATGGATTGTCTCAGGTTGTTTGCTTGCTCTGTCAGGTTACCCTCTGGAGTGTCATCTTAGAAGCCCGTGGGACTGCTACTTGCTTTCCACCGCTACTCACCTGGGCGTATGTCATGGCTGGGGACTGTGCAGGGTAGTTTCACTGTTTCCATCCAACTCGTCATGCATGCCACCTTCTTGAGGTTTAGAGCATTCACTAGATCCCATAGATGGAAATATGCAGAGGCCACCTTGAAGGAAGGTTGCTTAACTTTTTTTTTTTTTTTGAAGACAGTTGCTTTTGCACGCTCACACTTCCTTTCAAATATCAGCCCTTCATGCTTGGGATGTTTTGTCCTCTGAAGGAGACTGAGTTGGTAGGAGATGACTTCTCAACCCCTGCTTCTGTGGGGAGTGGTTGGGAACCTGGAGGAGAAAGTTGGTAAAGCTTTGCAGGAATAGGGCGGTGTACGTGTCCTCCAACTGGGAATTCCCAGAGCGAACTCAGAGAATTGATGTTACTGCCTAGTAACCTTCCTTTCCCCCTCACTGCTTGCACGCAACTCTCATTAGCAGCAGTAAAATGATGCACTTGCATTAAAGGGACAACATAACCTTTAGACCCACAGTTATGCTTCCTTTCTTTCTAAACTGAGAGACATTTCATAAAGGCTAGGCAGCCTAGGTTTTTATTTCAAGGTAGTCATGTCAGTCAGTGATCACTTATCTTATGGGTTTGAAAGGCAGCAGGAATTCTTGTTGCCTCCCAGACTTAGTTTGTTCATGCATCAAACACATTTTTTTATCTTTGACTGCAGGTGTGCTATTCCTCTAAAACTGTAATAAAGTCCAGATTCTTTTATAAAGCCTGGACACGTTTTCATTGCTGCTTGTGGGGTGTTTTTTTTTAATGTTTCTAAGGTTTATGGTGTATAGCATACAGGCTATTATTGCTGTGTGTGGGTCCATTTTCTGACACAATGCTGCCACTAGCTGGCTTTTTAATGGTATTACATGTGTTTTTTAATCACTGGCTTGGAGAACTGTGTGTAATTGGAAGACCTGTGTGTTTTTGATTAAATAATCACAGACATTGCTATCATAAGCGAATGTGGGCTGGAAGGACAGCAAGAACTTCCTGACGAAAAAAATCCATGTATGATTTTAACTTTAAATTTGCATTTAAGGGCACTTCTGGAAGTGGTGCGAGAGCCGCAGTGCAAAAAAATAAACACTCTGCTTGCAGTTGCCTCACTCTGAAAGAATGTTAATTTTCCTTTAGGCCTTGCTGTGTTTCCTTAAGTGTTCAGGAGTGGTGGAAAGGACTGGTGAGCCACGGTTTCAAAGGCTCACCGGAGCTAAGACTCTGTGTGCAATCACTTTTTCTTTAAAAATTATTCTCTTATTGCATGGTATTTGCATTTTAATTTTGGGTTAAGAAGGGGCTAACAGTAGTTGGATTGTTAAACAAAGTGGGACCAATTCAGTGAGGATATGGTTCTGGGTGAATTTCAGAATCTGACTTTAATAAAGCATTTAAATATGCTGACCCTCTAAATGTTGGGATTAATGTGCAACGTCTCATTCTCCTGGGCCAGAAAAAGATGCAAGAGGAAATCTACAACATAATGGGTAAAGCAGCCTCTCTGGGAGGGTTTCTGGGATCTTTATCTTACTGCTGTTCACAAGTAGCCCCGCTGGAAGTGATTCTCTCTTCTTGTGTCTGGCTAAACTTGCTTCTGGTTTGTCAAAAGTCGATGGATAAGAAGATGACATGGTGCTGTTTGAGGCTAAGGATGCTGCCACCTCATTACTTGTATGGTTCTTTTTGTTTAGATTTTTTTCGATGGTTTGGTGTGTTTAGTCGGGTGCGCATAGCCCAAGTGACATGGATGTGAATGGCATGCTCATTTTCTTTAGTCTTATTCGGCTTGGAAAGCACACGTGCCACAAGTACTGCTGCCCCTGGGTTTCATTGTCATGGAAATATTTTTGACCCATTTGATTTTGCTTAATTCAGATTTAGTTCAATGTTACTTGAGTTCTGGAAGATTTTTGTGGCAGCCAAGATCTGAATTCCTGTTCAGTAATGCCTTAGACTTTCTTTTTCAGAGTAAACGGGACCATCTGCTTATGAATGTCAAATGGTACTATCGCCAGTCTGAAGTCCCAGATTCAGTCTATCAGCATTTGGTTCAGGACCGACACAATGAGAATGGTAAGTTATGCTCTGTAGTGTCAGCCGTAACTTATTTTTGTACAGGACTTATCTGGAGTCGTGTGGTTATGTTGAGCAGTCCGTGGAAAGCGTTTGGACCAGGTAAGGAATAATCAATGCGAACAACACGCTAAAATACAAATGATGATGTCTTTTTGTGTCTGTGGTCTACTTCGTTTTGCATATCATCCCTAGCAATAGCTGCAGGTTGATGCATCTCAGCTATGGTTTATATACTATATTGTAACTGAATTAATGTCCTACTTGAAAAGCTAAGTGTGATGTTGTGGCTGTGATAGTCCAGGGAACGTACAGTAAGCAAGAGGGTTTTGTTTTGTTTTTTTGGTAATATCCTTTTATCATCAGTAGAAATGTTAAACAAGCTTTTGGAAACTCTCCCATTGTGTTAGTCCAATAAAAAATATTACTAAAACCACCTTGCTGCTTTACTTAGAAAGAATTTGCTGGTAAAATTACTGGGCTTTCTTGAGTGCTTTTGGGGTATCACAAAATAGTTACCATTTAGATCAAGTTGCATTAAGGATGAATCAGGAGCCCCTTTTACTTTGGGGTGCCCCTCCCATACTATAATGTGATTTTGAATTATTGCTTAAATTTAATTTGGCTTTATCCTATTGTGTTAAGGCTTGTCAGATAATATTGTCAAGGAAATGCACATTGTAGTATTAACTGGTTTCCCCCTTCTTTGTTGCATTAAATAATAAACCATTGGTCTCCTTAATGGTGCCTGAAAGAGGAATGCTTAAGGCTTCCAGGATCATTTCCCCCCTCTCCCCCCGACCATCTGTAAAACTTTGTTCACTTTTGCAACCTGGGAAGTTCTTTGAGGCTGTCTCTAAAACGGTGAAGATCTTGGGAGGTGAACTGTTATATACAATTATGTTTTAAATGTTTAAAATATCCGCACAGATGGCACGTAGTGTTACAGATCTATGCAGATTTTCTCCTTACTGGTGACATGACAAAGAGCGCTTTTGTGTGCTTCAGTATTTACTGGTCCCGTTTAAATATCTAACATTGGAGTTGTAAGCATGATGGGAAAGCCAGCATGTTTTCATAACTTTAATGCTTTGATTATGTAACACTGTCTGCATATAAAGTATTTTTATGCGTTTAAGTAGGGATTGTAAAGATGTCATTAGTGATCCAACACCTAAGGTTGCATTTAGGATTTTACTTGGGACTGGAGTTTTATTCCCACTTTAAACCAGAAAGCAAACGTTCTTCACAGCTCAATGATACCATTCATTGCTTAGTGAAGAGAGAGACAGGACTTGGTGAAGGTTTGAGGTGAAATCTGCTCAGGGGCATAGAAGTTTAAATTACTTTAAAAAAAAAAAAAAAAAAAAAAATTAGAGTTGGTGACTTGTGATGTTTCTGGATCAGTTCCATAATGGATGTTGTTTTAATAGTTCATGCGTTTGGGTGGTGGGAGAGAGAGGTGGGGGGTGAGGGAGGCGGAGGCAGAGAACTAAAAATAAGTTGTCTTTATAGGATAGTCATTGAACAGAAACGAGCAACACCCCATGTTAGTATCATTAGCATTTACTATTTTTTCTGTCTCTGCCGTAGAAGGTGATAGAAATGTTGATCAAAAAGGCTCATGTACAAAACTGTGTATAATAGACGTGGCAGATGTGGGGAGAGGGGCCGCGGAGGAAGGTGCTCACCCAGTAGAGCCTGATAGACCAGGCACTTTTTTCCAGTTGTATCCAGACAATCTGTTTCTCTCCAGCACGCCTCTTAGGAGATGCAAAGTGGTGGGGTTTCTGTGAGCGAGCCCTTTGTAGAATTTGGGGGAAACGTTGCTACCATGCCTGACTGGTGCAGCAAGTACAAGTTTTTTTATCATCTGTGAGTCCCTCAGATAGGCCTATAGTGAGAACCGTAGAAAAACTGTATTAAAATGATTAAAACATCAGGATAATGTGGACATATTGGCAATTCTGTGTGTTTGCGTTAGCCTCAGGCTTCAATCTACAAAGAGCCTGGGAAACTGCAGAGGTAGCTGGTTTGGGATTCTGCAGCCAGTGTGTCATTTTCTTTTTGCAGACTCTGGACGAGAGCTTGTTATCACAGACCCAGTGATCAAGAATCGAGAGCTCTTCATTTCAGATTACGTTGACACGTACCATGCTGCTGCCCTGAGGTAAGTTGCAGAGGACCCTGTGCAGCATCCCAGAGAAAGATTGTAAAATTAACACCCCCCCCCCCCCCCCCAACCAAATGAAAACCTGTTAGCACAGAGGAAGAGCTGCCTTTTTGAGTCTTTTCCAGTTTGGGGAGCATTGGCATACTGCTCAGCTTCCTTCCCATCTCAGGCAATAATTAACTTGCGTTATCCGTTTTCATTTGAAAAGAATCCGCGATTCTAAAATCTTATTTTAATCTCGGCTAGTCTGTGCTGCTCAGAAGGTATTGTTTTCTGTCATTGCAATTGTAGATTATTGCTAGTTGTTGCAGAAATAGTCACCTTCCCTCCTCTCTGTTTCATTTTACCGTTAACAATAACCTCCCTTTGCAAACGTGACTGTTAGTGCAGCCCTGATAAATTGCATTAAAGACTTTTGCTCTGAGGCAGAAGTCATTGTTGAAGCTCAGTTGAGAGCTCCATTAAAAGCTTGCCATAACAGACAGGCGGTAGCAAACCTCTGCATTGGTCTCTCTGTACTATC
Source organism: Crocodylus siamensis (assembly GCF_052110815.1). Lineage (NCBI taxonomy): Eukaryota > Metazoa > Chordata > Crocodylia > Crocodylidae > Crocodylus > Crocodylus siamensis. The sequence goes on along the minus strand of NC_143406.1, from coordinate 9,090,180 downwards.
TGTCCTTCCCCAGGGTTGCTGCTCTCTTTACCCAGTTAGATTTTATCTTAAGTGGCTAACCTTTGACCAGGCAGAGAAAAGACACGATTATTTAAAAATGTTTTCAAATAGAAACACTAAGACATTATTTTTCAGCAATTTTTCAGCATGCCAAAATGCGCATGGATATTGTCAAAATGTGAACCGAATAATCTCCCAGATGATAACGCTCAGATGGTGTTTCACTCAAACCATCTGGAGACATTTTCTTTGTTCAAAGCCACTTCGCTGAAGCCACTTTCTTCAAGGCAAATTAGCTGCAACCTCTGTTGTAGGGGAGGGGAACAAAAATCTTTGATACGACTTATTACAGGGTGTTAGATAAAGTCAGAAAATTCCTATGGCGTAGTGTAATCTTCTCTTGAAACTCCACAGTGCTTTTTATGTCTCGAGGAAGGTACCCTTCCAGTATTAAATTGGCATGCTTAGAGAGGATAGCAAGCTAATGTGAGGCTGGCTGGCTTGATGGAACCAGGCTTGAAAATTTAATTGTCAGCTTAGACACTGAGGAAACTGAAACGTGTTTGGAATTTTCCCTGAGCATATTTGAGACGCTCTTGCGCTGTGTTCCCTCTCTTCCCCCATTATAAGAGAAAGCTAAACCTAAACAAATATTCTAAAAAGCCAAAACAAAGTGATAACAGAGTAAAATGCAAGCAGTTATAGATTATTATTTTTAAATCTGGCATATCAGACTTGTGCTACAAAATACTTCAAGATTTTGAAATGACTGTTGTGACTGCATTTCCTGTTGGCTTATTTAATTCTCATTCTGGCTTCCCCCCCCATTTGTGACAGTGACTACATGTATATATTTATGAGCTACGTTTTAATATTAACCCCTTTGAAAAATGCAGCAGAACTTGTAGGGGGTCACGTTTCTAAATGCTGACATTCAGGCAAATTATCTGTTCAAAAAATCAGGAGCCGAACCAAGTCTTTCCACTCCTCCTCTACCTAGTAGCATTTTATTACCATATTTTCTAACCAACAACATGACCTGTAATATAATAGGCATCTTGGTTTTGAAAGGTGCACTATAAAGAAGAAAACATTTTTCCAGAGTTAGTTATGGCGGCATAGAGCAGGGACAGAGCCTGATCTTCAGCTGACTCATCCACTCTTTCCTGCTTAACTAAAGCTGAAACCCCAGTTGTTGGTGAAGACAAGTTCCCTGCATAGATCTGTGCTTTTGAAAACAAGTAAAGTGTCTCCAAGGCTGTGAAACAGGAAGAGAGAGAGAAACCAGAAGCAGACAGTAAAATTGCACTAAGAAAGGTTAACTTGATTAGTTGAACATCGAGCCCATTAAAAAGGAGAGAGGATCTTTAGTACCACTGGAGTGAAGAACAATGAGCCATTAAGACAATTTACTCCCTCAGCTGCCTGAACGGTACAGTAGCTACTGCACTGTTGAAGCTGTCATCAAAGCTAGGTGCTTCTGTCTTGGGCACAAAATCAGCTTTCATGCTTAATACATTAGTTTGGGGCAGGGGTGATTTTGAGGAAAAAGGTATAGGTTGTATGGGAGGAAATGCAGAACGTGCTGGTAATTGTCACAGGTGAATGCAAGATGCAGATATGAGACGACTGACTGCTCTGATGATCTTACAGCTGAAGTAACAAAAAAAAAATACACTGAAAACATGGGGAAGTCTGGAAGTACTGACTTTGAGTTCTAATTTAGTAATAAATTAGATCATTACCTTACCCTCCACAAAGAGATGGCTGTCCAAGGTCACACAGTAAGCCAGTGTGAGAATGGAACCAGTGGTCCCAACTCCCAGTCCCACGCTGTACCCAGCATAACATTTTAAGTGGAAAGTGTTTGTGGAGCCCTATACCAGTGTGTCCTAAACAAAGTACCTTTTACCCGAAATGAGTAGCAATACCTGGTCCTGCGTATGTGAAAGGTTGTACTGTTTTGTACAGGAGTTGGGGTAAATCCATATTGTGTGAGAAGCAGATTTGGTTTCTAGTTATTAATTACTGGTTCAGGTGAATTATGCTAAGGCATTATATAAGGGAAAGTTAAATTTCTTCTGCCTTAAAATCTTAATTCTTGCAGAAAACTCCCACAGATTTTAAATATGGTAGTTCTTCTGCTCTCCTCTGTCAGAGTTTTCTATAGGGAAAACACTGAAGATCTTGCTACCGGAAACTGTGAAAAAAGAAAGCAGAAGAGCTGCTTTTTTTTTTTTAAATCTTTGTTTCTGTTTACAAGAAATAAAGATGAAACTAAGTGATGAATAGGATTGTCAGTGCGTCAGTCAGGCCAAACAGTTGATCTCAGCTGTTCCATTGCAATTTGACAGCAGCTGTCCAAAAATACATTAGTGTTATGCCCCTGGAGCAGTGGTTCTCAGCCTTTTTAAACTCAAGGCACCCTTTGTTAGAATCGAGGCACACATTGATACGCCAATTGCCAGCTCTTCGTTTTTATTGTCTTTGACTGCACAAAAATACTCGTGCAATTCTGGCACAAAGGTCTTAGAAAAACCATGGGGTCAGAGTGTTTTTAATACTTGGGGCATTTATACGTGTGCTCGGGGAGGGGGTTGGCTTTAATTAGAGTGGCTCAGAGAGCCTCTCTAATTAAGGTGCCCGGAGTGTCGCATATGTCAGCGATCCTGCGCTGAAAAATGGTGATGGGAGTGCTTTAACTAAAGCTGGTCGAATGAGCTTTAGTTGAAGCACCTCTACTGCCATTTTGCAGAGCAGGGATGCTGATATACGTGTTGTTGGAGTGTGGTAATTAGCACTCTCCAGCAGACTTGATTGATTGAGTCTGCTCTGACTCATTGTAATTACAGCATGTTGGAGCAGCCTCAGTGCATGTGTATAGGCACCTGTGGATTCCCATTTGAAATATCTGGGCTTATCTTGCAAATTGTGTTTGCGTATCTAACAGTGCTAACATTGCATGGCGCCCTTGAAAGGATTTCACAACAGCATGATGGTTGAAAATTACTGTTCTAGAGCATGGCTGCCAAAGGAGTTGACTTACAAGGAGGCAATCTTAGCATCCAATTTTGCAGCCCTCTGCTTGTCCTCTGTTCTCTTGAAGAGAAAAATAGAGGATATAACAGCATCAGGTTTCATATCAATAGAGGACAGAGGACAACCGGACTGTCCTCTATGATGGCCACCCTATAGTAGAGGTGCAGGGCTGGGGCAGCCACTCCTCTGCTCCATGGGTTTAAACAGTAGACCACCACTGCCCTAGATGGACCACCAATTAGTTAGCTGTGGATGCCGTTATGTCCTCTCTTTTTCTCTTGAAGAGAGAATTTTTTTCTTGAACAAAAAAATAGAGGACATAACAGCATTGAGTTTCGTATCCATAGAAGACAGAGTAGCAGAAAACCGGAATGTCTTCTATGATGGCCACACTATCTGGCCTGCTGGGCTCTGCGCAGATTCAGCAATTTGGCAATAGGGGGAGTGCCAGTTAATATTGCTCTGCCCTGCTGCCATTTTTTGAATCCTTGGAGAGCCCTTAGCGGCAGATAACACCGTTTCGTGGGCTGGATCTGGGCCATGGGCCGTGGGCTGAGAACCCATGATCTAGAGGAACGAGCGGTCAGAATAATTCAAACGAAAGGAAATGCTCCATATTTTCATGTTAGATTTTAGTACTGCTGAAAAGAAAGTCTTGCGACTCAGTGTCTCCACTGGTGTGCAGACATCTATAGAACACTTGGAGGATCGCAGAATACCTGCAAGCCCGTGCTACTCTCAAACACTGCCAACGAGCGCCCAAGAAGGAAGAGGTGCCCCTTTATTGTCTTGGTGCTGGTCTGAGCCTTAACTTAGAACAAAGCAGGAAAGAGCTTTTAATAGCAGATTTAATAAAGATGTTTTTTAATTCCTTGTGAATTTTTATAGGTTAAAGAAAAATATGGGTCTTTTGGGGGAATATTGATCCTATATTAAATCTGTCTAGGCAGTCGTTGGACAGAAGGAATAAGATTTGCCTGGTGTTATTCCCAATGAAGTGACTGTGCTGTGGGAACTCCTTTTTTCCATATTGTTTACAGTGTAATAATAAGAATTGCAGTCTCGCAAACTGATGTGAAAATTTATCTGCTGCAACACGAAAACACACTCCAGCCTCATAAGAGTGGTGATTAAGACTGATGATTTGCTTTCCCATTTAAAAAAACAAAAACAAAGCAGGCATACAGTTTTTCAGCTAAGTGAATAGTAGGGTTTTGTAGTGCTTCCTTACAGAGTTGGTTAAAAAAAACCCAGGAAATTATTTTTATACGTTGCATTTGGGGGCAGATTTTGTATTTGAAGTGTATCCTGTTCATTTGTGACTGCCTCAGATTGACTTCTGGCTGTACAAAAATTAATAAATGTTTGTCAAGTACCTTTTGAGGGCTGTATAATAACTGAATCTCCTTTCACTGACATCAGTGGAATAGTTTGCACGGATGTTGGTGACATCAGTGTTGAAAGTGCACATGGCAGCTCTGGGCTTATCTTCAAAATAAAGAGGTACTTATTTAATTGAACCATTCAGCCTGGGATTCTAATACAATGTATTCTTTCTTTCAGAGGGAAGTGTAACATCTCCCATTTTTCTGACATATTTGCTGCTAGAGAGTTTAAAGCCCGAGTGGATTCATTTTTCTACATATTGGGCTACAATCCAGAGACGAGGTAAGTGAGGCAACTCCTCATCCCACTAAGGGAAAGCTTTACTGTAGACTTGTGTGGTAGGAATATGGTCTGTATCACAGGAAGGAAAAGTCAAAGCCTAGGTATCAAGTGTGGTACTGAAGGAGAAACGTGTCACGTTTGCAGAAATGCACTGTTGCATATAAAAGATAAAACAGCAATTTCTAATTGAGGAGTGTGGCAATCACCGATAGCACTTATTGTTATGCCCGCTAGAAATACTACTGAAGGTTTTATCTGTCATCGTTTTCCTGGAAAGACTAGCAGAGATCTGGGTAGTAAGAGAAGAAATATCTTTGTGAAAGGGGGAAAATAAGATTGGGGGAAGGAAATATTGATACTGTCTATGTATTGAGCAAAAATAAGCAGTGGCTGGCAAGGCTCCACAGGAACTCCTGAGATTTAATAGGAGAGCGAGCGTGCCTTCAAAGTATTTTGTCAAAAATATGGTTAAAAGGGAGTTCTTGGGAGAATTAATAAGAATTAGCAGGAATCTGCAAGTCCCCCAGTGGGTTTATAGTGTATTGCTAGTAACACCAACACATTTTTCTTGTAAACACCATTGAAATTACATATCAATTGAAAGATGTCTCTGTGATTTTCTGCCAGTGAGGAAGCTCATTGTAAACTGGGTAAGAAACTACCTTTAGGCCAACTATCCTGACCTTGTGCCAATTTGGAGAGAGATGGACAGAAATGCACATCAAAATCTATTTAGAAACAGGTGTGTGTCAGAAGGAAGGTGCATTCAGCATGCTCCTGTCATTCTGTGTAGCTCTCTGAAGCTACACAAAATGAGAATAGTATTGTAAACGTAGGTGATGCTTTACACGTGCTGCCTTGAAGAGCTAGGAGGGACCTTGTCCTGCAACCATGTACTTCCAGGGGGAGTGACTATCAAGCAGGTATTATGCCCTGATGAAGGATGCAGTTTCCTTATGCAGAACAGTTAACCTGTAAAACTTGCTATCATGATGTTGAGGGCAAGTAAGATTTAAATAGGGATTAAGCATTTATGTAGCTAATAAACGCATCCATTGTTACATTACAGATTAAAAGCTTTAAAAGGGCGCAGATCTTCGCTTTAGGCATGCAAACCCAACTGCAATCTGTCTGCAGTTACCAAGATGCACCCTCTGTGGGCAGATCATTGCATAATTGTGTCATGAAGTTTCCTGTACCTTTCTGTGATGCATCTTACACAGACCACATGTCTGAGTCTAGGTATCAGACTGTCTGGACCACTCAGTTGACTCGGTTTAGCAGCCCCTACGTTCAGAAGGGATGTTTGCAATAACAGGCCTTGAAGTGCTGTGTATCCTGGCAAGGGGCTCTGGAAAATGGCATAAAAATCATGTGATGTGTACAAGAGTCTTCTAATTCGCTTGTACTGCATTTGAGAACATAAACAGCTTTTCCTCTGTTTTATTTGAGCAGTATAAATTGACAAGGGCTGTTTTATTGTTGTCATGATATACCTTTTCTGATTGACATTCAAGGGGTGTTGACTTAAACATCACCCTTCTCTACTTCATTTTTGGTTGCTTTTTTAATGGCTTTTAATTTTTAGTGGGAGGTGTGAATATCAGATGAAATATTTCTGTTCTGGTTTGATAGCAATTGATGGCTTCCCTTGAGAAATGCCACTTGTGTGGCCCAAAGCAGTTCAGTGCAGTTTGAAACCCTTCTCTCTGTATAGAGCTAGCAGCTGCTGAGTTTCTCATGGTTGTTTGAAAATGACTGATGCTGAGAAGATGAATGGTGTAATGACACTGCATAGCACTGTTAGACTTGTATAGTGCTTTGAAAAAGTAATCGGCTAATTACGTAGAAAAGCCAGCTCTCCAAATGTACTTTTTGTCTGATTGGATCCAGCTAGAAACTCTTTTGAAATGCTAGTTTCTCAGAGCATATTCAGTTTTCGTTCGGTGCCTTTTAGCTGTTGTTTACACATGAAAATTAGGTTCAGGTTTGGCTTGAATGTTTTGACTAATTCTGATCTAATCGCAACTTCAAATTTCCAAGTGTTTCACAGGTTCTTTTACCTCAGCTAACCAGCTCGGAGTAGAGCCTTATTCAGGCAAGGTAAAAGCATTGCATGGCACCTCTGCTAGGATAAAAGTTATGGGTGGGTTAAGATGAGTTAGCAAAATCCAACTTGACTGTTGGGTAAAATTCAGCTTCTTTTTTTCAGGTGGTAATGAATGTTCAACAGTCTTTTCAGATGCAGTTAAAAAGGCGAGTCCTGTGATCCGATTGGGTCCTGTTTGTAATGCAAATGGATATCATACAGTAGCCCTATTTACTCACATGACCCTCTCACTCAGCTGAGCAATCCAAAGTTTTGGAAGTTTGTGTTTTTTTAATCATAATTTACAAAGAAGTGTATGTTTACTTTCTTTCTTTGGTGTTTAATCAAGGAGAACTAGTCCTGAGCTAAGGGGTGTCTGACTTGAAAATAGTTTTTATACTTTGTTTTTAGACACCGTCTGTATAATATTCAACTCACACTTGATACAGCATGTGTATTTGTCTTACAGGGCTTGTTCTATTGACTGCCGAAGACAAGTTTCTTTGTGCTTTGCCAGAACTGAGACACAGCTCAGCCTGCTGAGAATTCAGCTGGTTTTGCTTGCTCTTGGAGAACCATCCAGAGCAAGATAACAGGAAGCAAATTCTCATTTATTCTTTATGGTGCAGCAGGCAGTAAAACCTTTGCAGGGTGTATACATCAAAAGTGCACCATAAAGGTGTAAAGCTGTAGTATTTTAAAAGAAACAGCCAAACTTTTCATGATGGAGGAGTGATTGATGAACCCTCTTGTCTACGAGTGTCCACAGTGTTTTAAAGGAGAGGAAGTACGGTTCTATATTTTCTTTTTAAGAACCTGCTGAGTTGGAATTTAGTAAGGTGAAAAATCAGGGCAGCCTTATTGATGATCATCTTGTCCTTCCAAAGGTGACTTGTGTTTTCGAGTTGCTTTTTACTTCACGAACTGTATCTTGGGACAGTTCTGTCCTGTGCATCCTTGTAAGTGATTCCATGTTGCACTTTACTGGTTGACCGCAGGTGAATGGGGAAAAACAAATCTCAGAATAAAAGGTTAGTCTTGAATATGTGTAGCAAAGTCATCCACCTTCATATTGACTTCTTAAACAAGTCAGTAGATAGGTCTGAAATATCATTCCAACACTCCTGGATCTGGAATGTATCCACTGAACTTATATAACAAACTAGGAAAGGATGTACATGTCATGCCAAGCACTTCACAGTAACAAAGCTAAATAAAGTATTTGTTAGAGAAGAAATGCATGGGGGAAGAGGGAGGAGAAAATCTGTACAGTAGTCCTTTTATTTTCATGCCCAGTGACATTTCAAAACCATTTTTAGAAACATGGTTAGTATGTCCATCCAGAGAAAGTTACAGCTGTCAGTGGGCTTTGCAATGTTAATTCTACCACATTTCACTTGGCTTCTCAGAAGCACCCAATTTGATTCAGAGTTGGAAATAGGAAAGCTAAAAGTTCAGTGGCTTATTTAATTTATTAGCTGTTAACTACAGCTAAATAAGCTAACTTTGAAATTAGTCAGTCACATGAAACATTTGCATTTTCAGTTCTTGTGAATGTGTGTTTGCTTATTTCTAAGCTCCAGTTCTGTAGCGTGTTCCCTGTCCCAGGCTGTGGCCAGATTCTGTTCCATGTATTGGGCATCTACATGTCATCATTTTACCTGGTTCAAGTCTCTGAAAATCCATCAGTGCACCTACTTTTGTAACTCGCTGTCATCTTACCTTTAAAAGCAAGTCGCCAAAAGGCAGCTAGGAGGAGGAGGATGCACCCACCATTTTGCATTAATTATTTTTCTGGCATTCAAACAGGGAGGAATAGAATCACACTTTATTCCCTTACACCCTTTTTATGTGTGCAATAAGTGGGCTAGAATCTGGCCCCTGGATTTCCACTGAACTCTTTGAGGGTCTACAAATTTCAGGATCTGGACTGCTCTTTGCATTACCAGATGGTTAGTGATGACCTCCTATTTTTTGCTAATTACATTTGTATAAAATTGTTCAAAACCTGAGTTACTTTGAATTGATTAGAATACCTTAAGTGTTGCACTGAAGTTTCCGTGGTACTCTTTGCTGTTGGATAGAAATACCTTCATAAAGTTAGGGTGTCTTTTGCTTTGTAAGTAACTAAGCTTTAAATTCACCCGGAGGTGTGCGTGGTCTAGGGGATATAGCTCATATAGATGTCCAAGCCTAAATAGAGGATGGGTTAACATATATTCCTTTCCAAACTTTGCTGTCTATAGTTGGTCTCTCTCTCAAGCTTTTGTTTTGGAAATTTTTTTTTTTTTTTTTTTTTAATCTCCAGTGTTGTTTCCCCTTGTCAGAGCCCAACTTTTGCTGCTCTGTCTGAACCTGTGCAGGCTGTTAGCGTGCAGGCTGTTAGCATGCAGGCCAACGGAGGTGATGGAGCTGGACTTCTTACAACGTCTGAAGTGCGCGTGCGACAAAATGGGTTTACAAAGCTCACAAAGGCTATTGAATTCTACTCAAGAAGCATTAATAGGCAAAGCAAATTGGAACTGATGTACCATTTTACAAAAACAGGCACTATGCTGGCCTGAACTAAGCAGCCATTCTTGTCGTTTATGAGCCGGAATTCAGCTCAGCCTGTAAAAACAAGAAGCAAAGCACACTGTTGCACTAACAACTTGACTTCTGTTAGCTCTGTGTTCAGTGCGCTCCCTCCCAGTTCACAAAACCACTCATTCCTCCCTTGGCCTTTTGTCCAGCTAGAGAGAGAGAGCGTGCAACGCAATGCATACATGTCTCTGAAGAGAGAAGAACAAATTTGTTCTGGCTCACAACTTAACGCTCTTTTATTTTGATGCTCAAGATCTGTGGCTAAAGAGCTTCATCCCCAACACCAGCTTCTGCCCCTCAGGCTGGAAGCTGCCTTGCAGGGCCTGGACTGCTCTTAACCATCTCAGAATGGGCGTTGGACAGTTTAAGGTGAGCATGCACTCTTGGGGCATCTCCAGTGACACTGGCTGCAGCGGTGTTGCTCAGGCTCAGATGGCTGACCACATCATATATAAATGTCCTAATGACCCCGCCTTTGTGCACCCCAGGTCTTATTGATGTTGGCCATCCTACCTGTTGCTGGCTTTCTGGCCCTCGCACTTCCGGCATATGAGTGTGGTGACATTTGCTTCGTTATCACTTGGTGAAAGACCAGATGAAGCCGAGGGAACACCCTTACACCCAGTTTCATTGTTTTGAGGGTGTAGGTTATTAGTGAAAGTGCGCCAGGCTCAGTTTGGGATCCCTGAGCCCTTTGGATGCATGCATACTCAAATTGTATTTATACTTGGGAAACGGAAACATTTCTCAGCATTGTTAATGCCAATTCAGATGAAGTGTTCCTCTTACCCTTCTGGAGAACAAGTCCGATTCACTTTTCCTGAAAATGGCATTGGCAGCTGAAGGAAGCACTAGGTCAGCAGACTGCCTAAATAACACTTATATTGTTAGGGTATTATCTTCCATGTTTCCTGTCATGGATAAAGCTTGGGGCTGTGTGTCACGGTGTATGGGTTGCTGGGTGGGGACTTAAGACTTTCTGTTTCCAGGTCTGAAGCTGACTCCCAGTGCAGTCTTGGGCAAATCACTTGGCTTACCTTTCAAAAAAGTGAGAATGATGCTGAATCATCTATTTACAAATTTTATGGGAGAAACTTGCTATCTGAGTGCTCAGAAGGGTTAGGGGCTCACATGTAATATGAATGATCAGAATTGAAATCTCTTCCTTTTCAAGGTAAAATTGGGAGGCCTGAAGTACAACGTTTGAGGTGCGTAGGCAGAGAGGTCGGGGTCCTTTTAGAGGGGGGGAGGAGTTGATCACCTGGCAAGGAGAGTTGGGTCAAGAGCAGTTAATGGAGGGGGCAGTGCCACATGTCTTTTCATTGTGCTCTGCCATCTTGCACTTCCTCATAGAGCTAACAGTGAGCTCTGTTATTCCACAGCATATGTGCTGAGCCCCAGCATGCTGCCCGTCTGTCTTTGTACTGTATCAAGTACATGAACATAAGGCATTTCAAATCCTGGAAAGGCCCACCTTGGATTTCACTTCTTGTTAACCTGCTGAAGCATGTGGACAAGTCTAGCTGGAGTGTGAACTTTTGTTTGTGTGAGCTACTCTGTACTACTTGCCTGTATGTCTGCTCTTACCTTGCAGTAAGTGGAAGGTAGCTCACCCCATTGTAATTAAGGATAAAGGCAAGAACATGTATGCTCCAGTGTAAACAGTGTGTGAGTGTATATGCATGCTTAATTGGGTGGCTGTGTCTTAAATCGTCTATTGGCCCCAGGGGTCATTTTGTTCAATATCTTCATCAAGGATCTGAAAGATGGGATGGAGTGCACCCTCAGCAAGTTAGCAGATGAAACCAAGCTGGGGAAAGTTGTCAGTGCATTGCAGGGTTGGGCTAGGATTCGGAGGGAGCTCAACAGATTGGAGGATTGAACCAAAAGAAATCTCATGAGGTTTAATAAGGACAACTGCCAAGTCCTGCACTTGGGATGGAACAATCCCATGCACCAGTACAGGCTGGGGACCAGCTGGCTTAGCAGAAGCTCTGCAGAAAAGGACCTGGGCTTACTGTGGACAGTAAGCTGAATCTGAGCCAACGGCATGCTCTTGTTGCCACTCTGGACTGTATGAGTGAGAGTGTTGCCAGCAGATCAAAGGAAAAGATTATTCCCCTCTATTCTATCCAGTGTTGGGTGCCCCACTACAGAAAAGATGTGGACAAATTGGAGACAGTCCAGCAACAAAAATGGTTAGGGGGTTGGGGGGTGTGACTTAAGAAGAGAGGCTGCGGGAATTGGGCTTATTTAGTCTGCAGAAAAGAAGACTGGGCATGTCTACATGTACTGTTAATGCACAGAAAGCTTTGTGTGAGAGCATGTCTACATGTGTACTTGTTGGGAGCAGTTCAGGGTAGGGAAATGCCTTTGCTGCTCTCCATACGGCAGCCAGGGGGAGCTCTGGGCTCCCCCAGGTGCCAGTCCCAGCCCTGAAGCCTGGGGCCGGAATAATGTTCCCTCCTCTGCAGCTCTTTGCTAGCCCCCTGCCCCAATTAGCCAATCGGGGCAGGGGCCTGGGAAACAGCTGTGGGCTAGGGAGCTCTTTCCCAGTTACTTGGCCCGGTCTGCTGGTGAGCCAGCTGGCAGCAAATCCCTGGCTGTGTGGGGAATCCTTGCCCAGTAGGGTGCTTGCTGCCATCTGCCCCACTGGCGGGATAGCTTCTGCCCAGCCCCTGCCTGAGCAGGGAAGGAAGAGCTCTGCAGTCCCAGCACTGCTCAGCTCCTCTGCTGTGGGGAGCCGACAGCCCTGAAGCACCGGGATGGCGGGGAGGGCAGAGAGGGACCTGGTCCCTGTGCTGATCAGCTTCCGGCTCCTGGGGGGAGCCGGGAGCTGAGCAGTGCCAGGACCAAGGCCCGTTGCTGGTGTGTCTGACTGGGAGCAAATTTGCTCCTGGTCAGCATCTACGCAAGCCCTACTATGCAGTATGTACTGCAAAATTAGTGTAGTATCTGTAGTATGTACTAGGTAACTGCACAGTAGACTGACTTACTTGTTCAGTAGTTTATGCACATAGTTACACGGTGATGATTTACTGTGCAGTAGATTAGTCCAGTGGTTCCCAACCTTTTTTAAAGCGTGGACCAACAACCTCTGGATTAGTTTACTGCATGGTAAAGCTTCTTGTGGAGACACATCCACTGGGAGGGGATTAAATAGCAGCCTTCAATTACCTGAAGGGGGTTCCAAAGAGATGGGAGCTGGACTATTTTCAGTGGTGACAAGTGACAGAACAAGGAGCAATGGAGTCAAGTTGCAGCAAGGGAAGTTTAGGTTAGCTATTTGGAAAAATGTTCTCCTGATGAAGGTAGGAAAGCAGTGGAGCAGGTTATCCAGGGAGGTGGTGAAATCTCCATCCTCAGGAGGTTGGACTAGATGATCGTCTGAGGTCTCTTCCAACCTTAATTTTCTATAGTTTTTCAGCAGAAAGCATGAGTGTAAGCACCCAAGTACTTCATATTGTGTTCGTGGAGTATAATAACACTGTGATAATTCCAGCAGAACTAGACTCCGGCACAGTAACATGACAACTGGCACAGCTTGCTCTTCTGCTACCACAGCTAAGCTGTCAAGAGTTTGGAGAGGAAGTTTTACATCCAATCTCCCTGACTCATGTGACCACTGAAGCCCGTTAAGGAGGCACACACTGCCTTCTGCGCGACAAGATAGCACAACACTGGGAGCAATGCTGCCAGGAAGTTTTTAAGCATCTCCCCCCATCCTCTTTGCTCAGATTTCTAGCAGCAGTCCCCTATCTGGAACAAGTACACAGGATGGCACAAAGGGGAAGTGACTGGCAGGAAAAAAATACCAAGATCATAACCTTTAATTTCCCCTTTTGTCATGCTGGTTATGGCAGATGGATGGACCACATCCTTATTTCCTCCAGAAGTCACAAAGTATGCACCCATATGAAAACTAGCAAGAAGAGAATAAGTAGAGACAAAATGTGCTGGGTCCCTGAATACATCAGGTTCCCATCTTTCCTAAAACCTCTGTTTTTAAAATGTATTGGTTCTCTGTAGGCTTGGTACTTGCCACTTTGTTCCAAGATGCCCAACAATGTTGTGAAAAACACCATTTCATGTCACAAGATCATTGCCATCTGATTGCATGAAAAATTCTGGTTTCCAAGTACAGTCCAGACTTCTACACAGTTTGCAAAGCCTAGGCCAGCTTTAAAGAAGGAGAAACGTAAACTGTAATAGATGAACCCCATAAACTTGTGAGATTGAAATGCAGGCTGTACATTCAAAGAGGTAGCAGGGAGGGGGGAGAGATCAGTTGATATACCATGAAGGAAGCGGCAAGTAACATAGCAGAACTGGACATAAACAGTGGCACATTTTAACCGCATGCTGGTGAGAATAGCAAGTCACAGTCTACTATTACCAAAGAATGTGCTTTTATATACCCACACATCTAGCTGAATTCTAAAGAGAAATGATGCATGTGTTTGTCACGCTGAGTTGTCACTAGTAACCTCTATGCTCCAATTCAAAGCAAGTTCCCCCCCCGGCTGCCCCTTTGGACTTACGATTTTGGCATCTCAGAAATAAATTTATTTGTAGGAGTGAGCAGGAAGCAGGCACTAAATTCAGGGCAGAGGAACACTAGCAAGTGCCCATGAGTTAACCTTGGGTGCAAACTTACAGTACATCAGTTTTGATTCCCTTGTTCCCATTACAGTTATGCAGTTTGCATCACATGCCCAAGTGCCTCTGATTTTTGTCCCATTATGTTTAATTCAGCAGCAAATCGGAAGCTACAGATTAAAATCTCAGTTTGCGCTTAAGCTTTTTTTGAAACCATGCACTAAGTATTGGAAATATCACAGAATTACAGGAAGATAAGTTTGGAAGAGACCTCAGGAGGTCATCTAGCAGGACTATCCCCAAGTAGATCATCCCAGCCAAGGCTTTGTCTAGTACTGGCTAAAAAACCTCTGAGGATAGTGATTTCACTACCTCCCTGGATAGACTGTTCCACTGCTTTCCTACCCTCTGCAGGAAAAAGTTTTTCTTAATATCTAACCCAGGCTTCCCTTGCTGCAACTTGAGCCCATTGCTCCTTGTTCTGTCATCTTGTCACCACTGAGAACAGCCCAGCTTCATCCTCTTTGGAACCACCCTGGAGATAGTTGAAGGCTGCTATCAAATCCCCCTTTTAGTTTTCTCTTCTGCAGACTAAATAAACCCAGTTCCCTCAGCCTTTCCTCATCAGTCATGTGCCCCAGCCCACTCACCATTTTTGTTGCCCTCTTCTGGACTCTCTCCACCCTGTCCACATCCTTTCTGTAGTGGGGGCCCCGAATTGAACTTAGTACTCCAGATGTGGCCTCACCAGTGCTGAATAGAGGGGAATTATCACTTCCCTCAATCTGCTGGCAACGTTCCTACTAATGCAACCCAGGATGCCATTAGGTCTTTTGGCAACAAGGGCACACTGCAGGCTCATATCCAGCTTATTGTCCACTGTAACCCCCAGGTCCTTTTGTGCAGAGCTGCTGCTTAGCCAGTCAGTCCCAAGCCTATACCGGTGCATGGGATTGTTTTGTCCTAAGTGCAGGATTTTGCACTTATCCTTATTGAACCTCATGAGATTTCTTTTGGTCCAGTCCTCCGATTTGTTGAGGTCTCTGTGAATCCTAGCCCTAGCTTCTAGCATATCTACTACTCCTCCCCATCTTGGTGTCATGTGCAAACTTGCTGAGGGTGCACTCCATCCCATCTTCTAGATCCTTGATGAAGATGTTCAACAAAACTAGCCCCAGGATGACCCCTAGGGCACTCCACTTGATACTGGCTGCCCACTAGACACCGAGCAATTGATTACTACCCTTTGAGCCCAACAATCCAGCCAGTTTTCTTTCCTCCTTAGAGTCTGTTCATCCAACTCATATTTCCTCAGCTTGCTTGCAAGCAGGTGGTGGGAGATGGTATCAAAAGCCTTGCTGAAGTCAAGTTGTATCATGTCCACTGCTCCCCCCCGTATCCATGGAGCCAGTCATCTCATCATAGAAGGCAGTCAGATTAGTCGAGCATGACTTGCCCTAGATGAATCTATGCTGACTGTTCCTAATCATCATCATCTCCAAGGGTGTAGAAGTGGATTCCTTGAGGACCTATTCCATGATTTTTCCAGGGACTGAGGTGAAGCTGAACAGTCTGTAGTTCACCAGATCCTCTTCCTTCCCTTTCTTAATGCATGTAAATACAGTATTTGCCATTTTCCAGTCATCTGGGGCCTTCCCCAAGTGCCACGAGTTTTCAAAGATGATGGCTAGTGACTGCAATCACATCAGCGATTTCCTTCTGCACCCTGAGGTGCTTCACATCCAGTCCCAGGGACTTGTACATGTCCAGCTTTTCTAAATACTCCCTAACCTGTCCTTTTGCCACTGTTAGGTGCCTGCCTCCTTCCTGAACTGTGCTGTCAGGTGCAGTAGTCTGGGAGTTGACCTTGCTGTGAAGTCTAAGTTGAAAAAGGAATAGTATTTTAGCCTTTTCCACATCACCTGTCACTAGGTTGCCTCCCACACGTAATAAGGGACCTGCGCTTTCCCTGATATTCCTCTTGTTGCTGACATACTTGTAGAAACCCTACTCGTTACCCTTCATGTCCCTTGCTAGCTGCAACTCCAGTTGCACTTGGACCTGCCTGATTTCATCCCTGTATGCCCGAGCAGTACTCTTATACTCCTGCCTTGTGGTCTGTCCAAGTTTCCACTTCCTTTTTTGTGTTTTAGCTCATTGAAGAGTTCTCTGCTAAGCCAAGCTTGTCTTCTGCTATACTTGCTAATCGTCTCGTGCAGTGAGAGAGTTTATTCCTGTGCCCTTAAAAAGTGTGGTGGAGGGGGACAGCACAGGGCCTTGAACTCCTAATTTCTGGGCTGCTAGCCTTTTGCCCTAGCTCCTGCCCCACTCATGACAGCCTGATCTAGACATGTGCCCACTTGTCCTTTGGGAACTGAACAAGTCATGTTGTTGCACAGTCCTCCAAATGGCAGCTGAGGGGTAACCTGTCTGGGGTTGTCCACTACTGTAGTATATGGTTGGGGCTGGATTTGAATAGGAGTTCATGAAAGGCTGTGCTCTCTTGTCTTTCTCCAGAATCACTGAATGCTTCATTAAAATAGAAATCAGCCACACAAAAAGGAGATAACCCTTTCACTGCTTTAACCTTCCTGTATTTTTGTCTACTGTGTTAACTGAGTGAAAGCAGATTAGGGATCTGTTGGAGAACCAGTTTCCAGAAAAGGGTTAAGATGATATAGATACATATATATATTTTAGCATTAAAATATTAATTCCTGCAACTTTTGATTAACATAATCCAATGCTGAGGTAAAGCCCCTTGGAGATCAGGAGTGCATGACTCGAAGGCTTTGACTCTTTCTGGCCTTTTCTTTTCTTGGGAAACAAGTGTGCTAACTTGTCCTAGTTAATAGTAGGTAACAAATACAAGCTAAAATCGTAGTAAAGACGTCCATTGGTAAGTCAGGTTAAGGGCTATGAAGAGGTTCAGTGTATACCTCAGTCTGGTGGGAAAACTGGAGTTTTTCCTTGTGTTAACTGCCATAAGTTAATTAAAAACAGTAAAGAATATACCTTCCCCGTCCCCCCACCCCCCCAGTGAAGTCAGCAGCAAGTAAAATGAAAAGAAATGTTTTGGAGCTGTTCTTTCTTCCTTCTTTCACTCATGCTACAGTATAACCTCATAAACCTGGAAAAAATTTGGAATTCTTGAAAATCTGACACTTAACCCCCCCACCCCCCCCAAAAAAAAAAAAAACAACCCACAACAACAAACAAACAACAAAACACCCCAAAACATTACACTGGGGAGTAATGGCAGCTGGAGCAGCAGAGAGGAAAGCTTGCATGTGGCGGTTACTGCTGCCATTCACCGCCCTGTGTCACCACTCCGCGTGCGGTGGCTGCTGCGGGACTGGCCGCCTGTTCAGTTTCAAAAATCCAGAGTTTTCACATTTCTGGCAGGTGCTCGGTCCTAAGCGTGCCGGATTTATGGGGTTATACTGTAGTCGTAAAGTTCAGTTAAGTGGCAGGGCCCTGCAGCGTTCACTGACACATTCCTTTCTGAAGTGATTCAGATAGAAGGGCACTGCCCTGCAAGTGGCAGAGACTGGGTGGTGCTTTCTTCTGGTGAACCTGGGCAACGGAGAAACTGCATAAATTCAAGCAGATCTCCAGGGAAAGGTGCATGAGGAGGAAGGACTTGAAGCAAATTGGGTAGTTTTTTTGTATCGCTGATGTGTGCATGTTTGGTCATGCAGGTAAAGGGCGAGGGAATCAAGCAATCTAACTTGTTTATTCTTGACTCTCCCACTGTCTTGGTGGTGTGATGACTGGAAAATCGCTTAGCATCTGTTTTCTTTTTTCTTCATTTGTAATGGATCCATATGCCTATCTCATAGGAGCACTGTGAGACTCCCAGGATGGTGTAAATCAGTGGTGCTCAACCTTTTAGCCCTATGTATAGGGTCTTTCCATGGGGTTGGTATTGTATCCAGTCCAGAGTGGCCCCACGAGTGCCCCAGACTGTCATTCAGCTTCCAGAGCCACGCCAATCGCCGCTGCTGCTGCCCTTCTCCTGCCATCAGATTTTCAGACCCGTGAGGAGCTCCATGAGCCAGATGACAAAGCCTTGCAGCCTGAAGAGTGAACACCACTGGTGTAGATAATGAGTGACATGATTTCTATTCAGTTAGGTTTTTCAGTGGTCACCTTTCTGCACAGAACAAGCAGCAAAGTGTCCTTCATCTTGTTCCTCTGCCTGTCTGTCTCTGCTTCTGTTTGCTGCTTGTCATGGTATTGTATGCAAAGTTATATCAGCCACGCTAGTGCTTACTTGGAGGTAAATTGCTGATCAGGTAATTGATTCAGCTGGGACTTCTCAAGCTTTCTGGATTTGTCAATATGCTGTTCGTATTTCCTGTTTGGAATGCAGTTTACCTGTCACTTTAAAGTAGCTGGAGAATGTCACATCAGACTGAATTGCCCCTTTTAAGAAACACTGAAAGAACATGTTGAAGTTGTGTGGCATGTTTTAGGCAAAGAGATAAGAGGCCATCTCTTCCTTTCGGCACAGTCACGTCTGAAATAGCGTTCACTTCTGTGCACCTCGTAGCCAGAAATGAATTGACATCTTGATCTGGGGGTACCTGGATGGGGTGGCTTAATGAACGACTTGTGTTGAACGATGTGTCTAAAGACGAATTTGAATGAGGAAAGAGCTTTTGGACCTTTGAAAAGGGGGAAGTGGGTTGGGTAGAGCAGACATGCAGCTTTTCACTTCCTCTTGCTCCCTCAAGGGAGAGAAGAGTGGAGTGGAGGGCAAATATCTTGCATCTGAGGTGAGATGAGCAGTCTTGGGTTTTGAAGGAAGGTCTGAGTAAGCAGAGAGCGAAATGGTTTTAGAAGCTTTTCTGGGGGGTTCTTAACTCAGTGGCCACATTTCCGTGAGCGGTGGACTGCACAGTTGTTTCTGCACAGTCGGTCCCATCACTGCATGGCTTCTTTCCAGTGCTACTGCGCGGTAGGAATGAGCTACTACACAGTAGCATTGTCACGTTTAGTGCCCAGCAGTACTGCTGTGCAGTAGCAATGGGCTACAGCGCAGTACCATATCATGTAGATGTGCCCTAGGGGCGTGTGAAGCGGGTCCTGTTCAGTTCGGATTCAGATTTAGCCTGAATCGGGGACAGTGATTCAATTTGTTGATTTGGATTACTGTCCCTGATTTGGTTTGGCCGAATTCGGATCTGAAAATTTGATGCTGATTCAGAGAATCGGCGATTCGGACACAGAAAAAACTTTTAAAGCTGTGTCTGTATACCTTGAGGTAGCAAGCATGGCTTGTGAACACTGCGATGCTGGGGCACATGGAGCATCCCACAGGAGCACGGGAGGCCCTCCACATGCGTGGTGGCAAAACTGGAAGTGGACTAGAAGTACTCCCGGTCCGCTTCTGGGTCTGCCAGGGAGCATGCTGGCCCCCCCCCGACCCCTTGGCTTGGCAACTGGCTGCAGGGGGACCACCCCCACCCCCCCCAGACCCACGAGGCACCAGTCACTGAGCCAGAGTGGTGCAGGACAGCCCCTGTGTGCTCCCTTGTGGACCGAGAAGTGGATGGGAAGTGCTTCTGGTCCACTTCCAGGTCTGCTGCCGAGTGCGCTGGCGATTCCCCCATGTTTCTGTGGGGCGCTCCATGCGCGCCAGCATCACAGCATTCACAAGCCCCTGCTACCTAGAGGTAAGTAGAAAAGACATTTAAAGCCGTCTCTATGTCCGAATCTTTTCAAATCTCTCTGAATCGGTTCAGAGGGTTCTGATTCGATTCAGAGAGATTGAAGGGTCCTCTGATTTGATTCGGAGATTTGGCCACCAAATCAGGCCGGATCGAATCGGGGACTGAAGCTTCTCACAGCCCTAATGCGCCCAGTTTGAGATGAACTGTAAAAACATTGCTAAGTGGTTTTGTTACTTACTGAACAATATGTCTGTGAGCTAATGCATATTCACTGTATATGTATTAATTTAAATGTAATTATGTCCCCTGCAGCAGAAAAGCAGGTGTGGCTTTGGAGTATCTCAGCAGCCTTGAATACATTTGTTTAATTTCCACATGATAAGGATACAATCACAAAGCAGAGAGATGGAGTGGAATAAAATAAATACAGTGTGTGTAGGGGGGTGACTTTTGTGGAAAAATTTGTTCCTAATTCAGCACAAACGCAACCCTTTGGGATTCAGGCAGTGCAGGCTGAAAGCACTAGTTTATTTTCCTGATGATGACACTTTTTCCTTCTTATTTATCTAAAGCTTTTACACTGTCACCCATCAGAATATATTTTGCTTGAAGGATTCTCAAATGCTTTTAGTAGTAGCGAGACTTGTAGCGAACTTCGGGAAGCTTCTGCCTCTCCTCCCTTCTCTGCTTGCCATAGTGTTACACTTCTCTATTTTGGGGTTGTCAGAGATGAGCAGAGCATCAGTTGGAGGTAATTTTAAGTGTCTGTGTGTGTGTCTATGTCCTTCCTGTTAGGGCAGAAAGAGTTTGTTAGAAGTGTTTATAGTGTTTTCTTGAAAAAATACACGAGTTTCCAAGATACAGAAGACAGGTAAGTGTTGCCTTAGTCTCTCTCCAAAATACAGAGGAAGACAAGTAATATCTTTTATTGGGTCAGTTTTATAGTTGGGAAAAAACCCTTTTGGGCACAAATGTTCTTTCAAAGGAGACTGCCTGTGAACCTGGTTCAATAAAAGACATCAAACAAATCTTGCTTCACTTATGTTCCCACCGTAGCTACAGCGCTCTTGCAACACCATTACTTTCGCTATAGAAATAGAAGTTTCTGACTCCAGACCCAGTTTGGTGGTGTGCATAGGAGTGTAGCTTGCCTGGGCTATTCGGATGCATGGGTTGGGGTTTTCAAAGGAGCTGAAGGTAGGCTGCCAACCAGACCTCATGGACTTTCATGCCACCTGGGTGGATGCATTAGGGCATTTCATTAGCAGAACATCTCCAGCCTTGACTAGGGCACATCATCACAGTTGAACTATCTTAGTGTGAAACGATAGTGGAATAGAAATTATGAAGGAGTTATGGTTGAGATTTTTTTTTAAAAACTAGGTAGCCAGCTAAATGCTAGTACTCAGTTTGTGATGATGCTAATTTAATTGTACGGATTTGTCTTTAAATAAAAAGGGTAGCTAAAATACTCCATGAATAGCACGCAAGCTTATATTTTACATCAATATTATTTTGTTGATAGAATACGCCTCATCTGCAAGATTCCTCCTGGCTGATCGTGCCATCTGAATGGCTCATAAGAGAGGAATCAAACTCATTTTGTTTGTAAATATATAGAAATAAAATCAGCGGTTTTGAACTATGACTCATAAACGGGATTCTTAGGGAGCTGGTTTTTAACACCTGCTATGTTTAAAATAACATTAAAAGTGCTAGTTGAGACGGCCACAAAGCAATACTTCATTATTCCTTTGTCTTCATCTTTAATTCACTTTGTGTCTGGTTATTACTGAGGGCTCCAAATAAGGTCTGATCCTGTACGTATTACAGTGTCTAATGCAGTGGAAGGTCTGAAGGGTGAAATTATCACCTTAGCTCTTAATTTACTTGCCTTTGTGCTTTGGATCAAAGCTTCAAAATGAGCTTTCATATTGTGTGCGTGTTTAGCAAAGCTTAGTGACAATTTACACCACATAAAGTGCAACAGAACCGTCAACAGATAAATCATGTGGCATTTGTAAAAAAAAAAAAAAAAAAAAAAAAAAAAGAAATATTGAAATGGGAAATTAAATATGGCGCAGAAGATGCATAGGGAAGGTTATACCTGTTTGAGTGAGTACTTGGACACAGTACCACCTTTCAGATTACGGCAAATGATCTTGTTCTTTGTGCTGTACAGAGAAAACACTCCCAAATGGTGTGGCATACCCTTGCCTCCCCAAGGTAGTAAATTGTGCTTTTCAAGTTAGCATTGCCATCAGTCAGCCTTTGCCTTTTATGCCCTCTGCCAGCACCGTGTTATATTTTGTATTCTTGCATCTCCTCCTCTCCGCCAGGTGCTTGAGGTGTGCATGTGTAACTGGTTTGGTCATACACTTAGTTGTGGGTCTGGAATAGGGACAAGCTATTGGAAACTGTAATGTTGTGGTAACACTGTCCAAAGTACTGTTCCTTGTTAAAGCAGTGATTGTCAATTGAGGGGCTGTGGGATCTTGTTAAGGGTGTGGCAGAAAATTAAGTGTGTGAACATCTACTTGTGATTCAGAAGATAAACCCAGAAATTTCCAACAGGAATCCATAGGGCGAGGCGCATTCTGACCTGTTGTCTTTCTGAGTTCTTTGCTACAGACAGCTTTTTTCCATAGTCAAAAAATGAGTGAAAGCTGGCATTTCTCAGGAGGTGTCTTGAGTATTAACAAGGATGAGGACCACAGTGTTAGAACAATGATAATGATCATTGCTTGCATTAGAAGGCCCTGGATTACTTTAAAGCTGATAATTTGGATACCATAATGATGGGTTCATTATAAAACCTTGCATTGATAAATACAAATATTATTAATTGCTTACTCATGGGCTCTGTATATTCAAAATGTCATTCAGACGTGAGCTAGTTTAGTCATGATGGTAAATCACCTCAGTGTTTCCATGCCTCAGTTTTCCCTTCTACAAAATGGACAATAATATGAGTGTCCTCAAACTTTTTATCTTGTCACAGTGCTGGGCATTGGACTAAAGGGCTGTGCTGTATGTTTGTTTTATCCTTAGAGGAATTGAACTTCTGTCCTGTACTGAGAGGAACTGTTACCCAGATATAGCAACTTGCTAAAAATGGCTACTGGAAAAACATCCTGCAAGAAAAGTTGGGGAATGGCTGAGAGGAATTTGTTTGGTTTAGTGGTCTTTAGGAGCTGTATTTTAAAGCAGCCAGCTGGGAGATTGTGATGGGGGACATTATGTGATAATCCCGTGCTAGTCTGTATCTGTGAAATTTCCCCCAAATTATCTTGTTTTAAATATGAATTGCATTTCTGTTGTGCAATTTCAAATCTCATGATTTTATTTCATATAAATGAGTCGCTGGGATATGTCTTAACAGTAATTGAAGTGCTTAACAGGAGACTATGCAATAGTTTAATTAGTTTTGATCCTGTTCTGTTATATTCCTGGAATCCTTTAATAAACAAACAAAAAGCCCATTAACAATTGGTTTGCTAGCCATTTAGCAAATGTTCTTTTATCATGTTCATTCTGTTTTCAGCAGAGCTGAAGCACAAACCGGTTCCTCATTTCCTGTATTTTAGACACTGCTCCAATTATTATAGCAATAAAATAATTCCTCCAGTTAAATGGGCATCAGCATCTTCAACTGCTGTCAACACAGCTCTGGTAATTGTGTTTAAGTGAAATCATTATTGCAGAGCCAGTAGAAAGGAGCATGGATGAACCTGGTGTAAATGTATTTTGGGATGGCTTTGTTTAAAAGATGAACCCCATACACATATAAAGTAGAGATGAATTTCACTATTGGGTTGTCACTTCAAGGCCATAATCCTTAATTTTGGGGTCTTAAAAAGGCCCTTCATAGTATTTTAATTTGAGATATGAAGTTGTCTCAAAGCTTTAGATACTTTTAAGTGATGAGGGCCTCTGGGAGTTACTTCATCTGTGACCCCCTTTGAAGATGTGTACTCATTTGAGGGTAAAAACTGCCACTAATTTCAGTAATGGAAGAGTGCAGTTGAAATGATGACACTGGGAGCAGTAAACACCCTGGGACAGAGGTTCAGATTCTTACAAAGTGAACTTGGCCCTATATCCTTCCAGGATTGATGCACAGTGAATTTTATGCACAACTCTGTGCAAGTCTTCTGGATAAGACCTTAGCTGAGATGCTTCTGCCTTGCATGGATGTTAAAAATCCAAAGGCTTTTGCTGGGGAAAACCTCTAAGAGAAAATGTCCTGGTCATCCTTTGTGGTTGTGTGGGATGCGGTATGTGCCTTATCTTCCTGGTTGCTGCCTTTAGGCCCCCGTTTTGTAATTCCGGGTTTTGTTTTTAAACTCTGCTTGGGTTCTTTTTGGTAGCCAAATGGAAAGGAAATGTCAAGGATGAAGTTAGCTTGAGAATTGAGAGAGAGAGGAGGAGGGAGGGAGTATTTTAAGAGATCTCAGCTCTAGTTATGAGTCTGCTACTACCCTGTTAACTTGTGTCTGTTGTCCCATCTGTAAAATGGGAATAATGCTTAAGCTTTGATTAAACAAGCAACTTAGGTAAAGGTATGGTTAAAGTGATGCAACATCCTGCCTCTTCTACATAGATGCAGGTATATTGATATGAAGGTATTTCATAAAGGGTTAGCTATTCCTGCACAGGGAGAATAATGGTAGTGGTACAAGCCTACAAGGAGGCACCTTTATATTAACATAGCCGTGCCCACGTCAGGCCTTTTACTGTTATATAACTGTTCTGGTTACAGAATCGGCCATTACCGGTAAAATTCAAGTTGGCACAATCACCTTTTGTAAAGGGGCTTGAGATGCTTATTATAAAGGTGATGGTGGCATGCAGAGATCTTTTAGAGTGCTGTCTAAAAGTACCTAGATGCTTACAGACTGACAAATAATGAAAAAGGCTTTAAAAGGCAGCTTGCTGCTTTTACTTCCTGGCAAATGGCTTGCGTATTAAAATGTTCGGAGGTGTCTGCCCTTTTTATGGGTCTTAACAGTGGCTGTCATTTGTATTCGAGACTTTCTGTTTAAAAAACAAAATTGCAATGCAAAGCTGTGGGTTTCCTAATCTTTGGTGAATTGTGCCACCATGTTATGGGTAAGCTGTAAAACAGATGCCGAAATGCAAACCCGTCGCCTTTTGGAATTGTTTTGTTCCCCGGCGTTGCCCGTCTCAGATCCCCTAGCCAAGGCCCCACTTCCCCGCACACTAGCTTGGTATGCAGAAGCTGCAGAGTCTGTTCACTGTGCTTTATTTACGGAAACAGCAGGGTTGAGATTGATTGCGTTGTAAGACAGTGTGTGGATGAGGGAGGGTCACAGCACATGCTCAGTCCTGTCAGTCCGAGGGCGAAGTTTCTGCGTTGTGCGTGCAGGCTTAGGTCATAGCACAAGCTCAGTGAAAGCTCTCTGAGGTCTCTCAGACTGCATGTGCCTCCATTTTGAGTTGTTAGAGTGGAAAAAGGCAGAGTTTTAGCTGTAAGTAGAGGTTCAGGAATACATCTAAACCCACCAGAGCCTGTCATAGTCATGGATGATCCATTCAGCCCCTGCAGGTAGGCTACATCACTCTGGCCTCCCTAACCAGTGATGATTTTTGCTGCTATTTCTGACTTCTGCAATGTTTATGAAATCATTTCATTATTCTTGCATGTTCTTCAGAACCTTATAATCACGTCAGCCTCGCTGTGCAGCTGTATGTTTGGTGCATGAAAGCAGTGTATCTACTGGCTCAGGGATGCACGGACCTGAATGCTGAAGCTGTGCGGATCGGGGTTTTTTTTTTTTTTTTTTCCTTCCCTCCCCCCCTCCTGGTGCAGTTTTAATTTCACTTGCGCTCTCTGCACGCCAAGTCTGTGGCACGTCAGTAGGGAGCTGCAGAGCCAGTCTGCGGGTTGCAGCCTTGTCTATGTGGCTAGTAGGAAATGTTTGGGCCTGCAAGAGACTGTTTAGATAATGTTGCAGGGAGGGTCGTAGATCGGCAGCCATTGGTTGCCTTGAAGGTGGGTGGAACTTGTTTTGATTGAGAGCCTGTTTGCCTGGGCAAATGATACTTCTGATGCTATTTCTTCAAGTGTCTAAAAGCAAATAGCACAGTTCTGTGCGCCTGTCGCATTTGTGCGAAGCAGCCATGTCGGTCTCCAACGTGGGCTTGCTCTTTAGAAATCTTCATTAAGAGAAGTTTGTCATGTGTCAGTTTTGAGAGCTACACCCACATCTGCTGTACTGGGCTAATGAAATATTTGTGTAAGAATGCAGACCGGGGGAGAGGAGGGGCTGTATAAAATAACGCCACTTGTCCCTGCTTAATCAGATGCAGTAAATGCTTGATACCTGGTTTGGAGGTCTCCGTGCATGACTGGGCGGAGCGATGGGTGAGTTGTCATCAGTGGAAGTTGGGGGACATTGGGGTGTTCAGGGAAATGAGGGGAAGGGAACTCGATTCTGCAGTGCAGTCTTATTGGAGCACTACCTGAGCTGGTGCAGAGCTTGGTGCGGCGGGCAGCGTTGGTGTGATATGGACCTCTGGCTTGCCAGTTAGCTTGCAGGAATGATCACATCTGCAGAAGGACCGGTGCTTCATGGTGCTTTTTGGTTTGTGGTAACTTCTCTTTTCCAGTTGCTGTTTGCAAGCACTGTATTCTGGAGTGCCTGCATGGTTTGGGACAGGGGTAATTGCCTACGTGGCCATATACCTACGAGATGCCGCACTGACAGTTCACTGGCCTACCTGGAAGATAAGCGTGTGTGCAAACGCTGGCATTGCAACAGCGCTTAGTGCCTGGCTGCCGGTCTCACCAGAGGCCAGGGACCAAATGGGCTGTGAGTTGTCCTCTCATCCAGGCCAGATGAGTGCAGTGAGCACAGGAAGGCTTTGTTCCTTCCACCTCTCCTTGAACAGTGTCAGGGTGAAATGAAACAGTGAATGTTTAGTAATAGGTGGATATCGAGGATTTGTCAGTAACTGAGGTTGGTGTAGTGTTAGAAGCTACAGGACGCGCATGATTTTTGTCCATTCTTCTTGTTTGGCTGAGGACTCATCCTTAATCTGGGTGAAAAGTTTCATAGACATTAGGGCTGGAAGGGACCTCGCGAGATCATAGGGTCCAGCCCCCAAAAGTTGCTCTGGAAAGGTACTTCTGAAGCAGTGTCCACCTTGTGTGGACCTCTTGGTTAGCAGGAACCTAGCCTTACTGTCAGGGGGTACTTCCTTCAGGAGGAGTGAGGCAATTGCTTGCCCTGTCTGCATCCCTAGTTTTCATGCTATACCTATGCCATAGATAACAGAAGATTTTTGTCCAGGGTAGTCTTTCCAACGCCTTTCCTCATCACTTGCATTTAAAAACCAAAATGGGGTGTCTGGAAAGGTTCTGGGCTCTAGCGTGGAGCTGAAAGCTTGGCCATGTTTGTTTTTAAGGCGTATCAGGTTAATTTAAACGAGCAGAGGTGGAAGAAATGAAAACCCCTTTAGATCATAACAAAACATACTTGTCAAACAAAAATGTTGCATTTGGCAAAACAAAAATCTGCTGAGAATGGCATGCTGGTAATCCTCCTTTACGTAAGCACTTGCACGTGGCGGAGACCTCCATTAAGTTGGGCTTACCCAGATCCTGCAGTCAGAGGAGGCTCCTTGCGTTGGGTGCTCTACAAACACAGAATAAACTACTATTTATTTTTTTTAAAGAAGGAATGAATTGAATGCCTTTTGGGGCTATGGACAGAGGTGCCTGCTAATCCACTTCAAAAGCCAGGGGATCTGAGGAGTGTGCATCACCTGTTACAATACAACTGTTAGATTTGTGTGCTTTTGTAGAAATACAACTTAGCAAAATCAGGGTTTAGGTTGCAACAGTTCTCTTTTTATTCGTATCCTTTCCAGAAGTATACAGATGGACCAGTTATATCATAACACGTAATATCAACACTATATGTACTGATAGGTAGAATTGTCTCCATCTATACCCGGAGCCACCTATTGCTGATATATAATGCTCTCTATTCTTGTGTGTGATGCTGCACTGTTCTTTGGTTTCTCTGAGCCCTTGATTCATCCTTTGCTTCCTCCCCCACCACACAGATTTCTTCACTACCTTTCCTGTGGTGGTGATGATGGACTGCCATTTTGGGACAAGCAGCACTCCTGGTAGGTTTGTGGCTGTGAGTAGGAGTTGGTATGCTTTGGTTGGGCAAAGCTCGGGGCCGGTTTGGAAACTTTCAAGTTCCATCCCTGCCGCTGACTGTGTGTGTGGTTTAGACTGCCTCATTGGGATCTCTTGTTGCTTCTGCAAAAAGTGAGTAAAACCTGTCACATGGTGGGTTGTGATGCTGAACCTTCAGGTTGCAGAACTGCCGTAATGACTCAGCCAAGTTCAGGTCCCGTCCTGCTAGGTGCTGTTCAGACAGACAGTGCAGAACACTTTCTGCCCAAGGAGCAGTGCAGTGTGTGTTTGTGCAGTAGTTTGGAAAGATTAGCGTGTGAAAGGGAGAGTTTTTACTGAGCCCTAAAGATTTCATAGCTGAGTACAGTGGGTCTGTATTTTTTTTCCTGTTGTATGCCTTGGTTTATGAGGAGTTAGTGGCTGGTAAATCAGTAAGGTTATAGGTCCTTCCCCCCCCCCCCCCCCCCCCCCCCCCGCCCTCCCCTGCAGCTCTATATCTCAAAGTTGAAATTTGTTTTTAATTAAAAACCTTGTCCCTCCATGTCAGCATATCAGTGCCTGCAGTCATCCATGCTTTGCTTACGTCTCCTGTTCTTCAAGCCTTGCATCAATGTTGTCTGCCTTCTGACCAAGGGCTACAAAGCAAGACTGAGTGGTGTGGGCAGGGTCCTGAAGTGGTCAGAGGGTTTATATTGAAGAGATGCCAAACACCTCCACTCTCCCCACTATATTTGCTCAGTAGAAGCTGAACAGGTTACTTCTGAATCTGTTGCAGACTCTGCTGACCAGGTAAACTAGACCAGGCCTGCAAATGGGAGTTCACTTTCTTGTGCGGCACAACAGAAACGTCACGGTAGATCACCAGATCAGCCCTGTGAGCTACCCTGAGAAGTGGTACAGAGCTCGGCTCCTGCATCAGTGGCGGTTAGGCAGAGCGGGGACTGTAATGACTTGAATGAGTGATCAATCTTTTTAGTGAGGTGTACAGGGATGTTGACCTCTTAAAACTAGATTGATATAAGCCTGTTTATCCTGATACATCTGTGTCCATATTAGGGTGTTTTATACTCCTGTAGTGATTATTTTTTTTCTGAACCAATACAATTGCAACACTATAACAAAACTGTATGTATGCAAGCTGTTAAAGTGCACCAGGAATGTTCAGTGAAACCAGATCACTTTTTTCCAGTAATTCATCGGGATGACGGCATTTGGAATCCTCATTTTAAAGAAAATAAAATGAGTACTAACATTTGGAAAAAATAAAGGAAACTTCAGAGTAGCTCTTATTTGCCAGCAAAACATTAGCCACTAAATTAGTATCTCATTTAGTTTTAAATGCTGCTTAGTGTTTGTATTTCACTCATCTCTCACAATGGAAATGTGGCGATCAATTCTGTTTAGGACCAGACCAATTTTCAGCCCTCCGTATAAATCTAGCTCAGGAATAAACCCAATTTATATTCATATCCTTATTGATACCCCCGAAGATGAGGTCCTTGCCCTGCATGGTTCAGGAATCTTTCCAGCTGCTTGTCTTTTTAGAGAGCCCAACGGGAATGGTCTTTCTTCCATCTCCTTCATGTCCTGACTCCTGTAGCAGTCAACAGGATGGAACTTGCACTGAAGGCAAAACTGTCGACACAGGTTTGCCTGTTCCTGTTTTCAATTCAGGAGGTGCAGAAACTTCCATTTTGATTTTTTAATCTTGAAACATTTTAAATTTTAAAACCAGAGGTGCAATTCCTCACTTAAATGCAAATGTTCATGCACATAACAGCTGCTTCATTTTTTTTTTTATATAGTATCTGCTGTTAAAACAGGATATAAAATTCAGTTTGAAAAATGTCATAGACTTTTAATCAGCTTCACTTTCCTGTTGTATCCTGTGCATGAAGAGAAGAGAACTAATAATTCAGGAATCTCATGTCTGATGGCATAAAGTCATAACCAAATACACTGGTTGGAAGTTGAAACTAGACCAATTCAAAATGGGAAAACTGGATTAAATTTCAAAGTTATGGGAGTTAACTGTTGAAATAATTTTATCAAGTGTCTGTAGTGGCTTCCCCAGTCACTCAAAGCCTTTAAATGCAGGTAAAATTAAAAGGCAGTGGCCATATTTTATGGCCTTAGGCAGGAATTCCTGAGTAAGGTCTTATGGCCTGTATCATGCAGGAAGTCAAACTATACATTGATCATGATCCCTTTTTAACTTAAAATCTATTCATCCTTAAACTGTGTCACTTGGATTTCCAGATTTCTGATTGTTTTTGTTTTGAAAACTGTTAATAGATTAATAAAAATTGAGCATGGATAAAGACATTCCTAATCAGACTTAGGTCTTTACATTCCCACTCCCTGTCCTATCTATCCACGCTCAGACTTTTTTCACATTGAAAAGCTGAAGCCCAGTCAGCCCTGTTTTGTGGGGAGAAAATTAATTAAGTCTCCCTTTTAAATTAGAGCATTGTTATAAAAATATTTAAAACAACCCTATTGCTTCCTCCCAAGCCCTGCCATGGATGTTGCTTCAGAGTATTTGAACTTTTAAGGGCAGTGTTTAAGTACGGTGAGGCAGTTGTTGCTGTACAGCAACAAGTGTGTGTTGAGCTTTATAGGAAGAATGTGGGTGGTGTAGAGTATTTTGGGGGGCATAGAGGATGGCAAGAAACATGTGAGACTCTGTTTTTATAGAGGTTTAAAATTTAAAATGGAAAGAATACCATTCTAGTAAGTGTGTCTTGCCAGTGATATACCCACTATGTCTGTGGGTCCATAGAAACCTGTTGAAATCCAGCCACCCAGGTAGCAGGGAATGAGGATAATTATTCTCCCTTTCATGGGATCAGGCCTTCTGGAGACACAGAACCCCTTCCTCAGATTACTTATAAAAGTGCTTCTGAGGAACAATTTTTTTTTTGCCTGGAGAAGCAACCACTCACAGGAAACGATAGATGTTTTCAGAGCGTTTCCAAGGAGAGCATGTTCATCGCCCCTTCTCTGGATCAGTCTTCCCAGTCTTGTTCTTCATCACATTTAGCCCCAGTGATTAGTGGGGACCTGCTTAACTTGTGGCAAGACAAAACCATTTTCACGGCTGCTTGTGGCAGGAAGGGCTTATTTTGGGGGCATTTGCCAGCATCCCCCCCCCCCCCCCCCCCGGACGCAGATTAGCAGAGAAGCCCTGCCACTGCTGCAGTAAGTCTCAAGCTCATGAGAGTAGCTGCAGGATTGCTGTGTTGTCTAAGTATCATTGTAAGGATTAAGAGATCCTAAGACAGCATGTTATATAAATAATATGCTGGGATTTTTTGTTTTTGGGTTGATTTCCTGCGAAATCGTGACCGATGGAATATTTCCTGTGATTGTGGACACTGTCATGATCGCGGATACCGAGAAACTATGAATTACTATAAGCAGATCCCTAGTGATCGGGAATTGCCATACTCCATCATACTCTGTCCATTGAACTTACTGTCCAATGGAGACCAGCTCCAATACTTCAGTGAAAGGTAGATGAGATGCAGGAGTCAGCATTTTACAGAATAGCCTTGGCTGTAGAGGGAGCTTCTTGCTAATCCTGATTGACTTTCCTTGATTTGTATGTGGGAGCAGGGACATTTCTAACCCTCCTTAGCATGGGAAGCCCATTTATTTGAATAATTGTGGATGCACTCATCTGCATTAACAGCCAATTTGAGAGAGAGAGAAATACAGACTATATAACTGGTGGCAGTAAGTGGTACTTTTTACCCCCTTTTCCAGGCCATTAGTAAGTAACTTTAAATACCACATGCTCTAGTATGAAGCTACTGAGTACCCCTGAGTTCACTTTTGCTGCTTAAGACTGACCCTTTATTCCTCCCATGTTTTCTGTCACTTCAGCTGGTTTCTAGACTTTACTTCTCTTGCTTCTCTTGGATCCTTTGTTTCTCATATTGATAAAATCATCTGGACCCAACAGCTTGTACTTCCTCTCTCCCCAGAGACTTGAATGAGTTCTTTTCATCCTCTCCTCTCAATATTTTTCAGGGTGCGGTGATCCACTCCTTCCCAGGCCGCAACCATTTTAAATTAGCTTTCTGAAACTTTTCCCATGTGTGGTGTGATGTCTTGGCTTACTGCCGTGCCCACGTAGCACTGGAGAGTGGCTTGTGGTAGGCAGGTTTCTAACAACATTCCCGGAGACCTCCCAAGAGGAACCAGTAGACTCTTGGAGAGGCACACTGAGCCTTTTTGAAGCCCCTTTTCTGCTTAAGCTTTAATTTGCTTAATTATAGATCATCTCAGCACACAGAGATCAGGGAGGATTCTGTCAGACAGGAGATCAACTTAATCTTCAGAGACAGCCAAGATTGCTGTTTTGAAAATGGTTTTGGTTCTTTCAAGACGCACGTTTTTATTAACCGAAAAGCTTATAACCACTTTTGGCTAGTGGCACAGTTCCAGGGAGCCAGTGGCACAAGTTCTTTGGCACGATACGTGTTGCAGAGGAGAAGGTCCCTGCGTGCATGGTGACAAAGGTGCGTATTGAGTATGAGATGAAGGTTGTAGTCCCTCTGAGATCACCACCTCTCCATGGATGTAATTCGGTGTAATAGGCGTATGATTGATTGTGTACTGTGCTTTTATTCAGAGGAGACCGGGCATGTCCCTGTAGCAAGCAGCATGCCTGTGACTTGGCCTCCAAGATCAGCCTCGTATATTTCCTCTCCTTCCTTCCGAAAGTCAAAAAATAGAACCTGCCCCAGGAGCTGTGGGTCTAAGTGTTGACACTGGGATTCAGACGAGCTTATCTTATCAAGGCTGGGCAGTGGAGAGAGGTGCTATGTGTGCTTTTTCCATTTGCCCCTCAGTCCTGATCGGCAACTCAGCCCTGTGCTCCCAGTCTGGGGCCCTGCTCAGCCCTAGCAATGTAGTTCAGTTGTGATTTGCAGCGCCATTTCTGAGCCCTCTGCTATACTTCAGACCTGCTCTTCAGCACCCCATGGTGCCTTAGTCCTCCTCACCCCAAGCAATATAGGCTGGGAGTGAAAATGTCCCTGCTGCTCCCTCACTGCCTCTTTTCCTGAGCAATGCCCAGCGATCTTGCCAAGCTCTGCCGAAGTGGGCCTGGTCGGCTGCAAGCCAAAAAAAAAAAAAAAGACTAACCCAACAGGGTTAAAACTCCTGCTTTGATCAAAGTTAGACCTGAACTGAGATCACCCTCAATTCCCCTGCCCCTTCTCTCCATCCTTTCAACAGTGGTCCACTAACGCTTAGCACTATTCTTGTACCTTTGAACTTCTTTCATTCAGTGGCACCCCTTGGGTTTGAATCCTCCAGCCCTCCTGGTGTCTTAAAATGGCAAGGACAATGCGTTATTCAAGCAAACATCCCATCTCTTCTTTCTGAGCTGTTCAGAACAAGCCTCTCCTGGATTAGAGAATGCCAGTGCTTTGCCCTGCTCTGCTACGGATACTTCTGCCTTTTTGATATTCAGTCGCAGGCTTCCATCTCCTTTCTGTCCAGCCCCTGTTTACTTCATAGAATACAATGTTGCCATGGCAACAGGTTACTTTTCAAAGGGAACATCTTGTCATTATATTTAATCCACTGCAGCTGAAGAGGACTGAAATATTAAGTTGTTGTTGCTATGGATACTGCTTTGTTACATCAGTTTCTTTTGTGTCAGATTTCATATACAGTGTTGGGTCCTGTTTTCCCCCCCCCCTCCCCTTTTCTATGGAATAAACAGAGAGCGCCTTTCCATTATTATTGTAATTGCTCTCCACCAATATAATTTGGCTTCAAAGTTTATGATACATTTTAGTTTCCATCGCAAGAATTTTCTTTCCATTTGCAAAACCTTTCCTGGGGCGGTGGAAATTGGCTAAAAAGCACCCAGTGGATCTGTGCATTGCTGCAGGGAAGTCAGCTGCGCCCCGCTTTTACTGTACAGTGCCATCAGAAAGAGCTCTCTGCCCTTCCAACGAAATAGGTGGCATGGCAGTTAATTTCTCCCCTTGCCCCCATCCCACCTTTGCCCCTCCAGGAAAAAAAATGGCTCTTCCATTTCCCCACATACCTTTGGGGCACATGGTATCTACTGAGGAAACTGGTAGAGGAATGGCAAACAAGTAGCAAGAAAATACAGGAAGAGACCTCATATAGAGAGAGATGTGAATAACAGTGGTTGAACGGCCCTGCTGGCTCCCCCCCCCCAGCGCCATATGAATGCACTTAGGAAAGTGGGAGCAAAGTTTTGGATTCGGTGTATGTTAGCAATTATTTGTAGAATGCTGGAACATATAACATCCCAAGACTTTTATATGAAATGTTTTATTATGTACTGTCAGTGTAAAGCCAATGAAGGAAATGGGCAATTAGAGAAGAATTGCATTGCTACATTTCTTTTAGAATGAATGCAAGGTTAAAATATTACCGGGTTTTTCTCTAGGGCCTTTGGCGTGTTTGGAAGTTATCTGTAGATTCATATCCACGTTAGCAGTTTTGCTTAACGAGTTTTTGTTTTAACAGTGTGGAAAAATGAGTTTGTGAAACTGGTTGTAGGCCATGAAAGCAGTGTCAGTCTGGAGCACAGTCGGGAGTGTGTGCGCGTGCACATGCGTGTATGTACATTCATGATACAGCTTTTGCTGCAGTCAGACATCCTAAATTTTGTCCCATTGAAACTTGCAATTCCATTTCAGTTCTGGGTTTCTTCAGCAAATCTTGCTAATCCTGTTGGACTCTGTGATTGCTTTTGCAATGTGATAAAAGCAAATTGTGTGTTCTCCACTGAGCGCTTGCACTCGGGTCTCCAGCAGCGAGCAGCCTCTGCCCGTTCCCCTGTTTTAGTAGCTGCTCTGGGGATGCATTTCCTTTTCTCTTTAAGCTTCAGTTCTGCTTATCACCCTGAGACCTGGCTCAGAACAGGCATTTTTCAGATGCAGAAAGGGATCTGTGTATTTTTGACAAGGAGAAACCGATGCCTCCAGAACAGCTTAGCAAATTTTCCAGCTCTTTAGTGCCTGATACTCGGAGCATTTATTCAGTTCTGATACGTGCAACAGCAGCTTGACCCCATTGTGCAGGAGCGATATGCAAAGTGGTGTGTGCACCTTGCAGAATGAGTGGAGAAGCTAAGACCCTTGTGCTGATTGGAGCAGATAGGCTGAGCAAGAGCATGGCCAAGGCTGCAGCTGAGGCTCTTTTACAGTGCTCTTTTAAGACCCCATAGAGTCCCTCTTGCTAGACCTCTTTCTGGGCACTGAGCCATAGTGCAGAAAGGTGCTTTGGAATAAAAGAGTGGATTTAGCAGCTTGTTTTTCTCACTGTACCAAGCTGTGGGAATAAAGGCGCAGGATGGAAGAAAGATTAGGCAGAGCAGCCCTTATTCTGTCTCCCTGAGAATATTGGTTCCTTTTTTTATTGTTGGTTTTTTTTTTTAATACAAAAATCTGTTCATGTTTCTTGCTTTTGGTCTGGGGCACCCCACCTGACAGACAATACCTCAGCAAGTGGGGAGTCTGAGTGAATCTGACCCTCAGACACAAAAATGCAGTTTTATAATGAATTTGACGAAGGAAGTGGGAATGCCTGTTTTCCCATTATAAATCCCTCTTCTCAAATCATTTTTTAGGTTGATTTTTTTTAATTGCAGCAGGAAATAGCATCTTAACAACAAATAAAAATGTACATCCAATTAATTGGGGAATTGCTTTTAAAAAAAATCTCATTTTAGATGATAGGTAGCTTATTCTGAAGCCATGAAACGAATGAATTTGAAAATGTGGGTGTCCTATATTAAAGCCATAGTTCTGCAAATATATACCATGCATATCCTGAAGAGATGCCTTTGAAAAGGGGAAATACAGTTTTGACATTTACTTACTTCCATTTGGATTCCAGTGGGTTGGGTGGGGGGGAGTTTTGACACACTTTTTTGGTATGTATTTGTGGACTGTAGAGAAGGAAGCATTTTCTAATGATGTTAAAACATGGGACCTGGATCTGAGAGTAGCCACCATATGTGATGGCTTTGTTCTCTTAGTCTCCTCACTCTATTGCCATGTTTTCCCACGTATACAAAAGAGAGATATGTAAGCTTCCCTGTCTTACCAAGACATTGAGGTTCAATTTGTTAATCTCTGAAGTACTTTGAGATACTGGCATGGGGGTTGCTCTAAAAGTGCATGTGGCCACCTCAAAAATGCCTTTGATTCTTAATGGCCTTTGTGACTTCTGATGATGCTAGTCTGTTTGATCGGGATATCTGTGTTCTAATACAGGGTTAAAATCTACTGTCTGGGTTTTCATTTATAGTATTTGAAGAAAGTTTAATTTACCCCATTTTGCCTAAAGAGGCCACTGGAAAACACAGGAGTAGTAACTGACCTCATGTACCGGTATCGTTCCCTACGATAGCTAAATAATAAAGGTCCATCCTTGCTCTTACTTTTGGCAGATGATTCAGATTAAGCTCTTCCATTTTGCTTCCCAGTGAGTTTAGCATTTGTTTTAATATCTTGCAACTACTGAAATAGTTCGCTCAAAAGTGCGTATACCTGCATTTAAATAACGATGGGTATAGTTTGTGGGAAGACCACAGGGACTGCTGTGTTTTCTCATAGTGTATATTCCCAGTATATACAGGAAGATATATGAATTAATGCAGCACATAAGTAACATACTGTTCTTAAAATGAGACCTTGCAGAACTTCAGCCTTTGAGACATTTAAAGCTCTCTGAACTTTGCTGTATTCCTTAATGCTTCTCTAGGGGTCCTGCAGCGCAATGCAACCTTCCTAGCTTTGGCTGCATTCGGATCCCACAGGTACATCTGTAAGCAGGAACCTTTATTGAGTAGACTACAGACGTCATTTTTCAGAAGGCTGAACACCTGAGACACCAAGCAAAATTAGTGGCAGTTCTGGGGAGCTTAGCTTTCCTCAAAATTGAGCTGCATGTGTTAGAATAGTTTTGCCAAACATGGCCCTAAAAGGTGGGGTTTTGCCAGAAACCCAGATTCTCAGTTTTGGTGCACCTGTCCTTTTTAAGACACATTTCTGATATAACCATCAAAGAAGAGAGGGGAGAGGTGAGGATGCAGATGCAACTTTCTTGGTTGCTTCCAGAAGTGAATAAAGAAATCATCTCCATGCTGTCAAAATAAAGTAAACTTTTTTCATTCCTGAGCCACTTCCGTAAGAGCATAATGCTTCCGTAAGAGGGTAGAGAGAGGTGGTAGGAGTTTTCTTCTAAAGCATATGATGTTGGCACTTAGGCTGTTAACAGCAATGGTGCAATCAGTATGTTGCTCTTTAGAGCATAAATCTCTGATGCTTACAGACTGATTAAGGGCAGTCCAGGATTCACTGGAAGTTTGTTGTTTGCAGCTGGTAAGCCCTGGGACTGGGATGCTTGGGATTTGAGCGCCACAAATTGGAGGTAGGCAGGTTGACTGACCATCATCTCTCATCCTTCTTTCACTGCTGCCTGGATAGGTGGCACAAAGAAATGATCCTGTTAGAGACTTGCTAATGTGGTAGCTGCTTGACCAAAAATTCCAGATGCGTCCTCATTGGCTTTTGCCATTTGCAACATGTCCTGCCCTGCTGAAGAATGTGTCTTCTGTTTTTTGCTTTAATGGTGCATTATTTTTGCTGTTTTTCAGTTTGCATTGCAAACAGACATCAAAAGGCTTTTTTTGTATGGATAGCGGATGTGTGTGCAAAGCTGTGTTACTTGTGACTTTTACTTACTGATTGCTGCTCTTTTTGTCTTTCATGATAGGAGGCTGAACAGCACCCAGGGGGAAATCAGAGTTGGACCCAGCCATCAGGTAAAAAGGGTTTGATTGCATGTTACATGCTTAAATGTTCCAGTGACCTGTTAAAGCCATTGAATTAGTTCAAGGAATATGGACTTAAAATTGTGAATGTTTCTAAGTAGTTAACACGGTTACATAGGTGAGCGTTCTTTACGATCCTTTGTCACCTTCACTTCAGTCAATGGAGGTGTTTTCTAGTAAGTGCTGCTCTTGTAATGACTGTTCCCAATGCATGCGACTTCAGTATGGAGTTGGACTAATAGAATCTGGTCTGCTATTGGAAATGAGGAAAAATCAGTTGATAAGGCATGTTACACATTGAAAAATGAGTGTATTTAGTTGAATTTAACATCAGTTAATCAAACATTTAAAAAAGGAAACAAGATTTACCAAAAGCTTAAAGTTTCATATTGGTTCTCTTAGTGTTCCCATCATCGTATTGCCAAGACGGCAACTTGTTGTTAGCTTTATTGGGTAAGAAGTTTGCCTTTGGTCTCTTTCCCTTTTTCATGAGAGTACGCCAGTTGGAACTGTGGATAAATGGAAGCTCCATTAGAAGCAGAACAATGCATTGCAATTTGTCAAATGCAGAGTTTAGATCTGGAAAGCCAGAGAACTCTAACTTCATATATCTGAAAAGGTCCTTCTAGGCGGGGAGGACTGCGAGGGAAGAATATACATTTTTGTAGTGAAGGAAACTTTTTATAATACTGTGTACAGTCCTTTCAGGAACACCTACCTGTTGATGTGCTGTGTAATGATTTCAAGTTTAGCTTTTTACCTTTCCTCCCTCTAAGTGTAGCTCCCCAGGAGTTTGGCCATGATAGGGGCATTAGATGGTTCTAGGGCCCTTGGAGCAGGCCCTAGACTCTGTTGTACCCTGTCCATCAACTGTTCTGTTTCTTCAGATCCAGCTGAGAGCGGGTGCCTGTGGTTCTTCACCTCGGGTTTCTGTGCTTTGCAGTGTATGTGGCAACAACACAGCCTTCAGAAAAAAGAAATATTGTTTATATTAAAAGCAGGATCAAAGGAACACAGAGAAAAGAGGATTTTAAAATAGCAGTCTACACGCATGTCTATCTTGACTAGTCTTACTGTTCCAAAATAGCACCCTTATCAGGCCTGCCTTCTTCAGACAGTTAAATATGTGCCAGTCTCTGAGCCTGGCTCACCCTGATGTCTTGACTGCTTCTTGAGAGTGCCATTTAAAACCTGGCAGTGTTCATTTGATGTCCTGCGTTAAGCTACCTCTCCTTCTGTCCTGGGAGTTTAAGTCTGAGCCATTCTTTCTCCTCCCCTTGTTGATTTTTTTTTTTTTTTTTTTTTTCCTGACAGCTTCCTATTAAAGTCAACCGATATATTCAAAGACAAACCCCCTAAATAAACAAGTCAACTTACTATATTCATAACTTATTAAAGAGCAGGTCCAAATCCATCATAATGGCTGTAAGGGTTAGTGGAGTCCTTCTTGTAGACAAGTCATGAACTCAACAAATGACAGCATGTGCATATACTGTCACTAAAACATTTTGTTTTACCTCTTCTTATTGCTTGTCGTAGTGGGTACTGGACAAAATCCTGTCTATGAGGCGTGGATTTTAACCTTGCAATAAGTTTATTGGTGTAACCCACTCAAGCAGTTGTAGTACTGGTAACTAGGGCTGTGTGAGGCTTCGGATCTGGAGAAGCTTTGAACACTTCAGCATTCGAAGCAGCATGTCTGGATCGAAGCACTGGCTTCATTAGGCTTTCCAAAGCAGTTCAGAGCTTCCCAGCTGCTTTGGAAAAGCTTTGGAGCCACCTCAGAGATCCGGCCGTTTGGTATAATAGGGAATCAATGAACTATCTATAACCGTGTTGGTTTTTTGTCTGATTTGGATGAAACTTGCAGGGGTGGTAGCCTCTGCTGAGAGCATGGGCCACCATCCCTGCAGCTTTCACTCTGCTGCGCCTTAACACACACAGTGTTACCCATGTCACGAGTTTTGCCTGTTAGCAGCTTGAGGTGCAGTTTCCCCCAAGCCCCTGCACTGATTTCTTGAAACTTGGCAGACTTTGTGGCCTCAGCAGGGGCTACACCCTGCAGTTTTCACCTCCCTGTGGTGTAACACACAGGTGCAGTTCCCCCCGAACCCCTGCACTGATCTTCTTGAAACTGGGCAGGTTTCATGCTCTCAGCAGAGGCTGCCACCCCTGCAAGGTTCATCCAAATCGGACAAAAAACCCAACAAAGTTATAGATATTTCATTGATTTCCCCATTATACCCTATGGCCGGATCTCTGAGGCGGCTCCAAAGCTTTGGAGCTGTTTCGGCCGGATTGAAGTGGGAACCCGGTCCGGAGCTCCGGATCGTGTTGCTGGCATACGAAGCGGCTGGATCCGAAGCTGGATTGAATAGCTGCCTACTTGCAGAGGCCCTGCTGGTAACCTGCCCATTTTCAAACCAACCCAAGTGACAAAGGACTTTTCTCACTGTTAATAATTTGGCT
This sequence comes from Crocodylus siamensis, assembly GCF_052110815.1. Lineage (NCBI taxonomy): Eukaryota > Metazoa > Chordata > Crocodylia > Crocodylidae > Crocodylus > Crocodylus siamensis. Next base: position 9,050,041 of record NC_143406.1, on the reverse strand, counting down.
TCACAATATATTAAATTAAAAAATGAGTTGGTAACTTTGGGGCGCAAGATCTGAAAGATTATCAAAAGATTCTTCATGTTCATGCCTTTTTCACATATAGGCTTGTATGTCTCATTTGCCTTTTGGAAGAACTTTATGATCCAGTTGATGTTTGACCTTCTGACCCTGTAAAGGCAGAGGCGGTTTAGATGTTTATGGTACAGAGGCTGTGATGCCATTCTCTGAGTGCATTACAGGGTCTGTTGCCTGTGGGAAATGAAAAGAACTGGGAATCTATTTAAAAAAAAAAGCAAACTGAACACTACTGGTGCCTCAGTCAATTTGGGCTGTTAAAACAGAGTACGAAAGTGGGCTAGGATGAATTTCATAGAATCGGGGTCAGAAGGGACCTTGTAGATCTTCAAGTCCGACCCCCTGCCTGGGCAGGAGAAAAACTGGGCTGAAATGACTCTAGCCAGGTAGGCATCAAGCCTCTTCTTAAAGACCCCCAGGGTAGGAGAAATTTGTACGATGACATTTCTGAAGAATTATATAAAGTCAGAGATTGCTCTCACTGATTCTAGGTTGTTCTTCTTCATTAACAGTAGTGACTAGTATGTGGCTATTTCCTTATCAGGTTTCCTCCGAAATTCTCATAGCCCTTTGTTACCTCCTTTATTAGCTGCATTTTATAGGTAGAAAAACTTAGGCACAAAGAAGGGTTAGTAATTTGTGATGTGGTTTTTTGGTTGCCCAACTTACGAGACATGTAAGATCCATTCTCAGACCTGCTTTGTGCAGCAGCTTCAGTAAGAGTTGTGGATATTCGGCACATGCAAAAATAAGGTTCCAGTTGGGCACCTGAAACTAGTAGGCAATCAGGACTCGTAGTGGAGATGATATCTTTTATTAGACCAACAAGACTTCTTTGCAAAAAAAATTCTTTTTTGCAAAAACCTTGTTGGTCTAATAAAAGGTATCATCTCAATTTGTAGTTTTCAGATGAATCTAGCAGGTCAGGTTTATAATATATCTAGCTGTCCTGTAGTCTTAATCAACCTGCTAATTCAGGTTGGTCATTGAGGATATGTACTGAGGATTTTTAGATGATGGAAGACATGAAGACTGTAAACTGCTTTGACTTCACTGGGTTTTTAACTGAAGCTATTCATAGTTTCATAGTTCGTAGGGTCGGAAGGGACCTAAGCAGATCATCTAGTCCGACCCCTTGCCATGGGCAAGTAAAGGATGCTGGGGTCAAATGACCCCAGCTAGGTGGCTGTCTAGCCTCCTTTTGAAGACCCTCAGGGTAGGTGTGAGCACCATTTCGCTTGGAAGTTGGTTCCAGCTCTTAGCCGCCCTGACAGTGAAGTAGCGCCTCCTGATGTCTAGCCTGAATCTACTCTCAGTCAACTTATGGCTCTTTTTCCTTGTTACCCCCGGTAGTGCTTGGGGGAACAGGGACACTCACATAGCCTGCTGGTCCCCTTGGCAAGTTTATAGGCGGCCACCAGATCCCCCCTCAGCCTTCTTTTGTGAAGGCTGAACAGGTTCAGGTCCCGTTGCCTCTGCTCGTAGGGCCTGCTCTGCTGCCCCCTGACCATGTGGGTGGCCTCCTCTGGACCCTCTCCATGCTGTCCACATCCCTCCTGAAGTGCGGAGCCAGAACTGGACGCAGTACTCCAGCTGTGGCCTGACCAGTGCCGCATAGAGGGGGAGGATCACCTCGTTGGGCTTGCTCGTGATGTATCTGTGGATGCAGGACAGGGTGCGGTTGGCCTTCCTGACTGCATCCCCACACTGTCGGCCCATGTTCATCTTGGCATCAGTGATGACTCCAAGATCCTTTTCTGCCTCTGCACTGACGAGAAGGGAGTTCCCCAGCCTGTAGGTGTGGTGCTGGCTCTTCCTCCCCAGGTGCAGCACCTTGCACTTGTCCATATTGAAACCCATCCTGTTCTTGTCTGCCCACCCCTGTAACCTGTTGAGATCTAGTTGTAGCCTGTCCCTCTCTTCTAGTGTGCCCACGTCTCCCCACATCTTAGTGTCATCTGCAAACTTGAACAAGGTGCTTTTCACCCCCTTGTCCAAATTGCTGATGAAGATGTTGAACAGTGCAGGCTCGAGGACCAAGCCCTGGGGAACCCCACTGCCCACATCCCTCCAGGTGGAAAATGACCCGTCCACCTCTACTCTCTGGGTGTGGCCGTCCAGCCAATTTGCGACCCATTTGACTGTGGAAGCCACGGATGCCTAATTTTTTAATGAGGATGGGGTGAGAGACAGTGTTGAAGGCCTTCGTAAATTCCAGGAAGACTACATCCACCATGACCCCTGCATCCAAGGCTTTTGTGACCTGGTCGTAGAAGGCCACCAGGTTGGTCTGACAGCACCTGCTTCGAATGAACCCGGGTTGGTTGCCTCTGCTGGCCCCGCCCAGATGTGGTCCTGGATAATTTTCTCAAAGTTCCTCAGGGTTATATTGAATATTGAGGTTGAGGATTCCCCCATTTTTTCTTACTGAAGGCCAGACCAGGGACAGATCCAGAACTCCTCCTCTGCTGGTGCTCTTATCAGTAGACAATACTTTCTTTTTACGTAGATTGCAAGATCCCAAGAGCAAGAGCCACCTCCATGTCGGTACAGAACCGAGTGCTGGTGGCGTTGAATCATGGCATTTGGGTTCCTAAGTTCTGTCATGAAAAATAATGTTTTGTGGTTGCATCAGTGCCCAGCATTACAGTTCACAAAGGTAGATAAAGAACAGCCCAGGAGTCCTATCTGAATGCCCCAGTTAGTAATTTAGTAGTCTTTTTTCCGTTTGTTTGACTATTTTATGAACTGACCCATTCAAGAGGTGCTTTCTTGGGAAAGCAGTGATGAGGAAACTTGTGTCTAAGGCAGTCATTCTCAGTCCGGGTGCCAGGGGCACCCAAGCTTGCTGTGAGACCCTTTGAAAATGTGCCATGAGATGTAAGGAAATAAGCAGAGGCGTAGGCTCAGTCCTTGCCTGACCGTTCACCTGCTTATACTACCTGGCACATCTGGAAGGAGGGTAAGCAGCATAATAAAGTTAGTTTTTGAAATGGGGTGCTGCTCAATTCCCAAAAGTTATGGAGGTGTGCCTTGAGCCTAAAAAGGTTGAGAACCGCTGTTGTAGGGCATAGAACAATGCTAGTTCATTGAAAGCACCTAGGGTGCTGAGAACAGGTGCACTGAATGTGTTGGTCTCATACCAGTCTCCACTGGAAGCAATGACCGTAAAGTCTGCTTGTTTTTCCACAGCAGAGAATTGCAGTGACCTATCCATTTTTCCTAGGAAAGAAGTAAAATAAAGTACAGATTAAAGAGGAGAACATGAAAGACATCTAAACCTGTGACTTGTAATTACTGGTTATGTATAAATATTGCCTTTCAAATATGTTTAGCATTGTAACTGTAAGAGGTAATTACAGGGCTTAAAAGCTGTTTCCAAAAAAGCTCTCAACTATCTCATCCTATTGCTATAGATGACTAAAAAGATGCTAATTGGGTCTCTGGATACAGTGTAATACTTGTTTAATGGCAGAGTTCATTTCACCAAGCTATCTTGCTTTCAGCAAATTTCCTTAGGTCATTTAGAGGTTTTAATGATTTACTAAGAATTTCTTTGTAAACGCACTAAATGTCAAATGTGTGGGTTTTTACTGAGGAGTTAAAATGGAATAGATACCTCCCAAGGTAGCTGTGTTCTTGCCTCCTTTCATATTCGTATATTTTGTGCATACATTTTATCCTGCCAAACAGCGGTTAGAACAGTTTCCCTTTGACAAGTGGAAATAGCTTGTTTGCCCCTGCAATTGAGGTTAAACTATCCCACAACGTTTGTGCAGGCGCTTTGATTTTTAGATGATGGAGGACAATGTACCCAGTATGAAACATTTTAAAATGACTCCAGGCTGCAGCACTTCCATTGAGATGCTTATGCCTGGAATATGTGGTGCAAAGGCCTCGCTGCAAATAGAAAAAGAGAGGAGCCTACCTCTGATTGTTTGCTGGCAGATGTTGCTGTTTAAAAGAAGGGGTGGGGGGAAAAGATGGCAGGACCAATAGATCCAAGTGAGTTTGGCTCCCAGATCTACAACTAATTTCCTTGGAAATCTGCAGCAAGTCTCTTCGCCTTCCTTTTACCTCGGCTTCTCCTGTAGGTGCATTTGGGATGAAAGCTGCTTCCCTCACAGAGCTCCTCGGCTTAATCAGAATTAAGAATAACGATCACACTAAACTCTGTCTCAATTTTCCTAGGCTAAGCTTCCAGATCTGCAGCCATTTCCTTCCCCGGATGGCGACACAGTAACACAACATGAAGAACTTGTGTGGATGCCGGGGGTCAATGACTGTGACTTGCTCATGTATCTCAGGGCAGCAAGGTAACTAAAGCCAAAATGCCCCTAGTTCCCCCAAGAATCTCAAGCTGAAATGTGGACTGTAGCACATGACTATTTGGGATAAAGTCACCCTATTACAACCTCTTCCAACAGAGCAGGGATTTTGTCATGCTAGAAGGTAGCAAATTTGCTTTGTTGGGCAACTCCAAAGGTTTCTGGAGGCACAGTCCTCATGCTGGCCTGTCCCTTTGGACTCGGGGTGTGTGTGTGCAGCATAGATAGTGAGATAGTAGCTGAAGTATGCAGAACGATTAATACTGTAAATGCGGTGGATAAATCCATTTTTATAGCAGAGAAGTTCTTTCCATAGTAAATATTCTCTTGTCAGCCATAGCATCTATTTCTAGAATTTAGTTAAATATTAGCTAATCAGTCAGTTGAAACATATACTGACACATGAAGATCAGGTTCCAAAAATAGTGGGCAGGCATTAAACTGGAATGTGAGTGGATAAGAAGTCATTCTTCAATTGTAATAAAATAGTGACCTTGTAACCTACTCTTAAGCCGGCAATCTGGCTTAGAATTAATGGAACTAACATTGTCATGAGAAGTCAGCTGGCCAAAACTGTGCCTTTGTATGTATTTGTGCTAATTGAATCACCTTGCTGATTGGGCCTCAGAGTGCTGTCATGTGGAATTAAATCATGATGGTGTCAGCTTAGGTTGAATTTGAAACATTTTTACACAGTTATTCAATACCAAAAATAGCCTGATACCAAAGGCATGCAGCGGGGCAAAAACAGTTGGCTCTTCCTAGTGATCACCATGGCAGGTGGGTCTGTGTTACGTGGCAGAATTGCAAGGTCCTGAGAAGAATGTTTTACCTGCTTATTGCTTAATGTGTGCAATTAGAGGATAAAGTATTTCATTTTTGTTTCTTTGACTATAAAGGAGCATGGCAGCTTTTGCAGGCATGTGTGATGGAGGATCCACAGAAGATGGCTGTGTTGCAGCATCTCGTGATGACACTACACTCAATGCACTCAATACAGTAAGTATGTAGAAGTACGGACTCAAAGACTTCCCTCCTGTTGTTGCATCTGAGGGCTAAATAATGCATTTATATAGATAAAATATTTAGTAGCTTTTCACTAGAGCCATGCTATGAGCTCATCAGTAGGCTAGGGCCAGATTACCTCTATGCTGTTGAACACCTTCTAGGAAAGTTTGCAAAACCTAAATACTCTCAGGTGGCTTTAGAAAATGAGTTGATAAATTAATATTCTGTGTTTTTAAAATCTGCTTTTGTGAATCTTCTTGGATGAATTAGTTCCCTCTATAATGTGTCCGTACTGTGCCTGACCCAACCATTGTCCCTTTCAGTCATCTTTCTGGCTTTTCTGAGTGAACAAAACCAGTATCTCATTGAGAGGAACTCATTGTGCACTCATTTGCCCATTGTCCAAAGTAGTGTATGTGAGGAGACTGTCCTTTCTCACCTCTCTCAATGCATTTTTCATGAATCTCTGCTTGGAAGGATGTGACTAGATCTGGGTGCTCAGCCCCTGACCAGAGCCAGATCTGGCTTGTGGAACCTTGTCATCTGGCCTGGCGGGCTACCCAGGGGTCGGAAAACTTAACATCGAGGGAGCTATGGTAGTGTTAATCGCACTCCCCTGCGGCCGTATTTCCAGATCCATGGGGAGCCCAGCAGGCCTGATAATGTGGCCCTGCATACTTGATCAGCAGCATGGGGCCATGGTATTGTGGGGCCCAATCCAGGTGTGCAGGGTCCAAACTTGACAGATCCGGTCTGTGGATTGGCTCCGTTCCACTCATCTAATTTGCCAGGCTCAAAGGTACTGCTGGATTTAGATCATCTTTCTTACTTTTCATGGTCATAGATGCATATATACATGTATACGTTCTCTGTTCTTAAAGTCCCGCAAGTATAGTTGAGGTTATAACTTCTAGCACTGGACTCTATCAGTACAATACTTCATTTCATGTAATTTTGAGTTTTAGGTTTAATTTGGTAGCAGTCTTTTATTCCTGCCCTAAAATAGAAGCTGAAAAAATAGCCATCATGCCAAGACTTCTCTTGTTGATTTTTCTCAAGCTAAATCATCCTGGTGTTTTGAAGTTTCACCATGAGTGTTGCCTGCCTTAAATGTTTTTCATCTCTGCTCTTTCTTTTTCTTGGGTCTTTTAAAAAAAAACCCAAACCCATCCCAAAACAAAACAAAAAAAACCCTGAGAGGTGATGGCTTAAAATTGGCACTGCCTTTGTTTGCGCTCTCTATTCAGAGTTAGATCTGTTGACTTTAATGACAGATTACTTCTGTTTTCTTTAATATCCTTAGTCCTGCAGAGCAAATCCAGCAGGAAATGAGTACCGTCAGGTTATTTGCTGAATTCCAGTACTTCACACCTATGAAAGTGCACTGACGAAGGTGCTGGGGTTTGTGCATGTGTGAAGTTCTAATTAGACAAGACAGAATTTTTTAATGGTGATCACGTGAGAAGTGGAAAGAGCCAAAGTTGAATTTGCAGGGATGCAAACTAGAAACTGGCAGCTGAGCGGATTTTATGTTGAATTACCAAGAAGTGGTAAACGTGAAGCCTCATGATGTAGTATCTGACGAGGTACTTCTAGAAAGATGAAGTGCATTTTAGGAAAGGTTACAGTGAATGGAGGGGACTCCAGGTAAGGATTTGTTATTGAAATAATAACACCAGATTTTCTTTCTCTTCTTTTTTAAATTCATGCAGACACTCTGTATTTTTTGTTACATTGTATATGCAGATCCAGAATCCTGTCCTGCCCACCACTGCTTACTTTCTTAGGTTATGATGGGTTCTACATTTGCTGTTACTACCCGGGAAATATATCTGGGAATCATTGTAGATGGCTCACTAAAATGTTGGCTCAGTACTCAGCAGCCATCAAAAGGCAAAGAAAATGTTTGGAATGAATAAATAAAAGAGGAAATATCATGCCCGTTTATGAATCCACTGTGCATCCGTACTGTGAATATAGAATAAAGAAAGAATATAGAAGAACTAGAGGAGGTGCAGAGAAGAGTAACAAGGATGATTAGTTGTATAGAGGGACTTCCATATGAGGAGAGACTGAAGAAGCTGGACCTATTCAGGCTAGAAAAGAGATGCATGAGGAAGGACATAAGGGTTTACAAAATTTTAAGTGATGAAGATAAAGTACATAGGGATTAATTATTTGCTGGCTCTCATAATACAAGAATTTGGGGTTATAAAATGAAACTAGTAGATAGTACTTTTAAAACTTACCCAAAAAAAGACCTTTTTCTTACAGTGTGTAATTAAAGTGTGGAACTCGTTGCCACAAGATGTAGTGGAAGCTGAAAGCTTAGCCAGATTCAGAAAAGGATTAGACAGATTCATGGAGGAAAGCTGCATGAGTAGCTATTGAGAATGGGAGTGAGGGATTCAGCTTCTGAATCAGAATTTCTTAGACACTAAGGGCACGCCTATACACATGCAGGGAGGCTGCTCCAATGCACTGTAATTACAGCATGTCGGAGCAGACTCATTGCCGTGCTCCAGCAGACTCCAGTGTCGTGTGTGTCAGCATTCCCGTGCTGAAACATGGTAGTGGGGGCATTTTAAAGTGCCCCTGCCATCATTTTTCAGTGCAGATGCGCTGATGCATGTGACGTTCTGCGGGGTTTAATTAGAGTGCCTTAATTAAAGTGCTCCCCCACAACTCCCAGAGCACACCTGTAAATGGCCTCAGTGCTGGAGGCTGTAAGAGGGGAACAGTGGGGAAAAAAACCTGGTTAGACCCTGTTCACTTTACATTTCAGCATCCAGTCTTAGTCACTGTGTGACACAGGAGACTGGGCAAGATGGACCTACAGTCTGACCCAGTGCGTTCTGATTTTTTTGGAACAATGTTATAAGCTCAGAACCCAAAAAAGTTAACGGACAGAGTTTGCCAGTATGTTCCCTTTTATTGCTGAAGAACATTTAGTATCAGGTAGCACATCTGGGGTGTTTCATGAACCTTTGTCATCTCTGAGAAGCAAATGTTTTCTGCAAGTATTTCCAAACATTTAACTATTTTAAATAATATTTATAAAATGTTTTGATTACAAACTAGGGCGAAGTAAAGATGAGAAGCAAAGCAAGAATTGTCCCAACAGCGAGCTTATATACTTTTTTGAACTTTGGAGACACATTAGACAAATGTGTCCATGTCTTCTATGTCAAATTTTTCTTTAACCATGGCGCACATGCATACACTCACAGAGTGAGCCTTCAGGACAAGTTCACTTCTATTCCACTGAGTGAAACTACTGACTCAAGACCTTTATCAAGCCGGGCATATCTCTGAACCAGGCTTAACCAATTTTTACCCAACAATTAGGCATTTTCTTACCTGTAGCTAATTGGAAGACTATTTTGATGAATTCTCTTTGCTCATGAAGTAACCCATCAAAAAATTCCTACATTTTGAAGATAGCCTGACTGGTATAATTTTTGCAACCGCTCATGATGAGCGAGCTATGCTGTGTTTACATTCACATTCAAGCTGAAGTGTGCATTTTTATTGTGAAGATGATGCTATCTGTCTTATGTTAGCTTGTGAAAACCATTTAGAAGTTTTTTTTTTTGGACATTTTGCATTTCACTCAGCTTTGACAGTGAAAACAGACAGTGGTGTTCCCTGCCTGGTTTCATGCAACAGGCCAGAATGTGCCAGTCCTTGGGTTTAAAACCTTCCATTACAGTATTTGTTTAAGAAAAAGCAAAGCTATTTAATTCCTCTTGTTTTTACAGAGTTTCTTTAAAATGAAAAAGACTTAAGCAGCATTCACACTTGAATTTTAGTTGCGACTTCTTCCCTGTTTGGCTGTAGTTACATCCTAGTGTCTTGACCCATTTTGGTATTGAGGGGAGGTTCAATGCTCTTCTAATACCTGGGTTCTTCCTTGGCTCCTCTCCTGAAGAGAGCAGTATGTAAACGATTCTCCGGTATTCAGTAACTATTGCAGTTAAAGGCTGTATTGCGCATCCTCATCAGTTTCTTAGCTATTTTACACTTTATTTCCTTACTGTCTCATGGGGTGGATGCCATCTGGTTCTGGTAGCTTACTGCTCTCGAGTATTTTAAGTTGTTCTGTAACTTTCTACTTAGAGACTCAAATCTCCGTTAAGGCCAATAATCACCAAAGAGCTCTTGGAATTGGAGTTTTTCCCCCTTGTCATCTATAATAAAAGACTAATGCAGCAAATTCATTTAGCTTCACTGCTTCGCTATCTACTTTAATTACCCCCTCTAATCCCTCAGGGGTCCAAAGAACCTGTGGTTGCACTTGCAGTCTCCTTGCATTCTAACAGACATGAATTTGTCATGATATATTTGGTTCACCTGTTTCTCTGATCGCTTTCCCTTTGTATTTGTAATATTCACTTTGCCTGTCAGCCTGTCTATTTTGAGTCAGTTTGTTGATAGCACAAGATTTTTTCTTAATTAAACACAAACCCCTGGTTTACTTCTTGGTCAGGCTAATTTATCCCTCATTTTGCACAGTATCTTTTTAGATTACTTGGAGTACAGATGTCATCTGTGGCTTTAATGTGGTGGTTTACATATCTCCAAGCTAGATCTTTACACCTGGCAGCTGCAAATCCTCCTCTTCATAAACTTAAAGTCTTAGAGGTCAGCACTACAAAGCTGTCCTTTATTGATCCATTATTTGTATGGTAGTCATGGATGCCCGGAGAAGTTCTTGTAGTCACCTCCCACATTAATTTCAGTCATCTCCTAGGAAGGACCTTTTCTCTTGTGGGCATATTGTTCTAACTTTTCTTCCTCTTGATATCACCTTTTCAGCCATGCTTTTAGACTTGGTAGTTCCAACTAAATATCTTGGCTGCATGTTAGATTGGCTTGCACTCCCAGAAAGAGCACACCAAAGCCTTGATCTTTATGCCTTTTGATAAATCACTAAATTTTTGTGCTGTTAACTCCATTATCTCCCTTGAATGCGAGTCTTGGAGGTACGTTTTTGGAGAAGCCTCTATACTGGTGTGGGCAAAATATGGCCTGTGGGCCAAGTCTGGTCCTCCAGGCAATTCCAGCTGGCCCACTGAGTCCCTCCATAAGCCCTGGCCCTTGCTGCCCCCTGCAAGCCAGCGCCTCTATGAAGGAGGTGCACCTCTGGGTGCTAAGCAGCCAACCCCTGCCCTAAGCCAGGAGGTACTGGCAACTCGGTGGCTGTTCCCAGCCTCCCTGCCTGGGAGAGTGGGAATTCAGGTAAGGGCCTCACTGGGCCAGGGCCTCCGACTGGGGCAGAGGGGGCTGGGAGCATGGGGGAGCCATATGTTACGGGGTCAGGCTGGGCTGGCCCCCCACACTGCAGGAGTGCCAGAGCAGTGGGCTGTGAGGCTGGGTCAGGCTGGCCCCACATGCTGCTGCCATGTGTGGCCACAGACTTGGACGGCAGCACGGGAACTGCATGTTATGGGGCTGGGTGGGGCTAGCCTTGCACCCTGCCACCAGGTGTGGCCAGGGACCTGGTCAGGAGTGCTGCTTGAGGGGGTGGGGCTGGCCCAGCACATTGCCATCATTTGCAGCCAGGGACTTGAGTGGGAGCTGCATTACAGGGCTTGATGGGGCTGGCCCTGCACGCTGCCACCACCGGCTGGGGACTGGAGTGGGAGTGCGGAGAGCTGCGTGCTATAGGACTGGGCAGGGCTGGACCCACTTGCTGCTACTGTGTGTAGCGCCAGGGACTTACACACTCCAGAGACTCTGAACTCACCCCCCCCGCAACCCCAGACACACCCACATCCTTCCTCAGCCCCCACACACACTTCCCCCCCACCCCTGTCATGCCCATACACACACACACACCCTGTACGCAAGATGCAAGAGTAAGGCTGTATTTTGAGCTGTTATGCAGTCACCTCTAGATACGCTATGCAAACACATATAAATCAGGACAATTTTATAAAAATAAAATCAAGGTAAGTTATTGTAGATGATTTTTTTTTTTAGTATATGATTTTTTTTCAGGTTTCAAGATGACAACACCCCCCAGCTCCCAAAAGGAGTACTTTCAAGGCAAGGGGAAGGACTTCTGGTGGTGGGGGTCAGGGACAGGACTTTTGATTCCAAGGTGGCAACCTGGGGGTGGGGCACTTACCAAGGAGCAGGGCTACCCCTGTGGCCCTTGACATCTCACCAGAACTAGTTAAATGGCCCTCCAGCTGAAATAATTGCCCAGCCCTGCTCTATACGAATGCTGTGCATGTCATCTTTTAGAATGAGCAGTGGATGACTGTATAGAGGCCATATTTCAGTTTTTTGATTAAAGATGCAGTTTGAGTGACAGCTGGATACTATCAGGTGCGATTATTTTCAGGAAAAAAAATCATTTAATTAAAAGCAGACTTGTAAGTAGCTGGGGACTCTCTATAAGGCTCATTTCAGTTGCAGCAGGTTGCACTTCATCCAAATGTATGGTGTCCTGGCAAAGGCTGCTTTTCATGCACCAAATGAAAGGCTTTATCACTCACCACTGTCAGTAGGACTTCTGCCCCAATTCCACTCGCTGTATGATTGTACCCTACATTATAAGATTCTGCTGCTGGTGCCTCAGCTGTACCGAATCACATATTCTTGATGCGATGCCCTATTCTGTCCTGTTCCAACACCCGCCCGCTTATAAGGAAGCCTGATATCCATTTTAAGTAACTTTTGAGCAGCTTATGCTGAACTAAGTTGCTTTTTTGTTTAGAAATTATGGTATGTAGCCCAGAAGATTAATGGAAAAAAATTGATATGCTATGATTTCTTATTATGGAAATCCAATAAACTTCAGAGCAGCACTTCATATAAATCAGTCTTGACAAGCTCCTTTGCTAGTGTTTTATTTATGTAATAACAGGGTGCTGTTGCACATGGAATGATTTATTGTTAATTATAGCAGATAGAAGTGAAGATGAGGGAAGATGCCATGCAGCGTATATTTTCTAGTATAACAACTCCTTCCAATGATTATTTACTTAATAGCATGGGTAAATTTCAGCTTTCATTCCCTGGTTTTGCTCTCAGGTTTTCATGCTGCATTTTTAATATTGCTCACAGCAAATCAAGAGCAGTAGAAGTTTTCATTTGGAGCTCATTGACCTCCTAATGTGTTTTGGCTGTCTCACTGGGGGGGTGGGGAACTGTGCCTTTTGAGTTTTATTAACCATGCTTCTATATTAAATGCTGAGAATCTCCTTGCTAATGCTGTAGAATGAGTTGTAGAGTGAGTGAGAGTTGAAACTAGCTGACTTAAAAACCACTTGTTCCTTAAAGGCTTAAGGTTTTATAATTTTTAAAGGTATTTCTTGCTACATTAGTGTCAGGTCACATTATTAATTTGTAAAGTGCAGTGAGAACATTGATGTTCACAAGAAGTTCTTGTTCTCTAATCTGGCATCCAACTAAAATACCTCAAGTCTTTTTGTCAGTGAAATGGGAGGTAAAGAAATATTTTAGATTTCTTGTAACAATATTTCTGTCTTACCTTGTGCTTTGGAAAAACCCTTTGCTGAAGGACAAGAACTTCAGTACTAAGTGAAATAAAATGTCCTAATTTCTGTTTTATTTATTAACAAGACCTTTGACCCCTCTCAAGTCAGCAGGGCTGACTGAATGACGTATTCACGGAGGCAGGATAGTCAAAGAGTAGTAGGACTGGAAGAGGACCTCCAGAGGTCATCTAGTCCAACCCCCTGCCCAAGGCAGGATCATTGCTATCCAAAACATCCCGTAGAACCGTAATCTAAACTCTACATAAGACTACCCTAAACCCTGATGCAACGTAGACCTAACACCCTACGTCTGCTGCAGTTCCACAATATAACAGGGGAACCGCAGCAGCTAATGTCCTACTTCTATAAAATGTTGTTAGTATATGCACAAGAGGCCCTGGGTAGAGAGCCATGCCCCACACTGCAGAGGAAGGCACGCCCTCCCCTCCCCCCCACAGTCCATACCAATCTGACCATGGGGTAAAATTATATCTTGGCCCCAAATACGGCAGTCGGTCTGACTGAGTGGAGGGGCAAGACCTTCTAGCCAGAAACCTAGAAGAATCAGCACACCCCAGTTGAAGTCCCCAGCCTTGGCTGTAGCCAACACCCATTAAGGTTAATTTGTTAATATTGCAAATAATGGTACTTTTCATTTTAACATCCCTTTTTGGCCAAAACTTTGTGAAAACTAGGAGATATCTGTCTTCCAATTTGACAAAGAGGAATCTTTACATACAAGAGTTAGGATTTGAAACAAGTCCTCATTTGAAACTGATCCATGTCTGTTGCAAGCTTATGTCAAAATTTATAGTTCTTCACTTAGAAAATAATCTCCTGCCATTTGTCTTTCTTAACTAGGTCAGTTTAATTAGCTGTCTTAACACTCTTATAGTGTGCATTATTAGTCAACTCACAACTTAGCAGACCACTCCCGCAGCACATTAAATATGAAAAAGCCATTTGAATGTGTGGATTGGGATTTGCTGCTTCCTGCAAAAGGAAGAGAGAAAAACATTGTTAGAGGAGTATTATAAGATAGCCACATTGAATTAATATACTTAAGATTTAATGATTTTCCTTGCAGTCCTAAATGCATGCATACAGTCAGAGATGGCTAAATATTTGTTACCTACCATTTCTGAGATGGCAGCATTTCAGCGTCAAGATATCTTGATCCATCTGTAGCATCAGATGGGACCACAGAGGGCAGTAGTCCTAGCTTTCAAGTGAAAATTTGAAGATGGGCAAACTTGCCATCCAGTTTGATCTTTTTACAGACCTTCAGCATGTAGGGTAAGCAAGTAAATTAGTCATTTATATTTGACCTTTTATGACGTCTCCTCATTTCTTTTACATCTCTACCAATGCCAAGTTCAGTACTTAATTTTGCCAAACTTTCCCTAAAATTAGGGAACTTGATACGTGAACAACGCCTGTCTTTCTGAAACTGCAAAGTTATTTGGAGGGATGCTTATAGTAGAACTGTCCTTCTTATCTTGACTTTGTTCTTGCTGCTGGTAAGGCAGTGAAAAAGATGTGCCAAAATGCACAAATTTGGACTGTCGCTGTTTTGTTGGGTCAGCTCAAGGTGGGGTTCTTTATTTTTTTCTTACGCATGCTGCTGTGAAGCGCCTTTAAAAGGTATGTTCTATTAAAATTCTTGTCAGTGTCAAAGGCAGAATTGACAGTGAGTGTGCCTTTATTAGCTCACAAATCAGCAAACATAAAAGAACAGATTAGCAAGATCACCAGAAAACATACAGCCATCATCTTAATAAGAAGGAAGATCTGAAATTATCCTGCAGCATTGGGAAGACGCATCTCAACTGCATATGGATTCATTTTGTACATACGTATTACAAATCCGAAAGAGTATTTGCTTCCAAACATAATAGGATGAGCCCTCTTCTTAATACCTGGAACCCTGTAAATCATTTCCGTAATTAAAATTCATAAGCGGTAACGACACATTTTACAGCCCTGTCTACATATTGTGTGTCCATGTAATTTACTCCAGTTTAATTTATACTAATGCACTAGGCGTCCTTTCTCATCTTTTTTTTCTCTGTGTGTTTGTTCAAGATGGATTTTTTTTTACATCATAAATAGAAGGAAATGTTTTTCATTTGAGCCTTTGTGCAATTGGTAGTGGGGGAGCAGTGTAAAAACTTAGTGTTTGTGGGGGTTATTTTTATTTTGCATTAGTGGAGAAGCAGTACATTAAAAATAGAGAGTAACACGGCTCTATTCTCATCTTATCTGTCTGCAAAACACATGGACCGAAATAGTCTCATGCATTTCTGTCAAGTTGGTAGCCCCCAAAATGTTACCTGTAATGCACGTGCCAGTGGTTTGTTGAGGTCTGGTAGGTCATGTAACAAGCTCCTCATCCCTTATTTTCAGCATCTTAATAACAAACGAAGCTACAGCTATCTTGCATGCTTTGCTGATATTGCCCTCTGTGTACGTAATTGCGGTCATTGCCCCAGGAGTGCTGGCAGCCTGTGAATGGGAGAGGAAGAGGTCTAAATGATCGTTGGAAGGCAGGCAAGCCACAAGACAATCTCTGAATTGCAGTGTGATCCATACTCTGAATCCCTGTGTTAAGTAAATTCAACCTCTGCCATTTTGCCAGGTGGATCCATGAGAAGCACTTCCTATGCTCTCAAGAACGCTTCAGTGATGTGATGAGTGTTCTTGACTCCTATTAACGGTGCCAGCAGTGGAGAGTACTTAGCACCTTGCAGGATTGAGGCATGCTGCTGAACCTAAGGCATATAACAAAATACAAGCTGGAGATTCGTATTCTCTCCTATCTTCTCTCTCCTTTTTTTTCTTCTCAATTGTGTGCCAGCTTGCTTTAGATTTCAGAAGTCCAACATTGTACTTCTTGGTCTCTTTTTCAGATGGCATAATAAGGGAAAAGATCTGGGCCTCCGTGGCTATCCATCTTCCGGAGCTTGTTTTGTGACGGAGCCTTGCCTCTGTCTGAGCTCGGAAGCCAAGAATTCTTGTTGCTGTTGTAGCTTTTATTTTTCTTGCAGGCTAGCAAAATCCCAGTTGCATCCCAGAAATCTTTCTCTGAAGAGAACTCCTATTTGATGCTCTCAGATGGCAGAGGACTTGGGGTTTTTTTTTTCTGGTTTGTTTTTCTTGATGCTTATTTTGTATGTGAAAGTTCAAATCCTGCAGTCCTAGATTTGGTGCAACTCCCATTGATTTGAAGTAGGGGCTGGCTCAAGTTAAAACGTCAGGATCTGCCCTTTAAAATCCCACCTTTTTAAAGTTTGATGGCATACAAATGAGTGAGACCTCATTTCCTCCACCCCTTTACCATTTCCAGTAGGAAAATAGTATTGTGGCTGTGCATATAATTCCTCAGCAGTTTTTGCTGACTGTCTCTTTCATAATGCTGTGAATTGGCAGAGCCGAGCAGTAGTATTTTTGCATCGCTTGCCTTAGTGTCGGGTGCCTTTTTAAGTAGTATCCTGACATTTGCCTACCAACTAGACCACCCATGGCATGTGCTCTAATAGCTAGTCCATTTACCTCTCCATTTGCTTCATTAGTGGCTGCATGAAGGGCAGGGTTTCTGCCAAGTTCACTGTCTTCAAAGAAGCACGAGCTGCTGCTGTCTGCGAGATTTGCCTAAGGAAGGAACGTGGAAGCCGCTGGGGTCTCAGTACTACTGTGGCACATAGTGCCTGAAGCTTTGCCCTCCATTGGGAAGTATTGCATAGCTTTTTGTGAGAGGTTATATTTTCACAAGACGTTGTGGAGATAATAGTTTTGGCACCCAAGGTTTGGATACATGAAAGCAGGCCGGCCAGATTTTTAAAATGTTGGTACGTGAGAATATGTTGCAAATGCATTGTCTGAACTTGCGAAACCCCACAGCATCATCCAGGAAGGAGCCTGTAAATGCTGCTGCATTGATTTCAGAAAGAAAAATGCCTAAGCAAGAAGCTTTAAAAAAAAAAAAACAAAAAAACCCAGAAATTTTCCTCTCTGCTCTGTGGTAGAAAGCTGGTGTCCCAGATCTGCCAATCTCGGGGGGAAAATCTCTGCATGGCGAATGCTGCACACGAATATAGTGCCGCAAAGCAGTAAGAGAGCATTGGGGGTGAGTTGCTGAAAAGATTCTCCACACAATGATCACCGATTGGTTTCAAATTAGGAGAAAAGTCTCTTGTCTCTTGTGGATTCTGTATTCATCCAAAAATGAAAAATTGGATTTGTCATTTCCTTTTTCTCCTCTCCTCCTCCCACTGACCCAAATGACCATTCAGAGCTTCCCAGGGTACTTTTCTCAGGAAATCCAGGGCAGGAAGGGCTTAAGTTAGATTAGTAACACTTGCATTTTTGTTCCCTCCTTGTTTTCAGTAGGATGCCAGTAGAAGGGCAGCTCGAGGCTTCTGCCGTGTCTCTGGTCCCAGTTCAGGATGCGTTCTCACAAGAGGGGTCACGTTTTCGGAAGACGGGATTGTTCACAGGGGAGCACAGCATGTTCACAAACTGCTTCCCCCTCTACCCCCCGTCCCCCCCGCCCCCCAGTTTTGAAATACTGTTTGTCTTCTTAGATGATTACATCCTTCTTCCCTGCACAGCCTGCAGCAGGGGGAGAATATGGGGATTCCCCGTGTGTTGATAAACTCGGATGCCGTAGTGCTCTTTAGCTGTAGGACAGCAATGAAGATGGGTGGCAGTCAGATACGTAACATGGCAGAACAAAGGAAGGATGTTTAAAATGACAGACTGCGCTGTCCTGAAGAGTGACCCCCCCCCCCTTGGGGGGGCGGCAGTTGTCATTTTGACATGCCTGTTGTTATTGTGGAGGGTTGTTAAGAGCCAGCTGTTCCTTGTTTATCCTACTAGATGAGCAACATATCTGTACTTACTACCAATCCCTCCGTGCATCAGGAAACGATCACATACTAATAATATGGGCTGGTTTCTTTTTATTAATAGGACTGTTCTGCATTTTCATAACACAGTATTACACAGCAACATGTCATTCTGAGTGACAAACGTGACAGTGTAATATCAGCTTAGGGAAATTCAGTTAGAAGTAAGATGTCACCCAGACAAATTACTGCCTGTTTTAACTTGCCCTTAGACCAGATTTTCTTGCTCATTAACTACAGAGAAGGTTGAAAGCATAAGAAAACTATTTAAATATATGTTAGCAATAGCATGCGTTGTTATTGCTGGTTTTCCTTCTGGATGAGTCTTCATTAGCTGGATGAGTTATTCTCATGGTTCAGGTGTGGTAGTGTAACTCTCCAGGAGCTATCATTGTTTGCCTGCACGTGTTGCTGCAAACACTTCGGCTGCTTTTGGTGCACAGGATCGTTCTACCACTTCAAAGTTTCTCTCCTTCTACATGTTTCTCTTGGGGAAAACCATCTGTGTTTTGTTTCTTTGTAAGAGAACTCAGTATTTAGGGACAAATAGGAAAGCTGTTGATGAGTAGATTAAAAGGACAGAGTCATCTTGCAGCTATGGTTTGCTTGAAATTATTTAACAAGTATATCTCTCCATACATATAGACTTATCTCTGTCTGTCTGTCCCTCAAATACCTAGAGGTTTTTTTTAAGGCAATATTTAAACTTGTGTTGCAAGATCTTTCCGTAACAAACTCTTCAGTTGACCTGATGGCACAATTTACTAAGCTTGTCAAATGAGCAAACAAACCCCCTCCCACTCCTCACCCCCCAGAAAAGCACCTTTGCAGAGGCAGTGCCCCCGGCTGGTGTCGGCCCCCGGCAGTTATGCATTATTTAGTAGTAGTAATGTTTAGAATTGCACTTGTGTTTCACAAATTGATTTCCCAGTTCTTGTGTTTAGAAAGTGTGTATAACGAAAGCATCTGTTTTGTCATCTGTATCATTAGCATTTAGATCAGCATGATGATCAGAGCAATACAGATGCCTAAAATAAAACAGAAATGGGGGTGCCGTGGAAGTTGCTTTTTTGCCAAAGAGTAGGAGAGGAAGATTGTATTTCCAATCTGTTGCAAGTCCTGTGAGCCATAGATATTTAAGAGACTAGAACTAGTTTTATTTTTCTTATAGTGAAGTACTTGTGCAGCGATGTTTCTGCTCACCTGTTGAACCTTTCCGTCAGCCTTGAGCTCCATTGGCAGGTCAGGAAGTTACCATCAGGCAGTTATAAATTGGGGCTTGTCAGCTACAAGGAGGTCTGTTGGGTAAGCAGGTTTCTCAGGTGCCGTCTTCCTGCATTGGGTGGCTTGGCTTCTGAATTGGTTTGAGATGCTGTTGGGCTCGGGCACCAGAGGGAGCCCTGTGGAATGACATTGATGTCCACATTACAGAAAGAAGTTTGCCTGTTCTTCAGACCAAGCAATGCCCTGCATGTTTGCAGCAGGTGGGGAAGACTTCAGATTTTGAGAAGGGGAAAATAGCCCTGGATGTGTTATTTTTGGGACCAGTCCTTAATTCAGTGCTAAACATGCTGGGTGAAAGCACACCTGTTGGTGCCTGGGAGGATGAGCACTGGAAATAAAACTGAAAAACTTATTTGAAAACTTCAAATAAGTATGTTGCAGTGTAAAGCATTGTATGTATGACAGAGAAAAGTCCCGGTGTCTCATAGCGGATTCTTTGGCGATTTGTACCCTGCTTTTCTAGCGTTTCTCCCATTATGCCTCTTAAAGTTGTCTGGCAGTCATGTGACTGGAGGGAGCAGGTTGAATTAAGATCTCTATTAGATTAGAAAGCAAGAGGATGCACTGGCAGAGTCTGCTGCTCTGGCAGCAGGAATGCATTTGTCTTTCCACCCCTGACTTCTTTCTGATCTTCTCCTAGCCCCGCTCTCTCCATTTATTGCTCATTGCTGCACTGAACACTTGGGAGTCCTGTAGGAGCAGTCCAGCGCCTTGAGCAATGTGCTTTGTAGTGAGAGGGGCAAACTCAGCCAAATTTTGCTCTTCTCCAATGTCCACAACCTACTCAAGACTTGAACAGCCTGGCATTCCCCATCCCTCCTCCCTGAATTCTGGTGCTTTTAGCGGACCTTTCGGTGAAAGGATCTGGGTTTGTGCACTTTCATGTAAATAACATGTAAGATCTGATTCGTGCTGCATCCTCCCTTCAGCCAAAGAGAAAAACTTAACTATGCTGATAGAGAGAGCTGGTAGTAAAATGAGGAGTCTGTATAGACCCTCTTCAGTGTGCTACAAAACAAAGCTCTCTTCCTCATGAGCCTGTCAAAAGATGGAGGGCAAGAAAATGACCCTTGAAGATGGGAATACTTGGCATCACATTTTGCATTTTCAGCTTGGTTCATTTAATATTAATCCAAACCTAAAACAGGACAGCAAAGTAGTGATGGCATTTATTTAACATTAGGGCACAAGGGTGAGCCTTCACATTACAGATGTGAAAACTGAGGCGAAGGATTGAAATGAAGCAACCGAGACCACCAACTTCATCAGAAGATGAGCCAGAGCTTGAAATCAAGAACCCTTGGAGCTTCCATTATTAGCCTTTATTCGCCAGACAGCTCAGCCTCCTTACAGAGATGGATGTAGCCACTGCTGTCTGAATAATCACTATGACTTTTATTTGGCTTTTCTGGGTACATTTCAAATTAGTTCAGCAATGCTTTATCACAGAATAGTAGCAATTTTTCCCGAGAGCAACAGGCTCTGAAATCTAACGGTGTACTTAATGGACTCCAATTATTTAATATTGTAGTATGAATGCAGCCTAACTCCAGATAGGCTTTTCGACGGGGATCATAATGACTGTAATTGCAAAAGGATGCCTTGCTGAAGTAGGAGCTGCCAGATGCAATGCCATTCTGATCTAAAAAGGTCACAGTAAAAGGGACATTTAAATTAAGTTATAAATTACAATTGAAGAACAATATTTTGATGTGCGAGACCGGAGATGTCAGAGTGGTGAGATGTAATTCATGGGTTCATTACAGAACAGAGGTGCCTGACAGCTGAGCCATGCCAAAAGGAAAATTTATTTGCAACATCACGCAGACAGAAAATGGCAGCTCAGCTGAGAAGCTGGAGTAGAAACTTGAAACCTTGTGGTAATGTGCAGAGTTTATGCTAATCAGTCTTGCCTGAGATCCAGAGATGTTTAATGATTGTTGTAATATAAATGAGGCATTCAGACATGTGCACATGCAGAATTTTCCTTTAATTTAAAATTCTGTGCTTTGTTATAAAAATAAATAAATAAATAAACGTCTACATTATGAAGTGTAAGTATATTTTGTTAATTCCCTAGTTAAGTATTGTGTGTATGCGTAAGATTGCTGAGGGTTCGGAAATTATTTAGACAACAGGATTAGCACTCAAAACAATGATTCCATACATGACAGCCTTTTGGGGGATAGTAATTTAGTGTTTATAGCAATACCTTGAAAAGTTCAGCTAGGAGTTAATTAAACTGTAGGCAGTCATCATTAGCTATTATTTATATGTTCAAGTAGCTTGCCAATAAAGTGCTTATATATATTAAATTACTGAGAGTAATAAGCAGAGAATGATCCATCAGCCAGATTGAAAGTAGTGGATTGAACTCTGGCAATTATACAAAAACATTTTTTTTTTCTTTCTGCTGCATTCTGCTTCTACCAGTACTAATCAGGGCATTTTCTATATAGAGAGTTAGTTTTCTGGAGGGTGTTTAAAAAAAACTCATTGCTGGGGGTGGGGTGTGGGGGGGGGGTGTTTTCCCTTGCCTGGTTGGTTTCTGATCAATTTGCATGCTGCTTCTCCTTTTCCACCACTCTTTAATAAGTAAAGAGCACCAGCAGAAGGGCTTGGAGCAGAGTTCATTTGGATCCTTTCAGTTGGTGCTTTGGGACTCTTACGTTGGTCTGCTAACCTTTCTGCGCTTTTGGAACTGTAACAGCTGCCTGTTAGTTCAGTCCATTTTTCTGTTCTAGTCTGATTCTTCTTTCAATGATTTGAGCTGTTCTTCGGTAAAGAGAAAGGAGAGAAGGCAAGAAAATATGCTGGATTTCTTCAGGCAAAATATAGATTCTTTCTGAGTCACCAAGAGCTTTGGGCAAAGCATAATGTTGAAGAGGGAAGGCAGGGTGGGGGGGACCCTGTCACTTAATCACTATAAATTTTTTGAAGGGAAGAGGCATGCTTCGTTTTATAGCACGTGCGCGCACACATCATGCAGGCTGATGTGCCATAGCAGCAAATAACGGGTCCTTCTTATTTTCAGACCTACCTATTCCCGTGGCTGGAGTGCAGACGAGAAGGAAAATCAGTGTGTGCCCAGTAGAAAAGGCAAAATGTTGTTTTCAGGCTTCTAAGTGGGAATAGTCTGCTTTGGGAGGCTGACAAAAGTGCTAAGAGCAGTTTCAAGTCAGCAGTGCTATTTGAGTATTGGTATTTAAGCACAGCAGGTCTGGCTTTCTCATCATATCATTTGACCTGTAGCTTAGGAAAGATGGACTTGGATCATTGTTGCACTTGCAGAGAAGCACAGCCATTGACGTTGACATTGATGTAGGCAGTTGAGGCAGATTTATAAGCCAGTGCTGTGTTGTACATGGGAAATTTTATCAGTGGAGATGCATTTTAAAGCAGTGGTTTCTCCTAAGTAATCACACAGGTAATGCATCTCCCTGACTTAAAACAGTGTGAGGTGGTATTGATGGCTGTAGCATGTTAATGCATCTCTTATAGCAGTAGCTTTCAGAGATCAAGCAGCTGTTGGAGGCTGACGCACTGTTTTCTGCAGTTATTCAGTGAAGGCATGTGCATTGTCTTCATTGTAATTGTCAGGAAGAGCATCTTTCTTTAATAATCTTGCAGTAGATAGCTGAAAATTAGCCACGTGAACATTCATCTTAGAATGCCATTTTTGTGCTCGTGAGATGTTGGCCACGGGCTCTCTTGGTTGCCTACCATCCTTCTACTTACTGTAACTTAAATTGGTGGCAGTGCTTCCAGCATGCAGCCAGGTAAGAAAATGTGTCCTGATATCAAGCTAAAACTCATTTTAGCAAACAGACACAGGTCTCTGCTGGAAGTGATTTTTTTTTTTTTTTTTTTTTTTTTTTTTTTTTTTTTAGAGGATGTTTCAAACTGTTTGTAACAAACCTTGCTCAGCTGTAGAAAGAGAGCTCGGCAGGAAAAGGAACAGGGAATACATTTTTCTCAAGATAAGTTTAAAAAATGTACCCTTTAATTTTGAAGCTTGGGAGGTCATATCAGCTGATGGCTTCAGAGGAACAGTAATGATTCATGCCAGCTTTCATCTATAATTTGTGAATTGCTTCTTTAGAGCAACTGATTAAATGTGAATGAGAGGTTCATGGCCTGGCTTTGAATGGCCTGATAGGCAGAGATGCTTTAGCACTCATTGACATTAGTGCACACTGCTACTTCTCAACATTTCTGGACCTTGTGCCGTTTATTTTAGGTGTTGAGATGTGGTGAGCACTAGTTCATCATTAATGTGGCCTTCCTGTCTTGCTCATTTAAAATTTAAGTTGAACAGCTGGCAAAATAACTCAGCCAAGATACTGTGATCTTTAATTGGCTATGGTTCAGATATTTGTCCTTTACGAATACAAGCTCGTTTTTAGTTTTAGGCTCAGCTCGGGCCACGGTTGGATTGATGTTCTAGACTGTCACCGCTTGTTCCATGGGCTATGTGACAGGACAACAGAGAGGCTAATAAAGCAGATGGGAAGGTTGCTCATGCTGCTGGGTTGTGTGCAAAATCCACCTTTTCTTCAAGTGTCCTAGCATGAACTTACCTAATAGATCATCATGGCTCTCATGAAACTCTTACAGTCTATTCTGTGCAATCTGGCATCCTTTTATGGCATAGGGTTTTTTATTTAAAGAACAAACTTGGTGTTTAAAAGAGCAGTACACACACAGATGCTCCCGCTATTTAAAACCGGTGAAGGCCAAGCTGACTTGACAAAAGCTAGGAAATCAAAGTGAAGACTGACGCTTTGTGCCCAAAACTCACAGCTGTGCTTTCTTTTCACAGCTGCATGAGCCATGTATTGAGTGTCAACCTTTGCTTTCAGTTTCTCAGCTTTTGTCGACTTTTGCCACAACCTTCACAGGTTTTAAACATCCTGCTTTGTCAATTGAAGATGCATCAAAGGTTCTGGAGCCGGCTGGCTTTGTTATATCAGGGATGTCTGTTCAATTGAAATCTAGATACGACATTGTTCCAAGTCAGTGAAGAATACGTGTACGGACGGTTTATTTAGCTGCAAATGCCAGCTTAGTAATAGGACCATTTGAGTTCATTCCTTCCATAGCTTTGTTATCAGCACAGTAACCTCAGTCTCAATGCTCAAGAGCTTTCATAAAGAGCTAATTGATTGTGGGAGCTATCCAGATCTGGTCTCTGGTAGATGGTATGTATGCTCAGTTTTGTTACCTATTTTCCCCCCCTGCCACTCCTCGTCTTCTGCCTGCCCTTGTTTTTTTTTGCCATGTGGTTCTTCATCAGAAATCGCTTTTAGAAGGCTTGGGGAGGTTCTTGTCTGTGTTTTTGTGCAGGCCCTGTCATGTGCCACGTGCTGTGCAAACACAGAACAAAAAGTTAGTCCCTACCCCAGATGGCTTGCAATCCAAGTATGGGACAAGAGATAACAGACAGCAGTGTACAAGGAAACAGTGAGAGCGTAGTGGTCAGCAGTGGACCGAGCGCACCAACCCTGTACCCGCTGTTGAGTTTAAATGTTTGTTATTTGGATTAGATGAGAGATTTATGAACAGCTGAGGTGAATGGCAGTCAAAGGCTATAGCGTATCATGCCACTGAGTTTGGGGCTTCTTTTTTTTTTTTCCCCCCTTAAGCAGATCTCTGCTTCAGAATCAGTGGGACACCATGACGGAAGAAAACTAATGCGCGGTTTGGTTACGGTAGTGGTGCCAAGTTAGTTTCTGTCTGATGCTGTGTGTTGTGCATGAGGGTCCCAGCCTGGATCAGGGCGCATTCAAGAAAAGAAGTTTTTTCATAGGCAGTTTTGAAGAGTTCAGGGTTTACAACAACTCCTAGAAATGTCATCTGTATGGAGGTTGTGGACACTGTTGGGGCGGCAGTATAGTGGGGTTGGGAACACAGCCGGACAAATGTCATTGCATTGCGGAGGAAGAGGCAGAGGCCTTGGGAAAGATCTGTGTTTTAGAAGATGGTGGGTGTGAGGAGCTCATAGGGCCTCTTCAGCCCCAACCCCCTCCCCGCTATGTGTTACATGAACTGGCAAACTCTTTTGTGCCAGTAGCTTTGGTGAGCCCATTGCTGGTAATCCAACTCCTTAGGCAGCAAAGCTAACACTTGTGTTGTCTGCGAAGTTTCCGCACCAGTCATTTCTCTCTCTTCTGGGTGTGTGCATGGAGAATTGGTTTGTGATCATCCCTGCAATACTGCCTTTCCCTTTTTAGTACATTCTTTCGAAGGCGCGGAGCAGCAGACTGATTAGCTGTCGTGTTCCTAAAATCCCACTGTACTTGAAGGTAGCATGCTATAGATTTTTATCATTTCCATGTTCTCTGTCTAGAGCTAAGAATCAGGGGTCTGTCCCTTGAAATCTTTGTTGAAAGAAGGCCTGTCTCAGCCCGGGTATTTGTTCTCCATTACATCCCTTGATCTCGCTTTAGTTTTCACCAGCAACCTTGGCCAGCCCTCAGCGCATTTGTTGGTGGTGGAAGGTAGCCACGCCACACAGAAGGGTGGTGTGTTGTTGAGAGAGTACCATAAGCCGTTTCTGTGCACCTCCTGCAAGAGGTTTTCTTTCCCCTCTCCCTCCTTATGTGGTGCTCCAGGAACTTGTTGTTCTTTGCTGTGCAATGAAAATGAACGCAGTCTTCTGGAGGAGTAAGCTTCGTGCTCTGTCCCCGAAGCACACATGACCTCCAAAATGCTGGTTCCAGTTGATTAGATAAATATGAGACCAATATTGCTGCATAAGATGCCACTCCCTTTGAAGACTGTTGGGTTTGGTGCCTCTTTTTTCCGTGGAATTTCTTGCGTTAGAAATATTAGAAAATGCTAAAGGGAAAATTTACGATCTGTTATGGTTTCGACAGTCTTCTGGGAGAGACTGGAGAAAACAGAGAGCAAGTTGACTTGTTTTAATGTTCTCCCTCCCACTAAATAAAACTGAGATTACCCTTCAGGTTCTGCAAATTTCACTTATTTATTTTTACTGTTGATACAGTAAGTGCAATAAGTCCCATTCTCTCCTTCCTACTCCCTTTTCCTTGGTATTGATTCACCTCCAGCTCTGTTTATTGACATAATTTTGTTTTTCTGCTTTTATTATTTAGCTACATGAAAGTAACTACGATGCCGGAAAAGCCCTGCAGCGCTTGGTGAAGAAGCCTGTGCCCAAACTGATCGAGAAGTGTTGGACTGAAGACGAAGTGGTGAGGAGTGATTTATTCCCTTCTGCCATGCGGAAGGATTGCTTATTTCTTCCTCAGCTCAGAGGTCTTCTTTAAGGCAGCTGCAAGGAGCCTATTCCACGGGGCGAAGCTTTCCCTTCATTTCTAAGTGAGCTGACCCTTAATCGATAGACAGTAGACACGGCCCAGTTAGTCCAAGGAAAAATATCTTTCCACTGTGGAGATGGGGAGATTACTCTTGCTTCCAGGGGACATCCCGTGACAGATCCAGCAGCACTAGAGGTCTCAGGCTTTCCAGTTCACATCCTGCCCAGTATTGCTTTTGGGCTGGCCTGGCACTTTATTTAGCAGTTGCAGTCAGAGGGGACATATGCTGGGACCAGAGCATACGACATGGTTTGTGTTGGTTTTTCCTACTTCTCTCAGGAACCTGAGGGAACAGAAGGAAGGATCGCAGTCTTCAGTTCATGCTGCTCGATGCACAGTCAATAGTCAGTGTTTCTCCTAGGTGCGGTTTATATAAGGATTGTGACCTCCTGCTGAAAAATAGGGACCAGCACAGCTATTGCTGGCTGGATCTTCAGGGTGACATGAACCAAACGGGGATCCTCTGAAAAGTGGTGTTGTCTGGCTACGTGCATCACATCTAACTTGTCAGGAGATTTCCTGGTCCAAAATGGTACTGAATACAGCGTGTGTATTTTATATGCAATTTCCAGAGTCAGGTAAGGCTGGGAAGAGTTGGTATGAGCAGGTAGACCCAAAGCAGGACAGAATCCCTGAATGAGCTGAATGCAGGCGTTTCAAAACCTCACAGCCATGAAGATCATTGAGGAATCTGGGCCCAGTCACCTTCATTTGTAATACTCGGTTTTGTACTTAATAGTTGTTTTTTGTGGTTGTTGTAAAACCCTATAATTGAAATGGGAATGGCAGTTCAAAGTTTGTGGGGTTTTTTGGTTTTTAATTTGCCTACACTCTACACAGAATGGAGAAATGTTCATTGTATCCCTTATTTAATGAACAGCCTTTGCAGGGGAACGCTTGTATTCCAACAGTGTTTGATTTCCAGGCACTGCCGCATTGCAACTGTTTGCTCTTTGCAAAACTTAGTAGCAGTATGCTACTGCAAGAGATACTTCACTGTAAACAGGATGAAACTGTCTCATCTATTTTAATCCTCAAAGATGAAAGAAGGGCTAAGAGTAAAGGGTGCAAGTAAGTTAAAGTAGATCAGTGCCACAGAGTTGTTTTGCCCTTTAAACCACAGTGACGTTAGTGTCACCGCTGAGGAAATACATATTTTTAAACAGTGACTTATAATTGGATAGTGTCCCTTTAACAAACTATGCATAGTCATGTTTGGTTTGATGAGAAAAGGGTAAATGCTATGTTTCCTAGCTAAGCAATTAAACACCAGTGCACGTTAAGGCAGGAAGCTCAGACGGTTGCCATTTTATAATTATTAAATGTATTTATCTACAAACAGTGGACAACATTTGCAGTTTGTACCATGTGCAGTCTGTAAAGTGTACATCTTCCAACATGTCACGGTAGTCTTTCCAGATAAATATCTTCCGGTGAGAAATTCAGTGTTTTCATGGGTTTTCTTTTGTTGCTTTTTTTTTTAACCAAACATGTAAATGGAGGAAAAATTCCTAGCGAGAGAAGCAGATGTGAACCAAAGAACATTTGTTTGTGGGAGAACTTCTACACTAGTTAATTTTCTAGATGGAATTAAAGCGTGTTAAGAAATAATCTTGTGGTGGGTGGAACATAGTCTTGTTAATCAAGTTACTAATTAAGCTGGCACCAGAGTCATAAAATAGAACTGATTAATAACGGGTGAAATTTTCCTAGTCTCTTAACATTTTTGAATTATTCAGAAAATGGCTGGAGAGAGATTTTAAAGCTCTAGATGCTCTGAAAATCTTGCGAGAAGTTTATTCTAGCAAATTATGTGCCTGCTGCTCTCTCCATATATGAACATTTTTACAAGAGAGAGAGGTAGGTTAGGGGTAGGCCAGAAAACCCCCATATTAAAAGCAGCCTTGTTCTGAAATCAAACAAAAGACCTTTGTGGTGAAGGAAATGCCTGAAGCCATGAGGTGAAAGAGGATCTATGGGCTTTCGGGGGAGGGATGGTAGTGGAGAACAAGGAGCAAACGCCTAGGAACACAAGTCCTTAATAACACCTCGGATGATCTTGTCATAAGCGGGGCATTTTGTTTAAAGCAGGAACCATTCATACAAATACTGCTGAAGTTCTGCTCTTTTTTGTGCATTTGTACTGCGAATGTTTTATCCCCGCTCTCCCTCCACACATGCTTTTCTTAAAAGGGTTA
The DNA here is from genome assembly GCF_052110815.1 of Crocodylus siamensis. NCBI lineage: Eukaryota > Metazoa > Chordata > Crocodylia > Crocodylidae > Crocodylus > Crocodylus siamensis. The sequence goes on along the minus strand of NC_143406.1, from coordinate 9,021,390 downwards.
GCTGTGTGGTGCCAATCCCTACTTTCCTATTCAGAAAATGCTGTCCCCTTTTCCTGTCCCCTGTCTTTACCAACAGGCTGGAGTGGGGCTCTAAGTGTCGTCATCGTTGCAGCTCAGGGTTTTGATCAACAGTCAGTGTTAAATGATGGAGAGTGGAGCCTTACAAATAAGAAAAAAAGCAAGGTTTATTGAAAAATGAAACATTACTCCCAAACAGTGAACAGTATGAGTACAGAATAATGATCATTAACTCTATAAATCATTGTCAGTCTCGGCTCATTTTATCGTATTTGCTTCTTGTTCTATTCCATCCAAGTTTCCAGAAATGTTTGGCAGCCATCCAAGTACGGCAGAGCCGGAGATCAGCCTGTTCTCTTATTTATAGGGAGCAGAGCTCCACCCTCGCAACCTCAGAGCCCTCTTCTCTCGGATTGACATCTTGCAGAAAGTTCCAGGTTAAAGCACCCGGCGCTGGGGCATTTCTTCCAAGGGAAAGGAAGTCCTGCGCTAGCATTTGCAGGGCTCCTACCGTACATCGTATGTCGGGGCCAGAGCTGCTTCAGAAATCTCCCACAAAACTTTTTTTTTTTTTCCTCCCTCCCCCCACCAGAAAATGCCAGTGCATTGGAAGCAAAACTTTTTACAGAAACAGATTTTGACAACAACTTTTTCAGGAAGGTTTCTCACATCCAGGGTAGGAGACAGGTGGGGAGGAAAGGTGATCCACCCGGGACAGCCAGCCATTGCCCAGTAGTTGAAGGTGCTCACTGCGGTGTGGCCAGAGTGAGGGGTATATCCTGTCTCCACAGCGCCAAGTGGGAGATTTGGTGTTGTCTTTGACCAAATGAATATTTACTGGCACAAAGTGGAACCTCCCTGAGAGACGTTAGCTAGATGCCCAGTAGATAAGTGGGTGACCACCTGTCATCAGATCCATGTTCCCACATTCCTGGCAGATGGCTTAACCATGGGGTTATCAGCTGCTCTGCAAAGTATTTTTGGCAAGGTCGCGTTTGTGTTCCAGTGCAGGAGAAAAACAAATTTGGGGAACTGCAGCATTTTTCGTGACGCCGCACGCTTGCCTTTTCAGCCAGCGCCAGTCAAACTCTTCAAGGCGACTCAGCAGTGAGCCTCCCGGATTGGTCATGGGGAAGCAAAGCAAACCAGAAGAGTATAATAAAGGGGTTTGAATGGACTCTCTCTAAAGCTACATCCTACAGTCTCTTTCTTCCCTAAGGCAGAACACCCACAAACTGGCGGGAGAATAGTTTGAGTCAGAGCTGCAGGATGCGAGAGCATCCATTTCTTTTCCAGGGGTTGACTTACACAATTGCTCTTGTCAATGTGGCCGTTCCCGAGTATGTGCAGCCTGGCCTCCCATAGCACGCAGTGCTATTCATGATGTCAGCAGTGCTGTCTGAATAGCTCACATTTGTTTGTTAGTTAACTTCTGGCTCGCTTGTGGACTGTTCCTTGTCCAAAGATTAAGGCCTCCTCGTTAATTAAAACAACTTTCTGCAGTCAGTGACTGAATTATCCAGTAAGAGCTGCCTGCAGCAATCAGAGTTGATTAAAATAAAGGATGGAAGTTATGTTGTTTTTGCTATAAATGATGCGGTTATAGAGGTTTAGATCAAATTAAATGGAGGATAAAATTGACCAGTGATTGAATTAAGTGGAGGGCTCTGTAAATATGAAGATGAAGGTTTTCTCATCTCCCTGATGTTTGTCAAACTGTGGCTATTTTTAAATCTCTCTCCTTCCAATATGTAAATTCGTGAGCATGCTGTGAAAACCACAGTCTGCCTTATAAAAGTGGCTGAAGAAACTACTTTACTGTTGCATCAGTATGAAGCCTCAGCAGCAGCTGCTTCCTGTTTATACGGGTTACTGTTACACCTGGCAACATAAATCTCCAGCAGTGACTTGGGTGGGGAGGGGTCAGTGGCACTTGTAGCCCTCGTGAATCTGCTCCTACTGATGAATTGTCAAATCCTTGTCATGCCGAGCTGCACATCAGCACCTTCTCAATAAGCATTTAAAAAGACCTGTCATTTCACCGGGTAATGCAACAGAGTCTCACTAGAACGTCACCTGGTGGGTCTTGGTTTGGATGGAAAGCTGTGGCTTTCCAACCAGGCCTTTTCTTGCATCTGGGGAAGGTCAGGGAGCTCACAGCGGACGTCCGTGTCCTTCATTTTGACGTAACAGCTGGCTGTGCCCTCCTACAAGCTCCATAACACCGAATGTCATGCCGGACACGTGCCACGTGCTGCTTAGTGTTACAGCAAGGTTGCACAGTAGGTGGAAAAGGGGAGCTGCGACTAGATCCACTAGAGCTGTTCTAGATATGCGCTGCACATGATATCTGCTGTGAAAATGGGGGTGTAAAGCAGCCAGATGTCTTACTTCCACTCTCTTAAGCCATTTAATCCTGAATCACTCCAAGACCGGTATTTTTGAGTGTATCCTATCAGATCAAAACAGCAGATGTCAGGTTTAATCATTAAAAAAAATATATATGTGTGTGTGTATGTATGTGTGTGTGTGTGTGTGTTTGTATATATAAAAAAATATATATATAGAATAGGGAAACATTCTTAAGCCAGATTATAGTGCTAAACTGAGCTCCTTTTGTAACCTAGTGCACACAGTTAGGGTGAGTGCAAAGGCCCCTCTGAACAGTCAGTGGGATTGGGATCTCTGCCTCCCTTTTCTTCTTCCCCTTGGTTCCTTTGTGGAAAATCTCAGCCTTTGAAGGTAAGTTTTACGACCCAGAAAATAGGGAGCCAAAATACAGTGGCTCCAAGTGGGACTTACAATCATAAGTGTTAAAACAACGCTGACTTTGCAGGGGACTGACAAGAATGGGGCAAGAGCCTTGGGCTCAAACGTTTTCAGTTGAAAAGGAAGAGTAGTCTTTGGGGAGCAGGGTTGGTTAATTTTGCAGGTGCGATTCCTCCTGTGTGAACCAGCCCCACGGTGGTTGTTTCAAAAGCCCTGGTAGGATGTGGTCGAAACTTCCCACAAGAAGTGTGATGGGATTCCTACCATCTTGGGTGAAAATCTGCTGAGAACATTTTCTAGGATTTCAGTGCCATTTGGTCTCAACTTCAGCCCATGTCTGATCAGAGCAGGAATTCCACTTTGCGTACTTCCAGTTTGTACAGGAAATGTATCAGAGAGGTACAGCCCACAAAGGCTACGTTCATTCCAGCTTCGTTTATTTAGCAAAATGGCTTTTTTTTTCTTTTGTCAAGCATGTCTTGTTTATAGAGGTGAGCAAGGAAAATAGTAAATGGCTGGCTGTTCTTTGTGTCACCAGTTTTAGCAGATTTGCACTTAAATTCTTACCCTTTATTTGGAATGCACTGTTCTCCTTTATAGCCACAGTCACTGAAAATCGATAGGGCTTACAAAAGAGCGAAATACAAATCAGAACGAAAAGAACCTCTAGTTTATTAGGTTTTTAATTAAACATGATGAACACATTTTAAATAACACAAAGGCCCCAGGCTGAGCTGCATCTAATCGAAACAGATTAAGTCACCCGTCCACACTCGGATAGTTATTAATTCTGTTTATTTATGCATGCTAGCTGAAGGCAGAGTTCACTGCTGCTGTGTTGCAGTTTATTGCACAGGGATGCTTGTGCTGCATGGCACTGGGCTCTTAATTAGCATTCAGATGTTGGTTATGAAGAACACTGGTGAGGCTAATTGAATTCTCAATTTCAGATTCAGAGCTGGGGTTTTCCTTGCAAAGTTAAGAGAAACTGAGATGAATTGCAGTTTTGCCCTCCATTGAGCATTGCACCCTTTGCTTCCCCACCTCCCTCCTGCCCATGCTGAATTGTAAGGAGGGAAAATGCCAGGTGTTGCTTAAGGTGAAGGTTTGTTCCTCGGCTTGCTTTTCCATGCAGTGCTGCTGATGACACGCTGACTTGCTTGATAACTGTAGCTTTTATCATGAAATATGCTGCCCTTTAAATATTTTACACAGCTTTATTTTACACAGCTTTTGATGTAGCCTAGTAGAGGTAAACAACCTAGATTCAAATAACCTCTTAAATTTATATCCCAGGATAGTTAAGCCTTGCTGGCGATAAACTTTAATTGGCCGTGTATGCAGATTTCCAAGTTCATAAATTTAAAATGTCCACACCTGCTGTCAGTTTTTTAAAGCTCATTTGTCATAAATACAAGTGAAAGCCCTTCTTCCAAAAAAGAGACGACATGGCAAACTAATTTCCCGACACATTTGTGAATATTTGTAATCCAGTGAACCGTCGTGGCTGGTCAAGAAATTACTTACACAAAGACACACACACATTTATTTGCTTGGCTGCCTTGCCTGAAATCATCTACAAATGTCTCTCATCTGCCCTTTTTGGAATATCTGCTCAAGAAAACATTGTTTTCATTGCTTGCTCCTTTGAAGCCAGACATCTCAGATATGCTAGAAGACAGAGCTGCTTACTAGGGCAAAAATACCATGAATTTTATTTACTGTTCATGTGGCAGCCATAGACAAGGTAATTCACAGAAAATCAAAGTACAGTCCCTGCAAAAGCAGGGTGGAGGTACAAAAAAACACAACCCCCCCCCCCAACAACCAACCCCCCCCCTCCCAAAAAAAAAAAACCCAACCCTACACAACCCCCCCAAACCAAACATGGGATCTTTGTAAATGACGCTGGCATTGCAAGTCTGTGTTTGAGTGATCAAGTGGACTTAAAATGTTAAGATAAGTCAAGTCACTGTTTGGTTTTAATTTTGAATCTGCAGAAAAGTAAACATCACAGCTTCATAATGGAATGAGAGTTCCTCCTATCTGCACGCTTTCTGGGCTTCAGATTTGAATCCTGCTGTCTAAATACTGCCACTTTGCAAATGTTATTTTAATCAGCAGTCTTTGGAAATGCATTGAAAACTGAACCCTGAAACACTAGCTGCCTTTGGTCAGGAATATCAAAATGCAAGCAAATGTAGGACCACAGTCATTTTAAGACATTGAGTCATTAAGACTAAATAAGGATTGGGGGGCCGTGAAAACAGCCCAGGATAGTTCATTCTAAGGATAGACAACGTAAAACCTCATCCATTACAGTATTTTAAGTAGCTGATAGAAGACAAAAATCTCTTTTCCCCCCACAAAAAATAGCTACTGTCTGAATGTAGTTAGAGATGATCAATGGGGTTTCATTCTTCTGTAGGTGATAAATACACAGAAACTCTGTAAGTTCAAAAACAGTATATGTCCAGAACTGAGGTGGGCTCAGCCCAGTCTAAAGACAGGCTTTATACAAGAGGCATAAATCTTTTGGGTTATGATTAACTTGCATCAGCCTTTGATCCAAGCCCTTGTTTAAAGAGATCAATATTGCGCATACAGCACAGAGTTTATTGTCAAGTCCTTTCGGAAATGAGACAGTGAATTAAAAATCAATTATACGTGCAGAAAAGTTTGTGTAGGGCAATCAATTTTGTCCTTTAGTTTGCAGAAAGATTCCAGTGTTTAACCAGCTGTAAAGAGGAATGAATTTTAAAAGCCTCCAGCAAATGAGATGGTACAAATGGGAAGAGGAGAAAAAAATTCAAAAAAAAAAGAAAAAATAATTTCAGCATTTCATGTTCAGCAAAGACTGCCTTCAGGGATAAATCTATAAATCCTGCCAGTGACCTTGGCTTCAAAATGGGTGACTTTTCTGCTTTTGCTAATCTTGATCTTTCTACAGCTGCCAGATAAGTTAGACTTGCCTTAACAATATTGTTATTTTATATATATATATATATATATATATATATAGTTTGCTTTGTTTAACCACCATATGTTTCTTGATTCATCGTCTCTTGGCCTCATGTGGAATATTTTTATCTATTAAGCACTTACCATATTGCTGATCCCCAAAAAATGAACATAACAAATATTTGTATTGGCCAGATGCCACAGCTAAGAGGGCTATTTCTGTGAGAGGACAGGAAGCTTAACCTCCAAACTCCAAATCGAACTCTTCTGTAAACTAAATTATTTCTAGGTGTTCTGTGTAGTATGTTTTTTTTTTTTTTAATTTTTTTTTTAGCTCAGAAAAGATTTGTAATATATAAAGACAGAGAAAGACGTTGACATTTTTCATTTTTGCCAAAGGGGAAAATCCGGTGCTTGAAAGATTAATAAATACTATAGCAGCTGATTGTCGAAACCATGTTTTTCATCTCATTTTCAAGGGCATCTAAAAAATGGAGATCGCTTACACTTCCTAGCAGTCTCGATCATCTTTCTGTGTTCATTTAAAAATGAGAACAAGGCACAAGGGGGCCTGAGAGATTGCATTTGTTCTCCCATAGGCAAAGTGGTTATTTTATAAAAGAAGAGGGCCAAAAAACCTATCCTTTGTAGTTCCTTAGCAACAGAGCTCAAGTCAGTTTAGTGTGCATGTGTATAATGCATATTCTATGTATAGAAACATTTAGCTGTGCAGCTCCACCGTGTCGCATTTGAAACAAAGACTAGTCACTCTGGGCTTGGGCAGAAATTCCATCACAGCAGTAATGAAGAAATAGAGATCTAACATGCTAGATGGGCTCAGCTGCCTTCTCCCTCTCTTCCCCTCTCCCCATCAAATGATAGTCTTGTCAGGGACACAATTACTGTCTTTACTACAGTGCTGACCTTTTTTCAGTCTTCAGTGGCTAGAGGTTCTGGAATCTGTTCTAAATCAAATGCTCTTTTCTTTATTTTGGTTCCTCTCCAAAAGTGGGGGACTGGCTTAACAGATTGAGTTATAACATTAACACCAGCTACATCTATGATTGAGTTTTCAGCCTTCTGGTGAAGTCTTTGGAGTTAATACTTCAGCAGTAGCAAGACATAAATTTAGTACTATAGGAGTGGTGTCAGCACCTTTCCTTATGTTATGAGGGTTTTTTACATTAAATTTATTAAATAAGTATCTTTTTCTAGAATAGTTTAATTAAAAGGGGTTTTGAATCAGAGGCTTTCTTTCAGTTTCACTAATCTCTCTATTCTCCTTTGATTTTTTTTTTTTTAATGTATTTGTACATTCCTTTAATTTCCAAATGCTGGAATTTAAAGAAACATGTAAGTCATCCGTGTGTTGCTGGTAACATGCTGGGTTTTAAAAGACCTTTTTTTAATTAATCTACTTTTCAATGTTTTCTTTATCCAGATTTATAAAGAAGTGTGAAAGGCAGACCAAATAGCCAGACTCAGCTTTCTCTCTAAACCAGGTCTCTTTCTGGTTCACATGCACTAGATCTGTACTGCAGTGTTGAGGTTGCAAACCCTGCATAAGGCTGCCTAGTTGTGTGAAAACAGTTTGCCGTGTTTAAATTGGAAAAAGAGTAGAAGCCTATCTGTTAGTCTAGCAGTTCTTTAAAATTATTTAAGTCCAGGAAGCAGCAAAACTTAAATTTGGTGCCAGTTTTTTTTTTTCCGAGGAGGCGGTGTTCAAAACTAGTTATGGAAGAAGGAAAATACATTGCTTACTGGTGAAAGCATGACTGAGAAGGGTTTGTTCCTGGCTTCTCCCGTGACTCAAGATATCACTCGAGTGCTTCAGCAGTTCACTTCTCCTGCAGGGGTGTTCTGGGAGTTGGCTAATTTGACATTAGACACTTGATTGTGCCCTCTCTGGGCGCTACTTTAATAAAATGGAATAAATGGCAATAAAATGCTTTGATATCCTACCTTTGAAATATGCCATGGAAAGAGCATAATGTTAGCTCAGGTAATTGTGGTAGATTCAGAGTTGATAATTAGAAGCAAGAACATGTAGTAGAAGTGCACAGTATTATTTTTGGGATAATTTTGGTGCATTCCTAGTTGGTAATAGGCTCTGAAGCTTTTGTTGTTAGATAGCTGTTTCCAGTCTAGCCCTGTCAATATCATGACTGCAAATGGCTACCTCGTGATGGCTGCCCAGCCGCCTGTGGAAAAGAGTTGCTAGTCTGTCCATTTCCGACGACCCGGGTATGCACAGCAAGGGAACCTTCTTCCACTGGTCCTGCAAATAGTTGTTTAAAAAAATAAGATGAGATTAAAATAGGCCTAGATCTTACTTGTCTCTCCATCATGGCCAAGACATGATTGCTATGTACATCTCAAGATCTCTTCCACTCTTCCTTGTACCTTTGATCTTACTGGGCCAGAAGGAGTCTTGTTTTGCATCCTGATTTATGGAGTCTTCTTGGCTTCTTGACTTGGAAGATGCTGGTTGATTCTGAGATGACTTGCCTTACAGAAATGGAGCTTCTGCTGCAGCCAAAGTAGCTTTCTGTGCTGTAATGGCATGCTCAAAAATGGAAGAAATGGTTTCTGTGGAGTGTGCGTAAGAGTCTGTCTCCATATTCCGTGCCCATATATATGGTCTGCTTTGGGGCACTTGCTGTACTTCAAGTCTCTATGCCTTCCCGTCTTCTCCCTCAGTGCACCTTTTCAGTGTATCATCTTTAGGTGGATAGTTCTGTTTTTATTCATCTTGCTCTCAAAAGATGCCTGACCGATCCATTTAGTGTCAGCAAAATGGAATAGATTTCTCCCAAGTTCTCAGGCTCCAAGTGGCAACTCAGGAAGAGGCCAGCATCTCTAGAGGTACCATAGATGGACTGCACTAGTTTAGAAAGGGCCTTCACTCTTAAAGGAGTGGGTGCATAGCAATATTATGTTCTTAGAGAGCTCCAGGTTAGAGAGAGGGGTGCCTGCTGCCACCTTGTGAAAACTAGGCCTGTGTGAATAGGGAAGTATTCAATTCGGATTTGGCCGGTTTGGAGGACAGTGATTTGATTCAGAGATTTGGATCACTGTCCCAAATCGATTTGGCCGAGTTGACTTCCAACGTTTCAGTGCCGATTCAGTGATTAGGATCAGCTGGGGAGAGGCAGGCACAGCTGGGCAGCTGCAGGTTCTCCTGCGGCTCCACCAGCTGTGCCTGCCCCTCTCTGTGCAGGGGGAGCTGTGGGAGAAGCCCCCATGGCTGCCCTGCCCAGCCCCATCCCCTGCCCAGCCCCAGCCAAGTCCCAGGACTTAAAAAAAAAAAAAAGAAAAAAGCCCCACACTCACTGGTTGCAGCAGCAGTGGTTGGCAGAGCCCCTCCTGCACAGTGCGGGCCAGTGGGGGGCAGCAGGCATAGTGCCCCTTGGCACCTGCATGGCAGTTGTTGCAACTGGTGCCTTCCGAGTCTTGGGGGGGGGGGCACAAGATCGCCAAACAGGGGAGGGGGTCCCCCAGCAGCTGATTGCCAACCAGGGGGGAGGGTGGGGATGGTCAGCAGCTAATTGCCAAGTCAGCAGCGGAACCAGAAGTGCACTTCTGTTTTCGTGCCTGGCACTTCCAGGGGGTGCACGGCCGATATCAGGGTGAATGTACACACCCTATGTGTTGTCAATGCCCCCACTGCCATGTGGTGCGTAGGGGTGGGGCTCTGGCCACAAGCTCTCAGAGGCCCCAGTTGCTGCTGCCAGAGCCAGTGAGTGCAGAGCTTTTTTAAATTATTTTTTATTTTTATTTTTAAAGTGCTGGGAGGCTGTTCCAGGGAGGGCAGCCATGGGGGCTTCTGCCACGGCTCCTCCAGCTGTGACTGCCTCTGCCCCAGCGGGGAGGAGCTGCGGGGACTGTGCCCTGCTGCCGCTTGCTCAGACGGCATCGGGGGTTGGGTGTGATGCAGGCGCGGCTTGCTCCAGGCAGCAGCAGGACATAGTCTCTTCTCCCAGCACTGGTGTGCCCGCATCAGTGCTAGGAGTGGTGGCTCTGCCCTGTCGCCACTTGCCAGCTGGCACAGGGGGGTAGGATGTGGGTGCAGCAGCGTTGGGAGCGGAACCTGCTGTTGCTTGCCCCCTTCCACCTGGACCGAGCTGCGCCCACATCCCATCCCCCCTCCCCTGCTTTGAGTGCTGCTGTGCCTGCATCCTGTGCACCTCTGCCCCCCTCTCCGAGGAACGTGACCTTGGCCCCGGCTGGGCAGCTTGTCCCAGCCCCCGCCCCAATCCCTCCCTCCCCCCTCCCCCAAACCCCAACATACTTACCAGCTGGAGGCAGCTGTGTCAGCTACCTGTTTAGTTTATGGACGAAGCTCTGAAGCAGCCAAGTCTTTTCCGAATCAATTCGGAGCTTTTAATTGGTCTCCCGATTTTGATTGGGATTCATAGATTCGGTCCCTGAATTGAGCCAAATCCCCTCCAAATCGAATCAGCTACCGAAGCTTCTGACAGCCCCAGTGAAAACTGTACTATTTATTCCCAGTTATTAGGTATTTGAGGAGTTTAGGGGTGCGGGGAAATAGAATTGAACTGTTTAGTCTGACCTGGACCCATGGAAAGAAACTGGTTTCTCTCCCCCGTCATTCTCATCTGTGAACAAAAAACACAATGGCATGAAACCAGCAAGGATTGTGGACGGTAACAGCTCAGGAAAATCCGTTGGGCCTGAGCTGGTTAGGTCATGCAAGTTCAGGTTGTTGGCAGCTGATCACCAGTTTTGGCTTCTAACAGTTGTCACATGGGGATGCAGAATTAGGAAAATCTGCAGTTAAACAGAATTTAGGAAGGGAAGGGAAAGAGAAGAGAGCTGTGAGTGGACAAGCGGAGAGTCTGTATTCTGTCGTGTGTGAGCTTGTCATCTTTAGCTTTCTGATTTTTTTCCTAATGGACTTTGTGAGCATTACAGCTTCAGAGAGTTGATTTTTTTTCAGGCTTCATGCTCTAAAATGCTCTGCCTTGGGGCAAAAGGTTGTCCTTGCCATGGAACTTACCTTGCCAAGTTGCAGACACTTGTCATAGGTTAACATTAGTCTTGAAATAGCCAGTGAGGTCATATGCTAGTTTAACGATGCAGAGTTGGCCCCTCTTCAGAGACTGGGCTAAATGAACAGGGAAACTATTCCCAGTACACCGACTTGCTGTCAGAGGGATCCTCTCAGACTAGGGACACTGGTTATGGGATGGGAATGCCTACTGAGTGGGGAGAGACTGTGGCAAATGGCACCATGACATCCAGAGAATGAGAGCAAGAATGAGAAAACAGTAGTCCTTGAACTGATCTCCATCATTCCCGAGAGTCAGGCAGATAAACTAAGACTCTTCTCAGCAGGCAAAGCAGTACTACAGGCTCAGGTAAGGCACTGAGAAAGCCATTGTGTTTAGAAGAAACATGCCTGTTTGGCATTTTTAAAAGGCACATTATACCCCACATGGTGCCCATACCCAGCGGAGTCAGCTGGGACACTTGCACTTAGCTTCTGCATCATTTTCCATAGCAACACCTGCTATCAGTGAGGTGCAACTAAGCTACTTTTTCTTTCACTGAAAGATGAAACCATCTCTCCCAGGTTGTCAATGGCTTCATTCTCTGGCTTCCTGTGATAACCCTCATTATCTGCTGAGTTCCCTAATACTTTTTGATGATTCATGTAGCCGGGGTTCAATTGACACATTGGTGTAAACAGTGTGGAGGAAAGGGTTCTGGCAGATAGCCCTTCGCTAATCCAGATCCCTGCCTCAAAACAGGCTATCGCTTCACACGGCCTCCTCCTGCAGCTTTATCCTTTCAGGCAAATGTATTAACCTATTTTGAAGCCTTTCTAGCTCTCCTGGTTAATCATGTCTAGGACTACGGTTATATGTAATAAATATATGCAGTACAGTAATTCTCCCTGGGGGCTTGTTGCCATGCCTGGCACAGTCCTGTTTTATTTTCATGCTTATGGAAAGGTGGCTTTTGTCCCGAGAGCCACTCTACTGGGAGAGATGGTCCTTGTTACGCTGTATATGGACCCAAGTGATGAGGATTGCTTTGCTTCAGGACTGGTGAGCAGAGGATTCTCAGCACCTGGCGAGATTAAACTCCATATGAAATGAGAACAGAGGAGAGAAAAGGAATGGTACTTTAATCAGAAAGCAGGTGTGGAGCTCAAACCAAGCTAACAATCCCTTTTTTCCTGGTGGGATGAACAAAAATGTGTGAGCTCCCCTCGTGGTGCTGCAGGCAGCAGTTGATGAGCATACATTTATTGCCAGAGCAGTGCTTATTCTGCTAAGATGGATGGGGCTCCATGCAGACACACGAGAAGAAACCACATTGCTTTTCTGGCCCAGATAGAGATAGGGAAGGGAATGGATCCGTTTGTGCCAAATCCTAAGAAACAGGAATTATTGGGAAGTAACTTTTCTCCCCCAAGCTTGGCTTCCTACAGGGAATTATTAAACAGTGAGGAGTTAGAGAAAAAAGAGAAAATGGAAGCGGAGGAGGGTAAGAGGGGCTGAATAGAAAGGAAGTTGACTCTGTAACTGGATTATGAAGGAGGGGGGTGCCTAGGAATACCATTTCTGTGAGTCCTATTATAATAAAGGCTGTTTTGAATTATAGCACTTTCCTCTAGCTCAGAGCTCTGACTTCAGGGTTGGGAAAGGCTCATTTTTAACTGGTGTTTCAATTCTCTGATGATTGTGCAAACAAATATATGTTTAAAAAAAAAAGAACAAAAGCAGCTTTTTCTGTTGTCACTGGAACTGCTTACAGTCCTGCCTGACAGCTCCTCGGTGACTTATTTAAAATGGACTGGTAACTGCTGCAGCCAAGAACGACAAAAAGCTTTTTCAAATAGTATGGCGATGTGGTCCTTATTTAAGAAACTCTGATTACTGTCACAACACGGATGCTCGGTGCACTTTTGCTCTCAGGACTTATCTTTTTTGCACAAATATAAGTAGCATGAATCCCAAGATGCACCTCATTTGCAAGTTTTGTGTGCCTGATAAATTTTATTTTTCTAATCTTCCCCATCAACAGCAGCAATTTTTTTAATCTTTCAGATGACATAAAAATGCATTTTAATGAAGCAAATTATATAGCTTTGTCTCCTTTTGCGCCTAAGCGGGGCGGCCATATTCAATTAGGCTGAAAAATGATCATTTGTTCTATTACAGGCTGTAACAGAGCGGGTGAAAAAACTGTGATCCATCACCAGTTGCTCAGCTTTATGTTACTTAAATCACTTGCCATTTCTGTCAGGGGCTCCAAATCCTCTCTGGGAGCCATTATTTAATTTAAGTTTGTGGAGGTGTCATTCGTTGGCTAATAGGCTTCTTCTATAGTAGACACATAGAAACTAAATATTAATCATTTTCTTTATCCGTCCAAGGTTCCTAATTAGTTAGAAGGGTAACAGAGCCAATAAAGCTAACGATTTTGCTGCTGTAGGAAGACTTTGACAATATGAGGGCTGAATCCTGAAAGGTGCTGAGCACCTGCCACTGAGGTTGATGGCGTCTGCTGGAGTTGTGTAGGGCATGACCCAGCAGGTTTTTTTTTTTTTTTTTTTACAAATTACTAACAGCCAGGACAATGCAAGGGACTTCACTGGTCTATAGTGGAGCGTTTGATGCGAGGTTGGGGGTGCCTTTCCAGAAACACATTTGTTCCAGACTCATGGCACCTGCCTGCCTGGCTTTTGAACCCTGTAAAGTTTTCCCCATCCCAGCTGAGGAACGTCTGCACTATGAGTTGCTGATCAAACTTTTGTGCGTCTTATATATGGCTTCCGGTGAGCCCTGGCCCTTCTTGCCTAGTGTTGCACCAAAGAGAGCGTTCTCGTGACCAGCCATTGTGAAAGCTGAATTAAACGTTACTCGTTGGTGCTGCTCCTCCAACTCAGCCTTTCTGTTACATGCACTCATGGTTTTGCATGTACTGTGGCAAAGGCCCAAAGTGTGTGTTGCCTCTGGGCTTGTGGTTTCACTTCAGCTTTTGTTGCCGTCTTGATACCTCACCCTGACTCTTCTCGACTTGTGCCTGATCCACTGCATGCTTTCTCTTCCTCCTCTTCCCCACCCCTGCTCCGAGCATGCATTCAAAGTATCCTCTTAGATTTATATAGCTTTTAGGCTACACTGGGAGACTGAGCAGGCAGTAGCTCATGCATTTAGAGGAGCCAATAAGCATCGCACCATATTACCCTTTGCTGGATTGGAATAATTTCAGGCACTCAAACCAAGCATTCTGTTTGTTAGGAAACAGGAGGTGAGGGAGTCATTTTTGACTCATTTCGGTACATATTTTAGACATGAATTTGTTGGTAGAGCAGACCTGGGCAGCATCTTCCAAGTGTGGACAAGTAATTTCAGTATGTAAAAATAAATAAAAAAAACATACATCAAATGTGTACTGCCTTTTCAAGTTCTGTCTGCCAGTATTCTCTCCTATGCTCTAAAAGGATTACTGGTCCCTTCATTTTTGCTCTTAATTTTTTTTCCTGTGATTTGTGGGTGACCTTTTCATATCTAGCACAGCTTTTTCCCCAAACTAGATGTTTTTATTCAGAGGCCCTTATACAAAAGCAAAGGGAACTTATGAATCATCTGCTTTTTTTTAAAAAACTACTTTTATATATTACTGCCAAGTTCACTGCATGAGCCAACATCTTCCTTGGTAATTGGATGGCTGTTGCAGGAGTATATCAGTCACTTTGCTGAGATCTTAAATGCTTCTGACAAAAATATAATGGATAATTGAATGAAGATCATACAGCGTCTTTCTCATTGTGTCACATAAGCTCATGTGGGAACTGAAGCCTTGTGCAATGGGCCGCACTGGTAAAATAACAACAACGACAACCATTTTTGATACTTGTATGCTTCTGTCTGCTTTGTTGCACGCACCCTCCAGGGTGTCCGGGGCCTCCAGTCCTGCTTCTGCTGATGTCTGGCTAAGCTTCCAAAATAGCCAGCGACACAGGACCAGACCCTGGGAGCAGATGGTGGCTGCTGTTCTGTATCTTTATTTGAAGTAAAGCTATCTTGGGTCGAGATTTAAATATGCAGAGTTCCTCAGTTTTAAGCTGCAGCTCCAAGAACTGCACCTTGGAAAGAGCTCCTTTCTTCCCACTTTGCTAAACTGCAAGGCAGGGCTTGAGTGATTTGGGTCTGTGGAGTTTTTAGCAACTGAAAGAGATGTATGGAGCACAGCAGCTTTTCAGAGCAATGCCATCATGGTAGAGGCCAAAGCCCTTCAGGTCAAGATCTTAGAAGGGGCTAGTGATTTTGGATACCTCTTTTTGGGTGCCCGGTCTGGCATTCTTAAGTGGAGGTGGGGGGTACAGTTTTGTCTCTGTGGACTAGTCAAATCCTTGAACTCTGCTTGGGCCCAGTCTGACATCCATTCTTTCCTATTTAGGTAGAGACAGGAATACAATCCAGATCTGAGCCTCAGTTTGGCGTTATCCACAAGGCTACCCTTCCTTGGAAACAACATTTGTGTGATGCTGTTTCTGTACTGTCATTTCTGTAGTATAATGCAGAGTGGCACAAAGCGCCCCTAGGATTACGTGGGAGGGAGAGTAGTTTATGTTTGAAATAAAGAATGGTCTTTTCCCTTTGAAGAAATGCTTCTCTCAGGGTAAATGAGCCCACATGGAGTGCTCTTCTGCTGCAGCTAGCCTACCTCTGGTACCCAATCTAGCTCAGCTCTCCCTACAGTCCACAGCACAGATGAGCTGAGCGAGAGCTGAGACTCATTTCACCTGGCCTCTTAAGTTTTCTCCCTGCACCCTCCCTGAGGGACACTCTGCTCCCCATCCTCTTACCAGTCTGCTGCTCTGCTTGGGGCTCCCTTCCTTGTGTTCCCTACCTGATCTCCTGCTCTGTTTTCTACACCCTGCCCTGTGTTCCCTATCCAGTTCTTGCTCTTCTTTCTGCTTCTGTGCTGCCAGTCCCCTTCCCTATCCTCCATATGCCACACACAGAGGCTACCCATGTCACTTGTTGCAGGTTAGCCACCCCGTCTTAAACTAATCCCTTCTAATTCTTGAGTTTGCAGACCAAAGCTTGAGCTGAAATCTGGGCAAGCTTTGGTTATTTACTTTGACAAGTCACCCATAGAAAAGAGAGATCTGCATCTCAATTTGTCTGATTTCCTTTGGGGTTCTTGCCACCATTGTGTCTAATTATTCTTGGATTTGTTCTTCATCTAAAGCCAAAGAGCTTTTAGAGTTGTTTTGTTCATCTTCCTCCTGTCAACTGCAGAAAGTCACTGTTTGGAGACGGAAATGCCGTCTTGAGAATAATTGACAATAATGGTCCAAACCCCAGTGGAACGATATTTCTAGCGGAAGCTCCCGACTGCAGAAATATTATGTTTGAGTCCTGAAAAGATCACACAGTATATTTCAAGTCATCTGAGTGCAGCTTTTTTTGTAGGTAATGTTACAAATTGAGGGAGAGGGGAGGGGGGGAAAAAAGGGTGTTCATGACAAAAGAGAAACTTCAGGCTTTCTTTGTAGTGTTACTTCAATACATAGACATGCATTTTAGGAATTCAGTGTGGTTTGGGTAGCAAGAGAAAAATCTCACAGAAGGGGGAGAGGAATGAAAATATTGTGCTGGTGTTTAAGTAAAGAATCCAACTGGTGGTTTATTTTGTGCAGCCCTCGGGTTGATTAGCCTCACGCTCGGGTGTTGCTGATGGGTTGGGGGTTGGTTTGTGTATCTGTGCTCACCCACCCATGTTATTGGTTGGGACCAAAATGGCTGTTTTAGTATCTGTGATATAATAGAGGTCTGGTTTATGTGTTTGCAGGCAGCGTGGTGTTCCCTATTATACTGAGAATTTGATAAAATCCTGTAGTTTTTAAAAAAATAAAATAATAACAAAGGGAACATATGAAAGTGCCCTTTGAGTTGCTAGATTTGGTACCTAAGAGAGGTAATGACACAGGAGAAGAGTCTTCAGCTTTGTGGAGCGTGGCTGTTCCTTCTTGACAGTGGGATGCTTCCCGGGAAGAAGCTGCTGTAACCTTCAGCCCTCACTGGCAGCAGTAGGCAGGGCAGTGCGGCACTAACTCGTTGGGAGAGGCATGAGCTTCTGTAGGCTACAGCCTACTTCGTCTGAGTCTATGGACGCTTTGTTAGCTTTGCTGGAAGAACTTAAAGAAGTTGAGTGGGTGAGAGGGAAGGGCGATCTTCAGACCCGCTGGAGTTACTCTCTCAGTAATAAAAGATGTAGAGTGGCGTTACTGTTCTGGACATTTGTAAAGGCTGCTGCTCTGTTTCCATTCGTGTGCATTGCACCTTTCCTATATTTTTCCATTTCTGTATTTGGAATTTTTTCCTTTATTAGTTCCTTCCTCTACAAAATTAGCTAGCAGTTGGAAGCACCAGTCATAAGAATGCCCCCCCCCCCAAAGAAAAAGAAAAAAGGAAAAAAAATCCCTGTGTAGATAAGTATACCAAATTCATACGTCTATAAAACCAAGCAGCAAGCAAAAAGTAGATAGGATTTCTGTTCTGACAGTTTACAATTGGCGAGTCTGGCATGTTTAACTTCCACGGCTGTTAACCTTATTAGAGAGAAGTATTTCCAACCCAAATCTCAGATCTGCAAGTTGGTAAAAGGGTGGTAGTTGTTTGAGTTTCTTTAAAATTGTGGCTTAGTTTCAGCATGTTAAAAGCTGCTTCATCTGGTAATTCCCTTTTTAAAAGACTCTTTAAAAGCAGCTCCAATCAGGAGTGAATCTAATCTGAATTAGAATCAGCAGCTTTCTATTATTGCATTGTCTCTTGGCAGCAGTAAATTATTTGTTCTGTTTTTCTGGGTCACAAACACACCAGCCCTCCTCTGTTCTTTTTCTCTTTAGATTGCCTTTACAAAAATACGTGTGCAAAATCGCACTTTCACAGTGTTTTGGCTGCGTTTTTGCAGCCAAAAGCAGGTGTGATTTACAGCAAGGTAACGAAGAAACATTACTTCACTGCGTAAAACAAACAAACAAAAAATATATCCCCCCTTTTTTTTTTTGACAGTAGAGATACAAGATTAGTTTCTTTTAATTCCTCCATATGTGAAATGGGAATAATCTCTCTCAATGGTGCTGTGAAACCTAATATGTTCACTTGTTCCGGATGACAGCGTCTCTTCAAAGGACTACAGATGAGCAAACTGTTAAGATGAAGTTTTTTTGGGTTGCACAGTGCAATCAGGATCCTGGGGCTGGATCTGCCCAGGTCGACCGTAGGTCTTCTCTGGGCAGGGACCATCTTTAGCTGTTATGCAGGAATGAGCCTGTCATGGAGGCTGACGTAAGCGGGTGAGCTGGTGTGTCCACTGGCTCTTTCTCAGGGGAAATGCTTAGCCTGTCAGTAGACTGATGAAACATTGCTGTGTGCGTCTAATACCAGCAGCGCCCCGTTTGCAGTGGGGATACCAAAAATGCCAGTCCGAGGGGTTCTGCATTTTCAGCCTCAGCAATAGCGAACGTGTCTAGCTCAGGTCCCCGTTGGAAGCCCAGCGATGCACCGTTGAGCCACCAGGGGGTGATCTCCTCGGTTACGGCTTGGAAGAATTAATGTTTTTTCAGCTTATTCTATTTGAAGAAAACAGATTGCAGACTGAGCAGCCTTCAAATAAGATGTGCCCATTCCCCCTCCCTGCCTCTTCATCTTCCCTGGCAACGTCAGGCCGGGGACTGCAGTAACATGCCGACGGGTAGCAGGGCTGGTAGCCATCCACCAAGCATGCTTGCAAAGAACCAGAGGTGTTCACCAACTCCTATTTACTTTCCTCCAGCTTTAAAAAGTCAGCTTTTTACATTTGATTTTCTTCCACTGCTTTTTATTCCTTCTACCCCCCCACCCCCTTTTTTTTTTTTGATCTGTGCACCAGCTTCTGATGTGCCACTGCAGGCTGTCCTTAGATCAGGTTTCTTGGCGTGCTGTTGACTTTATCTCGCTTACCGGATCACATTTCTGTTGCCATACACCGTGTGATCGCAGCCTCCCCACAGCTTTTCAACAATTAGTAATTGAGCAGGAAGTGTGTGTTCATTACAATAGCCTTTTGATTTTGATTTTACAATCACGCAGTGTTTAGCACAGAGCGGAGGCGGGGGAGGCACTTCTCTGAAACACATTTTTGACAGAGAGAAGTCTGTTGTTTCAGCCACTTGGCTATTTGTCAGCAGTTCTCAGACTTCCCTCTTGTGTTGGTTGCTTGGCAACCTGGGGCTGGAGCAATCACACCGTGGCCAGTGCATTTCCAAGAGCAGGTTGGTGGATGATTTATCGGCGGGGCTGCGAGCGCGGTGAGCCCAAGAGGCAGGAACGGACCTTTTAACGGGAGCCGACATGAAACATGAAGGCCAGGAGAGAGGCAGGCTCAAGAGCATTGTCTGGGGAGGCGCGATGAAAATACCCCGAGTTGATAAATAGAGGGTCCGCAATTAGAGCAAAATAAATGCTCTTCATTTAGAGATGATTGATTTTTTTTTTTTTTTTTTTTTGTGGTCGGTGTTTTGTTTGTTCTTTTGAGGTGTAACGTTTCTCGTCTAAGATTTCATATGGAAAAGAGGTGCGCGCAGCAGGGAATGAATAAGCGCTTTGGAAACCGCTTTGGGTGCATCTCGGCGTGAAATCTCTCTCCCTGTAAAAATAGCCTCCCTGAAACACTGATGGTACAATCAAGCTCGGGCTAGCACATAAGGTTAGCCGTGCCCTGACAGCCCCTGAGCCCACGGGTGACGGACTAGTTTCCCTTCTTTGCCAGCCTTGGAAGAGCCTTGCAGCCATTGTGTCGCCTTCAATATCATGTTCTCTTTCAAACGGACTTTCCGGTTGATCCTTCGCGTTATGTAGGGGGAAAGGAGGGGAAATTTACCAACTGGCATTTGAGGAGTTCGCCCTGCGGCCAAGCGAAAGCCCTTTCCCCTCTACCCACTGCCTCCAATGAAATATGCATTCTGAAATTTGGATAACCTTTAGCAAAACGCCCCGCTATAATTTCTTGTGCTAGGAGGTGAGGCTTTTCCCATTATAGTTCTAATGTGGGCCAAGTGGCAGATGAATAATCAGTGACAGGAGCAGCATTTTAGGCAGGAAGGAGCAGCAAGGGGATGATGAATTTGGCTTGACCTCTTAAATAGCAGCATAAATACTTTATTAAAAATTCTAAATAAATGTGTTTGCAACTGGTAATCCCACTCTGCATGCGGTCTCATTTAGCCAACTGTGTATGCAAATGTGCTATTAATGTGTTTGCGTTCAGTATAAATATACAAATCTAATCTGTTTATATATGTAATTTACACACAGCTGTGCTCATGCTCACTTAATACCAATATTTTCAGCAGGCGAGAGGTATCATGGGAGATCTATTGTTCCAAACAAAAGCTTAACAGTACAGCACCGTGGAGGGGGCTCATTACCATCCCAGGATCCCCTGGCGTTCCCTTGAGGGAGTCTGCTTTAATGATTACCAGTCTGCGTGGATGGCTGTAGCTAGATGGAGCGCACAGACTCTGGAGGACCGGGATGCACCTTGTTTCTGCGCGGGACTTGTAGCACCAATTTTTCGCATTTACTGTTCAGGCAGGGTTTATTGCTTCACTTTGTTTAAGGCAAAATGCCCCTGGAAAATCGATCTTTTGAGGAGAGGAAGTTGATTGTTCAGTATCTTTAAACTCTATCATAGATGTCATTGTCTTCATTCTCTGTTTGCCAGAGGTATTTATATGACCCTGGAGGCACGGTGGATAATGTTGGTGGAATATTCCCTAGGGACTTCTAATGCTGTTTTAGGAGATTACCCTATCATGTGACGCAATTAAAATGCTAATATAAGTATATTTTTAAATTGTGACCTGTTCAAGAGATCTGTTAAGTATCAGTGAATGTGATAAAGTGATTTCTTTCTCTCTCTCTTTTTATTTTTTTTAGTGTACCATAGAGATCTACAGGCCAAATTCTGCCCTGGGATAGCCCCTCTCCCATTTATAGAAGTCAAGCAAAAAAAAATCAGTGGACTGGCACCCTTATGAATCGGGGCGAAATATAACCCAGCTCCATAATTTGCAAAATTTAGAACTAGGCCTAAACTGTTGTGCATGTTTCAAAAGTCAAGAGCAGAAATAGAGAAATGTTGGATTTTTTTTTTTTTTTTACTATACAATGATCTTCATTCCTGCCAGCAGTCCCCTCCTCTTCCTGTCCCTGCATGTATCCATGCACATACATGTGCTGGTGCCCCATCTTGAGCTAGGGTCTTGTGAAGTCTTCCGTGACATCATTACAAGCCACCAATACGTACACAAGCTTTACAAATGAATGCACAGCTCCTAAATTTCTGCGGTACAAGGAAATCTGTTTTGTAACATGATGAGAGAAGAAGTTTCGTGCACGTTATAGTTGTTGGTGTCCGCTTATTTTTAATGCTGGTGTAGAATTAAGTAGCGGCAGCTGGCCCCGCAAGCGTAGCTGATGTTTCCCCCCATGCTCTGTTCACTCTACTTAACTTGCCTGGGCTGCTTCTACTTAAAAGCACACCAAAGCATATTTGCTTGTCTTTACTCTGTGGCAATGCCTGTTGGAGACCAGAAGAAATGACAGAACTTCTGCACAGTGAACATCAGCTGAGCCCCCCTGTTGAGACAAGGGCTTGTAACAGTTTTCTGTGGCTTCCTAGCATACAATCCTGTGGACTCCAAGTCCTAGTCTTCATTGACTTGTGCTCGTGTTATCACTGTTCCAGCAGAAAAGAGAAAAAAGTTCCTCAAGACCTGACCTAGAGCCCAGCAAAACATCTTTGAGGGGATCACGGCAGGCATGGTGACTGGCATTCTTATAGGCATGCACAGCTTAGATGGCAAAACTGGGACTAGCCATCCCTAACTTGAGCATGGTTGGGGGTGGGAAGGTAGGGTGTAATGTTAAAAGCAAAGAGAAAGGAACAATGAAGGTTAAACATTTCCCCCTAAGATCTACTGCCACTGCTCTTGGCTAGCTGGAGATCTGTGCTCCTGCCTGCTCTGGTGGCATGGGCTATTGAATCGAGTATGAGGATGCTCAAAGGAGGCTTAAAAAATGCTCCTGTTAAATAAGCTCTGTGTGAGCATACTGTTAACCAGCGAAACACAGCAGGAGCCAGAGTATCTGATACTAAGAGTAAAATTCCTGCTTACTCGAAATTAAATTTTAAAAAAATATTAGACGGAGTTATGGTTACAACAGGAAACAATAAAACGAAGGGAGATCAGATGAGGTTGAAGCATATCCTGTCCTCCCAGCAGCAGGGCAAATTAAAGGGGCAATGCAAGGGCCTGAATGTGGATTTTTCTCGATTGGTTTCTTTTTCCCAATGACACAATGTTGTAAGGGGTCCCCGCGCAGGTTGGCTGTATGTGACGCTTCTTTCCTTGTCCTCAAGTACCATGGCATATTCTTTGCGCACTATTACCCTCAGCAAAGATATAGAGGATACATATTCTGGAAGGCCCAGAGTCATTTAGTGCAAGCCTCTTCTCCCCATCTCCCATCCTCATGTGCTTTCTCCAGCCTCAGTAGCCCGCTGGCACCTGCTGCCCATGCCAAAGTAGGGCAGTCTCAAGCCCCGTTACCTCCTTGATGGGACAGAGAGTGAGTCTCTCCACTTGCTGCTTCATCATGTGGCCTCACTGGGCTCCATGTCGGGAAGTTTCTTGTCCCAGCTGCTGATTCTCTGAGACACTTGCCCCCCTACTATATCCCCAACTCTACAGGTCAGCAGGACTGTGAGCAAGAGGGCCAGCTAAGGAGACGGGGGGGTGGGGGGGGGTTACTGGCAGGAGCATGGCAATGCCAGTCAAAACTGACTGCAAATAGTTGTCCTCAAGAGACCTTGCCTTTCAGTTGGCGTAGCCCAAGCTGGTGTGGGACCCTTCAGTGTTCCCAAAATAACTTATGTAAAATTGGCCTCTTGCGAGGTGAGAGCCTCCAGGGAACTACAGCCATTTATCCCTTAGGGCAGAGAAGAACACTGTACTTTTGCGGTACTTAAATTGTTTTCAATAGGACTCGCTGAGATTTCTAACTTGAGCAGGGTTTGGCCTTGCATTTAGAAAGTAAATTGATATCCTTTAGGATGAAAAAGGCTGTACAGAAATTTTGGATGCTTTGTGCTGCAGCAAGGTTTGCTTAGGTGAAAAACGTTACATACCTGATAACCCCAAGCTAAGATCTTCAGGTACGGGATTGTCTGGTCTCCTTTCGATGTAAACATCATTGGTATTTCTTTAGAAAAACAGTGTCAGCATTCTGGTTAGACAGCAGTACATGTGATACCATCCACCCTTCTTGGCAAATGTCTTTTATTTTTAATGTGTCCACATTAAATTCAGTTTATGTAAAAATACGGCCAAGCTCTTAATAAAATGTACCCTGCGTACTGAAATTCAGCCAAGGTGCATATACGATGTCTGCATGCTTAAGAAGTTATTGTTTTGGGCAATCCAGAAATGTGTTTCGCACACTAACAGGTTTTTGCAAATGCAGCTGGTCCATAATTCCTCTTTCAGACTAGGCAAAGCGGTGGGTTTCATTTTTCATCTTGTTAAATTGGTTTAAGAATTAAAAGATGGTTTTATGGGTTTTGTGTTTATACGCTGGTAACTGTTAAGACCATAAAACTTTTTTGCTGCTTGTTCTTGTGAAACCTGTTGGGGGCATAGTAAATGGAGATGACCAGGTTAGTTAGCAAAGGCTCGGAAAAACATCGCTTAAATGCTACTTGCTTATAGCAAAACTGGTTCACACTGAAACTTGTTATAACACCCCACATCCCCCCTATTGTCAGATGACCATAATTTAATGAAAAAAGTGTTGTTTGAGGCAGGAACTTTCTGTTCTTGGTCACAGTTGAGAGAGAAAACATTTCTGAAAGTGTGAGGGGAAAATCCTTTCATCTGTTCTTTGAGAAAATGGTTTTGGGGTGTGTGTGGGGGGGGGGGGTAGCTTTTGTGGCATGCTAGGGCATTTCTTTTCTTTTCCTTTTATCTAGGGAAAATTTTCCAAAAGTGGAAATAACATTTCAGTAGAGAATGGGTCACTTTCTAAGTTTGAGGTGAAAAAATAACTTGGATCTAAAACTGGCTAAAAAACTCACTACAAAATTGGTTCAGAAGGTATTTCTGAGCAAGTTAATGTTTCTGTAGAGTCTTAAAAGTTTGCATTTTTGAAATTCATAGGGTTTGCAACTGAATCTGTAAAATTAAATATACATGGGAAGATTGTTGCCATTTTGCATAATATGTTGTTGGGTTTATTGTACATTTTTAGACCTTGCACAGCCCAACCTGCTTCATGTTTATGCAGTAAACCAAAAACCCCAGCTGCCCTCAGTCCCAGGTTAAAATCTGGGGTGCTGATTTTCATCAGGCAGCAGCAAATTTTCCCTGCCAAGCTCTAATCCCTTGATAATAGAAACCCTGACGCATAACCTTAACTACAGCATCGTAATGGCATTATCATCACATTGATAAACATGCCATCTGAGCTCGGTTAGTCAGAACATAATGGCTTTGTGTATCTTGTCATGGTATTTGTTTCTTGGGATAAAATATGGGACCTACAAGTAACACATATGCAAACATTAACATGCTTGTTCCTAGTGCTTCCTTGGTTATTTATAGCCCCGTGTTTACACATTGTAGCAGGATACTGTGGAACCTAATAAATTACGTTGGGGGAGCTCAAATTATACAACGGCATTAGGAGACCTTGTGTTCTGACTAGTGAATAGCCATGGCAACCATTTCACAAAGCATATCTGTGTTGTCTATCCACCACAACTGACCCAGTAAGCCACCGAGGTTTCCTAATGCTACCGCGCAACAATAGGAAGAATTCTACTAAGGGTGCTTAGCCTTCATTTAGATCCTGCCGCACTCTTCATTTTCCAGGTGCTGTTCGAATGTTAATTGTGTAACGCATATAATTGTTGCGTGCATTCGATACAGAAGCTAAAATTTGCACGTTGCATTTTTAACCAAAAAAGGGGCAGAAGTATCAACGGTTTGTAAACCATTTTGCTCCAGATGCACCTTTTTTTCCTTCTTATCAAGACTCCTCCCTTGCCTCGGCACTTGTAGGATCAAGACTCGGGTCTCCATCGTTTTAAGACTTGTGTCTCCCATCATCTTAAGAGGCTCCCTCACTCCACCACTTACAAAATTCAGCATTCCCAAAGCAGTGGGGCAGCGTCTTGCGCTTTGTTTAAAAAAAACACATAGGAGCAATGGGTTATTCCTGACTTAGCGGTGAATTGAAAAAGTAGGCAAAGGCAGAACCTGTACAGAAAGAGTATATGGCCGTTTAAAAAACAAACAAACAAACGCTTAATTTGGCCCACAGCAGACTGGAGAGCAACAAGTTAAAGTCTAATTCAGTCCTTTTGGCAGCAAAATGTGCATTTCAGAATGGCCTTAACTGTGCGAGAATAGGGTAGGAATAGGAAAGTGGCTGCAGGTGGACAGGGAGCAGAGATGCAGTGTGAGCTGGCTAAAGGGACTAGAGCAGCGGGGCCTTGAGCTCATGGCACTACAGGCTAGACCAGGGGTGTGGAGATGGTCCGTGGGCTGGATCATACCTTGCATGGCCTTAGCTGCCCTTGGATGGGAGATTGGGATCTGGTGCCTGGCACCAAGCCCTCCCTGCCCTGGACTCCCAGTCCAGCACATGGGGCCCAGGGCTCCCCACAGGTCTGGAAATTTGGCAGTGGGGGGTGGTACCTACTGCTCCTCTACTGACAAATTTTTGGACCCATGGGGAGTCCTGCAGGCCTAATGACCCAGTGGTAGGGGCCAGACGTCGCCTGGGGGCCAGGGGCAGAGTACTGCTGGACGAGAGCAAGAGGAACAATTCAGCAAGTGAACTGAAGTAAAAACACTTAAATGTTGCTATTCTACAGGGTTTTTTTCCCCTCTCTCCTTTTATCTAAAATCTGGAGCTGTTTCATTTGCCCAAAGATAATTTAGAAGAAAAACATTTGGGTTTTTTTTGTTGTTTTTTTTGGGGGGGTGGGGGGGGTTGTTTTGCTTTGAGGTTTTTTGCTTCTGTTTGCACAGGGGTATTTTGTAGTTGTAGGATGTTCATGTGGATACAGAAATGATAGCACATCAGAACCAGAAGCCCACTCGCTCTTCTTTGTGTGGCACACAGACTGAACACCTGGCGCTGTCATGTTTAATGGGCAGCCACTGTTTTCATTTAATATGCACTATGGGGTGTTCTTTTTTTTTGGTTGCTTTTTTAGTCACTGCATGAGAAATATAAGGTGGTTTCAGTTTTGTTCAGCAGCAATCTGCTTATGGCAGGGAAACTGTAATTAAAATTAACCAGTTTGTTTTGGAAATGGGCACTGATGGGTAAATATGTATGTTAGCTATCTTGTGGCAACTTTTTGTCATAATTTTCAAGCCAGTGCAATCACCTAAGTCTGACCTGCATAATGTAAACTATGGCATTTCACCCAGTGATTTCTGCAGGTAACTTGTGGTTGAACTGGAACATCTCCTTTGGAAGGACATTCACTATTGATATCAAGACTGAAACTGTACTGTTCACCATGCCAATTCCCTTTAACAAGCATTGTGTCAGGTTGTGTGTTTCCGATGATTGAATGATGAAGCCATATCAGATCATAAGCGTGGACAAAGACGTGCATGGAACACAGAATAATTGGCAAGGTTTTTCAGAATGCCCCTAAACTCCAGACACGAATCCAGCTCCTGGAAACTGGGCATAGTCCACATTTCCATTCCTGATTAGGACTGCTGGTATCTACAAGTAAATGAGATCAACTTGGGACTGATGGAAAGTTTGATCAAAGTGGAGGGAAAATGTGGAAAAGTTGTTCTGGTAGTTTTGTTTTGTTTTTTTTAAGCATACGAAATTGCAGAGGTCAACTCTGAACTCCGTTTGGAAGTAGCTTTATCTTCTTCCTTGGTAGGAAAGCTCCACCTTTCATAAACAGAGAGTCATTTTGTTATACATCACAAGCAGGTAATGTGAATGGAGAATGTAATTCATCAGGCTTTGGGGCTTTAGGGTACAAGTATACTATATCCAAACCTTGCAAGTGGTGATTAAACACAACTGCTGAAATCTCTTCTTGCGCTTCAGAAAGGAGGCCAAGTCTATGATGGTATCTTTTGGTTCTGCCTCCAACATTGCTTATCTATTGAATCGTGGCGATTCTGTTAACCTAGCTATATTAAAATCCGCCCACTGTTGTGGAAAGGGTTGTATTTGGATTGGGGAAGGGCAGTGGATCAGATGGCTGAAGATTATGAGCCAACACTTGCTACTTGTATTGCGAGGCCCAGCTGATCCCTTGGAAGTCAGTTCCATTTTACAGATGGGTAAACTGAGGGTTCAGTGGTTATTTGCCAGGGGTCTCACAGCAAGTCATTGTTAAAATAAGGAGCAGAACCCAGCTTTTCTCTCTTCCAGCCCTGTACCACGGGCCAAGTTGCCGCAACATTTTACACTGGTCCTTCCCTTCTATAGGCAGAGGGTCCGGCTAGCAAAATGCAGCTGTTCAATGAATGCTCTTTGGAATGATTTTCTTCATGTTTTTATTTCTGTAAACTCATAATATGGACCTTCCCTTCGTACTCTGTTACCTGGTGCTGCAAAGGCAGCATACTCATGGTACAGCGTGCAGTAATGGTGATGTGAAAGTCCTTCCCGCCCCAGGGGCTGCCTGCGTATGATTTTGTTGGAAGCACAAAGTGCACTTTGGGTTAGATGCTGGCAGATGATACTGTGACTTGACTGATCTTCATCCCATGCAGTTGGTTATAGCGATGCGTTGCATTGCGCTGTGGGATAGAGGCGTGGGTGTTTCAGCGTTCTTTTCCTTCCATTACTCCTGCCATCTTTCTCTGCTGTAAAAGCATGTAACAACATAAGAAGCGTGGGCATGGTAGGGGAAATAAATGGGCCTTTGGCAACCGAGCAAAGCATTGCCGTTTTTGACAGTGCGAAGCGCCAGTGAGAGCAGTGGTCAGAGAAGCGCTCGGCAGTCACTCCTGGTGACATGCAATAGATGGTCTTGTCGGAAATCTGGTGATGGGTGGAGGCAGGTTTCTTCCTTTCACACCGATTCCTTGTTTAAGAGCCTGGATGCTTTTATTACTTCTTTCTCTTGCATTTTCACTGGCATGGCTGACCCAGTGGCTTAAAAGACATAGGGGCAAGTGAATCGGCTCGCTTACAGGAGTTTAATCCCAAAGTGCCAGTGGCTGATGGGTGACTCCTGCCTCTGCTTAGGTGGGTTTCCTAGCAATTGACCCATAGCATTTTCACTACCATGGAGGGTTGGGATTCGGGTGAGGTCGGTCCTACAGCATCACTGCACGCAGGGGCGTGGGAAGCAGGGCGGGTATGGAGATGAGCGGCATGATGCCCTGCTCAACCACGAAAGGCCGACTTCTCCTCCGTGCTCCCTTGCTGGGGTCACCTGCCCCCCCCAGTTATCTTTCCCGCTCGGTGCAGGGGGCTGGACCCGAGGATCTTCCGAGGACCCTGGCGGCCCGCGCGTCCCCTGCTCCCCGGCCTCTCGCCTAGCACGCTGCTGGGTGCTTCCACCAAGATTTGGCCTGGGACACCCTCTGCCTGGGCACTGCCTGAATGTCTCCCTCCCCGTAATCCGGACTCGATACCTTTTATTAGACCGCCTGGACTTTTTTCCACAAAAAACATAAAAGCGGGATCTCTTATCAGTCCCTTCCAGCCCCCGCCCCCCACGAACCCCACGGACGAAAAAAGTTGGGACGCTCCTTCTTGCACGCTTCTTCCCCCTGAGGGTTTCCTCCGCCGCCGCCGTGCGCCGGCGGCCGCGCCGCTGCGGGTGGCGCCTGGCGGCCGGGCCGGGGCCGGAGCGCGGGGCGGCGGATCCAGGCCGTCTCTTGCGGCGCGCCCGCGCCCCTGGCAGCTCCGCGCCGCTCGGCCCAGCACGGATCACATGTTAAGCCGCCGCCGCCGCCGCCGCCGCCTCCGCCTCCTCCCCCTTTTGTAGTGTCAGAGCCCGGAGTGACAACCCTCCTCCTCCTGCTCCGTGCATGGCACCTTCCCGCTCCGGACCTGTGGCTGCCGCCGCCCGAGCCAGGTCGCGCCTCCCCCGGCCGGTCCCCGCGGCGGGGGGGCATCCCCCAAAGGATTTCCTCGCACCTCTTTTTGGGGGGGGGGTCTGCCTTCACACCAGCTTGCAACGCTTTTATTATTATTATTTCCTCCCTCCCCCCGTGCGCAAGGAGTTTTGCACCCAGCCGGACAGCTCCCCCTGCCAGCACGGGCATCCTCCGCCCTTGCCTGCCTGGCTTTTCCCAGCCAGAAAGAGCTGGTCTTCTCCCTTATTTCTTTTTTTTTCCTGGGCAGGACCCGGCTGCACTCCTCCGGCCCCAGGGAGGTTTGGTGGCATCTCCAGGTCCTGTCCTTTTTTTTCTTTTCTTTTTTTCTTCCCCTCCCTGCCTTCTCCGCGTTCAGCTCCCAGAGCTGGAAGTTGGATTTTAGAAGCGAGCCCACTTAAGAGATTTGTTGGGGGGAGGTTGTATTCACTGGTTTTCTTTTCTGTTTTGGTGGCTTGATTTCTAAAGCCCGGTTTCTCTTCCATCTTAGTCTCCGGGTGCGTGCACATAGTCTCCCCCTTTTATCCACCATCCTGGAGCAAAGAACATTCCCCCCCCCCACCCCGCACTGTTGTGCTGATTAAGGAGATTTTTCTTTCTTTTTTTATTTTTTTCCCCCCCCCCCTCTCTGCTGATATCCGATTTTTTTCATTATCTTTTAACACAGAAACGCTTCATTAAGGGGCTGAGACAGTACGGAAAGAACTTCTTCAGAATCCGAAAGGAAC
The DNA here is from genome assembly GCF_052110815.1 of Crocodylus siamensis. Classification (NCBI taxonomy): domain Eukaryota; kingdom Metazoa; phylum Chordata; order Crocodylia; family Crocodylidae; genus Crocodylus; species Crocodylus siamensis. The sequence goes on along the minus strand of NC_143406.1, from coordinate 8,991,720 downwards.
TACTTCCCAATAAGGAGACTGTAAGTACGATTGCACTTTATGTAACTTGCCTTTTTTTTTTTTTTTTTTTTTTTCTTCCTCCCCTTCCTGCCACTTCTCGCTGTTTGATCTTATGAAACTGTTTCCTTTTAACCCTGAATCGAATCCCCGACTCAGATGTTTGGAAGAGAAGGCCACAGCTGACAAAGGTGACTGCAGTTTTTCAGAACTGCAGTTTTTAAGCATCGGGTATGGAAGAGGGTCTCTCGTAGCCTTGTTACTGGAAGGAGTCGGCCGGTGGTGGTTGGGGGGGGGCAGTATTTATAGAGGCTAAATCTAATTTTAAATACAGGCATTATGTTGGGATAATTCATTTATGTCACCAACTTAGGCTCAAATGGCAGCGGGTAATTAACAAAAGCCTAAATCAAAACAAAATCTAATTGAATCTGGAAGAAGGAGGTATGTGGCGGCTGCTTTTACGATCTGTAGGATTTAGTTGTTGCTGTTAACTCTTTGCGCTCCTGTAACATTCGGACAGCGAGTCTCTGACTCAAGTTGCTAAATTGATTTTCAGGCTCGTTGCTCCTTTCAGACTTCATAACAGTCCAGCGCAAAAAACCCTTGCAGGCGTTTGAGCAGGAAGTTAGCTGGGGACGGACCCTTTGAAAGAGCGCTTGGGAAGCTCGGGGAACAAGTTTTCCATTAGTCCTAATTGCCCCGCTTCTCTAGAAGCTTCGGTTTCCGTGCTGCAGGTGTCATTTAACTACTTGCAAGGTGGTGTTGGGAAGCAGCCTGCACTGTTGCCCTGAATTTATGATAGTACAGTGAAAATGGAGTTCGGTCTGCTATTTTTTCTGGGTGATAAAGAAAGGATTTGTATCTAAGTGGCACTTGCCATATTTCTGTAAACATCACCGGAAGAATATATCGTGTGCGTAACAACGTGGTGAGAGAGAGGAACATTGTCATTGCGAGTACTTCTGTTGTACATTGTGGGACTGCTCTAAGACATGGTTTCTTTTTACTCTCCTGAGAGGTGTGCCCGTGACATTTCTATTGTGAAATCCTAGTCCCTGATGAGTAAAAAAATTAATAACGCCACTCAAGGCAAAGAGAAAGGGGAAGGGGAAAATGTTTCTTGGGGAGTAGCTCAGTCTGTAGAGGCATTAACTGGTTTTCTGGGAATGTTAGGAAATACTTATTACTGTATCAGATGCAGTAACTAGATTTGGATTTGTCTGTGGGTCGAGATAACATATTAGAAAGGAGGTTGAAATTCTCTAAAACCTCACAGCATTTAACACGTCCAGCATGAAGTCTGCATAAACAGTTCTCCCTTTGGTTTTCTTCAAATTAACTCCCCGAAATTGTATTCAAGACAGATTAGCTTCTAGGGCAGAAAAGCTTTCTGCTTCAAGTGAAGTAATTGATTGTTCAGTCTATTTAAAAATATGCCTTAATTTCAGCTGCATCTGTTATGACATGTACTTTTAAAAATAACATGCATTCCTGCTTTCCTAAAGAGAAACAATTAGAGCAAAGAAGGAAAGACAGATGGAAGTCTGGAGAACCGGGGGCATGCATCTGACCCTGCTTTCCTGTGCTGTGCAGTCTGACTTGCTTTTGAACTTGAATTTCACAGACCTTGTGTCCTCTCTCAAAGTTCTGCAAAGTTGCAAGCTATGTGAAATTTGAGACAGGCCATCACTGTTCAAGCATTACATTTTTATTGTGTTAGGCCTAAACTTTTAGTACAGGGAAGATTAAGCATTAAGTCCAAGCAATTTGACGTAGCATGTAGATGGTATTGAGCAGGCTGTTTTAGCCCCTAGTGGTAACTGATCTACAAGTAACCTTTGACCTACGACAGATTGTTTAATCTGTGTTTCCTATTCCTGCCCACAGGTCTCCCTTCTGCTTTTTCAGTGCTTGGCCTTGCATGCCTTATTCAGGCAAAACTCTCAGTAGAAGTTCTGCCTGAGTAAAGAGTTCACGATCAAGCCCATATTAGCTAATGTTCGACTCCTTGAGTGTGCTGTTTTTCCCTTGGAGTGGAACAAGGACAACTGCCAGTCATACAGCTGCAGATTTAGGTCTGCGGTATCTTTCTTTCATCAGAAAGGGCTCCAGAGTCCTCTCTTGCTATTGTTCCCTTCCAGTATGAAATAACATGCCACTAACCCTGAAAATGTCTCTGCCAGTCCAGGCCACTAGACCACGATGAGGTATAGAGAACTATATGGGCAAGACAACTATGCTAGCCGTACCTGACTTCTGCAAGGCCTATTTTGAAAGGAGTTGGATCCATTCCTGAAGTGACCTGCCCCAGGTGAAAACAAGGTTACAGGTCCTACAAACTCCTAGTTTGTCAGAGCCGGTATCCCCGAGTCTTGGAGGATGAGGGCCAAGGTTTTCCCTTGACTGCTATGAAAGTTGTCATAAATCTTTGCTCATTAAAGTCTGCAAAACGGATTTGAAGGCAAACCTTCCTAGTATCATTCCTCTGTCACGTACACCCTCGTGGATGCCTGTGTTCAATTTGCCTGTAGAGCGAGAGACTTCCGGCTAGTGCCCATTCTGGTTTTTGTACAGACTCTGTAGTTGAATTATTCCAAGGGATAATTCAAATAAGGGAGAACTTACGGAAACCTTAAGGCCCCCTTAACTGGCCAGAGCAGTAGAGAGTGGCACTGATGAGAATTAAGAAATGAACATTCAGGCCTGTGTTGACTCTGCTTCATTTCCCACAAGCACACTAAAGAAATGTCTGTTTGAGGGATGCCTTTATTTCTTCCCCTGTCCCATGTATCATGCACCTTTTAAAGCAAATCTTGTATTTACCAATTTGTGCATTTCAGCTGTGACAGTTTCATCTAAATGAATAAGCAGGAAGGAAAAGAAGATCCTGATGAAAGAACATATTTACTGTATATCAAAGCTATGTATTTAGATCTTCTCTCTCCCAGTTTATTTCAAAGCAATTATGTCTGAGAGAGGTTCCCAGTGGGCGTGTGCATAAATAGCTTTAGCATTCTCCTCCAGCTTTTATGAGCAAGAGACACAGGAACTAAAGCTAGTTCTTATCTGAGCATGCCCCCTGCTGAAAGGGAATGCTGAAGTTGATTAAAGCGAGCTAACAAGTTTATGGAGGTTTAGTTGGATCAGTAAATGTTAACCTTGTGGTACCCTAGAGAAGGAGTCTGTATGTAAATTTGGTTTAATATCATTTTTGTAATTTAACTTCATATTTCTCTCTCCTTTCTTCTATCCATTTTTTCCCCCACCTCCTCATGAATATTTTCCCTTTCACTTCTGTTTAATACACTGATAGAATGAAAACATCAGTTCTGGAATCCAGGACTCCTGGGAGCAGTGTTTTTGACTCTTTCTCTTCCCCCACTACCTCCCCAATATAACATTTGCAGCCCTCCCCACCTCCCAAAACCCCATTTACTTGTCACTTATGTCTAAGTCATTTTAGAAAATGGTATTTAGGCCCTAAATGGCTTAGAGCCTCTGGAAAATTTTACTTAAGGTTTGCAGATGCAGAGAAAGCACTTTTGTCCATTTTCCTTTGGCTTGAACTGAACATTTTCTGTATCTGGTACTTTTGTTAGAGGCTTTGTTTGAGAATTTGTAATCCCCTATTACCAACCTTTGTTTCACTCTGCATCTCCCAGACGATAGCATTAAGTTACCTGAAATGTCATAGTGAGAGGCCTGAGAGAGAGACTTCCAGGCCTGCTAGACTGGAAGCATATCATGCTGTGCCCTTCTGAAGTAGGGAGTTCGCTGCTGGGGCTATACGAGTGGTAAAGAGAAAGGCAGAAGGGAGGTACACTCTGGAATCCTTCCTGTTGGGAAAGCATTGGAGTTGAAAAACAGGCTAGGCAACTTTGCTATTTGGCTTACCAGAAACTGGGAATATCCCTAGGTTGGAACGGGGGGAGGGGCGGGGGGAGAGAGAGATGCTGTCAGGTAGGGGACATGGTCAGATTTAGTGCTCGGGTCATTTTTATTTAATTTAATTTTTTTTGTTTGTTGGTCTTTGCCAGTATGTGGGTAAGACACTTAAGGGCAATGTTTTTTCATCAGAGTGGTGTTAAGGTGCCTCTTGCTTCCTGGAAAGATGCAGAATCTCCACTAAAACCTTGTGGAAATGCTTGCCATCTCACAGGGTCAGGCCCTAAACTTCTTGTAGCTCCTCTGAGCCCGCTTTAAAAGGTGAGTGAAACTTACCTTTGGGAAACGTACCGAGATCCTTAAACGAGTGTGACTTTTACAGAACGCAGCTTGTTTTCCCCATGATTGGGACCCGTCAGGCTGTGGCACAACAGTCCTTGCGTGGCTGCTGAGTGAAAGGTATAAAGAGGGGATGGCTAGGCTTTGTGGAGGGCACAGTGTTTAGTCCACATGGGCCACTGAGGCTCAGTTGGCATCTTCCCTTTAGCTTGGCCAGCTAGAAGGGACAAGACAGAAGGCAATTAATCTACCCATTTTGCTTCCTGGCTGATGCTTTTGTGCTTAGTCTTTGGAATCCACAACATTTATGAGAGTCATGAAGATAGTCTGTTCCCTTAGATCAAAACACCTGCAATGTGTCCTGTTACTTGTACACATAACTACTGAAGATGCGTTATCCGTGTCTTTAGGCAAACTATTGGCTTATCTGGCAGCAATCTTTTTCTGCCCAAATTAAATGCTGTTGAGACTTATGGCTGAGAGTAACTATATTGTGCTTGGTTAGTAATGGGAGCAAAAATAACTGCAATGTGAGTCTTAGGATAAAGTTTTATTTAATTTCAGGTTGGGGGTTTAGATGAGCAATTTTATTCTTGCCTCATGAGCGCTTAATCTAGTGTTACATAATCAGCAGTATTGGCTTCCTGAGCCACTCTTAAAAAAATCCAGTGCTAATGTATTGCCGCAATGCAATGGCAGTTCGGAAAGGTCACCACACTTAACACACACAGGCTGGCTCAGTTTTTGTCCTCTGTACTGTCAGTTTTGTAGGCAGGCTTGCAAGTCAACAAACAGCCCAATATCTGTGCCATGCACTTGTAAGTAAATTAAAGGCAATGATTCTTCCTTACCATAACTTGTTCAAATAGCAAATTTCCTTTAATGAAAAGACTGGAGTAATTACTTAGGTGAGGACTTTTTTTTACTCCCTCTATATAAAGTGATGACTTAGTCCTGCATCAGCTCTTTCACATTAAAATATGGTGTTATAACTTATTTTCACCAGTAGTGAAGTTTAATTGTGTATACGTGGCAGGGGCATTATTACTCACTGTCCTCCTTTCCCACAGGAAATATATTTTGTTTGGATGGTATATTCCCCTAATGGTGAGATATTAATATACAGTTGGTCCTGCCACATTTATTTCCTGACTTGCCTTTGCTGCTGGAGCACAGAGCATTTCCAAAAGATGAGCTAGGCAAGCTCTTTTTTGTTTAAATGCCATACCTTTTCCCCTAATAACTTCTTTTAGCTCTGATGCAGTCAGAGCTGAAATTTTCCATTAGAGTTTGAAATGACTGCCAATATAAACAGCCACCGCTTCTTTTGGTTTCAGCTCTCCTCGTCGCTTGCTAGTGCTTCCATCCTATGGATATTACAGTAGGGAGGGTTTTATTCTTGTTAAAACACAGAGTAGGCTTCAGTCTATTAAATCTGATGGCCTAACACTTTTCTTTTTTCTTTTTTTTTTTCTGCAGTCATAGCAGATCTCCAACTGGGCTTTAGTCCAGTTTGAACAACAGGCTGCGGGAAGGGTTAGTTGATTTTCCTGCGTAAGGGAAACGGTTGATTCGTTTGCATAACAAACAAACAAACAAACAAAGTTCAGTAGGAAACATGTTGGCTTGTATGTGGGGTTTTTTTCCTCTCCCCTCCCCTCCCCGCTCCCCCCAAACAGAGTGACTAGCTTGGCGGGTTAATGGATCTCAGTATATTAGTATCTCATGTCCTCAAGGTATTCCTATGCGTGTCAGCCAATCACGCAGTGGTTGACTTTGCGCTAGGATCATTTTTATGAAATGCTCAACTTGTAGAAGCCAAGCTCAAATGGAGATTACAGTAGACTTAAGTGGTATTGAGCTAAGAGCTGTTTACAGAGACCAGGTATTTATCTATCGACGGTGTTCAATAATGTGTATTCGCTGTGATTTGGCTCGACTTTACATGGGCAGACATTTATGATGGTTAAACGTAATGCAGACTCCGCCATTTTATTGGCTAGTAAAACAAATGGAAGGTTTGAAACGGTCTTAAAAAAGACTTATAATTTTTGATTACCCGCAGTGTATACAAGGTGTTTATCTCCTCTGAACCTGATTTCACATCTTGGAACAGAGCTGAGTAGAAATGCTGGTTTTAAACCTGGGCTATAGGCAGGACAGGAGCTTGGTTTTGGCCACAGTTCTTATTTCATGGTTTATGTCCCATACGTCCTCTTTTTTCTCTTTACGAGCTGGAAAGTATCTTTTTTTTTTTTCTGTTGTGACATAACGTATCCTGAAGGCATTTATCACTTCTTGTTTTAAGTCCTTTTTCTGAGCACTGCCTTTTTATATTAGATGGTTCTCGAAGCTCAGTTTCATGGCCCAGTGCCACCAGTATATGCTCACTTGTTTGAGGACAGTCACAGCTTTTCATAGGGCCAAAGCCTTTCCTTGCAGGTGGATGCATCACTCCCCTTGGGTTCAGTGGATGCATGTAGATTAAAGGCAGAATTTGGCTTTTATGCCTTGATGTATTTTTTAAGTCCATCTCATGCTTTTACTCACTCCTCCCTGCACTTTCCATCATATTAATGCTTTAACGGTATTTTGAAACTTTGACAGCTCAGGGTCAGGGCAGTTTCTTTGAGTTGCTTGCTGAAGAAACCTTCCTAGGTGAAGTGCCCAGAGACCATAAAAATAGAAACTGGGTTCGCTGTGCCAGTTGGACTCTGCAGTTTTGTTTAGCATAGACAATAAATCAGCTTGATTACTTGCACACTGATTCTGTTTCCTAGTTTACTTATGAGATTGAAAACCATTGTTTATTTTTCTCTGCAGGTTTAGAGGTAGTTAAAAGTAAAATATTGTTGCAACAAAAAGAGAACCATTAGCCAATTGCATTTTACTCTGTCACAGAGCCAATGAGCACAATTTTTGCTTTGTTGGAGAAAATACATATTGGGAGATCTAAGCCAAGAATATTTGGGAAATTGATGCAATATTGTCTGAATCTTTCTCAACAATTTAGAGAGAGTGGTGCGTGTGCGATTCCTGCTAATTCTATTACACACACTGTATTTTCCTTACCTCCTGGTTGTAATTCACCATCCTACAACGTTTTATTGCTAGGGTAGTTTAATTTCTTTTTGAATCTTGAGCTCTTGTTCTCTACCTGTGCTATAGGAACAGGCTGCTCTTTGAGCGAAATGTTTTCCTTCCTCAACAGCGTTTTTGATTCAGTATCTTCCTTCTTGGATGAAAAAAGGTGTTAGCTTTTCTTTTTTTGTAGCAGCTGTCAGACTGTGCCATGTCCTCCAGTGTCAGCTGGAGGGTCCTGTGAATCTCAGGTTCATAAAGTAGGTCTCTCCTTGGGTATCTACACAACTTCTTCCTCTTTCCCTGTTGAGTGTCATGGAACCTGACAAGAGCCTTTTCCAGGGTGGGTGGGAGTGACAAGCCCTTCATTTTGGTTTGCTTTTCCCCCTGTACTTCAGGAACAAAGGTTGCTTGAGACCTTGGAGGTTGTTTTCAAAAGAGGGGGGGAAGCCTCATGAAGGAGCTGGTCCACGTGATCCATCCCATCCCAGAAGCCTTGACTCAGTTTTAAACTTTGGATGGCAGGGCAGGGATGTAGACTTTGAATAGCTAAGTGGTGCTTGGAGACACCCCTCCTTTTAGGGCTCTGTGGTAGTTTGTATTTTAGAAAATTATCTTGGTGGCTTGTTAAAGGGAAATACAGATGCTGTCTGCCAAACCTCCCGGGTTCAGTTCAAGTGACAATAGGAATGAAACCACTATGCTAATACTATAAAATGCATCTTAACTGAGCACCTTGCAGTTCTTGTATTCACGCTTCATGTACGCTGTCCTAGTGAGGAGGGAAGTGTCCTTAGCCCCATTTAACAGAAGGAGGAATGAGGCATGGAAAGGCTAAGTGCATCTCGGAGTTCACAAAAACTGTCTCTGGCAGAGGAGGAAAAATCCCTAAGCACTTTACCCACTAGAACAGGGCTATGCAACTTTGAAGTGGCTGGGAGCCACTTAATCCATAGGTCTCACCAGTTGGTGCTGCGTGCTTTGGGCATCAGCTGGGACAGCAGCCCCCCAGGCTATACGTCATGTGTTTCCCCTCTGCTGCGCCACGCTTCTGACCTTCAGGTGTCTGGCTACAGGTTTCTTCACTGCACTACGCTACATGGGTGGTGTGGGCTGCTGGCTGCCCTGTCACCCTGCCTTGGGGCAGAGCCATGCAGTGGGAAGCCAAGGAGAGAAGGGGAGCCCCAAGATCCCAGCTGCTGTTGCAGTGGGAACAATAGGGGCAGAAGTGATTGGATAGGAGTCTCTGAGGTCCTCATATTTAACCCCTCTTGGGCCATGTGCAGCCCACAGGTTGCCAGTTGGACAGCCTTGCACTAGAGTATTCTTCCCTTATACCAGTCCATGTTCCTAGCCTATGCTCCCATGCTACACATTTGGTTTTACCCATTCAAGTCAGAGGGCCTGGCTGTATGCAAAATAGTCGTCTTCTTTTAGGCATTGAATTTATCTTTTAGACTGAAGCAGACCCTTGGAAGAATAAATTGAAGATATCAAGAAGATTCCTGACTTACAGGAAGAACATGTCATAAGCTGAGCAGGTCTGCCTCAACTTGCATACAGCCATTAAAAGCGAGCACTGAGGGTTGTTGTCATCTAAGACTTCTTATTCTTATTTGTCCTCCTGCATAGCTAGTGGGAATAACAGCAGTTTGGGTTGGTATGTGGACTGGACCAGGGGAAGAAAATTCAGGGCTTGACCTAAGTTCATGAGTGTAGAGGCCATCGATGCACTTGCTTGGTGTATTCAAAACATCGGATTCAGGTTCATGCAACTCATCCCGCTCTCGGGTTACTGATAAAATGCACACAATTATTTCAGCATAATGACAACTGGTTCAGCATTATTGCTGTTTTGAAACTGTTTGCTCAAGTAGCAGCTGCCTTAGCTATAACTGTTTTAGTTTTGGCTTTGTGTTTGGAGCAAGTTTCACCCTAGTTTATATACCGGGAATTTAATGAACCAGTGACAGGGTGGAGTTTTTGCTAGGCCTGGCTGCTGCTATATGTATGTAGAATGTACTAGCTTCCAAAATTTTCCTGACCGTTATGCCAATCTGAAATAATGAGGTTTAAGTAGCAGTGCTGAATAGCTTACAGAAGAGGCCAAAGGACTGAAGTGTAAATGAAAGGGGAATTTGGCCCAGCTTATTAGAAACGAGCCACCAAACTATTACTCAGATGCAGCATCTCATCTTGCCTGTCTCTGTGCTAGACCGCAGGGTGCTGATCTGTGGAGGAGATTGCCTTCAGCCCTGAAGCTCCAGAAGTGAAAATATATTGTTGTGACTTCTGACCAGTCTGGGATCCTGCGATGACAAGAGCCTTGGAGTAGTTAGGAGCTCTTAGCAGCTGAAGGCAGCCGGCAGTTCCCTTTCACAGACATGCCTCACTCAAGTTTTCAAAACGTGTGGTTCGATGAAGTGCGCGCATTTGGGGGCAAGTGATCCTATGCCAGAAACGGATTATCAGATTTTGGCAGCAAGTAAACCACCTTTTCATGTTTCTTGCCCACCACACCGGGCATGAAATTAACTTTCTTCTTCTACAACAGATCATTGGCCTTAATCATTGCTTCCTAGCCCAGATGCTCCATAAGAACCATATCCGCAGTGTTTTCTTGGCATAGAATCAGCCCCCCAAATACATTATTCAGTCCTAAATATTCCTGTAATATGCTGCTATAACTGTGCTGTGAGAGCGAGACAATAATAATTTTAGTAGGCAGATGCACTCATTTTGTCCTTTTTGTTTCAAACCAGCTGTAAAAAGCGAAAGCAGAGCTTGATTACTGGCTTTTTTTCCCCTCCCCGCCCCCCAGCCAAGGAAAACTCCCTGGAATTATGTAGCTTTTGGAATAAATTGGGAGTGGAGAGCTGTGGGGCAGTGTTTTTTTGTGCTTGAGGGGGCTGTGGTATGAGGGAAATTGGGGTGGTTGATTGAGTTTCCAGAACACCAAGATGGCATTTAGCCCCAGAGATGTGTTGGTATAATGCAGCCTGCAGAAACCCACCGTTCTCCTCTCTCCAACTTTCCCTCCCAGGAAAGTGCTTGCTTCAGGAGTACGATAGGAGTCAGCTTCTTGTTGCAGTAAGTGGGTTATGATTGATCATGGGAGTGGCGCACTTCATTGCATCGACATCCACCCCTTTCATTGCAGCAGGCTGCTAAGAAGGGTGAAGAGACGAATCCCACAGGATGTTTAGTTCTCGTTTCCACCAAACCCAGTAGGAGATTAGATTGGATTTGCCCCACTGGCATCAGTGGGAGCATGAGCAACACTTTAGCAATGATCACCTTGCCAGATTGGGCCCAGCGTTGCCAGTGAGTTTGTATTTTGTGCTTCCAGTAGCCAGGACTCCCTCTGCTGGCTCTGGTTCTGCATCTGTGGTCACTGTCTCCAGAAGTGCACACATTCCTTCCTGCTGGCAAGATGATGCAGCTGTGTAGCGGAGGGGGAAAAGCAGGATGTCTGCCTGTTGGCCCAGTTAAAAAATAAAAGGACTGAATTATTGCTAACCCCAAATATTCAATAATCACAAGTCAGGTTTCCAAGAAAGTTATGACCTTGGCTTGGACATCCTGCATTTTTAAACATGTGAATTTTTATGTGCATCAGTCTTTTGAGCCCCTAGGATTCACATTTGCAACCTCTTTGTTCTCTCCTGCGATCAAGAGGGCTCTTATTATTAATTTATAATAGAACTTGAGGTTCTCGTCAGAGGTTGGGGCCACCGGAGATGGTGAGACTCTCAGAAAGAACCTGTGAGACCTGGTGATGCTGAAGGTGGGGAATCTTTATTTCTTTCTACCATCTGGTGAAGGCAAGGATTGGCAGGGAACCTTCCTTTCCCTGCTGCCTTCCCCCTCTGCAACTTCTGAGAGGTTGCGGCAGAGAATAAAACATAAACTCTCACCCCAAAGTAGGTGACAAATGCCTTCTTGCCACAGCAAGATCCATCACTCTCTTTGTCTGGACACAATGTTTTCATTTGATTTTTGCTTCCATTTTCTGTGCTCCTGCCCCCCTCCAGCTCCTATGACAGGACCTGAATTATTACTTGCCGTGCATCTCAAACCTTACCCTTTAAAGAAAAGGAGAGTACATTCCAGGTAATAAAACAAGTCTCTCTCTTTTTTGAGCTCTTGCATCTTGAGAAGTCCTCCCTGTTGTTTAATTCTGAACCTGCTTTGTGCCTAAAGCCGGTTCTGAGTAAGCGCTAGCGCATCCCACAGGAACTCTTGATTTATTTTGCTAACTCTGCCGTTCTCTCTCAGTGGTTCAGAAACCTTTAATGATCTGTGAAGCTCCAAGACTTCAGAGCAGAACAGTAGTAGTTTTAAGAACCTCCTCTACTACATAAAAGTCCTAACACTTTCCACATGCTGGGTTTTTGACCTCATGAAAGGATGACCTCCCACAAATTTGGTTTGTATAGCAAGGCATCCTGGGCAGGGGCTTGCTAATGCTATTGTGAATTTTTTTGGAGGGTGGGGTGGGATATGGTTGTAATGAAAACTCTGGGCTCCTGGCCAAGGAGTGTAGGATGTGATACAGTGAACATGTTTCTCTTGCCCTTTGTTACTGTTCAAGCTTTGATTAGCTTTGTTTCCAGTAAGCTTAATTATGTTCTCTTTTATTTTTTTATGGCTAAGGAGGCAAGTCTTGCCAAAGTTGAGTCTCTTTTCATTACCTGAATTGCAGCAGTTGGAGGGAATTGGAGAAATAAATCCTGCCAACCAAAGAACCCCACCAAAGACTGAAAACAAACCTGTGCTCCCTCGACACTTCTGCTTTCCCCAGAACAGTGGAGAGTGACAAACCCCACCAGGCTTTTGTTTTCTACCCCGTGCATCTTCCCCACCTTTGGTGTTAGAACAGACGGCCTGAAAGTCAACTCTGAATCTGGATCAGAAGGGGAAAAAGTCACTACCAGCCAGTTGACTACTTGGCTGCACTCCTCTTTCCTTCCATCGGGTACTTGAAGATGCTGACCTGACGCAACATGCTCTTTTCATGCCGTGAAGTCAGGTTTTCCCACGTCCCTTACAGAGTCTTGTATTGTCATGCGTGGCTCTGTTTTCGTACTCCCAGATGGGCAGCACAGATGAGCAGCATTGTACAGGCTAGAGAATAATAGGGCATCCTGAATTGTGGGGCACTGGAGAAGAAAATGTACTAGGAATATTTGCAGAGAGTACTCATCCCAGGGACAGCGTTGTCGAAACAGTAGCACAAATGGAACAGCTACAACTTATTTTTTTTTTAATGGTCAATTCATCTGTCTGACAGGTGAATGCTGTCACCTCAGCATCTCAACCTTTGACTGTTTGAGCACAGGTTTTTCCCTGCTTTTGTTGTCTGTGATAAATGCTGTGTCCTCCCTGTTCCTCAGCCCTAGGTGAAGGAGTAAAGAAAGTTGGTATCAAGTTTTTAAGAGCCTAGAAATGTGCTAAATTCATCTGTTGCAGGGGGAGGAGGAGTGAGGCAGGGGTAGCATTGGAGTCTTATTCAATTATTATGACTTTTATCGTCATTTGTGTACCAAATGGGCTGTGCTGCAGTGTTTCTTTCTGTTAGCGTGCCTTGCTCTTTGGCTTTGATAGCTGAACTTGCCTGATTTCCTTGTGATTCATATGACATGAAGGCCACGCTTCCTGCTCAAAGTTTCCTTTGATTATGTTAAACTAATAGAGCTGTGGTGCTTAATGGTTTATGGTTCTGGAAGACCAGAACTTACTGAAACGCACATTCTTTCTGCGTTGGGACCCTGGGTCTGACCTGCAGTTTCATCGTGTGTCTTATCTGTGATTAAATAAATGTGTGCAGTGCACCTTACCCAACTTAGCTGGGGAAGAGGCCTCTTTTATACTTTCCACTGATCAGTCAGATCCAACACACAGAATAACTCTGTGGGTTGCATTTCTGGACTTTCACCTTGGTGCGATGAAGTGATATGGACAAAGGGCCTTCCACCTTCAGTGTTGTGTTAAAGTTTTATTGATTTAACAATTCCAGCATATGTTGTTATTCTGTGGCATTTGATGCGATAGGGTTTTTTTTGCTGCCCAGTTTTAGAAGTGCATTCCTTTGTTGCAAAGATAAGAGCATTTTGCTGCTCTGCATGGGTACAAAGGATTGGGTTGCTCTGTTTGCATGGTTTTTAAAGTGAAGATTTCTATTTTAGTTTATAGAAAAATCTGTGCTTCTCCTATATGTAAACTTTTCCTCTAAGAAAAACCCATGCAAAACTTCTGCCACTTGAATGCCATGAATTTCTGTGGTGTTCCACCATCAGAGAAATTAACTCTTCATACGGTATGCGATGTAGCTTAGAAAAAGAAAAGATCTGATTCTTAGAGAGAGTTGTATGTGGCAGCTCTGTGCCAGTTGTAATTGTGGGTTGTGAGCTGGCACTTACTGTAGTTAAGGCAGCGAGAAGGCTTTGATATCTCAGGCCTCAATTGTGCAGGGATGCTTAGGAATGCATTTAAGTGTGTTAATTGTTCCACTGAAGACTGTGAAGTCCATGACACTGCTTGCTTGCATCAAACTGGTGTAATGGCAAGGCTTTACTGAAAACTGCCGTGAAACCTTCCCCTTGACCCATCCCTCTTTTATAATAGAAAGAGTGCTATAAGCTTTTGCTTTGGATGCCAGCTCATGAGTCATGCCCATCTAAATAACTATGCTGGCATGTAGGAATTGCGCATCTGAAGGCCCTGACTGCTTTACTAATTGGTTAAACTTAGCATCTGTCTGAATAAATTTAAGCTAGATTTCATTGCATGCCTAAGTTTCTAGATCTTTCCCTTTTCTAAACCAGTGTTTGGATTTTATTTATTTGTTTTGAGGAACTGAAGCTGTAGTTTTGACTTTTTTGAGTAAACTTGCACAGAAAAGCAATAAGATTTAAAGTTAGGTTTCATTATGCTGCTTATTTTGTGAGTTGTCCCCTTTTTCAACCATAGGATGACAGTCTGTACAGTGGAGATAAGCAGGCTTTCCTGGAGTACTGTTTAGTGTTAGTTTGCTGTTTCTATAAAAGGCAGATTGAAATGGATGAATGAATACCTGGAATCACTTTCTCCACAAAGTAGAAACTCTGTTGGTTCCAGACGTTTGCCTACGCTCATGCCCATTACTATCTGGGAATCCATCTTGTGTCCTTTGCTGCCAGGAAGACATGCTTGTGTGGCTTATTGAGAAGTTGCTCCCTACTCATCAACCTCTGACTATTGCAGCTTTAAGAACGTGGGGGGAAAGCTTACCAGATTCAACACCTGTTGATCGCTGCGGTTTGGCCTGACCCTGAAGTCATGCATATCCTTGTATGCGTGGACCTCGTCTGTCTAAAAGGGTCAAAAAAGCCAGGTTTGGTTTGGCAAATGAAGCCTAGTTCTGTAAAATAATCCTACCCCCGGCTCCTTTTCACATGAGAAGTCACCTTCCTTGCAGTTCACAGTGAGGATTTCCATTCTGTTTCATTACAGAGGTGTCCTTGAAAGACAGCGGGGAAATAAGTGTTATGTGCTGGCAAAGCTTTGTTTCCTCCGTGTTGTTTTGCGTCTTCTCGTTAATTATTAATGTGAACAACACTGGCTTGAAGGCTTGCTAGGTACCTTGGCAGCTCTTTTTTCCCCCTGACCCTGCACAGGATCTCTTCTTAGGCCTGGGATAGTTGCCTTCTGAGAAGCAGACACTCAAGTAGTAGGTTGCAGCTACCTGCATCTTATTTGAGGAGAAACATTGAATACCTGTTAATTAAATCCTTTAATTGGGTAATGGGGCTGCGAGAGGTTTGTGCTTTCTCCTTTTGCTTTGAAGCCCTTTCCTCAGGACTTCGATAAGACAGCACCTTCTAAATAATTTGCTGTGGACCAGGCAAACTCCTGGCGTCAGATGAGAAAAAGGGTTAATCACCTGTGCTAGGTCCTTGCTGGTGACGGCGAATACACGTCGCAAATTTTGGTCAATGTGAATAATCGGACCAACCACAAAAAGGCCAGTGAAACTCTAGGAACAGCTTTGTTCACCTGCTCGACATCTGCAACAGTTTTAATCATGGAATTACTTTACCTTGGACGGTTAAGTGCTCGCTAGTATGTTTGGTAAGATAAGCAAGTGTTAGTAATACAAGGTCTTGAGTACAGGATAATCCCTTCTGTGAAATTCTGGCTGAGACGTGGGGGGGCAAGAAACTGCCACTTTAGGTGTGCAGCCAGGTTCTTTTGAATAGGGAAAAGCGAAGCAGGTTGATTTTAATTAGTTTTAAATTTGATGGTTCTGGGAATTGTAAGTATTAAGTGGCATATTCCCAGAAGCCATCTTGGATCGGGTACAGGTCAATATCTTCACTAATGGCTCAGAGGATGGACTCTAGCGTATGCTTTGGGGACAACACCAAAGTAGGGTGCGTAGCAAGACACCATGGAGCGTTGGATTGGGTCAGAAGGGCCAAAAATGTGAAAAGAGGTTGGTGATCAGTTGTCTTTTGTTCAGGGAGGACAGACCAGCAAGTATTAGGCATAAATTGCAACAAAGGAGATTTTGGGGGAGTGCAGGGAGAGAAGGGCGTGTGGTCAGCACTGGCAAAATCTCCATCACTAGGCATTTTTAAATTCAGGTTAGACAACATTTGTCCAGGATAGTTTAGATGGAGATAATCCTACCTTGACTAAGTGGATTGAGTTTAGATGACTTTCTGAGGTCCCTTCTGGGCATGATTTTCTGTGATTCAGTGAACTTAAAAGAACGGTTGAGCATGTTCTCTCTGTTGCTCCAGCTACAACAGCAGCCCGAGTCTCCCTCCTGCCCTCCATCCTCTGGTGTCTGCGTTCTGCCCCCACCCCAGGGCTTGGTGCAGTATGCGTGGTGCACCGTGGGGTGCTCCAGGTGAGGCCAGGGCTGCACAGCTGTTGGTGGAAGGGCATGTCCATGTGGCTCCATTTATGCTGCTGGGCATCCATGCAGCATGTAGCCTGTAGTCCTCACTGGTGCAGGCTGAAGCACATGCAGCCCTCGGTTGCTCGGTAGGACAGTCCCAGAGTATGTTAACATCGCATATTATTTGGGTCACTTTTCAGAGTGCTACTGTGGTAGGATCCTTCGTAAACAGGTTACTGTACAGGCAGTCCTCTGACTTACGACACAATTGGTTTCCTGAAAAGCACGGCTTAAGTCGAAACATTGTAACTCGGAACCAATTTTTCTCCCAAGAAACAATGTTATAAATGGGGTATTGGTTCCTGAACCAAGGCCCAATACACTATTTTCACCAAAAATACCTCAGTATTTCATACTCGATCAATTATGGATGAGTAATGTAGCTACATTAATGTATTTATATTGTAAATAGCAATCACATTGATTCGGAAGGACTTCTTTGAGGTGACTTTGCTGGACTTTTGGAAAGGCTCTTGGTTGGACTTTTTGAAGGGCTCTTGGCTGGAGTCTTCCCAGGAGTCTCGGCTGCAGGTTTTTCTGGAGTCTTGTCTGCTTTCTCAAAGGAAGTGTCCAAGGAAGTTTGGACAGATGTTCTCCAGGGAGATGAGCGCCGCAGCGAACCATAGCCTGGCATTGGATCAAGCGTTGTAAAGTCGAAACTAACGTCGTAAAGTTGAACCAGGGTGTCAATTTAGAAACGTTGTAACTCGGGACGTTGTAAGTCGAGGACTGCCTGTATTAAAAATCTGCTAAGGTTCAAGTTTCAAGTGAGCTCTTGAGGCTCATCCCTTGGCACATGGAGACACAAGAGGCTGGACATTGAGAAGGGGACCCTGAGATTTGTATTAGAAGATGCTTTCTTAAATTTTTGCTATGGATGTAGTCTGGGTATTTATAAATAGAAGTCAGGAGCGATTTGGAAGAAACTGTGCATATACCTTTTGTTTTAAGGGTGCACAGATTGTGGGGTAGTTGCTGTTTTATAACTACTAGTACAACAAAGTGGAATAAATCCATGGCTGCATCTCGCAATACATGTTCCTTGTCCTATCTGCATTATCTACTAAATGCTTAAAATGCCTGTAGAAATGTATACGTCTGTACAGGAAATAAGGCTATTCTCTCTCCAAAGCCAAGTTCCCTTAGTCAAAGGCTAAGGAGGAAATCACCCATTCTTTCGGATCATTAGATTTAATTTTTTAGCATGTGAAACAACAGTAGGTTTCCTATGCCATCAACAGCCCTCCCCCCCAACCAAACCAAACCAACATGGGACCAGTGAAATAAAATAATACTTTGAGAGCATCACATTTCAGGAAGGAATCTCATCTGCTATTGCTTCCAAAGTTCAAGGCTTGGTAGTCAGATCGCCCTCCTCCTTCATGCAAATACCGTAAGACGCTTCTGTAGGGAAGTCAGGTTTGATGTAGCTCTTGTTCATCACACACAGGTGCCGGATGGTAGCTGTGCTCTCTGCTCCTGTTCTGCTAAGCTCCCTTCCTTATTGCAATACACAATTAATTTTTTTTCCAGTTCACTGTGTCTTCTCATCTCTGTCCTATTATGGAGAATTGTTATAGGATTAGGATGAGTGTGGCCTCCCGACTTCAACCAGGCACTCAAATATGGCTTTCTTCTGAGGAGGCTGCACACCTAGTAGGCAGAATATCTGCACCACAAGTCAGCTGCTGATAGCAAAATAAAATAATTCAGAATGGCTTTAATCTGCAGAAGATGACAAACTAATGCTGTTGAACTGAAAGCCCCTCCACTCCTCTTGTTGTTGCTAGTATGTCCCATAGGGATGATGGAAACAATGATGGGGAGTCATTGTTCATTTAATGCAGGAGTGGCCAACCTGCAGCACTAACGTCACAAGTGGTACAGGCAGCCTCTGTGTGTGGCACATAGCAGATCAGGGAGGGGACAGGCAGCACAGCAAGTAATAGGGCAGGGAGCAGAAGGCAGAGCAGGAGACTGGGTAGGGAGCACAGAGTAGGGAGCAGGCAGGGTATAGCAAAGCAGCAAACTGGGCAGAGGAAGGGGATGCTGCGGGGTTAAGCTGTGGCATGCCAGTCTACAGATTGGTCTCCGCTGATTTAGTGATCGATATAAAGCAGTGCATGTTTCATGGCACCATGATGCTTTTGCCTGGTTCGACAATGGCGTTTTTATCACTAGCCCCATTAACCAGTGATCTTGTCCACGTGGGCAGATTGACTGACTGGCACACAACTACAGGGGAGCAGAGTTATTATACTGTAATAAAGTCATTTTTATTCCAGAAGGGTGCGTCTATATAGGCATAAGAGTTGCGATATAATTACACCGTTATGGTCCTGTTGGTCACTTCGTGGGTAGATAAGCTGGTACAGAGGTAGAGGAGCAGACAAGGCTTGAGATGACTCAAGACTGAATATCAGTTTCCGTCAACTTGCCCTGAAAATTGGCTAATAAAACTACATACTTGCGTTCAGGGAGGGGCTGATGTCAGACTCAAGGAGCCTAATAACGTGTGACAGTATTACGGTCTCTGAAGAGGAAGTTACAACGTTTTCAAATGTACAGTTAATGTTAGGCTTCCAGAGATCCTTCATTAATACACCATGAGCCACCCAGTCCCTTTTATCTTTAGATGGAGCTTCTTTTAATGTTAAAAATGTGGAACTAATTACCTTGTGAATGCTTGGTAATCTTCTTTTCTAACGTGTGCCAGTGAGGTCATGTGCAGTGTTCCTCACATCCTGGCGATGCAGTCGTACCCCTTGGAGGTCATTTGTTCTGCTTCCTATCCTTGCTCTTGAAAGTAAAAGTGTCCTTGAAGGAAAAACTTAACTGGGCCCTTCTTCGGCAAGTAAAATATGTTCACATCTAAAATCTGTAGATAAGAAACCTTTGGCCAGGTTATGGTAAGAGATTAGTAGCAGGTGTCCACGTCTGAGTTTCTCTTGATGTTGTAATTTAGCAAGGAGAATTTTTTTTTTACTACGTTTGCATCTCGGTGTTGGAGCTGTCATCCAGTGTTTGGCTCATTAATTAGACTCCAGTGTTAGACAAACTTCTCCTACCCTCTCTTCCACTATCCACCAGCCGCTTCCCTGTTTCCTGGGAAGGTAGTAAAGAACTGGGACAGGTGACCCAGAGAGGCGGTGGAAGCTCCATCTGTGGAGGTTTTTAAGACCCAGCTAGACAAAGCCTTGGCTGGGATGATCTAGTTGGGGCAGGGTTTGGACTAGATGACCTCCGGAGGTCCCTTCCAACCCTAATTTTCTATGATTCTGTGATTAACAGGAATACTGGGGGAGAGCATAAGTAGCAGTGCTGTCAGCAATCCTCTCTCTTTTTTTTGTATGACTTGACTGAGAGCTGGACTTGCAGGATGTTCAGCCCAGAAAAGACTTGGGTGATGCTGATGTAGTGGATGAGGCAACAGAGCAAGTTGCATGAAGACTCACTGAGTGAATATGATGTTCAAGCAGGATTTGCAGTCTGGGAGTCTTGGTACACACACATCTGTTCCTGGTTGCTCCTTTTCAAATCGGTGCTTGGTGAAGCTTGTGGCCATTTCTTTTGGATGCAGGTCTTCCTGCAGCCCTCTGCTTTTGTAACCTCCGGACTGGAGTAGTGTATTGTGTTATAGGGCTGGGCCTCACAACCGTGCAGTACTCTGCCAAAAGATTCACGGAGCTGCTGCTCTCATAACCAACAGTGTGGCACTCTGGTTAGGGCAGGACATGGATGCGAGTAGTTTCTGAGCTAAATGCATTGCAAAAGAGGTGAGCTGTGCAAGGAACATCCTTTTTTTATTCAGTGATGTGTGTGGGGCTGGAGAGGGAAAAGCTGCAAAAACGTTCAGAACGCAACCTCTAAAAGTGAGCAGCCTGTTAACATATTGAGCAGATAGCACTCACCACAAGAAAAATGCCTGGTGGCAGGGGAGGGGAAAGATGCTTTCCTCAGCTGTTCGTCCATGGTTAAGGGGTAGGCGTGATTATCCAGACCCCTACCACCCAGTATGAAGAAATCCCTAGGCACGTACTTTCCAGGGCAGCCACTTTGCCTCGATCGTTGTCGCCTGCACATCTAAATTGTGTATATATCAGACGGTACACATTCCTCGTACCGTGCCAGTTGGATGTCATTGCATAGATCCACACGGAATAGAAATCCTTGGGAAAGGGCTGTTGAAATGTTACATTCATCGCAGCAGTGCTAGTCTGTGTGTCGTGCAGCCCTCGGAAAGCTGCTCTGCGAGTGGCTGAAACTTTAATAGCAAACATCCCTCCAGGGTTTGTAATTTTCCAGACAAGATGGCCGAGTTGATAGAAATGTTTTCACCACAACCTTGCAGCAGATGTTTGCCCTGGTGCCGGCTTAACAAATGTTGAAGATAATTCATTACTGCCTCCTCATCCCTATTCAGTGGACTCCTTAGCTGATGCATTTTATAAATATTTTGTTTCAGGCTGTAATTAAAGCTACTAAAACGAAGGAGGGCTGGCGGGGGGGAGGAGCAGCGGTCTGGACCGGGTGGACCATGGGTACGGTTGCAGCAGCTGGCTGGTGTTGACAGCAGAGATCAATTGTTTCAGCGTTGCAGTTTTTTCCAAAGGAGGCATGGTGAGGGGAAGGGACAGTGAAGGCGCTATTGCCTACTTTTGCATTTTGGTGTATAGGATGTTAAAAAGGAGCTTTGGATGCAGAATTAACAGAGCTGGGTGAATTTGTTTAGTTGCTTACTGGTGTATGTAAAGCCAAGTTTGCAAATAGCCTGGAATTGGTAGAAAGAAGCTTCTTTGTTGGCTGTGAATCTTTTTTTTAAAGCATCAAGTCATTTTCCATCATCAATTTGAGATCCAAATGTGTGTCGGTTCAGCACAGTTGCTGTGCCTTTTTTTGTAGCTCCATGATTGCAGGGAGGCTGAATCATGAAACGAAGGCTGTACAAAACCTGGTTCACTTCAGAAATTAACTCCTTCGCTCAAATCTCAGCCCTGCTGCTTTTCACTTTCTTTTATTTTAAAGGGTAAGATTTAGTATTTGTATTATCCAGAGGTTGAAAGCTGTCTGTCTATCTGCCCTGGTGCTTTAATGTCGATCAAGTGCGGGATAAACTGGATTCCACGCTCTGTTACTAAAAGGAGCAGAGACCCTCAGCTTTCATGAACACGATTGTGAATGCTCACACTTTCAGGACAGTAGTGCCCTGTACTGAATTTCATCCAGTTTTGCAGAAGTGAAGAGCTGCATGCATGCCCCATTACCTTTCCACCACCATTTCCCTTTCTTGATTTGCAGATATGAGGATATATTTTGTTGGCTTGGTTCTTTCATTCCAGGATAACTTGGATATTGCTATTACTCGTGTCATTGCATGGCATACCATATATTAATTAGGCATCCTCAGCTTCCCATATTAAATGTTGGATGTTGTTCAGTGCGCTGCGTGTGTGTGTAAACATATGCATATTCATAGACATATATCTATTCATATGCATATATGAAATATAATAAAGGCCCCTTAATACTTCATGCAAAATGTTTAAAGGAGCAATTCCACCAAATGATATATCAGTTTCTGTGGTCTGTCCTGCCTCTTGTATTTCCCCTCCTTTGTTTTTACTATTAGTAATGTTTGCATGAAAATAACATCTGTGTTTTCCTTAATTTGCTGCTCCTGTTTGCTCCTACCTGAAGACACCAGTCTGTTTGTTCCCTTGTTATTAACTCTGCAACAGCTAATTGTGGTGGCTTAAGCACAGCAACTCCCAATCATGTTCTCATTGCCTTTACTAGGAGCAGGACTGAGCTCCGGTTAGTCCCTTATGTGAGATATAAAGATGGAGGACCAGCCAAATGGTTGAGAAACAGAGATCCGGCATGGTTTTTAAGCAATCACTAGCTATAAAAGATGGGAAGGGAAAAATAGACAGGGCCCTTAGGTATTTCAGTGATGGTTGCATTAAAAATGCCCATGTAACTAGAAAGATATGCAATACGAGATACAGTGTGGAATTATTTCTAATCGGTGTGTGCATATAAGATATAATCATAATTTACTTTACAGACCAGTGGTATATTATCAGATCAGAAGAAGTCCATAATTTTTTCTAAGTGAGCAGTGTTTGGGGCCCAGGTTTTGTTTTGTTTTGTTTTAAATCTGCTTGAAGGGATGTTTCCACCAGAGGCACAAAATGTCCGAGCTGCCTGTGATTGCAAGATGGCTGCTTGGTACAGATGCATCAGCTTGTTGGGCAAACCAGTATAATTGTATCCAGAAAGTAGCATGCAGTCTTAGTCCATGGTGCTTTTTTTACAGCCTGGCAAGGGCTGGGACTTGCTGTTGGCAGAACAGGATGCTGCCAGCTCTGAAACTGGGCAGTCACAGACAGGGAAGAGTGAAGCAGAAGGGGGAGGTAGTTGGAAGGCAAAATATGGCTGTTAAATAACTTGAAGTGACGAATTGTTTGAAGTAGCAGGTGCCTTTAAGAGCGGAGGTGGCTGTCACTGCCATGATTTGCTCCTAATTAATGGAGAACTGCACACAAGGCTGAGAGCATACTTAGCTTATTGAATATTTCATATGGAAATCGCAAGGAGTCTGTGTTCAGAGAGGCTGCAAAACGTCAACCAGAGAAGCCCTTTCTAACATGCGGCTTTGAAAACATGCTTCTCTTGGATGCATGGTGAGCTTAGCTCAGCTCTCAGTGTGTAATGCCTTTGCTATTTCTTAGCGTGTAGATCCTCACTTAAAAGATTTGTCTTTCCTTCCTAACCCTTCCTTGAATTCCTCTTTATCAGAAGCAGGTGGCAAACAGGTATAATCAATACTGTTCCCCCTCTTCAAAAAAAAAAAAAAAGGTAATGAAACATTTTATAGGTCTCCAGCTATTATGCTTTACTACTGGATGCTTTGAAATGTCCTCTGCTGTGATGTATAGGCAGGGGCTTTGTTTCTTGCCTGTTTCACAGACCTCCTCTCCTATCTTCTTCAGAACAGCTTTCTTGGCTGGAAAATTGTTAAGGCCTCTGGACTTCCATGGATGCCCAAGTCGAGTCCTAAAGCATGGATGTATTGTAAGCGATACTTGCAACACCGTGCCGTTTCTGTTTTCCTTTAGATCTAAGCAGGGGGGTAGTGAAGGAACTCCACCCTTTTCAAGAAGGGAAGTCAGATGGCAGCTCTGTAAGCTGTAGAGGACCCGCATTTCCTACTACGTGATTGCTGGAACTTCTGCTTTCTAATGGTGAGGCATAAACTCACTGTGAAGATGTCAGGTGGCATGAAGAATATGCATTCCCTCAATCTCAGCTGCTTCAAGATACTTCCCCTTTGATCTGTAGGCAACTTCGGTGTCATCCTGACAGCAGCCCCACCCCTGACTTCTGGGAGGACCCTTTGGTCTCTGTCCTTTAACTGAGACGTCCAAGTTGGGGTTTCTGACACTTTTGCTGCATTTGCTGTCTCTCTCTCTCTCTTTTTTTTTTTTTAAGCGTTAATGTGTTCTGTGTTCATGTACAACTCGTGGGCCAGTTTTACATGGCCTCCAACTAGATAGGGATGCAAAATGAGCACTGTTTGCATTCCTCCATCTTTAAAGTAATTGCCTCCATCATTGAAAAGATGGTCCTGTTGGATGCTGATCAGTCTGCATTCAGATGTTTAACTAGATGGCTAGAAACAGTCCATTCAACATCTTTGTCTGCATCTACAAATGAGGCTCCTTGATTTTTTTTGTAAATCCATCCTTTCTCTCCTCTGCATTAAATGTCACTTATTAGCAGATCCCAGGCCCTCTGTCACAACATAACGTGCTTGTTCTTCAAAAGAAGATTACATGACAGGAGAGAGGCTGCTGCATTGTCAAAAAAGGTGGGATCCAGTTGCTTAAAATGAAAATACAAACCTGAGAGCAAAAATGCAAAGGCAGAAAGCATCCAGACAGAATACTCAGCTGTCAAAGGCTTGTGCGGAAAAGATAAGAGCAGCAAAACCCCGACATGTGCGAAAGAAAGGGATAAGTAGGAAAGAGAAGGGTTTTTGCAAGATGTACCTGAGTGCTGGGGGTATTTTAATTTGCAGGATGTTATTGATGCTTGTAAAATCACAATTGCTATTACTTGAAAAATCTGTCACCAGAAAAAACAGGGGAAAGCTTATTTGGATGATTAGAAAATCATGAAAAGTGTTTTATAAAAATAACTCTCCTCCCCACCCCCCAAAAAAGGGGGGGGGGGGTCCAGCTTCACCATTGAATATATGCGAATCGACAAATATCAGTGACCTGCATTCCTGAATGTTAAAAGAGGGAGCTAATTTTGATTGTACTCCTACCTAGTAGATAAAGGTCTCAAGCAGATGTGCGTGCAGTTCTCTCCTCTTCATCTCTCTCAACTGAAGTTCAGTTCTGTGCTTTTGCAAACCAGGATTAATGTAAACTCGACCAGTTTTTGTATAAATAAGATCACTTTATTCTCTTGGATGCCTTCACTCATCTTGAACATCAGAGCACTCAGCCCAGGAAGCAGTTATCTGTATCAAGCAGAGGTATATTTCTCTTTCCTTGAGAAATGCCGCCTGTCAACATTGCCCAGAAAATAAATCTTTATCCTACCATGCCTGTGAGATTTCTTTTGACACATTGCAACAATTTCATATTTTTCAGGAGTTGACTGAAGCTGCTCTCTGTAACGGCAGTGCTTTAATAGGAAGCATGCCTGTCACATGCCCCTATCTATGTGGGACAAAAATGTAGTGAGGAGAAACAGGGGGCATAAGGCCTCCAGTGGGCCTTCAGGAGCTTCTTATCCTTCCTCTTTCAAGAAAGACCTTGAAAAGTCTTTGAGAAGAGTGGCAGGAAGAATGACAGCAGTAGGATGGTCTGTGGGTAAGAGTAGCTAGCCTGGGGCTTAGGAAACCTGAGTTAATTTACCTGCGCTACCATGGACTTTGTGCCAATCACAGAGCCTAAGATTTCCATCTGCATAATGGGGCTAACAGCTATAAAGTGCCATACCATACTATGAAGTGCCATAGGATATATCGATACAGCTAGGAGCAGACCTTCCTACAGCTGCAAGCTAGCTGGCATCAGCTGTGTTTTTCTAAAGTAACCTTTGTGCCTTTTTTACTGGAGTGAGCAAGTCAGGCGCAGCAGGCAAAGAGCACCGCAAGAAAAATTGTGTTCAAAAGTTGCAATTATTAGCATCCACATGGAAGGTGAGCTTGTGCTGTGTGTGTTGCCTTTTGCTGAGCCTGGCCTAGAGCCTAAGCGCTCTGTTAAATACAGATCATTTTGCAGATGGAAGTCTTCCATAGTTAAAATGGTAAAATATGAGCCTGTCTTTCCACCAAATGTACCTTTGACGTCCCAGGTTTCCAACATGTACGTATAACATTGGGGATGTCACTTGGAAGGGACCTATCTGTCTTCAGCTTTGAGAGCACCGTGTGTCCCTAGGCATGGTCCTGTTTTTGAAGAGGTGTCAATGGAACTGTCCTAGCAATAGTAGAGAGATTATGTAATGCATTTCTACAATCCTAGAAACAGAAAATGAGGGTGGAAAGGGACCTCAGGAGGTCACATCTAATCCACCCGCATGCTCAAAGCAGGGCTATTCTCAACTATATCATCCCAGCCAAGGTTTTGTCTAGTGGGGTCTTGCTATGCTATGCTAAGCTATACTTTGTAGTGTAGTATGGCACTATGGTACAACTGAACACCTTTTCTTCCTTCGGCAACTTTCCCCCAAGACAGCAAGTAGATAGGTATGTGTCTAAGTACATATATCTATATGTGCACAAGTCTTCTTTGGAAAGATTGAGAGCCATGTTGCAGGGAGGAAATTATTAGGTTTTGGCTGGGGAGCAAGGCGGCAGGGTGGGTTGCATGGAGAAGCACTGTCTTTGTCTGTTTGTTTTAAAGACAGCTTCTTGAATTACTGATGGGTTTGGAAAGGTAAGAATGAAGCTCTGGGTAAGTGACCAGATGATGTCTTGAAGGTGTGATATTGTACAGGTGTGTGACTCATGGCATCTCTGTGTCATGCATTTATCACATTCATGTGCAGCACATTCTGCACCTGTGACCACATCTGCCCTCTGGTCCATCTTCCTTCTATATCCTGAAGCAAAAATTAAATGCAAGAAGTTACGACTTCCTCGGAACTGGTCATCCCGAGCTCCTGATATACGTCAGCAGAGCCATTGAGAAAGAGGTATCACCTAACACACTCCCACAGTATGTCCCAGAAGGTCAAAGGCCCTCCCACAGCCACTGCCATTGACGTCACATTTGCTTGGCTAACGGGGGAAGATTGACACTCCTGTCTTCGCCGAGGCACTAAGTGGAGTTCTGGGGAAAGTTGGGTCTCTGCTTTTACCCGGATTTCATACGAATGTTGTCATGTGCGTGATGCGTGAGCATGAAGAGGATTTTGATCAAAACGTAGCACACCTTTTACACAACAAGGGATGCTACAAAAAGACTCAATTTGCCCCCCAAAAAAGCAATTTTAAGAAGAGTCGAAGGGAATTGACAGATTATGGTCGGATGACGCTACTGTTGCGGTCTCAGTGGAAATCGGGCTTGATCTAGGTAACGACAAAAAACTTGAACCATGTAAGGACAAGTCAGAAAAGCAGTTCAGCAAAGGTACAGAACCTTTCTCTGTTTTACCCTTCTAACTTCTGAGAATCGTGCGTGGGTCACGAGCTAAGATTAAAACAGCAAAATAAGGCTGAATCGTAGCTGATGGAGCACATGTTCCTTATCTCTCTTTTACAGTTTAAAAAAGAAGATCCAGATTCCTATCCCAAACCTATGCAAAGGAGGTTACACCTCAGTTCATTGAATCAAAACAGTGGGAAATTTATGAAAGTTAAATTGCAGAAGATAGTACAGTAGATATAATGATAGGCATCTGTGTGTCTCACAAGACCATACATTTACACTGAGTGAAGCATCAGTTCACAGAACATCTAGCAAGTGTGGCTGTAGAGCCCAGTTCTTGAATGACAGTCTCTTCTGCACTTGTCACATGTGAAGTTCATATCTAACCAACCTGAATGCAGTGCTGGGTTCTTCCTAAGGTTTCTTCTTTGCTCTGCACGGTGGGCTCTTCTTTCCTCAACAGCCTTCACTGCATGCTTTTCATAGACTGTTTCCAAGTGCTTCAGTCCTCGGCAGTCTTTGATAGCATATTGCTTTACTGTAATAGACTGAATACTTTATAAAAAGAAAGAAATCAATATAACATGCATCAATATAAAAATGTGGTCCACTTAGCAAGTTAGTAGTTAGGTGTTGTTGGAATTTACTCCCAGAATTGTAATGAAAAAAATTCATTCTTGAAAATGTGTGTCTCTTTTAATGTTTCGGGCACGAGAGTATTCTTACTAGCAAAATCACATAGTACGTGCTTTCATCAAGGGTTTTGTATGTTATGTCACTGTTTGGGGTTCCTCCAGTGCAGTTGGTCACAGGTTTTCAATTGACCTAATTCATCTTGCAGGTTTATGATTAGAGAATGTTGGTCTGATGGCGATGGAAAAGCAATATGAAATACAGGGCGGAGGTTGAAAGTCTAGGCTGATAATTTAGTCTTAACTCTCATTAGTTTATGCATGTGAAAAACTAAATGCTATGAATTAGGGCTAGAGTAAACAGTTTCCAGCCTAACTAAATCTATATTTGCTTTGTCTGGATTAAACGAAGACCTGTGAATGTCACCTTTTTTCGTAGTGGTGATACTCTTTTAAGCTAATGTTTATTAGAAAATGGCAGTTTTTTATCTCGCATAATTACGTTCTCTTTGCAAGGGTGTATTCAGGTTCGTGACTGAAATGCTAGCTTCTCTTCAAGTACAAACTCTTGTTTGGCGCCACTGTAATTAAGGGATATATATACTGAGGGCTGACTTGTGGTGGTGCAGCTTTGCAAGCCTTCAATCACGAGTGGAAAGCAATGCAAGAGGCTGAGCCGTGCCAGAAAGCAGGAACGTGCGGAAGAAATGCGAAGGGAATTTTGATGGTTCATGGGGAAGAAATAGGAATTCCAGCACACTCTGGTCTGTCTTTGATGGGTGTTTAAGTGGCATGGGCAAGATGCTGCTTTGAACAGCTTCGCTTGTGAACAGTCAGCTTCTGATTTGCCTTGCTGCTGTTGATCAGTCTTTTGGGTAGAGTTGCAGCCCAGCAGTTTAGAGAAATCTTGTGACTGAAGCTTGTCAGTTCAGTAGCAGATTTTCCCTTAGAAGATGCATAAGGGAAATTGTATCCCAGGAAGTCTCCCTCTCTAGTGAAGCCAACAAATACCTGGAGAAACTTTCTTTAAAGGTGCTGATTATAAGTGGTTCCCTTTAATCTGTCTCACCTTGATAGTTGCATGTATGCAAGCCTTCAATTAAAAGGATGCCTCGGTAGGGCAACAACACCCTCTATTAGACATGATTGAATACCCCGCTGCACTCAGGGTAGGCGGTACGTGGCTCAGCCAGTTTTCAAGGCATATTGATACTAGGACTGTGCGAGGCTTTGGACACAGCTTCAGATCTGGAGAAGCTTCAGACGCTTCGGGGTCCGAAGCAGCGTATCCGGGTCAACGTACTGCCTCGTTTGGCCTCCCAAAGCGGCTCGGAGCTGCCTCGGCGATCCGGCCGTAGGGTATAATGAGGAAACAATAATATATCTATAACTTTGTTTGTCCGATTTGGATGAAGTTGGCATGGGTGGTAGACTCTGCAGAGAGCATGAAGCCTGCCAAGTTTCAAGAAGATTAGTGCAGGGGTTTGGGGGGAACGGCACCCCAAATTCTTGAAAGTGAAGCTCACGTCACATCTAGGTGTTACAACATAGCGGGGTGAAAACTGTAGGGGTGGTAGCTCTTACTGAGATCACAAAGCCTGCCATGTTTCAAGAAGATCGGTGCAGGGGTTTGGGGGGAACTGCCCCTCAAGCTGTGGACAAGCGAAACTGGTGCTGTGGGACTGACTGTGTCCGTCTTGGGGCGGGGAGGGGAGACACCGCTGCAGGCCTGGCTGCTGAGCTGCTGTGTTCCCAGTTACCAATCAATCAGTCATGATTCACTCGGGGACCAGGGACTCAATATTGACCAGCTCAATACACAGGACCTAGCTACTACATAACGACTTAACGAGCATCAATTAGCACCTACAAAACCAGGCTAAGGAGAGGAAAGACTGATACAGACAATCAAGTGCCCCAGGACAGACAGTCTTGGCACGAGATTTGTCCGTCAGCAGCTAGGGGTGCAGGGCCCCAGATCCCCTGCACCGATCTCCTCGACAGTTGGCAGGCGTCACAGCAGGGGCCACCATCCCTGCCGCTGTCACCCTGCTGCGCCTTAACACTCGCAGTGTCACCCATGGCACAAGTTTTCCTTGTCCGCAGCTTGAGGTGCACTGCCCCCCAAACCCCTGCACCGATCTCCTTGAAACTTGGCAGAATTTGTGGCCTCGGTAAGAGCTTCCATAACGCACTGCCGTGACACGAGTTTGGCTTTGAAGAATTTGGGGTACAGTTCCCCCCAAACCCCTGCCCCGATCTTCTTGAAACTTGGCGGGTTTCATGCTCTCAGCAGAGGCTACCAACCCTTCAAGTTTCATCCAAATCGGACAAGAAACAACAAAGTTATAGCTTTGTCATGGATTTCTCCCTTATACCCTACGGTCAGATCTCCGAGGCAGTTTCGGAGCCACTTTGGCTGGATCGAGGCGGAAACCCGGTCCGGAGCTCCGGATCGCATCGCGGCCATCCGAAGCAGCTGGATCCGAAGCCGGATCGGATTGCTGCCGACTCGCACAGGCCTAATTGATACAGTGTGATCATAGCCACTACGAGTTATTAAGCTCCCATAGTTACACCTGAACCCAAACTATTTGGTGGTTGCATCAGTGATGCAAAAGAAATGTTCTGGTGCAGCTGCACATGTGAGCATCAGAGCCTTGGTCTGGTGTGGTGATAGCATCAGACAGGTCCACTGGATCGGGAAACTGTTAAAATACACAGCATTGCGTGATGGGAATCACAGGTTGCCAGGAAATCCTAACGGGTGATTATGAGTGAAGCAGTCTCCTACTTCTTCGTACGAGGTACCGATTGGGGTCAAGGTTATATTTTTGACAGCTTTAAAGTTCCTGACTGGCTTGTGGCCTTTTCACTCAGAAACGTTCAGCAGAAGAAAACGGGCTTAGAACTGTGTTTCTCAACCCGTGGGTCACAACCCAAAAGTGGGTAGCAAGAATATATCAAAGGGTTTGAACAGACTTTAAAACCGGAGTTTCCTTTTAAAGGAGAAAAATGCAGGAAACCACCGGTTTCCCCTTGCAGGCTGGTAGAGATCCATCTTGCGAGGAGCTGCTTAGGGCTGGGGGGAGCAGGAGGAGGCTGACCAGATAGGGGGCACCTCATGCACGTGCGTGTGCACACACGGCACGTGCAATGTGGCATCCAGGCAGCATGGAGAGCAGCTCCTGCAGCTCCCCGCAGGTATATCTGTGGGGCAGGGGGCATGGTGGTCCCAGTGGTGGTGGCAGCAGTGAGTCTCACTGCCCTCCCGTGCTAGGGCCAGCATACTGGGCTGGTGGCTCCTGCCCATGCCTGTCTGGCTGGCTATGTTGCAACCCTGTCCCTACTGTGGGTGCACAAATATGGGGGGGGGCACATTGCTCCCCATGCATCAAACACCCACTCCCTGCTCCACACAATGGGGGCTGGGGATGAGGGGCAGTGGGTTGGGAGTGAGGGGCACTGGGTTGAGACTGGCCATCAACGTTTGCAAATGGGTCCTGGAAAAAAAAAAAAGGTGGCGGGGTGAGAACCAGTGGTTTAGAAGACTGTGAGCTTTGTTTGTAGATTCCCGCAAACCTGAGCGGGTTCATCGATGCAGTAATACTGAGTACCTGTCTGAGGCCCCTGACAGACATTAAAGCATTTGATGCAGGATCCCAACAATCAGGCTTCTTGCCATGCCACATGTGCATGGCAGGAGGTGCAATTGTGGGAACCCCCGTGAGTTCCCATTACTGCTGATGAAAGGGGAGGCCCTGATCCTAGGCTCCTTCTGCACCAGCAAATACCAGTCTCAGCTCCCAGCAGGGGAGCGTGCCATGCACTCCTGCTACTGGGAGCCCCAGCAGTGGAGCAACTCAGATCGGCTGATCGGGCTCCCGGCTGCAGGGGTGCATGGTGTGCTCCCCCAACTGAGAACGCTGATGAGCTGTGGGGCACTCCCAGCCTCTGGTGCACGCAGGAGGCTTGAAAGGCTCTGGTGTGCTCCAGAGGCTGGGCACTGCCCACAAGTTCAATTGTAGCTGGTTCCTATCATGGCTTTAAACTTATTACAACTTTTATGTAATAATTTTATGGCATATTCCTTGTTTTATCACACCTTTGATTGAATGAGCATGTGGCCAGGTCACTACTTAAGATGTGATTATCCCGTTAATCATGTTTTTAAGTATAACGTTTGTCAGGAGCTTGGAGGAAATCAGCTTGACTTCACTTGCCTGATGCAACTAAATCTGTTAAACTTTAATAAGATGTAAAAAGCATTTTAAAGAGAAATATTTAAGGGCGATTAAAGAGAGATCTGAGTTAAGCATGTGTCATCAAATGTTGTAAGCAATCTGTAGGAATCTAGAGTTTGTAAGGAAAAATACAGGGCAGATCCTTCGTGCAATGACCAGAGTACTAGACCTTGCCTGATTTTCAGTAACAGAGTTCCTAAGGCTCATAGATCCAGCCTGTGCCTGGGGTTTCACTTCAGGTGAGAACTGCAGTGTTATTTGCTATATCTGTTGTATCGCTGGTTGCCTCTGGTCATCCTTAACCGATGGGACCGGGAGCCAGAAGAGATGCAGCTGTTGTATGCTGAATTGCTGTACTTTATAAAGAGCATTGCGCAGACCCAAATGCATGAAGATGCCTTTTCTGATTTCTCGGCTGCATTAATTAAGCTCTGTGCATTGGCTGAGGTCTTGCATTTTGCCCCATCTTATGAGCAATGGTAGTTTTTTAGAAGACAGAATTGTCTAGTTGTTGGAGAAGGGAGTTGGAAATCGGGGTCTGCGATCCATTCCTGTCTCTTCCTAAGCTGCACAAGAAGTTCCAGGCAAAATCACTTCTTTCTCTGTCCCAGATTCTGTCTTGTGAAGGAAGCAGAACACCTAATTCCCAAAGATGCAGGAAGGTTTAATATTTGCCAGAGTTTCAGAGAGCTTCCAGAAAGGCAGTGCAGAAGTACAGTCTTAGTATATTTTTGCACTGATGGATGTTGCTTCATGTTGGCTTGTGGGTGGAGGAACAGTGGGGAAAGGTAAAACTAATTGAATTCTGTTGCTTCCAGATCTGTGGGCATGAAGATATTTTTCTGAAAGCATTTACCTCCCCCCTCTTTACATCTCACCTGTACTGGGTCAGTCAGGCTATAGTGAACCGTCTGAAAATGTCGTCCTAATGGTATTCTACCTTTTATACTATTTGTAGCAGTTTTGTTTTTATTTCAATACGTTTCCCTTACTTAGGTTTTGTTTTTTTGTTTTTTAAAGCAAGGAATTTGAGCCCGACTGCTGGAAAAAGTGACAACATCTGAGGACCAGCTGCTGTTGTGGCAGCGCTTCTTTTTGCTTAGCATGCTGCCTGGAGATTCCCCTTCCTATCCATCACACACCACTCCTGTGGTACCCAGGAAAAGATTATGAATGCCACCTGGTTTCCCTGGAAAAGCCACTAGCTAAAGAACTGGTTCTTGGACAGGAATGTAAGGAACCAGCTGCTTTAAGCCCTGGCAGTTTCTGATTCTTAGTTTGCTTAAATTCAAGAATAAAGAACGAGGTGATGTGTATATATGAGGAAAATATAACTTTTTCACAGGAAGCCTGGTGCTTCAACTGCAGAACAGACTGAATAGCAAAAAGAGAAGGCCTCAGTCTCTGCACCCAGGCTCGTAGAGCTTGCTTGGCCAATTTATAATGTAGGTGGTTTGTGAAACCGTTTCAAACAAACCTGGGTATGGCATAGATGGCTCCGTGCTCTGCTACCCACTCTCCCCTAGCGTTGTGGGGCTAGCTGCTCTGTGATTTGGGATTTTTGGGTCACGGAGCTCAGAATCTACCATTTTCTCACTTGTCATCACAAAGTATTTATTTATTTATTTTGTAACAGCTTGCAGTGACTTGTTCTGAGCCTAGTTTGCAGCTGCTCCTTCCGTCTCCCAGCTGTCACGTGCTTGCTCCCCAGGGTAACAAGAGGAGGAGAGTCTTACTGTGTTTGTGAGGAGTCCCATTTCGTTTTCAGTCTTCCATGGCCTTCATTTTAAGCATTGCTCTGACGACGGTGCTAGTGCTGAACAGCTCCCCTACAGGTCAGTCCGCGGAGGGAAAAGCTATATTTCAGTGGAGATCCTGAATGCATTTGACAAGCCAAGCCGTTTGTGGTTCATTTCAGATGTGTATGGAAAACCTGAAACATCTGTTCCACCGATGTTTGAAGTGCAGGTCAGTGCACAGGCCCATCAGCACTGCGTGTCAGATGTTGCTTCTGTCTGCAGGGTCTCTTTTGAGGGTAGGTGGGAGGTTATTTTAACTACCTACATGGATCAGGGGACCTGAACCATTTTTATGTGGCAGTAAAATAAACACAAAGGCTACAAAATGTGAAGTGCCTTGAAAATATTGATGGCTAATCCTCGGTTATCCATTTTTTGTCCTGTATCCAAGGTGAAGGAAGAAGCAACTGGTCTCTTGGAATTAGCAGTTACTCATATATCCCAGAGCTCTTGGTCCCTTACTTTTCTGGCTTGCTTTGTGTTTTCCCATCAGCTGGTACGTATCTCTTCAACAGATGTCAAACGTCCAGGAAGAAGCAGGGTCAGATGGTGGGCTAATGCAAATAGACGTCTCCTCTTGAGAAGAGAAGTAGGAACAAATTTTTCCAGTGTGACAATAATAGGAGAAAGGGAGGAAAGTCTTCCATCAGTGGGAATCTACTCCCAGTGAGAATGAGGTCAAGTTTGAGCAAGCGAATATCCTGGTATTCAGAAGATGTAGTCTTTTGATATTCTGCACTGCACAGGCAGAGATCTAATTTAAGAGGACCTTGGGTACATCCAGAGAGAGAGAGATTTGTTGCATCAAGGAAGCCTGCTAGACACTTAGCCTATTGCTGCTTAATAATACTTTGCCCTTCAGTAGCACCTTATTTAACTCCAAGTGCTTTACAAACAATAATTATGTAGCTCCTTCTGCCTTTGTCAGAGCTGGTGTTTATTACTGAGCGTATGTTGTACTGGCACCTACAGAAGCCAACCACGATTGGGCTGGGCAATGAGTTTATGGTCTAAATAATTCAGACAAAGTACGGGGGAAGGAAGATTATTACAGATAGAGGAAGATTATTATAGATAGGGAACTAACTCTCAGAGATTAGGATCTTGTCTGCACAGGGAATTACACTGGTTTTAACTATAGGTGAGAATTTAAACAGATATAGACACAGCCAACCCCCTTCTGTGCATATTCTTATTTCAGCTGGAGCAGTTTAAAGTGATTTAAGGAGCAGGTTTTAAGCTAAGTCAGCATAAGCCAGGTTCACACCAGACTCCGGTGTTCACAATTAGTTTTCACTCGATGAGATCAGCCAGTGAAAGTAGACTCGTGCAGGCTTGCGTGCAGGCAGAACCCGAGTGATTTGTCAAGGGCTGCAGAGTTGAGAAGGAAACCTAGAGGCCTGTGCTGCCAGTCCCTTGATGTAGTTACTTCATCACGTGTCTTCTCCCCACCATCAGAGGCAAAAAGGAAATAACTCCCAGAAGACCATTTGAGCAGATGCATCTTAATGATGAAGACCTGAAACATCTGTATGGAGTGATGTTGGAAAAGTTACCTGAGGCAATGTGACCAAATTTCTGATGCTGACTTGAAACAGGAATGCATTTCAACTTAGCTCGCTGTAGAAAGCTTTAGCCATAAACTTAGTAATGCGGGAGTTCGAAATCAGCCAAGGCAAGGCATGAGGCTGTCACTTATATAGACCGCAACTAAAATAAAAGTATTTTCTATAATTAACAAGGCAACAGTTGTCTGCAGGCCAGTAAAGCACCGCGGCAGTCACGCCAGTGAGTGGTGTTATGGAAAAGGCCCCTTGAATTTAGACACCTTATTTGGTTGGATCTGTAGGATGGTTTAGGGGTCTGATGCTGACCCTCGGGGTAATTCAGAAAGCTGGAGATAACGCTGCATGCAGGACTGCTGAGTTTTGTAGGAAATGCAATGGAACTGTTTTCGGGAAGCAGCTTGTGACGTTGTGACCTCCAGGGGGGGTTGATCTCCTTTGTAAAGGACTTCCCAAATTTGTAGGAACAGCACAATTAAACTCCCAAGACCATTCAAGGATGAGGAGGCATCATTGCGCATGATTGATAACCCTGAGGACAAACCCTGTTGGTTAATGCCGTCTGCCCCACTTTTCAATGCTCTGGTAATGGACCAGTCACTGTTAAACTGGGATGTGAAAACCAGCCGTAAGGAGCCTCTCCACGTAGGCGATTTCTGCGTGCTGGTTTGTGGTGCTTTTGAAGTCACAATTAAAGCTGCATCTCATCAGTTATTCTCCCCTTTGCTGTGGTTCGTCTCCAAGAGCTGCCTGTTGCAACTTGAAAACCCATTGCTTTTCACTTGAAAACTAATGGAAAAACTCGCCTCACTTCCAAAAGCCTCGGTATCCTTCTGACTGTGTTGGGCCAACAGCTTGTCTTTGAAGGTGTGAATATGTCTTGCCCATTCCAAATATTGTCTTTAGACTGCTAGTGTCATGGCAATGTATGATTTTCTGGCTCAACTGAATGAGGTGTTTGCAAAGCACTAAAAAACCCCTTCTGTCCTAGACACTGGAAGGCAAATTGGTTTTTTTAATTGATGTAGATTTTAATACACTGTTTCTTGAATTTGGTAACATGAAGGTTGGTGTGCTCTCCCTAGTCCATCTTGTACCTTTGCCCATTGCAGTGCTTTTTGCATGGGTGTACACAGTAGGATGAGTATAAATAATGGTGGCGTGTCAACCTTAACTTGCAGTACCCTGGGTTTAGTAAGCTGTAAGTACTGTTTTGCACTAACGACTGGGAAGCCTACTGTGAATTAGCTAGAGAGCAAACAGGGCTACAAAGCCAGAGTATGGCAACAACACAAAAATATTCTTTGTTTTGATGTGTACAGCTTAGCTTTATTTATAAAGATGCATCTCAGCGAACTAATAAAATCGCTCTCTTTCTAAGTAATGAAGTTTTAGTAACTCGAGGCCTCGTTGTAAGTGCAGCAAAATTAGAAGGAATGCAGATTAGCCCATTTTATACTTCTCTTTACTGCAAGGGGGCTATTTTTAGTGCTGCACTGAACGTAATTAGAATAGTGTTTTTAATGTTTTATTTTAAAAACAGTATGACAGTGAGAGAGGCTGTTGCCCTTGTGGCTGGTGTGTCACCCTCTGCCCAGGAAAAAAAATTGATCCTACGGTTAAATTAATTGGAGCTGACAACAGAAAATAGCGCTTAGTCTACAAGATGTAATGACCAAAGTCTCTCTGTATTTTTAAATCTCCGTTTCAAAAGCTGATTGTACTTGATAATTTCCAGCCCCCATATAAAAGCCATAAAATAGAAGAAGTGATGTGGTTGAAGGAGCCTTTTTCATTTTCTGGCAGCCATTACATCCCTCCAATACAAAAACATTTTTCTCTTAACAATCCTTTCCTGAGCTCAAAAATGGATTTCCCTCCAGCCACTGTCATTCAATTATCACCTCGGGAAATGCACAGATATAACTGATGATCCCTTTAAAACGTCCTGCAGTATTCCACCCCTCCCATCCTTCATCTTTCTCCTCGCTCCCGTCATTAAATGTAACATTGCCGATGTATATTTTATAGGGTGACCCTGACGGCTGTCACTTTGAGGCTGTGCAGAGATAATAAGATTGCGCATGTAATGAAGGGCAGATAAATAGAAAAATGTTTACGGGATGGAGCCATGGTAGTTTTAACAGCTTTATGGCTGCCCTCCCTCCCCCACCCCAGCCCCACACCTCTTTTTGCTGGTAGCCGTGGCTTAGATGCAGGGTGGAGAAAGCGGTGAGAAAAGGGACATGGCTGTGTAGTTGCAATGAAATGCTACTTGGCCTGCGCCTGAACTCCAGCAAAATGAAACCAAGAAATAATGAAGTATTCAGCTTGTGCAGAAAGGAAGCAGAATCGAAGGGATGAATACTGAGAAAATCCTGTTCCATGTTCCATGCATCTTGCCATTAAGTTTTACATGTCAACAGAATTTAAGGGGTGGCGGAGGGGATTGCAACGCAGTGAACCGCCTCCCGTGAGCTTTTCTAGGTTCTTGTCTATCCGGGCATTGATCCTTCTCTCATCTCTGCCGTTGTGTGCAAGCCCGCCCTTGGGAGTTTTTAGCTACTGGCCACAGAGAGAAAAACGGTATTTAGCTATTTTATAGAATAATCCAGAAACCTCAGCTTTCTGCTTGGGGCAGTAAATGGGCAAGTGAAAGCCAGGCAGGCTCCAAACCCATACAGACCTCCCCTCCTACCTTCACAGAACCACTGTGTCTCCCATCACCCCCTTCACTGCTGTATTGTACATCAGCTGCCTGCCCCACACTGCTCTGCCATTTCATTTTCACGGGGGGCCAGGTAAAGGCGGCAGAGGAGGAACTAGTGGGACGAGTATGTCTACATGTATATTTTTTGGAAAGGCTAAGAGGATAACGAGTAGATGTTTCATACTGAACAGCAGGCAGGGAGGAACCTGTGATGTGTGCCAGTCTGAGCCTCCCTATGAAAAGAGATGCCCCGTCTCTGCAGGAGCTAAATTATATTCTCTGAGCAGTGTCAGCATGAAGCTGCGCATATGCCGCACTGAGTGTCGCTTGAACACAAGCAGCCAACATCACACCGGTGTTGGGTCCTGCTGCTCCGGCCACCTCCCCCCCCCCCCGGTAGCTCTAGGTTTGGCAGCAGAGCCCCAGCATGCCCCGCACAAAGAGCGTCTGGGAGCCGGGAGCAGAGGGCTAGCTCCAGTCCCTGGCCTGAATCACTGGATTGACTCAAGTTGTAGGGAAGTTCAAATAAATAGATCTGTTGTGATGCTGCACTCGGAGCCCCAGCCTGCAAGATGTGAACACAGCTGCAAACGGGCTTATTAGATCTGAAATCACTCCGCAAAATCCAGGAATTGTCAGGCAATATCTGGCAGCCAAGTCCGTAACCCCTTCATTGTTGGCAGTCACGTCCGACTGCCATCTTGTGTTGTGATATCCAGTTAATTGGGCAGCTCAGCAGATACGTTCTGCCAGACTTACCTGGCGGCTGAGGCAGCAGTTACGCAGGCTCGTAGAGCTCTAACTGACACTATTAAAGATGGTATCTAATAATTAGTAATGGATGCAGCCAACAGCCTGTGGGATCCTTTGGGGATTAGGGGACTCTGTTGATTAACAAAGAGGAGACTCTGGAGAGAGAAGCTTTAATTACAAGAGCCTGCCTTTCATTCTGGCACTGTGTACAGCTGGAGAAAGGGACAGCAGCCTCCAGTCCCAGCTAAGGTTTAATGCACCCATTTGCTCCACGCTATGATTTGGTGAACTTTTGTTAAACCCAGGAGTTGAGTTCCTGGAAGGAGGAGAATACTGTCATAGGACACTCGGACCATGAAACATCTTCAACTGGCTAAGTATCTGGCCTAGTTCATCCTGCCAATAACGTAGCTTTGGTTGCAAACACTGCGCACTAGTGGTGACCAGATATCACCCCTTCTTCTAACTTTGGTGCAATTTTAGGTTCTTTTTAGTCAAACTTATATATTTCTTTCTCAATTTCTTAGAGCCAAACACCGAGAGTTGGTAAGAAAGAAAATACAATCACCCGGACACCGGCTAGAACGAATGAGAGAAGGTGGCACTGAATTCTTTGCAAGGCTAGTGAGGGATAGGCAGGCAGCAAATGTGCCATGTGTAATGCTGGTGGACTTTGGTTTGTATTCTGAAATGGCTTGTAGCCCCTCCTGACTTGGATTGCCAGGCCCGTTCACATGGCTTGTGTTTAATCGGCAGGAGTGCACTTTTCAAACAGAAACCTCATGTTAGTAATAAAATATGGGTCAGTACATTCAGCGCACGTGAAATAACTTCACAGTGGAAGTCATTGAGTTTTACTGTGGGCGGGCAGGCAGGGAGGAGAGAAGGAAGTTACAGTGACTTAGGAACGCAGAAGATGATCCAGAGATGTGGCTTCTGTTTCCAACCCTACTACTTGTGTGACCTTGGACAAGTTGCTTAACTTTTTGGCGTATCGTTGCCTTATATGCAGCACAAGAACAGAGCTGTGAAAAGGTGTGGCATAGCTCGTACATATTTAAAAAGCCTGTTCTCCTCTGACAGAAGGTAGTGGGTAACTATGGTGCATCACTCTATTATTACAAAGCTATGCAGGATCTTTTAAAATTGCAAGGATTTTTTTTGCGCAATATCCCCTTTTTTGTGACACCCCTCCTCTGTTCTGATGCTATTCTTGCCGTTAGTAGTTTTCTCACTCTCCACTTCTCAGCCTCTGCCTCTTTCTCCTTTTTCTTCACTGGTGCCATTACCTTTTTCTGATGCTTTTTCTGTCTCTGTTCACACATGCATGCAGACCTACTGATAACCTGGAGTTTTCCTCTGTCCTCCCCATCCGGCAGACTTTTGCTTTTGATGTAGTGGAATACTAGGCGGAAATGCACTCCAACTGAGATGGTGGATAACATTTCCAAAACTTACCTGCGTGCCAGGTTCAGAAGCGATTTAGGTGGTGTTAAAAGCCAAAGAATGTATAAGCATCTACGTGCCCAAGGCACTTTTCGAAAAAGGAACTGGATTGAACTGTTTTGGGCATTTCTGAAAATGTTATCATCCCCTAGTTGTTTGTTGTATTATAGGCCTAATCAGGGTCACCTGTCAAACAGGGAGTGCATCTTCCTCTAGTCTGTACAGGCCAAGCAGCGCTAAATAACAGCAGCAGTTGGTGAATGTAAAGTTGCTTCAGATTGTGTTTTTCCCACTGCAGATTTAAACCAAAAAACAGATGGAGCCTCAGTTGGGCTCCTGAGTAGATCTGTGACAGCACTTGTGTTGGGGAGAGATGATGGCATAAAATTGCAAAGGGAGAACGTGGATTCCTTTAACGTCCGCTCCCCTTTCTGCCCTCCGCTCTCCCACCCTGCTGCCCACTGTCACCTGCAGTTTCAATTACAGGGGGGAATCAACCAGTTGACTTTGCTGGTTGGTGGAAGGCGGAAAAGGGCCATTAGGGACCCTGAGCCTGCCGCGTTCTCATGTGGCAGGAAGGAAGGCTTGTGAGTGGAGGATGGGGGAGACGAGGGAGCCAAATGACAGGTTTAAAAAACCGAATAAATAGGTAGGGGAACTAGTCGATAAAATATCTTAAGACTTCTTAAAAATATCTTACTGCGTCGTGCGATGTGCAGGAAATTCCCTGGGAGCCATTTTATGATTTTTAATAATATTTTTAATAATGCTACAAAAATTCTATTAGGTTTTTTTAAAAGCCTGTTTTATAATTTCAATAAGATGTTTCAGACTATGCAGTATCCCTGTGCACCCAAGGTGGGCATTAATCAGTGCTGCTGCACAATCTGTTGAGACTTATTGCTTAATTAGAACACGCACAAGCCTATTTGTCACTGTTGACAATGGCATGAGGACTAAGATTTAAAATGGTAAAAATGCCCAGGTTCAACCCTTCGTGAAGCTACTTTTGGGGAAAAAAAATAAGGAAGGTTTCCAGACACGGTTAGACTCGGTCTTTTCCGACTGGCTCGGACTTCTCCCGGCTTTGGTCCATCGTACTCGTTGTCTAACACCACGAAGAGTAGCTGTGCCAGGAAAAGATAGGTATGAGCTCCCCTGTTGCTGGAAGTCACTCGTGGAGGACAGCAGCATGGTGTCTACCTGAAGATATTTTCCTGTTGCAAATTAACTGCTGCCATTAGTGAAACATTTGTAGGAAACCATGGTGAATAACTTGTCAGAGGGTATAGCTGGACCTGGCTGGCTTTTGGGAATGGTTGCACAGAACCAGCACTCTCAGCTGCCAGCCTCTGGCTTTTGGGTTGGCTCCATAGCTGTGCTGTAGTGAGAGCTGATTGAATGAACTTTGAGATCCATTGCAGATTTTTTTTCCTACAAATTCTGTTCTGCGGTTTTTGTTTCTAATTTGTGTGGGCAAAGTTGAAGGCACCAGTAGCCGCTATGTAACACCGAGCAGAAGCAGGTTTTCCCACTCCCCCCAAAGTGGGAACTAGTGAGATTACGTTAAGGGACTCAGGCTTGGGAGGTCCCTTCCTACCACTTAATGCCCAGCCCAGTAGTGGCTTCATAGTTAGTAGGGTCAGAAGGGACCTGAGCAGATCATCAAGTCCGACCCCCTGCCATGGCAGGAAAGGATGCTGGGGTTAAACGACCCCAGCTCGGTGATTATCCAGCCTCCTTGCGAAGACCCCAGGGTAGGGCTTCGCACAGCCCTAGTGAACAGCCACCTGTGGACAGCTATGAGAGAAACAGAGGTTACTACACTTTCCTGAGCTGCTCCTGAGAAGCAGGGTCTCACCTGCTCTTTTTCCCAGCAGCTACAGCTGCTCTCGGACGTTCCCTTGGAGGGAAGAAGAATGAAGAGTATGGGTGCCAGTAAAAGCTTGCTGGGGTGGGGGCCAGTAGGGAGAGCTGGCACCTGTTTTGCTTAATCCGAGCGTGGTCCCGGATTCAAACAACCAAGAGGTAACAGTGCCGTTGCTGATTTCCAGAGCTGTGCAGTCACCAAGAACCAAAGCTTATGTAGTTGGGGTGGTCCTGCTTTGGGCAGGGGGTTGGAGGAGATGACCTCCTGAGGTCCCTTCCAACCCTCACTCCCTGTGATAATTGTGCAGCACTGGTGGCTGGGTTTGTGCTGAAAGCATCTAGTAGAACAGAATTTCTCAACCTGTGGGTCGCAAGAATATATCGAAGAGTCGCGAACAAGCTTTAAAAAATGGATCAACAAACTTTAAAAATGGATTCTCCTTTAAAGGAGAAAAATGTCTTTTCCCTTGTGGGTTATCAGACTTGCAGCCTGCAAGGGGTTGCTTGGGGCCCCCCATGCCCCCACACCCACCCCCTGCCTCACACCCTGGGGGGCTGAGGACTTGGGGGCAGCCAGTCAGGAGTGAGGGGCACTGGGTCAGGACAGGCCATGGATATTTACAGATGGGTCCTGGTACAAAAAAAGGTTGAGAGCCACCAGGGGCAATGTATAGGGCGTGCACGGAGGTGCATGTGCACCCCCTGAGCGTGCTGCGCTCCCTGTTCAGCCAGCGGGCGGAGGGGGCAGGCGGGAGCACCAGTGCACCCCCTGCAAGCACCAGCTGGGGACCGGGGCTGCCAGTAAAAGCAGCTGTGCTGCTTCTGGCCGCTTTTTGGTGAGATCAGCTGTGGGGGACCCCCTTCCTCCAACCCCTCCCAGACCCCAGCCAGTGGGATCGGCTGCCGGGGGGACCCCCCTCCCCCTCGGTTGCTATCTTGAGGCACCAGACACCCAAGAGAGCCACTGCACCGGAACACCCCTTTTGCTAAGTTGTACCTTTGTAGTCTGTTGTCTTCAGAGCACTTCCCTTGGCATTCGGGCATTGAGAGTAGTTGCTGTAATGACGCTGCGGTGGGGTTTGGTGGGAGCCGAACCACTGGAGACAGCACTTTTAACAGAGGACCTTGCTAACAGAGTGCATTAGCTGGATTGATTTGACTTAATAAAATCCCAATGCATTCCAGAAAGCTTGTGAATTCATTCAGTCCACAGCTGAACAACCCATTCCTCTCTTCCCCGCCCCCCCCTCCTTCCCTGCTCCATGTCGGGGTAGCCAAGGAGAGCGGTGCGGTTTACCTTTTTTGTTTAATTGCGCTAAAGCTATCCCCCGTGCTTTTGTTGGGTTTTTTTTTCCTCCTGGCATAGCTATGCTCCGGGGAAATTAAACAGCAATTATTATGTTTGCTCGCTCTGTTATACCATAACAGATACTTGAAGGTAAGTTGATGTGTTCATATGACTGGCTGCGCAGGAGCGGTGCCTGCTACGGCAGGGCTGTCGGAGCCTCTCGGATTCAGAGCTGCGCACACGGCGCTAATCCTTTGTTTACCTAAGGGAAGACTAACCACAAACACAGGGCACAGCTTGTACTGTGGATTTTACTTTTGAAAACCGCTGATAAGAAGTGAGAAACCAGGACGTGCAGCACTCACTTGCTTTCATGTCAGATTTTTAAGGGCGTGGAGTAGTTCATAACGCCGGCCCCAGCGTTTTATTGTTGTGTAGGTCAGGGAGCTTGATTGAGTTGCAGCATAACGCAGGAGGGCAGGGAGAGAAAATGGTGGCAGTGGAGAGAGAGAGAGGGAGAGAGAATGGTGCCTCGTGCCAAGGAAACAACCTCCTAACAACTACAAATGGCCTGTGTTGACGGTAGCCGTAATGCTGGGTTACAGAAGGATGTGAGCAATTGAGCTGCTCTCAGATCTCATGCGAAGCCTCGGCAGAGCTCGGGAGCGCGTCTCCGAGCTCTGTGCTGCTGGTGCAGCAGATCAGTGCCTTTTTCTTTTCGTTTTGTTCCTGCTGTTGTGCTTGTTGTTTGTCTGTGCAGCCCAGGGAAGAGCCTGGTGCACCTTTGTAAACCCACGCGGCCCTTGGCGGGGTGGAAATAAGGAGGCTTGAGAGGGAAGAAATTTGAGGGCTTCTGCAGCATCAGGAGCACTTTCAAATGCCATACGAGTTGGGGCACCTGTGCCTGGCCTCCCCGGTGCAAGGTGATGTCTGTCATGGGGAGGAAGGAGCAGAGTGGGGGGGGGGGGGGTTACAAACCTGCTGTCTCTGGAGTTCAGAGGCCAATCAAAAGGCAAGGCCAGAAACCCTGGTCAGTCCCTTGAGGCATTTGCCACTTACAAATTGGATATGGGGGAGCCGCTTCCTTTCCTGGCCGTAATGTCCTTTTCCTCCCTCACTTTTGGCTGCGAGGCTCTCTCTTGCCGATCCTGCTGTGAATACAGAACGAAGCCCTCTTTCCTTTCCCCTTCCTGGTTGTCCCCCACCATGGAAGGAGGCTCTTGGCGGCCCCCTCTTTCCTTGGACACGCAAGGCCACGTACCTCCTCTGCTGTCACACCTGCAGGGAAGTTCAGTGGTTTCCACATTGCCAGGTCAGCTGGCACGTCACTCCTAGCTCTGCTTTGCTCAAGTAGGGAGCATTGCTTTGAACACGGTTGCAGAGCCCTGGCACAGAGGAAGCCCGCTGTCCGAGGCAGGCGTGTGTGGAAGCAGTGCCCGCTGCCCACAAAGAGCTCCACGTCTCATCCTTCTGGTATAACCTCGGAGCAGTACAAAGTGCGTGTCAGCTGGGTGACCCACAAGTGTGGCAAGGAAACTGCTTGGAAAGAACGACATGCAGTCCAAAGA
Source organism: Crocodylus siamensis (assembly GCF_052110815.1). Classification (NCBI taxonomy): domain Eukaryota; kingdom Metazoa; phylum Chordata; order Crocodylia; family Crocodylidae; genus Crocodylus; species Crocodylus siamensis. Next base: position 8,946,921 of record NC_143406.1, on the reverse strand, counting down.
CAGTGCTTCATCGGTGGCACCATGAAGTCGACACTTTGCTTGCGGAGGAAAATGGTTGGGAGAACCTAATGGGGACACACCTGTGTTTCCGGAGGGTGAAAGACTGAGTGTGCATTTGCAGAGAAGAGAGAAACTAACTGGGTGGTGGGGTCTCCGGAGGTCATATGACGATATATAATCGCTGATCCAACGTAGATGGAGAGGGACCCAACACCCCAAAGAGACCAAATTCATCCTAGACATTTGCCTTGCATCTTAACTCTGGGACCTCTGAGCTTGGGATGAGGAGCCGGTTTTTGATGCTAGATGCCACTGATGGGAGCAGGCTACCGCTGCATCTCATTAGGGCTCTTCCCCACGTGGACTGGAGTTGTGGGCGAGTGGCACAAAATGAGAAATCAAGAAAGGGATGTGGAAGCGAGCAGGCCATGGGCTCTGCATCAAGGGGGAGCTGAAGAAAAACTCCACCTGTGATGTGGCTGGTGGGCCGTTGAGTCTGAAAGCTGTGAGCAGGCTGGGTTGGACCCACTGTGACAGGTGGCACCCAGCTGATGGTTGTGGTGAGTGAAGGAGGAACCTTTCCCCTAAAATAATCTCACACTTCAGTTGCACACCTCCTGTCCAAACGCTGCCCAAACTGTAACCATGCATATGGAGCACATTTTTCTTCCGCTTGTACTAAAAGAGCAGCTTCATTAAACAAAAGATTTGTCTGTCCCTTGCATGGTTGCTTCATTGAGTCATGATGTCTTTGTGTCTCGCTTGCACAGGCATTGTGCACATCTACCTATGAGCTGTCCTACATACTTTGCATTTGCAAGCCAGGATGCCTTTGGAGCTGGGGCTCGAGTCACGGCTGTGGTGTCCCACTGCTGAGGATGTGCAGTAGTTACTCGTGCTCTGCCCCAGCATGACGGCGTTGGCTGGAGAGCTTAATTTAGTTGCAGCAACCACAGGAGGAAAGAAAAAAGCAAGAGAAGAGCAAGAATGAGAATGGCGCCTCATGCAAGAGAGAGAGCCTCCTCGTAATGACACGTGACCGATGCCAAATTAGCAGCAGCGCTGGGTTGTAGAAGAAGCAGCAGCCGAGTGCTTAAATGGCATGTCAAGCCCCTCATCGACTTGACTTTGCCTTAAACGTTTCCCCCCTTTCCCCTCAGCCAGAGAACTGCCCACAGGTTTTTTTTAATGTCTCATCACTCAATCCTAAATGACGCTTGGAAATTTGGGGATGCAATACACTGCTGTCTGTTAATTTGGAGAGACAAGGGGGAGCATATTCCTGCCTGAGCCACTATCCCAGGTGGTGGGCAGTCCTAAATGTTCGGTCCCCTTATCTTGGGTGAATTCGGAGCATCCACTGTTGGGACAAAGGCTTTTTTTCTTCTTCTAAGAATAGACTTTAGTATTGGCAGATTGGTTAAGAGCATCTCCCTGGGTTAGAGCTACTCAGAACAACCTTCCCCTTCTCCTGTCTTGCATCCAGCCTTCCTCTTCCTCTCCAGTGCCCATGCACCTAACCAGCTGAGTCCATCACGCACTTAGCAATTATAGTGCCGAGACGTGTTGACTGCAAGACCTTGTTGTGAGGTGAGATCACCAGGAACAAAACGATCATTACAGGCCATTCATGTCGGCAGCATTTATGCTCCTGTGTTTGCTTGCAAGCAAAAACAGCAGCTAATTTGCAAGGCTGCCTTTTGTAAAAGAGTCTTTTGATCAATGATTGCCTGTGTTAATGTTTCAGTAGGCTATCGATTTCTGCAACAGCTTTTGTTCCCTGAATTTATGTGAGATGGGTTTCAGCAGCGCACACTATGCATGTTTGATTAAAGTTCAATTGACTTCACTGGCGGTGAAGCTGGGAGCTGTTTCATTCCCTGTTTGTAGATCCAAAGCTTTCCCGACATGTTCTTTTGTTTGTGCTCAAGCTCCTGCCACCCATGCAGTCACCAATATGCTGTTCCTAATCCTCCCAGATTCACTCCACTCCAGCATTTAATCCCTTAGGTAGACATTATAGTATTTGATGGCGAGGCAACTAATAAAACCTGGGATGGAGTTTCAGCGTGTGTGGTGCACATCTACTGTGTGCGTGTAAAAGTAAGACTCCTCTGCATCTACTACCTCCTTGACTCTAATGCCGGGTCTGTGTCAGGAGCTTGAGTCACTGAGTCATATAGCTGGATCTCTCTGCTAATGAACCCTAAGGATAAAACGGTGATTAGCTCTTAAGATCCACCCATGCTTTAGAACTGTCCAAGTCAGCTTTTGAATTAACATTTCAATTTGAACCTGCGTGCAAGTTTCCGACTGCAAATTTGGGGGTGTTGCTTTGAAGTCAGGTGTCTGTTTCTGAAGTTTTATCCCCAGATACAAGCAGTTTAAATAAAAAAAAAAACAAACAGCTTAGTTTTACAGCTCAGTGTGTGCATAAGTAGTTAAACTTCCCTTGAGAGGTGATGGGTTTGCCACATGTAGATATAGCCCAAGTTTGTTCTCATTCCTATTATATGATGCGAGGGGGGAAGATTGATTTGAACTCTTCTGTTACTGTGTATCAGAGCAGAGGTATTAGTCTACTGACACAGGGAGGTGGGATTTACTGACTTCACTTGCTGATCCTGACACCAAGGATTTGATATAAATCAACTTTACAGGTGAAATGTGGCTGATTTTGTTTGCAGGAAGCTCGCTAGCTCAGGAAAGCATGGCATAAACTTCCCATGGAGTGTCAGTCACCCACTCTCTGTTTGTCCTCCCATCGCTAGTGCCGAAGAGACTCAGAGCCCCTTTCTCATGAGGTCAAAAACAAATTTTAAAGCCGTTGCATGGAATTTAACAGGAGTGTTTGCACACAGGGATGAGATGTCAGGACCCCTGTCCCTGCCTCAGTCACAGACTTGGTGTGTGTACTCCATCAGCTCCCGACCCGTGTGCCTGCATTTACCCATTTGCAGAAGAATGGCAAAGATGCCTGCCTGCTTTCATTTCTAGGGATTCATTTTTTAGGAGAATAAGTAGGGGTTTTTTAAGATTTTTTTTTTTTTTTTTTATTCTGCCAAATCAAGGCACTATGTATTATGCTTTTTCCTCCCATCCCAACTCTCTCCCCAAGTATTACTCTGAAGATAGCAGACTCTGGGGATCATTTTCATTTCAGTGGATCTGCAGTGGAGATCAGGTGGTAGCTGCCCTCCAGAGCAGTCCCCTCCATTTGCCTTTTCATGGCTGTCGGTACAGAAGATGCTGGTTGTGCTGCTCCTGCTTGTTCCAGGCCATCGGCAGTTTGGACAGAGGGTGTGTCTTTGCAACAGAATTAACCTCCATCTACTCCCAGCAAAGAGTGCTGAATTTGGCGGACAGAGCAAGCTGACTGAGGTTGTGTGATTAGATCACATGTAAGGCAGTTCAAAGAGCCCCTTTTTGCGGGCAGTTCAGGCATGTTTGTTCTGATGTTGATTTTTCAAGAGAGTGGTTAGAACGGCTCCATTTCTCTTGCAACTTGAAAGAAACAACACCTTTTACCTTAGAGGCAGACAAGTCGCCAGGAAATGATGGGGTTTCAAAGTAAAAGAAAGGAGATTAAAACCACATGCTGTTCTTTAGCTTGGCATTACATCTGCTAGTTTGAATGTCATCTGCCCCGGTTTTTTGACTGTAAGCCAGATTCATTATATATGGAATTATCACCAGCTTCCCTAGGTGTGTTCTTTTAACTGCCTAATTAATTTAGATGTGAACACATATATTCAGATTAACATTTGGTTTGCTTTAATGTGGTTGAGTGTTATGGGTAGATATTTGTCGGCGTGTTTTCATTTTAATTTTTAAGGTTTTTTGAACAGGAGTGTTTTTAGGTAACTTCATGGGGGGATTTGGATTGTTGCGCTCTGTCTGTTTGAAGTGATCACACTCTTGTTGACAGTGCCATGGGATCTGCAAGGAACGTCACTAGTAAGGACATGGCTCTTACAGCTCATTGGAAAGACTCTACCTCTGGCAGCACAGTGTCCCCTAACACTTGGCCGAGGTATTGCCTCAATGCTTATTCAAAGGAAAGAGCTCCCCTTGCTGTGAATGGCCAGTGCTGGCAGTGCCAGGATGGGGGCTGTAGATTTTGCAGCCCAGCCTTTAAAAAATTAAATGCATTTAACTTCCTCTTAAATAAAATATTTTTCTCTTCTATCCAGGGGGACATGTGTCTGGCTGGAAGCCTTTTACAAACATAGACATACATGCATACCCTGTCCTTCTCTGCGGAGGGGGAAGAAAAGAGCTGACAAGTCAGCTTTGCATGCCCCTCTAACATATTCCTTCTGTGTTTGCAGGGAGAACTAATCACCTTCTATTACTATTGGAAGAAAACCCCTGAAGCAGCAAGTTCCCGAGCCCACCGTAGGCATCGGAGGCAGGCTGTGTTTCGGAGAATTAAAACTCGAACTGCTTCCACTCCAGTCAACACTCCCTCCAGGCCCCCCTCCAGCGAATTCTGTAAGTGGCGGCTAAAAGCAGTGCATTTATCTTTGTTTAGATGCGTGGAACTGCAGTAATGTAATGGCTCTGTCTTCAGCTGAATAAAGCAAGGAAATTGAATTCAGGCTGTTCCCATACCATTACGTCCGAGTATGGCAGGAGTCTGTGATCAGCAAGTGATGTTTCCTGTCATGTGCAGTGTGGGGCTCAGGCTAGAAAGCCTGAGTAAGGACAGATGTTTCTCTGGCTCTGAATATCCCTATTTTTGTCCTGGCTGGAAGCGTTGCATTTTCCCTGGAGTTCTACTAGGCACAGGACTTAGACAATAAAGCAGTCCCCACCCTCCTCCTCCCCTGCCCAAGCCTTCTTTCATGACCGTGCCTTCTGCTACCATCAGCATTGCTGTATCTTACCATATCTCATCGTGGCCTTGCTTTGAGGCAGAAGCACCTTAACAAAGAGTCACTGCAAAGCCTAGTGCAGTTGAACTTGTCACTGAGGTTATGACACGACTGACGTCAAGACGGTTGCATAGAATTTATCATTGTATAAAAGGCTAAAGCTTCCCTTAAACTTTAAGCCTTTCAGTGGAATAAATCCAGAGCATTTCTTGTCTTTTGCAATGAAAGACGATTGGCAAAATCTCAGAAATTGGACCAAACTTACTGGAGTGCTGTTATAGGGAGGATGGGGAATATGTGTGTATGTGTAGTGGGGGAATACAGGAGATGGTTTTTAAGATGCACCAAAGCAAAGTATTATCGGTTTCTGTACCTGAAAGTTGAAACAAAGGCATTGGTCCTTCACTTGGATCCAGGATGCACAGCTCCCTCAAGTTCAAATGAGTACAAGGCTGCACACAGGCCCACGTCACTGCAAGAACTGAACCAACCTTAGCTCAGTGGATGAGGTTTTAGCCTGGTGTGAACTTTTCGGTTCAGTTTCAGACATTTGGAGGAGTCTGAATTGGAAGTTACGATGCTGCCAGCAGTCATTGTTACCATACTATGAGTAAATGAATGGGACCTTGCCTTGATTAGAAGAGTGTAAGGGGTTGATGACAGACTTTAATGGAAATTATCATAGCCTCTCTCTCCATATAGCACACACATGATAAAACTTATTCTCTCAGAGCCTTCAGGGAAACACCATTCTTTCAGCAAGGGCTTTCCTTAAAAGTAAAGATTTGACCATGGGAAGTCACACATTAAAACGTGTTTTGTGACAGGGCCCTTCTGCTCCTGACAGGTTATAGGCACATGTGAGATGGTGAATTTTTAGCATGTGGCTGGAAGATGCAATGCTCTCAGCCAGTTACTTACAAGTTCCCATAGTACCCAGTTGGTGCAGATTCTTTCTAGAGGCTTATGAGGTTTGCACACTTGCCATTTTAGGCAAGGGTAATGTGCTTTGCAGCTGGTGATGTTTTAATGAGGTGACTGCTCTCCACATGTAGGGTGAGCCTTACAATTGGAAGGCTCTGCAAATCCCCCAAAACTAAGATGTATGAAATATAATCCAGCTGTCAGATGCATTCTTTAAGGAGCATTTTCCACAAGAATAATAAAGCATCCCATATTTTTGTTCTGCCTTTTATCCGGAGGGGTCACAAAGCACTTTACAAGCTATCAAACCACATAAGGACCATTTTACCCACCAGTGAAACCCAGCCATCCCTGGGACAAAAATCAGCAGCTGTGGAACCTATACAGCAATGCTGTGCATCTAATTTAGTTAAAAAAAAGAAAAAGTTCTTGTGCATGTGACATTGCCAGGTGGGATTTCGGTGTGGTGGCTATTGTCTGACTGGGAAGTTGGCCAGACTCTTGAGTGAAGCGTCCCTAGTTTTGAATATTACTCTGAGCCACCGTTCCTCCAATCCGCCCTTCCTGAGGCCTGTACACTTTGTTTCATGTAGTACAGCGCCTCCACCTGTGCCATGCCTCTGGGCAGCACGGGTGTTGGTTCAACCCTGATGCCCAGGGAAGTGTGCCAGGCACTGGATCAGAAGCACTGTCACTTGCATCACTTAGCATATTCCTGAGATCTTTTTAAATGTAGGTACTGACCAGGCCTGACCCTCCTTAGCTTGTGAAATTTGATGTGATGGCAGCACAAGGTGGGATGGCTGCAGGCCAGCCTAGGAAGCTGCAGAACGAAGACCAGAATTCTCATCATAAATGGTTACATTCAGCCAGCCAGAGCAAAGTGAGAACTCATCCTGATTTTTTTTTTCTCTCCCTTTCCTTCTCTTTCTCTCTTTGCTTATTCAGTGGACTTGAGCTCAGCCAGCGAAGATGATTTTGACAGCGAGGACAGTGAACAGGAACTGAAGGGCTACGCCTGTCGTCACTGCTTCACAACCAGTATGCACTTGATATATCGCTGTATCTCTTTTCCTTGTGTTGGTGCCTATTTAACATTGGTTCATCCAAGCAAAAGCAGCTGTAATGCACAGAGAGCTGTTCTAAAAATGTAGCGTTGAATCAGCTAAAATATGCAGCATCCCAGCATAGAGTTAATCGTGATTTACCATTGCAAATTAGTATTGCAGTGACAGGGGAGGATCCTGGAAGATAGACATTTATACAGTGAAGCCGTCATGTCTAAACAGAGTCCTTTATCTAATCCATTTACCATACAGCAAATCAATATTGAGCTGTGACTGTCAGATACATAACTTGCATTCATGATGCACCAAGGCTTTTCTGCAGCAGCTTTGCTCTTATAAGTACTCCTGAAAGCTCTCTGATGCTTGTACATATGCACTGAGCATGCAAGCAAAAGCCTGGAGGTAAGTAAGGGAAGGGAGAGATGAAATGTTCGTGCTGCATTTATCTCGAAGAAACCAAGACAGACCTCAGAGAACTAATAGCTCCCTAACTCATAGTCCCCAAATGCAGCAGCAGTCTCTCTTGCGCTCATTTTCAAAGCAGCAGTTGCCTGTTTAAATAAAGAAATAGTCTGTAACCGAGCATGGAAAATGTTCATGGAGACATAAGCCAGCCTGCAACAAGGCAAAGGTTTCCAGTTGCATTGCTGGGAAAGGTGGGTATTTGTGTTCCATATCTGATATATTGTACGTTTCCAATCCTCCCCCATCACTTTTCCAACAACAGCCTCCAAGGACTGGCACCACGGTGGTCGAGAGAACATCTTGCTCTGCACTGACTGCCGCATCCACTTCAAGAAGTACGGGGAGCTCCCGCCCATTGAGAAGCCAGTGGACCCTCCACCCTTTATGTTTAAGCCTGTCAAAGAGGAAGATGATGGACTCAGCGGAAAGCATAGCATGAGGACAAGGCGGAGTCGAGGCTCGGTAGGTCTGCATTGTCCATGTCCTCAGCATCCTCTGGGAAAGAGAAGGGACAGTGTAGAAAGTTAGCCCTGTTACAGTCAGAGCTTCCAGCAGCACTCTGTCTCTCCTCCCCATCAGTTCCTTGCTCTGTTAGCCTGCCAAAATGCAGGGCTGATGTCTGTGCAGAATTTGAGGCTTGTCTGAAAATTTGACCTTGAAGTATCTCCTTGGGGAGGTCTAGTCAAACCCTGTGTATCTTAATGTTCCAAGTCTAAATCTCTCTTTCTGTTGAGTGGGTCAAGGTAGCAGCCCCTTCAGAATAATTCTATTACCAAAATCTGTGACAGCATTTGTAGTGCTACTTCTTTTCCCTAGCTGCGCCCTATCTGAGGTAACCCTTAGATGCATTCTGAAGGGAGCCTTTTAAAAATGTAAGTACTGTCTCTCTGCCCTTGGAGAGAACTCACCTTACAAAGCTGGCCTTAAAACAAAATCTCCTTGCCCAAGTATAGAGCAGTCCTCAGAGTCCTCTACACAGTGGTTCCATCATAAAAAGGCTTTACACATGGTAATGTATCTGGAGCATTGTTGAAGTGCTGCCACCTGTGGGGACCCAAGGATTGACCAGAAACTTTCATGGTTTGGGGGCTTGCATTTCTGGCAAGTCGCACGGATGGGTCTGTCAAGCAGTAACAGATTTCTCTTTCTCTCTCCACCTTTTTGGTCATGTTCCTGTTGTCACAGCTGCTGAATACCTTGTCAGGTGATGCTGTCAGCTCAAGCTGGCTTCATCATTTTTATGGTAGCCAGTCATCCAAACAGCTGCTAAATTAGGAGGGGACAGATGAAACGGTATTAATTATTGCTGCATAATTGACTGTGATTCTTTGTTGCGTAGCAGGAACACATTGAAGCTGTTAGTCATTGTTGAAACTGCTCTCGGCTGTCTGTATGCCTAGCATCTTTAGGTCACTCCCTTATCGGGCTTGGTTTATGCTAGCGGATTTATTATTTTTTAAGGTGGAACATTAAGGAGAAGGGCGCTTGCCTGTATGAAGAAAAGCCTGGTATGTGGACAGCAGCTGTGGGAACATCATCTTAATAGTCTCATTTCCAGCAGACACAGCTTAATAACATAAGCAGTATTTGATGTTTTTTGGTTAGCAAGTTAAGGATTTGCCACCTCCTGTTTCAAGCCCAGATGAGCTTTCAAGTACAGGCTTAAAAACATGTAGAGCTCAATTTTCTGTTTCTCAGGCGCTGGGCTGGGATGCACGCACCTGTCATAACTTGGGGAAAAAAGCAAAGGTTGATAAGATGCTTCCTATCAGGTGGTTTTTTTTTTTTCTCATTTATTTTCATTAAACCAATAGATGTCTACACTACGTAGTGGTCGTAAAAAGCAGCCAGCCAGTCCCGATGGTAGAGCCTCACCCATTAATGAAGACATCCGGTCCAGCGGCCGCAATTCTCCCAGTGCTGCCAGCACCTCCAGTAATGACAGCAAAGCAGATTCTGTGAAGAAGTCCACCAAGGTAAACTTTGCCTGGGATTTTTTTTCCTTCTACAACTCAGGACATTGGTCTGTTTTCAGTTCAGTGAGTCAACCTAGGGGCTTGGATCAAATCAGAGATCTAGGCTGGATAAGTAGGATTCCTGCTCTTTTCCTACGTGCACAGGTCTGCAGGCAGGCAGAGCTAAGCAGTTCCTTGCTCAGGTGTTTGGGTAAGGGGATGATTATACATAAAAGCACACAGACCTCATGGTGATAAGCATCATAGACATATCTATAAATAATCTCACTGCCGTTATTACAGGCATTTATGCCACAGTTTGAGACCCAAATTCAACTCTGACCCTCTTGCAAATGTCCGTGAGAAATGTTATACTCAACACAGGTATCTAGCTAAAATGCTCTTAATTTATTTACTAAAGGAAAGAATGCCCCATACATGAGATTGCGGCTTCTGTTGTCTTTTCTGCATAATTACATTCCAGCTTATTTTGGGGGAGAAGCTGACATTTTTTACTTAAAGGAACAAGGGCCCCTACAGGAGACAGCTAAAAAAACTACGTTATGGGAGGAGTCTTGTCACTGCCTCCAAATGGGAAAAGGGGACACAAAACAGAGTAGGAATACATGGTTGGATTTCATGGCATTGGAAGGTTAACTGCAGGGAGCATCAAGGTCACATAGAAGGAGTAAGGGTGTTTAAAATGCAGCTTGTGGTCTGCAGAAGGGAGTAGACAGTGATGTGTTAACATTTGCAAATAAAATCCAACCCAAAGAGGATCAGGAGGAACCTGAAAGAGACCTGACCAAGCCCAGGGGGTGAGCAGCATGACCAAAAGACAGGTAAAATTTAATGTAGACAAATGAAAATGATGTGCCGTAGAAAAATGTGGAATTTTTATGCACTTCACAGTGATCTAAATTAACTTGATTAACTCGGGGGAAAAAGGCCTGGACATTATTTTAGACAGCTCAGTGAAGATGACTTCATTGTATAACTGTTCACATAAGAATTATTTGGAGGATTAGCAGGTGTAAGTGGTGGGTTACGGAGTCATAAAGAACATATCATAATGCCATTATAGAAACGAATGATTTGGTCCCATCTGGAAGTATTGTACTGCATATTTCATAGATTTCACAGACATTAGGGCTGGAAGGGACCTCAGAAGATCATCGAGTCCAGCCCCCCACCCAAAGGGCAGGAAGTCAGCTGAGGTCATAGGATCCCTTATGGGTCACTTCCTCTCCAAGAAGGATATTGCAGAAGTAAGGGGAATTCAGAGAAAAGTGACAAGAATGTTTAGCAGCCCAGAAGAAACTCTAGTGTTAAGAGAGACCAGAAGATTGGGATTTAGAATGGAGGCAAACAAGGAAGACGTGATAAAAGTACATAAAATAATGGACGATTTCAGAAGGCAGAAAAAGGGGGTTCTCTTCTCCCTTTCTTCTGACGTAGAAACAAGGGGGTGTTAATGAAATTGAAAACTAGGAGATCTGAAACCAGTCCAGCAGTGTACTTTTCCGTGCAATGTGCCTTTGCTACTTCTTGCCTTAGGATGTTGAGAGCTTAGCAAAATGTCAACAGATTGGTCAATGATATGAAGAGCAAGGCAGTATAAAGGCTTATCAACATGAGGAAAAAGCCCAGCATAGCTACTTCAGTGGTAGCTTTTCCACACTAACTCTGTGTGAACTCATCCCCACTAAGAACATCTCCGTAGTGACTCAGGGCAGAACAATTCTTGTGTCCTAAATGCACTCCCAAGCTATTTTCCAGTAGCTTCTCTATAATCTCCCAAGGCAGGCAAGCCCTAAAGAAGTTGACCATTTTGGAAAGGCTATCAAACTTCTGACTTTGGGTCCTGAGCAGCTCTCAACCTATTAGGACACAACTTTCATGGCAGGCAGATTTTCTCAAGTCAACTTCCTGAAAGTTTCCCTTCCCCTTTCTCTACAGCAATTTGTGCTTGCCACTGTCAGCAACAAAATAATGGGCTACATGGACCTGGGATCTGACCCTATGGAATGGCTCCTGAGGCTTCATTTTGTATTTGGACTTAAGTATATTCGGTAGAAACATGAGTTTTAAAAGCAGTAGCCTGATGAGATGCTTTTAAAAGCAGTAGCCTGATGAGATGCCTCAGTTGCGGTGCATTCACTCCATCCCAGTAGCCTGCAGTATGCAGGAGATGCTTGCAAGCTGCTTCTCAGCTTATCGTCCTCAAATGTAAAATCCTAGCTCTGTTTTGGGCGACCTGTGTAAATTTGGCCTCCAGAGGGAGCTAGCTGGGCTGGCAGGCGGATGAAAGCCCATTCAGAAACAGTTTCTGGAAGATGGGAAATGTATTGATAGCTCCAGAATACAGATTCCTTTCCCTTCTCCCTTTTGAATGGGGAAAGAGGTATATTGGATTACCACTAAACATGGACTAATCAGCCTCTGATCAGCTTCCCTGTATCTGCAGGCACTTTTTTATGGGCACAGAATCCTGCCAGAGTGGGCAGGGTCTCCTTTTAGCTCCACTTTTACTTCCTTAATAAACCATGCCTTTCTGTTTTTGGCAGAAGATAAAAGAGGAGGCATCATCCCCCCTCAAGAACTCAAAGCGGCAGCGGGAGAAGGCAGCCTCTGACACAGAGGAGCCGGACAGATCAAACGCCAAGAAGTCCAAAACTCAAGTAAGTCTCAGAAAGGAGCAGCGTTCTCCCTGCACACAGGCTGCTCATGAGCAAAACTGGCTGTCCCCTGTCCTTCCCCATCCCCCTTCCTTCCCAGGGAAGGATAAAATCAAAACCCCAAAACCAGCAACAAACCAAATACACAAGATTGATTTAAGTTACTTCAAAGTGCCAGAGCAGCACATTGTAATTGAATTTGCAGCTGGAAAGCAGCCTACTCCTTAATGTGTTCCTTCTGCTGGGAGAGGAAGGAAGCACGTGGGCAGGGACTGGACCCGGGCATCTTGTCTCTTTTTTTTTAGCATTGGCATACTCTTCTGTATTGGGGCAAAAGTTGGTTTGATCCCTCCGTCCCTTCCCTTCATTTTGTTAATAAGCCTATGTACAAATTTTGTTTTACTTCAAATTACTCTCCTTCCTCCACTGACTTGCACTTCCACATAGCAATGTACAGCTCAGACTATACCGAATTAACAAAGCTAGAGACCATTTCAAATAGGCCCAGTTGCACCTTAGCAGCTTATTGCACCTGCAGTCTCTCTGGGACCTCCAGTTTAAAATAGTTTCCAGTTTCTGTCTGCATGAACAGAAACATTCAGGAAATCCATTTAAACCAAGAACTGCTAGTTTAACTTCTTGGGGGTCAGAGTGATGATTAATTTACTGCAGGATAGTTTGGCTCCACATGTAATTGCCCAGGTTCACTCCCAAGCACTGGCTTTGGCCGTGAGCCCCACATATTAATGTTGCCCATGCCCTGCGAGGTTCCTAGGGGAGGCTGCATGTAATGGAGTGCATCTGGGTATGACCGTGACATGCTGGGGAGCAGGCAGCATCCTGTAGCCATGCAGGAGGCAACACGGAGCCCTTTTCCCCCTGTCTCCACAGGAGATCAGCAGGCCCAACTCTCCCTCGGAGGGCGAGGGTGAGGGTGAAAGCTCCGATAGCCGCAGTGTCAACGATGAAGGCAGCAGTGACCCGAAGGACATTGACCAGGACAACCGGAGCACGTCACCTAGCATCCCCAGCCCCCAGGACAATGAGAGCGACTCAGATTCATCAGCTCAGCAGCAAGTGCTCCAGGCACAGCCACAGGTGCTCCAGGCACAGAACGGCTCTGCCCAGGCCCCACCTTCCACCCCACCGATATCCACCCAGCTCCCCACATCAATGCCAGCAGTGTCGAGCGCCCCCTCTGCCGCTGCCGCCCCCCAGGTTTCGCCGTCAGTATCTCAGCCTCCCAGCCAGCCCCAACCCCCAGCACCGCCACCACCTCACTCTCACATACAGCAGGCTCCTGCCCTGCACCCGCAGAGACTCCCCTCACCACACCCACCACTGCAGCCCCTGAGTGTGTCGCAGAGTCAGCCCCAGGCTGCTGCATCAGCACAGCCCCACTCGCAGCCTCCACTCCATGGCCAGGCCCAGCCTCCCCCTCACGGCCTGCAGGCCCAGCCTCTTCTGCCTCACCCTGTACCTCCTCAACCATTCTCTCTCCCCACGCAGTCTTCTCAGTCTCAGGTTCCCCTTCAGACACAGGCTCCTTCTCACTCTCACGCCGCTCTGCAGGTGCAAGCACAACCTGCCCTGCAAGCGCAGGCTCCCCTGCAGCAACCCCAGCCTCCACGGGAGCAGCCCCTGCCCCCTGCACCCATGGCCATGCCTCACATCAAACCGCCTCCCACCACCCCCATTCCTCAGCTTCCTACTCCACAGTCCCACAAGCACCCTCCCCACCTTTCTGGGCCTTCTCCATTCTCAATGAACTCCAACCTGCCACCGCCTCCTGCTCTGAAGCCACTAAGTTCCCTGTCCACTCATCATCCTCCTTCTGCGCACCCTCCTCCATTGCAGCTGATGCCCCAGAGCCAACCGCTGCAGTCCTCTCAAGCTCAGCCTCCGGTTCTGACTCAGAGTCAGAGCCTTCCACCATCGGCAAGCCACCCCTCCTCCGGGCTCCATCAGGTATCCTCCCAGCCGCCCTTCTCTCAGCATCCCTTTGTCCCTGGGGGACCACCTTCCATCACCCCCCCATCCTGCCCCTCCACTTCCACTCCACCTTCCGTGCCTGGTATCCCCTGTCAACCTCCTGTCTCCACGTCGGCGGCTTCCAGCGGAAACGTCCCAGTGGTCACGTCCTGCACATTGCCGCCTATTCAGATCAAAGAAGAGGCTCCTGATGAGGCAGAGGAGCCAGAGAGCCCACCACCTCCACCCAGAAGTCCGTCGCCTGAACCCACTGTGGTGGACACACCAAGCCATGCCAGCCAGTCAGCCAGGTATGGAGGGCGTCAGCAAGTTCTCTCAGGTGCGCTTGGCCTTTCCACTCAGCAGAGCGATTGCTAGGCTTCCACGTGTCGCTTGCTGGGCCAGGCAGGGTTCAGTGTTGCAGCCTCAATGCTGCCAGCCTTGCAGTTGGGCTTTTGCTCTGTTAGGACATCTGGTTGGCCCCCAGCCATGATTAACACGTGGTTGAAACTGTGCTTAACAAGAATCTTGTTGCAACATAGTTGTTAGGAGCATAGTCTCCCTAACTAGTGTTAAGCCCTCTTCCCTGCCATCCCTTCAACAGCCCAGTTGTATAAAGCACACCAGAGGCAAGATCCTGAGTCCCCTGCACCTGAGTCTTGCTGTAGGAACTTGTGGATTGTGTAGCAGGAACCTTGCAGTTATGTGCTGTCTCCCTTTGCCCCCCCAATGTAGTTGTTCACTACAGAGTTCAATTTACGTAATGCCACCCCGTGATTTTTAGTCTTCAGTCTAACGCCTCTTTTTGTACATAAGACGGTGAAACCAATTACCTACTGGCAGTTTGAGTTGCAGGAGATTTTCGAAAGCACAACGAGAAGTTAGCCACCCTGCAAGCTGGATACATAATTCACATTTGCGCCTTTGGAAATCAGTCCCTATCTCTGCAGCATGATTTATCTTTCACCAATTTTCCAGGGAAGGAAAAGCCCCAGTCCAGCACAGTTTGGACTGTAGTTTTCTGACAGGACATTATAGGTCTCATTTGGGAGCAGAAGCTAAGCAAATGCTGCTCCTGCCAGAGGCCAATCTGTAGAGTAACCTCATGGCACAGTTCCTGTCTTGGCATTACTGTAAATCATGAGTGTTCCTTAATCCCACTTTGATGTGGAGCTGTTAAAACCCAGATCTGTTTCTTTCTCAGGCCTAAACTCTTTCTGCACGTGTCTCTCTCAGGTTCTATAAACACCTGGACCGTGGCTACAACTCCTGCGCAAGAACGGACCTGTACTTCATGCCTCTGGCGGGATCCAAATTGGCCAAGAAGAGAGAGGAGGCAGTTGAGAAGGCCAAGAGAGAGGCAGAGCAGAAAGCAAGAGAAGAAAGGGAGAGGGAGAAGGAGAAGGAGAGGGAGAGGGAGAGAGAGCGGGAGCGGGAGCGGGAAAGAGAAGCGGAAAGAGCCGCGGTAGGTTTGTCCTTTGCATCACGGGGTGCGGCAGAGGGCTGGATTAAAAGGTGGATGTAAAATGTCGTGTGTGCATTTGCCCACCTGCCTGACCATGTAGCGCAGGACAAAGTGCATCCTGGAGGAGATGGCTGGGTACATGCAAAGTTCAAGAACAGAAAAGGGTTGGAGGCAAGCATGGGGGCTGTTGACCGTGGCATTGGAAGGTCTCCTACCTGGCTTGTCTCGGGCCCCTCCCACTCCTAGTGCCTTAATGGGAGAAAGTGCAGTTTGGGGGCTCAGCAGGGCCTGGGGTTCGTCCAGCATTTCGAAGATGAGCAGTGATACCCAAGTGTAGTTAGCATCTCCTGTTGTGGGCCATTGGTTCCTTAGTGATGCAGGCACAGGATGCCTGAGCCTACAAGGCATAGCCTTTAGTTGCTGCCTCTGCAATTCCAGGTTGGGCTCTGGAAACGGGGCATAAAGGCCGTGTGAATTTGCAGCATACTTGACGGAACAGCATCCTGGTTTCTGACGAAAGGCCTGACCGCACATTTTTAAAGCTTTTACAGTATAACCTCTGATGGGTTTTTTTGTTTTTAAACAACTTTACTTTGGTTTTTACCACCAAACCCCTGGAGCCTGGTGAGAGAGGGTAGAGCATGTCAGGGTTCATTGAGGGCTGGGAGATCGGCTTGCGGTGGCCTCATAACAATGCTGCTTTGCTCTCGTCTTTGCAAAACAGCCCATGAAGATGGCTCTTTTCCTGGTTTGCATATGGGACTTCTCACAGGTTTGAGTCATGGCAACTGCACCTCTCACATGGTCCATAGTAATTAGAAGCAGCAGCTACGTATAGCTGCCAAGTCCTTTCACCTCCCAGGATAGCATACGACTTCCCCCAACCCCTTGCAGGGGTCTCAGTTTGAAACTGGTACAAAACCTGAATTCAACGAGGAATTCACTTGGAAATGAGATTCTTTGGATAATCATAGGGTCTCTTCAGGCTCCTCCACATGGCACACTCTTCCTCAAAGTACTGTGGGAAGCTTCAGCTGCTGCAGGTTGTGGAGTTCTGCTTCCTTCAGTTTGCTCCTTTCCAGAGTTTGGTGGGGGGAGGCACTTTGGAGGGTCTGTCTCCACCCATTACTGCCTGCAGAGATGTGCAAGTCTGTAGGTTTGCTGAGGCTACAGAGCCCGGGGGGAAGAGGGAGAATCGGGTCCGTCCCCAAGGCACAGGGGAACATGAAGCTCTGGGATGAGTCATTTGAACATACCCGCTCTGTATTCTGAGCCACTGTGAAAGTGGGAGCAAATCTGCATTTTTGTTTTTTGTTTTGTTTTGTTTTTTTTACACCAAGGTGGTTGGACTAAAGTCTCTCTCCCCTTCTTCATTCCTTGCAGCAGAAGGTATCCAGTTCCTCCCATGAAGGTCGTCTCGGGGAATCCCAGCTCAGCGGACCAGCCCACATGAGGCCTTCGTTCGAACCTCCGCCCACAACCATTGCCGCCGTTCCACCATATATCGGTCCGGACACACCTGCATTACGGACTCTCAGCGAGTACGCCCGCCCTCACGTTATGTCACCAACCAACCGTAACCATCCCTTCTTTGTTCCCCTGAACCCCACTGATCCGCTTCTGGCCTACCACATGCCCGGCCTTTACAACGTGGACCCAACCATCCGGGAACGGGAGCTCCGAGAGCGGGAGATCCGGGAGCGAGAAATCAGGGAAAGGGAGCTGAGGGAGAGGATGAAACCTGGCTTCGAGGTGAAGCCCCCGGAACTAGACGCACTGCACCCAGCTACCAACCCCATGGAGCATTTTGCCCGGCATGGCGCACTGACTATCCCCCCAACGGCAGGACCTCACCCTTTTGCTTCCTTCCACCCGGGTTTGAACCCTCTTGAGAGGGAGAGACTCGCACTGGCAGGCCCTCAGTTACGGCCTGAAATGAGCTACCCCGATAGACTGGCAGCAGAGAGGATACACGCTGAGCGGATGGCCTCGCTGACAAACGACCCGTTGGCGCGGCTCCAGATGTTCAATGTGACGCCTCACCACCACCAACACTCACACATACATTCACATCTGCACCTTCATCAGCAGGACCCGCTACACCAAGGTGAGCCTAGGGTCAGGGCAGTGCTCTTCCCCAGGGGGATGGAAGCACCTGCTACTGCAGTGAATGGTCTGCCCAAAACAGTCATGTCCCAAGACTCTGGAAGTACACGAGCAGTGAAATCTCCAGCTCTTTCGACACAATGCTAGTACCCGGGTCTGTGAAAGCGTGTGACACGGGTATGGCTCCACCACTTTGTAGCATTGTTTTTCATCTGTGTATAGAAAAGAGAAATTGGTTGTGTTTGATCTCCTGTCAACATACAAATTTCTCGACCACACGGGAGGGAAAATCACAGCAGAGGAAAGCTAGACTGTAACCACGCTGAAATACATGAGTTGTTTTTGTCAGTTAGGCAGTGCTTTTCTTCATAAGTGATGTACTAACCCTGGTACTTTGCACACGGGTTACTTAATACGGCCCTGTGTTGCGACTGAGTTAGAGGGATTCTCCCATTGTTGGTCTAAAATAGTGGTTTTCAGCCTTTTTAGACTTGAGGCACCCCTGGATAGACTAGAGCAGCTGTTCCCAATCTGTGGTACAGATACCATGAGTGGTATGCTTTAACAGATTTATTATAATTACTTTATAAGAGAAAAAATTGCTGGTGGTGCTTAAGGTTGTATTGTTTTAAATTGGTGGTGCGCAATCTGTCAGTTTGGGAACCACTGGACTAGAGGACCCCCTTTGAAAATGCCAGCTCTTAATTTTCATTCTTTTTTGACGAGAGAAAAACAATAGATCACTTTTTTTCTGTTGCAAAGGACTCAGACGAGTTGCAGCTGCAGGTTTCTGTGTGAAATCTCTGGGTTTATCTTGTAAAGCCTGCTTGTAAACCTAACAGTGGTAACGCTGTGTGGCACCCTTGAAAGGATCTCAAGACACTCTAGGGCCTGTGGCACCCTGGTTGAGAATCACTGGTCTAGAGCATGGGCAGTTGATTTGGTGGTAGCAGCCATGGGCACCTCAGTGTAGACCGAACGTAGGCACGTATTAGGTAACCCAATGGATAAAACCCCTTAGGCTTTATACCCCATTTAGCATTCATCCCCTGTGAGCCTCCTAATGAGCCTGGGAAGCACTGAAGGTTAGCACCATGGTGTCATGGGAACATGAGCTGTCACCACCCAGAAAATGAGGCTTGGAGTGGCATTACTGTGTTATAAATCCACCACTACAGCACCATGGGATACAAGCCCATGCATCTGAACACACAGCTCACGTTTCTGATTTCTCTGAGGTGTGCATATACATCTCATTCACACTGATCACAGGGTGATGACCGTAAGTACCTCGGCTGTCTTGGGAGGTGATTGTTGGTCTGGAGATGGACATTAAGTCAGTAACCATTAAGTTAGCCAAGTTGTCCCTGCCCAACCAGCAGCGTGTTCATTTACCAATTCAGAAACCAGGGTGACCTGATGCAGAAATCCAAGCATACATTGGGTGCTGTAATATGCAGTCAGACAAGCATGAGACCTTTCAAAGTCAGCAAGGAGACAGGCTGGCATGTGATGGGGTGGGGAGATTTAGTAGATGCTATGATAACTTTTCTAGGTTTATGAAAAGTTAGGAAGGTAGAAGTAGATGAGAGCACCAGGGGCAGTGGGAAGGGGAAGTCTTAAAGAGTCAAAGATGCCAAATGAAGCAAACTGGAGAAGAAGGCTATGCAAACTGTCGTGGTGTCCTGTTGGGGTTTCTGGAGGAGGCTGTGGGTCTGTCATCACAGCGAAGGGCTACAAGACTCTAGTCATCCTTCTGTTTGTCCTGACTGCATCCGTGCATGAAACCAATGTAAGGGCTGGTGATGAGTGACGTAGAGACGTTGTAGTTTTCAGCTGTGGAAGTGTTTAATTGGAAGTCATACTGATGATTGTATGAGATGGTTTATCTAGGGATGATCCTGCCTTGAGCCCAGGGTTGGACTGTATGACAGACTTCCTAGGCTCCCTTCCAGCTGTCTTGTTCTGTGATTCTCCAGCTTCCTAGCTGAGAGGGGTCTGCTTTATACTGTTAACTCCTGTTGGTCCTTCACCCTGCTACAGCCCCATCTTTCTGCCCTGGTTGCTGAACCTCCAGGATTGCCCTGGAGTCTCTAGGAATTAGATATAAATCTCCAGGAGACTGCTGAGAGTTACCCAGGAGATAAATGATAGGGCATTCATTAAAATAATATTAAATGTTGAATCTGATTTATACAGTAGTCCAGTGGGTTTTTAAAATGTAATGTGCATTTGCTTCCCTGATGTAAAGTTATTAATGTCATTACATCACGTGATGAAACCTCCTGGAATAGATTCGACCAGAGTTTGGCCATGTAACTGCAATCCACTTACCTGTATGGACTGTACACCATGTTATGATGGTATTGTAGCACTCAGGAAGTGATGAACCCTCTGCACAATTACGGGAAATCACCACTGTCTGAGGAGTGAGCTGGGTGTGGGTGCCTCAAGCCAGCACAGTGGCAGAGTTGTGTAAGGGCAGCCCAGGCACACCAAGACTTGTTCTGCCTGTGTCTTTGGACCACAAGGCCCTTTTGGCCCCATCAGGTGTGTATAGAGCATCAGCAGAAGGAACACGGACAGGACTGTCGCATTGACACATGCCCGCGTCCGCTCTGTGCCACAGAAGAGAGTCCTTTGCAGGCTGGCTATAGGTCACCTGGTAGATGGTTCCCCATCAGCTGAGGGAAAGTAGCTTGGGGAAAAGCTGTGAAATGGGTAGCTCTGCAGATCCAGCAGCCCTGCCATATGAGCTGTTACTAGAGGGGGGCTGCAGCCATTGCAGGCCACGCAGACTAGTAACAGGTGCAGTAGTCAGTGGTAGGCCTGAGAGAATTGATTTCTTCACTCCCTCCATATGCCATCCACCCAAATATTTGGGCACCTTGCAGCTGCAGGGAGTTTTTTATGATGTCTGTCATCACAGAGCTCTTTTATCTAAGCTTGCCACGGAGAGGGGTTTAGGAGAGATATTGTAATGGGCCTTGTTATTTTGAAATGTTTTTCAAGCACGTTTTAAGATCCTGAAAAAGGCCTGCTGAAGGGACTTGGTACCTAGTTAGCTGCCAAGACAGGGATTAGAAAGCTGCTCGTTTGACCGAGCCTGTCATTACACAGGTAATTTGCAAGGTGCTCGACTGAATGCAGATTTCCCAAATTTTCTGAGAGCAGATGGGTGAAAGCAGGTTAACTGAGGTAGTTAAACCAGACAGCAAAGGATGCAGCTGCAGGCAGGTCAGAAATTAAAGTGATTCAAGTACATGGCATACGGTTCCTTGGACAGCAGGCTGCAAATGTACTTTTTGGGCAGACAAATACAGCATGACGACTCTTGGAGCACATGCATTAAAAGAGAGAGCGTAGCCGCTTTCAGAGCTGGAGAAGGAATGAGAGCTGCTGCAGGAAGAGCTACACTGTGCATTAAAGAAACCAGAGGATGCACGCTTGTGTTTCTATAGAAATATACCCCAGAGAGGCGGTGTTGGTGCTGTACCTGAAGTCACTGGCTGGCTGCACTGTGAGCTTCTCTAGATGCTATCTTGCAGATTGTGAGGGGCAGGGTTGACATTGGTGCAACTGAAGTTTTACAGAGTGTTAACAGGATGGATTGAAATCAGCTGTATACCTCCAGATCCTGAAGTGATGAAATATGGTCATTTTTCAAGGTGAAGTGGTTAATATCTAATTTGGAGCATGCTCCCACCCCTCTTCTCCCAGGGCTTATACCTCTGGTTAATTGTCAGCTAATTAGCTATCAGGAGTGAAACACATCTGTGACTAACATGGACGCTGCACAGATGTTTGTTCTTGGACATGCACATTGCTGATGCACTCTCAGGCCCAGTCTAAAGGCCGCTGTGGACAAACAGCATAGTTACTTTGGAGAGTATTTACAATCAGTTGTGGTTTATCTATGCTTGAAAGTTAATCTGGGTTAAGGTAGGGTGGGAAGTTAAAGCACAGGAGCTTTTCTAGAATAGCTTCACGCTAGTGTTTTCATAGATTCATAGATACTAAGGTCGGAAGGGACCTCAATAGATCATCGAGTCCGACCCCCTGCATAAGCAGGAAAGAGTGCTGGGCCTACATTACCCCAGCTAGATACACATCTAGCCTTCGCTTGAAGACCCCCAGGGTAGGGGAGAGCACCACCTCCCTTGGGAGCCCGTTCCAGACCTTGGCCACTCGAACTGTGAAGAAGTTCCTCCTAATATCCAATCTAAATCTGCTCTCTTCTAGCTTGTGGCCATTATTTCTTGTAACCCCCGGGGGGGCCTTGGTGAATAAATACTCACCAATTCCCTTCTGTGCCCCCCTGATGAACTTATAAGCAGCCACCAGGTCGCCTCTCAACCTTCTCTTGCGGAGGCTGAAAAGGTCCAGTTTCTCTAATCTCTCCTCGTAGGGCTTGGCCTGCAGGCCCTTAACCATACGAGTGGCCCTTCTCTGGACCCTCTCCAGGTTATCCGCATCCTTCGTGAAGTGCGGCGCCCAGAATTGCACGCGGTCCTCCAGCTGCGGTCTGACCAGCGCCCGATAGAGGGGAAGTATCACCTCCTTGGACCTATTTGTCATGCATCTGCTGATGCACGATAAAGTGCCATTGGCTTTTCTGATGGTTTCGTCACACTGCCAACTCGTGTTCATCTTGGAGTCCACTAGGACTCCAAGATCCCTCTCCACCTCCGTGCCACCCAGCAGGTCATTTCCTAGGCTGTAGGTGTGCTGGACATTTTTCCTCCCTAGCTGCAGCACTTTGCATTTCTCCTTGTTGAACTGCATTCTGTTGCTTTCTGCCCACTTGTCTAACCTGTCCAGGTCTGCTTGCAGCTGCTCCCTGCCCTCCGGCATGTCCACTTCGCCCCATAGCTTAGTGTCATCTGCAAATTTGGACAGAGTACATTTTGGAATAACTCCGTGTATAATCAGGCCCCGAGAGTCAGTTACTGCAAGCAGGGAAGTCACCGAAACACAATTCACCTGGGACTATCACTAAACAAAGAAGTGAGCCTTATAAGGAAATGGGGAAGAAAGGATCAGTCGTATGGCCAGGCCACCCTGCCGTACAGTTGCTCAGCTTGTATGCGCTTTGTAGCCAGCAGAGAACTGGGACAGAAATGATTATGGGGCTGGGCTGTGCTTCCTGCCAATTTGCCATATCGCTGCCAACCCTCAAAATTTAAATGCATGGGATTTGTCAAGCTCTGATGGGTAAATATTTTTGTGGTTTTGTCAGTGTCATGTTTTACTTTGACTTCGTGAAGTGACAGTGGAGAAATTGCCTGCAAGTGAGAACAAGTAAGGAGGGCAATACTGGTTTCTACCCTCCTTCTGCACCCCTCTTCCCCCACTTTTCCCAGCAAGGTGCAGGCAGCTTCCCCGGAGGTGACACTGCCTGCCTAGGGGAAAGAAGGCTTTGTCAGCTTTGTGTCTGTCAAGAGCAGTGTTAGTGGAGGTGCGAGTGCACATCTAAACCTGTGTCCCGAGCACTGTCAAGGATCTCTTGACCTGCATTTGTGTATAAGCATGAAGCAAGACATTTCTTTCATGAAGTTGACATGAAAATCATGGGAAGGACCCCAGAACATGCAGGTTGGAGCGTGGAGGAGAGGCAAGAATGAAGAAGAAGAACCGAGCAATGCCAGGGTTTATGGTGCAGTGTCCGCTGTCATTACTGAGCATGGGCACGTGCCTGGTGCAGAGTTAGTATAACAGCAGGTTCAAGCTTGATCTGTTTTCTTTTGTAGTTTCTGTTTGCAAAGGATGGGAAAAAGCATCTGGCTCAAAGGGGTGTCTGTTTGCAGGGACAAGGGTTGTACCTAACAGTGAATCCACCAGGCTTGCGTGTCAAAGGAAAATACAGTTTAATTGGGGGGTGGTGATGAAAAAGGAGAGCGAGCAGAGATTTTGCAGGACAGGTATTGACAAAAGCAAATATCTTTAGCCATGATTCCCATACAAGTCCTTGGGAAAAGTGGACTCTCAGAGCCATGTGGGGCTGATTGGCAGACTCACTGCTGAAGCCTGAGGTGGGAAGGGTGCTAAAAGTGAAAGCCTTAAGTGGTTTTGCTATTTGATTTTTCCTGTTGCTTGGTAGATTTGTTTCTCCTTGTTGAGGCTGAAAAGCCCTGGGTTGTTGCTTTAACAATTAAGGCTGTTTGGCAAGCAGATGTCACTTCAAGCACTTGAAGATAGAGAAGTGGGTTTCAAGTCGAATGGAGCTAAGCTCCTGGTAATTACACATCAATTAGGCCAAATACTGCTCCAATTCAAGTGGTAACATGGTTTTTGATCCCTGAACAGCAAACAATTCATTTACCTTCCTTTTCTCCTTCTTCCCTAGGTTCAGCAGGACCTGTTCACCCACTGGTGGATCCCTTGGCAGCCGGACCCCACTTGGCACGCTTTCCCTACCCACCCGGTACCATCCCTAACCCATTGCTAGGGCAGCCACCCCACGAGCATGAAATGCTTCGACACCCAGTCTTTGGTGAGAACACTTCACCGACCTTCCTACCAGCAGCGCTGTGATCTGAACCATGGTGGCTTTTCTCTGGGTCCAGATATACAGTGGAGGGATTGGGAACTCTGAATTCCCCTTTGGATTTCTTCCACTGTTTTTTGAGCTGAACATTTTTATGCTGTATTTCCATTGAAGTCCCCCCCCCCACCCCAAACACACACCTCATTACCAGGCCTGGAGCAAAGTTCTTGTGGTGTGTTTTCAGGAGGCCATATGGTACAGTGGTTAGAGTAGGTGCAAGTCTAGAATTCAGGATTGTATTCCCTGCTCTACCACCGACCTGCCGTATAAACTTGGGTGGGTTCCTTTACAGCTCCGTTCCCTGTCTGCAGGACAAGAATGAGGGTAACGCTCTGCTTATCTGCCTCATGGGGATAGGAAGAGCCAGTTTGTGTCTAAGTAAAGATTGTGTCTCTTGCAGGTACCCCCTACCCGCGAGACCTGCCTGGTGCCATCCCACCTCCAATGTCAGCGGCCCATCAGTTGCAGGCCATGCATGCCCAGTCGGCAGAACTGCAGAGACTGGCAATGGAGCAGCAGTGGCTGCATGGGCACCCCCACATGCATGGTGGACACCTACCAAGTCAGGAAGATTATTACAGGTGAGAGGCATCAGCAGTGCTACAGGTAGCAGCTTTCTGTTTCTACTTTCCCTGACTGGTTCCCTCCAGCCTGCAACCTACCTAGCCTATTAAGGGTGCTGGAGATGACCATGACGTGTTCGTTAAAGGTAATGAAGCTTTTAGGAAAACCTAATCTTGGATGCAGAGGATCAGGCAGACATTGGGCATTAGATCAGAATACCTGGGACATGCAGTAAATTAGCTGAATCCTTCTCTGTGGGATTAACTCTGCTTTCAGTAACCTTTGTTATGACTGCTGTTTGCTGCCACCTCCTTGTGAGGGCAGGGAAAGATCCCAGAGGCTTTCACCACTATTGTTCATCAGCAAAGACAGACCTGATGAAGAATGTCTTGCTTTCAAAAGCTTGTCAAACTCTCTCCTAACTACACAGTTGGCCCAGTAAAAGATATCACCCTAGAAATCCTTACCAGCCAATAACAAATTACTGAAAAAGAACAGTAGGTGAAATTGTGCGAATAACGTGCACATAAGAAGAGTGGTAGAACAGCGCTGGATGAAGTTTCTCCCAAAATTATGATGGGGATTTTCTTCCCAGTTGCCCTCTTTGGGTGACCCCTTCTTGTTTTGGCTGCTTTGACGGTCTGTCTGCTAAGAGAGGACGGCTGCTGCATTTAGCAGGGTTGCCCTCGCTATAAGCACCGTAAGCGGACAAATGAGAAGCATGTTGTACGCCAGTCTCCCATCTCCTTTAGTGTCCGAGCTTTGTCTGTGTTATGGGAATTTGACATTGGCTGACAGTGCTGGAGGCAACCAAGCTGATACTGAAGGCAGTTGATCCGCCAGTATAGATCAGGACAAAGTTTGTTTCCCCCTGTTCTTGGGCTGCTCCTGTCCATAGTTGATGAGCTTGATAATGTCAAGAAGGCCCCCACAGAGGAAGAACCTCAGTTCCTAAGACAGACCGTCGCCTTCACCACGATGGTTGTCCTTTTGTTCTGAGCAGCCAGGCCTCTTGTCCCCCTTCATGACATTTGGATGCCACTCCACACTGCTTTTGTAGTGACGTGTAACAGCACGAGCAACTGCCTTGGTGCAGCCTCGGGCTGCGTGCCCTTTGTCTGCTAAAACGAGTTTTCTTTCTTTTTCAGTCGACTGAAGAAAGAAGGCGACAAACAGTTGTAATAAATTATTTATTTGTATTGCCGGCTTATGGAAACCCCAGTCCTTGGGAAGGAATGGAACATTTTTACATACAAATAAGAGCTGCAAAAGCAAAAGAATATCTTATAAAAATTTCTTTATATATTTAAAACAAAAAGAAAAACAACCCCCCCCAACAACTAAAGACTTATCAGCGTAAATAGTGTTCATTTGTAGAGAAGATTTCTCAAGACTGGTGTGGGTCTCCCTGCATGACAACCTATTCAGAAGCCTATTGAAAAAAATACAGGACTGTATGGAGTATTCAGAGAACTTCCCTGCAATCTTGTTTTTTTTTTTTCCCTGTTAGTTTTGAGTAGGTGCTAGAATCAGGCTCACAACACAAGTCACTGTATGTGAAGAGACACTCAATGCATCTATATCTATTAAAAAAAAAAAAACAAAAAAAAAACAAGGATTGCAAGTGGGTGACATAACAAGCTCTGAATCCAAGTGCTATAATAATAAAAATCTACTTTTATTTTAATACATTGTAGGAAATCTTCATAATTTTAAAGAAAGCTCAGTTCTGCAGCATGGCTTTTTAAGTCTGTAAATAACTTTTTTGGGTAGGGGGGAGGAAAAACGAAACAAAACTCCGCAAATGTTAATCTTGATTTTCAGTAACATCACGAATTGTGAATTCCTACCTGGTATTGACAGAATACAGAGTTGATTTTTTAATAAAAATAAATATATATAATTATCCCTTTAATTAAAGGGAAATGATGGGTGTCAATAATTTCAAATGGGCAAAAGCTTGAAATTTGGTTTGGTATCAACTATAAGCATTAAAGGGAGTTGCAGGGATAATGTTACAAATGACTGTTTCTGTTTTAGGTATTTTTTTTTTCCCCATTAGCATTACACCTGTTTCTCTTCTGCCATGATTTTGATTGATTGAGTTCTGTTTCCCAGTGGTACAGATGTCCCTTGGAACTAACTCCCCTGTTCTGTATCTAGTATAGGGGTTAACCTTACATTTTGGCTATAATATGTCTCCTTTCTTTACCTTTTAAAACAACCAGGCAGTTGGATCACCTGGTTCAGTTTGTTCTAAACTTCCCTTTTTTATATGTAATAAGTAGCAAGAATTAAAAAAATATATATCTTGTCCTTTTAAAAATGATCCAGAGCTCTGGCTTTTGGAAGGCAGGGTTTTATATGCATGGACAGGACTTTTCTTTGGCCAGGGGCTGCTTTCTCTAGCTTTTATATTGATAGGTTTTTAATGAGGAGGACAAGGCAATTGGATCTCCTGATCAGCTCTGTGTAAAACTCTTCCACAAAGTCCTGTCTTCATTTCACTTTAAGTGAAGGCTGCCATTCCCTTTCCTTTAAACTGATGCACAGGTTTATGCATCACTTGGTGCTTGGGGATTAGGCGAATCTATGTACGGTAAAGTTTGCCAATTCCCAAGACAGCAGGTTTATGCCTAACAGCCCTGGTCGGCTGGTAGCTTGTGTGTATCAGTGGATGGCAAATGCAGAAAAGAGAAAGGGCCCACGCAGTAGAGCAGCAGGCAACACTTTTGCATGCAGCTCTGCTCTGTCTGCACAGACACGCGGCTCTTGCTGTTGCCTGCACCCCCTATCGAACTTGGTTTTGTTTCTGCTTTAGCCCTTGTGCTTTTGCCAAGGCCGAGGGTAGTGGATCCAATGGACATCTTAATCTGCTGGCGTCATTTTCTACTGGTGCACAACCTTTTCCATTCTCTCTCTTAACTCTCGAGGGCTCTGTCTCTGCCATTGTAGACTGTTATATGTGGTGGTCGTGTCATAGGAGTGTACAAAGCCATGTTAAATAAACTTGCGGTTAATCGTTCATCCTGGGTGGAGACAGCAAGGTGTGCGCAGTACTGTAACCACCGCAGACTAGCGTTAGTGCATTATGGTTAATGGTTGCACTGATGGGCAGATGACCACCTCAGTTTATAAACTGAAACCTTCATGGGGGAATTTCAGTTACTGTCCACCCATCATTGTGAAAGGGGAGGAAAAGGCTTGTTGCAATTCTGGCTGACGGTCCTCCCCCCACCTTGGCTTCCAGTTTCTTTTAATTGTTTTTCAGTCCCTTTAGGGTTAGTCAGTCCCATCAGAGCCCCTGTGTTTGAACTCTGGCGTTCGGTATCTGGGGGCTCCTATAGACGTGCCGGAAATCCAGCACATCGGAGCAGACTCAGTTAATTAAATTTAATTACCACACTCCAGCAGACTCTAGTGCCGTGTGTACCAGCATCCCTCACGCTGAACACTGGTGGCGAGGCGCTTGGAACTAAAGCGCGTTTGATGAGCTTTAGTTCAAACACCCCACCGCCATTTTTCAGCATGGGGGATGCTGATGCATGTGACGCTCGGGTGCTTTTAATAAGTGCGGCTCACTTATTAAAGCGCCCCGCACGTCTCCCAGAGCACGTGTAAAAATGCCTTGGGCTTTGGATACCGAGAGCTTCAACACAGAACCAGTAAGTCTGCAGTTCCTCAGGTTGTCTGCTGTGATCAGGTGAAGAAGAAATAGCACCTGTCTAGTAAATACCATTTTGAAGCTCACCTTATGGTAGAGGTGCCACCGCGATTTCCCTGGTCAGAGGAGACAGAGCATCCAATAATACTGAAGGGTGGAATGAAATAAATTGAATTTGAATCCCACCCCCCAACCATCCAGGGTTGTGGGAGGCAGGAATACCACCCGTTTCATTTGACCGCCCTGCCTCCTTATTTTGTTGTCAGTTCTGTTTTTACTAACAAAAAGATGCTGATTCATTCATTGTTCTTTCTCTCCCCCTCAGTTTTTCCAAACAGCAAACTACTACTTTTACAATCACTGTTCGGAAGCAATTAGTTGATCATTTTTTCCGCTCATTCTGACAACCTTTTTTTTTTTTTTTTTTTTAAACATCCCTGAGCACAGAAGCAATGAAGTCCTTCCTTCTCAAATGGATGATTAACTGCAACTTTTATCTGCAATGGCTTTTGAAACCATCTTGGTGTTCGATGCCCTGTTATAAACCACCCAAATCTTTTGGTTTCCTTTCAGAAAAATCTTTTATAATTATTTTTCCCCCCTCTGTTTGGAAGGTTTTATTTTTTAAATTTTGCTTTAGTGTTTTTGAAACGTCTCTCTTGTTCTATGTCGTCATGGTTGAGCTTGTTTCACTGCACCGTTAAGCAGAGTGTACATTCTGACTGCTACATTTATATATATCTTGAAGCTTACTGTATATATGAGTAGTTTGCCATGGGATAACACAGTGTAAACAGAGTAGAAACCCAGAAATCGTGACTTCTGTGTTCTCTCCATTTGAGTATTTTGTAATTTTTTTGAAATATTTGTGGACATAAATAAAACCAAGCTACACTACAGCAGCCAGGTTTTGCCTGTATGTGGAATGTGTCTGTTACTTGCTGTGAGTGGGAGAGGGTGTTTCTGCCTGGTGTAATAAGGGGGACCAGTACGACGGTGTTGTCCAAACCTCCAGCAGAAAGCAGGTCTGTCGCTTCCCCTCCTTGTCTGAAGCCGTGACTGTCTTTGGTTATGGTGGTTAAAAGGGGCAAGCGTGATGCTGCATACAAAGGCTAGCGTCCTGACCAAATTTCAAGATGCATAATTGCATTTTGTCTACCTGAGGCTACCTGCATTCCCCAGGGAAAGCCTGGCATAAAATTGACATCTGCTTAGGCTAAGCAATGAAACGGAGAAGCACATACACTTCAGGGATATTTGAAATGCTGTTGTCGTGCATGTAATAGAGCTGTACTGTGCCACTGATGTAGCTATGATCAAACTGGTTGTTAAATCTGAGTGAAGCATGAGAGGGAGATCGCTGCATCGGGTTTGGTGGAAAGGAGGTGACGGCTCTCTCATCTCCCCTTTACGTCAACTCCTAGGCCAAAAGGGTGTTTGAAAACCTCCGCTCTGCTTTAGAGCACAGCTTGCAAATGTGTTCCTAACGCAGTTTGCCCTTGAGCACTGCTTCCACACTGTTCTGTCTTGCTTAACCCAGTTTGACCACCATCAAGTTTTAAATGTGGGAGGCTTTGTCAGGATTAACTGGGTTAATATGATTTGGACCAACCAGCAGTCTCTGCTATCCCTAACCAGAGCAGCCAGAAAACAGCAGAAGTTTTGCAGAGAAAATTCTCAAAAGAAAATGTTTGCAAAAAAAATTGAGTAGAATATTTGAAAATCTCCACATATAACTCATACCCCTGAGGCCCAGCTGCCAGCCCCTCTTGGCTTTACTTTCTTGCTCTGAATGTTGCTCTGAGAACAGCAGAGAAAGGACGTTTGCCGCACTGGCGGTGAGTATTGGGTAGCTCATCATCTGTGCCTAGTGATAGATGGAGTGGTCAGGCGTTTGCGAGATTCCTTTGTTCTTAACAATAGCCCTGTCTCAACACAGCAAATTCAAAGGTTGGGTTAATAGTCATTATAAATAGGAGGCATTCTGCTGTGGGTTTGGTTTGTCCCATCCATTTCTTTTTTTTAGCCTGAGGAAGCCTGACTTGTTTTCCCTTCTGCCTTGCACGGGAAGGTGCAGGTACTACGCAGCAAAGAGTTGTGCCGTGTGAGTATACACCGCTGTGCGCTCCTTTTGTGAGTCTCGAGCTCCGAGCACTCGGGCTTCCGCCGCCTCTTCATCACTCATGAAGCTGCTAACTTCAGGGGTGTTTACTCCTGATTTTGCATGCAGGTGAAGGGAGTAGTAGGCACAATAGTTCATGAGATGTGACTGGGCAAACCATTACTGACTTAAATGAGCAAGCACTGAAGTGCGCCCTAGCAGTCACAATCTTTCCTTGGCACTGTAATCTCCAAGAGAGACTTCCTTAGGCTGTAGATTCCTCATACACGTCGGGGCTGAAATAGAAGTGACAGGAGAGGCATTCCAGTGGCAGCAGTAATTGTGGGGCTGAGGCTGCATGATAACTAACTTTGTATTTATTGCCTGCTGAAGAACAGATTTGCTTTCGAAGTGCATACCTTGGTGTGTTTGTGTTGGCTTATAACGAACGGCTCCTTCGCCTCGATTTTTAAGGGATTCAAATGCTCTTTTATGAGCTGCTTGGGCGTTACTAGCTTGCAGTTCATGGTTCTTAATAATGCCCCCGCTAGCTCATGAGAGCTTTTCACAATGCCAGAAAGAGAAAGGCAAGGGGAACACTTGCACAGCAAATGTTAGATGATGAGGGAGACAGTAGGACTGCAGTGTCTTCCTTTTTCTTCATAAAGGCTTGATTTTTTCAGAAATGCAAACCTGCCCTGACTCTAGTTCAAGCTCATGGGAATTGTGAGTGTGCCAGGAACACTGCTGGCTTCTGGGCCTTGGGCAAATCATTTTTACCGGGTTGCTTCAAACTTCCCCCATCCAGTGAGGATGCCTCCATTTGAGTCCTCCTCCATCCCTGAAAAGTGCAAGTGTAATTTTATTGAATAAAAAGGAGGGAAAGTTTGCTGTTCTGTGCCCTAGTTGCAGAATTTTTTTTATATATATATATATATATATATATATATATATAAAAAAAAAAATAAAAATTAGAGATACTTTCCACAATGGGTCAGATTCTGACATGAAGCATTTCTTTATCACAAACTTACTGTCATGCGTGTGTCCTTTGCAGCATGGGCCTGTGCTGTAGGTGGGAAGTACCTAGTTGTCTATGGCTGCTTGGAGCAGGAGGAGCAGCATTTGTGACTTAAGATTGAAAGGGAGGCTAAAGCTGCATGTTTCAAGCAGCCTTTCTATTTATTCCCGGTGGTATTTTCTAGGGGAAGGTCAGTTCTGTCTGTTGAAAATAGCTCCTGAACGTGTTTTTCTCAGCCTGGCCTTGACACACTTGCTGTGGTATTTGTTGTGACACTTTTTTTTTTATTTCCTGTACTTAACATAGCACTTGAATAAGCCTCAGCTGCTCTTTCCACTTGCTACAGGTTACTGATTTTCCAGCATTAGAAGGATGTTCTGTATAGGGACTGGATCAAAATAAGATTTTGCTTTTATTGTCCTGTAAATCAAGTAGACTTAGAAAGTGTTGTTCCTACCATGGAAATGGCACCTTGGCAATACAAGGCTTAGGGATGAAAAGCTCTTCATCATTTAGTCCGGCTGCATGTGGAAATGCCAGCTTCCATTCTTGCACTGTATCAGCCATTAATGGCAGTGTAAATCCAGGGTTTTAGACCCCAAGCTCTGCTTGCCACCTGCTAATTGTATCAGGTTCGTGGACTAGGAGTCTATCACAGAATCATAGAAGGAAGGGCCAGAAGGGACCTGTAAGATGATCAAATCCGGCCCCCTGCCATGGGCAGGAGGTAGTGGGCTCAAACGAGCTCAACACAGTGCTTGTCCAGCCTCCTCTTGAACACCGCCAGGGATGCCAACAGCACCACCACTGCTGGAAGTGTTCCAGATTTTGGTTACCCCCACGGAAAAGTTTTTCCATATGTCTAGCCTAAACTCTTCCCCGACTAGCCTTGTGCCCCCTGGTCCTCGTCCTCCCAGGGGATGCTTTTCTGAAAAGTTGCTCTCCCAGATCCTGGTGTTCTCCCTTGACATATTTGTAGGCGGCTATCAAGTCCCCCCTCAGCCTTCTTGTGCCTTCTTTTACCTTGGAGTTTGACCATGAGTTTCTTGCAAGAAGTACTTCTCTGGCCATAAAGACTCCAGTCTCCTGTCTGCTTTCCTTGCACTTTGGAAAGGTTTGTAGGCACATGCAGACAATGAAGTCACGAGAAAAGGAAAAGGAGGGGGGAGCCTCCTGCCCCCCTTCTGCAGGAAGCTGCTTTTTACAAATGAAATTGGCCTGCGAAATATTAGTTTGTTTAATTAGTCTACCGTAAAGGGCAATGAAATCCACAGTCTAGGCAAGTGATTAAGTTCTCAGTTTTCTGCTAATTTTGGTCACGAAGGAAATTAATATAGTGATTCTCATGAAAGGTTTATTCATGGAGTCGTCAGCACCGCAGCGAGTCT
Source organism: Crocodylus siamensis (assembly GCF_052110815.1). Taxonomy (NCBI): domain Eukaryota; kingdom Metazoa; phylum Chordata; order Crocodylia; family Crocodylidae; genus Crocodylus; species Crocodylus siamensis. Next base: position 8,914,128 of record NC_143406.1, on the reverse strand, counting down.
TGGAAGCTTAACTGGCACTCGTCACCATCCTGCCATACTTCTGACATTTGGTTGTAAAGCAGGAGGGCTTATTTGCCTGCCTCCTCCGGAGACGAGAGATTAAACCTGGGTTAGGCCACCGGTATTAAACTGAACTTGTTCATTGCCTGAGTGCCAGGTGGATTTTTGCTGGCCTCCAAAAGCCCTCTTGTATTACGGTCCTCTTGACGGTCCCTAGCAAGCCCCAGGTTGAAACGGCGGAGCAGATGCAAGGTCGGGACTGGGGTGTGTGGTTGGAGCTCCATGGCAGGGAGCTTTCACAAGTACATCCCTGCTTCATCAATCAAGCCTGGCATGATTTAGTTCTGTCCGTGTCTGGCTTCCAGCCTTTCTCTTGCTCTCATTATACGGAAAGGGAATTAGGCAGCTCTCCAACAGCATAGGGTATGTTTCCCTGGAACGTAAGGACTTATCTCGGGGGGGCTTTTAGGCCAGAGCACTCCTGTTTAATTGAACCGCAAAACAATCTCTGGGAGCTGAACATAACAAACCCCCCACAACAGCGGGAGCCTTGGCTGCACGACTGACCACACACTCCGCTTATGAAAAAGGTCACGCTGCTTAACAGTATTTTGAGGTCTGCACTGTTACAGCCCAGAGCTGTTGACGATGCACAGCTGCCCACACGAGAAGGGTAGATCCCTCTAATTAGTTCAGGGTGATGGCTGTATAATTATTTGACTTATGCTCCCCCCCCGAAATGGTCTTTTCCCGGCTTGCTAATAAAGTGCAATTCTTCCTGCTACCCTTGATTGGTTTTGGGAGAGGTAATGGTTCCTGTTCATTAATGCAATCACTGGTCATTGCTGTAGCCCCTGTACAAACATCGACCAAGACTATTCTGGCCCTCAAAGATCTTACGGCCTTGCTCTTTCCTTGTTGAATTCCTGCTACAGCAGGCAAGTGCTTCTCAATTGTGCAAGCAGGAATGAGCGTAGGCTCTAAGAAGGTGGCTGAGATTCAACAAGGTGCTTAGCCCACACAGTTTATCAATAGCAGGCTCTCCAGTATCTATGGGTGGATTAGCTGGGGTGCTGATACGCTGCTTGAAACTGCCACATGCTTATGCCCAGCTGGATCTGCCCAGTGTGCCCAGAGACCTCTGGAAATGTGATGTGTTCAAGGGGACAGCGTGGTCAGCGCTCAATGCGGGGGCACTGAGCCCGACGGTCCAGTCTCAGCCTGGACAGCATGTTGGTCCTGCCTGGGGCTGGGGTGCTGACAAGGCCAACGGTGCCGGTTTCCTGAGACAAAGGGATATAGCGGCACTGGCTACGATGCCGTGTCCCCTGGCCTCTTGGGGACCAAGGCCTGTGGGCCTCTGAGGCATTACTTCCCGTGTGCTGAATGCTATCTGCGTTCTCTGCTCCCCGAGTGACCTCGGATAACCAAGCGTCAGCTCTGTCGGGCACTAGTTTATCCAGCACGAGGTGGGCACGAGCTGGGTTTGTGCTTCAGCTGCTGCTTTGCTCGCTGCCAGTGAAGAGGCAGGGGAATCAGTCGGTGCTCCAGAAGCCCTGTGGTGCTTATGGGGGAGAAGCCACTTTGCACCCCGGCCCTCCCGCCTCGCAGGGAAAGCAGGTGACTACAGAGCAAACCCTGCAGCAGCCGGGCCGGAGGCAGAGCGGATGATCTTCACCTGGAGTCCAGGGCACAGCCAGCGCCAAACCCTGCGCGTGACCCAAGTCACTGGAAGCAGCTGTTTGTGCAACAGCCCATTACTGGTACCCATGCTCCTGCTGGGTTAGCTCGCTTCCGGATGTCAGCACGGCTCCTGCAGGTAAATGAGCCTTTATTTCATGGGTTCTGCATCTGGCAACGCACCTGGCCCAGGAACTGAAGCAGCAGGTCAGCCCCGTAGGCCTTGCTCTGCTATGGTGGGTGAGGAGAGAGCAAGAAGTTTGGTTAGGGCTGGACACAGGCATGGTGAACTGGGCAGGGCCTGGACAAAAAGGGGGCCTGAAAATGGTAATTTTTATTATTATGATTATCGTTATCTCTGGCAAAGGGGGGCCCGATACTAAAAGTTCACCCGGGGCTGCCAGGAGCCTAGGTACAGTGCTCCTCACTTCTTCAAGAGAAGCCAAAGGCTGCTCAGCCATGGTTTGAATTACACTTTGGCTCGGGGGGAGGGGGGGCGTCTGCAAAAACATAAAAATAGGGGTGGCCATCACATTGCCCTAATAAAATTGGAGACCCCCCCCCCATTATGATTTTCAAATTTTACGGGGGGGCTCTCATCTCTTGGGTGGGGTGGGGGGCTCAGCTCTTCAAGCTCCCCCATAATTTGAACCCTGTGCTCAGCTATTTCATAAAGCAAAAAGTCCTTCATGGGGGTGGCTCTAGCAGCTGCAAGTGACTGCAAAACTGAGGGGGGCTACATTCCCCCAGTCCCTTTGCGAGCCACAGTGTCTGGTGTAGGGCGTGTGGCTCCAGCAGGAATCTGTTTTTCTCGAGGTCCCGACACCGGGTGTCTGCGGAGGCACAGAGGCGCTCTAAGAACTACTGTCACTGCTACAACGCGTGGTGCTTTTCTACCGCTCACCCTCAGATAATGCTCCAGCAACATGAGAAGCTTGCCGTGAACCCTGTAATATTGACTGTCTTGTACCCCGGGTATCCTCTTGCCCAGGATATCCCAGAAAGATTCTCTGGGAAGCACGAGTCTTTCTATTGCCCTGGTTTCTAGGTTATCCTTTGCAAATTGTGAGGTTCGTTTTATTGTCTCTCTTTGTTTTTTTGAAATGCAAGTTAATCAGGTTGGATTTTGGTCGTGGCATTGGCTTTACAAAAAGCAAACATGAGCAAGAGATGAATATGACATAAAACAAGCTGCAAATCCCAAGTGAGCAATTCAGGTGGGCTGCCGCTTATTTTTTCGGTAGGGCTTATCTCTGTGAAAAGGATTGATTTTTACTCTACAAAGTCCATTGCTCCCAAGTGAACACACAGAAATACCCCTTGTTCTGACCCTCACCCTTTTTCCCTGCTCCATCTCCCAAAACAGAAACTAGGGAAGAGGCAGGCAAAAACTATTTGCACTGCAATGAGCCCCAGCGGGCCTTGCTTTCTTGCCTGCCGAAGGATCCTTGTGCACAATCCACAGGGTGCATTTCTAAGGGTTGGGTTTCTTAATCCACCTAGGCAAGTCCTCGTTGGATGTTCTCTACTAAGCATCTTGCAAATAAGGAGAGATGCAGCACTTTCCTCAATGAGTGTGATTAAAATCCAGTTCATAATAGGATGAGACTGAGATGGAAGAGGGATAGCAGTCTGAAAGGCAGTCGGTCACTCCAGAGCCTTTGATTTCCCTTAAGTGCCTTATAATGTTATTGGCAAGATCCGTAATAGCAAGAGAAACCCTAAAACCATACGTTTTCACAATAAAATTCACATCTAATTGTCCATCAAATGCTCTTTCCTCTTGTAGTCAGAAACACCAATAGGAAATGTGTCCTCTACTGCAGATGTCAACAGTGACTTAAGTTCTTCATGTCTAGGACAAAGCAGGTCGTTCCCATTTGTTTCCTGAGACGACGGTGCCTGTCACGTCCCTGAGTTTCCTTGTGAGCCTTGAATACTGGTGAATGGTACTTAGCCACCTGAGCTTTCTATTCTTTCACTCTGACAATCTCCTCCATATGGTGGGAAACAGGCAGGATTTGCTGTCCTTTTCGCTACTGTGCTCTAAGGGTGGTGACAGCTCTGAAATTAGCTCCAAAGAGGTAGGTTTCACAACCAAAGCACCAGTAGCCCAGACAGCAAAATATTAAGATACAATTTGACGTGCAGAAAAACTAGACGCGGGGCAGGATTTATTTGATTATTCCATTGTGTGAAAACCCATGAAATGGGGATTAAGTTCAAGGAGCATGTAAATCCCAAGTTACTTAAGCTAAATGCAGCTTTGCTGTAAGCAGGCAGCGCTCCGCTGAAGCCAGTGGTGATGGAGTTGCTTTCACCTTGGCTTGCCAAGTTCTCCTAATGCATCAGGATACCTTGTCTTCAGCACCACTGGAAAGAAAAAGGGCCTGCCAAAGGTCTGAGCAGTGGGTAATGTTACCGCCTTTTTCAGCCTTGGCTGCTGGTGCTGGGACCTTTCCGCTTCTAAGTCCTGCGGAGTGACGCCATCTCGTTATTGATACTGTTTTCTTGAAAGGCCTGCCCACCGTTCCCCACTTTGGCAGCTTCTCTGAAAAGAACCAGGCCCCATAAGCAAGGAGCGCCGCATGTAAACGCTGCCTTCTCCCTTGCTCCGGCTCCCCGGCTGAGCCCCCTGTGCCGAGGAACGTGCATGTTAGGAAGCGTGGGAGCAAATTGATGCACTGGCCTTGGGAGCCGGCTCTGCGTGATGTCAATGGAGCTGCATCTTGTTTTGCCCGGGGACTTGGCTTTGTCAATCGGATCTGTGTGTTGGAAATTTCTTTGGCGTTGCAGGCGTCTGAGCAAACCCTAATTACGAGCTCTGTGCAATTACAAATGAAAGCATCTAATGTTCTAGGCAAGGGGATTTTGCCACAGATGTTGTGGTTTAACGTGTACTCAGCCGGGCTCTTCCTCTTTGCAATGGGGACGGGCATTGGCATTTGGTTAATAGAGGAGAGGGGCGGCAGAGCGCTTTCCCCAGTCTTGCTGAGTGTGCAGGAGATGTGAATCCATTGAAACTCGTCTTGTGAAGTCCAAAGATTTCTGTCCCCTTCCATGGGTTCCCTGAGTGCTCACCCCCTTGAGAGAGGGGTAACAGAGTAAACTGAGCTGGAGAGGCTGGCTTAGAGAGGAGTTTTGGCATGCATGAATTCCCTGGATGCTCGAGGGCAGCTCCCCTCTGGAATCCCTCAGAAAGATGCAACGGCACTATCCTTGTGTTAGTTGTGGCCTGGATTTTTCTCTGGTTTTTGAATGGCTTCCCATAAGGAAAGAGGGCACAAAGGAGCAGGGATAATCAAAATTGAGATCCCCATCTGGAACCCCGCAAGCTCAAGCCGTTCTTTGGCCCTCGCTGCACTCTCCTCATGTGCTGGGCCATCTCTGGTCCCTCCTGTGTCCAAGCTGAGGTTTCAGGAAGAGCATATGGAGAATTTGAGAAATGCATCAGGAGCCCTCGGGAGAGAAGAAATATGCCAAGTAAGTCTTGTGGCAGTATGCAGTGCCGTGGTTTGGGTGCTCTGCAGTCACGTACCTGCAGGGAGGGATGGTGCTGGGGGAGAAGAGCTCCAACAGGTGCTAGGGGTGATCAGAGAAGAGGCTTCTGCGTGCAGGGATCTCTCCCTGCTCCTTGTAATCCAGCCTGCATGTTCCAGGTTAGAAATACAGGGCTCCCTCCAGGTAAGGGCAAGTTGGCAGGGCAGCACGCGTGGGAAGCGTGCCTGCAGCTGCTTGTGATGTGTGGGTTTTCCAGAGGAGCAGATGCTCCAGTCTGCAGGGCTGCCAAATGGGCACCTTTCTGGAAGTGCAGAATTCGGACAAATCAGAACAGTAAAGCAAACGTGTTGACTAAAGACTGTCTCAGGGTCCCAGCGATTCATCACTTCTGCACTTTACAGCCATCGATACGCTCATTTGGTCTCTCAGGCTGTTCCAATCCTTCTCCTTGGCTTTCTTGGTAGAGGGGTGGTACAGTGTTACCTACGTGTGTGCGCTCTCCAAGCAGGAGAGCTCACTGGGTAAGAGGCCTTGGGAGGGTTTGAGATCAACTGGGGAGTGTCTGTTTTCTTTGTCTTCTCGCCAGCGTAGGCCTGGTGCGCATCTGAGTTTTACTTGTATAATAGTACCTGGGGTGGGGGGAGGATGATTTCTTTTACCAGTACAGTTCAAGTAGTACAGTCCCCTGTTGTGGACATGATTATACTGGTATAAAGATTATTTATTTCGGTGTAGTCCCACGTGCAAGTAAAGCATGCTTATATCTCTGGCTGCATCCAGATTTAAGGAAGTTATATTGCAGCTACCTCAAACAGCACACCTGCCTCGTGCTGATAGGCCCTGAAACAGAGCTGCAAGAGCACGCCGGTCTCTGCTTTATCACCATTGCCTAAGCCCATGATTTTGATACAACCTTGGAGCTGGGAGGGTGCAGTGAGGTTCTCTGAAGATGCTCCTCCATTGCCTGTGTTGCAGAAGAGCATGTTTGCAGCATGGTCTCCCCAACGACGCATGCAAATAAAGTGGCCTTGCACACAACCCTGCACAGAAAGGGGGTGGTAGGTTTCTGCTGTTTCTTTTCTAGGTGGGTGCTGTCTGTGTGGCCCCCGATACCTCCTGGAGCTCTGGCCGCCTGTCTTGCGTGCCTTGCTGCATCGTCTGCTTCCTCCCCTTGTCGAATTAGGTGATGGTGCTCCCTGATCCTGCCTGCAGCTGGTACACGAATGGCGGAGGGATGCAAAGGCAGCCCTCTGGCAACCCGCGTCCCGGTGTTCCTCCCTCAAATTCTCCATCCCTTCCTCCGTGACCCCACTTGAAGGCTGTGCCGCGTGCCTGGGGCTGCCTTGTCCCTGGAGACAGCTGCACTTCAGCGTTGACGTGATATTCTGCAGCTCTCGGTTGACAAGCACCCCGGGGTCTCGGCAAGTAATAGATGAAGCAAACGTAAGGACCAGGGCCGATGTAGAGATGTTGGGTCCTAACCATCCCAGTAAAAGTGACCGAAGGAACTGCTCAATCTGCTTCACGGTGCGAGGTTTCTATTGGGATTGTTCACGCGCTGGAAGGGTAGCTCCTTGGAGCATGGTAGGTCTCTTGCTGCCCTGGCATGAAGTTGATAGCTATTATGGCCTTCCTTTCACAAGTTGACATCACCGTGTTGCATATAACTAACACCACCAAGTGCTTGATGGGACTTCAGCTCACAACACACCTGGAGGCTGACCATGGGGTTTTTCTTCCCTCTCGGTTATCAAATGTTATGTTCCCTGGTCTTGCTAATTTCTTTCCGAGATAATACCCAGTGCCCAGAAACTACTGGGAGAAGCTGCTATAGAAACACCTTCATCTAAATGTAAATGTTGCTTCCCTGCCTCGGGCTGGCTTTAAAAGGCTTTTTCTGTGGGAAGTGGCTATAAGGTAACGGTCCCAATCAATTTTATTCATGTCAAGAAAAGGTCTTTTAAATGCTTATTTGAAATGTATTGTTCTAGGGTGATGGGGCTGCATTCACTTCTGAAGCGGGTGTCTCGGACCCAATGAGAAATAGGGAGCATAAATGGGAAGGAGGAAAAATTGTGTTGGCCTCTGGCTGAGGCCTGCTGTAATTTCTGGGCTGAGGCAGCAGCTCCTGGGAAGTGAGGTGCTTTGCTGGGGGGGGCCGCAGCCATGCGACATGCGCCGGGAGTGGAGCGCTGCCCCCCCCGTGCTCCCCTGCGCCCCGGGCGGCGGCCTGAGAAATCTCTTCTGGCCGTGGGATGCCGAAGGAGGGTCCAGCTCCAAGTCTTTCCCTAAGGCCAGGGGACTGCTACTGCTTTTTTGGAGCGAGTAGCATTTGGCTAAAAGTGCTGAAGGCAAAGCTCTGGGAAGCCAAGTCCCTTTTGGCTGCAAAACATATTTTGACCCCGAGCTAGGATAGGGAGGGTGGTGTCATCTAGGGCTTTTCCATCACTGCCTCAAACCTGGCTGGGGTGGGGAGGAGGTAAGAGGGGCTGTCCTGCCAGGGTGAGAGCTGAGTTCAGGCTTCATAGCCCAAGTTGCAGGCTATAAGCTGATAGCCATTGGAAAGGACACTAAAGACAATGTCGTGTTACAGTCACTGGGCCAGCGACTTCTTTTACAAAGACCACTGAAGTCCTTAATAACCAGGGTGAGGCTGAAAGGAGGAGGTAAAGGCCCCATGCCCCTGTGCCAGTGCTTCAATCTATCCCAGCTGGATCGGGGGGTGGTATTTTGGGCAGGTCTGTGACCAAGTTTTGTGCCTCTCCTCTGACACCAGCCACACACCATCCTCCCCTAATAACAGGGGTGAGGGTCTAATAGCAAACAGCTGAGCAGCCACTGCATGCACCTGGCCAGAACAAGAAATAGGCCTGCAGCACCACTGAGCAATGTACTGGACCTTTGCAGACCATTTCTATCGGTACCAAAGCAAGGGAAAAATCAAACGTGGCTAACACCAATGTCCTCTTCGTTTAGCGGACCTACGGCTCTGCACCTCGGGCAGCACAGACCATCCATCCCCCGCTCGGACCCCAGCAGAACCAGCTCCTTTCCCTGGCAGGTCAGTGCAATTTCCTGTAGCGACACATTTCCTACGCAAAGCAGTTTTAGATCGAGCAGTGAGAAGTGCTGAGTTCAGACCACTGACTCGGATCTGTACTCCCCTTACCTGGGCGTGGCGTGAAGCGCTTGCCTGGTGCCTCCTAGAATCGGCTCCGGCGGTCGCCCTTGTCCTGCTTGCTTAAGAGCTGCTGCAGGGAGTGCTCCCGACAGCTGTAGCATCCCGCCTTTTCTGGAGGAAGCGTGCCCTGTTCATACCAGTGCAAAAGCCCCCGGAGGAGAAAGTTAGGCTGGGCTTGTCCTGGGGCGGTTGTGAGCAGGCTCCACCTGTGCTGTCTGCTCGGGCTGTAAGCTCTCTGGGCCAGGTGGCTCTGTACGTGGTACAGCTGGAGCCTCTTGGTGCTACAGTAGTGCAACGACACACCGGCTGTGGGCTGCGGAGACTTGGCCAGGCTTCCACGACTCCCCCTGCCCGCTGGACTATGAGCCCTGAGAGTGAGGGTCACATTCTCCTCTTCCATCCTCGGGACCTCCCTTGCCCCCGGCACAGTCAGCAAGGGGCTAGTAGAGAGAAGGACCGGGTTTAGAGCAGACTGGAGAGGACCAAACTGGGGCGCAGGCAAAGAGGGCGGGAGGAGACTCCAGGGGAGGAAGCAGGCTTGCAGGACTGGGGGCTTCCTGCTGAGTACCGGTTGCCCAAAGGTGGTTTCCTGTGTCCAGGAGCCCACATTCATTTCCTTACGGCTTAGTCCTTTGTCGCCTGTTAAGTGACAGGCCGAGGCACAAATTCCTCTGTCTGTGCACATGAAAAATCAGGTTTGGACCAGAGGAGAGGCTGACTCTCCTGTCTGGGTCTGTATAGATTCACACCTGTGCTCACATATGCTGTCAACTCAATTAGGCTGGGATGCCAGGCTTCGTTTTAAGGGGGGAGATGTTTGCTTGTCGGTGGTACGTAAGTTTTGGAGCCATTTGCATGGCACGACCTGTGATGTTCCCCTCCCTCGCCCTGCGAACAGCCCCTCCCTGCCCTGGACTAGTAATGAGGACGTTGCCCCTACTCACCCCGCTGCACTGTCTCTTCCCAAGAACACGGCTCCCTTGGGGCTGGCCAGCTAAGTAACATGGTTTGCCCTTTGCTCCACCTGTTTTCCTATTCTGTGCAATTGGCTGCTGTCCTGTAAGCATGTTTATTTTAACTTTGGGTCTCGGGGTACAGTGGAGCGTGCATTTGCCCAGGTTAAAGTTGGCAACGTGAGGTTTTATCTCTTTTTTTTTTTTAACCAAGTGTCTGACACAAGACACCCTGCAGCCCTGGAAGGTGCGTGCTCTTCTGAGGTTTGTCCAGGAGATGGCAGCAGGGGCTCAGTAAATGCAAACTCTGCTGCTTTGCCCTTGCTGTTGTAGGGAGCCCCTTAAACCTAAGGAAAGGCAAGGGAGCCTGAAAGCTTGCAAATAAAAAACATTTTTTTTGCAACTGTTTAGTTGGTCTAATAAAAGATGTCACCTCTGCCAAGAGTTCTGCATATTTTTTGCCTGTAGACCAACGTGGCTAAAACCTGTATCCCTTAAACATGTTGGCTTAGACTCCGTCACAGAGGTGGCTGCATTTCTCTGGTGTCCTGTGTAAGGTGCATCAAGATACATAGGAGAAGCTCCCAGTGTGCATGGAGTAGAAGAGAGGAGACTTTGTTCTGGGCGGGTTTCCTGGAGGGTCACCAAGCAGAGAGGGGTGGAAGGCATCTCCTATCTCAGAAACATCCCTCGCGTCCTCCCAGTCCGGCGCGGGCTGCTTCTAGTTGTCTCGGCTCGAGTCACAGCTAAAGACCTCCCATGCTCTGCAATGACTGAAGTGCCAGGAGCTTGCTTTGGCCCCCATGTCTGGGAATGCTGTGCTGGCTGCTATATGTCCCATCCAATGAAAGGTTTTCTCCTTCATTGTATTGGGATAATAACATGGCCCTGCTCTGCAAAGGGCATGTACCCAGGGCACTGGAGAGCTCCATGTTTGTCATCTCAGAGACCCCAAGGCAAAGGTGCTTGCTGACAGAGCATTGCGGTTTTTCTTTGCGGGTTTTTGCCATGGGAAGACCTACAGGAAATCAAAGTGGAAGCAGTTTGGGCTAGTGGTTGCAGCAAGAGACTATCTGGGGCTCCGCTCCTGACTGCTCTTGGCTCGGCGACTGCACCACCTGGACCTCAGTTTCCGTCTCTGGGTGATGCCCTTGTCTCAAAGAGAGGCAGGGCTGGAACGGGTCTCCAGAAGTCATCTAGTCCAGCCCTCTGCCTGAGGCAGGATCATCCCTATCCAAACCATCCCGTACAAATCCATGACCTAACCTCTTCATAAAACTGTCGACCCCGTCATAACACCTGAACCTGACGCGGGGGGACCGTGGCAGAATCAAAAAGACCCGTCAGCTTCCTGGAGCATGTCCAGAGTCGGGGCCGGTCCTCCTGCTTGCAGACGAACTTCTCAAAACACGCAAGCGGCACAGTCGCATGCATAGCAAGAAACCAGGCCGGCCCCACGAGCTGCTGAACAAACCCATGGGGTTTGCCCAGGCTGCCTGGCTTCCTGGCTCAACCGAAGCAGGCTCCTGTGTCGGCATGTGGCCGGCGGCTGGAGGGAGCCGGTCTGTTCTTGGGGCCCTGTCCGTTCCCGTCTGGCGTGTCTCACTGCCTCGACAAGGCCTCGCAGCCCAAACGGGGCCGGCTGCTACTGACTTAGCTGCAGCAGTTAAGCAAAACTGGAGGCGTTTCCTCCTGTTCCTCCCTCTTTCATAAGTGGCAGAAGCAAACTCTTGGGAGGGGTGCTTGTCCTGAGATGAATGACAGAGCTTAGCGTGGCCCCAGCTAATTACAATTAGCGAAGCAAGGGTGATGTTTCTGGGGGTGGCCCAACTGCAGGTCTGCAGGAGATTTCTAGACGAGCTTTTGAGCACAGAGTTCTCTTCTTTGGGTACAATGTCACTCCTGGGCTCTGTCCTTTAAGAGTTTCCTGCTCCCAGCTGGCGATTTCCACGCCGGCCCATGAACTTGGTTCAGCGGAGCGGTAGGGGGAGCTCGCGGTACGTGCCAGACCCCGTCGCATGTAAAAGCTGTGTAGGAGAGCTTTGCTTGGGCTTAGCATGCAGCTTACATCTGCAAGAGCCAGGAGGACACTGGCATGGGACTAGAGGTGGCTTATGGGGTCAGCCTGCTGGGCAGCTGCCCAGGGCCCCAGGCCATGGTGGGAGCATATAGGAGGGCTCACTGAGTGCCAGAAAGAAAGTCACTTGTGTGCAGGTGAGAGAAGCCCATGCCCTTGCTTGGGCCCTTCCCAGGACCCAGCCATTGGGCTTAGCTTGATCGCATCCCAGATGCTGGCTGCATATAGTGCTGTGCCCAGAGGCAGCCAGCCGGAGCAGCTGGGGTCAGGGGTTCAGACCCCATGAGCCCTGCTATTTCGGAAGGGGCATAGGGCACTTAGGCAGCGTTCCAGCCTCTGCTGCCCACGGCACTGGGATCGTTTTCCCAGGAACCACAGCAGGTTGTGCTGGAAGAGACGAGGCAGGCGCAAAAGCCCAGGGGTGCTAAGCTGGCGTTGAGGTTATTCTAAATCACATCCTACCCTCCCCTTTGTGCACAGCGCCGGGTTAAAGTTGCAGTGTCAGCTCAGCCTGTCAAGGGTAACTGAATTTCTTGGCTCTAGACAGTCCCTCTAAGTGTGTGCATCTTGTGCGTGTGGCAATTATGCAAGAACTCCTTGCACTTTTTTCCTTGCAGAAGGTGGTCCTGGTAGGGGTGCAGGTAACTGGAGATCAGCTCTCCCTCATTTGCCTTCAGGTTACCAGTTCATTCCCTACCGTGGCTATTGTCACCTGGCTCCCTTTACTCCACTCCTGTTTGTGCCTTAGACTGGGAGCTCTTTGGGGCAGATGCAGTGCCTTTCCTGGGCTGGGGGTGCTCACAGCAACAGAGGAAGTGGAGGGGCACGGAGCAGTTGCAAGGAGCATCGCTGGGGGTCAGTGGCAGAGATGGGACTAGAACTGAGGGCTCCTGCCTCCTGTCTTCCCCCTTGTGCTGCGTGGGCATGTATAAATGTCCAGTACATGCAAGCATGATGTCTGTATACCAGAGATCAGCAACCCCCGGCATGTGTGCCAGGGCATGACACATGAGGCCATTTTGCTCGGCATGCCATAGCCGACCCAGGCTCTGGGCAGCTGCCACTGGTATGGAGCCCAGGCTGCTTGCAGCAGGCAGCCAGGAAACTGCAAGCCCTCCTGCAAGCAGCTCAGGCTCCGTGGCAGGCAGCAGCTGCCCAGAGCCCAGGCCTGCTATGAAAAGCAGCTGGGAGGCTGCTGACAGCTGCATTGGGGTCCAGAGCCCTAGCTAGGCTCTGCGGCGACAGTGGCTGTACGTGCGCCTTGGAGCGCACGGCATGGAAGGGGCCCAGGTTGCGCGCCCCAGGCCCCTTCCCGGCTGTGCACCCCAGGGCAGGCGTGCAGCCGCCACTGCCTTGGAGCCTGGCTGGGCTCCGAACCCCGGCGCAGCTGTTTGCCGACTCCTGGCTGCCTGTCACGGCCGCCCTGGGCTCTGGCCACCTGCAGCAGGCAAGCTGCAAACAGCCGCGCTGGGGTCTGGAGCCTGCACGGCGGGTGGCAGCTGCACGCACGGCTTGGGGTGCACGGTGCGGAAGGGGCCGGGGCGGCATAACCCCGGCTCTTCTCCCACCACCCTCCCAGCGGTGCGCGTGCACCCACGGCCAGCAGTAAGGATTGGGCCCCTCACCCCTTCTCCACCGATTGTCCACAGCATGCCAAATTGAGTCATAGGTTGAGTTTGGGGTGTTTTGACCTTCTGGCCAAAAACATTGCTGGCCCCTGCTGTATACCCTGTAGGAGTGAATTTGTGGGCAAAGGGGTGAGCTTTCATATGCAACGTTTAGTCTGGATGCTGAATCCAGCAAGGCATCTTTTTTCCCTCCCCATGCTCCCAACGTTTTTCCAGCTCCACGCAACTGGGCTCTTGCTCCCCTGCTCCCAGCTCCTCTTGCCCCTGGGTGCCGATGCGCTGGATGCTACACTCAGCCCTTGGCCTGCGCTGCCACGCGCTGGGTGCCCTCGCTCTGAACTGCCTCAGCTGGAGCAAGCAGGCTGTGCCCCCTCAGCTGTCAGGCCCACAGACTGCTGTTTGCTCGTGCGGGTGTAGCAGGAAGGTGCCTGGCTCTTGCAGATGTGGGCGTCCCCTCATCCACCCACTGCTGTGCTCAGGAGTGCTGTTATGACCTCCTCAGCGGCATTTCTGCCCCGTGGCCTGGCTGCCACGGACCCACTCGGAGTGACAAGGGAATAAAACCAGAGCCTCCTGCACCTGATTTCCATCCCCGCCCGCACCTTCCATTCGCAGCCTGCCAGCGCCACCACAGCGGTTCGTGGGCGAATGGTCAGTGGAGGCAGCAGCACCCATGTCCCAGAAGAGAGAGGGCCCCTTTTAGCTGTGGCCTCCAAAGCCATGGCCAGGCTTGCACGGGCAGAGGTGCTTTCTAAAGCCCCCGTAACAAATGCCCGCGAGTGAGGTGGAGGCCAGCTGAGGGCCTGGCTCTGTTGTGGATCTGAAACCCCTTTGAAACATGCTAATCCTGGGCTGCCTTTAGGCTGCAAAAATGCTTGCTGCCCAGGGTGGATCCAGAGGGGTGCAGCCCAGTGCCACTTTTGTGGGCAACTTGATGCCTCAGTGGCCAGGTTGGGCTTCGATGCTGTGCGGCTGCTTGGATCCTGGCCTGGGACAGGCAAATGCAGCCCCTCTGGAGGCCCGTGGGGATCCACCTGCTTTGCACCAGGAATGAATTTAGCCCAACCCTGTTCCTCTTGAAGTGCCTGCCTGCCTTGGCTGTTGTGCTGGACAGCCGCCAACTGAAAAGCCCTGCGCACCAACCCAGCCAAGCATTTGGGATCGCTTGAGCCCCTGCCCTTTGCTATTTCGTGCCTCGTCTGCTAGGGGGCTGCGGCTGTAAAGTGAGACGGGGTGAGACTCCTGGCCCTCTTCCCAGCATGCGTGCAGCCTCCAGCTGGAGCCTCCTCAGCTTGTATTCGCAACGCGATGGCCGAAGCCCTGCAGAAGGGCCAGAGCTGCTGTAGCTTTCTGCCCTTCACCTGCGCTGGCCTGTGGCATTAGTACACCCACGGGGCGAGCGCTGCTGTGCACCACTGAGCCAAGTGGGGCTCGTGCAGCCCACCTGGTCGGTCCCAGTCCAGCATGGGGGTGGCTGCAAGGAGAGCAGCTCATTCACGTTGCTAATGAAGGCCCATAGATGAGCTGGAAGATTTATGGCCACCTCTCACCACCGCCCCCGCCTTCTCCCCCCTGCTTGGAGCAGGAGGTCAGAAGTTTAAACGCTGCTTTGAGCAGCTCTGGACTTGTTTCCCCACTGCTCCACGTGGCCCGGGCCTTTTGCATTCCCTCCAGTTCCTTTCGTCGGGGCCTGTTGCATCTCTGGGCGAGAGGCCTGGCATCTTGGTTACGTGCAGCCATCGCCCCTCATTGCCGGGACGCTTTCTGCCGTGCCCTGGGAGGCTGGGGAAAGAAATTGGCTCTCTCTACTCAGGTGCCCCTTCTCATCCAGCTTGGCCCTGTGCTTGGGGGCCTGCAGTGTTGTCCTGTGGATGGTCCCTCCCGCTTCCCTCTGGTCCTGTGTCTGGCGGGAAGGTTTTAGACGCACAAATGCTACCTGCCCGGTGACAGGCACAGGGCTTTGGCTCAGGCTGAGCAAGAAGAAGTTTGGTGCGACGGGCAGAGTTGATCAGATGAACAGGAGGGCTTTGGGGCTGAAGTTAAAGCAGCCCCTGTATTTCACTGGCGCGCGTCTCCTGCTGCTGCTTCCTCCCCACCGCAGCTGAAATGGTTCCTCCTCGATCTCGCGCGCTCTCTGCATATTTTACTGTGAACCTCGTGTTTGCACAACATGCTGGCTTGACAGTCTTGGAGAGGGATGTCCCTCTGACCCAGTAAGGCAGGAGCAGTCACGTTTATCCATATAGGAGGAGAGACCCGGCACTTCCAAGACTGACTGATTTGAGATGGAAGAAACCAAGAAATAACTGATGCACCCATCGGTTGTGAGAGGAGAGCGTTGCGCGCGTGCGTCCTCTGATATACTGCATCATTTCTGCCTAACCAAGTAGAGTCCTTATGACTGTAATGCTGTTATCCTGCAGCCCTTTGTATCCCATGTGCAGCAGCAGAGCTGGATGCAGGTGATGGAGTCGATGATCCAGCCACCAAAGAGATGACACCTACCTGAGAAAGTAGTCAGAACGGCTGTCTTGGGACAAGCGGCACTGTGATGCTTCCCAGCGTGGATGCTCTTCCAGCACACAAGTTACTTCTGTTTGAGAAGAATTAGTTTGTTTCCACAGACGGTCTTTTCTGTCTCCAGTAACAAAAAGTGCTGTGAAGGTCCCTGGAAGTCTTGCCCTTTCCTCCGTAGGTTATTTAATCTTAAAGGAAAAAAAAATCCACAAAACCACCCAAAGAAACCCATTTATTTCCATGGAAACTGCTGTGAGTTCAGGGGACAGCACAGCAAAATCCACTTTGTAGCTAAAATCTTCCATAAAATCATTTGCAACGCACCATCGGCAATTAAGCTATTTGCTTTGCCCTCCGCAGACTCAAGTCTGGCTCCTGATTTTCAATACCACAAAAGTGTGCGTCTCGCCCCCAGAAAAGAGGCTGGCTGGGGCTTCCTAGAATATGGCAAAGTCAGTAGAGTGCGTCTGGAGTCTGGCTGCTAGCAGTTATCGAGATGTCCTACCTTGGCTCCCTCGTGTCCATTATGATCCCGCTCGCCCGCTCCCACGCACCGAGGCTTGTTGCAGAGGAGCTGGCTGAGCTGATACCTGTTTCCTTCTCTTTGGCCTGCAGGGAGCATGCCCCTTTTCTCAGATGCAGAGCAAATCGTTCACAAATATGGATGCAACATCTCTGGTCCCAGGTCCCATATTAGTTCATTATGCATCTGCGATTTCACAGCGGTGGTCGATGCCCTTGTTCTTATGGAAAGAGCCAGGGAGGCTTAGAGAGGAAGGACAGATTTGTAGTTTAAGCAGCAGGCAAAAACTCGATCTGGATTTGATGTTTCGCTCTGCCAAAGCCCAAGCGTGTGACCTCAGGCAAATTGCTTAGTCCCTTTGTGCCGTAAGCTTCCTCGCTTATGAAGCAGCAGCAAGAATATGTCCTCCTTGTTGTGTATGTAGGTTGTAAGCTGTTTGGGGAAGGGGCTTGTGCTGTGTTTTGGAAGCACCCGGTCTCTAACACGTCTAGCTTCACGGTCCTTGCTGGGTAAAGCCATCAGGACCTCTGCTTTACACCTCCTCCAGGGTGTAACGTGAGGGGGCAATGAAAGCATCTGGACGAAGGTACACGTGCGCAGGATGCTTGCAAACTCCCTCCAACTCTCTCTCAAGCGCATGTTACAGCCCTTATTACTGCAGTATCTCAGCATCTCACAGCTTTAATGTGTTCTTCCTGTAGGGCTTAATTTGCCGCAAAGATTTAGGTTAGATATTAGGAAAAGCTCTCTAATGATAAAGTCTGGAACAGGCTACCTGGGAGGTTGTGAAATCTCCTTCCCTGCGATTATCCAGGAATAGGTTAGACAAGTGTTTACTGGGGCTGGTCTAGGTTCACTCTTTCTCTCAGTCCGGGGGAATGGACTGAACGGTCTCTTGACATCCTGCTGACTCCATCTACCCTCAAGACGCTCCGGTGTGCAAGTACCGCGCTCTCCTTTCTACGGACAAAACTGGCACAGGGAGAGGCGATGACTTGGCGGAGATCTCATGTTTCAAAACAGGTCTCCTAGTGCCCTAAACTAGTGCCCTACTCACTGCCCCATCCGTCCTTCCAGTGCTTGATGATCTACTCTTGTTTTAAGGAGAGTTTTCTGTGGTGGGAGAAGGCTCATTTTTCTTTTGAATAAAAAGAAGTCTTTTTTGCCAGTAAATGGCCTGTGTGCCTTGCAGAATTGCTGCTTGCTAATTAACGCTGGCCTTTTATTCTTTTTTCCCTTTTGCTAAGAGCTTTTCTTCCTTGCAGCTGCCAGCTTCTGGCGTCTCCTCCTTCACCACCATGTCAATATGATCTCACGAACACTATGCTGCTGCCGCGCTTGAAAGGATGCAAGGAGGAGGAAGTGCAATGGAGAAGAGGCGCTTGTTGAATCAGAAATGCCTGGTATAGACTTAATGGTGCTTAATGCCTTATAGCAATTCTTTTCCTGGGGTCTGTGTTTTGCCTTCTTAATTTCAACTTTGTGATGCTCCGTGAACAGAGGTAAATGCTCTTGCATTCACGTTGAATATGTAGGGTGATAACGAGTCTTTGTGATGGTACTCCACTTAAGGTAACCCTTATGACAGAAGAGGAACTGCTCAGTGCCAATACAGTTCCCATTAAATAGCCCCATTTGCTACCTCTAGAAATGACTAATAGATCAACAATAGAGCTGGAGGGGAATTTCTTGACTTTCCAGTGAAAAAGGCACTTCCTACTAGATCAGTTTTCTGTTGGGGAATCTGATTTTTTTTTTCTCCCTTCCTCCCAATAAAATAATTGTCCCTTGAGAAAAATGAACTATTTCATTTTGACCTAAACTAGAATATTTCATGTTTCAAATTAATCCAGTCTGTTTGTCTTGAACTGGTCCAGCATAACTCGCAATGGAAGGCACTTCTCTGCCTGTTGCTTTATGGGAGTTGTGGTTCAGGCCCCACTTTTTTTTCTTCCGTGGGCCAGGCTTCTCCGAACCCTACATCTTCCTGTCACCCCATATGGACTTCTTGTCACTGAACTGGGTAGTGCATTTTGGGAGCCCCATGACACTAGGGCCATCATCAGGGATTGAGGTGGTCCATGAGGCAGAATGAAAGGGCGTGCGGTTTTCTGAATTATTGCTGCCTGAGGTAATGCCCCAAGCTAAAGGGGGAAATATGAGGCTCAGTAATAACGAAGTGACTTGAAGTATTTTGAGTCGAAACCAAAATCAAACACTGATGTTCCCCAAAACTAACTATTAAAAAAAGAAAGTTAGAACGCACTTTTTCCTAATAATAATTTGGTAATTCCATTCGTCCAATAATTTTGACACTTTAACTCTTTGCCCTGATTTTGGAAGAAGCTTTTCATGGGATGGAAGGAAGGTCCAAATGTCGCGCAGCTCTAATCACCTGAATATCTACCACAGTGAAGGTAGTGGGCATAGCTGATGATAAAAAGTGCAGGCAGCCAGTCTCGGTCCATCTCAGGGTACGGCCAACCAAAGAGTGGTTTCTGCTGTACACACCTCAATCTCAGTTGTCAAGAGGCAAGGAAGTCAGACACATCCACATATTGAGAACTAATGTGCTGCGACTCGAATTAACCAAACAGGCGCAAGTTACAGACCCTACTCTTCCTTCCCCTTGTGAAATTATGTGGGGGGACTGAGGAGGAAATGGGCTGGAGCTGTGGTGGGTCACACTGCACTTCCCACCTAGTGGGCTTGAACCCCAGCTGGTTGCAAGGACAGCCCCAGCTCATTAGCAGTGTCTTGGCCCACGTCTTACTAGAGAGACAGATGGCTTATTGTCTGTCTGTCTGTCTGTCCGTTTTTTTGAATTTCCACATCTGCAGGATTTGCTGCATTATAAGGATTTTTCCAGTGTGAAAGTCCTTCTGTCATCCTTGGTGTCCCTGGTCTAAGACCAATACTGATTTTTATATACCCGGGGCAGGATTTACTGCTTGCTTCCCTGAGTGATTTTTTTTGGATAAAGGTACCAATCCACCAACGCCCAGAAATGCCCTTCAGTCTTTTCAACCCCAGCTCCTACCTGCACCCCCCACTTCCCCGCAAGCCCTGGCAAGGTTGCTCCCAAACCAAGCTGCTACGGACGCACTGCTTCACTTTTCCCTGCCCATTGTGGTCCTAGAGTTATGAAAGAGGGGACCAGCCATGCATTTACGTGGAAAGGAATTTCAAAGGCCACGTTTCTGGCTCAGAAAACTTCTTGGCAATATCAAAGGCGAGGATGTGACTTTGAAACGGACAAGGTGCAACGCTCGGCCTGTAGCCGGTGCTTTGAGACCGACAAGGAGAGGGAGGGGGCGGGGGGAAAGGAAGAAAACCGACATGGCCCTCTTGCTTGGAGTTGCTTTGGTTGTACCGAGGCGTAAGGATGGGCAGTCTTTTATTATCTTTCCCTGACTCTTCGGTGGAATGCAATATTAATCCCACTTGCTGCTACCTGAACTCGTGAAGTAAAATATATCTATCCAGGTGACCTGACCTTTGAACAGTCTGTATGGGAGGCTGAACGCTGCCTATGAATTGCAAAGCATGTCCACGTACTGTCTGGATGCGCACGCACACACGGTCTGGAGAGACACCGAGTCTAATTAGCAGCGATTGGGGAAGGAGCTCACTTGTTAGGTCCAGGATGCAATAAATAAAATATTAGCAAGAGGAGGTGGTGAGCCAGGAGATATAAACAGGGCTGTGCAAAGGCATTTTAAAGAGAAACGCTGTGGGGAACCTGCAGTGAAAGGCGAGACTGTCAAAAATGCAGGCATTTTTCTGTGCGCTGCCTACCTCTCTGGAGTGCTCACTACTGTGCAAGCTTGGACTTCTGGGAAATCAATCCCATGTACATGACTACATTTCGGTTTCCCCAGTAGCAAAGAGGGGTTTCGGCACACGCAGCGGCGCAGACTGGAGAGGCTTCTGTAACTGGCTGGATGGCGGCTGTGTTTCAGCATTTGTTCAGTTCATTAAATCGGCCCCTTTTAAGGCATTGCTACATGTGCAGGTGGTTAATGGTCCGGTGCATGCCACAGATCTTCGACCAAAGGGCTTTCTCCCTAGACTCGCTCCGTGACTTTGGGCAAACCTCTAGACGCCTCTACTGTCTCCCCTGAGTAGTATATAGGGTACGCCTCTCGTCAACTTGACGGGTGCCGTGTCCTACCCCTGCCACTATCTGGGACCCAGCGACCATCTTACGACCTAAAGTCAAGTTCTGGTGCATAGTTTGTGACATCAGAAGTTTCACCCCCGTTGCCCTTACGTGGTTTGTGACATCAGAAACCCCACCGCCAGTCCCTGATCGCACGGTGCTTGACATCAGAAACCCCGCCTCCCCCAGCCGCTACGTTCCCGCCCGTTGCATGGTGCATGATATTAGAAACCCCACCCTTCGAGCCGTCATTTCGACCCCCATGTTGGTCCCAGAATTTCCTGCCCCCATTACTTGGTGCATGACCTCACTTATCACATGGTCTGTGACCTCAGAAGGGCTACCTGTAAGGCCCCAAAGCTGACCCTTCATGCTGCATGGCCCGCCCTAGACTACCCGGCACTGGCATGACCTATCGGGTAGCTGGGGGTTGTGGCCTACTACCCTTGACCAAAGTGGTGGAGGTTTCTGAGACCCCAGACCTCCCTGAAAATCTCACCGAAGCAATTGGGGTGAGTAGAGGAGTGGGGTCTAGGCTGCAAGCCCCCAGTCTCTCTTTTTCCAAAGCAGCCTGTGTATTTTCTGAGACTGTGCTAAAGCAGGCAGAAGCAGATATGGATTCTTCCACTACAATGGTAAGACCTCCTTGCTTCACCACCAAGCCTTGTCAGACACCTGCAGAGAAAATGCTACCGTAGCGTTAGTCCGGAGAAGGAGGAGATGAAAGACCTAGCCCAGAGACTGCCCGACATGCCCGACCCTGGTCAGGAAATCCACGCGAGCATGCGGCAGGCCTGTGAGCTGGAAGTCCAGATTCCCAGAGCAGACACTGCGGATTTGGGAGAAGAGGAGCGCCTTGTGCTGGACCCCGAGTGGGAAGATGATGTTGATAAGGCAGTGGAGATGCTGGTAAGAAGCTTGAAGCATGGCTATGGCAGGGGGGTGGCACTTAGGGTTTGGGGGTGGGGGTTTGAGGGTCCATGATGGGGTAGGAATTAGCTAAGGAGGATGTATTAAACAGTGACTAACTTTTTTTTTTTTAAATTTGAATCCCCTTTTTAGTTAAATGAAGCCTTTTTAATGCTTCCAGAAATCCCGCATGCCAGCATGTCCCTAATTAAGCCTGACACCTGAGACAGGAAGCTGCTTTTGTGACGAACAGAGACCTGTTGTTTCCGATGCTGATGCTGGTGCTGTGACTCTTAGAAGAAAGTTAGGAATAGAATCAACGCGTCCTGTTTTGCGTCAAGAACATAGAAGTGTCATGAAAGCTCTTACATGTGTTTCTTTCTATGGCGTAATGAAATATTGTTTGAGAATGAGGTTTTTTGACAAGTGCATGGGATGTCTTTTTTGATGAGTGTAGTCAAGATAGTCATGAATGTCTTACCTGGTTAGATAAAGATATAAACCAGACCATTTGGGAACTTTGCGATGAGCTCTGTGTGGAAAGCGTTTTAAATGCTGTTACTCCCATAGGCCATGACGTGAATTGCCTGAGCCGGACAGAGAATCCTTTAGTCCAGGGCACAGTGCTTTTAAATCCTGTTCATTTTGCAGACAACCCTGACGGTACCCTTTATGGGTTGATTAGTGAGGAAGACGAGGCTTTGTCAGGTTTAGCCACCCCTCCCCACTAGTAAATATTGTACAGATTTGATGGAAATAAAGACTGTTTTGTAATGCATTCTCACTGGTGTCATGTGGTTGCTTCAGTTGCTTGGGGCGGGGGGTAGGACCCTGTTGTAAGGAAGATAAAACGTAACTAGAAGCAGGCACGAGTTAGCTATATAAGTGTGTTTTAAAGATAAAGCAAGCTTACGTAACCAGAAGTGCTTAACTTTAATTTTTACGAAAACAATTATTTTAATGGTAACTTTGTTTTAAAACAGTTTGTTATATGCCTATTTGGAGATAAAGGGATTAACTTTAGGAAAACACTTTTAAAAAATGGTAACTTTCTTTCAAAACCGAGTTGGATTATATATGTAGCTGGAGAAAAAGGCTTGAACTTGATGAAAGTACTTTTTTAATGGTGACTTTTAAAACAGAGTTCGGTATATATGTATTATTTTTTCTTTATATGGCTATAACCACTATTTTACTTACTGTATTATTTGATGTTTATTACAGAGGCCTTATTTAGTGGGAAAACGGCACACAATTTTACCATGGCAAGGTAAACATTTATTTAAAAAATGGAGGGGTTATTTGTGAGGGTGTTAATATAAGTACATTAAGTTTTAATCCTGCCTGTAGCTGTTTTCAAACAGAAACCCCTTCTTCTAAAATAGAAAAACAGAACAGATGTATACCTTTGTGTCTGTATTATGACATTAGTGTGTGAAACTGTGTGCACGTGCATGTGCATGCTTCTTGAGGAGGGGGATTTTGGAGGGCGGGGGGTGAATTATCCCCGCGAGTGTACAGATAGGGGGGCTTAAGCCTTTTTTAATTTTTTAGTGCAGTAAGCTTAGCCATTCATTTGTGGAAAGTGAATTCTTAATGCTGAGCTGTAAATTTTATATTTCCTAAGTGATCTCACGCAATACCCCCAAAGAAGAAAGCTCTGCTTTGGAAAATCAGTTTCTATAAATACCAGAGGGCTGGGAACTGGACCGGAGGCCTCTGCTAGCACTAACACAAAACCACAGAAATGCACGGCCTGGGGATCCGCTCGCCCGAGGGCTGGGACGCCAGCAGAGCAGGCAACCACGGTAAAACCCCCAGATAAACAAGGGGTTGGAAGATGGCAGCCAGGTGGCAGGGCTTCTGATGTCACGCACCAGGTCACCGGGGTTGGGGGCGGGGCTGCTGATGTCGCATACCATATAAGGAGAATAGGGGCGGGACTTCTGCTGTTACAAACCATGTGATGGGGCGGGATTTCCCGTTCCCGGGTGGTGAGGGGGCAGGGCACCTATCAGATTGACACGAGGTGTGCCCTATAGGCTACTTCCCTGCAAACCGGGGGTAGACGGTATTTCCTTGCCCTGCAAGCCTTGCGTCACCCTGGCAAAGTACTTTGAGGGCCTTTGCTGCAAATCAGCATGGGAAGGTTAAAGCTGAGTTCTGGTTGCCATGTGAAAAGCATGGTGGGAAGTCACCGGCGTACTGTCAATGAGGTGAGCGTGGTGCTGTAATCTGCTCACCATCACTTCAGCGGTAATCAGCAACCCTGAAAAAGGTTTGGCCCGAAAGAGGTTTAACTACTTCTGGCGGCCGGGTGTAGAGCACGGTTGGGCTCGTCATCCCTAGGCGATGCAGCGACTGGAGCTGAGGTCAGGTGGCCGGTTGCACGGGGAAGCGATGATGTGCACCGATTTTTTTTTTTTTTTTTTTTTCCTGCCCATTCCATCAACGAGCAAACCAGGATTTCTTCAAAACCAGCTTTTCTGGTTTTTAGAAATTCAGGGATTTGGGTTCACGCCTCTGTTTTCTACTTCCATTAGATTTTCCCCCACCTATTATTTATTTATTTCTCCTGGAATTTATTTCTCCAGGAGCCTTTCTCCTGGTTTCCCCACCTATTATTTATTTATTTTTTGCCCCTGAACAAGGGATATGGAATGGGGGGAAAAAAAGAAAACTTGAAACATTTTTCAGGGGGCCTTTGGAGGGTAGGAGGTTTGCCAAAAATTAGAAAGTTAAGAAAGAGTTAGTGAAAATATCCACTTTTGTAAAAGGACCATGTACTTAATTGAAAAACTTTGAACAACTCTTTCAGCAATGACCTCAGTCACTGAAATCTGATGGTCTCACGAGGTGCGTAGGATGCCAAGAAGTGGCAGAGCTGATGGGAGCTTGTGGCAGCTGATCTCGATGCAGGCAGCCGCGAGGCTGGGCAAGGACTTGCAGGTCAAAGGAGTGGTTTTAAAAATCTTTTCAGTGCTCAACAGGAAGGCAGCGAAGCAACTAAAAAGTGGGTGTGTACACTGAGACCATCTCATCCAAGGACATACCCTGGAGGCAGCAGCAATCGTGTTCAAAGCCGTCAGCAGCCACGGGGAAGCCTTATCAGGGAGAGCGGGAGAAGGGGCCGTAATCAGTCCTAGAGGGAAAGTGGTTCTGTTTCTGCATCAGGTGGTGCTGCAAAGCATTTCACGGCTCAGGAGCATGACGCGGGTTGTCAAG
Organism: Crocodylus siamensis; assembly: GCF_052110815.1. Taxonomy (NCBI): domain Eukaryota; kingdom Metazoa; phylum Chordata; order Crocodylia; family Crocodylidae; genus Crocodylus; species Crocodylus siamensis. The sequence goes on along the minus strand of NC_143406.1, from coordinate 8,889,772 downwards.
AGAACCAGCGGTTGGGTGAGACCCCCCCAGTCATGTGTGGTCATTAACAACCCTGCAGCAGTTTTTACAAGAGATGGGCCTTGGTCTGGCTTCTCTTCCCTTCCCTGACTCCCAGTGCACAAAAGACAGACTCAGTCTGCTACCGCACCCCTCCGCCATTTTAAGCTGGAGAGCATGTACGTGATATCCTGTCTTAAATCGCCGTATAGAGGTGCTGGTCTATGTCAAGAGCTGCCGTATCCCAACGCGCCAGTGCTGCCGCTGGCTTAACTCAACTCTTGCAGCGACGGAGGAGCCGGCAGTTCCATGTCTGCCCTTGCCGTTGACTTCAAGGAGGGGCAGCGATGTTTGCGGGAAGCTGACCCGGGGACCCTCGTGTCGCGTGCTGGTTTAACTAAACAAGCGTAGTTGCACCAGTGCAAAGCCTTCGCAGATGCACTTAGCTGGCTCTTCAGCTGGCTTGGCTTCAGGACGTTGCCAGATTGAGCTAAACTGTTCTAAGCACAGTTCACACTGTCAAATTGATGCATTTATACCAAGGCAAATTTCCTTCTGTCGACAAACCCCGAGAGATCAGCATTTTGCTCCAACCTGCTCTCCGTTGCCTCAATGCAACTTCACCCCCTCTCACCCTTTTTTGCCCCCTGCTTTGTCCGCCTTTCCCCTTCGCTTTCTTCTTGGTGTAGCTGGCTCCTTGCGAGTGTGCATTCCTCCCAGATGCCGACATCAAGAGCTGGGAGGAGCTGGCTGCTAACTCCAGCGGCACTGCAACCTCAACCAAACAGCAGCCTGTTTCGAGGTAAAGCGTCTTGCCCTTGAATCAGAGAAGGAAGAGCAGAGGAAAGAAGAGGAGAGGAATCCCAGCCTACAGCCTACCCTCCCCTATGGAAAGACCTGCAACTTTTGCGGATGGATCTGTGGCTCAGGGATTGGACTCCGAGGTCGCCACGAGGCCCATCAATGAGCTGTGGTAGAGATCATCCTCAAACTGAGGGATTGCCTGTGCACTCCTCCCTCTGCATCTGAAAAAAGATGCCTGGAAGTAACATGCTGTTAGGCGCTGTCCATGTTATATCCCAATGCCTGAATCTGGGCCTGTTTTTTGGGGCCGAGACTATCTGCCATGCCTGCGTAAGCAGTGCTCAGTGTGAAAGGGTCCTGTCTTGAGTCAGCCTTAGATGCTGTCATGATAAACATGATGAATGAGAGAGGGTTGCCTCGGTGCATACGTACCAAGTAGACACGTGGAGAAGTTGGGAGTGAGACCGCTGAGGGATCAGCCGGTGGAACGGTGGATGGAGAGGTGGCGTTGGCTTACCCGGATCCTGCTTTTCGGGCCCACATCATCAATGCTACCCCAGCTCAGATCCTGAGATGACTGGCAGGCCTTCAACTCCCTGCAGGGGGGGGTTCAAAAGAAGATGGAGCTGGACTGTTCTCAGTGGTGGCAGATGGCAGCACAAGGAGCAATGGGCTCGAGTTGCAGCAAGGGATGTTCAGGTTGGATATTAGGAAGAACTTTCTCACTAGGAGGTTAGTAAAGCACTGGGACAGGTGACCCAGAGAGGTGGTGGACTCTCCATCCTTGGAGGTTTTTAAGACCCGGCTAGACAAAGCCTTGGCTGGGATGATCTAGCTGGGGATGGTCCTACTCTGAGCAGGGGGTTGGACTAGGTGACCTCCTGAAGTCCCTTCCAACCCTCATTATCTACGATTCTTTGCTTCTATAAGAAACTTGCACTCCTCTTCTGTCTTGCCTGGACCAAGGGCCAGTGCTTTGGGGCAGGGGGCTACCTCTTGCTCTGTGCACGCGGTGCCTGGGAGGGTCCCTTTCACTCCCCGAGACCATCCCGAGCACCGCTGTGTTCCAGATCACGCGGTGGACGTTTGGGTCTGCTCCGAGCTGCTGTGAGCCACCCTTGATCAGATCCCCGAGGGGACCCTGCTGGATGACAGCTGGGTGGGGAGAGGCAGGTAAAGGAAGAGCCCACCCTGCTTCACTGCTCACGTCCCGGGTCCATGAGAGGTACTTGAGGCAAGGGCGCCAGGGCATCCGAGCTCCCGGCCACGCTCTGATTGTGGCATGACGGAAGTGGGACAGGAGCTCGATATTACCACTGGCTGAGCGCTGGATAATGAGGGCACCGACAACCAAGTCTGGGCTCATTTGTCATTCTGCTGCCCAATTAGGCTAGGAGCTAATTGCTCATTAACGAGCTCATACCTGCTGAGGCAGCTGGGCTTCTCTAGGACTCGCTGCTGGAGCCACAGCGGAGACCGGGGAGAAAAGAGGCGAGATCCGAAACCGAGGAAATGGAAAAACTCAGCTGCCGCTGAGGAGGGTTTTTGCTGCTGCCGCCACTGCCGCCGTTCCCTGGGGACGGTGGTTCGATTCCTGGCACCGCCGCTGCCTGAACTGCACATCAATTAGCCAAGAGCTCCCAGGACGCCAGGGACGGCTGCCTCCGCTGCTGCTCTCCTGCTGCCCCACAGCTAGCAGCAGGGAAGTGGAGCTGCGAAGCCAGAGGCACCAGGCAGCCTGGTGTAGTGGGGGCCTCATGTCCTGCCTCTCCTTGGAGGCCTCTGCCTGAGCGGGGCCAGGCTGCGGGGCGAGGGAAGGGGGTTAGAGGGGACTACAATAGAAATACTGACACCAGGGGTAAGAGCTGGTATTCTGGCGGTGGAGAAAGGGGCTCTGGCGAGACACTGGTGGCTGAAGCCCATTGCTGTGGGATCTGGGTGATAGGAACACGGCCTCCCACCCCGCCTGCAGCAAGCAGCACGCGCAGTCCGGGGAAAGGGAGACGTATAGAGCGAGGCGCTTGGCAAAGATGGTGCAATGCTTGAGCTATGCATCCATCCTGTCTCCAGAGGTATTAGAGGTATTTGGTTCATGTTTTCCCTCTCCCTTTGCCAAAGTAACCATTTTCTTAAGTGTCTCACTGATGACTAGGCATGTTGGATCAGTTATGCATGTGAATAGGCGGTTTGTTAAGAAGTAAGCATGATCGGAGGTACTGGGGCTAGGCCCTGCGCGTGGCATGGCCATGAACTTGTCTGTTCAACCTTCTGTGAAAGGGGCATAAGTAACGTGCCTCCTAAATGCACTGGCATCATTGGAGAAGAGTGAAATGCTTTGGGAGAGCATTTGCTCCTGTTTTTGCCTGTTCTGTCTGGTCAAAGAGCGGCTGAGCTGATGCCTTCAGTATAAGTCTGCTTGAATGAAAACACTGAGCACTTTGCATAGGGGTGGTAAGTCGGTCAATTAACCAGTCAAATAGTCTATCGACTGTGTGGTTTTTTGACTGGTTAAAGATTATAGCAATTTTTCAAAACTATATTTTTTGTAATTTTCTTGACAGAATTTTTTTTTATTGTTTTTGATACATTTCTTAATAGAAAAATTGTGCTTTTTCTGTGTGTTATTTGGACTTACTGGCAATTTTTTTTTTTACAATTTTTGACCGATGTTTGACCGGTCAAGCAACCGAACTTTATTTAACCAATCAAATACCCAACCCTAGCTTTGCATGTGTGAGTCTCCAAGTTCTTTGCAATGGATGCACAGTGTTGGTCCCAGTTTACAGAGAAGGCAGCAGAGGCAGGAAGGGAGTTACTTAGGGTTATGCAGCAAAGCTGGGAAGTCTCCCAGCCCCAGGCCTTATCCTTTGGATCACTGCAGTGGGCATTGTACATCATGCTGAAACTGCCCCTCTTTCTCCATCGTGGGCCTGTGTTTTCTTGGTAGCATGAAGGGCATGGGGCTTGGCTTCTATTCCCCGCAGTGCTTATCATAAAGCCTCCACCCCAAATGATCCACTGCTGGCTGCAGCCGTGTTGGGGCTGCAAGTTAAATAATGTTAGAAGGGCACAGGCAAGGGGGCTGACTTAAACTGCACCGGGGCAAGGCAGAGACCCAGGGTAGCAGAGGAAGCAGCGCTAACACGCCTAGTGGCAACATCTACGAAGGAGCAAAGAGGAAGCTGATGCCTGCTAAATGGAGAAAGCAGAAGAAGAAGGAAGGAAAAAAAATCAATTTATTTATTTTCAGGCACTTCCATCCCATTTTTTGAAAGCCTGCTCACTGCACGTTGAGGGCTTTCAGCTCCTGAATATCCCAAACACCTTTGGAGGTGGGACGTGAGCTCCTCAGTCACTTGGTTGCTCTCAAATGTGTCAACCTGGGTCTCTGTGTAAGTGCAGGGAGGGGCTTCAAAACCTGAAATGCCTCTTCCAAGCAGCTCCCACAACAGCGGGGGAACCGGGGAGGAAAGCAGGTTGTAGCGCCCCACAGACTTGAACAATTGAGCTCTGCTTAATTTGGCTGATTTGGCCGGAGACGCAAAATTAACACAAAAAAAAAAGTTGTGTGACATTGCAGGCGCGGGGGAGGGGGGGGCTCTGTCTGTTCTTCTGCACCCGGTGTGTCTGGTGTAAGGCAGCACTTCCCCTTCGTCTTGGCTTGTGCCTGACTGGTGCTGGAGGCAAACTAAGAGCAGCTTCAGGGGTTAACTGCTTTGGTTTGCAGGCCTTTGCTTTGCTCAGCGGGGGACAGGTTTATAAGAGCAGGGAAGCGGGGAGCCTTGGCCGGGGCTGGAAGCTCCCGTGTCCTCTGGAGCAGGCCCATCTGCCCTTTCTGCGAGGAGGTGGTGGCGGGGGGGAATGCATTTCTCATTACGTGCTGCAGCCTCTCCGCTCTGGCAGGCTGAGAAGAGACAGCCTCCCACTCTCCCCAGGCCCTCTGCCCCCCTGGAGCTCACTGATTATTTTTGGCTGAGGTGGAAAGCACAGCCCTAGCATTTTTCCCAAAAGGGAGTGACCCAGGCAGAAGTGGGGAGAGTAAGCTGTTCTCTTTGTGCTTGTTTAATTAATAGTCTTACTTTGCATGTCTGTAGCTCTCTCCATCTCGGGGTCCGTAGACTTTTACAGCTCTTAGATCCTCGTGGGTCCCTTCCCGCCCCCACCCCAAAATACCATATGGAGGTGTAGTGTGGATGCTCCCATTTTACAGAGGGCGGAAACTGAGGAATGGCCCAAAGTCATGCAGGCTAGAACGGAGATCTCCCAGCTCCGCTTCCTCTCTCTTCATTGTAACCCGCTTGGTTGCCCCTTCCTCCCTTGGTCTGACATAAAGCGCAGGCCATTGTGATGGGAGAGGGGAGGGAAACATTGGATCCGCTAGCGCCGGGGCCTCCGGGCTGTGCACTCTCGCTGCCTCCTTTGCCAGCGGATGGGCCCACCCAGAGGCCCCCCGTTATATGGCTTGAGGGATAAAGGCTGCTGCGGCTGGTACAGGTTATAAGGGAATGGATTTTATTTAAAACCTTGATGAAAACTGCGCTGCAAAAGCGGAGCGAAGTGCACGGTGGCCGCGACACCCCCCCGCCCCGCCGCCACCTCCGCTTCTCCCGCCCAGGGAAAGCTGTGCTGGAGAGGGGTTGAGCTTGCCACCCTGCCGAGCGGATAACCCCGTCCCCCGCTGCAGGGCGAGCGCCCCACGCTCGGGAGCAGCCCCGGCTTGTTTTCTCAGCTAATGGAAAGCACATGAGCTGCACAGCCAGGCGCGGCGACAGCTGTGGGGAATGATTCATTTGGGACACAAACAGGAATCGAACGCTGGCTGCTCCCCGAGCAGAGCCTGTCCGCTGCTCCAGGCCCTTCCAGGGGGTGGCTGCAAATGCCGGAGCGCCCCCACACCCCCCCGACTCCCCAAGCAGTTGACTCACTTCCTCCAGCCTTGGCAGGAGCAGCGTGCAAAGGGGCCAGCATCCATGCCTCGGGGCTACGGGGAGCCTAAGCCTGCAAGGCCCCATCCTGCTCAGCTACGGACCCCCCCCTCGCCCCCCAGGCACAGCCCGCCTGTGATTGACCTGCGGGGCCGGGGGGGAAGTTGCCGACAGGTCCCCGAGTCCCGGGCGGGGTAGGTTGCATGGCAATGCAGCCCACGGGCTAGCGTACAGCGGCGCAGGGGGAGGATACGTGCGTTGGCGCGGAGGTTCCCGGACGCTTGGAGTCCAAGGAGAGACCGCTGCTGACCCCGTGTCCCGCTGCTCAGGGTTTTGCTAACTTGTTTGTCCGCATCTCTTGCTGGTCCCTGGTAACTTCCAGCGGCCTGTCCAGGCATGGCTCGGATGCTGAAAGCAGCCCGGCTTGCCTGATAGACGGCCTGTGTTGGGTTCGGGGTTGCTTCCCCTTTGGGTGTAAAGGATCTGGTGCGTGTTTTGTCCGTGGCTAAGTCATGCAGCAACAGGAAATTCAAGGCCGGTGTCCCAGGTGCTCTTGGGGGCATACCTGGGCTATCCATTGTGGAGGCGGGGTCGTCAGGGCTATGCTGCCGCAAGACGTGTCTGCTCAGCGGCCGGTGAATTTTGTTCGGGCCGGTGACCCATCCGACCCATCCCCGCGTGTCCCTCTGAGCACTGCCGCCCTCGCCTCGAGCAGAGCAGGGGCGAGAGGCAGAGGCCTGGGGGCTGAGAACAACCGAGGCAGGGCAAGCCAAAGCAGACGCTCTGCTAGATGGCAGTGGGAGAAAAAAACCAAAAAACCCTGGCATTTTCCTAAAAGCCAAGAGCCGTATCTCCGTAACACTGGAGCCCTCTGCTTCTGAGAAGCCCGGCGGTGGCGCCCCGGGCCGCGAGCTGTAGGGGACAAGGGGACACCTGCTCCCCCCCGCCCAGGGCCGCACGCCGGAGCCATGTGTCGCACGGAGGAATTTTGGCGGCCGCATGTGAAGCCCGGACGGCGCCACGGCAGGCCCGCCACGGAGATGAGCGCTGAAATCGGAGCCCCCCCAGCCCTCCCCGGTGGGCCATCCTGGCTGCCCTGTCAGATGGGAGCCAGCCGCTCCCTTGACAGAGCTGTTGGATCGCCCCGCCGGTCCTGCCCCCCTCCCTCTGCCCCCGCGTGCCCTTTTGCACCGACGCTGCCCCTGGAGCGGGGCCTGGCAGGTGGGACGTCGTCGCCGGAGTCGGCTCAATATGGCATGGATGAAAAGCGCTCGCGTCTCCCGCCTTCCCCGAGCCCCCGCATTCCTCCCGTGGCCTCCGGGCTGCCTGGATACCACACTCAGCTGTCACGGGATAATAGGCGTCGGAGTCCTAATTGCAAATCTCCGCGGCTGGACCGGAGGGCGGCTGGGGCAGTTCCATCTGGATCGCCTCTCCCGGGCCGCGGGCGGGGGGGGAGGAATGCTGCGCAAGAGTCGTGATACTCAGAAGCGCTCAGGCCTCCAGCCCGAGACAAAAATAATCAGCCAGCTCCGGGGGGCACAGGGCCGCAGGGAGGCTTACTGGCGCAGAGGCTCTTCAGCGGTACCTAATGAGACGTGCCTCCCTTGCCCAGCCAGCACTTCCTCACGCACACTGAACTGTAAAGGGCAGATGGACTTGATCCAAATGCACCTCCTGGGGTCCATCCGTCAATCCCACTTGAGCTCTCCCCGCCTTCCACTACTCCCCCAGACCTCCTGCAGGGAGTGGAAGCTGCGAGGGTTCATTAGCTGCAGTATCGCCAGTGGAGAGTTTGCAAGACCTGCAGATATTTCCATGACAATGCATCGCCTGTGCATTGAAGCACCTGCGGCGAGCCCTTCTCTAGCATCTTCCCCCGGCCAGCTGGCCACTCTTTTGGTAGGGGGACACCCTAACCTGCGCCCTTCGCCCTCGCATGGCTGGTGCTGTTTGGACCTCAGCCGGGGGCCACGTAGACAGTGTGCCTGCCCGTGACATTTAGAGGGTTAAATGATTGTGGCACGGCACTTAGAGGGTTAAATAATTGGGGTAGAGAAGCTCGAGGTTTTCCCTCGATGATTTGGGGGGGAGGGAGGGACCGGGATGGGACCGAAGGAAGGCATTTTGTCCCAGGAAGCAAAAACAGGGTTGTGGGCGGTGTCTCAGGATTGGGATCTACAGAGAGGAAGTTTGGGGTGTGCGTGCACGCGTGCGCATGCTGGGAGGATGTCAAGGCGGGGGGTGCGTACTGGGGGGTTGTGTGCGTCGAGTCTGCCTGTGCCCTGCTCTGTTTGGCGGGGGTGAATTTGGAGCTTGGCTGGAGACCGGGCGTGCGCTGGTCAAAGCCAGGTTCATCCCGACCATCTCGCTGGCCCCAGGAACCACGGCCCCCGTTGCGGTGGCTGCGGGCATCAAGTGCTCGTAGCTGCGAGGGGCACGGGGGACATGGGTGCATTAGCTGCTCGGTGGACTCTCGTCTCTGCCCCCGGGTAAGATCGATTCCTGGAGCGTGCGTGGGGACAGCTGATGACCCGCTTTGGGTCCTGGGAGATGGGGAGATGCTTTCCCGTGAGCCACTGCCACGGTGCTAATCCCGGCTTGCTTTGTGGCAAAGAGTGCCGCTGGGCCCTTTTGGTCCTGCTTTTAAAAATGGTGATTGTCATTCCTTGAAAGCCCTCGGCGTGCTGCGCGCGCCGCTCGCGGGGCAGCGAGCGCGCTGAAGCAAAAATGGAGCCGTTGCCTCCTCCGTGCTGATCCAGGCTCTTTTCTTCAATATCCCTCCCCTCGCCCCCAACTTTTCTGCCTCCTGCCCCTCCCCAGCCCCCGCAGACGTCTCCTTCCCCAGAGTTATCTAAGGCCAGGGATGCGGTGGCGGGGCTGCCGCCTCCACTCCTGCTCCTCTTCCGCCGAGTTTAACCCAAGGTCAAGCAACATCACGGCATTTGCAGCCTCGTGAGCTCTGGAGAGATTTAATTTTCCAAGCGCTCCCAACATCCCCTGGGGTAGACCTTGGCTGGGGTCCAGGGCCCGCGACCGCCAAGAGGATCGGCGCTAGGCAAGCCTGACAATAATAGCTTGCTCTCTCTCTTCCAGCAAAGAAAGGAAGAAAAGAAGCGACACAGTGGGGGAGGAGTGGGGACCCGGGACCCTGGTGGCCTTTAGCAGGCTTAGCAATGCCTGCAGCAAAGCGTAACCTACAGTTGACACAATAATAAAGCACACGAGGATGAGATGCATGTGAACAGGGTCTTGTCCCTTCAAAGACAGCTGCTGGAAATCTGCTGCCCAGTACTGACATGGCAAGGTGGGGAGGCGGCAAGGATTTTCCTTCTCCTGTTTTAATGCAGGGGTGGGGGTGCAAAACAGGTCTGGGTGGATGAAGGGGCTCAGGAAAGCAAGGAACCATCCCCTCGCCCCTCCTCCATCCACCCCGGCAGTGCCCCTCTGCTCCCCACTGCTGATGCACATCCAGCCTGGCGCGCTGCCCCTGCTGCTCCAGCCCCAGGCTGGTCCCCGCCGCATCTCGCTGCTGCACGACTCCCTGCCTCCTCTTGTCTGGCCTCGTCTTTGGCTCTGCCAGCATGCCTCATGCTTTGTCCAGGGCACTTCCTGCTGGGTCTACTCCTATTTTTGCAGCAGTTTTCCTCCCTCCTCCTCCTAGCAGCCGTATGATCTGATATCCTCATTCCCAACCGAGAACGGCCGCGTTGCATTTTTTTTTGGTGGGATCCCATCCCTCTCCGTTCTCTGCCATGCAGCCCCTGTTGTTCCATTTTTGGGTCCCTGCACTTCCTGCTATTGCTTTGCCATTCTGGTGCCTTTTAGGCCACGTCAGCATCCCGTCATGGCAGGTGCCGACACGAGCTGTGGCTTGGGGAGGGTGGGTGATGGGTAGCCTGCAAGCTCCCAGAAAGCAGGAGGGAGCGTCAGGAGATGCTGCCAGGTGGGGGCAGATGGAGTATGTTGCTGGGGCAGGAGGTCCTGGACCATCCAGGGGCTCCTTCAGGAAGGCAGGGGGCTCTGTAGGGGATGGAGTTGAGGAAGAGACGTCTCCAAGGGTGGGCTGGGAACCCTTGGAGGCTGTGAGGATTTAGGGGAGTCTCCCCTAAAAGCTGAGCTTCCGGCACCAGCCTCTAGTATTTCTGGTTCCTGGGACTAGCCTCTGCTGGGAGCGATTTGCTGTTGCTCCGTGTGCATGTTGCTATCTGCAAGGGTAGGAGCTTGTGCACTCCTACCCGCCTCTTGACTGGGTGGGGCTGCCCTGGCACATCTCTGAGCCAGGCCGTGCCGGAGCTGCCCCCACCAGTTCCCGGGCTGGGCCGCGAATGGGCTCTGCACGCCTGTTTTCATTTTATTCCTTTAGCCGTCCTAGAAGCCAGCCAGGATCTGGGAGAGGAGACGGTTGGTTATTTTAGAGCTTGCCTGTCAGAAGCCAGTAGGCTGGGGGTGCGGCGCGCATGTGTCTGCTTGTGGGGAGGGCTGTTCAGTCAGACATCCTCTCGTCTTTCTCTAGGCATGAATGCAAACCCAAACCAGAGGTGGTTTGGGTTCTGACCTTGTAAAGCGAAAACGCAACGACTGAGCTTCTGCCAAGCCCGAGTCCCAGCCACCCACGCTCCCGTCTAGCTCTGGCTCGCCGGCCTGCTGTGCCTCCCGGCAGCTCTGCCAGGCAAAGGCGGCAGGAAGCAAGAGGCCGGTTCCTTCCCAGATGGGCTTCGGCTGCCGCCGTGGGCAGCAGCAGCCGGCGGGGTGGGCAATCTCCGACGCGCGCCAACTGCCTCGCTGTAATTACAGCTTCCTTTGGTGCAGACCGAGGTTGGAAGCATCTCCACGTGTGCCCCTGCTGCCGCGCTCAGGGGTGGAGGTGCCCCAGCACAAGGGCTGCTGGGGCAAATCCTCCTGGTGCAAAGGTCCTGGAGCGGGAGGGAGGGGGTGGGGGTGGACTGAAAGTGGATGCAAATGTTCTGCATTTTCCTTTGGAAAATTAGAGCTGATGTGACCCTTGGGTCAGACGGGGACTCTGGCCACACATGGTCTGGATCTGGTTGGTGACCCCCCTCCAAGTCTGAGGGTGCTTTCTGTCACTTGGTCACTTAACCAGTAGTCCCATTTGGGGGATGTTCTTTGTGCTTCGTGGCAGAGTGCGTTTCCTGAAGAGCCCGGCGAAGGGGGAAGGACCAGCCCGGCAGGGACCTGGGAGTGCTGGGGTCACGGGGGGGCAAGAGGGAACTGAACCCAATGCAAAGACAAGGAGGAGGTCTCCCAATAGTGGAGCTGTGGGTGGGACACTGTTCTGAGTCCTCACCTCACCCAGATGACTCTGGGCCCCAGTCATCCCTGCAGCAGAGCTGAGCAAGATGGATGTGCCTAGGTAGCCTTTGCCCCCAGAGGAGCCTGAGGACAGGGGGGTGCACATGCCCCCTGCCTCATTACCTCCACACCTACCCTCACCTGGCATTTCTGCCTCTGGTAATTGGTGCCATTGGCTGGCACCGCTGCTAGGACCCCTGTCTTTTGGTTTAGGATGATGGCAGTAGGGAGGTGAGTAATCCTGGTGTTACCTGGGTTATAAACAGAAGTGTTGCTTCTGCCTTTCTTGGGTGAGTAGACGGGAAGTAAAAAGGCATGGATTTGGCAGCCTCCCAAATCTCACAACCTTTCTTGGCAAAATTTGCATCCAACCTGGCACAATCTATGGCCACATCTGAATGGCACCAGGGGAGTATTGTCCGCACTGGCTTTGGAGCCAGCTTGGCGCTCAAACTGCTGGCCAAGCGCTGATCCAGGAGTCTGACTCTGACCCCGGCCCTCATTGATATGTGCACAGAATTGCGCAGAAGATCTGAGTTTCATTTGTTAGCTCCTGGCTTCACTCTGAAGGGCTGAGTGTCCGTGGCTCCAACCAACGACACGGATGGGAGCGGTGGGTGCCCTTAGCCCCTCTGAAAATCGGCTGCCCCCCGTCTGGAAAACAAGCATCTCATTGCCTGAAGGAGCAGGCGAGGGGCCTCCTATCCCAGAGATGTCTCATGGCGAGGTGTGAACGGGCTGGAGGGTTGGATGAGCTGAGGTGTGCCGACGATGGCATTGAAATGGAGCAAAGCAGCCAGCTGCTGTCCCGTTTGTGGCATCAGGCTGATGCTGTGAGCTGCCATCTGAATGGTGGTAACAAGTTTGCCCTTTCCAGCCTGATCTGGCCCCTGTCCTCTGGCTCTGTCCTTCACGGGGTGGGCTGGAGCCTCTGTGGTGCATGCTAACAGCACAACCTCATTGCTATGTCCCTGAGCCTGACGCTGGCTGGGTGCCCCCCAGAGCCTTTCTTTGCCCGTATCCCTTTTAAAAGGGGCATCAGGGCTGTTCTGGGGACCACGCAGCCCAGCTCCAAAACAGAGTGGAGCAAGAGCGAGGTAGAAACAACCTCCCTCCTCAGGCTTCCTGCACACGGCCGTCGTGGCCTCGAAGCACCCTGAAAGCTGCAGCGAGTGGTAGCCGAAGAAAACCGCCGTCGGGGAAAGGGGAACCGTCTTCTCCAATATGGAACACCTCATAAAGCCGGGGAGGTAGGAAACAGGCCACACAATGCCAGCCACGGTCTGAGCACGCAGGAGGCACGCTGTACAGTACATAAAGCTCAGAGAATCGGCTCAGGGCGCTGGCTAATGAGCTTTTTAATTAGCTGCGATTGCAGGCAAGGTTTAAAGCCCAAATAAATAAGTAAATTAAAGATTTAAAAGGCTGTACGCAATCGATGAGGGGTCAGCGCCTAAAATATTAAAATGCCAAGGCGGTTCACTTTGCAGCGGGCTTGCTGCACCGGAGCGCCACTGCCCCTTTAAGGAGGCAGAAGGCTCCTGTTTTTCTGGTCTGAAGCCCTCTGGCTGGAACATGCCATCTGCAGAGAGCCATAAATCATCCTGCGCTCGCAGACTGGAGTCCAGCAGGGTCTCCGTGTGTCCTGGCCTTCGCTGCAACCTGCAGGGCGTTCTCTGCCAGCGAAGGGACCCGGCCAGGCGCGCCGCCTGGCTGGGGTCCAGCTGCTCTCCCCTGCTGATCCAGCCACAGCCCTGGAGGCACTGGGAATCAGCGCCAGGAAACTTGCAGTCAGCGTGGAAGGCCTCACTCCGCTGCTTGACAGCTGCCGCGAACGTGGGCTGCGGAGAGCCTGGCAGCCCCTCCTGTGCGGGTGCCCGGGGGAGCCCCGGGAGGGTGCGTGCCATCGCCCCCCAGGTCCCGATGCCAGCCGGACCTCAAGGTGTGGGTGGAGGGGCTGCTCCTTTGGGACATTGCTTCCCTGCTTCCTTTGGGGTGCGCTGGCTTCCTTCTAGGCTGCTCGTGTGTCACCCCACTCTGCCATGTGCCAGGCAGAGGAGAGCGTCCCCCCTGCCCTGTGCCAGCCGCGGATGCTTGCCCTGGTGCTAGATCTTCCTTCTGTGGAGCAAGGGGCCTCGGCAGAAGCGGTGAGCTCGGTCCCCAGAGGGAGAGAGTTGTCGACGGGGACCTGCGCGTCCAACTCTCCTTGGCACGTGGTGGGGCTTGCAGATCCTCACCTTCTTGCCTGACTTATTCCATCCATGCCCTGGTGCGTAGAGCCAGGGAGCTCAGCATCCCTGGAAAAAAGGGGCCTTTCACATGGTTGCATCCCCTGCCCGGTAGCACGCTGGATGGAGGCGAGACGGCTGGACTGGAAGCAGGGTTTTGCTTCCACTGCAGGATGGATCCTTCCATCCCCCATGTGCAACCTGGAGTCAGCAGAACGTCCCCGGGGGAGGCTTTTGCAGGCAAAGTAGGCTAGAGCCGGCTTTTTCATCTTGGGGGACTGTTGAACGGCCAGCAGTAGACAAGCATGGGGTGTCTGGGAGCTAAGTGGAGGGATGGAGCCTGGAGGCAAAGGCTTGGATTTGAAACGGATTCGTCTCCAAAGACCCGTCTCGGATGAGTGTGGGGAATCCAGCTCTGCCGTTCGCGACCAGTGCAAATCCAGAATACTCTGGATTTACGCTGGCATGCCAGGAGCGACATTTGGCCCAGCCTTGTTGGGTAGTAATAAGGGGGGGGTCTCAGTGGTGTCAGGAGGAGAGAGAGCAGTTGCCTCCCCGGCTGTCCAAGACATTGCTCAGCAGCTGCAGCCGGGCAGGGGAGACCCGGTTTGCTGGATCCTGAGCAGTTATTAAGGCTGATGGCATGGTTCGGGGGGCAGCAGTGCTGATAAGAGGCCCTGAGAGACGTAGTTTGTGTTTTGGACTGTTTTGGTTTGAAATTCCTGTAGTTGGGGGAAGCGATTGATTTGGCTCTTTGCCGCACGGGGGGAGTTTTAGCTGTTTTGGAGGGTGCTTGGCTCTTGTTTTCAGCTGTTGCTACAACCCATGCTGGCCTACAGCAAACTGTTATCCTTCTGGGGACGTCCATGTGGGTTTGCCACTGGGGACCGTGGTGGCTGGAGCCTTCCGGCGGATAGAAAATTACCCATTCCCTAGGGGCATTTCTGCTGGTACATTTAGCATCAGCTGCATGTTGTCCTGTAAGTGGAGCACACGGGTGAGGACCCCATCCAGTCGGCACACTTTGTTCAGCCCCGCTTCCGTCAGGCGCGAATCGGGAGTCATGATGCACAGCTGGAAAGTTGTCTTGATGGAAAAACTGGTTGAGGCCATTGCCAGCTCTTCACCACCCCCACCTTGGCATCACCTCCTAGCATGCGTGTCAGGAGCAAGCTTGAGTCAGTGCAATGGCCCCGTGGGAGCCGGAGCTGCCAGAGCAGGCTAGAGCAGACCGGAGGCTGCTCTTAATTATGCTCTTGGCTTCCCCCAGGATGGGGGAATGCAGAAGTGGCTTGAAGCCGCCTTGGATGTCCCCTCGTGTCCTGAGCTGAGCCTAAGTTTTGTCTGAGGGAAGGGGAAACTGCACGACTGGGGCTGTCTTGCTGCGAGCTTGTACAGAGCCTAACCCAGCGGGCCTCCATGCTCTGGCTGGGTCTTGGGATGCCGCGGCGGTAGGGACGAGACCGATGGTCTGGCCGACGGTGTTCTGACGTCAACGGGATGCGTTTGTCTGCAGTCGTGACGTATCATTCGTGTGCTGTGGTATCCCGGGCAGCTTTGCGACTATCAATGCACCGGGCCCTGCTTTGCAGTCTGAGGCAGATGAGCACTGCCGTCCTATAGGGAGCTCAAGGCAGGGAAGCTAAGTGACTTGCCCAACGGAGAGGAAGCTGTGGGAAGATCTGGGGATACGCCTTGGCAGCCTGTTCGTAGACTTTAACCATAGTATGCTGCTCCTTGCCATGCGCAGCATGCGGGAAACAGAGCCGTGTCTTGTGCCTGTGTCCGGCATCCTAGCCGAGTCCTCCCAGAGGTTTGCCAATGCACCTCAGTTCTTCGCTGTCGCACGAACTGCTATCTCGGGCCTGGGTATCTGCCCATTAGCTGTTGCCATTTGGATCTTTGCTTTCCCATCTGAAAAGCAGCCGGCCCATGTAGATCCAGGATGGACACCCGGATCTCCAGGAGTGATGATGGAGCCAGCGCAGGACCTGGTCATGCTGGGCTATCTTGGTGAGAGTCTAGATTTGGATCATAAATCGTAGCTTGGGGATGGCGGAGTTGGGACGAAGGCAGGGCCGAGCCGGGGTGCCCAGAGTTCAGATATGCACCGAGGAGTCAAATGGGTTTGTTGGAGTGATGATTTACTGCGTCTTGTGTGAAGAGGAGGAGAAACGGAGAAGGCCCCAGCCCCCAGCAGCCTTGAAAGCGATCCGCAAGCAAGTGCTGTCTCCACACTGATGGATTTGCTGTCACCTCTCCCTGGCATGAGGTGACAGATTTCTCTGTCGGATGAAGCCAAAACCAATAGCCATCCATCACTCTGGATGGACTGGAAGGGGAGGGAGGCACAGGGGGGAGTATGAAAGCCCTGGCAAAGTGCTCCCTAGCCCACTCTTCCTCTTGGTGATCTCCATCCCACCCAGGCTGAAAAGAGGAAGACGTGGCATGCAGCCGATGTTTGGGGTGGTGCAGTGGGAAAAGGACCTGTCCCTCCTAGGGCTGCTTTCTTCTTCCCGTTGTGCTGTGCGGGGGCTGCGCTGCTGGTGTTTCGGCTGGTCCCTGCCACGTGATGGTCGCTGGCAGGTGCAGGCCGCTGCTGAGGGCCAAAGCACGGCTGCGAGGAGAGCCGGCTCTGCCCCTGCGTTAGCAGGACAGGCAGAGCTTGGGATGCCTCCGTGGGGCATCTTGGAGGCAGGAAGCTCTTTCTGCCCTTTTTCCTTGCTGCGCTGCTGAGATGCAGCCAAAGGAAGCCACACTTAACTGTGGGCTGGGAGAAACCTCTTGTCACAGCTTTCTAACCCTTTCTGCTCAGCCTTCGTGGGGAGATAGGCTGAAGACGAGCCTCTGCCTATTCGGAGCTGGGGGGCCAGGGAGAACAAAACGCTTTGCTCCCTGCAGCCTCTGAGCCCTCCCTCTGGAGGGTCTCTTCTACCTTTGTCCCTGCCCGGCTCCCCTCCGTGGGCAGAGCTGTGCTTGGTGAGGGGAAGAGGCAGGGGGGGAGAAGAAAGGGAGATGCATTGGGCAGAAAAGCAAACCAGTCCTTTTATAAGTGCGTCTCTTTGGGGCCCCCAGCCGCATCTCTTGCTAGGAAGGCGCCGCACAGCCCCCAGAGCTAGGCTGTGACAGTGCTTGCCCACCCCCGTCTCCGTGCCGCGGCGGGCTTGTTTTGCTTTGCATTTAAATCCCATTACCTTGAGCCTGTTGGCCTTCTCGCTTTAGAGCATCCTGACAGATGGTTCGTATGTAAAGTGCCGGGCAGCTGCCCCTCCCCGTGGCCCTGGGGGCCATGCTGCCAGCCTCTCTCAGCTGCTTCCTGGCAAAGTTCAGCATCTCGGCCTGGGAGGCAGTGTCTGTCAGTGCTGGGCATGGCTAGGGGCTGTCTGGGATGGCTCGATTATCGAGAGAGACTTTCCTCTCGTGGGGAGAGAGGACGGTGCCTGTAGACAGGCAGCAGAAGGTCTGGGAGTCATGTGGGGCATCCCCCTCTCCTCTGGATGAGAAGCGCAAGCAGAAGGGAAACAGCCTTGCTGCAGTTGGCACCCTCTGCTAAGCCCTCGGGTATGTTAGTGAACCAGACCTTTATTTCACGTGAGCATCGTTTGTAGCAATGCAGTGGGGAAGAGGGGCTGGAAGCGGACTAGGTGATGAGAAGGGCAAGAGGAGGGGAACAGAGGACTTCTGTTACGAGAGGGGCTGGAACAGGGGTGGGCAAAATATGGATTCGGCCCTCCAAGTGACTGCATCCAGCCTGTGGCTGCCCCCGCAGCGCTCCCCACGGGCCCTGCCATGCCCGCTCACGCTGGGGCAGCGGTGTCAGGCTCTGGGCCGTGGCCAGTGCGCAGCTTCTGCCGGGGCAGTTTCTGGTACAGCTGCAGCCAGGTGCTGCTCCGTGCCTCACACCTCCAGCAGTGGCTCGTGCTTTTGATTTTGCCCCTGCTGCTCCGTGCTGCACCGGGTGAGCCATTTCAGCCGGGTGGCTCCCACCCCAGAGCTTGAGGCTCCGGCTCCGGCTTCAGCTCCCAACTGCTTTCCTGGGAGCTGGAGCCCTGTGTGCTGGAGCAGGAGCAGTTTCCAGGGGGCTGCCCCTAGCGCAGCTGCAGCCAGCTGGGCACTCCTCCATCCCCGCGGCTCCATACCTACACGCCACTCCTGGGAGGCACGCGGGGTCCGACTCCAAATCCCAGAGCTGGGGGTTGGGCACACGTAGCAGCACCTGGCTGGGCTGTGGGCACCGGTGGGAGCATGGCATGGGCTGCCCCAGTGCAAGCCGGTGGGGCTTGGCCCTATGTGGAGCGCCGTGGGCACAGCATGGACCATGCTGCCCAGGGACACGTCCCACCCACAGCAGGCTCCCGGGACCTAGCCGTCAGGCAGCCCTGCCCCCCCCCCCCCCACACACGACCCCCCCCATGTCCCAGAGGGCGTGGGCCTGTGATACCAGCCTCTCCTACTCCACTTCTGAACACTGCTCCCGCCTGCCCACAGCCCCACAGGGAGTTTAGGTGAGTTGGAGGCGGGTGACAGTGCTGAGCTAGCCTGTGACAGCTGATCAAAACTCCCTGTGTGGCCCTCGGGGCCAAATAATTGCCCACCCCTGGGCTAGAAGAATTTGACTTGCTGGGTGCAGCTTAATTGCTGACTGCAATTCCCGCTGGGGGCACACCCACTCAAAGGGCAATTTAAGCTGAAGGGCAATGCTGGCAGGGAGTTTCTGGAGCACCTTTGCCACGGGAGTTCCTCTTAAGATGCCAAGCGGTGCAGTACCAGCCAAAGTGAGCGACTGGGCTTGACTGGCCTCAGCCCTGAGCTCTTCTCCCTCCTCTAAGAATATCTATCATTTCTGCAAACTAGCACTGGAGTCAGTGGAGCTGTCTGGATGCAGAGTGAGCCTACGAGGGTCTCCAAGCTGTAGCTAAGTAAGCAAACCTTTCTAGCTAACGTTAGCCTGGAAAAAGGGGGAGATGGTGGCAGAGAGTCTTTGCTCTCAGAGGTAAGGAGCAGCGGCATGTCATTGTGAAGCCTTTTCCAAGCACTGGAAGAAGCACGTAGCTAACCCGACACAGACCCTGAAGACTCTCTGCTGGGCTCTGCTATTCAATAATGGCCCCAGGTAGGACTTTCTAGTCTGTACTCCTCAACCAGCCATTGCCTGGACATGTGACCTCTGTCCTGTCTCCTCTGCATGCTCACAAAGGGCACTTTCTCCTCTGTGAAGCCGTTGGTGAACTTGGAGTATCGCTCTGAGTCTGGCTCTTGCCTCCAGGATACGCTCAGATCCCCGGATATATCTCCTCTCTGTCTGCAGAGAGGCTGAAACTAGGGGAGGCACAGTCTAAATGGGCTCATGCACCCCAGAGCAATTCAATTATAGTGGTTGGGACCAAAGCAGAAGTGGGCCGCAAGCCTACAAATAGGGTGGGCATGGCAAAAGATTGGTAACTACTACTGCAAAGTGAAGCTCCCCGTTAACACCACGGTGATTGAGCCCTTGCATTTCCAGTTAGGTTTAGGAGGGTTATGAACAGAAACACATCTGGGTTCTTTTAATCTCTACCACAGACCTCGGGCAATTCCCTTCAGGTCTCTCCTCATTTTCTCCATTGGAAAAAGAAAAATGCAGATAATAGCACTTCGCTACCTCACGATGGTATAGACATCCAATCCATTAACATTTAGAAAGTGCTTTGAGATATTCACAGGGTATAATGCCTCTGACCTGAATTTATGACACGATTATTGCTATTTATTGTGTTATGTTTTAATCAATAATGACATTAGAAAAACAGTTTGGCCTTACAGCTTGATTTTCTTTAAAACTCTTGTTAAGAAAAAAGTCCTAGGCTTCTGAAAAACTTGAATTCCCCTCTTTTAAGTCTATCAATGTTCACCCAGCAATTGTGGCGTGCATGCAGTCTCTCTGTAGGGCCTGCACAGGCATACGGTTTTGTTCTCCGGTCTGCCCTTTGCAGGCTGGCCTGCAGGCAGATCTGATGATCTAATCCAGTGATTCCCAACCTGAGGAGTGCAGATCCCTGGTGACCCTTGTGGCTACGGGAACTAGTCTGCACTGCGCTTTTCCTGTTCAAGGCACAGCTGGGTGATAAAGGTGCTTGGAAGCGCACGAGGAACGTTGAGGGCTGACAGAGGTCTGTTGGTGCAAAACCCTTTAGGGGATCAGCCCCCTATTCGGGGAGCTCTGTGGAGATGAGCCATGGTGGTGGTGCCCATGCAAGGAATGGGACCCAGGAAGCTGGGGTAGTCTCATGCCTGGGATTGGGGCAGGGAGTAAGAACTGCCAGCAAGTTGAGGGGCAGGGGGCAGCTAGACCAAAGCATTTCTGTGCACATTTAGGCACCTAGAAGGGCTCATAAGTAGGCTCCATGTCTGCCTCCTAGTTCAGCCAAAGGGAGTTAGATGCCTCGTACGTGCAGGTGCTTTTGGAAATCCCACGGGGCACTTATATGCATGTAAATACCTTTGTGAATCTGACTTGTTTATGGAGAATTTACTATTTGAGTTGGTAAGCGGCTCTTACTGAAAGGCCGAGAGAACGAGGTGAAAGCCCCTCTGAGCCGAGCTGTCGGCTGGAAAGCAAAGAGCACAACAAAAAGAGTGCCCCTTTAAACCGAATCAGTATGCACAAAGCCTGGGCTGCCTCCGCAGCTCAGCCTGCTCCCAGCCTTAGACTTTGCATCTGTTTTTTTCTTCGGCAATAGGCTAATGCGCCTTGACACTGCACCCCTCTGGGAAACTGCCCACCGGAGGTGTCAATAATTCCTTCCCCAAAAATATCCCTTTAAAGAGCTGCTTCTCAATGTATGCTTTTTTTTTTTAAAGACGTTAAATCACTAGAGATGCAAGCTGGAAGTCTTGGCCGGGAGGATCCGATGTCCCTCATTTGCTCTCCAGAATTCCCCGTTCCCCAGGAACCCATTTCTCGTTCCCCTTCCTCCTCAGCCTCCCCTGACAAAAGGAAAAGGGACATGAATATTATTATTCACCATCCTTCATGGCAACTGCTGTCCTGGCTGGGCTGAGTGACTCAGCCAGTCTGCAGGTTGGCCAGCCCCAGGCGTTCCAAAATCCCAAATCAGGCTCCCAAAATAATGAGATTGGCTTAAAATAAGATTTAAATAAGAGACCTGGGAGAAGGGAAGGGGGAGGTGGGGGGGGTGTTATTTGCCTTTTGGGTTTTTAAGCCCATAATATTTGCTTTTTCAAGCTTTTTCCTCATACTCCAGGCCTGGGAACTTTTTTCTTCTTCTTTAGTGGAGGCTGGGCTTCTCTCATCATCACAAGGCTCCAGAGGCTGAGGAAACCACTGGAAATCATAAGACATCATAACATTACAAGCAGCGATGACACCAAGGTGCATCCTGCCTCTGACACTGGCCATTGCTTTGGAAGAAGGTGGAGTTCGCCCCAAGATGAATTTCTGAGCCAGTTAGACAATAATGGCACATTGAAAGGAGCTGAAGAAGGGGGAGAAATCCTTTCCAACTCCTCAAGCAATTGGCACAGCCACAAACCTCATTAACGTTGTTGCTGGAATTAACCAGCAGACAGGCGAGACGCTGCAAGCCTGAGCCAATGCCCACTGCAGTCGGTTGTCATCCTTTTCCCCCAGGTCCTATAACGCCCCCAGAAATGAGTCACGCTTGCTTTGGTTCGGGCAGCACATCCAGGGGTTAAAGAGATGGGCAGCTGGAGCTCTCTGCACAGATTCATGAGCAGACCTTAAGTGGTGCATTGCCCACCCCACCCCATGCAGGGGCAAATTTCACCCTAGCAGAATAAGGAGTCTTGGTTTGCCCTTGCAGAACTGGCAGTCCTGGATTATACGAGTCTCTTGCTAATCTGCCATCTGAGCAAACTTTGACTCAATTGACTAAAGTCAAGCTCACTGGGTGTAATTGCTCTGATTTCCACCCCCGCTCCCCCCTTTAAAGATCAGCATCCTGTTAGGGACATTCCAGTCTCTGGCAATGGTTAATGTGAATCTCCTTGTCAGCAGGGCCATTATGGGAGACTTTGTTCCCTCCTGAACCCGCAGATGAATACCAGCTGGCCCCCACGATTTACTGCACTTTAGTTTCTCAGGTTGGTCCTTACCTTTCTCCTTTGAGATTTCGATGTCTGCTGAGGCCACGCTCTGATTTCTCTTGAAGAAGGCCCTTGGAATTGCAACATCTCCAGTGTCCTCTATGATAAAGAGCATTGCAAGAAGTTCAATTAAGTTCCCCACTACTGTACTTTAAGGTACTTAAAAGGATTGTAATCGTGAGCATATTTTACATACGTTCTACTTACTTTTAACAAGTGCAACCTTCGTGCTTCAAAGATACTTTATTGTTGGGTGTTTGTTTCCTTTCATATATTCTTGCTATTTAATTTGAACCTCTTGTGGCATATATAACGTTCCAACCAACACATGCCATCTGGGTACAATTTTGCCTGTTCAAGGATGCTGATAAATTCCCCGTCTTTCTCTGAAGCTGCCTGGTTTAACTCTACCTCTTTTCCTTCTATTTTTTTGCCCGTACGGACCCAAGCCATCTGTGCCTCTCTGGTGTCCTAAATGGCCTTCAGGCCAAGTTGGTGGCTGTAAATTTTCTTCTTTCCCCTTCCTTCTCCTTTTAACCACTTCATGCAAGCAGTTAACTATTAAGGCTGGAGAAGACCAAACAGCCTGCTGCGTTCGCAGCTTTGACAACTTCTTTAATTGCTTTTAATAGTGTTGCAATATGGTCCCATTTCTGCTAGCTGGGATTCATAAGCAAGGGAAGTACATCCACGATCCTTTCTACCTTGGAATAAAATTGTCCTTATACCGAAGGTCAATAAATGTGTTCAAGCCACCTTCTGCCCCAGTGCACTAGGGGATAGCAGAACACAGGCCTAAATGAACCTTATCTGTCTAGTTTCATATTGATACGGCCCCCATTGCTTTAGGCTTGAAACATCTCATCGTGATGATAACTACTCTACCTGTGCAACGCCTCTGTGAGGTGCGGGGGAGACCCGGGAGATTAAAGTCATCAGCAGTCCTGATTCAACCCACTGCCTTCACCACAAAAATTCCTCCCTCCTCTGAAGCAGCACGGGCTGGAGCAATGGCTCGCGCGCTGCCCCCTTGGGCGGACGGGGCCGTGAGAGATGGAGGCTGAGCTCCCGGTATGACCGAAGCCTAAGAACGTCCCTCGGCAGCTTTCACGCAAACCCGCAGCGCGGCGTGCCTCTGCTCTAGGCAGGCGGGAGAACTGGATTAGAGGTGACGTTTCAGCCCTGAGCCCTTCCTCGGGCTGGAGAGAAAATAGAACGAAGCGAGTTCTCTGGGTTTTTCCCCGGCCGGGAGGTGTTCGCGTGGCCAGGATGTCTCCCCAGATCTCGTGTGCTCTTTTGTACAGTCCTTTTTCATTAACCCCTTCCTGCGCGTGTACTCTGCAGACCGAATCCCGGCTCTCCCCCACCCGCACTTGCTTCTGTTGCTAAAAGGATCTTCCTCTCCTGCACTTGACTGGGTCTCCCTTCTCCTTGAGTGCCATGCTTCCTTCAGACTACTCCCTAGCCTGCTGCTCCCTGAATATTAACCCTCTTGTTGTCCCTGATGTGTCCCTTGCCGTGTCCATCTCCAAGGCTGCTTCTGTGTTGCCCCCGGCCAACTCCTCTCTGCCGTGGCTCCCTTAAAAACTTGCTAGGATTGAACAGATGTCTAGCAGATGATGGGGATGAGGCTGAAAGTGGACAGGACAGTGTTTTAGTTCTGATGTTGCCCTGGATCTGCTGGATGAGGTTTGAGAGGTCCCTTCGCCTCTATGCCTCAGATTGTCCTTCCTGTTCACCTTTCTCAAAGCATTGCAAGATAAAGGATGACCATTACGATTGAAATTGTCACCTTACTGTCTTGCTCTTGCTCAAAACGTAACTTTGTCAGGAAGATTTTGCACCCACGGCCACTTCCCATGCTGCACAACGTTTCCAGACTCTTGGTAATGTCTCTTTTTGCCCCTGTGGGGCAAATCCCCCCATTTTTCTCTTCAAAAAGAGCGTTGCAGAATTCATGGATCAACACGGCAGCTCTGTGAAAGCAAATGGTATTGCAGCTGCCTTACAAGGAGGGACACTGAGGCACACAGGAGGGGTGGGCTAACCTCCCTCTAGCTTAGACATGACCCTGTTATAATCTGGTGGGGGATGTCCCCTAGATTTTCTCTTCCTTTATTTTTTAATCAGCCTCTTCTTTATTCTGAAATAAAGTCACTGTAGGGGGACTCTCCATAACTGATGTGTTGCATCCTTACGCTCACCTTTTATTAACAGTCATCATTTACTTTATAATGCTCCCTCCCGTCTCCCTGTCACAGAGCTCTCTTTGCTGGCTCTGCAGTGACAGATAACATATACTTCCCATAGTGCTGTGCCGCTGGTAATTTGTAATCCTGGGGCACCTGCCAGGGCATAAGACAAGAAAAGTCACAACAGCTCCTGGTCAGTTTGGAGACATGAGATCAAGGTGAAAAAGGCAGAATCGGCTGGGAATCTCCAGAGCTTCTAGCAGTGTCTTGTAAGCAAGAAATGCTCCAAACTGGAAAAGGATTAGCAGGTGCCAGTGTCTCGTTCTTCTAATCCGACCATGTTTGTGCCATTTGGAAGTCGCCCACCTCCCCTGCCTTTGTTTCTACATTTCTTTTCACGCTTCCCGACACCTTGGGATGCTCTTCCGCCCCCAGGGAGGAATGCACCTGTTTGCAGCGCTGCCGAAGGCCCAATTAACCTTAATGCAGGCTCTATTTCCTCTCGGTTCTGAATAGCACCAGGTGTACGGTCAGCACTAAAGAGATGGTTAATAACTGTCACCTGGTGCCTGCCTGCTATTGATTTGGTGCCCCCTTGGCAAATAAGCTCGGTGGTTCGCCTCACACATGTCTTACATTGCAGGTTGTGGGAAGAGCACGAATCTTCCTGGGTGCACAAATAGCCCCGGGGCAAGTGGGAAACTCCGTGAGCGAGCTGGGAGACAGAAGGATGTTCAGTTCTCTGTAAGGATGCGCAGGTAGGGGTTAGATGTTTCTCTTCCGCTTTCTCCGGCCACGGCTGAACCTGCTGGGGGTAGGACCTGTCAAGGATTGCTGCTGAATAAGTGAAACCAGAAGGCACTGGTTGAGGCAAGAGTTTTCAGCCCAAGGGAAGAAGGGGGTGTTATACTATGCTAGACGGATCTTGTGGGTACCACAAGGCAGGAAGTGGCTGCTCTGTGCCGTGGGACCAGGGCTGCCCTCTGGGGCACTGCCATCTCTCTCCTCGTGCTGCGACTCCGTGAGCGCCGGCACTACTTGGTAAAAAGAGCGAGGGCGGTTCTCTTGGTCAGCGGGGGCTTGAAGCGAGGTCGCCTATCTGTCACAACTGGTTCAAACGCTCACTTTAATGCATGAATAAAATGCTGGCCTGGCTACAGTCTGAGCGTGCTATGGTCTGCACTAGCAGCAAGGGTTTCTACATTTGTGCTCACGTTTGAGGCGATATGTGTTGGTGGCTACTAGCCTTGGGGCCTGTATTGCTTGCTGGTCTGAAGCAATGGCCTGTAAAAAGGCCATGTAGGTTGTGCTGTGCTCTGCAGCCTCTGCTTGACCTCCAGGTGAATACGGAGGTGTGTGGAGAAGGATGGTCTAGTGGTTGTGGGGTTAGCCTAGGGTGTTGAGAGTCGATGTTCAATTCTCTGCTGTAGCAGACTTTTGGTGTGGCCTTGGGCAAGTTTCTTAGACCTGGAACCTTAAAGGTATTATGATGTCCAAGTCCTTTTGAAATAAAGTACCTTGAGGGTCTGGGCCCTGATCCATCTGCTCAACCTCACTGGTGTGTGAGAGGACAACTATGTTCGTGACTGTAAGGCGCTCGGGTACTACAGGAATGAGAACCAGATAAATACCTAAGATAGGTAGTGTTCAAGCCGTCGTCTTGATCAAGGCAGCAGTGCCTCAATGGTGCAGAGTATCATGAGGTGGGAGGCATTTACTCTGGGATACAGTCTGATGGCATGTTAGTGCGTTTTCTTTTTATGAAAAGCCCTCGAGCCCTTAGGTGCTGCCATTGTATACATCACCTGGGAAGAGCATAGTTGCCTGCATCCTAATGACTCATGCTAGTCCCTCTTGGAGCCAAAATGAAATGCCGTGTTGTCCCTGATTAAACTGGGAGAGATTCTGGTGCCGGCTGCCAAGTGAGGACTGACAGCAAAACATGTACAATGGAAGTATGAACTCATAAAGCACAGCATGTGGCTCAGCACTGCGGGGTGGGAAGGAGGAGAGGAGAGCAAGGAACAAGTGTGTCTGAAATGGTCCTGCCACGATGCTCTATTGGTACAACAGGCCAGACTCCAGGGACTTCCAGCCTCATCCTTAGTGGAGGGAATGGGGAGGCCTGCATATATTTTTGACAAACAGGCAGTGATTTGGTAACAATAACCAGCATCATTTACAACCTTCCACCTCACTGTGAGCCAGGAAGATCATCAGGTCACCTTCATTTTGCAGACTAGGAGAAGAGAGGCCCAGGGAAGGGAAATGCCTGGTGCATGAAGGCCTAGTGAGTTGGTGACAAGACTGGGTACAGCACCCAGGACTCCTGGCCCTCAGCCCCTCATCCGTACGCATCTTGTGGCTTCTGCCTGGTCTTCATGAAGAGCTCAGATAAGACACTCCAGTTTGCTCCTGCAGTTGTGACTTGACTCCTCTTTTTTGAGGTGGCCATGAGGGGCACTGCAGGGCAAGAAATTGTGGCAGCAGCACCAGTCTGATGCCAGAAGCCAGGGTTCGGTTTCACAAGACACCCCCGGGGCATGAACAGTGATGGCTGGAAGCACCGAAAGTCCTGTTTACACTAGATATTTGCACTGTGCAGCAGGAACAGGGCTAGTGCTGCGAGTGATATGGGTGACGCCTTAGGGACTGAAGGCTAAAGGAGGTAGTTGTTCCGGAGCTGCTGAGACACTTGCGTAGTCACCCAAGTCCCTGTATTTGGGAAGATCTAGAAGGTTAAATAATCTAGTGAAGACAAATGTGTAGGGGGTGTGTGTGTGTGCAGGCAGGCTCAGAGCCTACAGCGTCTAGAGATTTTGCACCCACGGCCACTTCCCATGCTGCACAATGTTTCCAGACTCTTGGTAATGTCTCTTCTTGCCCCTGTGGGGCAAATCCTCCCATTTTTCTCTTCAAAAAGAGCGTTGCAGAATTCATGGATCAACACAGCAGCTCTGTGAAAGCAGATGGTATTGCAGCTGCCTTACAAGGAGGGACACTGAGGCACACAGGAGGGGTGGGCTAACCTCCCTCTAGCTTAGACATGACCCTGTTATAATCTGGTGGGAGATGTCTGTGTACACAGGCCTGACCATGCGCGTGTATGGCTTTGCGTGTACATGCTATCTGCCAGAGCAGGGGCTCTGGGAATCGAGAGTGCAGAGGTCCGTTACCACCTCTGCAATGGACTGCATGTGCATTACCTTAGACGAGCCCCTCCGCCCTCCTTTGCAGCACTTTTCTTATCTCTAAAACAGGGCAGCACTCACCTACCTCCCTGTCTGTGGGTGAATTAGGTTAATGGTCGTATGTACCTGTCACCAGGGTGAGTGTGTGCTTGGGTGGCTGCATAGAGAACCCAAGGACTGGTCATTGAAGCTGTTTTGAGCCTCCACTCTGATCCCATGCACTTTGTTCGCTATTGTGGTTCGTATTTCCTCAAATCATGCTTGAGTCGCAAGTGACGGTAACATGCCAATGGCTCTGTGCTGGAAAAGCTGAGAAATGGAAAACGAGTGAAAGAATACCTGTGTATGCATGTGTATCAGTATGTGGGTGGATAGGCATAGTAACGTGTGTGCATGTGTTTCACTTGCACTAGTATAATGTGCGCGGTACTTTGCTTTTGCGGGCAGAGCATGTGTATCCAGTTGGCAGCACCTGCATCTATGTATGCGTTTGTGCTTTCCAATGCATATACATATTCATGTTTGCCTCTTGACATATGTCTGTGTTGATTCTCTTGGGCTGTTGTATGTGGGCAAATTCATATTATCCAGGTGTGTGCTTGCAGTTGTGAGAAGCCCTCTTGAATAAGCCTGTGTGAAACGCAGGTGCAAGGGAGTGTGCAGCGTGATCTCACACACGTGCTCCAGCTTAATGCAGAACTGCACATGCAATTATAGCCACTCTGCTTTCAAAATGTGTCTAGCAGCTCGTGGCAGGAGAGGGAATTTTCTCTTTGCATCATAATTTAGGTTGAAGGCAGTAGTCGCGTTGGCTCATTTAATTTTAATGAGAGCTCTCCGGAGACAAGGTGCTATTCTTAGCACCTGCTCCATCTCACCTGTAAGGTGTAGCTTACTGAGACCCTATTTGAAAGGCAACAAACTGGATGGGCAGTGCATGCGAATGTGAATTCAGACTGGCACCTTTCATTAGAGCACAGGGCTTTCTTGTTGTGTTCAACAAACTTATCTAGTAGCAAACACCGCTGGTCTGTTTGGCTGAGCAACATCATGCAGAAAACGCAGCGCAAAGATCCCCTATGATTAACCTACCTCACCTGCCAGAGTTGTCAGGACTCCTAGAAAGGCAATGGGTCAAATGCAGCAACTGGTGTAAGCATCTGCAACTCCAGCTCTCTAGACCAGCGGTTCCCAAATTCCGACAGATTGAGCATGCACACCACCGATGATACAACCTTCAGTACCACCAGCAGATGTTTCAGTTGAACCTTAAGTAGCATCAGCAAAGTTTTGTCCTATAAAGTAATTATAACAAATTGGTTAATGCTTATCACTGACAGGTTGCCTGTGTACCAGTGGTGGTACCTGTACCACAGATTGGGAGCCGCTGCTCTAGACTCTATAGGCTCTGAGCCTGCTCTACACCGGGACTGAAATTTGGCCTGTTGTTTAAAAAAAAAAAAAAAAAATCTGTGAATTTATCTGGCAGAAAAATAATTTGTCTTTAAGGGATGCTGAGTCTTAAAGTATTCCAGTATACTGCTCTGCTTCCAATTCCACGTTCTTGGAGGTTCCCTGGATCTGCAATAGCATCTTTCAGACGCAACATGCCCCGTCTGTCTCACTGTCAGAGGAAGATGCTGCGTGAAGCATCCCAGGATTGGGCCATGGGTGGCCATGCTTTCCTGTTCCATTTTGAAGATAAGAACACTTCTTTTCTTAATATGCATTTGCATTAGCATCCCTGTCTGCTAGCATCTCAGGAGTCCGAGATTTTTGCCCACTCCTTCCCCCACGGCACCATAACAGAACAAGGGCAGATGACAGAGCAGGAGCAACGGTCTCAAGTTGCAACAGGGGAAGTTTAGGTTGGATATTAGGAAAAACTTTCTCCTGAGGAGGGTAGTAAAGCACTGGATCAGGTTACCCAGAGAGGTGGTGGAATCTCCACTCTTGGAGGGTTTTGAGACCCATCTGGTCAAAGCCTTGGCTGGGATGATATAGTTGGGGACGGTCCTGCTTTGAGCAGGGGCTTGCACTAGATGTGACCTCCTGAGGTCCCTTCCAGCCCTTATTTTCTATGATTGTATGACTTCCTGGCTGCTATCTGGCTTTCCTTCACTTTGGTTTCCTCCCCAAACCCCACTTTGGTTGTTTCCCAAAGGGTGTTGTTGCTTGTTCCAGTCTTTATGGAAATACCAACCTGCAGTCAAAGGACTCTAGCATCCTTGTTTCATTGTGGGCTGCTATTGTGCTGAGCGCTGGCACCAGAAATTCCTACAAGGCAGTGATCTCTCTTTACTCTTCCCAATCAGTTCAATGGTTACTTTTAAGCTTAATAACAATTTATGCATTGTTTCACTTAACAAGCCAGGCTCTGAGGGTTTCCATCCAGCCATGGAGCCGGCATTCAGGCGTGTATTTGCGTGTGGTGTGTGTGTGGGGGGGCGGGGGTGGAGGGGGCACACAGTTACTTCCGCAGCTGCTATTAGTGACACAAGGACTTTTCTTGTTGGGGACCAAGCGTTGCCTCTGTCGTGGTGTGCCTATTTCTCTGTCATCCTGGAGACCAAGAGTTCTTACAGATTTGCCCTGGGGTGCAAACCAGCCTCCGCGGCTGCAAAGCCAAGAAGAACATGCAAGCTTG
Organism: Crocodylus siamensis; assembly: GCF_052110815.1. Classification (NCBI taxonomy): domain Eukaryota; kingdom Metazoa; phylum Chordata; order Crocodylia; family Crocodylidae; genus Crocodylus; species Crocodylus siamensis. The sequence continues at coordinate 8,860,369 of NC_143406.1, read as the reverse complement.
TATGACCCATGTTAGCTCTCGGAAGTGAACAGGGGCGTGGGCTAGAGACAGACGGCTACAAAGCTGCTAAAACCCGTAGTGGTGAGGACCTAAGCTAGAATCAGTAGATACCAGACCTGCCATGTGGTTTTAGCTGTGACTGCCTTGATTCGTGATTGCAGTAGTTTTTGCTCTTGTGTCGGGGCGGGGAGAGAGGCCTTCTGTCCATCCCTCCAACATTCAAAGGGCAGCCAGAGAAGAACCCAGCTAGATGGAAGAGCAACCTCTCCCTGCTTTCCAAACAGCGTCACCTCCGTCTTCTCCAGGAGTGAAGTGCTGAACACAGGATCTTGGCATCCTTTTTCTCCCTTTTCGTGGAGTATGACGCTGCCATGTCAAGCATCCAGTGTTATACCAGTGCCCAGTTGAGTGGAAACAGGCATGGATGCAAACAGCCAGCTGGTCAGAGCAGGGCAGCTGGTCTAGGGGTTAAGACGGTCCTTTGGCAGCCTGGAGACCTGGGCTCTGCTCTTGGCTTTGGCACCAGCCTGCTGGATGACTTGGAGCAAACTGCATCCCCTTGCTGCGCCTCGATCTCCCCATCTGGCCAAGGGGCACAGCTACTTCCTTCCCAAGTCTGCGTTTATCAGCATTAGCAGAGCACCACGCTGCCCTTTGGCAGGAGATGCCTTTCCACACACGTCAAATAGTATTTCTCAAACTTGCCGAGTGCCACTCTCCCCCACTGCCGATGGGTGCAGCACATCTGCCCGGTCAGGGGAGGGTTAAAACAATGCAAGAAGAAGAGAGGTGGGAGTGAAAGCACAACCCTTGCCCACCTGAGCCTGATGTTCCTGCACTGCGCGCTGTGATTAGATATTGATGGGTTAGGACCTAAGGGTAGCTTAAGGATATGCAGAGTGCTGGAGGGGGAGAGCACAGCTGCTTTCCAGCGCCAGATAACTTTCAGAAGGCAGGGCCAGTGCCAAGTCCAGCTTCGCGCTGGCTCCTTGTGAACACAATGCTTCATTGTTTGGGGGATATCGCTTCATCATTTTGTCAGTACCATCGTTTACTCTCTTAATTCTCCAGGGAGGGGGGAGTGGTGGTGGTGGGGGGGATGTTTACTGAATCTCAATCCCAGAGCCTGCACCGCTGCTGCTCTCACCAGCAGCTGCCTCCTTGATTCACGAGAATCTATTCTTTTTAATACAAATTCAAAGTCAGGGCTGTTTTTTTTTTTTTTTAATCATTTCCTCCCATGCGTGATGAGAGATCAATGCCGGGTTAATGGAGCAGCCTCACCAATCTGTGCTGGAGATGCGTGGAGAGGGGTGCTGGGAGAGGCAAGTGTTTAGCTCTGGCACACGCCACTTTCTTTTGCTTTTAATACCTTTGCCCACCCACCTGAGAAATCCCTTGGGAAGGCGAAGTTGGGGCGGGGAAAGGGGAAGGCAGAAAAAAGAATCAAGTCAGGCAAGTGCTTGAAGTCAGGGGCTTTGTATTTGAGGCACCCAATGGGGGGAAACTAACCACCCCCCCCCCCAATAAAAAATTAAATGCTTTGCTAATGAGAGCCATGAAGAGGTGTGTCCATGACAAAGAAACTTGGAAAGGCAGTCCATCCCCGCTGTGCTGAGTGCAAGGTGAGTGAAGGCAATTGGCCTTCTTCAACCACAGACCACGGCTCAAGGCCAACCTTGCCTCTCAAATGAATGGAATTGGATGAACTAATTTTGCTCCTTGACAGACACTTGCCTAGATGCTGTCTTAGCTGGCAGGGCTGACAATCTGCCTGAAGGCAGGGCCCATACGCAGAACAGCAGGTCAGGAGTGAGGAGCACCGGCAGTGGGTGCATCGTGCACAAAGTCCACGGCTGCGGTGGAGTACTGCAGGTGAGCTGAGGAGCACTGATAGAGCCGCCTGGGGCTGTAATAGCAGAGGGTGCCAAGTCGTGTGCACTGCTTAGGGTCTAGTAACAAGAAATGGTGCTGGAACTAGGGAGCTCACCATTTAGGAATAATGGAAGAGGAGAAGGATCTGGGTATACTGGCTGTCCCTACTGTGATCTAACCATGCAATAGGCAAATGCAGCCCTGGAATATATTGGACAAAGTATTTCCAGAGAAGATGGGAAATATTAATTCCATTCTATAAGGCACCAGTGAGACTTCATCTGAAATACTGGGTGCTGTTCTGGTCACCCATTTTTGAAGGACGAAGAACTCAAACTGGAACAGGTGCAGAGAAGGGCTGATCTGATGGCTCGGGGGAACAGAGAGCCTGTCTTGCAGGAGAGAAACTATCAAAGAGCCTGGCTTTGGCCTAGCAGTCTCCACCTATGTCTAAATCAGTGATTCTCAACTGTGTGAGACTCCTTTGGGTGTGTTGGGATCCTTTCAGAGGTGCCACAAGGTCCATACAGTGTCAACACTGCTATCTGTGCAGCCACAACTCACAAGATAAACCCAGAAATTTCAAATAGGAATCTGTAGGGTGCGTCTACACCTGCTATTAGCACAGACCAATAAACTCCAGCACATATTGCTCTGGAATGTATTGCTCCCGGGTGCTGCATTTACACGTGTGCTCAGGACTGTATCTCATTAGGCTGGTTCAGAGCAGTCCCAGCTGGCAGGGGGCTCAGGGGCTCACTTTACCAGTCCGGGGGTGCTTCAGCTTGGCTCAACGTGCTGCGGAGGGGTGGCTGGGGCATGAGGGTGCTTCAGTGTGGGGCTAGCCGGCAGGCAGCATCCTTGTGCCCCAGCCAGCCCCATCAGTGTCTATGTGTGTGGCTACACAGTAAATGCTGCTACAGGATAGTACTTGTATTTACAAATTCTAACCTGCGGTGGCATTCATCAGTTTACTGTGACCTAATAGGGCCACACATGTAGATGCGGAGACTTTACTGTGGAGCTAATTAGGCAGCTCCATAGCAAATGTCTCATGTAGACATGCCCACGGTGTTAAAAACATCTCGGCCTGTTGTGGGCTTTCTGAGTTCCTTGCAGCAGAACAATTACTCCATTACTTTTCTGTAGTCAAAAAAAATGAGTGGCAGCTAAGAGATGGCATTTTCTGACTGGTACCTTGAGTCTAAAAAGGTTGAGAACCACTGATCTAAATATGCTATGGGCTTAACCCAGAGAAAGAAGAACTGTTTAAGATAAGGGACACTATTAGCACATGAGCAAATAGATATAAAGTGGCGGTGAATAAATTCAGGTTGGAACTTAGTTTTCTAGTCATCTGACCAGATTTGGAATAGTCATTTGATTAGAGAAATGGGAGGAACAAATCCCCTGACGTTGGGGCTTGATCCGCGTATGACTGGGGTGAAGTGTCATGACTGCCCAAGGTAGCTGGGGGGTGGACTCTTTTCCACCTGTGCTCCTCCGTTTCTATGCTGCAGGTTAGAAATGAGGGGCTTTGGGGGATGAACTTCTACAGGCCATTCAGTGGCTGTTTCCCCTGGCTCTACATCTCTGCTTCTTATAAATTCTTGGTGCATCTTACACATTCAAGAAGGGCAATCTGTCCTAGCCTAGAGTTGGCTGTGGACGTGTGTTCGACAATGCTTGATCTGTTTCTATGTGCAGTTAGCGGCTTTCTCCTCTGCAGGTCGGTGGTAACATCTGCTGGGAGGATGCTGTTTCTTGTGCGTCTCTCGGGAGGTGCTACCAGAAGCCATTTGGAAAGGGCACAGCAGTTCACCTTTGGAGAGACAGGTGACCGATGCGAGGGAACGCTGTTCACTAATAAACTATCCCAAGGGAGCCGGCAGGCCAGAAAACACAGTCCCTTTAGTTGGCCATCCATTGCCTGTTCATCCAACATGAACACAGATCTCGTGGAGAGAGAGAGGCTTTCTGAACCTGGTGCAGATTCTGTTAACACCCCTCCCACCAGCCTGTTCAGACTGACTCCGGGCTCAGGCCCTGTCTCCTGTAGCCTCATCGGTCTGACAACAGTCGGACTCTGTGGTGCAAGCCCTCTCTGAGACCCATCCAGCTGACAGTGGTGTGGGACTCTGGAGCAGCAATGGTCACCGGGGAGGTGGGGATGGCAGTCTGAGCCTGTGCGACTACAGCCCCGGCTGTCTCTCACCGCCTTGCAAGCAGATTTGTGTGCACACCAGCAAGGCGGGTAATCCTGCCTTTTTCACGGCTCCCTCCTGAGCAGAGAGATCCAGGCAGTTAATTGCTGTCAGAAGGGAGATGGGGGGTGGAGGGGAGGGGTGAGGGAAAGGGGGTGTTTTGATTTACTGATCCCTGGATTCCAGCCATTCGGCTCGGGCCTTGATTCAGCTAGGAGAGAAATGCCAATGTTTTCCATATCCAACCCCCCCACCCCATCCCAGCCTTGCACAAGAGTTAAGCTCTGTGCTGCCTGCTCTCCCCAGTGCAAGCCCTACTTTGGAGCAGCCGTAAATCTCTCTGCGCACCCCAGTAGGCTGCGCTCTCCCCGGGAGGGGGGAGCGAGAGCAGGGGGGGAGTCGAGCCTGGGCTATCACCTGCGCGCGGTCTCATCTATCACCTTGAATTGTGTTGCAGGATAAAATTACTCATCCAGACCTAATGATAAATTAAATCAAGTCTGGAGTAAAGAGGATTAATGGGGGCGCGCGCGCATGCACGCACGCAGCAAGGCGGCCGTGACCCAGGCACGGTTTTAAATGCTCGTTAGGAATAATGGAGGCTATTGTGGTGAAATCTTAGGGGCCCCCACATATTCTTAGAGAGATGTGCCAGGCCTCAGCTCCAGCTTCGTCCTCCTGATGCAGTCACCCCTGCCTTGTGGGAACTTGGCCCTTGCGAGGAGGCTGGGGGTGCGGAGGGGGAAGAAAGGTCTATCATTTTTCCCCATGCCCCGAGCCTTGCCTCAGTGAGCCGAGCTACCAAGGGGGGAGACTGTCAGTAAATGAGTCTGTATATGTGTATTAACAAAGACCCATACTCTGTTCTTCCCAGGCAAGTGGTTGGTAGTGCTGGAGGTGAGGCTCCACGTATATGTAATGGTTTCAGGGGGAAAACGTACAGGAACGCTGGGGTTATCACAAAAGCAGGTGTGCAAAGCCCAAGAGATGCAGTTTTGAAAAATGCCCTACAATTAACGCGCTTATGGAGCCACAGTAAATGCAGCCTGGGCTAGCGGGCCGAGTGCGGGACTTGCAGCCAGATCTCTTCCTTGCCGGACCCCTGACTCACTGTGGGAACATGGGAAAAACTGTCCCCTGAACTGGGCCAACCCTCGCTTCCATCATCTGTATCGGGCTGGACGGGCAGGCTAGGTGATGATCACCACGGTCCCTTTTGGCTTTCCGCTCTATGGGCTGGTAAAAGGGGAGCGATGATACCCGTCGGCCTCCTTCAGGAGGGGCACGGGGAGCTCCGTTAGCTCATGTCTCCTAAATATTTCCAAGGCTGTCAGAGCCGGTAAGCGATAGCAGAATGTAGCATTCCTAAAATCCTTTGCATGCTCAAAACCTCTTACAAATGCCAGCGCGCAACCCCTCGCAACGCTCCTGTGAGAGAGGCGATGGTAGCTCCGTTTGACAGGGAAACAGAGGTAGGCAGCGGTCATGCCACCGGAGACGCCCGGGGTCCCGACTCCCACTCCCCGCCGCCCCCCTCCCTCGAAGCACTAGACCGCAGTGCCCTATCATCACCTGACAATGTTTTTCAAAATCAACAGCCTCGTAAAGCCTCTCGTAATGGACAGCAGATGCTGCAGAGAGCCAAGTTACAAGCATTGTGGGGTGGGGGGGAGGAAAAAAAAGCCCCAACCCACTAAGCAGCCTCCCAATAAATAAAGCTAATGTGTGTGGGTGAGACGGGAGGTTTGTCCCCGGCGCAAGCTGGGTATTTCTCTCTCTGGGGTTTGGCTAAAAAAAGCAAATCGACCGCAGAGGAAGCGCGTCACGGTACAAACCGTAACCAGATGGCGCGGGCGCGGGCGCGGGCGGGAGGGGGTTCTCTGAGTGGAACAAGCCCGTCCGAGAGGAAAACTCGAGCGAGAGGCGGTTATCAAAGGGCCCTCTTGTTTGTGCGGCGGTCGGGGTCGCCCCCGTGCCCAGGCCGAGAGTCCTCCCCGGGGCTGGGGCCGGGAGGAGGGGGGTGTCTCGGGCTGAAACCGAGACTGCTGGAGGCCGGGGCTGGAAAATAAAACTAAGGCAGCTCGGGCAGGACTCCCCGGAATTAGCAGCTGAAACCTCTCGCTCAGCTTCTTTCTTTTTCTGTTTCGCTGCCGCCCGCTCGCCGACTCTGGCAGGTGCCTTTCGGTTCTCCCCCACGCGGCTTTCGGCCTCGGAAATGCATCTCCAGACCTCGGTGCTCTTTTCTCCCCCCGCCACCCGCAGAGCCCTGACTGGGAAGCGCCGAGGGGAGACGTGTCTTGTGGGACGAAGGGAGGGTCCTGTTGTGCCCCCCCCCCCCCCCACTTTAAGCCCTGCCAGTTTGCTGCTTAAAATGCTGCCTCCTTCCCGGGTGTGAGGGCTAATGCCTCAATAGGTTTCCTTTGGCACCCCTGTCTCAGCTTCCTTGGGCATCTGGAAACTCTGAGAAGCGTCTGGGTTGCCTCCCACCCTCATGCTAAACATTGATCCCTATTTCCGAGAAGGGGGAGAAGGTCTGTTCTCCTCAATTTAAAACGCACGCTTCCCTTTCCCTCCTGCACGCATGCAGGGAGGCGTAAGGGAATGTCCTGAGCGTGCCCCCCAAGCCCTCAAAACTGGCAAGAGGAGGCGGTCCCGGGCACCAGGCTCGACACCGTCTAGTCCAGCGGTTTCTTAAGGAAGACCTGAACTTCACCAGCTGCAGTGGAGACGGGGCTTAGTTACTCTGGAGCAGAAGCTGAGCTTGGTTTCTAGGCTCTGCTTGCTTTTTCTTCCCACCTGAGTGTTCCCCATGAAGCATCCCTTTCACGCTTAGTGAGGTGGGGAGAGAAGGTCCATTTTTCCTTGGGGAAACCGGGCAGTCTGTGTGGGTAGAAAGGGCCTGACAGACATGATGTGAAAGAGGCTTTTTTTTTTTCTTCTCTTCAGTAATAAAGCCACCCTCTCACGAGAATCCCCTGCTTTCTCAGCCCTTGATGAGAATCTCCTCTCCATAGCGCCGGGGCTTTACCACAAGGGGAAACTCCACCAATACACCCACCATCTAGCATGGGTGAATCGTGCATGTGTGGAAAATGTCTCTCGTCTGCTTCCCCCGACACCTTCTTTTTTGATTCAGTGCATTGCAGGGCAAGAATCCAAAATGGTACGATCTTATGGCAAGCCATCAATTGCCAGAAAGATAAATGGATCGAAGCTGGTACTCGGATCAAATCAGATCCTAAGAACATGCGAATTGCCATGTAGTGGATCAGCCCGTAGGTCCATCCTGCCCAGTCTCCCGTGTCACCCAGTGGCAGGCGTGCGTCTCATCCCAGTAGCACCAGGAACAGACCAGTTCAGCGTGCATATGGACACGAGGGCATGTGTGTAATTTCAGTGCCCATAGATAACAGCCAGATCAGCGACAGGAAAGAGGCTGGTTTTAAAAGATGTGTTTCTGGGGAGCATTCGGTCCCCGCGTGTCACTCGTCTGTGATTTCCCTGTGATGCGTTTGAGATGGACTCTGCCATACAAAGTACTTTGCGGTGTATTATAGAGCAGCGAGCAAATGCCAGCCTGCCACAAGCCCTCTTAGGCAAGAAGCATAATCGTTCCTCCTTCAGACAGAGAAATCAAGGCCCACAAAAGCAAAGTGAAATAGCCCACGGCCAGACAAGGAGTTGGTGTTGGGGCTGGGACCAGAGTACAGTACTGCCTCCCAGACCTGTGCTAAGACCTTGAAACAGATTTTCCTCTCCTCCTGTCCTTAATTTTCCTCCCCTTTCTTCCTCCTTCCCCATGCTCAGCCATAAGGTCTGAAGTGTGCTCCCAGAGTGATGGGCTTTGAGGAAGTTAAAGGGAAAAAAAAAAGGCTCATTTGGTTTTGGTGCTATATTAGCTCAAGTTCAAAGTAATGGGGAGGGCTTTGGGGTCTGAATACGGGGCATGGAGAAGGGGGTTGACAATGAAAGTGTGGAGAACCTGCTGTTCTTTAGGGTATTGGGGATGAGGCAAGTGATCCTACGAATAAGCAGAAGGATCAAATGCCTCCACCCAGAGCCCCTTGCTGTTTGGTTTATATTGCCTCAGGGACCGCCAGCAAGAGGAAAGGGGGCTGCTCGTCTCCACTGTCTGTTCAGCAGGCACTTCTGCTGGCAGGGGAACCCTATCAAGAGACTAGATCTGATCCACCCTGGGTATCTCAAACCTGGCTGATCTCTCGGACGTTTCCTTTGGGTTTCTGCAGGGCCAAGGGTTTTCACAAGTAGTGAAATACCTGACACTATATCAGGACGAGGACAACAATGGATAGATCTGCAGGTCTGAGCTGTGTGTGAGAGAGTGGGTGCAAGAATGAGAGGGGGAGCTGGGGTAGTTTGGTGGGGGGGATCACACTGGGGAGAGGCAGGGAAGATTGTGCGAGAGTTAGGTAAGTTAGGATGGGTGGAGTGTGACAAGGCAGGTAAGGTGCGTGTGTGCGCGTGTGCACATGTACATACTGGTATGTTTGTAGGTGCAATATTGTAAGGTTGATCGGTAGGTACCTGAAGGAGTAAAGTATGCTGAGTGAGGTAATGTGGGTGTGCACAATAGTGAGGAACAAGGTAGCTGGTGCGTGTATGGCCAGGTAAGATGAGTGGACCGAAGTGCGTGTGTGGGGCAGGTAGAGTGGGTGCACACAGATGACTTCAACAATTGTGCAGGAAGGTGAAGGGGGTGAAAGGTGGGCTGGGAATTCAATATGCATGTGTGGGAGGGGGGTAGGGATGCTCTGGAGGATGTGGGGAAAGTGGGTGAGTGTGAGGGTATAAGGATGGGAGCACAGCAGGGGTACAGGGTGGGTTGGGTGGGGTGTGACATGGGATACCTAAACTCGTGGTAGGACTAGAAAGTGAGGTACATGGAGATACAACAGTAGCACAAAATGGGCTATATGGGGGGTGAGGTGAATACCTGGGGGTGTGGTAAGGAAATGAGGGGTTCTTCTGGGGGCTGCTGTGCTCGTTTGCAGTGTGGTAGGGCTCCCAGCTGAGGAAATGGGGGGCGGACATTGGAGTGAACGTGCGGGCTGGGGAGGGAAGGTTTTGTGTGGGTTTGGATAAGATAAGCATGAAGCCAAGGGAGGGTGTGGGCAGGGTAGGTGCATTAGCGCTTTGAGCAGTTGGCTCGTATGGTGCGGTAGCAATGCTGAAAGCCCGGCATGCTGGCCTGCCTGGTCTGCACGGCTGAGGCAGCTCCAGACTGCGTGTCGTGCGCGTGTGTGGGTTTCTTGCCCCTGGGGCAGAATGAAACTCTGCATGTTGCACCCACCGAGCGTTTCGGCAGATGGCTGCTGCAGCTCCTTTGGTGAGAGCGGGGCTTAGGCAGACAGGCTTTGCCAGCCAGATCGAAAAGGCAAGAGTAAAAATACAAATAAGAAGCCTTCTGCTTGCTCCCCCGAAGGGGAGAGGCAGGCATTAGGAGGGGCCCTTCGGTGACTTTAGGCACATCTTGTATAGCAGGGCTTCTGGCTTGCAAGGATACTTTCCAGTAAAGTGAGATGCAGGTTTTCCCAGTATGTACCCCCTGACATCCCCTGGTTTCTACCCCAGTAATCAATGGGCAGTTCCTGGCCTCTCGTGTGGGTTAGCGTTGCTGTGAGTCAGCTCAGCTTCGTGCCAGGAAGTGGCTCAGGGAGCACGGCAGGAGTTTTGCGGGACGGGAAAAGAAGTACTTAGAAATGTCAGACTTCAGAGGCAACGTTATCTGCACAGGCAGGGAAAGCAGTGGTCGTGACAAGGTTCGCACTGGCTCTCTGAAGTATTCCCCTCTGCCCACTGCCCACGGGGGTTTCTGCAGCACCCGCCACGCCAAGAGCTGACGCATGTCTGCCTGTAGCAAGAGGGATCATGTCGGTGTGTGAGGAGAGGAACTGAGACTTATAGTGGAGACAGTCCTGGTCTTGGCTTGGGATGGAGGCTGGAAGGGGTGATGGGGGCTGCCTTGCACACAGGAGATGGGGACTGTAGCAGGGGACTGCTGTGTTGTGTCAGGGTTGACTGTAGCTTTGCTAAGAAGTTAGGACACAGACAGAAAGGACAATTTTCACCTAATCTGGCCACAGAAAGCAGTTTATAGCCATGAACAAACACAAGTGCATGGCTGTAGACAGCTTAAAAATGATGATTAGGTGAAATCTGATGCCTCGTATGAGGGGTCAGATGGAGACGTTTCAAAACAGAGCATCTTCGGTAACTTCTGTCTGAGCTGGCTCCCAGCCGGTCGCTGTTTTCAGAACGGGAGAGGGAAAGGGAGTGCAGGGTGTTGGGTCTGGGGGGGTTTCAGCTCCTGCTGGAGGGTGGGACAGGTGTACTGGACCCCACCAGAGGTGAGGAGGCTCCGATCCACCCATCCCACCCTCCAGCACTGGAGCAAGCTCTCTCCACTGCCTTTCCCCCCTCTTATTCTGAAAACAGCACTGGCTGGCAGGGAGGAGGGACCATGGCTAGGGGGATGGTTCCCCTTCTCCCTGGGTCCAACAGCGAACTTCTGTTTGGTTTTGGGGGATCGTTATAACTCAGAATGTGTCCTGCAAAGCCCAGGGCGATAAAATGATACTCAGGCTCACCTGGGGAGCTGATAACAGAGCCTTGGGCTGAGCTTTCCAAAGCAGCCTGAGGGATTTGGACACCTACTTCCCAGTGCTTCCACCGCAAGCCTCTTCTATCTGTATAGGGTGGCTGACCAAAAGAAGAGCTTTGGCAGCTCTAGGCCATCACATCGGTGGCCACGTTATTTGTGGATGTCACGGGCAGGTGACTCCCTAGTGACAGACACGAGGCAACTGACGGATTGAATGGCACTTGGACAACTGTGGTTGCATAACAGAGAGGACGGCACGTTGCCAGCTGTGGGATTACAGCCTAGCTTTTAGTGCAGCCGTCTCGCACGTGGCTCTGACGTGCAGCTGACCGGCTGCCCTGCTCCGCGGCGGCTGAGCTGGAGGGTGGCATTTGCTGGCTGGAGCAGGAATGTCTGACCCTATCCCTGAGCTCCAGCTATCTCTGCCTGCAGCCAGACCCCGGTGGAGTGGCGTGGGTCAGCCTTCAGTGACTTTGCAAAGGGCTTTGATGATATCCAGTGTGATACAAGTGCTATGTGTTACTGTCACTTCATCAAAGCTCTTTGGAGATGGAAGGGACCATTGGGTCTCTCTGTACATTTTCCCGGTCAGGGAGAGTCCGTTGCTACTGGTTATTCTCCAGACTTGGACCCACTCTACTTTTTAAGGTCTCAAATGCAGGGCAAAGAAGGGCTCCTTTAGTTGGATACATCCTGAGACCCAACTTACATTTTCCCTTCTTTAAAATCTCCGGCCTTAACTGAATGCCCCCTGCCTTTTCTTGGGGGCTGGGTAGATCATTGGCTTCTGAATACGATAAGAGGTAGTTAGCGGCGTTAGTCTGAAGTCAGGCAGAAGGCAAGGTAGAAAATCCAGTGCCACTGCCCCATGCTACAAGAAGGATTGCTTCTACCTGAATGTCTCTGAGATGCATCCATTGGCTAGCAGTAGAAAAAGCAAAACAGCACTGTTGTTAGACATTGCAGTCGCCTTCCCTGAGCACCTCCATGGCAAGGGCTGGTGCCATAGAGAAGGTGGGAATTTTAGAAGGCAGATCTGATGAAAAACCCTTTCCCCTTCCTGGCCTTCAGCATAGAAACCATCCCAACGAAAGGGAGATGCACATGGTCTCGTCCCTGGAGCCGGGGCCTGTGTCAGGAGCCTGGGAAATGTGAGTCCATACCACTAATGAAGTTCGAACAGTGCCGGATGCCTGGTGTCAGTGCTGTTGAGGTCCCTTACCCTCCTCATCCTTTTGTTGTCACTGCTGAAGGCTTGGGGGATTTTGCTTTTCTCAATCTCTCTCGGAGGCCTAAGCTGAAAATGATTAGAGACCATCCCTCCCACGTGGGTGGCTTTGCCAGAGGCTGGGATACCCCCTGCTGAGAGCCCTGTTGGAGTGGGGTTCCCTGGGTGGTCTGATGCATCACTTTTAAGCTATCCTGTGCCCTGGTCCCTTCCTTCAAGAGTTCATGCTCCTCAGGGCTTCAGTGGAAGTGTGGAAGAGCTGGGTGGTGGGCCTGCGTCTTAAAAGGAAGACCTACAAAGGATGGAGGACTGGAACCGCCACCAAGGAGGAGTACTCTGCTCTGGTGCGGAGCTGCAGGGAGCAAACCAGGAAAGCCAAGGCTGCGACTGAACTCCAGCTAGCTACAAACATCAAGCAACATCAAGCTACAAACAGTCAGGGAGCTGGTGAGCATCATAGCCCAGCCCCTGGCACGGATCTTCGAGAGCTCCTGGCGCTCTGGTGAAGTGCCCGAAGACTGGAAGAAGGCCAATGTGGTGCCGATCTTCAAGAAAGGGAGGAAAGTGGATCCGGCTAACTACAGACCCATCAGACTGACCTCTGTCCTGGGGAAGGTCTTGGAAAAGATTATCAAAGAGGCCATCCTTAACAGGCTAGCTGAAGGCAATATCCTGAGGGATACCCAGCACAGGTTTGTTGTAGGTAGGTCTTGCTTGACCAATCTCATTTCCTTTTATGACCAGGTGACCTATCACCTGGACAAGGGAGAAGAGATTGACATTGTATATCTTGACTTTAAAAAAGCCTTCGATCTGGTATCCCATGATCAACTCTTGGCAAAACTGGCTAACTGCGGCCTTGACCTCACCACGATCCACTGGATGGGAACTGGCTCCGCGGTAGGACCCAGAGGGTGGTGGTTGACGGGAGCCAATACTCCTGGTGCGCGGTCACCAGTGGGGTCCCCCAAGGCTCTGTCTAGGGCCTATACTGTTTAACATCTTCATCACTGATGTGGACATTGGTGTCAGAAGCGGACTGGCCAAGTTTGCCAATGACACCAAGCTCTGGGATAAAGCATCCACACCCAAGGACAGGAGGGCAATCCAGGCGGATCTGGACAGACTCATGAAATGGGTGGGCAAGAACCCAACGGTGTTCAACACCGAAAAAATGCAAGGTTCTCCACATTGGGAGGCAAAACCCACAGCATGCTTATAGGCTTGGCAGTGCTATGCTGGCTAGCACCACAGATGAAAGGGACTTGGGGGTCATCATTGACCACAAGAGGAACATGAGCCTGCAGTGTGATGCTGTGGCTAGTAAAGTGACCAAAACGCTGGCTTGCATCCATAGATGCTTCTCGAGCAAATCCCGGGATGTCATTCTCCCGCTGTACTCAGCCTTGGTGAGGCCGCAGCTGGAGGGCTGTGTCCAGTTTTGGGCTTCACAATGCAAAAAGGATGTGGAGAAGCTTGAGAGGGTGCAGAGAAGAGCCACGCTCATGATCAGAGGTCAGGAAAGCAGACCTTATGACGACAGGCTGAGAGCCATGGGACTCTTCAGCCTGGAAAAGCGCAGGCTCAGGGGTGATCTGATGGCCACCTATAAGTTTATCAGGGGCGACCACCAGGATCTGGGGGAACGTCTGTTCACCAAACTGCCCCAAGGGATGACGAGATCGAATGGTCACAAACTCCACTGCAACTGCTTCAGGCTGGACATAAGGAAGAACTTCTTTACTGTCCAAGCCCCCAAGGTTTGGAACAGCCTGCCGGCGGAGGCAGTTCAAGCACCTACATTGAACACCTTCAAGACACATTTGGATGCTTATCTTGCTGGGATCCTATGATCCCTGCTGACCCCCTGCGGCAAGGGGCTGGACTCGATGATCCTCCGGGGTCCCTTCCAGCCCAAATGTCTATGAAATCTATGAACCCTAGCCATGCTGTCAGTGCAAGCTCTTTCACTCTGCAGCGCCACTCCATGGGCATGGGAATGGCCTTTGGCTGTCTGGTCCAGGAGCCATGCCAGCTGGCTCAGGTGCAAGGAAGGCTGCCCTTCTGCAAGCATGGGGTGCGGAGGGTAGGCAAAATTCGTCTCTGAACGATGCAATTTCTGAGATTCCAACCTCGTGAACCAGCCGGACGCTACCTTCTAATTTTGGGAGTCGCTGTTTCCTGGTGGTGCCTAGTACAGTCTTCTAGCCCTGGTAGCTGAAGAGAGATTGTGCTTCGTTGGTCGCTGGCCACCCCAGACCAAGCAAAAAAACCCCAGCGCAGATGAGCCAGGATGCTTTCAGCATCCCAAGCATGCTCAGCCAATGTGCTTGAGCTCAGCAGTGTCTGGCAACCTGCCTGGGGTGACAAGATGGGGCATGGCATGGCCTTTTGGGCAGTGTTAGCCTACAGGCTCCAGGAGATTAGAGCACAGTGATTTAGTGGCTGGTGATATTGTGGACTACTATTTTTATTCCTGTCATGTTTGTTCATGGGTCAGGTTTCATCAGGGACTCGGAGATTGGGGGGGGGGAGGGGGGGGTGTCATATGGAAATGAGCAAGATTAACTGGTGCAGGGGGGATCAGTTCTGGGGTCGTGGGGGAGGCGGCTGCAAAGAGCCAAGAACCAACAGGTAAACCTGCTTTAAGGGGATTCTCCACAGCATGCTACCATCTCTGGTCTGCAAGGGTTGGATGTAGGAGAACACCTGAGAGAGAGAGACGGGTGTAAAGATGTTGCTGGCTAGCAGCTGTTATGGCTCAGAAATCTTTCATTTTGTCTTTTTATTTTCATTTTGCCTTTGGTTCATCCAACCTTTCTGTTTCTCAGTCATGACTATGCAAGGCGAAATTGCAGGCAATCCCCACACGCCTCTTCCTTCTCTAACTTTTCTCTCTCCCTTTCCTCCCCTTTTCTCAAGTGACGGGTTGACTGTAACTAAAATAAATCAGCATCTCTGGCTGTCTGGGACCATCCAGCCCCTCTGGATGTGTCCCTGGCCCATGAAATAGTTAGTAGGGGGTGGTGAATTAATCAAGTCAGGCAAGCAACTCTGAATCTAAAGGAAATGTAATTGTGATCAAATTCACAATGCCATAGCAGTGTGGAGTTTAATCACCAGAGATGTTGGAAAGCTTGTGAACATTCAGAGGCATTTTTATTCTCTGGGTTGCGTCTTTTGAGATAAAAAGTAATAAGCTAATTAAAATGTGCCCAAGCGTGGCTGTGAGTAATAAGAGGAAAGCACGGAAATAAAGCAAACAAACAAATGAACGTACGACCCTTTCCCCCTATTTCAGCCTCTTTGGTCACGTTTCACCTGTCTCAGCATCAGCTGATATCAAGAGGAGTGCAGGCTGCATCTGGATGGGCCATTGGCTTGGTGAAAATGGGGAAGGCATGATGGGAGGCATGATTCTGATCTCACTCTGATGGAAAGCCATGGCATAGTGGTTGGGGTACAAAGGTGTAGCTCTGTGCAGGCAAGTGGAGTGACACCACTGAAAATGAGGTTGGGATCCAGCCCTGACCGAGGAAGTGGAGCTCTGCTTGTGCTGCTGATGCCAGTGGAGTTGTACCAGGGATGGCTTTGGAGATGGACGCGGGCAGCGTGTTGCGTGCTGTGTGCAGGTATACCTGGCCAGCCCACATGCGATAACAGGAGTAATGCATTGCTTGCAGAGAGATGGCTAGGACTTTATGAAGCCTTTCTGTCTGTTGGTGGAGAGGAGCATCTGAAGGAGAACATCTTATTTAACTCCGTGGGTAGCTCCTGGGATGCAGAGGAGGAGTTAAGTTATTGACCTGGAGAATCAGTGCAGACCAGAGCCTGTGTGTGGGATCAGGTGAGCATAACTGGGCAGGATCAGGTCCTTGGTGGGCACGTGTGTGTGCTGGTTTCCTGCAGCAGCGTGGTGTTTCCAGAAGGAGAGAGAGTGCATTTGAGAGGGTGAACAAAGGGCTTGAATCCAAGGAGATGCTGGGGGGCTCTACCTCCCGCGCCTGCCTTTTAAATTCTGTTTTAAAAGCCTGGGTGAGTGGTGGTGCACATGTATTATTTATTTATTTTTCCTCTGGTTTGCCAAATACCAGGGAGGTGCACCGTGGCCATCAATTAAACATCACAGTGTTAACAACGGCTGCATGTCCATATCCCCACCTCGGCTCACTCCCTCGTCCGCCTGCTTGGAGAAGCAAGGGGAAGAGATGGGCTTTGTAGCACGAAGTGCGAGATGGAGGGTCTCGGGGCTCGGGCTCTGGAGGTCTGATTGCAGTTTTGAGCTATCGCTTCTCCTGCACTCCCCATCTCCAAGAACAGGTCTGCCCCCACCTTTCTTGTTCCAACCTCGCGTTCCCACGGACTCTAAAGGCATGTTACTGCTGGCCTCGAGAGCCCTCAGCTACTCCAGGCCTGTACCTCCACACAGCTTTCTCTGCTGCAGAAAGCTTGCTGTCTCCCCAGGAATTTATATGGAGTCAGTCATTGTGGTGTTCAGCCGTCCTTGCCTAAAGAAGTCCACAGATTTGTCTAAAGAAATACCTGCTGGTCTGAGAGAGGCCTGAAAAACCCGTAGCACAAAGTCCTGGCTGAAATCTATTGTGTGTGCCACATAACAGGACCTTCCTAAGAGCAAACCAAGAAACTGTGGCCCTGAGGCTCTAGATCTCAGGTAAAGCCCCCCCCCCCCCCCCCCCCCCCCCCCCCCCCCCATGAACAGAAGGCCAGCATGGGGCTGATGGGTTTGGGGGGGCACTGAAGTCATTCCTCTGCATGGGGTATACTTCTTTCAGCCAGAGGAAATTGCTACCAGTCGATTTTGGGCAAGTCTCAGTAACACTGCTGGGTAGACATCTCTCACTGCGACCGGTTGCCCCACCCCAGGTCACCGAGACATGGATCTGGCTCAGCACGTTCATGCCAGGTACCAGAGCTGCTAGCAAAGCTGCTGCTGCTACAGAAGCCCCAAGCGAGGTTGCCCAGGTGCATGGGGTGAGGTTTCCACCGCTGCGTCACAGCAGCAGGATGGGCACTTCCATGGGCTCCGTTGCACTCTGCCTGGTACCTGCATCCTGCCTAGAGAGCTGTTTCCGTTTCCTGCCACAGTGGTGAGAAAGCCTTCAGGCTGCTGCCTTTTCCCTGCTCTAAAAACCCCCTTCTCCAGCCCCCCCATAGTTTGCTTTGGTATCTGTTGTGCCCTGAGGAGGATCTGAAGGGCAGAGCCCAGTAAAGGGGGGTACTCCCCTGCCCACGCATGCACTTGCCGTGTGGGCTGCCTTAGGTAATCTCCTGTGTCTCCTTCACAGGAGCCTGCTGTTGAAAAGAAAAGCCAGGTGGTTAAAACAGTTCCAGTAAAATACCTACTGAGTAGGTCACACATTTCCATAATACAGTGAAGTCTCAAGACAGAAACAGTCTTGGCCCCGTCTTACCCATCACTGGCAGTAGGTGGGAGGGACAGGTTCAGCACTTGCTCAGACTTGCTCCTCGTAGGCTTTGACCCCAGTTTTCTGTTGAATGTGGTTTAAACCACGTGGCTCTGAACTGAAACTGAACCCGCTATCAGCAACAAGGTGTTTTTCCAGTACACCAGACCCTGGACCAGCGCTGAGTGGGGCTGGATGAGTGGATAGACAGGCAGCCGACGTCACCCTTTCCCTCTGGAGGAGGGCGGCTGTGTTCTTCTGCTGGCAATAATTTATTTCCGAAGAAAAACTCTGCTCCAGCCAAACATCTGGTTTTCCAGAGGGCTCCAGCTCTCTGTCTGCTCTTCCAGTTCAGTTGGCCAAGGCACGGGAAGGTCAAGTGCCTTGCCCTCTGGGTCATGCAGCAGGCAAGCCCTTTGATCCTAGCCCTGACAGATGAGATCAGTTTGGGGCACTTCAGCTGACAGTCTAGAGATATGAGCACCAGAATGGGGTCAGGGCAGGCTCCGGGCTGCGGCGCTCTGTCTGCCAGAGCATGAAGCATTGACTTGATTTTGGGTGCAGCAGGACGCGTGTTGCTTGGTGGCTGGGGGTGAGCAAAGGAGCTCTGGCTGCCCTGTTACCCACTGGAGGCAGCAGAGAGTCCATACTGTTTCACGCTTGCATCCATGAGCTGCTGGATTACCATGAGTAGGCCCCCAAGCACCCACCCCCTTGATAAGAGATGGGAATGCTTGGCCTTCCTCAGTCAGTTAAATGATGACATCTGCAGACCTTTGAGCCCAGTCCCCCCCTCACAACAGGTAGGTCCCAGGGCCTCCCAGTATCTGGCAGAATGTGTTGCTTAGCTGGCTGCCCTTGTGAAGCATATGCAGCAGCGTGCTGGACGTGGCAGCATCCGCCTCACAGGGCTGAGTGGGTATTTTTACCTTCCGGGATGGAAATGGGCATTGGTGCGATGGTCAGCTCTTTTCCCAACCCCATGTGTGGGGTTGGCTTCCAGGGTGTCATACAGGAACCAGTCTGCCCAGGTTCCCACGTGTCCTTTGCATATCCTCACTTCCCATCATCTTTGGAAACCTTGTCACCAGTAAGAGGGCTGAGCAAAAAGAAAAAGTGCTGGCTGACTACCTGCCAAGAACAGCTCGATGCATAAAGCCTCCCTGTGCAAGCAGGCAAGCTGGGATCAGGCTAAAGGTTGAAGGGATCTTATTCTTCACCTCCTCTCTGTCCTCTCCAACGTCTGGTAGGGAGAGCTGGAGAGCCTCCTCCCGCCAGCCCCATTGAAGCGTGTCCTCAAGTAAAGAGGGCAGGGTCTCTGCATCAGTTTACGGCAAAGG
Source organism: Crocodylus siamensis (assembly GCF_052110815.1). Classification (NCBI taxonomy): domain Eukaryota; kingdom Metazoa; phylum Chordata; order Crocodylia; family Crocodylidae; genus Crocodylus; species Crocodylus siamensis. The sequence goes on along the minus strand of NC_143406.1, from coordinate 8,841,674 downwards.
CTGACTCCCAGCCCACGGCATCTGTCTGGCTGCTCCAGCCGGGCTAGGTTTCCAACTGAAAGTCCTTGGACAGGAGCCTACACACCAACAGGCTAATGTGCTAAGCAGCTGTTGCAGTGCCATATTTCACATCCACGCTTCGCTCGAGCGCCGCTTGCGCTGTCCCCTGTGCCTCAGAAAGGCCTTTCCTTCCCTGTTCCTGCTCCCCCTTCTCTTGGCAGAGGGGGTTCCCTTTCCTGGGAGCCTTTTCTTCTTGGTTTCCTGACTCCCCATATTCCCCTTTCTCCCCTTCAACAGAGCAGTTGAACTGAATGGTACAGGGTCACGGTCTCGGTTTCAGCTCTTCCCTGCTCGCTCACTATGGGGCATCTATCTCATCCTCCCAGGGGATGATTTCGTAGGGGTTGTGTGAAAGAATAGAAGTTTTGACTCAGAGTTTCCTCCAGCTCAACCCTCACGGGAGGGTTTTGCCACCTCTGTGGAGGACGTGGGAGGCTGTTTGGAGTCCTGCGGTGGCACATTCAGAGGCCCAGGGCCCTTTCCCTTGCTACTCTGCAGGCAGCTCGTCACTCGGGAACCCCGGCACTGTGGGGGAAGTGGGCAGCTGGCTCTGACAGGAGCTGGGTTGCTTGTGCCTCCCTGAGCAGCTACTAGCCCAAGAAGGCAAGGCCCGTTCTGGCAGTGCATGTGCATCCTGCACCTTACTGCTGTGCAGACCTGAGGTCACTCCCCAGGCCTGAGCCTGCTCTCGCCGAAGCCAATGGCACCTCTGTGGCTGACTGCTCTGGAAGCGGGGTCTCGCTCATGGCTGGCGGGTTTCTGGAAATCTTGGGAGGACTCCCTGGGAATGATGTGTCCATCTAAGCAGTGCTTTGGCAGGCGCTATGTTCCCTTCCAGGCACTTCTACGTGGTAGGGGGAGAGGGGATTCCCCGAGGGGGACAGGAGGCAGTAACCCGTAGAGTTTTTGCCCTCTCCGCAAGATAACTGAGCTGTCTCCACAGCCCTCATGGCACCAAGGAGGGATGCAGCTGCTGATCAATTCCTGTAGGGGATTTTATTTGCATTGGCTTCACCTGCATGAAATCCCATTTCTTCCTCCTCCTCCCTGAGCCAGCGCCAGGCAAGGGAGCAAGCGAGGCTGCAGATGTGAGCGCTAGGAAGCAGCTGGCTCCAGCAGCGTCACAAAGTGGGGGAAGAAAGGGACCTGGGGCTGCCTCGAGCACGTCAGCAGCAAACGTTTTAAAACCTGCATTAGGTGACGGCACAGAAAATTAGGCTAAAAATAAAACCCATCTGCTTAGCACTAGACTGTATGCCCCCCCCCCCCCAGTTCCCCTTTGGGCTGGGGAGATAAAAAGTCACTTTTAACTTCCTTCATTTAGTGTTTCTGGTGCTCAGTCCAGCAAGGAGGAATCCACAGCCAGACATTTGCCTCTGATCTTAGCTTTTGCATTCATTTTAATAACTCCCCTTTTAAACCCTTGTCTATTTATCTACCTAGCTACGTATCACCCTTGTTCACACGCGTGCAAGTTTTGAAGACTCCAGCTGTGCAGTGCATTGAGATCCTTACCTACGAGGCATTCTGTGACCCAGATTCCACCTTGTGCTTTGGCCCTGGGCAGTGTAAATGGGGCAGAAAGGTCCCTGCGGATTTCCCCCACCTGGGGTAGGGCAGGCAAAAGGGTCCACACAAAACTCACAGTGCAGGAGGCATGCCAGACAAGGGTGGGACCCTCTCAGAGCGTACTGGGGTCTGCCTGTGCTGTTAGCAAACTATTACCAGGCAATGCACTTGTGAGGGCCTGGCTGGCAGTGACTTGGCCCAGGGGTTTTGAAAGGGCAAGAGATGATTGGAGGACTTGGGATTCCCTTTCTGCACCAATCAGGGCTCAGAGACTCCTCCCCCCCATGTCCCCTGATTGGCCCTTTGGGTCACCTGGAGGGGGATAAAAGGGGCAGCATGGGCTGACTCAGGAGAGACCAGCAAGGGACAAGAAGGAAGGAGCTTCACAGAACTGGCAAGAGCTGAGCCAGCAGGGTAGGAGCAGTGCCCCAGAAGAGCCTGAAAGAGCAGGACCTGCAGGCAGCAGTGGGACCCTCAGCAGCGCAGCATGCAGCCGGCAGGAAAGGCCCCCCCCCCCCCCCCCCCCCCCCCACTCCAGGAAGGATTTGAGCAGTGATCCAAGGGGTTCCCAGCTCCTCCAATCAGAGGCCAGGCAGCTTGTTGTGAGGCCAGGGCTCTGGGAAGGTCTAGACCCCAAGCAGGTTTGAGTAGTGCTATCAGTGGTGGCTGTGTGGCAGCATGCCTGCCTACTGTGTGTGGCGGTCTGGGTTCAATTCCCAGCTGAGGTGACTTGGTGTGAGTGAGCTAACAAGAAATAAGTCTTCTTGCAGTGGAAAGGGGCCATTGTGTTTTCTCCTCCTCCAGGTACCAAGTCCCTATATTTCCTTGTCATTTGACTTTTTGCATTTTGTGCCTTTTTTATATTTCACCAACCTGTATTGTTTGTTCTGCTGTTTGTGTTTTATATTTTGTTAACCCTGTTTTTTTGCCAGTGATTATAAGGGTCTAACCTTTGTTGAATCCTGCCTCCTTGGGGCATTGTAGTGTCCACTATAACCTCTGATTTATGCCTGTTATGTTCCCAGTATTAAAAGGCATCTGGTTAAGTCCCCATTGGTGGTCTGGCTCTGCTCTATAGGGGGAGGAGAGTCCCTACACCTCCCACAGCACTTGTGCACCTGCTTTGATCCCTTTAATTGGAGAGCGGGTACCTCTTGGAGTACCGCCCGGGTTACACACTCACTGCACAACAGAGATGCGAATGGTCCCAAGCGTGTAGGTCTCAGGCACCTCTTTGCTCTTTCCACAAGCTCAGCTGGTCACAATGGCAGAATCAGGGCCTGTCTTCCCAATTTGCAAGCCATGGGATTCACACCAGGATTCGATTACTGCAGTAGGAGTAATTGTTATGAGAGGCATCCCCTTTGTTCTGCTCTGTACTAAGAAACAGTATCCTGGCAGAGAAAGGGCTAGCAGAGATAGATCCAACCCTGTGACCTCTTAGCTCTAAGGCTGTTTGGGACATAATGGGCCAGCCTTCTCTCTCTACCCCTGGTGTTGTTGGGGGTGACACCAAGGGTAGATTGGATCCATTCTCTCCTTTTTTAGATGCTTTCCTAGTTGTGCATTCATCCTTCAAAGTCAACTAAATGCCATTTGGCCCTGCTATGGCACCATTAGTTTTGGAGTCCCATAGTACCTTTCCAGCTACCAGTTCAGAGGTGACTAGCTGTAAGGTACCGATTCAGGAAGTTTCTCATTTTTCCCTTGTTATCAGGTGCATCTTCTGGATAGCATCAGATCTGCACACCTGTCTGCAGCAGATCCCATGTGGAGAGCACCTGAGGGTGATTCTGCTTTGGTTGAACGAGGCAGCGACCCATGCCTTCTCTTTTCTTGGTGCAGGGAGGTCTCAGTCAGCTGATTCCATGAAGTGCTGAGCGGCCACGGGGGTGAAGCATAGTGACAGCTGTGACATCCTTTTTTATCTTTCATTATCCCCCTTTTTGCTGCACACACTTACCCGGAGATAAATTTCTTGGAGCCAAACAGACAGAACTGGAGATACAACCTCAATTCCCTAATTTCCTAGGTGCAAACAGTTCACCCATACTCTTTGCCAGTGAAAGACTTGGGAAAGGCCCCTGCTCAAGGGATTGTCAATGCTCCATAGCGACCTTCAAGTTGCCCAAGGGATGGGGATGCTGTCTTCTTGATTGCAATGTGGCTCAATTTAGGATGACTCATTTGCCACACACGTGAAACCCCAAGTCAGGATGAAATGATGCCGTTCATTTGCCGCAAATCCCCTGCACATTTCAGGGGGGTTGATCGTCAGAGTATTCCAAGCCTGGGAAATCCACAACGCTTTGCATATTTTGCTGCTTCTCTGCCATCCCATCCATTTTATTTTATTTTTTTAAATGCTCCCCTGTTTCCTGACCTGGCTGATGAAAGGTTGAGGAGTGTGTATGAATGCACGTGGGCGACTGCCCGTGTCAGCCTGCACCGGTGAAAGAATGTGGCAGGGAGTCCAGCGAGTGCACATGCGTGTAGAGAAGTGGGTCACCAGGGGAGGGAGGCACTGCTAGAGACTCCTTCTTTTCTCCTTCTTTGCCAACATAATCAAAATAACTCACTTGCACCTAATAAAACAAAATTCAGCATCCAGAAACCTTCCCTCCCTCCGGTGGTTTGTCTGGATCACATTCCTTGAAGCCCAACTGGAAAAGCCACAGCTACTTTTTTGTTATTATTAACTTTATTTTCTTCTTCTTCTCTTTAAATAAGAAATCCTGTATTTGCAGAGAGGGTGCCACAAATCACTGAAGGAGGAGAAGGATGAGAACTGGCAAAACTCAGGCCAAACTTTCTGGATAAATTGGATCCTGCTTTCTCACTTTCACTCTCTCTCTCTCTCTCTCCGCTTACCACAAATAGGTGGGGTTCATCACCTCCTTGTCTGCCTCTCAAGCGTGCGTGTGTGTTTTTCCAATTAGACCTGATCCGCCCCTCCCCTCTGTCAGCTTCCATTTAGGATTGCTTTCCATCATGGGCATAGTTCTCCAAACTGCCAAAGAGCAAATGTGGGAAGCATCAGCCGCCCTTTACAATGTGGCGGGGATGGCCAGAAATGACAGATGCACAAAGGGCTGAGAGGTGTGCTTTTATTTCCCCCGCCGCAAGGCAAGAAATTTCACGTGATGTAGGGGCGATTTGCAATTTTAATTAACCCTCCCTGCATCCTCCAGGCATGCAAATAGGACTATGAAGAAGGGTGCTGCTCCTTCAAAAGTGGGCCTTCTCAGCTAGCGTGCCAATGACATGAATCTGGGCCTAGCCCTGGGACGCCGTGAGTAGAGTAGTTTGAAAAATATTTGGCAGAACACCTTTCTATCAGAAACGGAAACAGTTTGCAGAAACATGGTGATTTGGACAAATTTGTCCATGGAAAGTGTCAAAAACAAATCATGTTGATTGTTTCATTGTATTTCCATAATGTTGAAGTGCCGTGTTTCAATAAGATAAAAAATGTTTTCCTTTGACATTTGCTCCCGCATTTATTTCGGTCTCAAGCTTTACATTCTAGTTTAATGGTGTTGATATTGATATTTTGATATGAAAGCATCTGTATGTTATACTCGAATGGTTTGACGTTAGCCTACCCAAACAAAACGGTTCCACATTGAATCTTTTGCAGGGTGTATCAATTGAAATGTTCAGAATTTCTGTTCAGTCATTTTTTATGGTTGAAAAGTCAACATTTCCATTCAAACCGGGATTTTGAAATGTGAAACGCTCTTGCAGGACAGATGTTCCCTCTTCTGCCTCACTCCAGTTCTGGGTGTCCACATCAGCAGACTCGGGGTTATGCACAGGACTGGTTTGAGCTTGAGTTGGTTTGAGCTTGAGTCCTTCCAGTGAACAAATCCATCCAGTGCATTCAAGAAGGCACTTGTATTATTTGGAGGAGGTTTCTCCATGGTTTTTTAGATGGGCCATTGTTATTTAAATTTGATAGAATATTTTTGGTGGATGCCCAACACTGATGGCCAACAGACCGGCACTGAAATTTCATTGGTAGTCATCGGAATTGTAGTGGATTTGGGAAGATCACATTAATGTATATGTCATTATGTCGCTACTAGACCTTCTCATACCAATAACATATCTTGCCTGTCTCAAATGCCTGATGGTCTCATAGAAGGCTATCTTACAAGTGTAGGGCTGCAATGGGACCTCAAGAGCTCATCTAATTCCAACCCCTGCCCAAATTACCATCCAAATCTACCTGGACGTGCTTTAGAAACAATAACATGCAAGCCCAAGTTAGCAACCCCAACAAATACCATTCTCTGAAGTACGCTCCTGAAGTCTTTGCTCTCTTCCAGAAGGAATCTGAGTTTTTAACAGAAACTTGGTGGCGTTCCTTGGAATTCAGCCTGAAAGGCAGGAAATCCCTTCAGGACAAATTTGAAAGCTCCAGGATAGCATCTGAGATTTATTTTAATGCCCCCTGCCACAGGTTATCAGGAGGGATTAAACCCAGAGTTTTTAGTTCAAAAAGGTGATGATTTTGCTTCCATTCGTTGGCGGTAGTAGTGGGTTACTACCCATCATAGACCAGTCACTGGAGTGGGATATGTCACGTTTTATTAATGTCTTGTATTATTACCCCTATTTTATAGATGGGAAAGGAAAGGAAGAGAGAAGTTAAAGTAACTTTTCCACAGTTAGTTAGTCTGTGTCAGAACCAGCATTTGAACCTGGAAGCAGACTCCTACTCCTCTTTAGCCACAGACCCATTTAGTGAGCAAAAATGGAGACAAGCCTTTCAAGTGCTCTGTTGCTGTCACTGACCATAAGAATATAATGACTGACTGACAATCCCCCATTTACATGAGGACAGCTCTGAAAATGCACTATAATGTAACACTTTTCATTCTTGTTCAATACGGGTTAAAACTGGCCCTCACATACACGCAAATCACCTCCGCTGAAGTTGGGAGGATTCGTGCCTGTGCTTTTGAAGGCAGAAGGCAGTCTATTTTATTAACTAAGTCAGGGCTGCCTTAGGAACTGTTGTCATGTGTCTTTGCATTGGGACCTAACTCAAAAGAGTCATTAAGAGATGTTCAGGCAGAGGGCAAAGAGTTGCCAAAAAGAGACAGAAGGAAGGATGAGGGATGACAAGAAGAGAGGGAATTAGAGAACAGAGAATTTGGAAGACTTGCTATCACCTAGCCCTTAACACCACCCATGTGCATAGGCATACTTCATCTAATGAACAGTGTGTTATATACCTCTGTTTGTGCCTAATCTACAACTCCCAGCTATCTGAGATGGCCCCTTCCTGCCAGCTGCAGAGTCCCACGTGTTTAGTGCTGGAAATTTCCCTGCTTCAATCCCTGGTGCTGCTCAAGGGAACACTTGCTGTACGTGAATGCTGCGTGATGCCTCCCAAACTGTTTTAGGTTTTGGCTAAAACAGATGATCATCACCCCGAAACAAGCAGGAAAATCCAGAGCAGTGATCCAGCAGCCTGTCTGTATAGAGGTACAGTAGGTAACATCCTGGAATGAAATGGAGTTATTGATGAAACCTGTTATTTCCGTGTCATAGCCTGGCCTGAGTGGTGTCACTCCTGTTATTACCAGCAGTTTGAAAAGGAGGCAGCAGAGAGTTTCTGTTGCAGCTTCTGCAAATATTTTTGGGAGGTGATGGGAATGAAATGCTGAAGCTTGTGAGAATGATTTTCCGTAGTACCTCGGCGTGACAGAGAGCCGTCCCCAGACCGATTGCACCAAAGCCAGTTGTGGAAATAGGAAAGAGGCACCACGAAAAGCAAATCACTGTATCACGTAATAGAGGCGTTAAGGAAAATGGCATGAAATCACGTGCAGAACAGGGTGAACAATGCCCGTTGCTACAGAATTTTGCTGCGTAAGTCTCAAAGTTGTTACTGAACAGTATAATTGTGCAGGGCAGGTGGACGTGGTGAGGGCTTTGCTATGTCGCACTAGCCCTGTGTTCTTTGGTAGAGTCCGAGTAAGGCTGAGTTTGGTCCTCTATGTTAAGGAGTGAATTTTACAAGCTGAACCAAGCCAGGACAGGCTATGCAACAGGCTATGGGAGCCTGGAGAGTTTGAGACGGACAGTATGAATGTCTACCCATCTTTATTATATTGGTGCAGGATGTCCTATGCTGTGCATGTGCAGCCTTATAGTGTGGGACCTGAGTTTGATCCATGTCTGGCATGGCTGGGCTTTGGTCAAATAACCATCGTCAACTAACACTGAAGCCACAAGAAAACATTGAGGTAGCCACTTTCACATACAGCCTCCTGGGGTGACTCTGTTACTCTTCATGTTGCTCCTCAGATAATGCAGGTGTTCTGCCTGGGACCGCTCCCCTCTCTCCTTATTTCACCAATAGATTGCTAAACACCTCAGACAATTTCTGCAGAATAATAAGAACTCGCAGATATCCATGGATCAACTTTATCTCTCTTAAGTATCAAGGAGGAACGAATTTCCCTAATGCTTTCCACAGCCATTTATCTCTTATCATGAAGCCGGGACTATATTGGTTTGATAAAAAGAAAAGGAGGGGGAGAGGGGGAAGGCAGCAGCAGACAAAACTCCAGCTCTCTTTGACTAAAATGTATTCCCTAAGCTACATTATTTGCGGTCTCTGCCTTCATCAGCCAAGAAACCCTTCGTCATCTCAGACAGGGCCCTGAATTGGGTCATGAAACCCAAACCTCGCCGGACATTTCTCAGCTTGGGGGAAGGTCATCTTCAGGATTCAGGCTCCCCTCCTAGAGCAAGAAGGATTGATGCTGCAGGCTCTTCCATGTGTGATGCCTTACAGGGGACCTGAAGTGCTGCTGCGTAGAGCCTCACATCTTACAAGGTGGACCACCACTATGCTTCCTCTGTGGTGCTGGCAAAGCAATGATGGACTCAACAAGCAAGCTGTCCCGTGTGCTGGCACAGAGGGGCAACCCAGCGTACCTGTGCTGATTCAGCATGCACTGACAACAGGTAGGGCCCGCATGCACCTGGCCCATTGCCATTATTGGTGAATGCTCTGGGTGCCCCTGGTGCATGGTGACATCCCCATTTTCTGTTGACCCAGCCATTGACGTTACAACCAGAGCATATGGCAGAGCACCGTGGGCACTGGTTATACCCCTGCAGTGCACAGATCTGCTTCTCCAGACCCTCAAGTTGACCTGGCATCCGTTACAAAACAAAGAGCACTTTGTAAGAAGTCAGAGCAGAGCTATTCTAGCGTGAACCTGGCCGAGGGATTCTCTGCATGCGGCTTTAAAACCTTGATCTGGAAGCACATAGCAGCCCTGAGCTGTATCCCAGCAGCTCTCAGGATCTGCCCTTCCTCTTGCTGAGTTAGTCCAACAGACCTTGGTGCAGGTCCTGGAAAGCCAGGGCCTTTTGCACTGCAGAGCATTCACTGTCCCAGGGTGAAAGGGGCCAGGGCCAAATGCTTCCATCTTCTCCCTTCTCCCCTGTCCCTGGCAGGGCTTGGGCAGTGGGTGCTGCTTTTGACGTGGCTGCAGATTTCAAGGGTGCCTTTGGTGCTGATGGAAAACGCAGGAGTGCAACCAGACCCACGCTGACAGCTCTCAAGCAGGCGGTGAGGAATGGGGGGTTGCTGCAAAATAGCCCCTCCACCAGCCAGGGAGTGGTTAAAAAACCCCTTCCTGCCCCACCCTGCCCCACCCCATCTCTCCTTGCAGAGAAAGTAAGAGAAAGAAACAAGCTCTCTCTGTGCCTGTAAATGCACTTGGCCAGTAAACAGTTCACTTGATATCGGGTTTTTCCAGGAAGCCTTGATTCCCCCAGCGCCGGTCAGATGAAAGGCGAGCAGGATCGATCTGCCAGCGGGGGAGTCTCGCTGTGTGTGCCGTCTGGAGCTGTCGGACGGTCGGCGAGCGGCGGCTCTGGGGCTCCAGGCAGTGGGGGGGGGGCTGGCGTTGGGGGGAGCGAGCGCAAAGGCTCCAAAGGGGAGGCCCGCGACAGACGGCAGCACTGAGGCTCTTTTGGGAACTGTCAGAGCGGAGCCAGGCGGCTGGGGGTCAGGGAAATAGATGACCTGCCTGCTTGCAGCGTCCCCTTTCCGGCATCCTGCCTGCCAATTAAGGCTCTCTGGAGAGAAGCGGAAGCATGCTGACACACACAGAGGCCAAGCTGTTTGCCCGCTTTCTCCCCCGGCCTCCCTGCGATGGGGCTGTTACAGGACAGACCCTGCTTCTCCCCAGCCCTGGTCCACGGAGCCCCTCCGTTCACCCGCGTCTTGCCGTCCTTCCCTATTGCGCCAAAGCGTGGGGGGCATCTGTTACCTCTCAGCTCCATGTCCTTGGGGAACCCCGACACAGGACGCAGGCTGGCTCGCAAAGGATTCCCCCAGCCCTCCTCTACCTAAACAGAAACTGATTGATGCAGTGGGAGACGCACCTAGACCCCTCCAGATAAGGGTGACCAGAGTGAAACAACTGGCCTAGGTCTCATTTGCATCCGAGATGGGACCAGATGACCGTTCATTTACACGAGAGATGGAGAACAGAAAGCCTGAAGCAGAGACGGCAGTGAATCCTGGGATCAGAGAAGCAGGGGAGCACGGCATGATGGGGAAGCTGTGCTCCAAATGCTCATCACCCCACACACCCAGCTCAGCATTTATCAAACCAGTTCTAATCTGGATTTACACAGGACTTTTCTCCCCCCCCCACGCACACCCCTAAGCAGAAGTAAAGTTTAATAGGCATCTCGGGCCGTACATTCCCCGGTCCCTCTATGGGAGGCCTGTTTAAACTTAATTGGCTAAAACTCAGTTGCCGGGTGAGGGAATGCTGAGGCAAGACACCAAGTCAGAGGGGGTATGGGCAGCATCTGAACAACAGTAAAGGGTTCACAGCGTCCAGCCCGTTGGAGCCCTGACCACAAGTGTTGTCATACTTTTCCCGGGATGACTGGTGGAAGTCCTCCCCTCCCAAGGTTATGGACGCTCCAAAAATTGCCTTAAGTCTGTTAAAAGACTATAGTAAGAGCTGGAAAAGTCATGCTAAGCTGAGGCTTGTTCACAAGTAAAAATCCCAAACCCCGATGCTGCAAGCAATCTATTTTTTCTGAAGAAACCAGGAGATATCCCATCAGTATGTCTGCTATCCGTAAGAATTTCAAGCTGGCTCCTAAGTATCTGGTTACTCCCTAACCTTATGTGTTTCCTGAGTATCAATCAGTTTCCTGAGATGTTCCAAACCAGATAACCCCTTGTCAATAGAAAGGACAATTTGATTTACACTATTGAGAATGCTTGAAAGAAGCTGAACTGAGGGTATAAAAATCTGTAAAAAGCAGCAGTGTGTGTGCTTCAAGAGGAGAAGTCTCTCTGACACCACCTGCTTTCTTCTTGGGACGCTGGAAAAGGCAGGTCGTCTCCCTTCAAGGATCGTGCTGAGAACTTTAACCTGTCAGCTTTGCAACCCGAGTGCCTTGGACTGGGGAGATCCCAGCTCTCTCTCTTTTCTCTCTAAGCATAGATTTCTGAACCTGATCTGTATAAATTAAGCTTCAGCTAAGTTTCCCCAAATACTTAGTGAAACCAGGGTAATACCGTAACTGCTTGTGTTTGTTTTCCTTTGCATGTCTATTACTGCTGGTGCCATTATATATTCCATATACTTAGCAATAAATAACTTGTATAGTCAAACTGGTGGTAATGGGGTCTATTTTTCCTTCTCTACTTCTCCTTCCCCACTTGCTCTGCAGCAACACTTCTTTTACCTAAGCTAAAGATCCCCGTGAAGCCCAAAAGTACTGTGGGGTCTGCTCATCAAGAAGCTAAAAGATTGGGATGTGCTGAGTTTGAAACACGTAAGGGGATCAGCTTGTACAGGCTGATTGACCCAGTTTGGCTCAGACGTGCCCTAATGAACTGAATGCTGGCCCATGAGGGTGTCATCCGGACACCCAGCCGGATTCAGAGGTATTCTGTTTACCTGTGTGCTTGTGTCTGACTGCAGTTTATTGTTGCTCCGATGACCTGATGCTTGGCAAAGGAGGGTGTCAGCCTGTCCATGCTGATCAACCCGGCCAGGTCAGGCGTGTCACGTTAATCTGGGTGTGTTTGTGTGTATGACTGATTTGATGACTGGAGGAACCCAGCCCCATTGAAACTGAGTCCTGCAAGATAGCTCCACTGGGGGCGAGGGCTTGCAGAAGGGAGACGTACGGCTCCGTATAGAAACGCAAGTAACACAAGCAGTGCATTAGTAGAATTACCAAGACCCTAGAAATGTATCCCAAATAAATGAGCACACCCCAAAGTAATGGCCACATTTGGTAACACATCTTTTCTGCCTGCGTCTTCAGACACAAAACTTGCCCCCTTTGTTTGTAGGCAGCTGGATGCCCAGAGCTTTGGGTGGCAGGTCCAGCGGTGAGGAGTGCCCAGAGTTTTGAAGGCTCTCCTCTGAGGTCCTTGGGCCTGCAGGCTGGGATATTACATGAAGGGCTGCTCCTGATCCCAGCTAGAAATGAGGCTGGGCAGGTTTCTGGTGGAGTTTGTCCACTTTCTGTCCTGGATGACACCAAAAGTGGAGGAGGGCAGCGTGGCAGGGAGCGAGTCATTCAAAACTCAGCAGAGGCACTACTCTTTCACAGGCAGGCTGATATCTGTTCCTTTATTAAGCCGGTGTAGAGGTCAATTGTACCACTGTGAGCAAGTCGTCTGTCCTGGCCCAAGTCTCACAAGACCCAGGTAGCACCTGGATCACTCCAAGAGCCCACCGACACACCTTCCTGCTTCCAAGGCTGAGCAGCTGATATCTATGCAGTGCTTGCTCTGCTATGTCCTTTGCCTGGCACAGGCTCCTGAGCAAACCTCCCATGGACTATTTTCTCTGAGCCTGATTTTCCTGTCACTGGCACCCGTGCAATCCTGGGGCCACTCCAGCGAAGTGTGCAATGCTCTGTGACACTCTGTTTGTGCTACTTACACAAGTAGAAGGACCTGTTCCTTTTCCCGCTCACATCAGTTTGGTGGAAAAGTGCCGTGAGCGAGTAGAGAGCGCTGGTAAGCCTTTTATGTGTGTGTGGCAGGATTTAATTTGCATTTTTAACAGCAAAACTGTTGTGCAGCAAACGCGTTGACTTCTTGTAACAGAGAAGGGGATCTCAAGTGAATGCTCCAAACCTCATTTCTTTGACTCCCTGGGTGTTTTATAGTAGGAATGGGAAAGTCCTTCCCAATTGTTCAGTTTAGCCCTCTGTGTCAGGCAGAGTGAAACTCCATGCTAATCCTGCTATAAATTAGGTGTTTCTAATCCTTCAGTTTTCCAGTCTTTTTTTTTTTTTTTTTTTAAAGCTTTAGGTATGTAATCTGTGCTGTGCCAAGAAACAAGTGTGGGGCTCTGGGCAGTGATAGGGAAGGCCAAGCTGCCCAGTGCTGCTGCTGGAGTTTGGATAGTTTTGTAGTTCTCCCCTCTAACCTGCTCAGCTCTGCGGTCCCTTCCCAGAGGAGAGTTTGCTTTTGGGGAAAAGGTGGGGGGTGCATGTTCATCCTTCAGGGATATTTAGGCAGTCATGCACTCCCACCTTGGCAGTGCCCTCCCCTGTCTCATGTCAGTGTCTTATTAAAAGACTATATACCTTGGATCTCCCTAACCACGGTGGCAGTGAATGGAGGACCGCACAGTGATCGTAAAGGGGCTCTAACTGCAAAATTTGAGCTGGGACTCGAATCCCAGTGGAGCACAGTGTCCTCTCATGAGCTGTACTGGGGCATGCAGCCCCTGATGTGATCTGCATTGGCTTGAGCGGGGTCGTTTGGCTCAGGGTCCTCTACCACCCACATCCTGACCCGGGGCTTTTGTAAGGCAGGGGGTTGTTCACTCTGACAGTGAGCTTCCCATCAAACCAAGGTCTGTCCCCACTCCTTCCTTAAGATGGCCTTGAAGTGCTGTGGGAAGCCAAAGGTGGAGAAGGACACTGCTCTACCCTGTAGGAAGAGGGCCAAGCTGCGGTGGTGGGGAAGTGGCTCAGGTAGACCTGAGAAGGAGCAATGGCTGTTGGGTGGCGAGGGTGAGCAAGGAAGCAGATCTGTAGAGGCTGCCCCCAAGACTGAGGTAGGAACCAGGGTGCTTTGCTGGTGTGTGTTTTGAGGGCCTCCCGATGCTGAACAGCAAGGGCATTTCAGCAGAGTCTGTGCAACTGGGCCCCCTGTGGTCTGCTCCCCACTGCTACGCCCTCCCTCCGGGATTTTATCCATAACAAGTCACCGCAATTCTTTCCAAAGCTACAATACCTGCCCCCTCCCCCAGCTTGCCACGACGCCTTGGGTCCACTCCCTCCTCCCGGGCTTAGCCCACAGTTTATGTAATGGATAGGTTTAAAGAACAGAGTTCTTTATTCCCCCCGTCCCCTGGGTCATGTTTATTTCTTCATGAGTTATCAGTTTGACGTACGTAGGAGTTATGAGGTGATGGGGTTTCTTGGTCAATCTTTGGCTGGGGGAGTCTGTTATTCTTATTGTAACTTAAAAGGGATCTTTTTTTAAAAGCATAATTGTACTAGTAAAGAAAAGGAACCCACCCGCAGTCTGCAAAACTTCTCCAGCCCAGTCCTCTTCGGCATTCATCGTTCTTTGGTCCCACTTAATGACAGGCTCTTGAGTTATCAAAGCGAAAGGTGAAAATTAGGCTGGTGATTGGTATAACTAACTGGTTCTTAATTGCAGGAAGGCTGTCCTTTCTTGGGGGTGGCAGGGGGCTGGAGTGTGGAAGCCGATGCAGTCTTTCAGTGTGTGTGTGTGTGTGTGTGTTAAAGCCTCATCCAGTCTGTCCCTCCTATCCTGCAAAGCCAGAAGTCCATGGCACGCACCGCTCCCCCTTCCTCCCCAACAGCCCACATTGTGTTGGTTATAAGGGGCCTCCTGGCAGTTTCTCCTACCTCTGAGCACTTGCTTGTCTTGAAGTTTTGTCCAAGCACAGGCTTTTTCTTGGGACTCTTTTCATCCAAGCCAGGCCCGTTGCTTGCTTTATCCCTCCATAGAGCAGTGGCTGTCAATGGAACCAGGCTGGCGTGGGATAATTAAGAATGGAGGAGCCCAAGGGTAGGGACTGAAAATGGCATCACCAACAATGCTATCATCAAGTCAGGTTGATGCTGGGGGAGGAAGAGCAGGGAATAGGTCAGTGATACTCAACTAGGGGCCTTGAGATTCTTTCAAGGGTGCCATGGGGGGTACCATGCAATGTTAGCTCTGTCACGCATGCCAATATTCACAAGATAAACCCAGAGATTTCAAATAGGAATCCAGTGTTAAAAACACTCTGACCCGTTTCTGAGTTCTTTGCAACAGAAGAATTGCTCTAGTATTTTTTTGTCGTTAAAAAATGACTGAAAACTGGGAGCTGGCATTTTCTGAGCAGGACCTTGAGACTAAAGAGGCTGCAAACCACTGGTTTAGGTCCCGCTTGAAGAAGATTAATCCGGGATCTCATTCATGCAATGCAGTGGCTGGATACCATGGTTCAGGGGTCATTAGGGTGGAGTGCTTGATGTCTACACAACAAAGCCCCTGTGGGCTCGCTTGTCCTCATGTGAAGTGACTCCACTGCTGTCCATCACTAATACTGACCCCTGAGCTCACCTTCCTCTTCCTCTCATTCGACTCCACAGTGCTGGGTGTTCCTACTAAGCTGATGGTGCCAATTGGTGGGCATGCCAGCACAGGCCACAGGTACCACAGAGTGACACTGGCTCCCTGCACCTGCTTTCTCAGGGGGAGATTTGCCCTTCACCATAAAACAGCCAATGGATGAGCAATGTGGAGGGGATTAAGCAGGAGATGGTACATGGATGCAACAGACTCTGCCCTCCACAATCCTAGCCACAGGGGCCTGGGGAAGCCCTTCCACAGCCACTTTTCCCAGCACTGGGCTTGGGATCGCAGCCACTGCCCCCTCTCTTTGCCCCCACCTGAAGACTTCCAGCTATGGGATCTGCCTGCTCATGTATCCACTGGCCCTGTGAGCCCACTCCCTGCTGCGCTGGCCTGTTTGGAGCCAGTGTGGGACCCGCCGCTGTGTACCCCGGGGCTTATATGGCATAATGACCTTGGGCTGCCCCCCACACCCCGCAAAGGGGTGGGTTTCACCCATTGGGAATGCTCTATGAACCATACATCTGGTATGTCTTTCGGGCCGCTGTGAATGCGTACAAGCAGGCCAGCTGCTGCGAGGAGGTCGCTGCAGTGCGGCTTCTAACTTTGGCTGTCGTAGGAACCAAAATAGACAATGGGGAAAAAAACTGGAAATAAACAAGCTGGCTGTTTCCAATTAGGAGCAGCCCTCTGCCTCTCTCTGCTCTGCAGGCGCTCATGTTTGCTTAATAGCACAAATAATTAATGGTATGAAAGCGGGTTCGTGGAGCAGGGAGAGAAATCACCCTGCCCCTGCTCTTGCCCCCACTGGGCTCCTACTTGCATCTTCTCTGGGTTCCCTTCCGGTATCCCTGTGAGAACCACAGACTTCAGATGAGACCTGGTCCAAAGCAATCTTCCTCTCCATGGCAAGGTTTCCATCGGCTCCGTCCGGTTCTGGATCAGGCCCACTATCAAAAATCTCCCCCTGCCACTAGGCTGCGGGGGACTGCACCTTCTTTTGCTATTGGGTTAGGGCTTTCTAACAGCTGCGGATTGCTTGGCTACTGCCCCAAAGTGAATACCATAAAGCAAAATGCTGCGACATGGGAAGGGGGAAACTGTACTCTTGCTGCTTGTAGCAAAGGTTGTGACATTGTCACCTGGTTTGCAAGCCCAAAACTTACTCAGCCAATGGAGAGCATCGTCTGTACATCAAAGCCGAGGTCTGGGATGTCAAGGCGCCTGGGTTCTGTTCCTGGCTCCTGACTTCCTGTGGCCACAGCAGGGTAACAACATTTATATTATAGCTCCAAAGAGTGGTATGAGATTTGGTTGTGAAAGGTGTGTTCTTTGAGATGCTGGGGTGAACATCATGGTCTTGTGGCTGAAAGTAAGCATCTACTGCCAAGAAAAGGGGGGAATCCTTCTATGCCAGGGGCAGGCAATTATTTTGGGCGGAGGGCCACTTACTGAGTTTTGGCAAGCCATTGAGGGCTGCATGACAGGCAGCCAGGAGCAGATAAATATTAATTTTCTAAATTTTTTAGGGCCACCATGGACCAGATCCAGACCGCGGGCTGCATTTTGCCCACCCTTGTTCTACGCTGTGCCTCTTTTGTTGGAGTGCCAAGTGAGCCATCGGTACAGATTTAACTAGGCTGTTTAGCTAGCTTCCTTTTTCTTTCCCCGACATGGAATCTGGGCCTGATTTGCTGTCAAGTTGGTGCAAAGGAATAATCCCCTTGTGGTCATTGGCTTACATCTTATGTAACTGAGAGGAGGAAGGGGCTCAAGGTTGAAGCTTTTCCTCCTTCTGCAGAGAAAATAAACATCTCATGCAGGCAAATGTATTTCGAAATATATTTGTTCTCTTTGGCCACTGCCCCTAAATTTCTCTGCCATTTGCCATGGTCAGCTTAATTCTGAAAATATTAGAGCATGGGACACAGTTCTGTCTGCCTTCCCCTAGATGCCAATGAGGGAGAATTTTTCTGTCTTTTGATACTTAAACAATCCCAACTGGGAATCTTCCTGCAACCCTTGACCCCTGCAATTCAGCCTCAGCTCTCGCCAGGCTGAGAGCCTGGATAACATTTGAAAGTATATCTTCATCCTCGTTTTTGTTGATAATCAATATGATTTCATTATATTATTACTGAGTTGTTTCATGGCACTCAGAAGCACCTCAGGCTTCCTAAAGAGCAAGCAGAAACACAAAGCCCCAGCCCAGAGGAAACTACAAAGAAGAGAATATGAGTCAAACAGTGTGCGTGCCCTGGGCTGGCCTGGGCTAGACCTTCCTCCAACAGGTGCAGGGCCAGTAAACCAGGGGTGGGCAAAATATGGCCTGGGGGCCAGATCCGGCCTGCCAGGCTATTCTATCTGGCCCATGGGGCCCCTAAAAAATTTAGAAAATGTAATATTTATGTACTCCTGGCTGCCTGTCAAAGATGACAGGAGCTGGGGCAACAGGACCCAGGGGAAGCCAGCAGTGGGACCCAGCAGCAAGGCCCACACAGCCATGCCCCCCTGAACAGAAGCCCCTGCCTAGCAGAGGTGTCTGGCCTGGGACTGTGGAGCTGTTCCTGCTTCTCTGAGTGGGAGAGAGAAATGCTCGACACCTTGCCAAAACTTAGTAAGTGGCCCTTTGCCCGAAATAATTGCCCGCCCCTGCAGTAAATGACTCTTTTGTTGGCTGTGAACTTCTATAGCAGGTTTCCTTCAAAGTTCCCAAAGCACTGTGCAAAGGGCTGGGGACGAGGTGGGGTCATCATAAGTATTACCCTCAGTTTGCTAGGAAGGACCTGAGGTGCTTGCTTGGAAGTGGTGCCCAGTTCCTGCCAGGAAGGAGGTGACTTGCAAAAGTTTCTCAGGAGTGCAAATCCCTCGGGAAGCCAACCAGGCTGGTACTTCAGAGATGTGTGCTTTTGGCATTGCTACCCTGCGAGTGTCTGCCTTTCCTGAAAAGTCAGGCTGCCACAACTTGCCGAGGATCACACAGCAAGTCCAGGAATTGGACCCAGATCTCCTAAGTGTCCCGGTCCCCACTGTCTTTTACTTCAAGATTATCCTTCCTCTTCTCCTCTTTGGCTGGCTGTGCCACTGCTCTACACATCATCCCTTCTGCCTTCTGTGCGCCTTCCTGTCTGCCTTCTGCTTGCCTGTGACCCAGAGCCCTGGGCAGAGTCTTTCAGGCAGATCTGCATGACAGGTGCTCCCAGACGTCTGGATCTGGCTCCAGAGGCTGCTGCTTCTGAACGCAAAGTCTGCACTCTTGATCCCCTGGAGAACAGCCTCCCAGGATAACCTTGCACCTAGGCATCATAAAATCAGTCAGTCAAGCTCTGAGCATGATGTGTGCCGATGGTGAGTGCACAGCTCTCGCCCATGTGCGCGCGCGTGCATGCACACACACACACAGGCAAGCAATGAGACATTTTTTTTTAAATGGCTATTTTTTAAAATCCTGTTCGAGAATAAAATGAAATATTTACTGCTGTTTTCCTTCCAGCCCGTTCTACTGCCCTGCAGCATCTTTAAAAAGGCAACTTGCAAACAGGCGTCTCTAATATATATATATATTTTTTTCCCCTTACAGCTGAGAGCACTGGAGAGCCACGGTCGATGGCATCGCTGGAGGACGCGTGGGCTGACAGACAGTAAGTTCGCTCCGGCAAAAATCGCAGCCCTTTCCAGCGGAGGCAAAACAAATCACAGGCTGTTGGCGGCATTGCAGGTCAAGCATGAAGCAGTGCCAGCTCCCCCAATCTGAGGAGGAGAGTGAGGGAGACAGTAAGGAGGGCAGACTGGCCAGCTGGACACTGGCAGGGCAATCTCTTTACCCTGCTGGTCTGTCCAAGTCTGCCCTCCTATTGCTTTTGTCCATTCTCAGCAGTTTTTCTCTCTCTCTCCTCCCCACTCACCCCACTTCTGCACTCACGCATTTATCCCTTTCCAAAGTTAGGCTAGAAAAAAAAATTGTCAGCTCTGTCCCCCGCTCCAAAGGTCTCCATGTACCCTTGTCTCACTTCCACCTTTGGTCGCTCTGAGCAAGAAGGCCCTTTTCCATGGGAACTAACACCCGCCGCATTTTAAGGAGCTACATGGACATCGGCTCAGGACAGACTTCGTTGCTGAGCATCCAACACCTAGCCAAGGCCCAAATCGTGTCCTCATTTACATTCGTGCCGCTCCGCTGAACTCAGCGAGATGGAGCAAGTGTAACTGAAGGCAGGGTGCAGTCCCAAATAAATCCGTTTTTGGGGAAGGGCTGCGGTTTGGCTTTTTAAATTCTCAGCGCATTTCTCCCAGGGTTGTGAGAGACGATGCATTAGATGCTGCGTTGTGTCACTGACTGAATTTCATTAAGACAGGCCCTGAGGGCAGTAGGCAGCTGCGATGCTGAAGAGAGCAGTTGAGGACCCAACCTTTTCTAGAGAGCTGGGAGAACTTGGAGCCATGCAGAGATTTTGGGTCAACTCTCCAGCTCCCCCTCCCCAAGTATCTCAGGCCAGATTCAGTTGTGAGGCACCAGTCACTGATGTTGCAGAAGGGAGAAGTCAAAGGGTAAAAGCTAGTCATTCTTGTTTGGAAGAGAGGGTTAATTGGATTTCAGGGATTTCTTTTTTTTTTTTTTTTACTACCTCTGAAGCCAAATCTGGTACTCCAGATTGTGGGGCACAGATGAAGGTGAGTTGGTTCCTGTCTAAGTGCATAGAAACTATCTATCTTTGCAATACATGTGGGCTGCTCCCATGTGGGTTGAGTTGCAAAAAGGGCCTCCTTTGTCCCCTGCTCTAGCTAGGGCTGGAGTTCCCTGGTTCAGTGACTGCCAAAACAGAAGCAGGATTGCTGTTTGTCCAGCCTGAACCCTCGCTGTCATGCTGTTATCCTGGGATGCCTGCAGTGCAGGTGCCCAGCAAGAGGTGAACTCACAGGACTTAGACCGATGTGTGTCAGTGGAGAGGATGGTGATCCCGGGGCAGATGCCCCAGAGGTGACACCGAAAGTATTTACCTGGCTTTGGAAGCACTAAAGGGTCTGCTGAGAATTTGGATCTCGTTCAGGGCACGTTCTCAGGCAGAGTTGTCTGGAGGGGGGCCAGAAGCCTCAGAAGTGGCACCGAGGGCATCATAGCAGAGCTGTTGGATGACCCCTGTGAAACAACATGCTGGATCTTGGTCCCTTTCATTATGGATGGGCATCCGTGTCCCAAAGGCCGCTGTCTCCTAGAGGTCCCTTAGTTGGTAATGTCAGCCAAAAACCATGGCCAAGGGCTGAATGACTCATGGTGCCGGTGCTGCCAGGAAGCAGAAGCATGGCATGATGCCTCTGGGCTGAGGGCATTCCTTCCAAAGCCAACCTATTCTGAGCAATTCACCCGGTCATTTATATTTATTTATATATATATCCTATTACTGCTCTTTTTCTCCCCTCAAAGATATCAATAGATAGCTAGATAGATATCCTTAATGAAAGACAAGGGCATAGGAAGGAACAGTGTAGGGCTCTCAGTTCCCAGAAAGCTTTTGCTTGAAACCATTGCTGTTGGCCCAGAGGAACTGTGCTGCTTGGGCCTGGGGTGAGGTGGGAAAGAGCACCACTGTGTCACCCCCTTGCTGGGAAACTGGACAGGGTTGTATGCCTGAGAATCACAATTTAGGTAGGAAATCTGTAGGCTCTGTTTCATCCCTTCCCCTCCCTCCATCGTCTGCTCCTTCGCTTCCCCACTGCCACGTCTCTTGCTCCCCACCTCACCCCATGTTGTCTCACGCCTGAACCACATATTTCCTTGCCAGTCCTCTCTGTCACACAAGGTGCTTGAGGGATTAGGAGGCCCAGACACTGGCAGACAAGCCCTTGGGGTCACTCCTGCTCTTTCCAGCTGTGAATATGGCCCCAGGGGCTTCTCATCACGTTCATTTATTCTGCACACGATGAAGGAAGCAGCTAACCACTCACAACAAGGGAAAGGGAGGGAGGAAAATAGGGGTGGAGGTGAGAACTTAAATCTTCTGCCTTTTTCTATAGGGCTGGAGGTTTTGCAGCACTTGGGGTGGAAGTCCCCTGCCCCTTATGCTGCTCCCCTCCGGTTTAGAGCAGAAGGGGGCAACTTGCCAGGCTGTAATGCGCCTGCTCCGTGGCTGCGGAGCTGTGGCATCCAGTGCTGTCAAGCTGGCTGCTTCCCAGAGGCACTAAATTCCCACTAGAAACATCAGCATTTTGCTGGAGCCAGAGCCGGGCTCACCTTAGCGCTTCCAATCTGCTTGGGTAGGAAGTGGGAGGGCAGCCTCCGGGGTAAGCTGTCTTGAATGGCCCTGGGACTGTTCTCATTGGGGAAGGCATTCGTCAGATGCTGGTCTGGTAGGAAGGCAGAAGGCAGGAATACACTAACCCACAGGAGTAAGAGCTTGAAGAGCTCCTGCAAAGCTGGATTGGGAGAGGCGATTGTGAGCATAGGGAGTAGTAGAGCTGGGCCAAGCAAGTCATGGGCCCAGGGGGATCCACCAAGTCAGTACTGTGCCAAGACACGATGTCACGCCACTGTGCTGGGAGCAGGAGGGAAGAAATTGGACGTGCCACCCAACTTCTGATCACCCAACCTGCTTCTGGATGCTTGCACCACACAAAGCTACACAGAGCAGCTCCACAGCTGGTTGTACCACGTTCCGGCTATCTGTACCAACGGGTGCGATTAATGATGCTAGTGGGGTGACTGGCAAGGGACTGAGAGTAGCATGGAGAGAGTTCTGCTTTCTGGGGGTCATAGACTGTCATCCAGTCGGTGGGTAGTAAGAGGTCCATATTTGCTGGTGGCCTGGGTCAACTGAATCCTCACAGCCAGCCTGGGCAGAGGAGACGGGCCACAGGTGGAAGGGCAGGGCATGCTTGGGATCCTCTGCTCTTTCCAACTGAGCGAGCCACTCCTATTGAACATGGCCCTGAAGAGCCTGCTCCCAGCTGCCCAGGTTGTGCAGACACCTCGACCAATGGAGGTGCGGTGAGAAGCATTTTGGGAAAGCGGATTCACCTTGCTAGTAGTGCTCCTGCTTGCATGCGCTTGGGGGAAGCATGTGCTGCATGGAAAGGCTTTTTTTCAGGGTACTGCAGGCTATAAGGGGTGCATTCATCTTGACCCAATGCAGACAGACCCGCAAAAGCTTTCTCTGCTACTACCTTGTGCGTGCGCGAGCGCTCGGAGACAGAGATGTATTCATTAAAAATGCTATACGCAGCCAGCAAGAGGAAAATGAAAACAACCACCCAGAAACTCCTTGAAGAATGATATTTATGTCCTAAGTTGTAAAACTAGCCACGCTCCCCAAAGCAACGGCAGTAACAGAATCTAGCTGTTGGAACCCAGAGACGCATTGTTCTGATTTAATAATTAATGTAGAGTTAATTGAGGCTTTTACTGAACTGAAACAGGATAAAAGAAACCTGCCAGTCTGGATGCTTCCCTGAGAACAAGTTCATTCTGTTCCTCTGTGACCCCCCTCCATCCACAGCCCCACTGCCGGGCTCCTCTACCCCCTGCCTTCCCCTCTCCAAAGGGTGCGGAGCATGACCGCTTCTGCTGCTCCACACACAAAACAGGCAGGGCGGTGGCAGAGGCGTCTGGCGGGAGGAGGGGGAAAGAGGGGAGAGAAGCAAGTCTGGCAGTGAATGAAGCTTTCCTCCTTCCCTCTCCTGGGTCATTGTTTGATATGGATTTTCCATATTTGCACTGACTTGGGAATCATTGAGCCATGCAACCGCCACAAAGGAGGCTTCCCAGAGAGAGCGAGCGACAGACAGACAGACGGAGGGAGGGAGCCAGGAGAGAAGCCGGCTCCGCGCTGGGTTTCAGAAAGTAAATAACGACATGGGTTTAAAAGCTGAAATGCAAAGCGTTGGCAGCCAGACGCACCCGGAATTAATTCAAATCAGAATGGCTTTTAACCCCTTCCAGGAGACGTGTTGGCTGGCGCCTTGGGAAATGGCAAAGTTTGCTTGGGAGGTTGGGACCTCTGCAGCTATTAGCTGAGTCCTCCCCTCTCGAGGCTGGGAGATGGCTCCAGCTCCAACAGAGGGCATCTCAGATGTGGCATGGATGCTGCTGTGGTCCAGAGGTCGCTGAAGGCAATGACAGCCATCCCAGTGACTTCCAGGGACCTGGGCTGAGGTCCTGCACAAGTATCACTGATGAGCATTAGTTAATGCTCTCCTTGGGAGGACTGGACAGCTCAGGTCAACTCAGCCCCAGGTCCCCCGATCCGGGATGGCCCAAGGCTCAGCCCAGCCTCCCACTGTCTCACTGAGGCAGAGAGAGCAGGCAGGACGGTCCAGTTTATTTTGGGAGGATTGGCAAGACTTGCTAATGCGGCACACGGGTGGGGAGAGAGTCTCTCTTCTTACTCCTTTCCTCTTTTTCTGATGCTCTGGACATCACCTCCCCAGGGCACCCCTGCTGCTCTCATCCCCTCCATCGTGTCTGACTTGAAACGAGCAGTGTGATCCCAGGGATGTGGTGTGCCCACAGCACCAAAAGAAGCCAATGGATGTTGGTGATGCCCAGCACAAAGGCCAGGCCCTTTGTGCGCTGCTGAAGCCCGAAGCCCCTGAGGTGTGCCTCTCCCTAGGAATGGCTCTAGAGGTGCAGTGGCTCTGAGATGCATCTGAGCCTCGTTAAAAGTACGTCCTGGAACAGCAGGGAGCAGGAGGCATGGGTATTGCCAGGCGGGGCGGCTCTGAACTTGGACCCAAGGGTGAGTTGATCTGTGCTCCATAGGAGACTTGGTGAGCAGGCAGGGAGGAGTTAATAGCTAGATGAGGATTAGGGACTAAATCGGTTTAAAAAAAAAAAATTGAATAAATAAAGAAGAGAAGACATACATGCACACATGTGCACACACACGCACGTGCACACACAAACACACACACACATTTGAGGGTATTCTCCCCCTCCCCATTGCTCAAGTGGATGATTAGGGAGGTCACTTAGCCATCAGTGCCTGGGAGAATTACCCCAGCGGCGCTGACCCTGGGTTCAGCTCTCCCTCCTCCTCCCCTTGCCGCCGCTGCTTTCAGTTTCCTAATTAAGGTCTTTTGTGCATCGCCTCCCTTTGGACTTCCAGCCGCCAGTCATTCTCCGCTAACATGTCGCGGAGGGGGAGGGGGAAGCCCGTGCATTCATTTTGCCATGAGACGCCAGTTCAGGCCCCGCTGCTTTGGCTATAAGCGGGATTATATCGGAGAGGGGGGAGGGCCTTTGCCCATCTTCCCTTTCATAATTGCTCTTTAGCTACTGCCTCCCAAATGGACCTCTCTCATTTAAGTTACTCTTTGTTCTTCTAGGCTCATCCAGCAAAGCGATGGGGCAGGCTCCTGCCTGGAGGGCCAGGCACAGACAGGGCTGAGCTCTGATCGCCCTGCTCTTGGGTTTGGGAGCGCTAGTGAAGGCTAGATAAGCAGTGGCCTTCCCCTCCCCAACAAGTTGGGGTTCAGTGTCAGCCTCTGGGAGCAGGAATCCTACCACATGATGCCAGGTCTGTTTTCAGGACTGTTGCAGGGGCACAAGGGGCTATGCGATGCCTCTGGGTGGAGGGAGGCTTCCAACCCCCTCCCCAGATATGCTTACTGGACTTGAAAGTCCCTGAGAGGTAAACTGTTAATGTCTATGGAGTCCCCAGTGCAGGGGTCTTGGGGACACTGAGAAGACCGCTGCAGCCCCCATCCTGGAGACCATTCACTGGCACCTTAGTTTCTGATCTGGAGTGCAAAGCTGTTCTCCCCTCCCCTCTCCTGACCGCACTTTTTAAAAAACATAAGCACATCCCTTATTGGCTAATCCCTGCAAAGCCAGCCCACCTTGGGGTATGTGCAGTGATCTTGAATCCCGCAGTCGGGTAAGTAAGGGTACATACCCTGCAGGCAACATAATGCTTTACTGTCCTGGTCAACCTCACATTTAACTCTTTAATTTTCTACAGTTGTGAGCAATGCCGGAGGGTCTCACGGGCCACAACTTGCCTATGGAGCAGTGAGCCAGGGGCCACTGGCTTAGATGATCTGTGGGCTGTATCTATCAGAGGGAAACAAGCTCTTTGTCCATCTGTCTGTCTGTCTCTTCCTATTACCCCCTTCCCCACTAATCATGATGTCCTTCCTTCCTGCCAATGAGGGCTGAACATGAATCCAGTTGAAACCTTTCTGGGACCTGTTCCTCAGCCCTCCTAATCCTACAGGCTGTAGAGTGGTTGCCACCAGACCACCCCACTGGCTCTGTTGAGTCTGGTGTTGTATTTTTGCCTAGCGCACAGAAACGGCTGTGTCGGGTTTCAAGTTCCCCATTTTTTAGCTGCTAAATACATTAGACCAGCACTGCTCTCCCCTTAAAACAAGTGAGGTTTGCAGGAATTTATGGTGTGTTGTGTCTTTATTGCCAGTACCAGCTGGAAGCGGGGTCTGAGGGCATCCCTTGGCACACTTATCCTTATCTCCCTGCAAACTTTCCTGGCACCATGGGAGGTTTCTCACACCAGGACAGGAAACTGGCAGGCAGCAAGACTGTTGCTATTTCCCTTCCTCCCACCCCTGCTTGAGGGAACCCAATCAGCAATGTATTCAGGTAAAAACAGGCTACAGACCGCACATTGCAGAGGGCAGACGAGGAGATGCACGGCGATGGGATGAAAAAGAAGATGGAACGAAGTGGAAAATAATCATGTGCTTGTTGGAGATCATATGACCACAATGAGCATGTGCTTATGGTTGGATTACTGGTTTTTGGCATGTGTTTTCCATTTTTAAAAGAAAAAAAGGAGGAAAGGAAGAGTGGGAGGGATAAAGATGTTGCAGTCCAGGTTCCCAGGGGCTTCTGAAATGCAGCCTGTGGTTGATACTGCTGGCAAAAATCACATACTTGGAATACTATTGGTATTATTTATCGTTCAAATTACACCAACGCCAACACCCAGCTTGCCACCCACCAGACAACTTTGAGGCAAAAAGACTGTTTCAACTTTTCTCTGGGCCTAACCTAGACAAAAGGAACTGTTCCAAACAGGAGATTTTACCACACCTTCGGCTCTCCTGTGAAATACGAATTTTCATTTCTACCTAGGAAAACTTTTACAATCTTTGCTCTCTCCTATGCCTGATAAAGGGTGAGTGTGCCTGAAAGCTTGCAGATAAATACAATAATTTGTTTGCAAATATCTGGTTGGTCTAATAAAAGATATCACCTCTTTCACAAGTTTTGATTGCAACACTGAGGACCCTTTATTGTGGATCAGGACCCCACTGTAATATCTCAGACTCCTGCTGTTCTGAGGCACTTAGTTGGCTGGGTCCTTTTGGTTTTGTTTCTTTATAAAATTGTAGTTTGGGTAGGGGTTTAGTTAGTTGGGCATGTGAGGTGGGGTTTCTGAAAGGACTCAGCTCTGGCCAAACCTGGTGCTCAGCACAGTCAACAAGGAGGTGCAACTCCCTTTGTACTATGCTGATTTCAGATGGAGCAGAGTGAGGCCAATGCGGAGGACTGCTAGAATCTCAGTCTATCCTTCTGTAACATGGAGGTGGAGGGCATGTCTACATGTGCATTAATGTGCATTACATTAGGTACTGCACATTAACTTTGGTATTTGTAATAACAAGTGCTAACTGACTGTGTAGTAACTGGTGCTACTGTGCAGTAGCACCAACGCACGCCTTTTTAGTGACGCTGATACCAGTAGACTAATACTACTGGGCATTAGTGCAATAGCATGGCTTTTGGCATGACGCGCTAACGTGCAGAAGAATTAGTCTACTGTGCATTTAGCATCTCATGTAGATATGCTCAGTAAGTCCTATCTGGAGATTCACTCGTTAGTATTCAGCAGCTTGATGTTGTTACAGTGCTACCCTTCATGCCGATGGAAGATGGCCCCCAGAGGCAGAGATCAATGGGTCGCCCTGATCTTGGCATGTGGGACTCTCTAATAGAAGTTTAAATTCTCTTTTGTTTGCTTTAAACATTGGGAAAGGTCTCCATTCAGGATAGTTCACCTGATTCTTCCTAGCCCTGTACCTCAGTGACTTACACCACTGCCACATAAGTCGCATTTAAACCTGAGGTTGTGTTTTTGCAAAGGCTGCATGTGTAGAGGTGAGTTGGTATACATGGCGCAAGGCAGAGTATGATCAGATTGCAGAATTTCATGCAGGGACATGCTACAGGGACACTGAATCCCCAGGATACATTACACTAGGGAAAAACAGCCGAGATGAGGGGCTTATGCGTCTACAGTGGTGCGCACACTGGCTTGTTAGAAGACAATTTGCAACCTCATTAGGGCCACCTGGTTTCAGATTGGCACCGGCTGTGAGAGACAAGCTCACCAGCTGCAGAGCAAAGCCCAGGCCCTTCATTTAGGCTTTGGCTGCTCAATGCTTGGCAAACTACAGCAGCTGTTAGCTGGGTCCTGCCTAGATCTCTGCTTCTCCTAACCCCATTTTGGTGTCCTGGATTTTCTGGCATTGCTTTGGCTGCAGACATGGATCTTACTTGCTGACTACAACTTCGGCTTGGACTCTCTGGTTCTGACTCTCTCATGCAGCCCAGCTCCTGGTCCGGATTAGCCTCTGACTCATGTACTTGTCTAGTCTATCCTCCCTGCTCCTCCAGACTGCCTACAACTCGGTACTTGCACTGCTTGCCTGTGATACAGTTGGCAGAGATCTTGACTCTCAACTTTGCAGTGCTGCTTTTTGATGGAGCCCAGTCACCTAGTTGGATCCATGTTGGGAATTGCAGCTCACGTGGATCATGCTTGCCTATTATTAATAGTAGCTGCCGTCAACCCTGTTTTGTGCATGCTAGGTGTCTCCCTTGGGGCTCCAAGTGGGTTGGCGATGCAGCTCTCAGCTGGGTTAGTCTGCCCAGTAGGAGGTTCACTGGTACCGCTAAGCGAATGTAAGAGAGAGGCATTCATTGTGCTGTGATTTCGTAGGAAAACTGGTACGTAAACAAAATAAATCTCCAGCCCAGCTGGAATGGGAGCTGTGAGAGCCGAGGAAAGCAAGCAGCGCTGGAAAATGAGTCCTGGGTAGGAAGATTTATTGAAATGAGCCATGTACATATGTGTACGTCTGTTTGTGTGCATGTGAGTATGTACGCAGATATATAAAACGAAGAAGTAGGCCTCTAATGGTCATGCAGCAGCTATATACAGCCCAGGTGAGAAAATGAACTTAGGTGACAAGGAAAGTATTTTCTCCTTCAATGATAAAATAAAGAAGAACAAAACCCAAAACAAAGGAAAACCCAGGATAACATGTTAGAGGAGCAATGGTGAGTCGACCAGCCCTGAGCCACGAAGCCTGTTTCCGAAGATTTCGCCCTGATTTTGGCCTGATGTCTCCCTGTGGCACTGGAGCCAGA
Organism: Crocodylus siamensis; assembly: GCF_052110815.1. Classification (NCBI taxonomy): domain Eukaryota; kingdom Metazoa; phylum Chordata; order Crocodylia; family Crocodylidae; genus Crocodylus; species Crocodylus siamensis. Next base: position 8,813,028 of record NC_143406.1, on the reverse strand, counting down.
GCAGGGAGGTGGCTGGCAGGTGAAAACTCCCACTTTGGGTCTTCCAAACGCAAAAGCCAGCACACAAGGCAGGTAGGCAACAAGGAGCAAGAGAGAAATGTGCAAAGCGAGGGGGACTGCAACTCAGGAAAGGCAACACTGAAAGGGGGATGCAGGGGGGTAATCTTCTGTCTGAGCAGATCCTGTGCCTCCCTGCAGGAGAGGGGAGTCTGGGAGCCGAGCAGAGCACAGGATGCAAGAGCAAACCCTAACCCAGCAAATTAGTCTTAACTATAGCAAAAACAGCACTTGTGTAAATGAGGCCCCCAAGGGCCCATAAGCAAGCAGTAAAATGTTACAGGAGGGAAGTAAGTCAGGGCTATAAACCTGGGAAGACAGGCCTGGGTAGCCAGAATCTGGAGCATAAAAGAGGCGAGATTAAAGGATGACAAATGGGGAGCCACCAAGGATGGCATGCACGCCAGTAGAGAATCTAATTCCTGCAGCCCAGAGACAGGCTCGTCCCGGAGAGCATTGCCAGGCACTGAAAAACAACCAAGATGCCCACAGAGAACTTGCAGGGAGAAGGGGGGAGAGCGAGCAGCAGGTGATAAATAAAATAAGGGGTTATAATCAAATCAGCATTGAGTGTCTTTGATTTAGGAGGATACCAATGAAAAGAGAAGGGGAAGAGGAAGGCAGGGTGGGAGCTGTGGCTGGATGGGGCAGTGGCTTGAGTGAGATATAGTGCAGGCGCTAAATTATCATCATCATTATTTTTGGTTGGGCCGTGTTGTGACATCAATACCAATTTACACTCTGGGTGAATAGCACTTACTACGGGCTTGTCTTCATAAATTGTGCATTGTCCTTATTTATTTGTGGCTCCATCCCAGTCCTTTCCTCCCCCACTGCTTCCCTTCTCCCGTCTACGCACAGCAGAGACTGAGTGTCCTTGCTTTGCCCTTCAGGAGCTGACATTTCACCCCAGCCTCACTTTTTCCCTGTCTCAGGGGATTGGGCTTGGGGAGGTTCTGCTGAAGGCTTTTCTTTCTTGGTGACACCACTGGTGATAGATCTGCTAGCAGGGACCACTTTATGAGCGTTTGCCTGATCAGTATGTCCATGATGTTGCTAGTCTCTGATGCAGCTGCAGTACTAGGTCTATGTTGGCCATTCTGAAAACCTGAGACACAGCCTTCCCTGCTGCTACCATATGGTAGGAGTTGAACTGGGAGAAAAAGAGAGTTCAGAAGTCAGAACTGTCATGCCTTTTCTCTGTCCAAATTTGTTTAGCTCTGCCTTGCTGCAGAGTTTCCTATGAGTATTAAAGCGGCATGAGATGTGTCCTCAAAGTTAACTGGAAGGAAGGATGTCACATCCTGGAAGCCATAATAATGTACCGAAGGCCAGCTATTTTTGGTGTATCCTTAAGTTGGTGGTGTTCAAACTCCTTCACAGGCTAACAAAGAAACTGTCTCACAGACTACCTGCTCCTCATAATATCCCTGCGGCTATGCTGTAATATTTAAAGAACATGAAAAGAATCGAGGTTTTTTTTTTCCGATGTAATTTAGAAGCTGAAAAAGGGACAGTAAGACAGTACCACAGTACCAGCCACCTTAGGAAATGCCAAGATACTGAGATATAACTTATTAATATCTCTAGGCTGTTTATTGTAGAAAGAGCAGCACAGGCCATCTTTTTTTTGGTCTCTGAAGGAGTTTATGAAATGGTCAAGCTCATCTAATAGAGTTTCTGAACATCTCCTTTCTCTGTGCATCGCCAGAAAGCCTTATTTTCTGCAGAATGAAAGCCTTTCTGGAAGAGAGGTGTGATAGAAGCATTGGGGAACAAGAAAAGCAAGATGGGTTTTATGTGCCGTACCTCTTCCAGAGGAATATTGGACATAACCTGGAGCCTTTACAAAATGCTTCCTGCAGAAAGGAAGAAAATAATCTGGGTTGTAGTATTGTAGAATTCATCGTGGGTTCAAACAGTAATGTTTCCCAGGATGTGTTGAGGGCCTATGCACAGTTTTAAGCAGTAGAGATGGATATGTGTTCTGGCCTGATGGCTGTTGTTCAACACCTCCTGCCTCCTCCTCCACTAGCTTGATCAGAAGATGTTCTTACTTGCCTTTTGGCATGGACAAGGAAGCCCTTGAGGCTGGGAGGGAGCAGAGTGAAACAGAGGAAGATATGATAATATCGTAAAGCAGGAGGAGCTTGATGTTTCCAGGAAGCCTCTCTTTCAGTCTCTCTCTTTTCTCTCAAACAGGTTGCAAAATAAGTACAGGCCTTGATGGTGATGTTGATGGGCAGAGCCTGAAGTGTCTGTATTGGAAACATGCTCTACAGTTTACAGATTCCTCTTTCAAGATCGTCTCTCTTTTTTTTTTCTTCTTAAATCTCCTACTGAAGATGGAGAAGCCAACTGGTGGGGAACCAAATGCTTGGCATCCAGGAGCATAAGCAGAAAGTTACCCAGAGAAGTGGTGGGAGCTCCATCCTTGGAGGTTTTTAAGACCCACCTAGACAAAGCCTTGGCGGGGATGACTCGTAGACATTAGGGCTGGAAGGGACCTCAGAAGATCTTCGAGTCCAGCCCCCTGCCCGAGGGGCAGGAAGCCAGCTGTGGTCATAGGATCCCAGCAAGATAAGCATCCAATTTGTTCTTGAAGGCGTTCAAAGTAGGTGCTTGAACCACCTCCGATGGCAGGCTGTACCAGACCGTGGGGGCTTGGACAGTAAAGAAACGGTCTTGTAGTAATTTATGACCATTTGATCTCGTCATCCCTTGGGACGCTCTGGTAAACAAGTGTTCCCCCAGATCCTGGTGACCATCCTGGATGGTCTTGCTTTGAGCAAGGGGTTGGGCTAGATGATCTCCTGAGGTCCCTTCCAACCCTCATTTTCTATGATTTCAATGTCTTTATTGGAAAAATGCTCTACAGTTTACAGATTCCTCTTTCAGGATGCTTTCTTTTCTTTCTCCTACAGAAGACGGAGAAGCCAACCAGTGGGAACCAAATGCTCGCCATCTAGTAGTATAAGCAGAAAGTCACCTGTTGAGAGAGGCTAATACTGTTCGTGGCACTTTTATGAATGGCTTTCAATAGATACAACTGGAAGGAGCACCAGATGTGCCCAGTATAATGACAACATAGCAGAAACTCTCCTCTTTGCCATGCAAGGCATGGTGGCTGGTGAAGTCCTTGACTGCTCTTAATCATTGGTATAATGAAGATGATGAGGGCTACAGGGATGGGGAGAGAAATGGTTTCTGTGCTACCCTTCCAATTGCCCATTATTATACGAGCCAAAACAGCGGGAATGGGTGATTGTGAGTGTATGCAACTGCTGGGATAAGGCAGGTGTGCTAATGTGTAGTGTGTCTTGCTGCAGGCTGAGTTTTAAGGTCTGTTAGCTGATGGGCTATGGGTTACTCTGTAGCTGGACGTCTTAGACTTAATACCTACTGTGTCTGCATGAGACCCTGCTAAGATTTGTTGGTGATAGTCATGTCTTGGGCCTGCTGTACAGCCCTACCTCCCCCCCCCTCCCCCCCCCCCCAAATGACAGTTCCCATGAGGTGGCAATGCTGATTGTTGAGACCGCTAGGGCGGGAGAGAGGATAAAGGAGGAATGCTGATTTGGGTAACTTTTGGGGTCAGATCCCGTCTGGTGTAAATTGATCTACTTCCATTAATATCAGTGAAGCTAAGACTGTATCATTTGAGAAGCTGGCCTGTACTTGGGGAAAGCAGGTGGGGCCAAACCCCCATTATTTCTTCCCCTTAAAAATTAAAAGTATGCTCTGGAGTTTTGTTCTTTTTTATTAATGAACTTGTTACCTGCACTTTACAATTGACTGCTCTCAGTTTTGTGAACTGCCTTAGAGACGCTCGCTCCTCTCAGATGCAGCCTGGCCTTGAGGAGTCCCTCTCCGATGCAATCTGGGCACAGCAAAGCAGCCTTGTAGAGGGGCTGGCGGATGGTTGCATGGCAGGTGGAAGCCAGATGTTTCTTGGGCAGCCTGGTAACACGAGCAGAGTTTACATTTGTGAGTCTGTACACGAGCCCACAAGGGTGTTACCTCTTCAGACCTTTTGGAAGGTCTCGGCTTGTGATCAAAAAGGGGAATGCAGCCAATTATTACGTGAGGTCTTGGTGCCGCAATCTAAAGCTTCAAATCCCACTAGCTGGCCACAGTCTGGACGTGTGCAGGTGTGTTGCGAGGAAGCCAGACCTCAAACTCTGTCCTCCTCCAGGCTGTGGAGCTCACCCAAAAGGGTTGGAGCTGTAGGAGGCTCCCTCTCGGGTCTGGTTTCCCTTTGCTGGGGTGGAGGGTAGGAATGAGGTATTTGTTATCATGTGTCCCTTTGGCCACGTGCTTGTGCCCACAGCAGCTCGCTGCATGGCCAGAGCACCCCCTGCCCTGGGGGAGAAAGTTTTGCCTAGCAGAACTGCAGGGACTCTCCTGCAGGAGGGGACAGGACAAGCCATCGGCAGTAGTGGAAGGAGGAGCGCTTGCTTTATAAATGCAATGACAAGTCTTTCGTGTCCTGTGCCTCAGGAGCGCTGAGGGCAGGTCAGGGTAAGACGTGGACAGATACTAGTGGGGCTTGTCTGATGGCTGCTGTGCAGCAGCCTGCCTCCAGAGCCAGGAAACCTGCTAAACGTGCTTTGCGCCAGCGTTTTGCATGCCTCGCTGCCTCCCCTGCTCCCTTCTGGAGCCAGGTCAAAGCCATTGTCTCCAGCCTCATCTGCACATCACACTGCACTGCTTCAGTTTAAGTAGCTGAATCGAGGTGGTGCCAACCCCTGTGCAGAGGCTCTGATTTTGGCTCGGGGCAACTTCTTTTTATTTTCACTTCAACTTGTTCCTAATCATCTGAAATATGCTGGGTTTCAAGGGAACGGCTTTAGCAGTGGTTGAACTAGATGGGCATAAGTTAAACTGATGCTGCTCCACATTAAAGCAAGCCTTAATCCCCTCAAGCTGAGGCCCGTTTACCTTGGAGATTGGCATCGTCATTCATTCACCCATTCATTTGGAAAGATGTGGCTAGTTGTGCTCAGAGACAGCTTGTGGGCACAGAAGATAGTGTTCCTAGCTCTGGCTATGACATAGGCCCGTGGGAGATGAGCTGAACTGTTTTCAGAGTGTGCTGCAAAACTCACCTTCCCCCCGAGCTCTCCTTCCAACCGTGGGACACAGGGAAGGTGACAACTAGAGACCAGTGGAGCAGCCTCCCAAACATCCCAGGGCCATCTTAGCTGAGTAAATGGTCACCAGTGGGGTTTAAGCCTCATAGGATGCAAAGCCAAGCACCTTGAGACAGGATCCGCTCTTCGCCTCTCCTAGGTTCTGTTCGGGTTACCTTAACGTGAGCCTGCAGTATTGCATCTGGCATTCGGAGATCGCATTGGGCAACTGACTGCTCCAAAAGAAGAGAAGGATGTATTCCCCTGACGTAGCGGTAACCTGCTACCAAGTCCCCTCTCGGCCTTCTTTTTTTCCTGCTGAAGAATCCCAGGTCCCTCTGCTTTTCCTCATATTGCTTGCCGTACCAGCCTCTAGTCATATGGGTCTCTGGACTCTCTCAAGTTGTACCACGTCCTTGTTAAAGTGCAGCCCCCAGAACTGGACACAGTACTCCAGTTGGGGGTCTCACTAGTGCAGAACAGCGTGGAAGAATCACTTCCTCGGTCTTGCTGGACATGCATCGATTGATGTATTATTTGCCTTGCTGGCAATAGAGTCGCACTGCTGGCTCATATTCATGCTGTGGTCTATTATTACCCCCAGGTCTCTTTCATTCCTAGTGCTGGTCAGATTGGCATTGCCAAGCCTGTAGGTGTGCAAGGGATTGTTTGTCCCCAAGTGGAGCACTTTACACTTCTTGACATTGAACTTCATCTGGTTCTGACTTGCCCAGCTTGCCAGCCTGTCTAGGTCCACCTGTATCTGTAGCCTATTTTCAAGTGTGACCACACTCCCCATAACTTGGTGTCCTCTGCAAACCTGGGCAGTCAGCTCTTAGTCTTCACCCCCTCATCCAAATTATTTGAAAAAAAGACGTTGAAAAGTACAGCACCAAGGACCGACCCCGGCGGGACACCGCTGCTCACTTCTCACCAGGACGATACAGGTCTGTTCAGTAGGATTCTCTGGGTCCTACCCCGCAGCCAGCTTTGTGCCCACCTACTGTCTTGTAGTTAAGCCCACTATCTTCCAATTTTCTCACAAGAACATCGTCGGGTACCAGATCAAAGGCTTTTTGGAAGTCAAGGTGTATAACATCCACCACTTCTCCCTTATCCAGGTGGTGAGTTATCTGATTGTAAAAGGAGATGAGGTTGGTTAGACAAGACCTGCCTGCAATGAAGCCATGCTGGCTGTCATTCAGAATCCTACCTTCTGCAAGCCTATTGCACATAGACCTCTGAATGAATTTTTTCCAGGCTTTTCCCTGGGATTGAAGTTAGGTTAATTGGCCTATAGTTACCTGGGTCCTCCCTCTTCCCTTTCTTGAACTTGGGCACAACACTGGCCCTCTTGCAGACCTCGGGGACCTCTCTGGAGCACCATGAGTTTTGGAACAGTTTCGCCAGGGGCTCCACAATGATATTGGCCAGCTCCTTCAGCACCCTTGGATGGAGTTCATCCGGTCCTGCTGACTTATATATGTCTAATTTCTTTAATTGATCACACACCAGTTCTACAGCAACAGTAGGGAGGCACTCATTTCTGCCCTGCTCATTCTGTACCCTATCTGGCATGATTTTCCTCGTGGCCTGGAGAAACACCAAGGCAAAGTAGTCATTCAGGAGTTCAGTTTTCTCCTGAGTGTCGGTAACCAGCTGTCCTGAGTTGTTGAGCAATGGCCCCACACTCCCATTTGCTTTCCTCTTGTTCCCTATGTACCTAAAGAAGGACTTTTTGTTGTCCTTGATTCCCGTTTTTAATCTAAGTTCGGTCGCCGCCTTAGCCTTTCTAATTTGTTCTCTACACGTGCGGGCCGTTGTTGTATAGTCCTCCTTGAGGCCTGTCCCCAGCTTCCATTGTTTGTACGCCTCTTTCTTCTTTCTAAGGAGGACCGTGATTTCCCTGTTTAGCCAGGAGGGCTTCCCTTCCCAGCCCTTCATGGGCAGCCTTTCATGCTTATCTCTTCCCTGTAAGGTTTTTCTCTCGAGTTTCCTTTTTCTTGTTATAGGGGCACCATGATTCCACAATGCAGAAGAGTGGCTTTTCCCTGAAACAGCACTGTATAATGGGATCCCCAGTTTAGGGTCAGGGACTTGCACAATATCTTATGGGACTGTTAAAAGGTGCTGAGTTGCATGCAAATGTGTAATGGGGGTGGCAGGATTAAGGAATGCTCTTCGTCTTCCTGCAGGTCCTGTTGGAGCAGATACAATAAACTCCCATCCCATGCACACGGCGCCACCGGAGTGCACAGACTAGCATTGAGTCTTGCCTTATGCCCAGTGGCTCTGGGAGCAGCTGCCAGCATGTTGTCTCTCTTTAGTCATCCCCCTCATTTACCCACACAGGCAGTGACTTGGGGCCACAGTTCTGCCCATGGCTTCTAGCTGTAGTAGCACAGACAGCGCGCCAACACTGTGGCTAGAAAAGCAATCATGTTTCCTGGAATCACCTGCCACAGCTGCAGAGTGGTTCCTTAATTCTGATTTTCCACCCGTTTGGTGGGGGAGTGCAATTAAATCTCCAGGGAATACTCGCATCCTCTCTTCCTACTCACTCAGGAGCTGAGTAATGGAAACATTTGGAGCTTTATGATTTTTGGGGGGTGAAAATCCCAGGGAAAAAAAAAAAAAAGCCCTCCCAAGGCTCCGTGCAGAGCAGCTGTAATTCTCACACGCATCCTTTCTTTCTCCGACACAGATTTTGTACAAGTCCATGCCCCACGATAACATCCTGAGTTGTCAGGCCAGTGTTCCCTGGAGAGAATCTGCTCTTATGGACCAGGGTTGAAAGTGGGACCCCTCAGTCCCTATTGATAACCCGCACAAGAGCCGTAACACCTATCCTCTTTGAAAGCATGAGAGTAGATAAACCAGGAAGGAAAAAATGACTTGGCAAAGGACAGTGGCTGGTCTGGAGACCAGTGGATTCCCCTGTCATCCAAAGGGTGGTGGGGGGGTCATATTAACTCTCTTTAATTTGGGGGCTTTTCAAGAGTGTTAAATGGATCTCAGCCCTGAAATATACAATTGCTTCATTGTGTAAGAGAGCAGTACCATATGCGTAACCCTTTACAGGATCAAAATGTGTCTTTGATGCCTACCAGGTGGCTTAGCAAAGCATTTTGGGGGTAAAAAAAAAAACCAAAAATGACCAAGCAAGCCCAATAACCAGCAATCAGCATCACAGTTGGTTGCTTTTGTTTTACAGAATTTCAAATGAGATTGGATCTGTTATTTAATATTGATAATTACTAATGGATTAATCGCTTGCCCAATTTTAAGTCCTAGTGCTATGAAAACTTGGGTCCACGAATAACCCCAGTGAACTCGTCAGTCGCACAGCATTAGGAGTCATGTAAATCTTTGTGGGATTAATTAATTAAGCAAATGCTATTTCAAGTGAGTTACATTACCCATGATCTCAGTCCAGCTGAATTCAGTAGTGAGTAAGAGACCTCACGCGGGTAAGCAGTCCCATGCATGTGTGTTTCCAGAACTAGGGCTGTTAACGAGCATAAAATTGCAGGATTGGGACATCAGTGAGGAAAGGGAAGAGGCATCTGAATCCAATCACCTATGTATTAAGTCAATTATTTGTTTTATTTTGCTGTTTTTATATTTGAAAGTTGGCCTGGGCCAATTGTTTTCATTGATTAAAATAATTCTCTTGGGCCAAAAGCACAGAATGAATTTTCTCTCTCGTACGATTATCACCACTGCACAACCCAGGTCCCATCTGTGCGCCTACCCTCTGCCCGGTCTTGGAACAGAGGGATTACAGGATTGGGCCCACAGCCAGATGTTATGGGGGGCTTTTCTTTCTTAGAAGGGGCTGGACTCTACTGATCTGACCATGTGGCAAAGCCTCCTTACACCAAAGTTGTGCCCAAAGCAAATGTTTTACAGCCAAGCCATAAACACCTGAGAATTTGGGCTTCTAACCGATGTGCTGACAGCAGTTAGCTCCATGGCTTTGTCACCAGCCAGCATACCGTGTGCACGAGGATTACACAGCACTGAGGCATCCATTTCTTCTGTTACTTCTCCGGGGTGGTCTGAGCCACTCTGGCCTGTGAGCCTGGCGTCATGCGCTGTGTCCATAGGCGACCCAGCCCGTTCCTTGGGTCCGGGAAGCACCAATGCTTCTGTGCTGGCAACTGAGATTGTAGCCCTCTTGTTCAGACCGTGAGGACAGGTTCATGCCGTGAACCCGTCACCTTTTCCTCTGGTCTCTGAAATGCTCTTTTTAATTGCAGGTCTGGTAGGCCAGCTTCTCTCCGCTGCCCTCCTGACGACCCCAACCTGCTCTGGAGGAGCCAGCCCTTCTAGGGGTCAGAGATAATTCACATGGTGTCCATGCTGCGTCTTTTCACGATGGGTGACTGCTCTGCTATGACGGATGGCGCCAGGTCAGGTGGTGCAATAACCCCTAGGAGCTGAGCAGAGGCCGTCCGCCTCATTTCACTCGGGGCTTGTCAGGCCATCCAGTTCCTTTCTGTCTCGAGAATGCACAGCCAGACCCCCGAAGGAGCTCAGCTTTTCCCTCGGGGCTTTTTCCTCTGTGCAAGGAGAAGGAAAGGTGGGGAGGCATTTGCAGTTGCGTAAAAATGATGAGCACAATGGGTAATCTATGTAATTGATAAACACCCTTAAAGCTTGTTTTTCAGGGGTTTATAACGTGGCAGTAAAAAATTGCTGAAACTTGGCATGCAAAGCTCGTTAGAGGAGCAGTCCATTTTTATTCTTTCTTTTCATAGAATCATAGAAGTCGGGTCAGAGGGACCTTGTAGATCTTCAAGTCTGACCCCCCGCCTGAGCAGGAGAAAAACTGGGCTCAAATGATTCCAGCCAGCTGGGCATCAAGCCTCTTCTTAAAGCCCCCCAGGGTAGGAGCCAGCACCACTTCTCTTGGAAGTTGGCTCCAGATCCTAGCCGCCCTGACTGTGAAGTAGTTCTTATGGATGTCTAATCTAAACCTCCTCTCCAACAACTTGTGGCCGTTATTCCTTGTTAGGCCGGGGGGGCTAGGGGAAACAAGGTCTGTCCCAAACCCTTCTGGTCTGCCCTAGTGAGTTTATAGATGGTCACCAGGTCCCCCCTCAGCCTTCTCTTGTGAAGGCTGAACAGGTTCAGGTCCTGCAGTCTCTCATTGTAGGGTCTGCCCTGTTGTCCCCGGATCATGTGGGTGGCCCTCCTCTGGACCCTCTCCATGCTGACCACATCCCTCCTGAAGTGGGGCGCACAGAACTGGACACAGGGCTCCAGCTGCGGCCTGACCAGTGCCGCATAGAGGGGGAGGATCACCTTCTTGTCCCTGCTAGAGATGCACCTGTGGATGCATGACAAGGTCCGGTTAGCCCTGCCAACCGTGACCTCGCGTTGTTGGCCCATATTCATCTTGGAGTCAATAATGACTCAGAGATCCCTTTCTGCCTCCATGCTCTCGAGAAGAGAGTTTCCCATCTTATAAGTGTGCTGCTGGTTACTACTGCCCAAGTGCAGCTCCCTGCACTTGTCAGTATTGAAACGCATCCTGTTTTTGCTAGCCCACCCCTGTAACCTATCCAGGTCTTGCTGCAGTCTTTCCCTCCCTACTAGTGTGCTCACCTCACCCCAAATTTTGGTATCATCAGTGAATTTAAACAGATTGCTTTTCACTCGTCATCCAAATCACTGATAAAGAAATTTAACAGCGCGGGCTCAAGGACCGAGCCCTGGGGAACTCCGCTGCCCACTTCTCCCCAGGTCGAATATGACCCGTCCACCACCACCCTCTGAGTGCGACCCTTCAGCCAATCTGCAATCCATCTGACTGTGTAGGCATCAATGCCACAGTCACCTAGTTTTTTAATGAGGATGGGGTGGGAGACGGTGTCAAAGGCTTTGCTGAAGTCCAGAAGGACTACATCCACAGCAACACCTGCATCCAAGGCTTTTGTGACCTGATTGTAAAAGGCAATCAGGTTGGTCTGACATGACCTGCCCCTAATGAAACCACACTGGTTGCCCTTGAGCATCATCCCTGAAGCTGGCCCATCGCAGATGTGCTCCTTGATGATCTTCTCAAAGAGTTTCCCTAGGATTGAGGTAAGGCTGATGGGCCTATAGTTGCCCGGGTCCTCCCTCCTCCCTGTTTTAAAGATGGGGACCACGTTGGCTATTTTCCAATCATCTGGCACCTGGCCTGAGCACCACGAGCACTTGTAAAGCCGTGCCAAGGGCCCTGCAATAACCCGTGCTAGCTCCCTCAGCACCCTGGGGTGAAGAGCATCTGGACCTGCTGATTTGACCACATCCAGCCCCTCCAGAAGCTCTCTAACCCGGTCCTCCCCAACCTGAGGTCTGGAGGCATTCCCCTCAAGTCCGTCTTGCATCATGGTGGGGAAGTCCCAGTCCCTGCCCAAGAAAACGGAGGTGAAGAATTGGTTAAAGAGGTCTGCTTTCTCCTCTGGAGCAGCCACCAGCTTGCCCAGCGTATCTTGCAGGGGCCCCACGTTTCCCGGTGCCTTCTTCATCCTCCCTATATATTTGAAAAAGTAACTTTTTATTATCTTTGATCTTGGATGCTAGCCCTAGATCCATGTCTGCCTTAGCTTTCCTGACAGCCCCCCCACAGTCCTGAGCAGAGGAGGTATACTCCTCTTTGGAGATAGCACCCCCCTTCCACCGGGTGTATGCCGCCTTTTTGGCAATCGGGCATTCCTGGATGCCTTTGGTGAACCAGGGGGACTTTTGGGCATTCTTGCCCTTCCTTCCTTCCAGCTATTTGCTAAACAATCATCTTGGACCGTTTTTCCTTGTGCACAGAAGGATGGGACCCTTTTTCCCCTCCCTCCCCTAAGTTACAGTTCCTGGCAGTGCTTCAGAATGAGCAATTGCTCAGAAGGGCTCTGAGCTCTGCCATTTGTTCCCCCAGCAGGACCTGCATCCCAGCATTTTCCTGGGTTTTAAAAGAAAAGGGCAGCTTAGTTTGAGCAAAAGAAGGAACATGTTATGCAAGGGCCTGAGCCAGATCTCTGTTCTTCCTTTGTAACCAGAGGCTGCATCTGAAGGGAAATCCCTCTGACTGCAAAGGGAAGAGCCTATGCACCCGTTCAGCTCCATTTAAGTCTGTGTTTGGGGCCTGGTTATGCACCTAGATTTTACCACTTTAACTATGCTGTTTGGGCTGAGGCAGTCCAACTCTAATAGTGTGGACACACTAGGGGTATAAGCTTAGCTATACTGGTATTAAATGCCTTCAACACTTGTATACCTATGGAATAGTAAGAGCATCCTCTGGTCCTCATCCCCTGCTGAAGCCACGTTAATAGGGTGCGAAGCTGGATATTTGCCCTCTAGTGGTGCATGTGGCCCTGGATGTATATACCTCTGCACTGAGGAAGTGAACTTTGCTCTGGGGGTTACATTTTTCACTTTGCAGCCCTTACTTCGGCAAAATTTCCACTAAAGCCAGTAAGTGCTTTGACTGCACAAGAACTGCAGAGTCAGGCCTCCTGTTCCCTCAGCCTTCTGCCTGCACTGCAGTGCGACCAGAATTCCCCATTTATCTCATTCCTGCTTTAATCGCCTGCATTGGCAGGGGCGGCACTCCCCCCTCCTTCCCCCCCAGCCATGAGGGCTCTCCCTGCCCCGGGGGACCACTCAGGCAAACTCCCCGAGATCCCACTGCCACTGCGTTAGGACTGCAGATCAGGCACTTAGCAGCCTTCCGTGCTTCAATAATTCCCAAACAGCTTAAGTTTTAGTAATAAAATGCTGCAGGCAATTAGTCCACAATATGGATTAGGCCCCTTTAGCCATTTAAGAACGAACTGAATAAAATGCAAATGGCTGAATAATTTTATCATTTGCAAATTGGCTACGGTGCCCCTGAAACAGCTTGTTTTATGGTCATTGGACCAGAGCTAGAAACGGGCCCAAGCCAGATCCTTTTGGGTGGTGGAATTGGGATCTGGAATGGAGTTGCATAGGCATCTGCTGTGTCTCTACTGGAGTCTCACTACATCCCTTCAACTCCAGCTTTGTTCTTTGTGTGTAGCCTTTGACAACATTGCAAAAAAAAAAAAAAAAAGAAAAAGTGTTGAGTGCTACCCTTCAAAGTTGTGTTTTTCAACTACTTTTCCAAGGGTGTAAATAGCTACCTGAAAGTCAGGGATGTAAGGAGAATCAGGGCATTCGTCTCCTGACAGATCTGCACTGTGCCTAGCACACTGTGCACAATATTGTAATACAGACGTTTGCAAAGTGTTAACAGTTCCCTTCCCGCGGAGACATGGTGCTACCGGGTACAATCTCTTGGGTCAGGACAAAAAATCAGCCATGATGACCAAAGTCGCACAGAAGCGGCACTGTGGAAAGATGTGATCCTTTATTGAAAGGCATGTTGTTATCCTCTTAGTACATTTTGTAGAAAACCAGCTGACTTTAGTTGGGCATTTGTCTTTGCAGATCTTGCTGTATCCATGCAACTCTGATGACCTCTGTCCCTCTTGCTCTTCTCGGAGGGTGTTTTCCCCCCTCGCCCCTCTGCATTTTTATCCATTTCCCTTTTTTGAGTGTAGAGTAAAACAATAAGTTTAAGACAAAACTCTTCAGAAATGACCACTGATTTTGCATGCCGCGGCTTTTTTGTTGGTGCTGAGAACCCAAGCCATCAATGAAAGGGGGTGTGGAGCTAAAGGTGTGTTGTAGACCAAATGAAGAACCCAGAACCACCTACCCTACATGGAGACATGTGCCCAAGTTGCAACAGAGTCTGTCGATCCTGGATCAGCCTCATCAGCCATCTTTGGACAACAGATAAGACAGTCTTGGGAGACAGTCCTCCTTGCCTGCAAGGGATTGCCAAAGAAGGGGAGCTCAGGGTGCTCAAAATCTCTGAAGGTCCCTGGGAGCCTCCAGGTTCTTGGCATCTCCATATTTCAGCTGGGTTCTCCAAGTAAGAGGCTGCTTTAGGAAGTGTGACTGCCTTCTAATGAGAAACGGTTTTAAAGTAATGCAGAGTGGTCTGACCTAAAACATTTTGTTGAAGCTTGGTCTATTTAGTGCTAAGATGAAATATTTTTGGTTTCATGGCTCCAAAATTTTGCATGGTGCATGAAGCGAAATACCTCCCTGTTGGTAAGTGAGCACAATTTCTATTCTCTTTATTGGAAGTTGCACTCCCTTATGCCAAAGCAGGATGTGATGGGCCATCCATCACACACTTTTTCCAACCCCTGCAACACCACATACAGAGGGGGTGTGGTACTGTGGAAAGTTTATACCTCCCCCTTTTTTTGGAGGAACGGCAGGCTTTTCTTCGCTTAATAATTCACGGAGGTGGCCATGTGTTGGTTTTTTTGCTGTAGAACAAAAACAAGTATAAAAACATCATCTTCCCATCAATAGATGACTTGATGACACAGGCTAAAACACTTTCGTGTTGTGATGAGAGGTGAAATGTCACTGAAATGTCATTGCCTGAGATGCAAGGAGGCTTTCGTGTCCCAAAATGATTTCCAGGAAGATAAGATTGAACGTAGCGCCACCCTGGTAAATGAGCGAGACTTTTAAATGCCTCGCTGAAACGCAGAGAACACTTCATCATATCAAGGAGATATTTTAAAAGCTGCCTGAAAATGCATCCAGAAGGAAGATGACTCCCTCGAGACTTGTCAGGTCAGACACTGTGACAGATTAAAGCAAAGTTGTAATCTTAACACTGCGTTTTGGTGGGTAAGGCAGACCCCCTTGCAGATGCTAGGAGAAAAGCAGAGGAAGAATAAAAGACAGCTTCCCCTCCACAGCGCCCACATCTTCCCTATAGACTCACGCAGGGTGTGCAAGAGAGGGAGGATGGGTCCCAAGACTGAATGCGTCCCTGGCATTATTGTGCTTGTTCCTGCGGAGTTGCACTAAGTGTGAATACAGCCCATTGTACAGACTGAAGTGAGATATGGGCACACAAATGTGAGATGGTGTGCTGTTGTGACGCTTGTAAGAGTTGTTTGGGTGACAACTAATAAACTCACAGCTAAAGAGTGGGAGGATAACCATGTTATTTTGGAGCTGGGTGAACCCTGTCTGGGATGGTCTTAAATTTGACTTGGAACTGGGAGTTTAGGGTCAAACCCAGCAGCCACTGCCCTTGTCTCTCCAGAGGCCTCCTTGACAGCGAAGCCTGTTGTGCCTGGTTTTCTGCTGGCAGACACAGGGTGAGGCAATGGGGCCTTGCCTGGCTGTGACTTTTCGGGAACATATCCTGCAGTTACTTTGCATCCTGTTGTAACATCATTGGTGCTGGAGGGTGTATTACTCTCGTGCTCCAGGAAGCAGTCTGTCCAAGAATGATTTTCCCATGCCTAATTCCTGTATCTACGGATATGTTATCATCACCCCTCCTCTGGCATATATAAAAGTGTTGACCAAGTGTCATAGTTGCCTAGGCATTCGTTTACCATATGCCAAAGGCACACTGCCTTGTCTACACTAGACTTTGAATATGTGCCAGTTCCTGGATGTTAACAACACACCCTACATCCTGGTGTGTGTGTGTGTGTATGCCAGTGCTCCTGGTGTGTGCTGCTGCTCTGACAGTGGGGTAGCACAGTGCATTGGGGGTGTTATATGCTGTGTGGCTGCATGTGTCGTTGGTGCCCTGATGCTAGTTCTGTTTGTATGTGTACGACGGAGCACATGCATGCTCTGCATTGTTGCTTTATGGCAGGGTACAGTCACACCAGGTGTGCAGAGGCAGGTACAGATAGGTGCTTCGGGTGCGCCTCCTCTCAGTTTTGTTTCCCTCTTTGGCTTGCTCGATTCTATGCATTCACCCACCAAGTGCCCGGCTGCTTTGGCTTGCGTGTGTGTGTGCACGCGCACCTTGTCTCAGCACGTAGGAGCCTCCCTGCGTTGCTCTTGCTGGGGTTGTGTGTTGTGGCTGTGTGAAGGCTGTGCTGCTGGCTCTCTCCTCGTGTGTGTGGTTTCAGCACGAAGCAATCTCCTCATGTTTCTGTTGCTGGAGTTGCGCGTGCGGTTTCAGCACGTGGTCTTCCTGTGTCACTCCTCCTGGAGTTGTGTGTTGTGCCTGTGTGTGGGTGGTGTTGCTAGCTCTCTACTGGTGTGTGTCGCTCTCCTGGAGTGTCTCCCTAACTGTGTGTGTGTATATATGTCTCTCCTGACGTGTGTCTATGCGTCTCCCCTAGCGTGTGTGTGTGGCCGTGGCCCGGTTAAGCGGCGCGGCCCAGCCGCCGTTGCCAGTCGAGGCGGGGCGGCGGCGGCCCCGGGGGAGGGAGGCAGCGGCCGGGGCGGCCCCGCTAATTGAAACGTGTCGGCGGCTCGTCGGCGTCTGGGCTGCGCTGCCAGGCGGCTCCGACCGCGGCGGCTGCGAGCCGCCCGCCTGAGGCGCGGCGCGGGGGAGGGGGGCGCCAGCCGGGCCGGGCCCGCGCAGCGCCCGCTTCGCTGCAGGCGCCGGCCCCTCCCCCTCCCCCCGGCTTCAGGGCGAAGGGGCTGCGGGCCGCGGCCGGGGCAGCGCGGGCACCAGGGACCCGGCGGCGCGCCCTGCCTCCCCGCGGGGGCGCCACGGACCTGCTCGTCGGGGCGCCAGGGCCTCGTTAGGTGCGGTGTGTGTGTGTGCGTGCGTGCTCACGCACTACTCCAGGGTGTGTGTGGTGCGGTGCAGTGCAGTGCCTGCTTGTGGTACAACCTTCAGTGTGCGTGTGTCTCTGTGGCACGGTGTGTGCATACGCACGCGTGCTACAGTGCGTCTACGCACAGTGACTCACCAGTGCGGCATAATCACCACAGACGTGCCAAGCCCGGTGCACGTGTGCGCTGTACGACACGCACACACGCTGTACCGTGTTTGCGTCGGCACGTCTGGTACAGGCCGTGTGTGTGCTACAATGTGCAGCGTGTGTATGTATGTATAGAAAACTCGCTTATTCATTTTCCCTTTCATCCTTATGTAAGGGTGAAGGGGCCAGTTTTCAAGATGAAGGACTCGGGAGTGGGGAAAGCCCAGGCAGGTCTGGGAGGACGGCGTGGCTGGTGTGTGGGGTGGCAGGTGTGGGATGCTGCAGGGACATCGAGTCGCAGCAGAGGTGGAAGTGGAGGGCAGGGTGGGGACATTCGGGGGCTCTCAGCAGCTGCCCCAGGTTCCAGTGGGCCCTTCGGGTGGCGAGTGCTTTTGCCGACCCCGTTGTGTTAGGCTCCCTTGTCAGGTACCCAAGTTTGAAAACGGCGGCCAAAGTGACTCGTCTTTCAGGCCCCAGTAAATGGGTGGCCAACTTGGGGTGGGGACCCAGGAGTCCTGACCCTCTAAACACTAGTGGCTGGCAAGAGGGAAGGTAGTCGCAAACCACCAACTTGAGGGAAAAACAGTGCCATTATGAAGATGTGTGCCAGAACCAGCTCTGATGCCTGGGAGGGAGAAGCACAAAGCTAGAACTGAAAAGATGAAGGACCTCATTGAACCTGAAGTGCCTCATTAAGTGCGGTGCAGCATGTGTGCGCGCAGTGGCAGATTTTTCAAGAGATGCATCCAGGGCTCAAACTGGGAAGAGATGGGAGGATAAGAGGAAACACAGTTCCCGTTGTAAAGACACGGAAGTGGAGTATCATATATGTGTATCTATCTATCTATCTAGTTAGATATAGATATAGGGATATATATCCATATATCTATCTCTCTTTATATATCAATATATAGATATCTATATAAAGGGAAGGAGAATTTAATTATTTTATGCTTACTGAGAAGTCAGTGATGTGTGCCATCCATTTAAAAACCATCTGGCGCTGCGGAGCTGTGTGCTTCCAAGAGAGGAGAGTTAGCTCATGTCCCTGGCTCTTGCTGCTGAGTTACCTGTGATTGCTCCATGCCTCACTTTCCCTGTCTGCAAGATACAGATGATAACTGTATTGGCGCATATCTGCCTTTGAGCCAGTAAAAGTCAATAGGCTGAATGCTGATGAAAGAGCTAGGCACTGGAGGTGTGTGGGTATAGCCAAAGAAAAGGCATTTGAACATTCAATTAAATAGTCAACATAAAAATGCGTTTATGTGGCTCCCCCATGCGAGGGACTGCTTGTCTGTGATGGAGCTCCGTAGGCATGCTTTACCCCCCCAAACTCATAGGGTCGTTATTGGGTAGCCACGTGCTTTGAGAAATTGAGACCTTCAGGTGATGGCTGCTACAGAAGGGCAAAGGATTGTCATTATGGGTCAACAGCTCACTGAGAAGAAGGAGAGAAGGGTGTACTCGGTGCTGCCAGGCTGGGAGGAGAGTGGCTGCAGAGCCCCTGTCAGCGATGCTGTGCTTTTAGATATGTGAAAATGGGAAATGCACTGTTTTTTCTAAGGGTCTCAGCCACGCGCTTTGTTTCATTTATCTTCCTGTCCGGTGCTACACTGATAGCATTCAGCCTTGTAGGCGCTGCTTCTCTGTTGTTATTCAGATTATTCTGGCGCGGTTTGAGCAAAGGATGCAGGACGCATTTCCAGGGGCTTGTTGGAAAAGGGTGTGTGACCGGACCACCCACCCAATCATGGTTTTAACCTATCCCTCTCAGCATGCTGGAGTCCACCTGTGTGTCAGCTGTTGAATCTGGGCAATAGGCTGCTGGGGGAACTGCCTGCCGTTTTTAAGTTCACAGAAATTTCACAAACCAGGCCCCACTTCAGCCTTCTGCTGACTCTCCGTCTTGGCTTCACCAGTGATTTTTAACTGCTTCTGCAGTTTCCTGCTCCCCCTCTTTTCTAGTGGGAGCTAGTGTCCAGCCAGTGGTCACAGCCAGGGATGTGGCTAGGGACTTGGAAGTGGGGAAATGGCGGGGAAAGCTGTGGATCCTCGGAGAAGCAGCGTGGAGGCAATATTTTGACAAGCCACCCTGCTGGCTTGCTGCCAGCTTATTTTATAGAAAGCCCAGCTTTGGCAGGTGTTGGTGGCAGGAAAACAAATTCTCAGTGGATCTGTGATGAGAGAGTTGTCTCGGGTAGAATGGGAAAGGAGCGATAAATGTCTTGAAATTGAGCAATGGCAGAGTGAGCACATCCTCCTCGGAGCGCTCGGGAACTGGCCTTTATCGCTCCAAGTCATGAGACAACTGGAGGAGTAGGTGGAAGGGCAAGGAGAGCTCTTCCAAGTGTCCCCTCATTTCTTCTCCCTGCTCTTCCATCTCTCCGTGGTGAAGAATGGGCACCCTGGAGCTTCTGCCATGTTTCACCCCGGGTCCTGCTCATACTGCTGGACCTGCCTCTGTGACGGGACGACTTAGAGCCCTGCATCCAGAAAGCCCCACGCTGTTTAACTGAAATTGAATCTCAGGCCCTATCCCACCTTTGTTTTCTGGATCTGTCTGCACACCTGGGGCCTTCTACCTCCCCAGTTATGAGCTGCTTCCAGTTCTGGTTGCCATCTTTTGCATCCTGAGAGGCTGGATGGAG
Organism: Crocodylus siamensis; assembly: GCF_052110815.1. Classification (NCBI taxonomy): domain Eukaryota; kingdom Metazoa; phylum Chordata; order Crocodylia; family Crocodylidae; genus Crocodylus; species Crocodylus siamensis. The sequence continues at coordinate 8,793,402 of NC_143406.1, read as the reverse complement.
TTCATAGTATAGTCCACAGCCCCTTCTAAAAGCCTGTTGCCGAGGCTGGGATTTAGGGAAGATTTGGAGTGGTGACATCAGGCTGGGAGGACGAGGGCTCGGGTATGTCTGTGTCCAGCGGCCGTAAGCATGTACACATTGTAACTTGAGTTTTTTCACTACCCATTCTGCTAAGTCTCCGGTCAGTGCTGCCCTTCCACAGACCAGTTGAGTTGTTATGGAGGACCACACGGTGTTTCTTTCCCATGGATGTGTACCTGTGCTCCCTCCACACCATGCCTGGTCCTGGCTTGCTTTGAAACCTTTTGGTTTTTTTCAAGAAGTGATAAAGTGTGCAGCTATTTTGCTTACCTTCCCTTTTTTGAAGAATCCCCGTTCCTCATAGCTGCAGGCTCGCTGCTGCTTTAGCTGCTCCTGGGTAAACATTTTCAGCCTTCACTCCCTATTTTCATGGGTGTGGTTCAGCAGCAGGGAGGTTTCTAATAGAGTTTTTCCCTGATGTAGCTGTGGGTGGCCTGGGGTTTTGTGGGTGTGTAAACAATACTTCAGCTGGATAGCAAGCGGAGGGACATTCTCCAGCATGTTGGTTTCCCAAATGGCTGAACTGGATGGGAACATGCGTCTCTGCACTTCTGTTCTATACCAATGGTAGGAGAAGTTGCTTGTAAATATTCTGCTGGAAAAAGATGGCTTTCATTTCACGAGAAGGCAGCCAAATGATAATGGAGCCCTGGTAATGTCCCTGCAACAAAATCCTGAGAAGTTACAGTGGGCATTTGGAGCACAGTGTCTACCCTGGACATGGTGGACGTTACTGTGTCAAAATTAGCCTCAGCTTGAAATGATCAATGACTCGCCAGTGTGGCATAATCACCAGAGACGTGCCGAGCACTTCATTATCAATCACTCCTGAATTGATATGGTGCCCTTCTATGTGTGCTACTCCTGCTCGACCCTCCCCCCCCCGTTATAAATCCTCCCAGAATGGAGGAACATGTGTTGCTTGTAACATATAGATGTACACAGGGGTGCCTTAAGCACGTCATACTGTTCTGTTATTGATAGATGCCATTGAGCCTCCGTAGGGCTGCTTACGCGTAGTCATAATGGTAAGTGAATGCATTCTGTAAAACAGAGTATAATTATTGGTGATATCCTTCCTGCGGCTCCACAGAGGTCTGGCGCGCACGTGCCCTTTGTAACATGCACCTGATTAGAAGCCAGCCATTCCTCATCTCCCACGAGCAGCCTTGTCCAGCAGGTATTTGGCATTCCAAGAATGTGGCCTGGAAAACATCTGGGGGAGAGGATTTGGGGCTTGAGCAATGCAAGTTGCTCATGAAGTGTGCAAGGAAACGGCCAGATCAGTCTAAGGATGGTGGTTCTTAGCTTCAGTGGGGAGTGAGCCCCAACTCCCTCCAGACTTCTTGTTGCTGCTCTTCTCCCTGCAGCGTACGAGCTGCCCTGCCACTTGTAAGCAAGGCTCCAGATGCCAGAGGTGCCTCTTCACCTACTGCACCTTTCCCAGAGAGACCTTCTGCCTGTATCAGCACCTCCCTTGAACATGAATAGGTGCCAAACCAAAGGTTTTTGGGTCACAGCCAAAAGGGGGGGCACTGAGAGGGGCTGGCTGGGAGGCGGCAGATACCGAGATGTTTTGGCGTGGAATGTGAGAGGCGCTGCATATAATGAAACTACGGCAAAGCGATCTGCCTGGCCCGTGCAGCTCTCGCAGAAATGAGCAGACGCCTGCAGACGGAACCTTTGGTATCTCTAAATAAATCATGATGCGTAGCATATTCCATCTATAGCTCTCCAAGTGCTTTTACAGATGGAGCAACCGAGGCATTTTTGGCCTCTCTCACCCTCCTATTCTATCTCCTCTCCTGGAAGTCTGGAAGAGAGAGCCCCCACATTTCCTCAGCTGCGTCCAGGGTCTCAAACCTCCTTATCCCCAATCAGAGGACATGGATGCCTTGAGCCAGACCCACAATATAGCTGAGGGATGCATATGCACAGAAATTGTGCATGCCAGTGCTGTGCTCCTACTCCTTGACGAAGGTGCAGGTACCCTCTTCCTCCCCTCGCCTTGCTGCCGCACCTCAAACGTACACAGGCGGCAGGATAGTTCGTCGAGCCACACGCACACGACTGTCTTGCTAGTCTTCCAGATGGATATCTGACAGAAGCTGGCAGGGTGGTGGAAGCCTGTCATTTCAGTGCTCCAAGTGTTGTCAACCAACGGCGCTTTCATTAGAAATGTAGCTGGCGGATAGCAGAGTACCTGCCTATCTCAATAGGCAGTTGCATGCACACAAACACAAAATAGGGCGCACACCTGCTAGTATTGAGGTGAGGGGGTGGGGGAAGTGGTACAAAGTGGGTCTGTGTAATTAAAGGCAGAATAACCACCTTCGCTGCTTCTCTCCTGCAGCATAAAATAAGACCGAGACGGAGGGGTTGGCTCCTGGCGATCTAGCAGTGGCAGCATGAAAAATGAAGAAGAGAGCGATAAGAAACTAATAATTTATGTTCCAAGCACAGACTCACACCAGTGTAGAGGGAAATTTGTGCCAATAACTCCTACTAACTCAGAAAGGCACGCAATCTTTTATTGCACAAATTATTAACGACCAGAAAATAAATGACTCTGTAATCAGATCGGTGCTGCCGGCACTTTTCGTTTCTTCTTTTATTTGTATAAATTCTGAAGCCAGTCCGCCCCTGAAGCTTAGGCAAGGGGAACTTTTATTGGCCTGCTGCCCTGCTTGACAACAGAACAAATTAAACAACAATGAAGCAGGAACATCCTGGTATCTCCTGGCCTATCGGAGATGGGTTTGTTCAGCAAACATTTGCTGGCCCCTTGATTGAGCGCTGCTCGGTGCACCTGTGCTGGGTTCCTGCAGGAACCCGGAGTCGGAAGCCTGTTTTACATCAACTGAAGTAGCTGCGCCACAACATTGTGATCCTCGAAGCAAAATTGCGGAGGAGGTTTTTCCACCATCTTGTTTTCTGCCCCATTCCTTGTTCAGACCCCGTTATTCTAACTGCGTGGGCATCCTTGGGTACGCGTTGCCCAACATAAGCTCCTGGTCATTATTTTGTTTTACCGCCCAGCTGGAGGAGGCACAAACGGGGTCCTGGGAAACCTCGAGTCTTGATTTGTTGGGTTCATCTGAGAACCACCCAAATGGAAATGAGGCCTGACACCGGCAGACGACTGAATCCCTTGAACTTTCCCTGAACCACTATCCTCCCATTGTGACCGTGGAGCAAGGAGGAACTGGACAGGAAGCCGACGTAGTGAAAGGGAAGAGGAAAATGAATGACTTTTTTGAGGGTTTGTTCACACGGCTGCAAATGCCCTCCTGTTGTGTGCGGTTTTGTTGCGAGCTACGTGCAGATCTGAAACTGGATTAGCTTTAGGAAGTTGGGTTTGCTGCCAAAGCAAGACAGGAGGCCATGTTTGGGCTTAATGGTGCTGAAAGCCCAGGACTGTTCTGGTGGGATCTCTGCCCTGAAAAGGAGGAAGTCCTACTTTATCCAGTGAAACCTCCACTCTCTTGAATGCAACTGAACTGATGCTCATGTTTCTTTGTTTAGTTTGTCTAGTGAGGGAGACCTGGAGATTGATGATGGGTTCTTTCTTTGTGTTTTCAAAACTAATACAAGGACCCTTGTAAATAGGCATTTTGGAAGTAATTGTCACCTGCAGTTACTTGGCTAGACTGCTGAGAGATGCAGTCTGCTGCAGTGAGGACAGGGGGCTGGATTTGATGGTCTTCTGAGGTCCCTTCCAGCCCTAATGTCTGTGAAATCTATGAAGGGGTTATAAATGCCTAGACAGATCCAATAGGCCTATTCCAGCTCTTCATTCTTTGTACCATGGCATGCCTGGGGATCTCACGGACGTGCTATACCAACATATTGTAAGTGTAAGTGACTCCTCCCTACCCCGTACTAGTGCTAAGTTCCTGCAGTTCAGTGTTTTTCAGGGCGTAAAGATTCCTACTGTAAGTGAACCTCGATCATTGTTAGGAAACCAAGATGAGCTAGAACTGGAGTTATGGAAGCAAACAGCTGTGAGGCCCAGTGTAGTTTTGGATCCATATCTGAACTTCCATGTTGGAACCTACTGCTGTAACATGCTGAACCTAATACCTGGATTTGGACCCTCCTAACTGTAAGGAGTTTGAATCGGGATCCGGTGTTTGTGAGGGTCCCTGTCTCCCTAATGGGCCGGTATGATCCCGAAGCCTTGTATTGTAAACGCTGATGCTTTTTGGATACGGATCTATATCTAAGTATTGGAGCCGCTCTTTATAAAAAGGAGTGGGGAAGGGGGTTTCCTCTGTCTCAGATGACACAGAGTGCTAGAGAAGCTTTGTGAAACCCCACGTTAAAGGCTGATGGGAGGTTTCTACAATGCACAGAGCCCCTTGCTTAATGGGAATTTCACTCTTTGAGGAAAAACGGCTGTTCTGTGTTTAATCCCGTGAGTTTTGCTTGCTGGGGGGAGTCCTGCCTGACCAGACTGTGATTACTGCAAGATTTAGGTATTCCCGTTTTTCTTGCCCCCCCCTTCCATTTATGCTGTCTGAACCATTTGATAATAAAAAGAAGGGTTTCTCTTGTTAATTCAACCCATTTATTATCACCGTCACCATCTCCCTGATGGCTTCATCCGAATAGGGGAGGAGGGGGAGAGACTCTTTCTGTCTGTCTCGCTTTCTTTTTTTTTTTTTTTTTTTATTGGCAAGGGGGTGTTTGTGAAGGAGACCACAGCAAGGCTGCAATAATGAATAATGTGTAGATTGTTCCCAGGGACTGCAAGTGTTTTATTAAGGCAGGTTTTCTTAGACTGAATGCCCAATCACCACAGAACCATGAAACTCAAATTGCCTTACAGCTCTCTCATGAACATACTTTTAATCTCATTGACCTGTCGTTATACTACAACACATAAATTCAGATTTGGAGATCTTATGTCCAATCATAAATTGGGCTGGCAGACTTCCGATCAACAGAATAAAACTGTCTCCTGTGAGGTGGGTTTTTTATTCGCCAGCGCTGTTCCAGCAGACGGAGCGGAGGTACAGTCAGCTTTTCTTAATAAACTGTCATTAAAAAAAAAGGGGGGGGAAGAGAAACGCAGCAGTGAAATTCATGGAAGAGGAAAGGGAAAAAATAAGGTGACGTTTAAATAACATTAATGTTGGACATAAACTTACAGGACATTGGAGATTCTGTATTAAGGGGTCTTAGCTCCTGCCACCACGGAGAATGGTGGAAAAATGAGAGCACTGGGGCGCGGTGGCCTTAGGTGGGGAGCATCGGCCATGACTTCGTGTCTTCTGTGGACCGCTTGTCCCCCAGCTTTATGGAGGCTAGTTCCCTGCCATTCTTCTAAGTCCTTTTCTTCTTTAAGTAGTGATTTAAAGCAACTAGGCAGGGAAATAAAATATTTGTATGTCCAGATCTCTGTCTGTCAGATAGCGTTTGGGTGGGGAAGAATGGGGGATTTCTTTGGGTTGGGGTGTTGGATAAGAGGGAAAGCTTTCTCAGCTTAGTTTTTGACATTGGTTTGGGCCATTGCATTGAATCCCTTGCATAAAGACAAGTGCCCCTGGACAAAGAAGTTCCCGCAAAGTACTGAGCATCTTTAACTGTGCTTAAGGATACTCTGCAACTTTGGTTTCACGAAGGCCATTCCCTAGGACAGCCGTGTGGATGGGCTGAGGGGTGACTGCTGGTAGAACCGAATCCCAGCAGGGACTTTTTCCTTTGCGGATCATGGTGGAAGAAAGTCCCCTGGATGAGTTGTAGCTGCTAGCATTATCTGTGGTCACTGGATATTTATGATGATGTGATAGTTCCAGTTGCAGCTTTGCACGGATAATAATAGCACAGTTGCAGCTGTGCTATTGGATACAACCTCCCTAATTAATGCACAAAACCCACATACGGTATTTAATTTGGTGCTCTTGCAATATGCTGACCTGAGCTCTTCTCTTTCCCTCCAGAACAGGTCTAGCAACAGGCCGTGCAAGCTTCCTCACGCGCTGCCCCACCACTGTGCCCCTAGGCCCCTAGGCCTCGCCTGCTGTGACTGACGCCAGGGGGGTAAGTCAGTCTCACTGCTCATGCTACTCTTGGGCTGTCTTCTGAGAATGCAACCTGAGTTGGTAAATATGATGGTTTTCATGGTGTGGAAAGTAAGCTGCTGTGACACAGGCTTTTGGTTGATAACAGGTAGTCTCTGACAACCAAGACATACTTTGCTACACATGTCATTGCCTTGGGGGCCTGTTACCACAGATAGGAGGAGAGGACATGTTATGCAAAGTGTGCCTGCCTTCCCAATTAAATGGAAAATGCTATGCTTAAAACCAGTCAGAAGTTTATTAGATGGATAGTGCTGAACTAGGGGCTCTGCACCTGCCTGTTCTGGTGCTACTAATGGTCTATTGGATAGGGGCAAATCTTGCACCTATCTTAACATCGGGCTCTGTACCCAGAGCAGGTCGAGCAGTAAATATAGGCACCTCCACTTTTGTGGAATAACACCATTGCCTCACTTGGGTTAGCGATAGCGTGAGATGCTCGATGTGAGTAAGAGGGTCAGAATCTAGCCCTAGGTGAAATGTTGAAATTATAGAAGGACAGAAATGTAAACCTCCCTTTGAAATGAAAAGCAAACACTGCTCTTGCCCCCCCACCCATTGCTCCCCCGTCACCCCTAAATGTTTGCTGGGTAGAACTGGTTTAGTTTACTGACTCATAGCTGTGCACCAGGGGTATTATGTGGAAGGCTGCTAGTGCTTAGTCCTTTCACTGTATCTATGTATGTAACATTGGTGCTGGGAAGAGAGAGCTCTGGAGAGGTTGGGTAGGACACCCACGACAGACAGCTTTGGAATAACTTCTCTCCCATGCTGCCCACTGGCTTAGCTATGTTGTGAAGAAGAGGGGTGAGCTGTCGGGTCGAGAGGGCATCAAGTCTCCTGGCTCAGAACCCGGGGCAAGGCAGCCGGGAGGGTTCCCAGCTCGGCCTGTAATTTTAGGCAAGCCACAAATGCTCTGGGTCTCATTTGGGCCATTAGCACTTCTCTAGCCCGCCAGGTGATCGTGAACTTTGCTGCTCGAAAAGCACTACGAGGCATGTGGATGAAGGCAGCCAGAAAAAAGGAGAGGGATGAGTGGACCTAAAGATCACGCCCGTAACTTCATAGGAGAAGATAATATAGAAGCAAAACAAGCTGGCTCTTGTGAGATTTTTCTGGGTCTTTTGATCCTCACTTCTGGGTGTTACCACAAGAGGATTCAATTAAGTCTGAATTTGTTATTGGCACGTCATTATTAATGCGCATCAGGCATGTGCCCCTCATTTGTGCTGTACCCCGGGACAGACAGTCGATACAGGCTGGTGGCTAGCTCTGACGGGGACCACGCTGACGGGTGATGTGTGACAGTGCACGACAGCTTTGGACCCAGAAGCAATGAGCAGCAAGCCGGCACCATCCTGAGACCCTCGCACCCTTGCTGGCTGTGGGCTGAGGGCGTCTTAGGATTCAGGCTTACTGACTCCTGCCATTTAACGAGAAGCGTTTGAGGGAAAGAGTGGCACTTGGGGCTCACTCCTTCAGGAGTTTCTGTCCCTACGGCAGTTACTTGAAGGGCTCCTCTCTCCGGGTGCTGGGGATAGACGGGCTTCTAAAATATACAGCCAATTATACAGCAGAAGTTATTAGATTTTTATTCTGGTGCAAGTTAGGTGGTGGGGGTGGGGAAGAAGGAGTGAACTCCGGAAAGAAAGCCATAGCAACTGAAATGTAAGTGTGAGGATTAGAAGTCCCCATAAATATACCTGACTCTGCCATCACTGTTAATTAAATGCAAGTCATGAAACACGGGCACGGAGTGTGTCAGTGACAGGGTGCTGCGTTCAGAGACGGGAAGGAAGAGAAAGTGGGGGAGAAGTCACTACGCCGCCCTGGGCAGAGGTGCAGGGAGGGTGAAAGCCCCATGGGTAACTCGGTGTGAGCCCCTTGCAGCCAGGCAGAGGGATGGGCCATCCCATCAGCTCTTAATGCTTTCTCTTCCATCCTCTTGTCTTCATGGGTTTCGCTGCCAATTATGCAGTGCTTCTTATGTTGCTGCTTTTCCTCCCCCCAGCCCACCCTGTTTCACTGAGGTGAAAGGAGAGCAGAGCAAGGGTGGATGCAGAGGCTCTGTTGCAAGAGGAGAATGGGACATGTCTCCTGTGAACTCTGCCCTGTCCTGCAGCCTGCCTTGGGACTCGGCTCCCATGTTCTTCTGTTCCTTCTCCCCTCACCATGGTTTGCCATCCTTTGGCTCCTGTAAGCCCCCAGATTTGTGTGGCCCAGAGGGCTCAGACATCAGGATGAGGCAATGCGTTAATTGAATCATTCTGTAAATTGCTTCCTCATTTGCTCCCCCTCCAGCTTCTCCAAGCGCTTGCTGTTCCCGTCCCTGGTAATCTCCCCGGCATGTACTCCATCAGCACTCCTGTGGGGCTTCTCTACGTAGGATATAAAGCCCGTAGATCAGCACTATCCATCTAATATCTTCTGACTGGTTTTAATCATAGCATTTTCCATTTAATTGGGAAGGCAGGCACACTTTGCATATTAATACTGTGCAGCCTGCACCTCCTCAGCATTAAAAGCCTAGACGACTGGGATGCTCTGCTCAGCAGCTTATGAAGCTGCAAGACAATCTCTCAGTGGCTGTCCAAGCAGAGGGTGCTCCTGGCAGGGCTGGTTTGCATCTCCTATGGGTTCCAGATCTGTGCAAAGCAATGAGAAACGCCATTTGTAGGGCCCTGTCTTTCAGTAAATGTGCAGTCATAGCACTGTCTGTGTGTCCATTGTTTCTTTGAGATCTTAACACTGTGGTCTCCTTGTCCATTCAGGGCAGAGCTATGAGAATAGTAACAGTTGCCAAAGTCCTTAGTGGACTTCAGGGCAGGGTCAGTACTCAGCTTGGGGGTAGGGCTTTTGCTTTTTCTTCTGCCCAGCTAAGTTACCAGAGCCTTCCTGCCTGTCCTCCTCTTGAGAAAGCTCTACTCACTGCACCACAATGGCACAGGGTGGGTGTGGGGGGTGTCCGTAGTGAGAAGGGCAGTCTGTTCAGCAAGCAGCTTTCTTCTCAGTCTCCTGGTTCCCCATTAGCCAGGCAAGTAACTTGCTTGTGTTCACTATCACTGAAGAGGACCCATGACAGTTCTGAACAAATTAAGGCGGCAGGCTAACCTCCATCCTCGGGCTTGGATGCCCCATTTATTGAAACAGGCTGTAGAAATAGCTGATCACTCTGCTCTAACAACACCTGTCGCACTTTACAGAACTATGTCCTGTCTTCTGTGGAAATGGCAGTCATCATTCCAGAGCCTGGTTATCTCTAAGCTAGCTGCGTATCTGTGTCCTGATCACTGTGGTGTCTTTAGACACACCCACACACTTTTTTGCTTAAAAGCACAATTCCACTGTGCGTTCACTATCTTTCATTCTGTTCTGTTTTGACGGTTAATGATTTTGGATGGCACTGCTGGTTGGGATAGTCCACTAATTTGCAGACAGTTGTTGCATCCACATTTTGCAACTTCCTCCTGGGATTTGTCTCTGAATTCCACCTTTGGGGGAGAGGAGATATAAAACGATGATTTGCTTCTGAACTTTTGGTTGTGAAGGCAAGGAAGAGAGAATGCTATGCAGAATTGGGGCAGGGCATGGGCCACCTGCTTCAGGTACTAGCTATACTGATTTGCTAATGACCCTCAGTCCTGATATGCAGGATGTCCTGCTTTTTCTGCCCTGGGCCCTGCAATAGCTAACCCACTGCCCCTTGGAAACCAGAGTTATGGTCTTTTTTGAGCAGATGTCACATGCCAGAGAGTGCTACACTTTGGGGAAGCTGATAAAAACCTGTGAGGGACGGGCCAGATTTGTTTTCACCAGAGACTTATAACCAGCTTTGAATCTAGCGCATCAACCCAGGGCAACACCTTTGGCTCCAGCTCAAGGGTGATGGAGTGGGACTAACAGGAAGGAACAGGTGGTGATTTCCTAGCAGGTTACAGTATCTGGTACTGCTAAGCCAGCTCTGCACAGCTAGTAGGTCTAGCTGTAGACTGACACAGATTCCACAGGAGCCGAAACCCCATGAAACGTCAGAGGTGTGGAGCAATGATGCGTCACACTGTTGCATTTTGGATGCTAAAAATCTCAGTGCAGGTATTCAAGCCAGGTCCTTCTATGCAGCGCTGTTTGCCAAGGCCCCTTGGCATCTAATTGTGTGCAGTAAAATGGTCTCTGGCTTGTTCTGGAGCATGGCTCTTAAGCCAATAGGTGCCCAATGTGAGATTTTTAAAAGGACCTAAGTGACTTAGGAGCCCATAATAGGGCACTGGTCTGGGGGCATACAGGAGAAAGCAAATAGAAAAGAAGATGCAGGAGTAGGACTTATAAGGGGCTCTCTGTACCAGCTTGGCAGGAAGTTTGGTAGGAGATACCTACAGGGATAGAGGTTTTGTCAGAAAGAGGCTTTCAGAGAGGACCTACAGAGGCTGTGAGAGATGCGTTTTGAGTTGAGTTGCTTTTAATCTGTTTTCCTAGATAAGGAAAGGGACTAAAACTCTGCCTGTGTTGGGAGCTTTATACTGCGTAGTGGCTGGGGAACTTAACGGAGCTGCCGTTCCACTTTCAGAAGTGACTTAGACGCCTAGGAGTCTAAACCCTTACCCAGCGCCTGAGGCTTAGGCTCTGAGGTCACATAGGCATTTTGGGTAATGTTGCTTCCAAGGGCCAGAGATAGAAACTTTCCTGGGAATAAGCCTGAGACTAATAGCGTGGCCACATCCCAGGACTGGCTAGGCTAGAAATCTGAAGCTTTCAAGTGAAGCAACCAAGCCTGATTCCCAATAACTTGTGGGGGGGAGTTGGCTGCATGCATCTCACCAGCAGCAGGCAGAGTGTACACACACCGCGCCTTCGACACTGAAAAGCATCTGTTTGAAGCACCGCAGTGGAAACAAGAGAATAATGTTCCTGGCACTCGATGCCAGCCAGGGATACAGAATGGAGGATGAATGTGAGCGGTGGCTGCTTTTTCAGAGGCTCTGGTTTGCGCTGCCTCTTTCCAAGACCTGGTAGATTTTTTGGAGTGTCTGGGCTAATTAACATTGACCCACAGCGGGGAGCCTCCCGCAGAGCTTTAGAGCATTCTCCGATGAATAGCGGTAGCTGCAGGGATCTTGTATATTAAGTGTCTTCGGAGCACATTGACAGGGGGGAGGACAAGTGTGAAAGAGCAGGGCCTGGGGTATCGGGGCATCTGCACGCTTTCCCCATTTCTGCCACTGTATTGTTCTGTGGCCTTAGGCAATTCACTTAGTGTTTCTGTTCCTCATTTTATCCATCCAGAAGACATGCATAATCATATTCCCCATCCTCCCTCACTGGAGTATTGTGAGTCTTAATTAAAAAGGGCTTATGCATTAATTAGAGCGCTTTGGAGGAAAATCATGGTAAAAGTGCAAAGTTTATTGCTTTTAAGGTGGGGGACAAATAAAGATATATTGTTGACGTTTTTCCAGATAAGTGGCTGCGATCCTGTGGGGCTATGGACTCCTCTGAAAGAACATGCGGAAGTGATGCTCATGCCAGAGGTATTAGAGCCCAGTGGGGGCTGCTGCTTTGGGACAGGCTACCAATTGCTGTAGCTGCATAAAAGTAGACCGCAGCATGCATGTGTCCCTAGCAGGCTGCTACTGTTGGAAGCCCAACCCTGGGAGGAGCTGTACTAGAGGCAACAGATCTTTTAGCTTTTGTTCTTGACTTTCCCCTGTGCACCCTTTGTGGACACCAGGAATCCAATGTCTTCTCCTTTGCAAAGAGTTTATAGTGGGGAACAGAAAAAGAATGAAGACGACTGTGGTACAGGGAGTCAACTAGCAGCTTCCCACAATGAACCAATGAAAAGGCCGCCGAAAAGGTTAGAGCGGGTTGAGCATTCACAGCTCTGCTTTGAGTCTTGATCCCTCATCTGACCTGGCTGCTGAAAAACAGGTCTCCCTCACGTGTTTACCCCTTTCCAACATTGGGTGTGGCGTATATATACTATTGCAAAGATCTGTAGGGGACGTACACATGGGAAGACCCTGAGGAGCCAGCTGTTAATGCACTTATGTCTCCAGCACCCATATTCCTAATCAGATGTGTGCACACTCCCACTTGTTCTCTCCAGCCCTGGATCTATGTTCTTTTTATTATCCTGGCAGGAGACGAGCTTCATTAGGGGAGTGGAGCCACTAACAAGGATGGGGAATGGCAACAACAAAAGGATAGAACGATATGAAGTTATGTCAAAAAAAACAACACAAGAAAAACAGCTGACATTAGAAACAGTGAACATTAAAAATTCAAAACAGGTTGGGGGGGAGGAACAGAGAGACAGAGAAACAAATAAAAACAGAGCCTTGAAACTAATAAATCCTGGGATTTGGGGAGTGCATCAAACTTGGCATGCTATTAAAACCAGTCTTATTTCTAATATTATCATTATTAACAGAATAGTAAATATATTTCCTCTTGGATTTCAGGGCAGATTACCTGCAATTTAAATACACATTTGGTAGCTGGATAAACTAACTACTCTACCCTGCTACTGACATTCTTGCCAAGTTCCCTATAACTGGGAAATCTAAGGCGCTGTGTTGCTGAATTATAATTGTGTAGTTCAGCCTATGAATCATTTTGTATCCTAATTAGTGGCCCTGGCATATATATGTAGATAGAATACACTAGCCCACCCAGCTACCCACAGTTATTCAGGTAAGTTGGCCATCCAGCTACCCATGGGTTACTGGGTAGCCAAGCTGCCCATGGCAAATCAGCTGAGCTAACTGGTTAGTTCACAGAAAATTGGTAAGATAACTGGTTAAGGAGCTAGGAATTCAGAACCTCGGTGTAGGCGAGGGGTGGGATATCATAGCTGTTTTGGGGGGTGCTGTCTACACTGTTAATGACAGCTTGCCTTCTAAGCCTGATCTCAGCTTCTACCCCTGATTCGAGGCTCTTTCTGGATGCTGCCTTACATATATTTATATTTCCCTGCTCAGGGGTGTGTGAATCAACAAACACTTCCATACACAGGAGTGTTAGTGCCTGGATCCAGTCTCCAGCGGGGGGCTGTCTGCATCACAACCCCTGGCACTGCAGTTAGTACTACTCGGCCCCTTTACCAGCAGTCTTGTCAGAGGGCCCAAGGTCTGGTGGGGTTGATTGATGGTGTGAGCTCCCCTCTGCCCCTAGCGGTGTTGGGGGAAAGCTTGTCCTGCTGCCATCTGACTTGTTCTTGTTTGGTGGCTTATGCAGACCCTGGTCTCCTTTGCTATTACCCTGGCACATTTTACCTGCACAAAACTCATGTTAAAATTGCAATACCTGCCTCCAAGCCCATGGCAGCACTGGAACCTCTTCCACATGGAGGCGAAACAAGCACCGCGAGCTCCAGTGGTGCTGTTTTCCCCTGCTCACAGGGTGTGTTGGCAGACGCCAACAGGTGTGGCCCGGTGTCTTGGCTGTGTGTGGCACGGAAACTTCAGCGTTCTCGTCTCGTGTCAGACTTCTCCTACATTTTACGAGGCTTGTCCGTGCTTCTTCAATTACAGACTTTTCGAGACTTTTGCCAAACTAGTTCTACCCACCCCAGGTTTGCAGTGCTGTTTTAAAGGAAGCACAGTGGAAAAAAACCTTGAGACGTAATGCATAGTTCCTGGGCATGTCAGGGGCTGGGCTGGGCATGAGGGCAAAGGATTCCCCTTTTCTGAGAAGCTGTCTGGCTTTGTTACTTTTCATGCTGAGGTGGTGGGTGTGATAAAAGAGCAGAAAAATCCCGAGCACATAAACTCTTGTCTTGCCAGATAGTAGATCATCAGCACAGTCCTCTCCCACACTTAGACAGCTCCAGATTAAAAAGGACCCATAGAACAAAGGCGATAAAAAGAGGAACCTGCTCCTTTAACACTTTGAGCTTTATTGCTTTAGAAGTGGTAGCTGCAGAGCCATGTTTAATAAATCCTGGGATTTGGGGAGTGCATCTAACTCTGCATGCTATCAACTGCCTAATACTACTGTCCTTCTGCCTGTCTGTTTACCCTTCTGTCTGTCTCTAACTCTTTCATATAGTACTGACAATGTACTAGGTACTTCAGACATGTGGGGTGAGAAGGTCTCTGCAGGAAAACAAGAATGAATTTATCTATCTATCGCACCTGCACCCCCTCTTCCATTCCTGTCCCTAATATATGAATGCATTGTATGTAACCAAGAGAGGAGCGTTATGCTGCTGGACTCTAAATTTTTCTTATCCCTTGTGGTCCTGTGCAGCAAATACCATGGGGGGGGAGGTTGTTTTCCAACTCTTGCCTCTCTCTTCTCCAACTTTCCTGTCTCATGGGCAAAGGAGTGGAACTTCAGAAATATCCAGGCAACATCTTTCAAAGTTTCCCTTTTGCCAAGAGCCCTGAAAACCCAGCAAAGTGCAGTAGCTGGAAATCTCATGCAGCTTGAGTTAAGTCTGGGGCCTTCCAGAGGTCTGTCTGTACCCTGACAGCAAAGCAGTGCAGCCGCCGATGGTCCCTGCTGGCATGTTCCCTAGAGGAGATCAGCTTTTATTGTTAGGCACCGGTAGCCTCTCCTGAGCACGGGCAGTGCGCCGGCTTGCTTTAGAGGTGGCAGTAGAAAGGGCTGGCTGTAACGTGGCCAGCTTAACACCTGTTCCATGATTTGTTCATACAACAAAATGCAACACAAGCCTACGGAAAGGCTTCACGTACAGACGGTCACAGTAGCTGTGGGAGCCAGGTATTTTTAAACTCTGACTGCAGTGTCAGTTCACGACCCTGAGTAGCATAATACCTGCACATGTTTTATCTTCTGTCTATGCTGCAGCAGGGTAGGGGGAGAAGGAGCCAAGGTGTTGACAATCAAACATTTTTTGGGGAAAAAAATCCACTTTGATGTACAGCACCATCGTGTTTTCTCTCTCCCTCCTTTCTCTCACTTTGTATGTGTGCGTGCTCTTGCGTTCGCACTCGCTCACATGCTTTCCCCATCTCTTGCACACATTTCCTCTCTTAATATTATTCATCCTTATTACATATCATTATTCTTTATTATGATTTATATGCCATGCCACGAGTTTATGATGATTTATACCCCAGCCCCCAAAAGAGCTTACACAAGGCATTACCTGACAGAGAGACAGCACAGGGAGGGAGATGCAGCTTTCTCCCCATGCAGTGAGGCTAACTTACTCAAAGAAATAAGAAGCTCCCTCTGCTAGCTTCAGAGGGGAGTCTGAATTGACTTGTACCAGCCCTGACTTACCCTGGAATGACTAGGTCCTGGGGCCTGGCTCTCTTGCAAGGAGATGAGTAGCTGCTAGCAATGTCAATGGGAGATGCTTGTCTCTCGAGGTAGAACAGGACTGGCATGTCTCTGCCCTTTCCTGTTCTGTACCCAGCCTCCTTAAAAGAGATTAAATTAGAGATTGCCCTTACAGCAGGTCAGAGAAGAACTTTTGCAGGCTGCTGAATAGCATCAGCCCCATTTGGCTTCTGCTCGTCAAACAACTCGGCATTTTGTGCATATTTTCATGGATCAAAACATCAGGGAGGTGGCGTTACCATTCGGGAATGTGCATTTCCATGGCAAGGTCGATCAAATTATGCATTTTAAGCCACTGGTAAAGCTTCAATATGCACCTGAAAGAAGAAATGAGTGCCGTCTGGTCATTTTTAATAAAGCCGGATCTTTGCTTTATTAAATGTGCTGCTTTGCTTAGGGACCCTGCCATGGTAAAGGGGTGCAGCATCCTTCAGGTTGCATTTCTGTTGGACTTCGTTCCCCTAGTCTGGCAACTAAAAGAAGGAATTTACCTGTCAGGGTAGGGTTGGAAGGCAGGCTCCCAGAGGGAGATCGCTTAGAGCATCCAAGTGACTTAGGAACATCCCCCACACCTGACACATGATGAGCTTTGCTCTTCAAAGCCCCAAAGGTCTTGTCTATTTTGGGGGAAATGGTGTATTATTAACATGTGAGAGCTTTCCCCTGAGAAAATGATGCAGTTACGTTTTGGAAAGCAGGGCCTTCTTTCCTGTAAGCCCATGTTTCCTTTTCCCTGGGATCCAGTCCACGTAGTGGTGTGGTCTACAAGCTGAGCTGGAGAAGGCCCAGAGTCCCCCCCAGCCCTGCATAGCTGCAATTACACATCCACCTGTGTCCTGCACTCTTCTTCCTCACTTATCCCTCCACTGCATGCACATCTTGGGCTTTTCTCTGCCTACAGGAAGTGGTAAAGAGTGTGAATTTCTCAGAGGTGGTATGTTTTTCATGGCAAAAGAGGGTCAGGGCTATATGTGTGTGTTTACATGTGTTCCAGGAAACCCGTGACAACCATTTAAAAAAAAAAACACCCCAGCAAAACAAAAAAACCCCAACCTCCACCCTTTATTGGACATGATTTAAGTGATGGTGATGTAGGAAACCCCATCTTTAGCCATCATTTCTTGTTGCCTCCATGAAAGACTTGAGCTTAAATGAGAGAGGGGGGTGCTGGACAGCCCATGAAATCCCACTGATAGAACTGACCACTGCAGCAGTTCAGGAAATGAGGATGGCAGTAGTGATCCCAGGATTAATTAAAACCTTTAAAACTACAACTAGTTTCTGTCTGGGCTGGGGGCTATAGCATGTGGTTTGCCATGGGGAAAGGGGCAGGCCGCATCCCTGCATTCACTGTATTTGTGATGAACAGACCGAACATCCCTAAATCTGTGTAGGTCGAATCTAGATCCCATGATAGCTTAATGGCAGAACTCAGTGGTGCATAAGCTTGTTCTGCATAAGCAATGAGGTCTGTGGATTGTGTGCAGGGACTGTCCAGTTGTCATGTGTTGGTACAGCGCCTAGCACCGTGAGGATTGGGGCTCTACAATGCTACCTCAGTTTAGAGAAAGGTTAAGGGCAAGTGTGCGTCTAAGCACGTGAATAAGAGGCCAAGTTAGGGAGCAGCAAATATTCAATCACAATAAATAGAGACATGCTTCCCCCCCCCCCTTCCTGAGGAGCTAGTCAACCATCCGGCCATTTTATTTATTTATTAAATATCACCCGCGCTGGTTCAGCAGCAGGAACGCGCTGCTCTGTCTCCCGAATGATGATTGCCATCAGGCTGGAGAAATCAGTCATTTCTGGCAAGCCAAAACTGGTTGGTGAGTTAATGATGCAGGGTAAATACCGACAGTGGCCAGTGCTCTGAACATACCAGACGTGACCTCAGGGAATCATAGATTCTGAAGGGGCTGCCGCCGCCACTTCTCCATAATGCAATCGCTTCTTTATAATGGCCTCAACCTTTTTTTTTTTCCTTTATCATTATTGACCACGGAGCATCGGCAGAGCTGGAGAATAAATAGTTCCCTGATGGTTAACAACAGGCTTTCCACCAATCGGAACACAAGCTTTATTCTGTGTTATATTCTTTATAATCACACTTTATTGCACAGAGCAGAAAAGAAAAAAAACCTTTCTCCTCTCTCCTCTTACCCCTCTTTCTTTCTCTCAGTGTCCCCCAGGAAGATTGGGGAGCTGTTCCCCTGGGGAGGGTTAGAAAGGCATGGCGGGGTAGGGTAGCTACCAGTAGCATAGGTAGTTTTAAAGGATATCAGCATGTTGGGACCTACGCTTATTGGGAATTGGGCCGGTTCAAAGGCTTTTGGAAAAACCTGGCCCCCTGTTCTCCCCAGCTGCTTGAGAGGCTGGCAAGGTTGGCCAAGCTGTGTAACTTCTTGCATCTGCTGCAAGGCTAACACAGAAGATAAACTCAGCAAACTTACCCCTGCCTGGAAGAGCCAGAGCAGGGCTGAGAAAGGCCAGCAGGAAAAGTGCGTGCACTGTGGGGGAGAGCATGTGTGTAGGGGGGAGTCACCCTACAAAGAGACCTGCGTGAGAGATGGGGGAAATCCCTGCACAAGGGGCGTCTGGGGGGCCGTGGCCTCAACAAGCTCGGGCTCCCAGGTACCTGCTTCCATGGGCCAAAAATGCTGGACCCGCTCTCATCTCTCCCTTGTCCTCATCTTGCCCCTTCCTCCACTCTTTCCTGTGCCTCGCTGCCTTGTGCTTTCCTTTGCCGCTGCATGCCCTGCTTTCACGCAGCCTGTCTTCGTCTCTCTCAAATTTCTCCCTCGTCCCCGAAAGCTTGCAAATCAAGACATTTTTTGTTTGCAAATGTCTACTTGGTTCAATAAAAGACATCACCTCTGCCACGAGTTCTGGTTCCTCTCGCCTCTTCCCTGCCAGCTGCCTGGCTCCCCTACCCCTGCCTCCCCGCCATCCTCCCTGTACTCTGGGGAGCCAGAGCCCATCCTCCTCCTCCTCAGGGCAGCTGGCTGGGGCAGAGGCGGCAGGCGCCTGGCGGGGCTGGCTGGCTCCTGTGCACCCCAGTGCCTGGGCAGCCTTGTTTGCGCATCCTTCCCCCCCTGTCTGGGGCCAGGGCTGGGGCTGGCTCCAGGGGGTGGGAGGTGATGATTTTCCAGCGGGTATTTGTCAGGTCAGAGTCTGCGCCGCCCGCCGGGCTCCGCTCCTCTCTCCCTGGGTTATTTATTACCTCTCTCCCCGGTGGCAGCGCTGCGGCTCCGGGGCTGCTGCCAGCAGCCAGTGGAGGCGGGGACCCTGCGCAGGGGGTTTCCAGAGCAGCGACCGTGCGGCTGGGAGAGCGCAGGGACAGCCTCTGCTGCCCCTTGGCCCTGGGTGCCAGGCCCAAGAGCCCACCCGAAGGCCAGCGGGGAGGCGGCGGCTTGGTCCGATGGGTCAGATGCCTGCCTGGAGCCCTTTGGGCTGCGGGAGGCAGGCATAGACCAGTCTGGCCATCCAGGGCTGTGTCTCAAGTGTGCGCCCCTCCGGCACTCTGCACCCAGCAGCGCCGCCACAGCTCCCCAAAGCACAGCTCTGCTTAGGGGCAGACCCGGACACAGGCATGGGCGAACTGGGCCCGGACAGAAAGGGGGCCCAAAAATGAAAAAAATAAAATTACAATTGTAAAAAAAAAAAGTTCTAATATTGTGCATATACAGGACTGGCAGTGTAATCAATTGAGGACAAAGTATTTAAAGACATCGATGCCACTGATGTGCTAAAGACTGCCGTTCTTGGGGGTCTGTAAGAGAAGGCTGGATGGGCATTTGGCTGGGGTCATCTGACCCCAACGCTCTTCCCTGCCTCATCAGGGGGTCAGACTCGACGATCTGTTGAGGTCTCTTCTGACCCTAGCATCTATGAATCTATGACTTTTCTGATTATTATTTTCATGATCTCTGGCGAAGTGGGGCCTGATAGTAAAGGTTTGCCTGGGGTCTAGGTATGGCAATGCTCAGGGGGGAAAGGCCACAAGCTAGATGGGGAAGGCGAGCGAGTCCTCCTGAGTGATCACAGGTGTAGGTTGTAGCCATATTGGTATAAGAATATAAGCAGACAGGGCTATTTGCATCTGTACTGGCCTCTGATGGCTTTACTGCTCCATCCGGGAAGAGCATGGGCCATCTACAGATGCTTTCTCAGCCCGACAAAAGGTATTTGTACCTGAAAGCTTGCAAAGAATAATTTTTTCAACTATTTGAGTTGGTCTAATAAAAGATAGCGGATTTACCCAAAGAACCTTGTCCTCTTGAGTGAGACTGAAGTAGGGCCTATGTTGAAGTAAGGCTGGGGAAAGGTCTGTGGTCTAGGTCTGTCTGTGTCTCACGGATGTTGGTATAAAAACTTAGTCCCTGCCCAGTAGCCCAACCTCAAGTGTTGATGAACTGAGCAGCACTGTTACACCTTGGAGACATTCCTGATCCCCCCCCTACCCCCCCAAATACCTGTCCCGGTACCAAGTCCCTCCGTTCTTCTGCCTTTTGGGTGTCTCCCGAGCCATCAAAAGAAGGAGGGTGCCCTGTCCTACAGCAGCTCAGTTAATACGGAGTATGCGCCCAGTATATTGTTGCCAGCGGTTGTTTGAAATACCCATGGCAGGTGACTTAGCTGTCTGTTTACTGAATTGCTGCACACGTTTAGTTGTGTTTCTGTGATGATAATGAATGCAGTTCCCACGCTGACCTTTTATGTCCATGATTCTCAACAAGGGTACCCTGAGGTCTTCTGGAGGGTGCCCCAGGAAATGTGAGGAGATAAGGGAGGTGTGAGGAGATAAGCAGATTAGGGCGGACTCAGGCTATCCCTGCTTGGCGTCTCCTCGGCCCCTACTGCCTAGCACTTCTGCAAAGAGGTAAGCCCTGCAGTAAATAAATTAGCTCTTGAAATAGGGCTCAATTCGCAACAGTTATGGAGGGTGCCTTGAGTCTAACAAGGGGTGCCTCAACCCTCGAGTCTAAAAGGGTTGAGAACCACTGTTCTACCTACGCCGGTCCTGCTTCAGTTATGTTCCTATGGTGCCTATATACCAAGGGTCTCCTGGTGCTTTGTAGGCTCTTATTAGCATTTTTCCCTTGTTTCAGCTTGTTTTTGGCCTTGGTTGCAGATTCCCACTGTCCCTGGGCAGCGTGTTTCCCATGTCAGGCAGGATTGTTATTGAGGCCTTCTCAATGGGCATCACTCCAGGGTCGTGACATGAGTCTGCTCTGCGAGGTGAGACACTGACCCTTGTGGCTGGGGAAAAGACTTGATTTTTGTGGTTGACTGGTTAGAGGGAACCCCCTCCCCCCATCTCTCCCACTGTTGCCACAGCATGTGGGGAAAAGGGTATACTTGGGAGTGGGCAGGGAGATTTGCTTTTTAGGAGCCTCTTACCTTCCAAGCTGGTCTGCTTGCCTCTGAAAGGCAGTGGAAAATTGTTGAATGCTGATTGTTTGGGCAGGGTCAGCATTAAATCCAAACCAGCAATACAGCTCCTTGGGACCCTGCGCATAACAGATGTGCAGCTCACAGGCCCAGTCCAGTGTGCCTTTTTGACATTAAGACTACAGGAGCAGGCAGCTTTCTGACAGCTTGAGCCCTGGCTATTGCTAGGAGCTTCTCAAACTTCAAGTCCAGCCCTGATCCCAGATCCCAGCTATACTGCTAGTCCAGTAAAAGATATCACCCCAGAATATCCTTGCCCCTCTCATATTTCCTGGACCATCATAGCTACAACGACATCACTCCAACACTGCTGTAGTGGGTTAGCCATTCTGGACAGCTGGGAGCTAGAGAGCAACTATCTCCCCAACCCAAAACAATGCATAGAAGACACAAAGTAGGCATCGCCTCTCAGTTGTTTAGCTGTGTTTCTTTTCTGTTGCTGCCTCCCTGTCAGCAGACCCACTAAAGTCCCTCGGGCTCCTGAACCCATGTATTTTTTATCTACTGCCTGCCTGAAGCAGTCCTAATGTGTCCCCAAAGGCTTTGTTCCGGGTTAACTACAAGGTGGGGGGAGAAGCCTTCAAAGCCTTTTGGGGTGAAGCTAGACTGTTGCTGGCAGGCAAAGAGCAGGCAAGCCAAACAGGAGATCCACACCCAAAGGGGACAGGGGGATTTTATTTGGAAGTGGAAGGGCTGCAGATGTAGGTGAAAGGGCCACAGAAATGTGAAGGAGGAAGAGGTGGTTAACAGCAGTTAGAAAGCTGCTAATTATCCCACGCTCTGGCTTGTTCTCAAGAGAATTGGGCAACATTTCCTTTTGATCATCCTGCATTTCATCTTGTAATTGGATTGGGGTGCCAGATGTTGTAGCAGAGGTTTCTGGGACAGCTTGTGGAGCAGGAGTTCATCCTGGAACAGGAGTCCTGAAGGAGCTTTCTTTCAGAGACTAGAAGGGACTTTGGGGTACTGTTCCCCCCTCCTAAGCCACGGGCGTCTTCTTCGTGTCACTCGCCTCCTGTTCCTCGCAATGCAATTCTAAATGTACTTTTCCCACCCAAGCTGCATGGACACCAGAGCTGGACGTGCATTACCTTCCTATTTAGAGGTGAATTCACTTAGACCAATTGGTGCCTCCTTGTCTTGGTTCCCTGGGACTGTTCCAGCAAACAAGTTAACAGGTAGGATTATCTGCTGAAGCAGCACGTCAGAAAAGAAGCTCAAGAAGTGTTCGTGGAAGAGGAACCTGGAGCTGGTAACTGGAAGTACTGCACCAGAAACCTGATTCTCCAAGTGAAGCCTGTCAAGGAAACAGCAACGCATCATGAGCCCCTTGCATCCCTTCACAGTGGGACTGCAGCCTTCTTGCAGTGATCTGCTTGCCAATGAGCTACAGAGCAAGACATTAATAGAAACGAGTTGGGCAAGTCCCACTTCCTGTCCACTCCATCTGGAGGCAAACCACACTCCCCAAATGTCTGACTGCACACCAGAAGTCACTTGGCTTTCTGGGGGGTTTTTTAAGCCTTCCCCCAAGAAATTTCCTCTGTGATGTCGAGAAAGAAAGGGCAGAGTGATGCGGCATAAGAGTGGAGGCTTATCAGTATGCGATAGTTCACTAGCATTAATTGCACCTAAGAAGACCAGTATAATTTCCACTCTTCTTCCAGATAATACACCTAATAAAACAAGTATAATTTCCATTCTTAGTCCAATACCTTTGACCAGTTTATCTCAGTTCAGAAGTGAAATAAGCTAGGTGCTCTCCTTTTGGGATACAAGTGTCCATACCAAGAGTTATGCTGGTATAACTGTTGCAGCATAATTATACCAGTAAAGTTATGTAGGTACATTTTCCTGTGTGGACAAACCCTGACTCCTTGGGCATCCCCAAGGGATGTCATAAAAGAAGGTATCATTATTATGAAAGGGCAAAGAGTGGAGGGGATAGTTGTCTAAGGAAATCCAGGTTTCCTTGTTCTCCTCGATGGTTCACAGTCTGGAAGGAGAGGACAGCACCTGGATATCATGGTGATGGGCACTATAGAGATGCCCTAGATTAGATAGGTACATGCATCCACAAATCGGTACAAGAACTGCTGCTCCCTGAGCCTTCCACCCCCCCAATTAAAACATCCAGTCACTCTTGCATCACAGAGCCTCTGACTCCCAAATGAAGAAAAAGCTGCATTCATCCCAGCACGCATACACTTGTCAGTTCTGCTTTAGTTCTGACCCTGAGCAGTGCACTGAGCTGTGCCCCTTTCAGGACCACTGATCCAGCGGAGACCTTGATATGCAGTCCCTGCATCTTCTGGAGGCTGCACTGAACAAGAGCAGCGAGGGGAGGTAATGTCTCAGCCTCCGGGAGAAGATTTTGTTTCTTTTCCCGTGGTGGGCGTTGAAGAAACACCGTGATGAATGCCAAAAAAAGGGACATGAGCGTCCCGAGTACAGGGGAACCAATAATAAAGCTGTCATTCCCAAGGATGAGAGGGGGCTCTGCCCCCAAGTCTTCACCTGAACACCCCAAAATGTAGGGGCCTGTGGGGTCATATCCAAAGTGGAACTGGACCTGGATTTTGTGCTGGGCCAGACCTTGCAACCCACATGCACTTTCTATTTTGGAGCATGAGCTCACCTCTCCTAGGACCATGACAACTAAACCCAGGGAAACTCCCACTCTGGATGGTGGAGGGGTTGCCAAAGGCAGTGCAGTACTAGTCTCCCAAAGCTGTGGCCATTCATTTTGTGTGTTGGCAGTGGAGGCTTATAGGGTTTTTTTAAACTATGTGTTTGTTTTTTTGGGTTTTCTGGGAAAATGAAAAGCATTCTGGAGTGCTCATAAACTCGGTCTCTCCTCTAGTGCAGCAGTGCTTGACCTCTGCATGCTGGAGGTGTGAGCAGTGCCCTGCAGTGCATTAGGATATGGACTCCCTGCCCCAGGCTTTGGTAAGGTTTTCTGGATCCTGCAGCCACTTGTAGCTATCGAGTAGGTGAGTTTTGCCTGGCAGAGAAGCAGTCTGCAGCCTGGAGTGGACTGAGCTGATGGGGAGCTCTGGAGTATGTCCGTGGGAGCACACGGGTGGGGAGAGCCGGTTCGCTTCGGGTTGCAGTGTCATTTTGCCCTCACAAAATAAGCAGGATCGGGACAAGACAGTACCCTCCAGCTCCTCAGGAGATCTGTAACAGTGCAGATGATTTAGGGGGTGTCAGATTGCTCTCAGCATGTGCACCAAACTGGGACAACAGGCTGTTGGTATCTCCACTGTTTTTCCTCTTGTTTTTCTCCCCTCACAAAAGAACAGCTCATTGCACCAGCTGAGTTTGGAGCATCAGTATCAGAGCAGCAAGGATGGAAGCTCCACACCAAAAATCCCTCTCACTGTCTGGGCCCTAGATGCCTTGGGAGCAGCGTGGAGGTCTCCTTGAGATTGCTGTGCTACTCTCTGCCTGATGGAGAAAGAAAGGATTTTGGTCTATGGCAACATGAGGAAGCTGGGTGAGAGGAGTGGCTCCCTGAGGCTTGGGGAGGCCTTTTCCCAGTCTCATGTCTATGCCTGCATCTAGGCAGAGCTCCTCCACTGACTTATAGTTGGAGCACAGGGCATCAGCTATGCTCCACTGCCCAGCCTCTCTTTCTGGTCCCTGGGTTTTGAGTTTGCAGTCTTGGCCTGGCTGGTTCAGGTTTTCAGTTTGTGCTCAGTTACATTGAGTGGGTTCTCCTTGGCTTGAGAGTGCAATGGGCCTTTGATAGCTGTTATGGGGACTCCACCTGGCATCCCACCATCTAAACACATGGGCAGCTTGCCCCAGGGCTCAGAGCTTGGGGGAGTTGGGGAAGGTAGGGGGAATTCAAAATGACACAAATATTCTCTTCCCCTGCAGTAAGAGTGAAAGTGAGACAGCCCTACTTGTTCATCCTTCAGTCCTTAGCTCAGGTCAACCCTTCCTCCCCCCTCGCCTTTGGCGAGAGTCTGGCCTGAGGAAAGACTCCAGGAGCCGTCAGTCTGCAGCGAGCATCTTATCAGCTATCGGATTAAACACTGAAAAAATTCCAGCCAGAGCAGCAGCCCCATTTGTTCTGAGCTGTATCATTTTGCCTGGCAGGCAGGTGCCTAGTGCTGAAGGCAGGGTGAACTTCATTGTCCCGGGACAACATTATTTGTGTATTACCTGCGCTGGCACAAGCATGCTACCGTGTTGTCTAAATGTGACCTGAGTGGGTTAAAACCAGAACCCTCTTTTCCTTCCCCCTGATGCTGGTGTTTCGGGGTTTTTTCTTTTTTCCCCAGAGCTGCAGATAATGTTATTACAAATACAAGGCACTGCTAGTTCAAGCCGTTGCTTTTATGTAACAATGAAGTCCCCAGCAAAGGGGGGATTTACAGGCAATATGTGTGTTTCCTGCCAGGAGTGAGAAGGGAACCACACAGACTTTCTCCTAATCGCCTGTGTGACAGATAGAAGCCCATTCCGGATTTAGTCGCCCAGGAGGGGGATAAAGCTGGGAAGCTGGTGTGTTAGCTGGAGGATTTTTCAGAATTTCTTTCGGGGTGGAAGGGGGAATCCTATACAATGATGAGGATAATGATGGACTCATTAAGCAGCCCCCTTTCCCTGGCTATCATTTGACAAATAAAAATATGGACCTGGAAAGAAGCAGCCTGTCCAGTGAGGGACACAATGCCATGGCCCTGCACGAATGAGCTCTCCCACTGCGGACTTGAGCAGCACTGTCTCCTGCCTTGGGTACCATCATGTATGTCAAAGGGCCTACGTGAAAAAGAGCAGGGGTGCTTCTGCTGTGGGATCTGTGCCCAAGGCGTGAGTCACAGACACTCCTTGCCCCCAAGCTCTTAGGGGGGAGGAACAGTGAATGATGAACCTGTGACTTCATGCAAGGGTAGGTACTGTGGAGATGTAGAGCAGCATGGAAGGAGGATTTTGTCCTGCCACCTAATCCAGCAGAACCCCTATAAGCCTGATCTCACGACCTGGGCTGTGCACAGCTTCCAGGATTTACTTGGTGGGTTAATGTGAGCAGAGTGACCCTCAGCCTATAAAGAGGTAGAACGGATGTCCCGGATTATTTTAATGTATTTCAGCACGCAAACTGTAAAATCTGTTTAGAATGAAGTGTAGCTGTGTGTGTGTGTACCTTTGTGGACTGCATATGTATGTATGTGCCTTTATATAGACAGTGTCGCACACATATGCACATAGTACAAATGACTTCTGCTGATAACTGCAACAGGTTCTTGTTGGTCTAGAGATTAGCCAAATGAGGGACTTGATTTTCACATTCACTCAACGAGCACTGGGAGGGGCTTTGCTGTTCTAATGAAAATACGGAGTATATTGGAACAAGATGATTTCTCCCAATGAAATGCAGCAGGGTGTCACTAGCTCTCCCAGGCATTAATAATTGGGGGAGGGGGAGGGGGAATCCTACAGTCAGTAATTTATGTATGCATAAAGATTTTTTTTGTGCAAGCAATAACTCTTTGGAAATTAAGGCTAATTAAAAGCAATACCCTACCTATAAATGTGTTCGGCTACTTTGTCAAGCCAATTTTATATCTGTCGCCTATAACGTTCCCATCTGCCTCCTAATCAGCATTTTGTTGTAATGGGCTTTGCTACTGTGGTACAGAGACAGGCACTGTAGCAAAACTTAAGACAAGCAAATAGTCGGATGGATAGATAGATCAGATGAGTCTGAGTGGCTTCTGGGCATTTAACTTGGGGTTGACTCTCTATTTTAGGGTCAGTGAGGCTTTCACCTTTATGATGCTGTATATGAGTCAAGGCAGTGCTGCTGAATGCAAGGTACACCTGAGAAAAATTTATTCATTTTATCTCTTGTGCTCCCTTGTTGCTTCAAAAGTCTCTCTGGGTGACTTTTTTTCCCCTCTCCATAGGTAGGTTCAAACTTATTCCTAAATTTTCCGTGGGTGGTGAGAGAAGAAATGTGTGATGGAACCAAGCGGGCAGGAGCTCTTTGCCCCGTCAGCTGTTGGCACATCTGTTAGTCTGCTGGGGAACGGGATAGAGGCCACCATATGGCTGAAATGCTAGCGACTGAAATTCTGATGACTGCTCCCACAAAGCTGGGCTTGTATTTCAGCAGGGTGTATCTCACAAGCCAATACATAAATAGCGTGAGCTTGATATTTTAGCTCATTTAGTCTCTGCTAGTGGACAAAAAAACAGGAAACCTGCTCTCTTATTTATAGGGTATGTGCACCTTGTTATGGATATCTTTAACAGTTGGTGACCCATGGTGCCAGTCTGTAGCTGCTATACCATGTGTTGGTCACCATGCTATTGTAACTATTTTCATTTTATCCGTAGCTGTTAATAACTCTCTAGATAATGGACTAGGGGGATAGCCTGTGTGAACAGCACAATTTTCAAACTGTATTATCTTGAAACTGCCTTTTCAACTTGGTCAAAGTTAGCAATGCCGTTGTAAGGTTTCAGTTAGGGAAATGTGTGTGCAGTGTTACAGGCGTGTGTGTGAATATAGTGTTAGTGCTTGCCTGAGTACCCTGTGCACGTGTGTACATGCAGCAAGTGAATACGGTTTGTGTGGTGTCTGGGTGTGGATTAGAGCTGGCTGTTACAAATAAGATATGCGACAAACAAAGTCCCTTGCTCCCGCTGTGAACAGATTAGTTATTTGTAAGTATTTGCCAGACAGTTTGGATGAGCAATTTTAAGCATCAGGCATCAAAATTAGCCGCAAACCACTCCGACATTTCACCATTTGCCATTCGCAGTGTGTGATTGCTCAGTCACTTATTTTTGCTCCCTGACTGAATGACTGAACTCAAGAAAACCAGGGAATTGTGACTGACAGATAGTGAATAGCAAATACTCATGTTTGCCTATCAGTTCCCTAGTTCAGACGCGTGTCGGTATTCCTAGGATAAACAGTCTTTCCCCCAGCATTCCCAGAGAGCTTTTAAAGGAGGCACGAACATGATCGAACAAAAGTGCCATGGAAATATTGAGAACTTTTACACTGTTTACTGGCTCTGTTGTTCCCTAAGTGTGTGCGTGTGTGTATACACATGTGTATGCAGGTGGCAGTATGTGTCTTGTAGTTGCAAATTGTTTATGGTTTGTTGGGCACACAGTGTGCATGAAGTCAGCATCCATGTGAGGATAGGCCCTAGGTGCGTGTACGGCACAGCGTGTGCAAGAGGAAATGTTGACCTGTCCACCTGTGAATGGTTAGAAGAAAGTAAGAGGTCATGGGGAGCAGATGTACTAGGAGTTAGGTTTCACCAGATGCCCTGCAATACTGGATGTGAGGAGTATTTTTGAGAATGGTTCAGTGACAGGGTAGCTTTTAATGTGAGCCATGGCTTATGTAACCTCTAGGAGACAGAGGGAGAGAAAAGAAAGCGAACGGCTCCCTGCGAATGTGATATCTCTGCCAAGAACAAACCAGCTGTAGCTTAGGGGGGGCCTCGTCAAAAGTGAGAAGCCAGGGAGAAGCTTTGACAGTCTGTGACAGAGTCGGCGTGTGGACACAGACAATGTTTGAACTGTAGTCATCTAACAAGGGAGGCCACTGACAAAGCATTTCTTTGGCAGTAAAACCCCTAATACAATCCCTCTATAAAACGTTCGAGATTTACAATCTTGGGACGCAAAGTCTCATTATTTTTGCAGGGGGGCTGGGTGGAAGGGGAAGGGGTGGGTGGCTGAGTTGGTGTGGAGCCAGGATGCTGACAGCTTCTTAAACCATTAGGGCTGAATTTCCCCAGAGGTTTCCATCACTTTTAACTGACATGCATAGGGATGATTGTTCTTAGGAACTGGCAACTTGAGAAGTGATTTTTCTTTCAAAGACACCCTATTCCTGGCATGATATGATGAGAGGTCTTACAGTATCCAGTCCCCTCTCTGCTACCCCTCGCCAGCTTTCCTCATCTTCTGGATATCTTTCATCCGCTCCAGCTGTTTGAATGCGCTGTCCTCGTTGAGGGCAGCAATGGCTAGCCAGCCTTGGAAAAAAGGGTTAGCCAGCCTTGGAAAAAAGGGTAGTGAAGTGGGCTCAGAGAGATCCTCCTTTTCCTCTTCCTCATGGGCATCATGGGGACAATGAACATCCCGGGGCCACAGCACTGAGTGTAGGGCTCTGCTCTTCTTCTCTTATCCCAGGTATTTAACTTTTCAGGAAGTCGTGGTCCCAACCTGCCAGGCTTGCTCCAGTCTAAGCCCTTCCTCCTCCAAGGGTGTGTCTGTTTTGTAGTCAGAGGTGTGCTTGCAGCATAGGATGACCTGTTGAGCTTGCTGCAATACAGCTAGCTCCGGTATTGATAGCAGTGAAGCTGTGGCAACGCAGACTTGGGGACAGGTGGAACAAGCCCATCGGAGACTCTGGGGAAGTGTGGCAGCTAAACCACAGTGACAGGTGAACACGATGACAGAACATGAGAAGAAGCAGCAGTTAACCCAACCTGAAGGCCTTGGCGCACCTACTTGTACTCAAACGAGCCTGGCCAAAGCTAACTGGATCTACCTGTGCAACGCGTGCTGTAGTCACACCTGGAGTAGCAGAACAGACTTGCCTTAAAAATGAAGAGTCAACCTCTGGGCCTCCCCTACTCTCTTAGGATCTGAGAGCACTTTGCAGATGTGGAGAATTGTGCCTTGTAAAACCCATGTGAGGTAGGGAACTACCTTCCCCATTTACAGGAAAAGGAAGCTGAGGGCCTGGGGTGGCTGGGGTGGCTGGCTGGCTGCCGGTCATAGACAGAAGAGGCTCTGGGAACAGGTACTTGAGTAACACAGGTAAACTGAGCTTGAAAGACTGATGCTCTCATCTCAATTGCCAGGCACCTCTCAAAAGAAAGGGGCCAGTGAGGCACATACACATTAGTACGTGTATCTACACATTCGTGCAGGGGTACATATGCACAGTTGCACGCAGCATATGCCCATCCACAGGTACCTACTGCTCAGTGATCAGCATTGAGAGAGACTAAAACAAATGTTTTTATTTCCAGCCTTTTCCCTCTGCCTGCCTCAGAGCTCTAGCCACCAAAAGCCAGTCATTGGCCCCCTGTTGTATCAATTTAGCATTTCAGTCTAAGAGCTATTAGAAATTAAAAAAGCAAAAGGCTGGAGGGGATGGGTGGGGAGGAGTAGAGGAACTCAGCAAGTAGAACAACAGAAATGTTGGTGCTTAAAGAAGTGTGTTCAGGACAGTGTCAGTCTGAAAAGCGAGTGAAACTCCACGTTAGCTCGCTACAGCAGCACATCTCTCACCTGTGCATGTATTACACTTAATGTGAACTAAGGGAAAGGCCAGGCGAGCCGCCTTTCTTTGCTCAGACTGTTGTGAGTAGGAGAGGAAACATTTCAGTGTCTGTTCACCTGTTTTTTAAAATGCCTTTTATTTCACTGTGTTTTCATTACTCTTTCTTCACATCTTACCTAAGTTTTGTTTGATTAAAACTCTTCATCTCCATGTGGTCATGGCAACAGGTTTACTCAAAGGGATCTCCTTTTCTGGGAAAGTAAGATTTAAGAGAAAAGAAAAACAAACTGACACAAAACTGGCTTGTCTGTGGGGTCAGTCCAGCCCTTGGGCCTCATTTTGGCGGGCAGGAGTGAGCATCTGCACATCCATGTGACTCTGCAGGTGTATGTGAGTACAGGTGTGTATAGCTGCCTGCATGGGTATCTTCGCACATGCCTGTACGGGTAGGTGTGATGGTGATGTACATGTACTGCAGGTAGGAGGGCAGTGTTTTCAGAAGCATGGCTGTGGCCTAGGAGTATGTTGATCCTGCAGTGGAAGGTGTGATTTGGAGCAAATGTCTGTCCCGGTCTTAATGCAGCCAGCTCAGAGAACAGCAGCACAGCTATGGTGACTCGGGCTTCAGCATGGGCAGTACCAGCCAGCCTGCAAACCCAGGTGCCTATTTAGCTTGCTCTGGAGTCCCTGCTGCCATGGGTTTGCTGCTTCTTGGTATCTGTGCTCATTAGGTTCAAGTTAGCTCACAGATGTCTACACCTGTTGCAAACCAAATGCGGTGCAGGCAGCTTAAATTAGGGACTGATCCACATGCACAGTTTTTGTATTGCTACGTAACTGCATTGGTTTAGCAATTGCTCCAGTTAAAGCAGTACTACCCCTAAGGTGTATCAGCGTGAAGGTGTCTTATGCCACTGTAGCTTACCCCATAGCTCTTGGTTCCACTTTAACTCAGTACCTAGAAGTCTAGCGTTAGAGCAGTACAAGAACTATGCACAAAACTGGGATTTAAAATTGTTTTGTTACAACATGTTAGCTCCAGATAACACATTTGAAAAGTCCAGTGTAGACCAAGTAGTGAGTCCTTTAACATTTGCAAACCTGTCAACTGGGGCAGTTTAGGGCCTGGTAAAAGCAATATGCCATGTCTGCACTAGTAATTACAGTGTTTTAGCCAACAAAATGCTTTTTACCCTAGTCTGGACAAGGTGCTATGCATTTGGTAATAAGTGTGCTAATTAACACATACTTTTTATATCTATACAGGACTGGTGTGTGTGTGTGTGAAGGAGGATGTGAGGACTTGGCCTTTTATAGTTTTAATCTGATGTTGGGACAGGGTAACTGATGTTATCTTCTCATTGACATTCACTCTGTTTTGGTTGGCTTGACCCAGCAATAGCTTCCAGCTGTATGTAGGTGCTTGCGCATTAAGTTTTCTGGAGTATCCTGTTGTTACCGAGATATTAGAACTGGAGGAAGGGAAAGTGCAGTAACACAGAGTGACCTACAAGTGCTGGGACACAATTGAGCTGCAGATTAACACACCGTGACTGTAACTGCCACAGTCTTTTGACACAATGTGTTTTTCTCAGTAATGGAGTAGATTAGAGCAGTACAAACTAAGCACTTAAAAAAAAAAAAAAAAAAAAGGGAGAAAACACGCAGGCTTTTCTGTACAACCTTTTTGATATCCCAGATCCCGTACTACAGTTGCAAAGATAGCAATAAACAACATCAGATAAGGACTGGAGGGCTACTGGCAAGGGAGAAAAGATGCCTTTTTAGATGGGATGTGAGAAAAGGTTGAGAGAACTGCAGGGAGTTTGGCAGATGGTTGAACTACAATGGAGAAGGCACTTGCAGTAATAGTGAAGGGTCAGAGAGGATGACTGACAGTATCCGATTCAATGAAGGTCTGCTTATTTCACTGGCCTCTCTTAGAAGTGCCTTTTTTACATCCCTTATAATGCAGCCAAATTTCTTGCTCTCAGAAACCAAAGCTTTGCAAATCATTTGAATCAACTGGAAATAAATGTCACTTGGTAGCATTTCTCGTGCTACCTGTTACAAAAGCTGGGGCTCTTCTCTCCCTTCTGTTGAAGTCAGTGAAGATTTTCCCCATTGATTTCAATGGAAGAAGGATCTTGCTCTTTAATTTTAATCCCTTTTTGGAGTAATTTTGGGTCTGGTTCTGGATCTGATCCCAGTCCAACTCACTCTGGTTGCAGCTCCCCCCCGGTGGCCTGATCCTTAATCAAACCACCTCTGGCAGGTCTGCCCACTCATCACACATCACACATCATGAAGGAAAGTTCCCTATTGGTACCTTCACCATGTTGCACTTGTGGGATTCCTGACATGCAGCTTACCAGTTCTCAAAGCTGCTGGCCAAGGAGGGTATACTTAGCAGTGACAAGCTAAGCTATCCAGAGATTGAGCGAGGAGAGGGAAACATGCCCTGTGTTAGGAGTTATTCAGTATTAGAGTGAGGAAGCAGTTTGTTTAGAAATAATATCCTTGGCTTTGAGGTCAGTCTTTGTCCTATTCTCCCTCACCTCATTGTCCAAATAGCGGGAAGACCTAACTCTTTGGCTTAGTTTCCTAGCTGAATGTTGACTCTCCTACTTAGTTTGGTCTCAAAGGTACTACCTTGCTCTGCCTTCTGAGCGACTTTGTGGGGAGGTAAATTTGGAGGCAGTGTTGTGTGAGCACAGTGTGATAGGAAGAGAGAACTCAGTATGCCACACATGCCATACCTGGCTATTCATGAGGGAGCAAGCAGATTCCCCATGGGAGTGAAGCTTGCATTAAGCAGGGGTGTTTGTGGTGTGCTGGCTCCGGTGGGACTTGATATCAGCACGACCCTGTTCCAGACACCAAGGAAGGAGAAAGTCTTATTGTATGCACCAGTGTTTCTTTTCTCATTCCAATATATTGATGCAAAAGATTGGCCAGTCCGTCCATTGGATTAAAAAGGGCAAAACCCAGCATTTCTCAGTGGAGTGGTTTTTGAACAGCAAAACCCATCTCAGTGTCTCTCCCCCTCCCCAGAAGTCCCACCTGTACCTGGCTGCTGTTGCTCTTGCTGCTGGGCTGTCAAAATATCTCCCATAATGAAGCAGTCTGGCCTGAGGCTAGTATTACCTCCAATACCAATCCCACTGCGCGTGACTCTGGCACGCTGCAGTGAACATAGTGTCACGTGGCAGGGCTACACCTGGCATGGAACAAAAGATAAAAAGCGCAGCGTGTCTTGGCTATTAGACACCCTTGACATCCTCTGGGGCTGCAGAAGGACGGTGGCAGTGGCAGAGGCTCGACCGGCTCAGGAGGTAGCGTCGCGGCTGTTTGACTGGTCTTGCTCCTGCCGTTCAGTAAACTCAGGGCAATTCAATAGCATGTTTCAGGGGCAAGCCTATTGCTTCCTGTAGCTGGTGTGATACTGTCAATATAATTCTTTTGAGGGGAGGCAGGGAGAGGAATGAGGGTGAAAGAGTACTGAGTCATGTCCCCAGGTTAATTATAACCCTTTGCCTTTCTCTAGCATCTCCCATCCAAGGGCTTCAGAGTACTTTGTGAGTGATCACAGCTCCCCTAGGGGAAGCAGTGTGCTCCAATGGGTAGGTATCCGGGGACTGTTCCCAGCTCTCCTCCTGACCTAATCAATATATTCAGGCAGGTCTCGCACCTTTCTGTGTGTCTGTTACCTCTCCCACCCTCTGACTATCCTGCCTATACAGGGTCAGGAAGTGTTTGTACAGCACTGTGCACAGCAGAGCTCTGATCTCAGCTGGAGACTCTTCAGCATGACTGTAATACAAGAGCAGAGATAAGTAGTTAGCAGTGTTATTCTGATGTCCAGTGGAAGGCAGGGTAGATTTGTATCTTATAGACAAACCCAAGTGTGTGTGTGTGTGTGTATATATATATAGCACGTGCATCTGATGAAGTGAGCTTTGGCTCATGAAAATTTGTGCTATAGCTATACCTATATCTATATCTACTTCGATTCATTTACTGGGTACAAATCTACCCCTGCTTTCACTGTTATACAAGAAATTATAGTAAATAAAAAGAGAGAATCCTTGTCATTTTGGGGAAAACTGCAGCCTGACAAGCATGTAAGTAATTAGCCAAGGTCACAGCTGGAGTTGGTTGCAGAGTAAGGAATAGGTCTCGCATCTCTTAGCTTCCAGGTGCATGCTTTAAGTACGCGGCCATTCCTTCTCATAACTTGGTTTCCAGAGCAGCTGATACTTTGCACTTTTCTGGTACTGTTGAGCTGAAAAAAAAAGAAAGGATCCAGGGTTTGATTCTACCCTTAGTGACATTTGTCAGTGTAGGGACCTTGGAAGCAGAAAATCATTGTTTATTAATGTTATTAATACAGCAGTGCTTTGGAGCCTTGGTCATGACCAGAAGCCCATTTGCTAGGTGTTGTACAAACAAAAACCAAAATTACAGTCCTGGAGCCAAAGAGTGGGGATTGTAGTGGAGCAAGGAACCCCCAACCCCTGCTCTCTCACAGAACTGGAGTAGGTTTGTGCAGCCCCCAAAGGGGCACTAATTGCTGTAAAATGTGCACATGGGATGCACATTTTTCTGTAGCTTCCTGCAGCTGGGGTTACTAAGAAGCCCTGGCCACAGTTGGAAGCTGACCTCACTCAGTGGTACCTGATGTGATCCCAATAGTGCAAACATTATGTGTCCTCCAGGGTTTGAATTACACTTTGACTCTTGGGAGGGGTCTGCAAAAAAAAAATCAGGCTGCCCATCATGATGCCCGAATAAAATCAGGTTATGATTTTCAAATCTTATATGGGGGTTCTCATCTCTTATGGGGGGGGAGCTGATCCCCCTGTGCACCTTCATAATTTGAACTCTGGTGTCCTCCTCTGGGAGTAAATCCCCACTTGGACCCTGCACCCTTGCACTGAGTCCCCAGACCAGCCAAGGCAAATCATGACCCCAGACTTCCAAGTATTTTCCAAGTCCTTAATTTGCCATTTGCAAATCACACCTTGTTCATATCCGGTTCTTTCTGCTGTCCTGCGTATTTGAATTGACTTATATTTTCTGATCTGTTCACCGTGAGTGGTGAATCTCTAACACTAATCCCTGAGAGTAGTTGTACTGCTGAGGTCAGAGCTGAGCAACTGCAGGCTCCCTGCTGTTGAAGTCAGCCATCCAAACAGCGTTCTTGGGCTTTATTAGAACAGGGAGGGGGTTAGGAGCACTGAGTAGTAAGTTTTGGTGCTTGTGAGAGTGAGACGCTTATGGCATAGGCTAAAGTCTGTGCACATAGCACACTTCCTCTGCTCTGCTCTGCTATCCTTGCTGGGTCCTTAGCATCTCAATTGTAGCCCTTATTCCCTCTCTCCTGGATTCCTATACAGCTTGGCCAACACATGACCATCATGATCTGTATCAGTGTCTGCTTTTCTAAGAATGAAACAAACACCCTCAAGTAGATACCAAGTAGATGTAGAGGCTAAAGCCAAGACGACCACATTCATTTCACACATGACTTACAGCTTATGACTAAGAGAAGATTTGAATTCAGGTTCTCCAGAGATGAACAGCAAGTGTACTGAGATGCACTGGGAAAACCCCTAAGCAAGCCAATTTTTTATTTTCTTTTTCTTTTTCTTAACTCCTCATTTGAAGTGGGCTTTTTTGCAGTTGTTTGCTAGAGGCAGCCTGGATGGCAACAGAAGCTGCTGTTATTTAAGCGATTGGAGTCACACGCTGGAGCAGAACCTGGAAGCACCACCGAGGTGCTCAGTCCTTGAGGGTGGTGGAGACCTTGCACTGCTCTCTTCTGACCCTCCTTGGAGGAATCATGGAGCTATGTGTCTGGACAGGGAATTGCTACGAAGCTGTCTTCACGTGCAGGTAAAGATGCCACAAGGGAGGGAGGGGAATAAAAATTAGAATCCCTAGGACTCTAAGAGGAGACAAGGTGGCATCACCACCTACCCTGGGGGGAAAAAAACACCAATTATGCTGGAGCACCTTGTCCAAATGAAAGTCTGCGAGGGTTTCAGTACTAACTGCAGTTCCAGGCATGTGCCAAACATACCTGGCATGAAGGTGTTCTTGGAGGGCGAACGCAGGTGGTCTTTGCGCTCACAAATATGTGCCAGAGAGCCACTTGTGCTGCTCTGTAGGAAAGGTCAACTTTTCCTAGTGCTTCTTCCAAGCTGACTGCGCCCAGCTTGTCCAAGTATAATAGGAACAGTCATTCCTCCACATCCATTGACTGCAAGCAGAGGAAGTAAGATTGAAAAGGGAAGGGGGGAACAATGAGAGGCTAAAAGAGAGGGCCGAGGGGGCCTGCATCCTTGATTAGAACAAGAAGCAAGGCTCACTCCCAGAGGCTGCACCTCCAGGGAACAAGCCACAACATTAACCCACCGTGTAGTCACAGTCACAGAAGAAGCCGGGACTCAGGCCTCCTGTGTGCCAATCCCAGTTCTACCCCCGAGTCACAGTGGGCCAGTTTCTGCCACCCTTCCTTTACAAGA
This sequence comes from Crocodylus siamensis, assembly GCF_052110815.1. Classification (NCBI taxonomy): domain Eukaryota; kingdom Metazoa; phylum Chordata; order Crocodylia; family Crocodylidae; genus Crocodylus; species Crocodylus siamensis. The sequence continues at coordinate 8,756,668 of NC_143406.1, read as the reverse complement.
AGTGTCTTATTCCACAATTAGTCCATTGACTATGGAGCCCCATGCACAAGCGAGACTGTGCGCTGTGTGAGATGTATTAGAAACTCTGTGGGATGGAGCATGGAGAGCAAGACAGCAATCGTGTGAGTACTTGCTGCCAGGTGCAGGGGGCAGGGTTTGTGTTCTGAATCTTGGCCACTTTACGCCTCAGTTTCTCAGTCCACAAGTTGGGGCTAAGTGGCCCAGAGGCTTCGAGGGGTGCAGCGGGGCCTAATTCACCCACTTTGGGGAAGGGCTCCATGACCCTCCAGCAAAAGTTGCTATATCCGTGCAAAGGCAGGATTCAGGTTTAGGTTGCCCTGTTAGCTCTGCCAGTGATTGATGGCCATAATAACAAAGTCACATCTCTTCGGCTATACAAGATGTCTGGTTTGCCACCCTGTCGTCTTCCGCCCGTTGCAAAGCTATTTCAGGGCCCATGGAGAGAGAGAGAGAGAGAGAGACACGGACTAATGAACTGGGAGCTACCTACCTTGTGAGACTTAGTGGTGTGTTTCACTAAAGTGTGGAAAACAGGATCCTTTTGGATTGGTTTCTTTTTGATGGGCTCCTTCCAGCCCCCCAGATCCATCCTCCATGTCCAACTGCCTGTTATGATGCTCCTTTCTCTCCCCAGGCACCCAGGGAGCGGGACCCCCCTGGTCTAATAATAATAATAGTAATAATAACAACAATAATTTTAAAAAGAGGCATCACCACAATCAAGTAACTTAGTCCTGGGTCATGCTCTTCTCCAGTGGCTTTTTCCCAGAGACTCCAGGGTTGCATAAGAACTGGTGGCATGACTCCGTGAAAGCCGAAATGGAGACGAAGCCCCCTGTCCTTGGCACACGGGGAAGGAAAAGCCTAGCTTCCCGTTGCAGGATATGCATTTTTGTGGGGCACAGGTGAGCGTGCACAGTCTCCCACAAGAGAACAAGCAGGTGGCACAGCACGTCTGGAGTGAAAGGACATGCGTGTGTATGTTTGTGTGCATGTCTGTGTGTGTGTGTTTGCCGTGTGCCTGTGTGCATATGTTTGTGTGCGTCTGTGTTTGCTGTGTGTGTATATGTTTGTGTGCATGTCTGTGTGTGTATGTGTGTGTGTGTTTGCCGTGCGTGCGTCTGTGTGCGTATGTTTGTGTGCATATGTGTGCCTGCGTGTATGTTTGTGCTGTGTGCGTGCCTGTGGCTCTGGGTGCATGTGCCTGTGCGTGCGTGTTTGTGTGTGTGCATACATTTCTTCCCTGACTTGGAGCGCCTTACCCAGTGAACGCCCCGCGGACCTCCTCTCCCCTCCCCGCTGCCCCCACCCAGCCCTCCCCATTCATTCATCCGGCCGCCTCTGGACTCCCCACGGTGGCACCAGCCCCTCGCAGAGCCGCCCCCGCCGGCGGAGCTGCGAGCGCCGGGCTGCGGCCGCCGGAGCCAGCCTGCCGTCCGTCGCGTCCCCCCCTCTCCCGGAGTTAGCAGTTAGCGCCGTGGGGTTTTTTATTAATTTTTTTTTTTCCTGCTTTCTGTCTTTTTTTTTTTTTTTTTGCCAGCGCCGGTGCTGTTTAAATGGGCCAAGTTAGAGAAGCGGCGGCGCGGGGAAACCTTGCTGGGTCCGAGTGTCTGCACTGCCCCGCGCCTCCCGCGCGCCTCTCCCTCCATGTGTGTCCCGGGCGCCCCCGGGCTGCGCGCCCCGCGGGGCTGGGGGCGGGCGGGAGCCTGCTAGGAGCCGCGGGGGGGCTCGGCCCGCTCGTTTTTTTCGCCTTTTAATTTCCAGCCAGTGGCCGCGGCCCCAATAAAGCACCCGGGGGAGGGCAGGTGAAGCCCCGGGAAAGTTGCGAGCGCGCCTGGCGCTGGGAGCAGAGGCCGGGAGGGAGCCGGGCGCCTCGCAGCCGGGGCTCGGGGCTGCTTTTTGGGGGTGGGTGGGGGGCAGGGCGTCCTCCGACTGATCAGGGCCATCAATAAAGCAATAAGCGGGGCCGGGCTGGCAGGCAGGGGGGCGGCGGGGATCCCTGGCTAGGAAGGTGGGTCGATGTTGGGGGGTGGGGGGGTGGAGATCGATAAGCGTTTGAAACCAAAATCATGTCTCCGGCGGCAGAGCCCGGGCCGAGATGGCAGGTATTAGCCCGGAGGGGCAGGGCTGCGGCGCCCGGGGCCAGGGGGCATTAGGCGCGGGCTGGGAGACGGAGCCCGGCGGGCAGCCGCGCTGGGGAGCGCTGCCGGCCGGGGGCTGCCCGGAGCGCGAAAGGTGCTCGTGCTGCTGCTGCTGCTGCTGGCGCATTTCAGGCAAACTCCAGCCAGAGCGGGGGCAAGTTGAGCCGGAGACAGCTGAGCCACGGCGCCGGGGAGAGGCGCGGGCGGCCGGCAGCACCATGCCGGCGATCAAGAAGGAGCGGCTGGACAGGGAGGAGCTGGCCCTGGCCGCCTTCAACCAGCCCATGGAGACCTTACCTGACTACCTCGCGCCTTTAGCGGCCGCGGCCATCCCGGTGGTGGCGCCGCACCCCCCGGCTTACGAGCAGCTCTTTGCCCCGCACCCCCGCGCCTACCTGGGCTTCCCCGAGACGCACGCCCCGCACCCCCTGGCCGAGGACCTGATGCTGGAGCGCTTCTCCTCCATCCCGGATTTCCAGCCCTTCTTCGACAACGGCGAGCCGTGCATCGAGGTGGAGTGCGGGGACAACAAGGCGCTGCTCTACATCCACAAGTTGTGCCAGGGCAGCAAGGGCCCGTCCATCCGCTACCGCGGCGAGTGGCTCACTCCCAACGAGTTCCAGTTCGTCAGCGGCCGGGAGACGGCCAAGGACTGGAAGCGCAGCATCAGGCACAAAGGTACCGGCCGGCGGCGCAGCAGCCCTCCGCCTCCCCGCGGCTGAGCGCGGGGAAAGTTGCGGAGCGCGGGGAAAGTTGCGGGGGGCTGCGGGGTGGCGGTGGTAAGGGGGGGGGGGGTACCCGTGGTTGCGCGTGGGAGGGCCGGCGTGTGCGTGTGCACAGGGTGGGAGGGCTGAGCTGCGGCGGCGCGTGGGAAGCAGCGCCCCGGCACTCGCGCCCCGAGCGGCGGCACCGCGGCAGGCTGCGCGCGTGGGAGCCCGCGGGTGGGGTGCGGGGCGCGCCGCTGCGGAGCGGAGCAGCCAGGTGCGCGATGGGGATGGGGATGGGGAAGGGGGGGGGGCGGTGATATGTCTGGCACCGTCCGGCCGTGACTCCCCGCATCCCTGCTGCCGCGCGGGGTGAGCGGTGGCGGGGTGGGGTGGGGTGGGGGGAGCGGCTGCCGGTGCGGGGGCGGGCGCGGGGGCAGGTCCGGGGCTCCCGCGGGGGATGCTCATTGCTCCTCCAGCCGCCGGCAAGCGGGAGGCGAATGGGGGTCGCGCCGGGTCCTCCCCGCACCGCTGCGAGCAGGGGGAAAGTTCACTGAAGGTGCAAGGGGGAGGGCGGGGGGGATGTGCATGGGAAGCGGCTTTTTTTTTTTTTTTTTTTTCTCCGCCTGCCTTTTATCCGGGCGGCCGAAGCGCCTCCTTAACCGGCTCTTCTCCTCCTGCTCCCGCATCCAGGGAAAAGTTTGAAGACTCTGATGTCCAAAGGGATCTTACAGGTACATCCCCCCATCTGCGACTGCCCCGGGTGCCGCATCTCGTCTCCAGTGGTAAGAGGATTGCTCAGCGCGGGGTTGCGGTGCAGACCCCCCACCCTCCCTCCCTCCCTCCGCGCGGCGGCGGGCTCGGGGCCGGGGCCCCGGCGGGTGCGGGCACGGGCACGGCGCGGGGGCCGCTGCGGGACGCTGGTTCGGTCCCTGCCGGACACGAGACCTTTCCTGGGCTGCATGAAGGGGGTGCCTTCCACCCCTGCTTGTCCGGGAGAAACAGCCCAGCTAAGCCACCTCTTCTCTTTCCCTCCACCAATTAATTTTGTTATAGATTGCAACGGGGGGGGGGGGGAGGGAGTAAAAAACAAATGAAGATTTGGCTCAAAATACTCATCCCCTGCAAAACGTTAGTGGAATCATATAGATCAGCTGGAGAAGGAGCAGCAGACCCAACTTTTATACCCTTGGTAGCAGTCCCTATTCTCGCATCTCTCCCTCCCCATCCTCTCCTTGCTTAACTTGGAGTTCACAGCACTTTCAGCCTCTCGTCTTGGTACATCAAAATCTCCTGGTGTGCGACATCAGCATTTTCGCGGCAGAGAGGTTGATGTCACAAATAAAAAAAAAAAGATGTCCTAAGTGTGTAGAGCAAAGAAATTAGGCATGGGGTGACTAGGCGGGTGTACTGTGTCAGCCGTGCAAACCGTGTTTGGTGTGTAGAGCTGAGCTGAATTATGTGTTGAATGCATGATTGTAACTTCACACATCTGTTATCATGCGAACAGTGGAAACACCTGCTATTTTACAATTTTTAAATGTATCTCTGGAAGAGATGATCATTTTCCTTAGCTTGTCTTTATGGGGTCACAAGGGTCAATCTCTCAAAGTGCAGAATCTTTATAATTTTACGTGGGAATTTAAATGAATCCTGGGGTGCGTGTGTGTCTGTGTGTGCGTACAGGCACACACACGTGCCTATGCTCGTTCACATGGGAAGTGGCTTAGAATAAATTATGCATCATCTGGCCTGCATAGGTCAATACCCATCTATATAATCTATATTTGTGATGTACATCTTTGAGCTCCTGAAGTAGTAGTTTATGCTGGGTCCAAAAAAGTTTTCACACCATAGAGCCTACTGATACTGCTTAGATTCTGCATTTTTTTCAGTTTCTGTTTGACAAGTAGTAAACTGTCGTGGGCGAAGCCCTGATCCTGCTGGAGGAAGCATTGGTTTCCCTGGGGAGGCTCTTTGACTTCAGCGGGACCAAGCTTGAAGCTGCTTAGTAAGCGCTTGCAGGTTTGGCACCTTGTGCACTTTAATTATTAAGCAAACGGCTCCTGAACTGTGGTCCATGAACCGCCGCTGATCTGCAGAGCACTTTCTGGTCTCTGCTGAGAGAGGGCTGGTCACCTGATGTTGGCCCTCCCCGTTGCTTTGAAAGACAGCTAAAAGGACATTCAAATACTTTGCTGCTAATGGTTCCTTTCCTACATCAGCACTTGCTGTTGCTGGCACAGGGATGCTGTGATTGCAAATGGGAGAGGAGTTGTCTAGGAAAAAAATACCCATATTAAAATGTTGTCTAAACTGGAAAAAGTCTGAGAACTCCTGATGGAGATGGAAGCAGAAGTGCATTTAGAGTCAGGAAAGGAAAAAAGAAAATCTTTTCCTACTCATCTCCCCATCCCCTTCTCCAGTCTGGTGAAGAAGGAAGGTTGTCGCTGTCAGAATAGCCGTTATTATCTGGTGCTCCTAGCTCAGTGACTGGCTTTTATTTTTTGCTCTTTTTGCCCGGTGTTCTTGGCATGCTTTTCCTTCCTTTGAGGCTGCCTCCTGCTATCAGGAAGCTTACCACTGGTTTCTTGAACTTGCTAAACCCACTGAGCACATTGTGCCGTTCCAGGAAGACAACCTGAAGTTGTTAAGAAATAACCAGAATGAAAGATGGAGTTCATTATAGCTGATAAATGTGTCCTAGTAGGAGTCCTTTAATTGTAAAACACTCCTCTCCTTTTAAAAAATAAAATGTAAAGCTATTAAAATGATGATTTGCACTTACATAACATCTTCCCTGGTGTCCAGGATCTCAGAGTATTTGGCAGGGACTAAAGGATTTGTTCCTCACAACAGCCATGAGCTATTGCTATTCCTATTTTACAGATGAGATCACTGAGGCACAAAGAGGTTTCTGGGTCTGATTTTCAGAGGTGCTGAATCCCTCTGGCTCCCATTTATTTCAGGGCCCCCAGCACCTTGGAAAAATGAGATGGAGGTGTTCTTGGGTGCCTGCAGGCTCTGCCCAGGCACAGGCATTGGTTGCGGTAGTACTGGGGTGTGGGGTGGATGCAGGACAGTATCAGGGGGTCTGCATCTGCGGCCCTTTAACTTAAGGATAAGGCCAACCTCACAGAGCCAAGCATCAGCCCTCTCTCTACCCTGCGGGAATAAAGAGCAACCACGTCTCACAGGTGGCCGGCCTCCTGTGTCTCTCCTGAGGGTGCCTGACACCCAGTCTGGCCTGCCCAACCGAGAGGATGCTCCCGTACAGCAAGACGTTTCCCCTCCATCAGAACAAGCTCCAGCCACAGCATTTATCTTTATATTTCTGCTGCGTCCTGGGTGTCGGGTAACGCAGGGAGCGCACAGAGCAGACCGAAAAGCTGTTCCGAATTTGGAAACCTCCGGCAATGCCTGGCGTGTCCAGTACGTTCACAACAATTACCCAAGGAAACGGTTAAAGAATGGGCACAATTTATCTTTCCTGGCTGCCGCCTGCGGTTGCCGTGTCAGTGCTGGGCGGGGGGCGGAAGAGCGGAGGCAACACTTTGCCCTCCTAAGAGATGCTGCGTAGTTTGTACCCTAACTTCTTTGGGTTTTTAAATCTTTATCAAAGCCAAATCAGTTCCAGATTTTGCAAGCCAAGTTGCAAAAATTTGACTGAGCAGAAGGTAATCGGCCATCTCCCGCCGGGCAACTATCCTCCCGTGGGTCTGGGGCATCGGATACTCCCCAAATCCATCCTACCGGCACCCCCTGGGCTTGGGACGCAGCTGCCCCCTGCCCCTCTTGGTCATCGCTAGCCACCCACCAGCCTCCTGCCTCGGCCAGCCCAGCTGATGGAGCCGTGCTGCAGTACTCCCCACCCCCCTTGTCGCGGGCAGCCCCACGCGTGGGCAGCTGGAAAGGTCACGGAGGAGGAGGAGGAGGCTGCCCGGGGCCGCGAGGAATGCGGTGAGCCCGGCGGCTGCTGCAGCTGCAGACGGCGGCCGGCGCCGGGGCTCGCTCCGTGACCGACCGCTGGTTTCCTGCGAGGCGGAGGAGGAGCAGCCGCGTCTCGCCTGCCGCTGCCTCTGCGCCTCCGCCCGCCGCGGCTGTCCGCGCCGAGCCCAGGGGCAGGGCAGGGGCGGGGAAGAGGGGTGCCCCTGCGGGCTGACACCGTGCAGCCCCCCACAAACACTCCTCGGAGCCCTCTGCAGGGGAGCCTGCACCCCCAAACCCTGCCAGTGCCAGAGGGAAGGGTCCCGAGCGTGCTCAAGGGTGTGTTGCGACCTCCCCTGTGCCAGGCATGTTCTCTGCCACGGTCAGTGGCGGGGGTCTTCTTTCCGGCAGTGCCAGGCAGCAGGTCTGATCTGTGCTGGTGGGAGACAGTTTCTTTAGCTGGACGAGGGGGAGCCCCCAAATGATTTTATCTGGAGTTGGGTCCGTGGAGTGCACCTCTGTGTCGTCTGGCCCGAGTCTCCCGGTGATGCTTTTTCATAATGAGCTGAATCCTGGGGAAGCAGGGCTGGAAGGGACCTCCAGAGGTCATCTAGGCTGAGGCAGGATTGTGCCCATCCAACCCATCCTATGTGCTGCATTGTCTAAACTTGGTATCTCAACGCTGTCACAATGTGGCTTGCCGCAAGGAGACCATAGTGCCCGACGTCCCGCTTCTATGCAATGGTGTCAATATATGCCAAGCCCCTGCTACGGAAGAAGCCAAAAACCCCCCATGGTACGTATCAACCTGACCACGGGGTAAATTGAGCAGCCAGGCTGCCTCTGCCAGTGTGTTGGATTTACCATGTGTGTAGGTTGTAGCTGTGTTGGTCTATGAACATAGGCAGACAAGTTTTGTTGCATGAATCTGATATTTTTCATTAGACCAACTCAGCTTTTTTTGTTTTCCCCCTTCTCCCCTCATTTCACAGGGGGAGGGGAGGGGGGTTTCTTCTCTTTGAAAGGCTGCCCAACCTAGGCAGATTTGGTCGTTCAGGTCTCATGCTGGAGAGAAAGGGCAGGCATTTTAAAGAAAATCCACGGTGCCATGGCTGCGGTAACACAAACCAAAACCCAACTGAAATGTGTCCTGTAGTTTTGAATCCCGCTGTCTCTGTCATTGTGTGTCAAGATACACGATAATGGGGCATGACTGGGTGAATGACTATGCTAATACATTCGCCTACTGGGGCATAGTTTTGCTATTCATTTAATTTACGTGAGCGCTTTTTGTTGTCGGTGGGTGCTGCGTCATTTGCTGCATTAGTCCAGGAGGTTGTGTCAGTGGTGGGAAACATTAAAATAGTGTTTTGTTTGAAAGCAGACTGTACGTGATCAGGTAGGTGCCTGTTGTTTGGCTGGAAGCCTGCTTGTGAACCGCGCCGTGCTCCTCTTGCAGGGGCTGCGAGGTCAGAATACACTTTTGCATCGGTCTTTGCATGGCCTGTCCGTTCTCTGCCTCCCCTGCCCGGTTGTGCCACCTGCCTTGGGGGCGGGAGGAACAGCAGCCGACGGGCAGCAATGCTGTTCCACAGCTGGCCTGAAGGGGCCAGGAGATAGTAGCACAGACGGAAATTAAACCCCACTGCGGTCCCAGCTGCTGTCAGCTCGAGGGGGTGGCAGTTCAGAAACTGGTTTAAAGCCAGGCACTGAGCATGGGGCAAGGATATTCTAACAAGATTTCCCTGGAAGAATAGGCCTTTGCCTGCTCGTTGCTGTGGCTGCTTCACTGGGTGCCTGTGCAGGCAGGGTTGAGTCTTGAGAATTTGGTTTTCACTGAACAGGTTGAGTCCTGGATTTCTTTTCGAGCTGTGGGGCCTTGGTGTGGGTTCAGGGATTTGGTGAAGGGGCCTGCTTCTTGCTTTGCCTCAGTCCCTGACAGGTCCCTTAGGAGTGTGGAAAACACCCCTCTGTGAAGCAGGCTTACAGGTCTCTTTATCTCCCGAAGACCTTTGGCAGAGCCTGTTGCTTTTTCTTTGTGGTTTCATGCTGATTTGGATTGTTGTTTTCAATCCAGCACCATTTTTTGTTTAGTTTAGTGTTTGTATTGACTTATTTAGATGCTTTTAAAACTGTGCCCACTGGACCTGTTTTCTGAACCGAAACCTCCAGGGTTAAACCAAGCATTCTGCAGGCCCAAAGGTTTAGGTGCAATGTCCTTCCTATAGATAGCTCCTTCAGGAAAAAACCTGAGGACAGTAAAGGTGTTCTCAAAGCCAGTGAGGGATGCTCCGCCTGATCCTTGCTGGGATAAATTGTGAAGTTGAGTCCTCAGCTCCCTGCCCCAAAGCTTTCACATATCTGCAGACCCAGGGGACATGCACATCAGCTGTTGTAGGGAGCAGATTCAGACCAGAAAGAGAGTGATCAGTGAAAACCAACAGCTGGATTTGCATCCTGAGGTGAGCGCAAAGCCAGATCAGGCCTGAGAGATGCTTCCTTCTAAGTACCCCTGGTATCCCTGAATGGCTTTCAAAGTCAATCCATACACAGAGCACATTGCAGTTTCTGAAATGCACGCAAGAGATTTTGGGTGATGGGTGTTGCTTGGATAAAAATAATTATTATTTTCGTGTAGCAAGGTAGCAGTACGGTCAATGGGATTGGCACAATACCGAAAGGTTTAAGGTTGAGGATTATGAAAAACCCTTTGGAAAGCAACATATCAATTGGATCCTGGTCTGGTGAGGGAATAGCAGAGGCATGCAAGCAATAACAGCCGATGGAGAAACTTGAACTTCCTGGGAATGTTATAGGGTGCAAGATGGAGGATGTTTAGTAAGAGACGATGAGAACAGGAGCTGTCAAGGGAGCACTACAGCCAAGACTGTTGCGATGCTACGGAGCAAAGAAACAAGGTGACTGCCCAAGGGTTAGCACAGTGGAGGCTTCCTTGTCCATACTCCTTCCTAGGCAGTCTCCACCTGTTTTTGGTTGGGTTTTTTTCCTTGAGCTGGGCTGCCCCTTGTACCAGCCCCAGGCAGAGAGAGTAGTTTATCCCACTGTTGCAGTGTGCCCTCCGGTGCGCCTTTCACAGCCCGAGGGCTGTATCCAGGGCCCTAGCTTCAACCACCCATGAGTGCTTGTGTGGGTTTAGCCCAGTGGAGCCAGCAGGCACAGGCCAAGCTTTGCAGTTGAGGCTGCACAGCTGGGAAACTGTGCATCAAGTTTAACGATTCCAGCGGGTCTGGAAAAGGCACTAGCCCAAGGAAAAAGTTATGTGCAGATGGATGGACGGCTAAATAAATATATAAAAGTACTGAAAGCAACATCATCTTATTAGCAGTGTGTCAAGGGCAGTGTAAAGGTGAGGTAGGATAAGTAATTTTGCTGTCAAAATTATTTAGAGATGTCATTAAACTGCTTAGGGCTGTCTCCATCGCTTCAGGGCACAGACACCTGTTTCTAATTTGCAGTGGGCTATGTCCAAACCTGCTGGCCTTAATCAAAGGGGTCAATGCTAATTTGGAACCTGGTAGCGAGCACCTTTAGTGAGCAAGGGGCCCAAGCCTCAGAGCGGCTAGAATGAACTCCTACTCCAACTTTGTTGTGCCACTACAGTCCGGCCCTGAGGATTTTAAACCATCCTCCACTTAAAATGTGAGGTAGTGATGGGCTTTTCAGGCTCCTTTGCTATAGAGTGCTTGTAGAGCAGGGAGAGGATGGAAGCAGCATCTTTTCCGTCCCAGCCTTTTGGGAAGAGATGCCTCTGCTTTTTATATCTACACAAATAAAGTAATACTTAGTGGAAAGGATACACGTGCATCCTCCCTGCACTTATCCCATAATTCTTCTTCTGCTTTTTTTTTTTTTTTTTTTGGATCACCGTCTTCTGTTTTTCCTATGCACAGTCTGCTTCTTGAATCTCAGGGCTGGCAAGCTTCGTGCTGCACAACAGATGCCAGTGCTGAGTCTTGGTTGGCAGCATTGTCTTCTGTTTTTCTCCCTCCCTTCTCTCTCCTCCCCCAGACCAAAGTGCGTCATCTTCACCGAACCGACAGCGCCTGGACCGCTGTTCCCCCTTTTCTCCAACTCCAGGCCTGATCCTGCCAGGAGGTGCCGAGTCTCCTCCGTCTGCGCTGATGTCAGTGGGAGCCTTGCAGTGTCAGGCCCGCTGTCACTGAATTTGTGTCTTCCAGTTGATGGCACCAAGAGACACTTCCCTACGAGTTATTTATTATTGCATGAATCACAGGCGGGCTTGTAAGTGGAATTGATGGCTGTTGTCTTTTTGCTTCTCTGCTTTACCCTTCTGCTGCTCTCCTGCTAAGGTAACCCTCCTGTACACCTCACCTCCTCCGTTGGAGCAGTGCATTTCCTTTCTCTCTCTGTCTGTCTGTCGCTCTCTCTTTTATTTTGGCTATGTTATTTTAACAAAACCAGTGAGAACAGAGAGGAAATTACACTTTCCCCTGGGTCGTAAATATAATCTGATACTGGATTTTGTTGTAACAAGTCTGAAGAGGGAGGGAATTCCCAAGCACGGAGGAAGAGACGCAGAACTTTAGCTGCTTTAATTTTCATTTCTGTGTGCATAAAGAGCTGCAAAGTATCAGACGCTTTTCAGGGGAAAAGGTGCCCTGCTCTTCCATCATCATTAATAGTGATGTTCTTCTGCTGGAAAACTTCTCATTTTAAAGCATGTCAGAGTGTTTAGGGGTGGATAAAGGGTTCTTTCTCAACTTTATCGTCCCCAGTGAGGGCAACTGCCAGTATTGACCCTCACCAGCTCATACCAGCTAACAAGCCAGACTGTTGCAAGCAGTCTCTCTTTCCATTTCTCTGATGTGTGCTGCTTAGCTTGTGGGCAGGCTTGGAAGAGCAAAAAAAAAATCAAATCATCATGTAAACATATAACACTCCCTGTCATCTGGGCTATATAAGCTGGAGGGATCAATCTTTTCCCCTGAGATTTTAGGGAAAGTAGGGGAATGTCATGAAGTGGTAGCATGGTTCATGTGCAATAGAAGTGGGGGAAGTTGTATTTGTATATGCGCTTGATGGGAGTGAGGGCAGAATGGGCCCCCAGTACTCACTGCACTGTAACCCTGGGCTAGGGGCTCACGCAAAGAACCGTTTTTCCTTCGGCAAGGTGCCTGCCAGAGCAAGCTGAGCAGGATTTGACCCCGAGTTACAGCTGGGAGAGGAGCGAGTATCCAGAAGAGTTCAAGGGAATTAATGAACACTCTTAGAGGGCTGAAAACTACCATTATTTTGTGAACTAATCTACATTAGTGCTGCTGCTGCAGCTTGAGATGGTAGCACTGCAGATTTTGTTAATGGGAGGCTTGTCTTAGAACGCCAGCCCTTTCCCATTTGTTTGCCTAAAGCCGCTGATTTTTCACATGGCATGAGATTTTTTTCAGTATGGCGGAGCGAAGAAATGATTTTCCATTTAAGAGACATAAGTTAGGTTGTCTGAACTCTAGCGGCAGCAGCCAGGAGTCCTGGCTCTCTGGTTCTGTTCCCAACTCTGCCACCGACTCACTTTGCAGTAAAGGACAAGTCTCTTAGACCGCTGTTTACACTGGTCACCACTGTTATTAACGTGGGATGCCTACAGTTTTGTGTGTGCAGATTTTGGGACACTTAGGGCATATATTTTTCCCCAGACCCTCCCCAAGCTCCTGCAGGAGTCAGGCTCCTGGAGTCTCGTATTGGGTGTTCCAGGCTAACACTCGCTTGTAACTTTGGGTCTTGTCTTTTCCTTCCCGGGTGTCAGTTTACCTCATTGTAAAAGGGAAATAACAACAGTTTTGTTGCTGGGCTTAATCAGAGTTTGGATTTTAGGTTGGAGGATGTCCGACAAATGCCTGCAATTTATGTTAGACGAATGCATGCTGTTTTATTTGCAGTAAACAAAGGGGAGGGAAGAACGTTTCTTGAACAGTTTCCAGTGAATCAAGTGGCAGAAAAGTTAAAGAATTACTGAGGCTAGAAGAGCGAGAGAGTTTAAGAGATTTGGAGGTAGAAAACAAGCCTTCCTGTAACACTGACATTGTGACCGAGTTGTGCATGTTCCTTTGGGGCTCAGTTTTGGGAAGCATGCCTGGTTTCCGAACTTTTTTCAAAGCAGCTTTGGGATTTTGGAGGGCTCCAATTAAATGAAAGCCTCTTAATTGCCATAGCTCCTTAGTTGGAATTTTTTTTTTTGCATTGGAGGAAAGTTGTGCACTCTGCTAGACGGCAAGAAGATAGTCCACTGTGTCTTCCTGGGAGAGTTTCCCCACCCTGAGCCTATGTTTATCACAGCTTCTCCTGGGCTTGGCTGATTCAAAGTTATAGGTAGATTCCCCTCCACTGGTGCTTACAGGTCTACATGTCTCTACCCATCAAATTGTAAAAACTCCCTTGTAACCCCATCCCTTCTTTTTTATCCGGAGATGAATGTGATAGGTGGTACTCAGCTCTGTTGAAGCTGCTTTCGCAGTGTTGCTAGGGCAACTGGAGATAGTGCCTGAAGACAGGAAAGGGGAGGCATTCCTTTCTGCCACAGTCTGGAGCATCAATGATTGAATGAGATTAGATAGAATTAGATAATCCTGAAATTCACAGTGGTTTGACGCCAGACCTTTATTAAATAAGTAAAAGTACCAGCCCCTTATAGTAAAATGAATTCTCTTAGATCAATAACTTTCCTTCCCCCACCACCCACTGCAAGCTGAGACTCTTAAGAGCCCTTTCTTTGTGGCATGGAGTGAACAATGCAAACATAGTTTGGGAGGGTTTTTTTTGTTTTTTCCAGAGGGGGTTATGATACCAATTTATCTTTTATTTCCCCCTTGTGATTCACCCGCTTAGCTGTAAAATACCCTTATAAAGAAAAACACTACAGTATTCTTCTGCAGTAGCTCACTCAAATAGTGCAGATTACAGTAACGTTAGTCAGGTAGTATGGCTTTTTTATTGTAAATACAGCAGTAGTACTTAAAAAAACATGGAAAATAAGTGCTCGACTATGAATGGAGAAGCATAGAAAAGTAAGGCTGGAAGGGACCTCAGGAAGTCATCTAGTCCAGCTGCCTTCTCAAGGCAGGATCATCCCTGACTAAACCATCCCAGTCGAGTGCTTGTCTAACCTGCTCTTAAAAACTTCCAGGGGTGTAGGGGATCAGCTTCTTGTTCAGTGTTTGTACAGCACCTAGTACAGTTGTATCCTGATCCATCACCAGGGATCTTACGTTCTACCACAAAGCCAACTCTAATAACTTGTTCTGGTCTGAGCTTTGCTGATGTAATATGCTCTGCAGTTTGAATACGGGACTGGATTTTGACTGGCATTGCTCTGCATTTTCATTGGTTTGACTCCATTGACTCCAGCGGAGTTTCCCCAGCTTCAGACTGACATGCCTACTGCAGGACCTAGGCTAGATGTGAGATTGTCTAGGGGAGCATGGACATTTTGGTACGGTGTTGGTCTCTTTGCACTTGTCTTTCTTACCAAGCCAAACTTCCTCTTTCGGGCCAGTGGCCTGATCCGTGGGGTATTCTCTGCGTGCAGCTCTGAGAGTGAGGTTTCTGTGCAGATGGGGGACAGTATGTTGACTTTAAATAGTAAGAAAGCAGCTTGAAATCTCCTTCAGCTCTACTAGGAGAACCCACGCCTGCCTGGTGGTGGTGTTTTTTTCCATACTGAATGTTAAAAAAAAAAAATGTTCTCTCCTTTTTTTATCCTGGAGTTGACAGCGTGACTCCCTCAAACACTTCGGAGATGGTGCGAATGGGCCTGGAGTCAGTGGAGCTGCTCTCATTTATGCTCACTGAGGCTCTTCTTTGCAATCCTTATTAGAGCCCAGATAGGCCAGTGAGGAGCGTCTCAGAAGTAGGGGTAGGAATAGTAACTGTTATTTTTCTTTCTCTCTGGGCTTATCCTTCTATAAAAAGACACAGCTAAATTGACTTCCCACATATTGTTGTTATAATGTTAAGAAGCCCCCAAAGTGAATCTAAAGGGCATGTGGGGACATGTGCCCTCGTGTCTTTGTGCATGCTTTTCCTTTCCAGGAATTTGATCCTGCAAGTCCTTCTTCCTGGGCCCTAGAAAACAAAACAAAAACTAAGTTTGTCTTCCAGGCTGCACAGAACTGTACCCCAGGCAGCAAAGCAAAAGGAACAGAAACAGGAAAAGAGGGTTTTGTTAAAACAAAACAAAAAAAGGGTGCTTGTTTAAAAAAAGCAGGTTTTGAGGGCAAACTCTTCCCTAATCTGCACCTTTTATAATCCCGTAGGAGTCAGGAGAGTTATGTGCAGTGCCAGTGAGGAGAGATTATTTTTCCATACTTAGTACATAGTACTTAAGGATGCCATTTAATTGGGAAATTCTTATTGCTGCCCTCCGATGGCATCTAAATGTACTGATGATGGGGGAAAAGAAGTGAGGTGTAAATTCCCAGTGGGAAATAAGCCAGGGCTGCTCACCAACAGAGAGAAGTCAGAGATACAGATCTTGGCAAGTGGCAGGAACAAAAGAGTGTCAAGGTCGGCACGTTTGGGAAACAGGGCCACAAAATATCCTTTGAGCAAGCAAAGCATGCTGCTTCACATCCAGTAGAGAGAGCTTGATGGGACTGGCGAAATAGGAGAATAAAAAACGCTGTGAAATGAAGAAGCCCAAGTGTTCAAAATTGTTTCACCTGGCAGGTTCAGGTGGGATAAACAAGGTCCGTTGCCTGCCGATCGGCTGAAAGACTAGATTCTGCCCCAAAAGGCACTTGTCCAACCCGCGTGAAGTTGCTGGAGCCGCACAGGATGTAAGCCAGGACAAAATCCGGCTTAATAACTTTAATAGCTGTGCAGTAAGACCACACACAAGTTCCATACACAATAAAGTCTAGGTATCAGTTGCTTCAGTGATTTCCCAGGTTTGGAGACCAGCCTCCACCTGGGGAGGTCTTTCAGAGCTGACAAAGAAAAATCAATTGGAAACGCACACAATATAGAATTCTTTGTGGTGAGGATCACACTCTGCTTTAAGTTGTTTGAATGTTTTAAATTGTACCCCAGAGAAGCCGTCCTTAATTTGCTGTAACTGTTCTTTTTCTCTCGCTGTTTCATATGCTCTCAGTGCGTGATATTTCCCCCCCAAGTGCTGTAGCGTGAAAGTGCTTGTTCAGTGTGTGAATAACGCTGGCCGTTAAATAGAATGGCGTAATGAACTTGGAGCTTGTGGGCTCTTCCAGAGAGCAACAGCGAGATCACATCTGATTACTACCACCCGTGTGTGTGCTCCAGGTTCAAAGCTGTGTTAGGAGACCAGGTTCAGGTTTGGGTCTGTAGCTGTTTATCACCAGTGAATTCAGACATAATAGATACCAAGTTCTGAGCCACTGAACTGGCAGAAATCCCATTGTGTTTTCCCACGGGCAAGACTTGAGAGTCAAAGTTAAAACCTAGTTGTCCATGTTCAGCATTTCATTAAAAGGACCTTTAGTGCAATTCAGGAGTCATTCTTTTGTTTGTACCATTGCAAAGGTATGCGGCAGACATTGCGCTCATCATATAGTAACATGTCTAGTGCATTGGTTCTCAACCTTTTTAGGCTTCAGATATTCCATGTTAGACTTGAGCCATGCATTGGAAAATGCAAGCTCTTAGTTTTCTCTTGTTTTTTGACTGTGGAAAAGTAGTAGAGTAATTTTTCCATTGCAAAATGCTCGGAAAGCCCACAACAGGTCAGAATGTTTTTAATACTATGGATTCTTATTTGAAATCTGTGTTTATTTTGGGAATCATTTTTACACACCTAACCGTGCTAAGGCATGCTGCGGCATCTTTGAAAGGATCTCACTGCACCCTGGCTGGGAATCACAGATCTAGTGCAGGGGTGTCAAAAATATGACCTGTGGGCTGAATTCAGCCCACAGAGCCCTATCATCTAGCCTGTGATGCTGCCTCTGGGTCCAGAGGTGACCCACACTTTGCATGGATCATGCACCAGATTGGTCCTGAATGCTGAGCCCCAGACATGCGCTGTACACTGGCCCACTCTGGCCAGTCTGGGACCAATGCATGGCACAGTCCTGGACTGGCTGGAGAGGGTGCCACGTGAGCTGGATCCAGCATGTGGAAGTTGGGGGCAAGGTAGGATCCATGGACCCAGTCCAGCTCATGGGGCTGGAACCATGCCATTCATCTGCCTGTGGTCAGCCCCCTACTGCTCAAGCAGCCTACAGGGCTAGATGAGTTTGACACCCCTAGTTTAGTGGTTAATGCAGATGACTGAGAATTGGGGATTCTCTTTTTTTTTTTGCCTCTGTCAAGGTTCTTTCTTAGAGAAAACATCTAATCTTGATTTTAAAATGTCCTGTGATGGGTAATCTACTATAGTCCTTGGTAAATGGTTCCAGTAGTTAATTATCCTTTTCTTAATTTGTCTAGTTTCATCCTGTAGCCATTGGATCTAGTTATAGCGTTGTGTGGTGGATGGAAAAACCTTCTGTTATTAAATTTCCAGTCTCAATGCAGGTTCTTATCGCCTGTGATCAAGTCACCCTTTAACCTTCTCTTTGATAAGTAAAGTAAATCAAGCTCTTTGGCTGTGGGAAGTGTTTGCCAGTCCTTTAGGCATTCTTGTGGCTCTTGTTTAAGCATCCTCCAGTTTACCAATATCCTTCTTGACCTGTGAATAAGTAGTGGATACACCTGTGCTAAACACACAGGTAGCATAATGTCATTACTCCCTATGGGATATTCCCCTGTTCTTATCTCCAAGGATTGCAATGGCCTTTTGGCAATGGCATCCTATTCAAATGATTATCTGCATTCCCAGAGCACTATTTTGTCACTCATTCCTGGGCCAGAGCCATCTCCTTCCCACGCTAAGTGAAGTCTGTTCCTACACGTATGGCATTACATTTGATTGTGTTAAAAACCGTGCCATGTGCTTGCACTCAGCTTCTCAAGCAATCCAGTTCATTTTGTATCTGTGACCCATTCTCTTCATTTTTTGCAAAGTCCCATGGACCTCATGTCATCTGCCAACTTTTATCAGTGGTGATTTTATATTTCCTTCCATGTCACTGATACATCCGAAATAACATAAGGCCAAGAACCAGTCTCTTTAGGCTCCACTAAAACACACCACTGTCAGTTCTATTTCCATTTTGCGAATGATCAGTTAGCCAGCTTCTAATCCATTTAATAAATGTGTCGCATTGACTTTATATTGTTCTAGCCCTTTAAGCAACATTTTGTTCATGGTACCAAGTCAGATGCCTAACAAGTTTAAATATATTGCACCGTCACTATTGCCTGTATCAACTGAACATGTGATCTAATTAAAAAGCAAAAAATCAAGTCAGCTTGACAAGATCTGTTTTCCAAAAACCAACATCAGTTGGCATTAATCATATTACTTTCCTTCAATTCTTCATTAATTCAGCCTGTATTAGCCACTTCATTATTTTGCGGGGGATTGTTAGCAAGTCGGTTTGCCTCTAATTACTTGTGTCGTCCTGCTTACCATTTTTTCTCTAAATATTGGCACACAATGTTCGACTCCCCCCTGAATTTTTTTCTATCCTGTTTGAAGACATTTATTGAAAATCAACACTTATGGAACTCCTTGGCCAGCTCTTCTGAAACTCTCTTGGATGCAGGTTATCCAGTCCTGCTGATCTCAAATGTTTGATGTGCTGCTCAATGTCCCTGGCAGGTGCTGTTGGAGTGGAGACTGTATCATCATATGATATGCCTGCACCATTTGGCATTTTCCCACATACAGAACAGAGCTGTTTATCGAACGCTTCTGCTTATTTCTGTGTTGATATTGACAATCCTACCATTTCCATCTAGCGATGGACCAATATTATTATTACTTAGTGTCCTTAATTAACCAGCCTTTGCATAGCGGTTTGAAATCCTTTAGCAAAAGGCGCTATCATGGTAAGCGTCGTTATGTAGTCAGGATATTTATAGGGGTAGGGAAGCACGGGCCTGGGCCATTACAGAAACCCTCCACCGCAGAGTTAAGCTGATGAAACATCTGATTCTTTTAGTGTCTATTACTCCTTTGTGTTCAATTTATGGCTTTGGTGGGACTTCTACCTTTTCACTTCCTGTTGTTCGGTGTTGATTTTAATTGGAAACCTGGCTGTGGATCGGCTGGGGGTGGCATTAGGCCTCTGCGGAGAGAACGTTGCTTTCTCTTTGTCTTCTCGTGGTGGCTTATGCTGCTTGCCAGGTTCTGTGTTTACAGCTTGTGGGCTAGAGTAATGAATAGAAGTGTTGGGCTTCAAAAAACCTCTGTGGCTTGCAGAGGGGAGCCAAGCCTTCTTTCCGCACCTGGATGCTATTCTACCCTAAGGTCTTGTCTGGCTGCTTTGTTTTCTTGGATCAGTCAAGTCTTCCTGTTTGACCGCCAGATTATGAAGCAGGGCGGTACTTGAATTATCTAAAAAGCTGATCCTAGTGTGTTTTGTCGAGGCTTGCGCCTCCTTAAACAAACACAGCTCTCTTCCCTTAGTGTTTGCTTTAACGATCCTGGATGGGTGACAGTAAAGGGCTGAGTGGGAGAAATATTTGGGGTGTGATGCATCAATGACTTTAACTCCATGGTGTAGTAGGATAACCATTAGGAAATACCCTGACCTCCTCACAAGACTGGTATTCATCCATACAGAGAAGCATTCCTAATAATGGTGTGCATTGAGATGCTGTGCTGTTAACCTTGGCTAGCACAAAACATCTTGATATCCTGCAAGCTGTGAAACCTGTCATATGCTAAGACAGTGCTATGAGCAGCCTCTCTACTTAAAGTTTCCTGGGAATGTTGCGATATAATTTCCTCTGGGGTCTACTGTATCACTCAGGCTGATCCCTACAGGCTGGAGAATAAAATGGGTTATGTGCTTGATCAGCAAGTCTTGGCAATTACAGCTGGAAAAGATGGATGACGTTGCCCACTCTGTACCACAGGCTAGCTCTGAAATCAGCTGGGTTTTTGGTCATTATAAGGTTTCGGGGCTTTCCAAGCTCTTGGAAGGGGGCTGGATTGTCAGCATTAGAAAAGTGACTAACGTTTAGTAAATCATCCAAAGGTTTCCAAGCATTTAGAAAGGAGTCTGGTATCCCCACCTAACAGCTGGGGAGGCTGTGGCACGGCGGGATGGAGTGACTTGTTTCAGGACGTCCAGAAAGCTAATGGCAGAGGTGGGAATAGAGTCCCAGGTCTTCTGACTCTCAGCCAGGACCGCTAGCCACCCAGTGAGCCAGGCCTGAAGTCTGTTTATCCCCTCACCACCTGCCAGGACTTCCTCTGCTTCCCTTACCTGGAGGGGCTATCTTTAGAGGTGCAGGGGGGTGGACACAGTGAATTTTGTAACCCCCTCCAGCCTGGTGCAGCAGCTGGAAGTGACAAAAAGAGGGGCTCCCGTTGGGGTGGCACATTGATGAGTGCGAGCATCTTTGTGATGCTGGCAATCTGCCCGCTAGGACCTGGGCCAAGAGCAACAACTCATGGCGCACGGGCCATTGGGCAGCCAGCCACTGGCTGGTAATTTTAGTCACTGCCAGCTTTGACTGACTATAAACAGCAATGCCAAGGTGAAGACCCCCCCCTTCCCCCCCCATGCCCATTTCTTGGAAGTTTGCATAGAAAGGTGAATGACTGGGATCTGGGGTCCAGCTGAGCTGCAACTGGTGTAGCACGGGAGAGTGGAGACGGGGCCAAAGGGAGGCTCTTTGCGTTCTCCCAGTCCTGGAGGTGGCTGGAAGACTTGCTTGCCTCTCAGTGTACATGCAATCAGCCTCGGCATTGGCAACCAGCGCTGAAGGTTTGCAAGGTACTTCTGCTGCATGGACCAGGGATTGTGGTGCTCTGTGCAGGGGAGAATTTCCCCATGAAAGAATCCCTGTGTTCCCCATAAAAAATGTGCAGCATGTGTGCACATCTGTGTTAAATAACAGTCATGTCAGAGTTGGATGAGGGCGGGGGGGGTGTTTCTGTGGCTGTCACCTTCAGAAAGCCAGCGAGTGCTGCTTGTCACAGGCCTCTGAAAACAGAGGCATGGAGCTAGCTGTTCAGTTTTTTGTGTGACCGACTACACAAACCTATCAAACATGAATATGGCCGCTTGCCTACAAACAGATTAGTTTTTTATTGATATTGCCACCTCGGTAATGCTGTACAGGCCCAGCTGTACTATATATAGCACAATAAATCTGGTTTATATCAATATAAGCTTTGATATATCTGTTAATATCGCACTCATGATTTGAATATTTAAAAGCACATGCACACACACGCGCGCACATGAAAATATTATTTAGCTTATCTTTCCTTTTATTTATTTATTTTTAAAGATTTATAGGAACACCTGTCGTGAGCTCCAAGCTCTGCGCAGTTAATTAAAAATGCAGCCCTGAAACTCAAAGCAGCTCCCCTGGCCCATCCAGATAATTCCCCCCTCGGCTCCCTACCCCTCCTTCCCCCTCCCAGGACTCTTCTGGTGCCATAAGCCCATTCAATCCAGTCCCAGAATAAAACTGGAGGGCGGGGGTGAGGAAAGATGAGCCTTACAGCATGGATCAAAGATACGTAGAGACTTACTCTATTTGTTATAATTTTGCTTAAGGAATCTCAAGCAAGGACCAGTGTCTGTGTTGCATCCTGTGATGCATTTGAAAAAACAACCCCGCACGTGTTCATGCCCACACACGTGCACACTGAGTCACAGCCCCAAAGAGCCTGCAAGCTAGTTTTATGGTCAGATGCAACAGGAATAGACAACTCAACTCACCAGGGACAATCTGTCACATGGGCATTTTTGGGGCCTGAGCCTCTAGTTACACTTGGGTCTAACTGTTTAGAAGCCAGTGGTGCTTGGGGAAGGATGGGGCCCTTCATGAGTTAGGGATAATCTGATACAGAGGGACCTGCCATGGGGAAGAGGAGCTGCAAGTGGACTGAGCGTGGTTTACCGCCCTGGGCAGCTGTGCAGTCTGGCAGGGAGAGCAAAGGGCCCTAATGTGGCCTGGAGGAGGGAGCATAGCTATGATTGGCTCCATGACCTGAGAGAATTGCTTCACCTTCCTTTGTGCGAGTCGTTCCAGCTGGAAAATTGGGGGAAAAAGACCTCAACGGCCCACATCTCGGGAGCCTTGCTGCAAACCAGATGCTGCCTGTGAGCAAAGCCTCCGAGGGGCTAATAGGATGCAAACAGAGGGGCGAGGATCCCGGCATCCAGAAGGGAGTGCTCCCCCCGTTAGGAGGCTGGGGGATCTTTGCCTGTGAGAGTTCATGCTGCATTAACTCCCACTGGGATACCCCCGAGGGGCTGCGGGGGAATGTGTGGCCGTATGTGCCTGCGTCCCCCAGGTCTGCTCCTGCTGCTACATAGAGCATGAGACCGGGGTGAGGAGCTGCCAGGGGCTCCTGGCTGGGGGAGGGCCAGTGCTGCCCCTCCGCCCACAGCTTGTGGGCCATTTCAGTCCGCGCTTCTTCCATTTGTCTCCCTTGCAAAAGCGGGGTAGTGCTGGGACCACACTTTCCTGAGAGGAGGATAGATGTGTGGCTTTGGGTTGAGGGTGGAGGTTGGGTTCCCATCTTCAGACCCCCTTGCACTTCCTCCAATAGCCGTTTGCAGTACTAGTCGTAGTTCTGCCTGTGTGAAATTCAGAGAGGAAGGAAGCTAATGAAAACCGAGGCTGCTGTGAAGGGTGAGGGGAAACAGGAAAGTGGAGCTAGTCCTCTACTGATAAAGAGCTCCTGGCCAAAGCTGCTCCTTAAATTTAATTTTTAAAAATTCACCTCTGCGTGCTACGGCTGAATTAAGAGGCCGCAGAGAGCTGCTGCAGGAAAGGGCTTGCTGTAACATGAGCGCTTTCCTGTTGACTAAAGGTCAAGCAAAGTCCCTTTCTGGGCTGGAGATGACATGGCTGTTCTGAGTAATTGGTTTAAAAAATATATGCGTGTCTGTACCCTTTCTTGGTATGGGGGCTGCTGACTAAACCCCAGAAGGAAGTAACGAGGTGACGGCGGAGTTACAGCAAAAGAAATGGTTTCGTTTTGTGAAACCCCTTCTCTCGCATTAGCGCTCGTGCTAGCAAAGGTGGGAAGTGCTACGGCGAAAGGGAGTTGGGCAAGCACTCGGTGTTGCTACCAGTCACTTGTCCCTTAGGTCAATTGTAAGCTGTCTGGGGCAGGGGTCATCTTTTAGTTCTGTGTTTGGGCAGCATTTTGCATGAAAGGCTTCTGAGACTAGCACTGTGGCTCCTACCTGCCATCACAATACAGACAGAAAATGGTAATAAATCCAGACCTGCTGCCTACAGTTTAGATAACACACCATTAAAAATACCTCCACGCTCTGTCTATTCTGGTTGAACTGGGAATGAACTGCCAGGAGTTGAGCTGGGGATGGGGAAAGGAGAATTTCGTATGCCAGCTGCAAGATCGGGCTCCGTTTGGTTATTTATTGATTATTATTTGGCCTTTTAAGCTCAACATCCCATGCAGCAATAATAGATCTTAAATCCATGATGCCAGGGGAGGCATCTCAGCAGGAGAAGTCGCACTGCATGGCTTACGCTTTTTCCAATGGTTCATTGAAAACATTGTGAGCGCATATGACTTACCATGAGTAGAGTATGTCCCTAAACACAGGGAGAGGCATGCAGAATATAGGGGTAGCTCCCACCTGTCAAAAACATACCGAAAACCGCATGGAATGGGTAGTTGTCTGCCTTGGTTTATTGTGCGGCGCCACGAGAATGTGGATTGTCTCCTGCAGAACTGTTAATGGGACACCAATTGCGTATAGGCCTCTTTAGCATCAATAAAGAGGAACTCAGCAAGGCTGGGCTTGGCATAAAAATAGCCTGTTACAAAATTGCAGTGAAAGGAATTCTTGGATGGATCAATGGGACATTTATTTATTTTATTCTTTTGGCAACCGGAGAGAAAATGATGCGGGGTGCGCGTGTATAAACGGGACAGCAAGGAGCCGAAGTCCGGCAGTGCTGGAGAAAGAAGCCACTAGATCATCTAATGGCCATAAGAGCCGGGATGAAATTTATAGAGGGATGAGAGACGTCTTCTGCAAACTAATGAGGCATTTGAGCTTCTGCCAGAATCACATCGGCAGTCTGTTGCATTTGACTGGACAAGACCTGATGGAGATGGGATCTGAGCCAGGGGACGGAGAGCTAGCACAGGTCCTTGAGAGTCCTGAGATACGCAGCCCTGAGTAGCGACACTGCTGGGGAACTTGACAATAACAAGGCATCCGAGACAGGAACAATGCTGTTTGAGTTTTCAAAGGCTCAGGCGTATTTAACCTGCCAGCTCATTGCTTTCATTTGCACATAGCTACATTGCAGACTAGTAGGAAAAAGCATGAGAGAGACTGCAGCATAATAGAAGGAGGGGTGGGTCACTTGATTTTGCTCTTAAGTTGTTCAAACAGTGCAGGGGGGTGTCCTAGACTCCTGCTGCAAAGGACAGCCCCACCAAAGCGTAACTTAAGATCGATCCTAGCCCTTTTGCCCGGAAGTCAAGTGATTGCAGGCAGATCTGCTCTAGTCCTCTGTATGCTGGGGGAACAGATCAGTAATGTGGACTTCCAATTTGCTGCCTCCTGGAAACTGTTGTAACTGCTAACTACAGCGCAAGGAAAAGTTATTCTCCCCTTGTACCAATAAATTGGCTGCTGATGCAGCGGAGGCATTGAAAATAGCAGGGAGGGGGTCGTCAATAGAAGGTAGCAGGTTAGAGGCAAGTACCCCAGAGCCAACGCTACGTGCAGCTAGCGTGATTTAGCAAGCGTTCGCGGGGGCCCTGTGCATATTCCTCTAGCTACTCAGAGATTGGAATGAAAAGCAGTCACGGCAGCCAGCATAGCAAAGCCGCCTGAAAGTACGGCATCCTTCCGCCAAGGAGGATGCCTTCCCGAAACCTAGTGGCTTCTTTCCCTAGCGCTGCCAGACTTTGTCTCCTTGCAGTCCCATTTATACACATGCGCGACCCATCATTCTCTCTCTGGTTGCCTTAGGGAAGGTGGAGCTCTGCTAATCTCCTTCCCTTTATCCCTCTTCTAGTTGACCTCTCCGGTGCGGCAAGCAACATTTCAGGAGGCTGCTGGGGTGAGAGAACAATGAGTGGCCTCCCAGGGAGCCAAAAATTCTTTCCACCTGAGAACAAACTTTGCAGTTTTGGCCAAAGAATCCACAATTATTATTCATTTAACTTGATCCTTTTTTTTTATTTTTACACCCTTTTCCACTCCCCTCCCATTTTCCCCCCCCCGCCGCAAAACAAGAACTGAATGCAACCACACGAGATGTCGCTGCAGATTTCAGACTGGCACGCAGTGCCCAGCAAACCTGGACTTTTTTTTTGTTTGAGGTCATGGCACCTGATATTGCTCAGCTCCTATTAATACCTACTATGAATGGTAGGTACTGGCAGTGTGCATACCCTGCTGCACACAGCACAGAGGAGAACTAGGTTGAGGCTTTTCAAGCTGCCTGGGGGATTTGTCCACCCAGCCCCCATTCATTTTAATAGGCCGCCCAAATCCCAGAGGCAGTTTTGAAAAATGTTTCAGTCCTGTTGGGCCTGATCCTGAACCACTGAAGGCAACAGGAGCAGAATGTTGTCCTCGACTTACCCATCCTTATGCTGGCAGGGTTTTTGCCTGGGTGAGGGCTGAGTACCAGTGCAGAAAGCCTTGCTCTGGGTGCTGGTGTGGAGGCCTTTCTGCTTGGCATTGCTTTGGGATGAAGGGAATCCAAAAAAATGCTTTCAGTCCATCCCAACCAGGACAGCATTGCTTCCCCTACCAGTGTTGGGCACCCCTAGCACCTTAGGCTTTTGCACCCAAGGGCTTGTCTGAATCAGGTATCTGGCTCTGATGCAAATCTCAGTGTGGTAGACCCTCTGTCCCTTCCTTCCTTGTCTCTATCTCCTCTCGGCGGGCGTTGTTGTTTACTCTCTCCTCCCCGGGCTGCTTGGAGCAGGGTGGGGTGTGGGAAATTCCTGCAGTGAGCCCCACAATGTCCACCCCTACATACTGCCCTGGGAGAGACCCAGAGAAGCTGGTGACTCATTCAGCTCTGGCTGTGTCTGGGGGCCGCTCGCAGGGAGGTGAAAGGCCCCCCCGGGCAAGGCAGCTGGGGGCGGTGGCTGCAGCTTGGCTTACTTCTCTTTGCGCGGCCAGGAGCAGGAAACCAGCCCAGTGCAGAGGCGGCGGCTGTCCGTTGGGGTGGGGACGGCTTATCAGTGGTTTGAAAGTCTGCGCCTCTACCCAGGAGTCCTGTGGGGCCGACTCTTGCCACTGTGCCACGCCACATGCTGGCGTCACTGCAGAGCCGAGCGGTCGTGTTGGCGTGCAATGCTGCCCTGCTGCCATGATTGCTGCTGCTGGCCTGAAGCACTCGCCAGGACTCTGGTGCCTTGGGTTTGTTCATCACCTCCTGAGCTGTGCTATGCCTTCAGGCTTCGCCCTGCGACTCCTTCCAAATGCTCCTGAGATTCAGAGAGCGTGGCTGAAAAGGTGTCTGCGGTGCATAGGGTGGGACCGCATTTTAACTGCCGCGTGGCAGTGTCCTCCCGGCCTGGTGGGTTTGTATGATCACTTGTGGCCCCAGTGCCTCAGTTTCCCTGCTTGTGAACTGGGCTGCGGGTACTGGGAGCTCAGATGGGCCTTCGAGGCACATCCCCGCCTTGGCAGGCAGAGCTCCTTCTGCAGGTCCCGGTGCTTCTTGCAGCTGCCTTACAGAGATACAGCCTACCCCCAACTCTGTCTGGCCAGTGCGTGGGGAAGGGAGGCAGGCCAGCCCCCTGCCCTTAGCCTTCTTCCCCTCCCTTCTTCCCCTCCCTGCTTCCTCTCCCTGCTCCCGGGGGTGGCACACAGAGAGCTGTCCCTGTGTTCAGGCGAGAAAAGGGGCTGCACTTGTGTCCCGCTTTGGCATGAGCAGGTGCTACATGACGGTACCACACTGAAATCCAGCTGTGGGAGGGCAGCGCTGCTGTCCATCTGAGGCACGTGGAGGATGGCTGCTTCCCCAGTCCTGACTGGCCTGCAGGGCTTCAGGCTCAAGTTTTGGCCATGGAAGGTGATTCTCATGTCCTTCACTTCTCTCTGTGGGTTTTCTTTCCCCAGCCACAGGATGATGACGGAGTGAATGCCCTTGATTTCTCTCCGTGGCTTCTCCAGACAGAAGTGGGAATGGCTGGTTATTGGCAGCAGAAGGGTCTCTGTGTGGGTGGGGAATCACTGAGGGTGAAATGTGGCCCCAGGTAGAAAGCCACCACGAGGAGTCGCATGTCACGCTGATGGCCCATGAAGAAGAGCTGAGCTGTGAGTGGGCTTTCACTAGCTCTTGCCAGTGGTGGCTTTCACCCAACGCTCTGAAACAGAGAAGAGACTTTGATTTCCAGGAGAAAGGGGGTGTAGGAGTGAGAAACAGGCCTGTAACCAAACCCTCACGATCTCCCCTCTCCCCACAGACACTCATAATTGTGCCTGTAGAGATGTGTGAAGAATGCTTGTGTACAAAGGGCCCCTAAATATAGCAGCTGCTCCGTGCTCCTGTTAACCTGTCAAGTGACGGTTCACTCTCCCTGCCATTGTCTTTGTCAAACCGTAGATATTACTCACCGCCGTGACTAATTCCCCATGGAAGGCCTCTAAAGAGGTTTAGTAAATGAACCCTCCGTTGCTCCAGGGCACAAAGCGTCACGTCTGCTTTCTGAATTTGGCTAATGAGAGCAGAACCTCCTGTGGACGGGTCTTCCCTTGCGTTGCAGAAGGAAGTGCTCAAACAGTTAATGCGCACCACTGCTTTTCGAGTCAGCCCTTTGGCACCCGCCGGTGGGAAGGCAGCCACTTCTGGGGTGAAATGTAGCTGCTGTTTAGCAGGGTGCTGCAACATCATGCGGTAGATAAGGACAGGAAGTGGAGAAGAAGCCTTCTGGAAACTTGGAAGGAATTTGGAGTGGTAGAATGCAATTTAGTGCAACTTGTATCTGTCCAGGACACTGTTCCTGACAGCCCTGGAAAAGAACTAAGTGTTCTGCAATGACAAGTAGTCAAGACCTTGGTTTTGCGCTTCTTATCCCAAATCCAGCAACTCCAAAGCAGAGTACACCCTAGTACATTGATTCAAGAAGGAAGAGTGCCGTCTGTTGGGTATAGGTTGTAGCTGTGTTGGTCTAAGGACATAGGCAGACAAGGTGCTGTGGGTGAATCTGATATCCTTTATTAGACCAACTTAAATAGTTGGGGAAAAAATGTCTTAAGCTCTGCTTCTTCCACAGCCTGATTGTTTTTCCTTTGGAAGTCTCCTATCCAAGTACTCTGGAGGCTCTGTAGGTCTGCTTAGCAGGTGGTCAGTCCAAGATGCTATAGCTTTACAGTAGGAAGCAAACTTGTGTGCATTAAAAGTTGAATAGTTACCTTTTAACTGATGACAGGACTTAGAAAAATCAGAAGGGCAGCAGCAGATCTCTAAGACTGGAGGTTTTGGTAGCCGATGTCTTTTATTTTAAAAAAAAAAAGAGAATCTGAGTAGTTATGGACAAGTGAAGCAGACTCGGATTTTATGCATCTCAGGCAGCTCACTGGGCTGGTGGCTCTGTGTCAGCAACTCCTATGTCTGGTTCAGAATAAGCATTGGCCATGTGGGTAGGTTGGTTTTTTCAGGCAACTGTCTTGGGAGGCTCTCTTAGCGGTAGAAGTGTTGCGGGAAGCCACGGAAGACCCCTGCCAGCTCTACTTCAGTAGGTTGGTGCGGCGCTCACTGATTTGTGTGCTTCCCACCGCGTGGTGGTTAATACTGAAGGGGGAAGGCTCCAGTGTGAAGGCAGAACATTTTGGCTTGAAAAACAAAACCCCAAACCCCACTCGGTTCCATTTAACTTTCTGTTTTTAGTTCCCACAAGAGTTGTATTCACCCTGTCTCCCTCCCCCCACTTTGGTACTTCTTCTTTTTATCTCTTGATGGCTTCTTTACTCCCTCTTTGTTTCCCCTCCTCTCTTCTTCTATTTCTCTCCTCCTTTTGCCTTCAAAGCACAGGAGATACAGCACTCCCTGCATGCATTCCCACGTTCAGCAGGGAGATCCATGTCATAGGTGGTGGAGATCCATGTCATAGGTGGCTTACATTTGGTTATCATTTGGCTTCCCACCTATATGTCAGCTCTGTCTATGACATCTTGCAAATTGATGCAACATCTGCTTCTCCGCACATCTTTCTTAATACGACCAGCATGTAAATAGCATGTGTACACGGTGTGGTTATTATTTAGCTGCACGTGGCAAATCATCCAAGTTGGGCCTCTTGTGCTACATGTGGCACAGAGTAAATGTGTTTGCAGTCCAAACGAGGTGACAGAGTGAGGGCATGAGACAGACGAGTGGGTTGAGGCAGGGTAAGGTGGCAACAAGCATCAGTGGGTTGGGGGTAGGTCTGAGGCAGTCACAAGCCTGGATGTCAGAAGGTTTTTCCATAATTTGCATGAGATTAGCAGGAAGGTTTCTTCTGTACGGGCAGAACGATGGGATCATTTGGGAGTCAGGACTCCTGGGTTCTGCCACTGATTTGCCATGTGACTGTCTGTAGGTTGCCAAATCCTTCTGCTTCTTACTTCCACCGACTTGTAAGGTTATTGTAAAAACAACTTGCTGAGGTATAATGAAAGCTCCCTACGCTGTGTCTCGATACTAGCAGACCTGTGAGTGGGCCACGCTAGGGAAGCACAAAGCATTTTTCTTACTGCTGTGGTATAGCTGAGTTTCAGCATCTTTTATATCATGCTTTTATAAAACCAGAGGTATTTGTTCGTTATATGGGCTGCATGATGCAGAGCCCTTGAGGTCACTCGTTGCTGTCCGGTTTGCAGAGCAGCTCTGGCATTGATAGCTGAGTCCGATTTGCAAGTGCTAGGAAGCCTGCAGACTGTTTACTGCGCCATCATTAGGAAATGGGATTACAGTTGCTCCCCTTGGGTTTCTTTTGCATTGGCAGAGTTGGATGTGGAAGAAAGGCCTCTCTGAGGAGCTGAGAGTGAAAGCTGCCTGACGGCTCAGCAGTGAGCTCTCTGGCCATCGTGGCGGGGCAGGGGAAGGGGAGTTTTGTTTCCCACACCTCCTAGGCTGGTGACTGCTGCCTAGTGATGGTCTGTGAAGGGCTCAGCAAAAATCAGGGCCCTCTGTAGACACACGGTGAGAGAGCTCCCATTCCGACTAGACAAGGCAGGCGAAAGGAGGGTAGGGAAACAGGGGCGCAGAGAAGGGAAAGTGACTTGGCCAAGGCTAGACATCAGGAGGCGCTACTTCACGGTCAGGGCGGCTAGGATCTGGAACCAACTTCCAAGAGAAGTGGTGCAGGCTCCTACCCTGGGGGTCGTTAAGAGGAGGTTAGATGAACACCTTGCTGGGGTCGTTTGACCCCAGGACTCATTCCTGCCATGGCGGGGGGTCGGACTAGATGATCTGCTCAGGTCCCTTCCGACCCTAGAAACTATGAAACTATAAGGTCGTGTAGTCAATGGGCATAGTTGGAAATAGAGCACCAGACTTGAATCTCAGTCTGGTTCTCCACCCCCCCAGCTCACACTACCTCTCAGGGGGTCCACATGGGGCGTGGGGATATAACTGGTCTGGCTTCACTGGATACATGCATGTGGTGTCCCCTGAGAGAAGGGGAAGGGTAACTAGGTGGGGCCTGGTCTGGCTGACTCTCAAGGTCCCTCCCAGTGGTGGGAGCTGGGGATTGCTTTGGAGATTTCAGTATAAATGCTGTTAAGTTTGTTATAAAGTGGAGTCAGGAGCGCTTTATGCCTCACACCTGAGGCTGGAAGCGAGTCTCCCCATTAGGGGAGATTCCACATCATGCTGCAGCTGGAAAACACGTATTAAAACCCCAGTGAGGCTTGTATAGTTGTCCAAAATCAGATAATTTTTTATTTGATTTGAAATCATACTTAATGGGCCAACTCCAGCCCTGGAGGACCTTGTGTGTGAATAACTGCAGCCAGTTTGTGTGTTAACATGAGGGCTGAAATTGCTCCAGGTTCCTGAGCTTTCTTTGCTCTGTCCACCCTCGCTTGTGCTCCCGCCGAACCTCTTACCTCTCTGTTCCTGTGCTAGGACTGAGGGGCCTCTGTCTCCGGCAGCCTCGTTCGTCAGGATGCATATAATTAAGCATACACACGCACCAGCCCTGCAGGCTATCAGCCCCCCACGCGCACAAATAATCCATTGTGGTCTGGGTAGAATAACGTAGGTTTAGACCCTGCTCTGGTCCAATTCATTTCCACACCTGCGGGAGTGACCTTCCAGACTTGCTCGAGGCTCTGTCTCCAAAGTCATTTTCTCATTAGTGGAAATGAAATGTATTGTGCAGCTCTCGCTGCCTCTGCCTCTCCAGAGAGGCGTGTGCAGAACAATGCCGCTTGCACCTCTCTGCAAACTGTTCCAGGCCTTGTCAATCCCCACCAATTTTACAGAAACCCTTCTCATCCCCACAAGAAACTTCCCCTCCTCCCCCCACCCCAACTAAAGAAAGACCCCAGTAACAAGTCCACAACACATGTTTTAATGAGAATGGCTGCTGCTTCAAATGCTTTGGATGCTTAGGCATGCGGGTGACCTCTAAACAGATCAGCAGTTTGCTGTCTCTGGTTATTCTTGCACAGAGAGACAAATCTGTTCACTTCGTGGGTCACACTGATTTATTTTAGCCTTTGTTCCATTGGGCCAAGATTCGCCCACTAGCGCAGCAGCCCCTGTTCATAGTCCAGTCAAGTTATCTCCTGCCTCCATGG
Source organism: Crocodylus siamensis (assembly GCF_052110815.1). Classification (NCBI taxonomy): domain Eukaryota; kingdom Metazoa; phylum Chordata; order Crocodylia; family Crocodylidae; genus Crocodylus; species Crocodylus siamensis. The sequence continues at coordinate 8,725,045 of NC_143406.1, read as the reverse complement.
GAGTGAGGTCCCGATGTGTCACCATCCCTATTTAGTTACTAATATGCAAGCCAGTCACCCGAGTGGATGGTTTTTTGGATTTCTCTTGCCTTTGCAATGCTTTGGAAGTTCGGAGAATCGTATCTTGTAGGCAGAGATGCTGTAATGGGAAGTGGTTGGGTGGCCTGCACAGCCAGGTGTGTGCAGGTAGGGTAATGCTTTTGATGGGCTTACTAAAAGGCTTTTGTGAAGGGGGCTGTCCCTTCTGAGATGGGAGAGTGAGGCACAGAAAGATTGGCCCTGGGCTATGGCAGAGCTGGGACTTGACCCCAGTTCTGCTGCATCTTAAACCCTGGAAACCCCTGCTTTACTGCAGGGATGCCCTCATGGGGCCAGAGACCTTGCGGTGTGTAACCAAGTGGCTTTGCTTAAGACAACATAGCTCATTTCCGTAGTAAACATGCCGTTGCCTGTATTTTTATTGCTGGCAGGTCTGCGATGCTATTAGAGGAGATATAGAAGCCAAGGACTCTTGTCATGCTTTTGGTCCCTCACTTTGCTCACCCAGGGGTCAGAATAACTACTGAGGATGTGCTCAGGTCTCAAAAACACCCTTTGTTACATGGAGAAATAAAGCAGTCTATGGGGAAAATAACCATAAATGTTCATTATTGGTACAGGAAAATCAATTTGTAGGCCAATTGACCAAATAAAGTAATGCAATTTGCTGTGAAATCCCCCCGGTGTGGCAGGCAAATCATTGAATGGAATTTGGGGGCAGGGGAGAGAGAGCAGGGAGCACGCAAGAACTGACTTTTTACCGGGATTGTGCAAAGCAGCTGAAGGGGACTCGCAAGGGCTGGGGTTGAGAGGAAAAGCAAACTCAATTTCTTCTCTGCACATTGCTGAGGCAATGGGAGAAAAAGGCCACAGTGTCACCAGACAGAAGAAAACTGCATGCTGAAAAAAAGAGGGGCTGTCGGATCAGAAGGCAGCGATAGCTTGAGGCTGGAGCAGGGAGAGGAGAATGGGGGACACTGCCATTGTCTTCCTGTGCAGCCTCCAGCAAGACAGGTCATCCGTGCCAGGCCTTGATCTGATCCTACCAAGAGCAGGCACGGGAGGGTCTTAACTTGGCGCTAAACTCGCCAACCCTTGTAGTCTTTTGGGACAGGTTTGGTTGCCTTTGTGACCAGCACAGTCTAGTTCATCTGTGGGCCAGTGGGGTAGGTGCAGGAATAGGAGAGTGCAGTCTTTTAGCATGGATTGTGCAGAAAGACAACTCCCATGTTTGCCAGAGTCCTTTCCACATTAAGAATAAGACGGAAAGTGTGGGTTTTCACAAGACGTGTATGTGTGTGTGTGTGCATGCATGCGTTTGTAACCATTCATCTCAGTTAGTGACATGAAGAGGGGTTTTGGATCTGGAAGGGGAAGGGCGCTGTTCAACTAGAAGTTGCTTTTCTTCTACAGACAATTGCACCTTCAAGCTTTGGCACAAGACGCTCAACTCTGGGCTTCTTCATGGGAGCAGCAAGTTTGGGCTGGTGAGAACGCTGCTCCTCGCTGGCATTTGCCAGCTCTCCGGGGCTCGCGCCTTCCTCCAGGTCAAACCGAACGTGATATCCTTCCCGTAGTCCATCATGGATTGCTCTCCCCTTGGGCTCTGCAGGGGTTGAGAACTGTGCTCCGGGGCGGGATGGACTCCCCCTTGCAGCTGCACGCTTTGCCAAAAACTTGGTGTGTGCGGTGGGGAAGGAGCCCCACCCCCTGCCCAGAGGAGTTACAAAGGGGAAACCAAGGGTGGTTAAAATTTGGCAGGGACACATTTCTTTTTGGCCGGCACTGCTGTAGTTGATAGTTTTCGTGCTGTAGGACAAACCAGACCCAAGGCCATCTGTCTTTTTGGATGCTGCAGTAGCATTGGCTGCAGCCTTGGGAATAATTTGAGTAGTGACTGGGGGGGCCAGAGGAAACTTTCCCTGAAGGTTCCTGGCTGTCTGTACGGTTTTGTGGGAGCGTGTACGAGCTATTCTTCTATGTACTGCCCAAAGCGCATTCTTCTGCAGAGGGCTGTGGTACAGCTGTACAAAAATAAAAGGAGGATGCAATGCAGTCAAGCATATGAGGTACCCACCGATGATGTTTTCTTTTTTAGGGAGTAGGGGTCCCCAGTAGTTCTGGGTGTGACACAAGGTCTTGCTGATTCACCTCAATTCTGACCTGAATCACCCCTGTCTTGGCAGTCCTTGTCCACCGGACTGTGCTTACAACACCCAGTCCTTGGTGTCCCGCTCAGCCGTGTATCCACATCTGGGTCCCCTTTGCCTGGCTCTGACTCCCAAGCCCAGAGATGCAGCTGCGCTGAGGCGCTTGGCAGCTTCAGGGGGTGGTCCACCCACTGCTCAGCCAGGTTGGAGTGAAGATGGGCACCCTCATGTCCCAGATAACATTCATGGTCTCTGAGGAGGAGCCAAGCACTCTACAGAGACTTGAAGGGAACCAGGGAAATGATTGCCTGCCCCAGTTGCTTAGCTGTGCTCTGCATAGTGGCTGCCTGTAACACATAGTATTATAAGTGAGTATACATGGTGCCCTATGCCTTCACTTTTCCTGCAGGGAATGCAGCAATGCATGCACTACCCTACTCAGTGGGGACGTTCTGTCTTGTCACTGGAGCAGGGTGTGGGATTGCATCCCCATGTGACCTTGTCACTGAAGGTCTGTGTGCCTCAGTTTCTTTTCCTGGCGCTGGGGTTACTCATCTACCTATCAGAGGGGTTGGGGACCGTGAAATAATAAATGCCAATCAGGTGCTTTGGTCCCCTCGGAGGAAAGCACTGTATGAGGGGGCAGCGCATGATTGCAGTGCATGCTTCTTATTTGCTCAGCTTTTGTTTGCTTTCTGCACTGCGTGGCTGGGAAGGAGCTGGAGGGACCGTATGGCTTTGCTCTTTCAGGAGCAGCAGGGTTCAGTGCTCTGTTGTTAAAAGAAGAAGAGTTTCTTTCAAGCCTTTGCTGAGAGTACTGGAGGCACACCGGTTGTTCCCGCACGTGCGATTGGGCTGGACTTCTTTTGCTTCAGCAGTTTTCATGTGCTACATCTGATGAAAGGACAGTCAACGTGCAAATGTGAAAGGGGCCTGCTAATTTGCATTTGGGAGATTTCTTGGTTGCTTTGCAATTTCAGGGCTTGTTCGGCCATTCTGGGAGGGGAGGCTGGTTCCAAGGAAATCCCGTGGGCACGTGTGGCTCTAGCCCATGTAGCGTTCCCTTTGACCTTCTCCATCTGCTCCACAGTGGGCTTGCATCACACGTGCATATAGAGCTAGTTGTTGGGGCCCTCGAAGTCCAAACAGTTTTGGTGGAGGTGTTAATGGACACCTTGTGGCTGGAATACAGGGTCCTCCAAGTGGGATGTCCACTTACCAGGGAGGGTGCTGCTGGGTGGTCCCATCACAAAGGCAGCTGCGATTGAGTTTTGGCTTTGGCCTCCCCAGGGAATTTTTGGATGCAATGCAAAGCGGCTCTGGTTACTCTGCCCCCTTTGTGCGAAGCAGCTGTTGCTCCTCTGCTCTCGTCAGCGCATTGCTTTGGCTGCTCCAGTTCCGAAGGAAACTGCTGGGAAATCAGGTTTCCTAAAAGGCGGGGAACAAAACCCGATCCCTGTTATTTTTAGTTTCTTTCTACCTGTGACACCGTGGTCCACCTGTGGGAGCTGATAGTAGCATTGTCTGAGATCAGTGTAGCAGAGTACTGTCTGCAGGGACTGTAGCAGGGGGAGAGGAAGTCGAGAGGTCTGGAGTCCTTGCCTTGGTCCTCCCACCAGTGGGATGTGCAGCCATGTGCTATTGCTGTGGCCCACATTTTCCAAAGTGGACACTGATTTTGGGCATCTCACTTTTGGGAGCCTGACTTCTGATGCACCTGCAGGCCTACTGTTTTTTCCCGAAGAGGCTGAGCCACCCCCATGGCCTTGACCTCCCACCATGGGGTTTCCCTACTCCGTCTCTGAGGCTGGGCAGCCAAAAACCCAAATTGTTAGGAGGGCCGCACCATCACTAACCATTCCTGAAAATCTGAGCCTCAGCACATCCATGCCTTATTAGTTTCTCCCTGTAAAATGACGATCATTGTTATCTTTCTTTGCAAAGTGCCCTGGGCTGTTTGGATGAGGCCTGTTGCTATGGCTCTTGTTAAAGCAACAAGTGTCTATTTTCTCCTCTTAAGAAGTTCTTTCACTTTTTCTTCTTTTTCATCTCCATAAGTGTTGCTTTTCAGCATGGCAAAGGCTGCTCCAAAGCTGTGGGAGCAGGATGTGAGGTGGAAACCATGCCTCACTTCTCTGCACGGAGTCACAGTGACCAATCATTATCCTTGAAAAGTCTGTCGAGGGGAGGCTGGGTCCAGTCTGCCTTTTGCCAGGCCATCTGTAAACCTAGAGTATGAATCTGAGGAGCCCCTGAGAAACAGGGGGCTGGAAGGGACCTCTGGAGGTCATCTAGTCTAAGGCAGGGTCATCCCTATCCAAACCAACCCATATAATTCCCTGTCTAACCTATTACTAAAATACATGCTCAGCCCCATCACTTAACCATAACCTGGCTGTGTCCCTGCTGACATCAGGGCAACCTGCCATAGGAATGGGTTGACCTGTAGTCCATCTACAGCTCCATGAACACTGGGTTAACCTGTCATAGGAATGCATTGGGTTGACCTGGGGCCTGGCTGGGAAAGTCCAGACTCGATGTCAACCTGCCGTAGGAATGCATGGTTGACCTGAGGCTCATACGTGACTCTGTTAACAACAGGTCAACTTGCCATAGGAATGCATGGGTTGACCTGATGTTTGGGGAGGCTCTGCTTGTCCACAGCGAGTCTTTGAAAACATGCAGCAGTGTAGCGCTCCACCATGCCTCCTGACTTTCACTGCTGACTGGGCTGTCCAAACCGTTGCGCCAAGCACGTACGGATTTTCAGGGACGTGGTTTTCTGAATCTGCTGAGAACTAGGGGACAAACCTGAATGTTGTGTCCAAGCCAGGAGAAGGGAAGGCAGGCACACGGTGGTGGGAGCTGATTTGGCTCTAGTTCTTTTGCCTAGTTTGACTTTCCCCAGTGCCCCCTTCCTGGTTCCCAGGCAATCTCTATAGTCTCCCTGGTGCTGCTGCTGGGACTCAGCCCTCAGACCATTCTTGTGTGTTTGTGGGGTTACCCGATGCCTCTGGGTCGTTTCATATCTGTATGTAGGCCTTGGACTTGGGCCCCCACTCCTGCTGAGAACTAGAGTGACACTTGGGTGACCAACTTGGATTTGTACCCAACCTCTGAGAGGGGGAGAGTAGATGCTTGGAGGAAGGAGCTCCCAATCTAGCTCTGGTTCTCTTGCCATTGGTATGGGTTGCGGTGCGGAGTAGGAGTCCATGACGTGTATGGGTGGGCCCCTGAGAGCTGAGCTCCTGGACCGACTCCAGAGTGTGGGGAGTGGGTGCATCGTCTTACCCGCCCTCAGGTTGTTTAGGCATGCTTCTCCAGAGTGGAATACAAGTGTAGACGCGGGGCAGGTCTCTTTCCTTTTACGAATCGAATCATTTCCTTGGGAAAGTCTGTGTTTTCTTAGGCCTGCCATAATGAGACTTTGGAGTGAAATGCTAAATCCTGAGGGAACTGTAGAGGGGTTGTTTTGGGGTCTTTGTCTTATTCAGGAAACCCAACTATAAAGCTTCTAAAAGAGAAAAAGGGAATGTATGTGAAAGGCAGTTTTCTTCTGTTTCTTGTCTCTGCCTTGGTGGAGGAGAATCCAGAGCCAAGAGGGAACGAGTGTAAGCTTTGCTTTTCTTACAAGACAACATCTCTGGACCACATCTTCAGTTGGACTCAGTCAGTCTAGCTCCATCGATGCATAATTTATGCTGACTAAGGACTTGTCTTACCTCTTTGCTGTCTCCTTTTCAACCTCAGGATCATACTGAAGATCTGGTCAAGTTATTGAATGAGGGACAGACCTATGAAATGAAACCCTGCTCCTCAGTCTTCTTCCAGAGAACCTTTGATAACAAAGGACAAGCACGTCTTCCCATGCTTGAGTTCCCCCCCTTCACAGGTGGGACAAGGAATCATTTTAATTTGTCATACCTGTGTTTATCAGGTTTGCCGCAGCAAAACCACTACTTCTAAAAGACAGCCATGTGACGGGAGTGACTGTGGGCATCCTGAGCCCTTTCCCATCTCAGTGAGGAAGGTGTTCATATTTTTCATTATTTTGATGCTGTAGTTGTGAAAGAAGAGTAATTTTTCAAGATGTATCACTTCCAGAGGAGCCCAGATGTTTGGCCTTCAGTGGTTCATTAATAGTCTCAAGGAATGCTCCCTGGTATGTGTCTTATCCTCTTGGGAGGAAGATTTCTTGCTTTCAGTAGTTGGAGAATTCTTCCTGCACATAAGGCTTTTTTTTTAATCTGAAGGACTGTGTAATGTAGGACCTGTAAGAGTCACAGCTTGACTCCATCTGAAGATCCTGAGAATAGTGGGGTATTACCTGGATAATGGTGTAATGGGTAGTTCTTTAACTCAGACTATCACGAGTCCATCTCTTCATCCACAGAAGACAATTTTAGTGCAATCTGTAAGAGTCTTCAAAATTGTTGGATGGAAACCGATTAGAGTGACCTATGCTTAGACCAGCCTTTAGCAGACCCAAGTTCATTTGATCTCAATGGATGCCAGCCGTCTGGGAGAGGGTGCCAGAACAGGCATGTTTGCTTTGACGAGGCAAGCGGTCAAAGAGAGAGAGGCTTTGCCACCTAAACTATCAAGAACAGAGGGTTCAGGCAATGACTTCAAGACATTTTTCCATCCTAAGCACACCTAATGAACATCACCAGCAGTACCACAGTGGCCTATATTAGTGGAGGGGGGGCATAGAGACCTCCAGCCTACATCAAGAAATTATTCAAATATGCTAATATGACTGGGGAAGAGGAAGATGACAGTAAAAACAACTTATTTCCAAGGGGAGGTAAATCATTGGGTAGCTTGGTTGAACAGACAGGCCATCTCCTCAGGAGAACGGGATTTTTACCAGCAGATGTTCTGCCAAATAGCAAATATGTGGAATTTCCCTGTGATGGACTTTACTACCGCCCAGAAGTGGCAGGAAAGTACAAGACTGTTCCAAGCATCAGGAGGAGGAAACGCACAAGATAGATGACTTCTTGCTTTTAGGCCACATGTGGCCAGTAGTGATGAATGCATTTTCAACTCCTCCTTTCCTGCCATGGGTAGCCTGAAAAATATTAGGAAGGGAAAATGGCAGGGATCAGTCAGTCCTGGGAGCTGGGGCTCCCGAGCTGCATGACTGATGTTGATGAGATTCAGCGAACTCTGAAGGAGCCTGTGCTCCTTGAGCAGCGCTTACACTGTATTGTCTATAAAGACTGAATCTGCCTGGCGGCTGGTTCAGACCTCCAGTCCCAGTGGAGCTGGCTCGCAGAGTGCAAGCAGTGCCAGACCAAATTCATCCTCGCTATAAGGAAGTACGACTCCTATTCAGACCAGAGCAAGGCACATCTGTTTTTACCAGTGTCTTCGGTGCCAGATACGGAAGATATTCTATCTGTGGTGTGGTGCCAGCTATCAGCTCCTCCCGTGGCTCTTAAAGTTTGCAGGTTGTAATTAAAAACCTTAGCTGAAGCTCCTTAGGAGTTTGGTTTTCTCCTGTACTTCTTGCTGTCTCCAGGCATTTCTACTCTGAAGCCACCTTAGTGTTTCTTTCTGATACGACCTCCTGACTGTGGACTTCATGACATCTTCTTTGTGAATCCCCCTCTGCAATACTCAGCTGTGTTATTACCGTCAGTGATTTCCTCTCAGGACAGTAGTATTTGCTAACAGAGTAAGAGCAATAGGGTCTCTGCCTAGGAAGGGACCTTTTTTCCCAATGTGAAACAGCTCTGAACTTTCTTCTGGAGGATATATTTTTTCCTCCTTCTTGATCAGAGTATTGCTCTTCCTGCATTTTGACCTAAGGAAATGCAGTTTTGTTCCGTAGATGAACAAAAAAACAATAAAATATTTCTATCCTGGAATCATTCCAGGAAGAAATCCACTGTCTTGTTTCACCAAGGGGTGTACTGGGGTCCTGAAAGGACTATGAGGCACAAACCACTTTCAACCCATGTCATGCAATGAGCTTTAACCCCAGCAAATGAGATTTCTTCTCTGATACTTTCTCAAAATTTGGCATAAGCCTCCTGGAGAATCCCGATGTTGCATCAGGTCTTGCTTAGTTGGAAGCCTGTGGTTGCCTCTGGGAAAAAAAACTTGTCAGGTGGGTAAAGATGCTCCCCTCTTCCAGTTGCTGCTTCATTCTTTCTCATTTGAAAAGGGGTCATTGCAAAAAATATGTGGGCCCCAAAATTTGGCTTACCTAAAACCTCAGATGGGCCAGTGCTGCCTGAATGAGTGGGTCTGTATTAAGCAGCCAGCCTGCATGCGTGGTGGAAGAAAATGCCTTCTAGGAAGGAAGCGGGTTTTTGGTTTTCGCTATTATAAACAGTGGTGTGATGAGGAGTATTTCCCCCAAAGTTGAGCAGTACCCATGGAACAAAGTTCATCTGTTTAAAGAGTCGCTGGGCAAGATTTTTTCGAGCTCTTTGGGAATGCCAGTTTAATTATCTCTTGCCACTTTGGCAGCCCCAAGTGTAAATATTGTGTGCTGAGCTGGTGGCTGAGGGAGAGCAGACATAGGAGGAAGGATAAGCTCAACTGCGAGCCAACGGTGGATTTTCCTGTCCTTGGGCCTTATTCACCCAGAAATCGCAAAGCTCTTTACAAAGGTTGGATAAGTGTCACCACCTCTTTTGTGAGCTGGGAGGCTGAGACACCGCAGGATGGAGTGATTTGCCAGTAACAGAGGTGCGAATAGAAACCCAGCTCTCCTGTCTCCTCCTGTGAGTTTTAACCTTTTTGACATTTGGGTTGCTCTTTTGGATGGGAAAAACCAGAGCAGATTTGGCTGTAGGCCTTGCCTTATATGACAGAAGGAAGAAGAAGGGGTGGTCACGTGCCTGGTTTTTGTTTTGACCATAAGACAGCACACAGAGGCAAGTATCTTTTTTTCTTGAGAGCAAAGATTTGGTAGCAGCTTGACGCTGTTTGAAGTAGCAGCTCCAGGAACAGGCATAGAGGGAGCGTGGTTGGGAGATGGCTGTTCGCTGAACCTGCAGGTCTGAATAAGAAACCGCACGCTGGGGGAAAATGTTGTGTTGCATTTTAATATATATTGGCGATCGGGAGATAAAGTTCTCCCTGGAAGATGGGCTAGGACGGGTTGACCCTGTACACCTGTGCGGGATTGCCTCTCCAGATCATCACTGGTATCCCTTCCCCTCCGTCCCACAAGCTCCAAACACAGAACTCTACGTGTGCCCAAGAGCTGGAGGAGCTCTCTTGGGTTAGCATGCTTTAATCCCTGCATAGCTGCTCTTTCTCAGTTTGGAAACGTACCTGAGGGCTTGTCTATGTTGCAGGGGAGGTTTGGCCCTAGCTGAGTCCCACTGAGGTAACTGCTTTGGTACAAACCCTGGGTGCCACAGACATGCGGAGCTGATGTTCTGGAGCAGGTGGCATGGTTGGAGGAAGATTGGTGTGGCATCCAAGGCACCAGCCTGGAACTTGGGACTCCTGGGCGTAGTTTCTTGCCATGCCACAGATTTCCTAGTGCAACCCACGTCAAGTCACTTCGCCGCAGGAGAGGTCTCAGTTCCTCATCTGGGAAATGGGTCCAGTTGCTTTCCTTAGTGGGCTGTTGAGGCTGTGAGACACTTGTGATTGCAGTGCTGGGAGTGAAGATAGCTCTAAGATGGGTGTAATTTAGCCAGGTTTCCAGGCTCTATCCATATAACCAGGATGGCGTAGAGGCTAGAGACACATAGGAAACCTGTAGCTGCTTTTTGCTCCAAGGACCCTCTCCTTCTGATTTTTATTGGCGTAAATATATGCCAGTGGACTGCTGAAAACCAAAACTGAAAACAGTATGAGAATGAATCCTGGTAGGAGCCACTTGAAAAGCCCAGTGTAAGGGGTGATGGCAAAGAGCAGATCGCCTCTTCTTAGGTGCACCGTGTCGGCCTTGAGAGACTGGTCCAGAAGAAGATAATGTCCTCCTCCTCCAATGGGTGGCTGGAGTTGCTCCCTTAGCTGAAGATGTATCAGGTTTTTCTCGTCTGCCGTGCCAGAGCACTGGGCTTTGAGCTTTGCAGGTGACCTGTGCAGAAGGGGAGTAGAGGGGTCACATCCCCTTTTGTGCAGGTGCCCCTGGAAACAAATAATAAACGTGTTAGCCATCAGGTTAAGAGGCGGAGTGCGGCTGACATGGAGACAGAGAATATATGTGCTGGAGAGCTGCTGACTATTGTTTTATTCATTTGTTCATTACTGAACATCGGAGCAGGGGATAAAGCAGGAGGCTGGACGGCTTGTTCTATCTGTGACCTCAGTTTTAATGGCAAGGCTGGTAAGCACAGGGCAGCAAAGCTGTGGCTACGATGCTGGATTTGCTATTGAAACAATCACCGTGGCAGAACAGGGGCCCAGAGCGAGTAATGAAGGCCCAGGGGAGAGCTGGGGCTTATTTTGGAACAGAACTGACCCTTCCTTAGGTGTTTACGCTAATCAGGGCTGAGGCTAAATGCAAACTTGGGGTGAAAGGACAGTCAAATTATCCAAGGGAGGCATGCTCAGGATCTTTTTTTGTTGTTTAATTTCCCTAATTAAAGCCATTTGACTATTTCCCCCTCCTTCAAATAAGATTTCCAAGAATTTAGAGCCCCCCTCCACCCTTCCTTCTCCATATCTTTATTATCAATAAAAGGGGAGAAAATGCTGTCTGGGCTTGAGGATTTCCTCCACATATGGAACATATTTAACATTCTCCAGCATCCCAACATTGGCAACACACAGCCTCTGCACCCCCCCCCCCACACACACACCACCCCCCTGTCTGCTCTGTTTCCCAGATTGACGTATGGAGAAAAAATGCTCACACATATATGCTGCTGCTTGGGTGCTTTGGCTTTTTTATTTATTATTATTTTTTTAATTCTACAGAAAATAGCTTTTGGGAGGGGTGGGGGGGTGAGGCTTGTGAATTGCTAAATAAAATCTGTTGGGTGCATGAATCATCCTGTGAGCAGATTTCATTTATCTAACTGCACGCATACAGCTTTTCTGTATGTGCCTGTACAGGTCTTTCTGTGCACTGCTGGTTCTGGTGCTGGAGAGGCTGTGGCCAGAGGGACGGCACCTGTTCAGCTGTGTTGGGGTCAGTTCCCCGTGGTATCAGATGTCCCGAGTTTGGCTGGCAGTTAATAGGGACCGGTGAAAGCTTTCCTCTTGTGTTCAATGTTATGTTTCCCCCAAAGAGGTTCTGCCTAGCAGCTTGCATAGCAGGGGCCTCTGCTTTGCTGGGATCAATTAAATGCTCACCAGGGACTCTCTCTGGGAGGAATCTTTCCTTTTCTGGCTGACTTTGAACGTCACCACGGGGCATCCAGCTGTTTTGACCTCAGCTGCAGTGGCTCCCAGGGCAGGAAACCTTGACCGACCCTCCTTCCCTTGCTCTTCCCCGACTCCCATCCTCTCCACCCAGCATTGCAGCTGCAGGCTCTCTCAGCGCTCTTATGCCACATCCCCATTTTGGGATTCTTGGCGTGGAGAGAACGGCTCTGGAGAAGAGCCGTGTGGGCTTGGACGGGTGCGTGTAGCCCATTTCTATTTTGTGACACCGATGACCTCGACTGGCCATGCAGCGTGTCCCCCTTGCCCTGGGGAAGGCACCGCGGTAGCGTGGCTATTCTCCTTCCCAGCTTTGATGGCCCTCTTTCTCCCTCACAGAGCCGTCACCTGTTCCCAGACTTCTAGCACGCTCAGGTAAAGCCATTCCCGAAGTATTTAAATTTGTCTGTGCGGTTGCATTCTTGGCCGCGAGTGAGCTGCAAAGTTCAGCTGCCTGTTGATCTGATCCAGCCAGGATAAAAAAAAAATGCGGTTGCCTGTGATTTTAAAAACAAAGCAGCCCCCCTCACCGAACTGGGAGGAAGGGAATGAAAGCAATTACTGGTGTCAACAGACCCCAGGAGGGTGAAGTGGTGAGTGACTGGCAGTCGGGCTGACGCAGGCACAGCTGGGTGGGGAGCTGGGTGTGGGTGGGGAGCAGCGGGACATTGACTCAGACTCCAGCTGTGTTTCGTTATTCCCTGTCTTAACCCACAAAAATAATCCTAAACCCTGTACGTTAGGGAAAGAAAGCCACTCGCAAGCCACGACACGGCTTTGCCGGGCCCCCGAAACATACTCTTGTTAAAACTGTAGAGTGCTGCACTCCATCTTCTACTGTCTAATTCAACTGAAATAAGGAGAAAATATTTTTTTCCCTATTTTTCCCCTCCCCTGCATCCAAGGGGGAGAGAATCCTTAGGTTACAAATGACAAGTGCAAACTCTGGAGGGATTTCCTCTGGGCTGAATCAGTGTTTGTGCTGGAAGAAAATGGCTTTAACTTTTCCTATCCAGAGGGTTTTTCCTGGGATAACACCTGTACAGTAACGATGCAGCAGCCCTACTGTGCCCAGTGGCTTTTAGCCTGGCTGATTTTTAACCCACTGGTGACTGGGGTCTAGGTAGATCCTTGATATAAAAAAGCCTTTTGCTAACCTCTGTTACTATTCTCTACCGCCCTTCTATCCACTGAGGGTAGTAATCCTGCCTTTCCCCTATCTTCATCTGTCTTGCATCTTTAGCACTGTAATCTCTTTGGGATAGGTGCTTTCTCTGACTGACCTGGTCTGCAAGCAATTTTTGTACCCATTTTTTTATGAAGTTTAATGCAAGGAATAACTGCTTGCACATCAGCAGGTTGTTTCACTTCAGCTGTGTCTGTTTTGAAATGGCGCAAGTGGCACACAAACCACGTACGCAGCACCTAGCAGAAAAGGGCCCTGGTCTCATTTGGGGTCATGATACATAGGCTGCCTGGCCTGAGATCATCAGACAGGGGATTGCTGGCTATAAGGCTTCAGGATTTGTTCCCCATTGCTCTCCTTCCCTCGGTTCGACACAGACTGAATCTGACCAAGGCACCCTGCAAAGCTTACCTTTCTGCCCCCAAAACATTTGAAAGCGGACCGTAAGAGATCGCTTATAAAAAGAGGGGGACTGGTGTTTTCGGTTGGTAGTGCGTGGGCTATAACAGTACTGGTTGCATGGGGATGGATTTCTAAGTGAAGTGAGTAATAATTCCCGATCCTCTATAAAAGGGGGTCTAGTAATGCTGAAACTCTTACGCTTCCTGGGAGGTCTGCGGGGTTCCTGGAGTTTTTTTGTGAATCTAACTGCTGATTTCACTCCTTCTCTGCACCTCCCCATTCCCTGGTGTCTTGTGGCTTTTTCCGTTGCGCGTGGTGGTTTGTTGGAACATGTCTGCAGATGGCAGTGACGGGAAGGAGGATGGGCTGGGAAGAGAGAAGTTCTCAGAAAGATGAAAAGGCCTTCCTGTGCCATATTGAGAAGCCCTTCCCTGCTCGGTACAGCAGGCTACTCACATGAGCCGAGCCCTCTAATTTGCATCCGTAATTGACAGCTCATTAAGAGATTATTAGAAGGTGTTATAATCTGCTGGTGGAAAAAAAATGATTCCCCAGTGCTGGATACCGGCAGCCTGCTGACAATACCAAAGGCTGGTCACAGCTCTGTGTCATCCACCAGTCCCATCATTGCCATCCCTGATGGATGGGCAAAAGCAAAGTGGAGTAGAGAAGGCCAGAGAGGGAAGAATACTTATATATCAAATCGTTCCTTGCAAGCAGGTGGGGCCTGCTGGCATGAACACACAACTGGGAGCTAAAGGCACCTGGGTCCCTACCCCAGCTGTGGCTCAGACATGGCTAGATTCAAAGTTTCTAGGGAGAAAAAACTTGGCTGGGGTGGTCCAAGTCTTCACCCGTGCAATGTTCCCCCTTGTTCTTTCAGACCCTGCTCCCATTCACTGTTGAAACCAGTGCCTAATGTCACTCAGCGGTGAGTTACCCAGCTCCAGCAGGTTTCAAGGGTCCTGATCACTTCTCCCTTACTGGGAAGATGGTGGCTCAATGCAAGGACCCATCGGCGCGATGGGAAAGCAGGGAGAAGGGCAGGCAGGGCCTTATAGCGCTGTGATAGAGGGGTGCTGTAGTCCCCAAGAAAACCCATCCAACATGGAACAGGGGGCATTTATAAAGGGATTTCCCTGCTTTATAAAGGAATAAGTTGATTGTTTTTAATGGCAACCACTTTGGAGGGTGGGCTGGGAGGAATAAAACTGCCACTTTTAGACTGGTGCCATGTGGATAAGTCCACACCATAGACAAGCTTCATTTCAGCTGTAACCATCACTTTTTAAATACAAAATCCATAACTACCCATGGTAAGTGGGAAATTTCTTCCTGGCCTCTGATGATGATAAGATTAACACCTAGAGCATGCGATTGATTGCCCTGATAGCTGTTATCCTGGTCAGTCTAACTGTCAGTGCTGTGTGTATTGGTCAGATTGTGTATCTGTTTATCAAAAGTGATTTGCTCCAATAATCTCCTGTGATAGTGAGTCTCACAGATGAAAAAGTGTATTTTCTAGCAGAAGCTTTCATTTCAATGCCTTTCAGTTGAATTTGGTGCCCCTTAGTTTTGTAGCTCGATGGTCAGAGCCTACGGGATTACCCTGGCAAGAGGCGAATGTGAAGGAGTCCCAGATTCAGCGCTGAGTGTCAGGAAGTCTTTTCTCAAAGGTTGGATTCAGTCTGGCTTCTAGCCCTTGCTCTCATGGGGAAAACATGGTCCGACCATTATGGCTCCATTACACAGTAGCCAACGATTAAGATAATGCAGCTCTAAAAGGCACAAAAAATCAAAGGTGTTTCTTACTCCTACCAAGCACGAGCCCATTACATAAACTTGGGATGACTCGGGTGATGTTCAAGTGATGCTCTTACATTATGAGGAAAGAGGTCAGCCTTCGAGTCAGCTTGTGCACCCTTGGGCTGCGAATTTAAAATGAGCAAGCTATTCCCAAGTGACTCCATTTGAAGTCATTCTTGCACTGCTTTGCCTCGGTCCACATTCAAAATGGATTAAGTGCATCTGCACATGGAATAAGATTGTTCTAGAGTCACTGCTTCAAAATAACCCCACTGGTGGACAGGACCTGAGTTTGGTCCTCCAAGGTTGCAGCGTGAGCTCTTATGGCCTGGGCAGCTCTGCAGCTTGAGGAGGGGTGCAGGTCTGATGGGGCAAAGGGGCAGTGAGGGAAAAAGAGGAGTGCTGCTAGAGAAGGAGCTGTTCCTTTAGAGCGTGGATCAGCTTTGCCCACGTGTCATGGCTCCAGGTCTCAGGTGTTGCATTCCTGGAGGCCGACAAGGTTCTCTGGGTAAATGTGATATTTTTGATTAGCTGAATTAAATCGCTGGAAAAATTGTTCCTTTCCTGAAGGGAATTCTAAGGACTCTGCCACCCTTGGAGGTTTTACTGCACATAAGAAGAGTCTCAAGAGAGGGCTGTAGGCTCTCCAGCTCAGGGTTATGATGCAGGAAATCAGCTGCTCCATTTATAAGGGCATGACTAAGTTGGCCTAGGGCTTGTAAAAGGCCGTTTTCATCAGCGTGAGCATCAGTTGCTTCTATGGACCTAAATCAGTGGGAACCCTTTCCTTTTAAAAGATCAAAGTCCTCTCACTGTGGTAACAATTGTAGCATCCTCCAAGCATGCAAGACCTCTGCGCGGTGCTGCGGGAGCGCACACAGCCCTTCCTAATGCAAGATGACAGGGCTACATCAAATATCTATTAATCCTCATGTACCTACCCATATATAAAAATGCCACGGCCATCCCTAGGTAAATGCTGACACTTAACTCTGCCGGAATAAGTGTGTGCTTTACTAACCGCCATTGTGTGCCAAGCTGGCTTTAATAGCTCAGCGTCTTAGTAACTGCTGGCACCTGTGTATAATCTTCACCTACTTGAGAGCATTTGTCTATAGCATTAACAGGGTCCTCATCCAAAGTCAGTGAAATAGCCTGCTCAATTGGAGCTCTTGCAAAGTGGTGTCCTTGACTTGCACACGGCTTGTCCCAGAGACCTTTGAAGTCTATGGAGAAACTCTCACTAATTGAAGCAGGTATCTGGATCAGGCCTGATGCCACCTGCATGCCTGGTTTACATGTGGTCGTGTATCTACTGGTAGATATCCCTAAATAGGTTAAGAAAAGTGCAGTCGATTAGAAGCTGACTATAGACAAACAGAAAAGGCCAAATCGATTCATCCGGTCTGCTTTAATTTTCTGAGAGGGGAGAAATGAAATCAGAAAACCCTGCTGGCATAAACAGGGCAAAGGGGCCGCAAGTTTGCAACTATTGTCGTCTTACAAGCATTTGGCAGCAGAAACCAGGTCTATTTTATTAAATATCCAGGGTCTGGTTCCCCTTTGCCTTATTAGCTCAAAACTCCATCCCAATTCAGTGCAGTCACGCTGGGGTACCGGAGTGGAGCACTGGGCCTCTTTTTCTGATCAGGACTGCAGGGACCACCTGCCTGCAGCAAAAGCTCTGTAGCTGGACCTTGAAGAGGCCCAGCTGTGAGCTGCTGTCATGGCCTGTTTGCTTGTTTTTTAAGTGATGCAGCATTGTGTGTATTATGTATGCACATCTATACAAATATCCATCACGCTTAGGCTAGTTGAAGTGGAGCCCTTCCCTTTTAGTAGATGCTGTTACGACTTCTGGGGTCACCAAGCCACCCTCCGTGCTGCAGGTTTAAACGAAACGGCAGAATTTATCGAAGCACAGAGTGTTATAAATTCTGAGGGGTGGGGGAAGGAAGGACCAGGGTTGCAGAAAAGGCATTAGTTCTGTTCATGGCCTAGTGGGCTGTTTCTGTGGCTTCAGTGCCTCCCCTTTCTGTCGCACTCTCTCTCTTGTTAGGTCTGATGAGTCCTCGGGCAGTCACTGAGACCTGGTAACTGCTCTAAGGTACCATAATGGCCATAAAATGATTTTTATTATCTGATCAGCGCTGTTCTCTTTAGCCCGAGAAGTCACAGCAGAGAGCGCATAGCAATTATTTTGCAGCGGAAATTTGCACACGCACACCCCTCCCCCTTTAATTGTTATGATAAATTGCAACTTCAGAAAATATATAAAGCTCAGGGATGATAAAGCCAATGCTAATATGAAGCCCCGGCTTTCCAGCACAACTGGAATCTGGTGCAAATTTGCTCTCCCTTCCCTCTCCCTCCTCTCACTGCACGAGCCTACAAAGGATGGCTTTAGGCAGAGAGCAAACTCTGTGCAAATCGGCTAGCAACGAGAAAACGGTGTGCAGAGCAGCTGGAGGGAGCAGAGTGGGTTGGGAAAGTTTCAGACAGGTGGGAGGTGGCTGGGACCCAGCAAGGAGAGCCCCTGTCATGCTTCCTGCAGGCTCTGGAAAAGGCAGAAGAGCCTACTCCCCAAGAGCCATGTGAATGGGTCTCCACTGATGTTGGCCGAGGAGTGCCAGGTTAGGCACAAATGACGTTCTCCATAGCAGTGCTTCTTGGAAGAAGTGCATAAGCTTTGGAATCCCCCCATAAGTGACCTTTAGAGCATCCCTGGGCATGAAGGCTGGTGCAGCATGGTGCCCGCCAACATGGCACCTTGCTGCTGAATGTGGTTACTTGAGAAGCAAAGTGAAGGCTGCTGCAGGCTATGCCAAAACATAAGACCTTTAAAGACTTGGAGGGAATAACAATACTGCTGCTCCCTGGGGGTGCCAACTCCACCACCTTGGTCTCTACTTCCACAGTGACCCAAGAAGAAGTTTGAGGAAACTTTATGAGCAAAGCATGCTGCTTGGGGACTTCCCTCTTCCCTGCGTATGTGGGCTTTCCCTATTTTATAGGTCACTGTGACCCATTGCTCTTGTCCCTTGGTGTCTGCTGATCACAACAGCTGCTTCCTTCGCTCTGAAATACGTTAGAATGGGATAGCTAATGCAGCTCCTTTGGGTCATGCCTTCCAGGTGGATTTAGCTAATTATTGCAAGGATTGGGGATCCCTTTAATGAGCACAACTGGAAATGTGTTGGCAGAGGTGAGATGAGACGTTTTCATGTTGTCCTCATGGAAAGTTCATAATGGGTTTAATTAAAAACCCTGGGCTGTAATAGTACTGGCTCTTACCCAGCAGCCTCTGCAGGGACTCTCCCCTCCTTTGCCAGAGCATTTTGGTTTTCCTGGATTATTTGAGAGGTCAGAGCCACAGCCTTCGAGCATCTCTGCAGTGTGGAGTGTCATTCTGCATTTATCTGACCTGGCCTCGTGTAGCTCCGCTGTCTCCTCCTTCCTGTCCTTCCTGAAAGCATCCTCCTTTCAAGAGGCTTATAAGCTTTTGCCTCTCCCATGGAAGAACACGCAAGCTTGGTCTTAAAATGATAGCAAATTAGGGTTGGAATTAGGATTGGAAGGGACTTCAGGAGCTCATGCACAAGTAATAGGCAAATAACAAGGCTCCTGCTTTATTTCAGTAAGAGTTTAAGCTCTACGGGGTAAAAGCCTTATCACTGTGTCAGTGAGTATCCTGAAAGCATTTATTATGCCATAAGTGCTAGCTCGGTCGCTATCTTGGTTGATGCACCAGGGACCGAATTGGGGTCCTCTCTTGATAAAAGCATCAGGTGCTACAGCTTGCACTAGGGAGCCCAGACTCCCAGCCTGGGGTTATACTGGGCTTCTGCCCCATGTGGATTATGCATGGTGTGTGGAAGGAATGGAGAGATGGTGACCTGTGACACATGTGACCATGGGCTTCCCTATACCAATAGTATGTAATAGCTAGAGGGTTGGTATTAAGTTGCGGGTACAGTTGCACCAAGCACAGTGAACCTACACCTAAGTGAAGGACAGGCCCAGCTGCACAGAGCTTTCAGTCTATTTGCATCTGATCGGGGTGGCCATGTGGGTGAAATGCATTGGGAGGAGCATTTGAGGAAAGTCTGCACAGTCAACTTCCTCCTGTGATAGCGAGTTTATCTTGGTGTGTAGATGGCCATTGAAAACCACCCCAGTAATAGTTTCATGGTGAGCTTAGTACAAGACTTCTCTCCAAATGGAGGGGCATATCCTGCCATTGGCTAAGGCAGGGGATTTCCATTGAAAGTCAAAAGGATGTTGGTCAGGTCTTGTAGATTTTCTTCTTGGGTGAAATGAATCCCAGTGTAGCAGGAGAGCACAAGGTTAAGTCAAAATAGGGCACAAGGGGTTCTTAAATGGGCCAGAGGTCTGTGCTGGGCCCCTCTGCAGGGGGTTGAGTCTCCCCTGTTAGGCATTAGTCTGTCCTGAAGAGTTAGCTAGAAATCTAGAGAGATGTGGTTGGGTCCCAGCTGTGCTGGCTTCCTCCCCTCCTGCTGACCTGGACCAGCTGGCAGAGTGCAGGAGGCACTAAGGCTGTGGAAGAAAATGGGACAATGCAGCTTCTGGTTGCTAGAGCTGGGGCAAGTTCACGCAGCTGCAGCTGCAATGAAATACCCCTGAAAAATGAATGTGGCCTGCATCTTCCCCTTTGCACCCCTCGTAGTCGCATGTGAATGGAGTCTTGTTCCCAGGATAACAATTTGAGTGGGGGTGGGGAGGGGTATTTTGGTCCTAAGTCACTGAATGATGCTGACCTTCTCTTCCTCCTCCCCTCCCCTGCTGTGCTTTTTCCTTCCACTGCAAGAACCGGGGTCGTCTGGCTGAGAAGAGGACAATCCCTCTGCCTCCCATCAGGATCCCCAAGAAAGAGCTGACTTCAATTTTCTCACATAGTGATGACAGTGAGGAGAGTGACAAAGCCAATGGTCAGCACCCTGAAGTGAAGAGGGAGGAGGATCTCCACATCAGTATCATGAAAAGAAGGTACTTCCCTGCCGGGGCGTAGTGGCATGGCGAGCCCCGAGATGGAGAATGCTTGACGGCGAGTTGCTGCCCTCTCCTAACTGTGCCAGGGGAGACTCAAACTTGGGAGGGGGGGAAGCCCCTCGGAGTGAACTCCTTGGTTGGCAGTTAAGATGTTAGGTGCATCCCTTCTCTGCCATGCCTAAAGTGTGGGATTCCTGTTTCGTCCCACTCTTTCCTGTTTGGAGACAGTGGGTGGCTGTGGAGCCCTTCCTAGACTTATTGTGGGATTTCTGTCTGTACTAGAGGCATGGGGCCATTCGACCCCCTATCTCCTTTGACCCTCTGTCCAGCATTCTGCACCTTTGTGCTCTGCGAGGATTTTTCAGCTGAAATCTGTCAACCCAGTGGAAATGCACTTGAGACTTCATGGATTTCCACTGGCTGAGGGTCTGGCTCTGCGTTCTTAATTACCCCAGAGGTCTCAGCTAGAAGAACCTGGGTGACCTAGAACCTCTAAAAGCATTTGGATATTTCTAAACAAACCGGTGGCGAGTAGTGGTGGATTTTTTTCCCCCCGCTCCTTAGTGGAAATAACAAATTGCTAAGGGCCAAATCCAGGTTTTCTTGATCAGTGGCAAAATTCCCCTCATTTTCATTGGAACCGAGCTTGGCCCTAAGAACTGATGGGTAAGCATGCAAGCAGCTTTATTTGAAAGAGTCTGTGGTATGCAAATAGTCTCTAAAACATCTGGGGAGGGATCTCTCCATCCAGATATATAGCTAGCTGCTTAGATTTATTCAGGATGCGTCTCAGTACAGTGACCGCTTCTAGAACTTGTGCAGAGCTGAAAAGGTGGCATCAGAAGTCACCTCTGGGTGTCACTCAGGATAGTCTCTCCCAGCCTGGGCACCCGTGGTATTCGGCTGCAAGATTTTGGCTTCCCACATCCCTCCAAAGAAATATGTTGTTTATAAGATCTATAACTAGAGGAAAATAAATATCTACAGCTGCTCTGTCTCAGCCCCCCATGCATGTCATTGCAACTCATCTTGATCATCATCTCGCACTAATGCATAAAATTGCTCAGATTCAAAGACAAGCCCTATAAAAACAGAGGACTGGAAACTGAAGGCATGTAATTGCTTTTCTTGTGTTTTATGTGGTTCTTGCTCCTGAATTGATAAGCCGTTTCCCTTCTGAGATCCCAGCTGAGATCTTGTGGGGAAAAAGGGAGTCAAAGTAGTAGACCAACCCTTCCAAGTGAAGCCAGGAGTTTCTCATCCACTATATGGCTGTTTCCTAATACTGCTCAGAGATTACCTGTGGAAGAGCACAGGTAGCAGTGGGGTGGCTGGGCTGTATATGCACAGGCAGAATTGCACAGGCAGAGGACTAACAGTACCACAAAGCCACCATCGTTCCCCCACCTCCTTTAATTATGCTTTTAATTCTGCAAAACTACAGTGCTAGGTTTTCTCATTAGGAGGGAGAACAACATAATAAATATTTAATTGATTTCAGGGCCCCCAAAATATAAAGTGCTTTTATCTTATAATCTTTAATTATAGTAATTGCTTTGCCTTGTTTATTAGGAAATACAAGGGGGAAAAAAACCCCAAAGCCTTACTACTCATTATTCATTGGTCCCTTAACTCATCATTTTGTGGCACCTCCCTCTGTTTTTCAGTCGTGTGTTTGATGGTCTCTGAACCTGGATTCGAGTTTTTTAAAGGAAGGGGTGATAGTTTCCCATCAGTTTGAACCCCACCTGCTTTGAAAATACCATTTTTTTACTTCATTTGGTGCATTTATAGGAGGGCTTTATGGGCACATGGCACTGGCATTTTCACTTTGAGATCAGGCCCAACCTGGTTCTGAGGCTCTGATGGAAACTTTGCCATCAACTCCACAGGAACCAGTTCTGGGGACTTCTGTGCCCCCAGCTCTTGATTAAGACACAGCTTCATTCTGGGAGGTGCTGAGCACTTGCATCGGCTCCTCTTCGGAGTAATCACGGACCCTGCCTCCTCCGAGGGGGCACATGGACATCTTCGGGAAGGTTGCCGTCCCATGGAGACTCCATGTGATCTTGTAGAAGTTCAAGTTCAAGTTTTCCCTGGCAGTCAGGACCTGGGGTCTTTTAGCAAAGGGAAGAAAAGGTTTCAGGGAAGGAAGGGCAACGTTTATAGTAGAAGCACGTTAGCTGTGGTGTCCATCGCACCCTCATGGACTCCCGACTGGGAGAGGAGGAAGCGGAGTCCTGACGCCGGTGTGAGTGCAGCGTTGCGGGTGTGCTGGGCCAAGGGCAGAGAGACCTCCTGTTGCTTGCTCGGGGTTGGAGCTGCTTTTGCTTATTGCCTACTGAGGGGCTAGCGTGACTGGATATGCACTGATCTGTTGATATGCGCAGCCAGCACCCAGGCACCGCCATGATGGGAGCAAGGCAGTACTGAGAGCGTCTTCAGTGTCCTGTCCGCTGTGAGGGGACATCTGTTGTGCAAACCACCTCTTCCTTCAAGAAGCTCTTAAGGCTCTGGCCCTTGTATCACAGAAATGAACATAACACCCATTGCCCCCTCCCACCTTGCACCTTGGATGTTGAAGAGGGTGCGTTGCACCAGAAAGCATTCCTTAGCGCCCAGAGGAGGCAGCTAGCTGCATCCCTGCTGGGCACAGCTCTGCCACAGCATACATGCTCTGGCTCTGCTCTCTCTTGTCATTAGCAGTGTGGGACAGGGTGGGGGGTGGGAAGGAGGGGTATGGCCAGGCTGGTTCCACAGCCGGCGAGACATGGAGCAGACGTGACAGCTGGGGCTGGGCAGAGACGATGTCCCATCTGCTTTCTATTTTTAATTCACCTGTTGCTGCCGCCTCTTGGGGTGCTGATGGATTAGGCCAGGGTTTTATTGCCACCAATGGAGAAGAAGAAATAGGATAAGCTGTGGTTGCAAGAGAGCGAGGGCAGAACCCAAGCAGATCTCAGCGTGTTGCTCTTTTGTCCCTACACCCCCCAGTCAGCTCCCTCCCTCCCTCCCAGTGCAACCCTTGGGACTCTGCCTCATTTTCTGATTTCTTTTCCATTGCACAGCTTGTTCCCTCCACAGTACTGACTCCAGAGGACCTTTACCAGGACCTTGGAGGTTGGGGCAGGCATCTTTTGTGCTCCTTTGCCATTGTCTTGCTGTGCGAGCTTAGACAGACCCCTTTGAGCCACTCTGTGAGTGCCCTTTCCTGGGCAATGAGACACCAGGATCCAGGTGCTCTTGGAGTGCCCATGTGGGGAGGATCAGCTAGTGCAGCCTTCAACTTAGGACACCCCAACAGTGGATATGGTTGGACAGGTTAAGGAGATGATGAGGGCTTTTACTATCTGACCCATGGGTCCCTGCTAGTGCCCAAGGCTGGTGCTAGCAGGGATAGGCCTTGTCACCCTGCTACGTGCCAGTCAATCTTGGAGGTGCTGGGGTGCCCTTAGGTGTGTCTCAAGCTGCCACTCATAAATACGGCAGAAACCCAGGTGTCCTCACTCCCTCATTTCCAGGGAATGGAAGTGTATGGGAGTGGGACAGAGCATATTGCCTTAGCAGCTTTGCTAACTTAGGCACTCCTAACAAAGTTGGAAACCCAGCCATGCAGCTGACAGGCGACTGGGCCAGCTCCGTACAAATGCTGGTGGCCAGGAGGGGTTTTATGCACCTTTTAGTAAGACGCATTGAGGCCTGCTTAGCCATGGTGTGCTAATTAGCGCTCCGTGCTCAGGTCTCACGTCTGGGAAACAGAAGGCTTAAAATCCTGTCTCCTATAACCAGATGCCTCTGCAATGGTTGACGCTGTAATGCTTGATCCTAGAGATGGGGGTCAGGGGAAGGCTTTCCAGCAGCCAGCACTGGAAGTCATTGGGGCAGTGCCACTGAAAGACCTTTTTCCTTTTGTATCCAGGGTTTTGGTCCCCGAAGTCATGCGTTTATACAGGCTTGTCTACACACACAAGTTGCATATAGGGTCCAAATCTGGATGTATGTATATTGACACTAAATCACCTTTTTTGACATAGGGAAGGGAACTTATACGTTGGCGATTGGGTCCATGCTAGGGGCTTTACATGGGTAGTTCTTGCAGTAGAAATCACATTGCAGTGGTGATACCGATCCAAAACGCTGCATAGACCAGGTCCAGGTTAGGGGTTTTGGCTTCCTGAAGACTTTTCCTCTTGTGAAGGCTTGTTGGCTAAGCTGCCCTTCTCTCACAACCTCTGCTTTTCCCTGCCGCCCTTCTGGCGGGTTTGCTAGGGTGCAAACTAGGACAACAGGGCTGTGATTCCTACTTCAGTAGGAGTTGAGGGGTCGGCCTCATCTCAGCTTGGAGGAAAATCCAGACCTGGGGTACTGAGCAGCTGGCCTAAACCAGCCAGAGCACACGAGCGGAGAGTTCGGGTTGGAAGTGGTTTTCAGGAATGCTACTGTGTCTAAATAGCACAGGGATGTCCGGGCAGTGGTGTTAGTGTGTTTTGTCAGGACCGTGGGGCAACTAAAGCAGAAAGAGTTGGCATTAACAGTACATTTCCCAGCCTCCATGTGGTTTCAACCAGACGGTTGAACTTTGGGGCTTGTAGCATGCATGTGAATTTAATTCCTTCTTTTAAATGTAGCATCTAATGAAAGCATCTGAGCTTTGACACAAAGGGACATAATGGCTGCTAGAAACGCACATTTGGATAATTCCCTGGCAGACCATAATGGCATAGCTAATAATAAGAAGCAATAATACTTAAGCACCTGCTAAAACCAATAGAAGTTTTTGACCTGACCAGCCATAAAGGCTCTGAAGGAGTCGTCTCTGGCTAGCAAGCAAATATGTATTTTGGCCTGAGTGATGGGCAAGATACGTGCGAATTGCTGTGCGTGGTAGAAACGCCTTTGAAATTCTTTTTGTAAAAAATCAAGCGAGAGCAAATGCAGCAGCAGATTGCATAATGAGACCACATGAGGGGCTGGCGCACTTGCCAAATTCCAAAATCAAAGCAATTTTTTCCTGAAGAAATTGGAGCATTTAAAAAAAAAAAAAAGGGAGAAGGGCCTGTAACCATGATGCTAATGAAGACCAGCGCTTGTGCAGTCAGGAGGAGGTTCCTGGAGCCCCCCCTCCCGCTGCTGCTCCAAACTCCTTCCCTCCCTGCCGCTCGCCCTGAGGACTCTCCTCTGGCCGGGGGAGGCCTCTTCAGGTATTTGTGCCTTTCCTATTCCCTGACTTCAAGCTAACGGGGGCAGCGTTGGGAATGGAGACGCTGTCTCGTGACGGGCAGGCATCATGCGTTTTGTGGCCTCTGCAACCTCCCTTCTCACTGCTTGGCCCCGTGAATCTCTGCATGCTGGGGTTTGCACGGAGAGTGCCAGGAAGGAGATGTTGTCCCCCCCCACCCAGAGAACGGGCTCCTGGCACCATTCCCCTTGGCTTCCATCTCCTAATAGCAAAGTCGGCGACCTCCACTCAGCCTTAATGGGGAGCTGCCGTCAGCCTTCCCCGCACCTCCCTCGCTAAGTGGGAAGCTATTTCTGACATCCCATAAGGCTGCTGCTCTTTGACTTGCTAATTGATTGGAGTTCAAACCAAAGGCCTCCTGTTGTATCTGCCTCATGCACCTGCCTCTAGCACTGAGCTTTCAGGTCGCATAGCCTCCACGGGGCAGCGTGCCACGTTCGTTACTGTGTCTTCCTCACCCTCTCGCGGCGGGGCCCTGTGGCACCATTGGATGGCAGCTGCGTAGAAATTTCTGCTTCCCGCAGAGGCCAGTCCATGGGCCTGCCTGCATTTCAGCCTGGTGGCACGACGCGGCGGTGCCCATCATCATCTGCTCCTCATCTGGCTGATGGAGCCAGCCATCCTGGTTTGCACCCTGGGGAATGGCCCAAGCTGGCTCGTCTTTCGCGTGCAAGGCAGGGCTGCTTCCATTGCCAGCTCAGAGCTGCTGGAAAGAGCGAGAAACGGCAGAGCAGGAAATACTTGCGGCGATGCTAATGAGCCAGACTGTCGGAGCAGGCTCTGCAGCCGCTCAGCAATAGGTACCAACTGGAGGGTGGTCAGGGAGTCCCTCCTCTTGCTGGCGAGGTATCACAGCATTTGGAGCTTGAGGCAGTTGTCTGCTGTGCTTCTCGTTCCCCTTCCTTTCCCTCCCTGCTTCTCCCTCCCCACCCCTCTTTTTGTCTGATCTGTGCGTGGCTTAATAATAATCACCCCAATCAATAAATAAATTAAAGATCCATCTGGGAAGCCAAGGCTGGATTCAGGCCAGAGCACCAGGAAGCCACAGACGGCCTAATGAGGACTAATACTTGAGAGGGAGAGGAAATGGCTACTTATGCCTCTGCAATACTGGAGGATAAAATGTGACAACGGGTGAAAAATCCTTTCCTGAGTCAGACACAGATACGAGACTGGAGACGGAGCAAGGGCAGACCCAGTCCCAGCCTGCCTGCCCCTCTGCACAGCTCACTGTGGCTTCACGGCTCAGTAGTTTTGCCGCAACACACCTTGCCTCTGCTATAGATGCTGATGGTTTTTATGGAGGCAGAACCTGCCCTTTGGGGATCCTAAAATATATGGCAGAGGTGGGCAGGCTGTATGAACAGAGCTGGGGAGGCTGAGAGAGCCAAAGTGGGTTGCCATCACCGTCACGCAGCACCTGGGTTCCAGGGTAGGGAATATGTTCCAGGTCTCGGGTTCACAGGTCTGCACTGCCCCAGTCTCTCAGCTTCCTAGCGGGAACATGACACTGGGCTCACCAGGGCATTAGGAGCAGTCAGATGTTTTGGAGCATTCCTGTCGGAGGGAAGTCGGAGGAGCTGAGATGTGGGAAGGCTCTTACACGCGCACAGCTGCTCTGGGAGTGCCGGCTGCATGTGTTTTCTTCCAAGTGGAAGATTTGCAGCATCTCCTGTTGCAATGCCAGCTGCTCTGGCCATGCTAAGGCTGTGCTTTGCTTTTCCCAAACTGGGTGGTAGATGCGGGGCCTGATACCAAACTCAGTGTGGTCATTGGAAAGGTTCCCAGCGGTCACAGAGGGCTTTGGATCAGGCCTTTGGGAATTCTCTCTTCTCTCTTGCTGTAGGAATTCCCTCTAAGCCCAAGGATTTGGGGGATTTCCCCCGCTCTGAAAATATTTAACTGATAAGCAGTGGGGCTGGAAACTGGGCAGTCGGGACTGTGGAGTCAGCCCTTGAGTGGCCTTATTTCTCCTGAAGCGGTGACCTGTTTGTCCAGACAACTGCTGATCTCCATTCCCAGTACTTCCCTACCATGCGGTCGGTCATTGCAAAGGATGCAGCGGGGTGATGGGACCATGGGGAAGCATGCTGGACACAGCATGCTACAGACCATGGTTTTTGCCTCTTGGGCAATAGTCCATGCGGAGATTTGTGTGATTCCTTCTTCTGGTCCCAGCAGCGTTTCCCCCCTGGGGCTGGAAGCAGGCAGGGGCCACGGGGCCGAAGCAGAGCGGAGGGACCAGCGATGAGTATCCCAGCTGCACTCTGTTATTTTGCCATCTCTGGTGCTTGCTCTCCAGGCTGGATCTCATTCCACAGCGGGCCCCAGAGACGCCTCGTCTTGCCAAGGCCTTTCCTGTTAATTTTTTTTGCTCGTTTTATATCCATATAATATAGGTTAAAACAAGACCCAGTGAGTCTCTCTCTCCTCACTCGGGGAGGAACCTGGCAGGCCGGTCGCTTCACCTGCTTCCTCGCTCCTTTTACAAACCAGCCACCTCCCGTGGCCGTGGGGCCCATCTGGCTGCATTTATTAAAGGCGTTAGAATAGATCACGCTTCGTCTGCGATCAGGGTGGAGGAGGAGGTGGGGGAGGGAGCGGCGGCAGTGCTGCCGCTTGCTCGCCTGCAATTTTTTTTTTGTTGTTGTTAATTTGTAAGGAACTGGCTCAGGCTCCCCGCTCTGCGAGCACGCCGAGGACGGCTCGCGTAGCTGATAGCTTGCAAATTATTAGTAATTTGATTTCAATTGAATGAATAACCCGTTAAAGCGGAGCGTGCATTAGGCTCAGAAATCTAATTGGAGATAACTCCATAGAAACGCATGCGGGCGCCGGGCGGAGCAGCTTCCCCCTCAGAAAAAACCCCCGAAAAAGATAATTAGGATTTAATTTCATTCTCACCTATTCATTTGTCTAAATATGGGGGTTTAATCATCCATCTCGGCTGATACCGGTCTCCGTGCGGATCCCTGCCTCCAGGCAGGTCTGTGCTGTCCCCAGAGCAGAAGGCTTTCCCACCCCTCAGCCCATCACACACCGAAGCAGGCATTGCACTGAGATGGGCAGCCACATTGCACCCCGCTATGGAAGCTGCCTTGGTCTCATGCGTAGGGTCCCACTCTGGTTTCTGGGGCTGTTGCTTGCTGTAGTGAACCCTGAGAAGTTGTGCATAGGATTACAGGAAGCTTGTGCCTGGACTGATAAATAATGCAGAGAGGGCTGACAGCTGGGTGCTTGTCTCTGCTCCAACACTAGTGTGTGTCCCCCACCCATCACCTTGAGCAGGACGTGTCACATCGCCTTTCTGCTCTGGTTTCCCCATCTATCACATTGTGGTGAGAGGACGATCTTGTCCTCCCTACCTTGCAGGTGTGCGGAGAGGGCAGACTAGGTAAGTCTCTGTATGGTGGTTGGAGGGTAAGGATGGAGAAACTGCCTGCACCCACCTGGACCAGGCATTGGTTCCCTGCAGGGTTGCAGGGTGGAGCTGCAGTTTTCCCATTGTTGTGGCCATGTACAGAGGGGCAGGTATGCAATGCAATGGATTCAGTTATTTTCAGGGTTTGAAATACAGGGGAGGCTTGGGGGGGGGGGCTGAGCCCCCGCATAAGAGGTCAGAGCCCCCTGTCTGCCCTGCGCCTTTCAAAGCAGCTCGGGCAGCAGCAGCAGTGGCTCCTCTCGTCTTCTGGCTGCCACCGTCACAGACCCCCCCCAAGAGTCGGAGTGTAATTTGGACCCTGGTTACGTTAAAACTCCCACTGGGACATGAACAGGAAATGTGTCTCCCATTGTTACTGTGTTTTGCAGTGAGCTGCCGGCTGTCATCCCAGTTCGAATGAGTGTGTGTGTGTGTGTGTGTGTGTGCGCGCGTGCGCACGTGTGTGAAGATTTTACTCTAGGAAAACTCCATTTTACTGGAACACATCCTCCTTTCTAGTGCACCTGAGGCCCCTTTACTGTCCTGGGAGCAGCATCCCTGGTCCATGGTAGAATTTGGCTCTTGGATTGGTTCTGTAGATCCCCTGGGTGAGACATGCATGATGCCAGCAGCAGCCTGAGGAGCAGATCATTTCAGTGTCAACAATTCTGAGTTGCATTTTTTTTTCCATTGGAAAAGAAATCATAAGATTTTAACCAGACAAACGTGGTGTTTAATTTGCATGTAGAATCATAGAAAATTTTGGTCGGAAGGGACCTCAGGAGGTCACATCTAGTCCAATCCCCTGCTCCAAGTAGGACCATTCTCAACTACATCATCCCAGCCAAGGCTTTGTCTAGCCAGGTCTTAAAAACTTCCAAGGATAGAGAGTCCACAACCTCTCTGGGTAACCTGTTTCAGTGCTTTACTAACTTTCTAGTGAGAAAGTTTTTTTCCTTTTATCTAACCTAAACTTCCTTTGCTGCAACTTGAGACCCTTGCTCCTCGTTCTGTCATCTGTCACCACTGAGAAAAACTCAGCTCCATCCACTTTGTACCACCCTTCAGGTAGTTGGAGGCTGCTATTAAATCTCCTATCAGTCTTCTCTCCTTCAGACTAAATGTCGGTCAGGGCCAAGCCCTCTGCCAGGCTAATTATTGTTTCTCATTTCTTGTGAGGGCAGGGAAAGGTTTGTTTTATGGAGGAAGAAACAGGAGAAGCTAAATATCCTCTCCTCCCCACTTTTTTTAAAATATACATTTGATTTCCAACCTGTTTCTAGGCTGGAAATCAAACTGTATATTTCCAGCATGTCCGGCTGGGTGGGGGGACTGGAGCGCCTGCCAGACTTTTGAGAGTGTGAGTGGGTGTGAGATCCTTTGTTTCCAGGGGCTGTGGGAAATTGAGCCCTTGAAATTGAGCTTTTTGCACTTCACTGACTTCCCCTTGTTCAGGGTAGGACAGACCCCGCTTTCCTGTTAGATTCACAAGCACATTTCTCCCTTGAGATTTTAAGTAAGTCCCCAAACTGCACATCACCTGGGCCCTCTCCATTTCACCCAGAGTCCAATCTTGGCCTATTCTTGCTGAAAAAATTGAAATTGTAGGCCTGAAGCATGGGCATGTCCTGGAATCAGTATTAATCCAAATTTTCCTCCTCCTCCTCTACTCCTGACTTCTCTTTCTTGCTCGCCTATTGATCCGATCGGGAAACGACATTTATGCTCATGTCCCTGAAAAGCCACCAGAAAGGCAAGGGCATTGTATAACCAAAAAGGTGGGGAAGGTATGCGCTCCAAGCCAGCGCTGCATGCATTTTCATGGAGAGCAAGAGAACGGAGGGTCGGGTCTGTGAGATGAAAGCCTACGGCAAATGTGAAAGGTGTAAAGAGTAAGGTCAGCTTCAGGGTCAGTGTGTAGGATGAGGTCTGAGCTGATAGTGCATTGCAAAGCAGCAATAAAAGCATCTCCCCAAGCTGGAAAGCCTGATGTTTGCTGTCACTTCTCTGTATCCATATGCTGACACCACTGAAATCAACTACAGTATTTCTTTGTATACCACACACCCCCAAATATAATTCACATCGTGTTTTTGAACGGCAGAATGAAAGAAAACAGGATCTTTCCTTGTAGTCAGTATCTGAGTAGCAACAGCTAGGGAGCAGGCCCTGCATACTGTTTTGCTCCCTGTGTTGATTGTATTTTCACTTGTGTCCTTCCTGGAAGAAATGGTTCTTACCGTATTTCTCACACATAATATACACTGCAATTTCCAGTGACTGGCATTTAAGAAAAAAGGTGTTGTATGCTAGAAAATACGGTATTTTAAAATAGATGCAGAGTCAAGCCTGTGAGCTGGACAGGAAGGCTTCAGACCAAGAGCTGGGGAATTCTGCCTTTCTTTTCCTTCCAGAAGATCTTGCCAAGTTTAGAAGGGCCATGTAGACCAGGCAGGAACATGTAATGAGTTAGATGAGGGCACGGCATTTCTTTTGGCCAGTGCAGCTTCTTATCCATTGCTTCACATGTGTTCGAGATGCAAAACTGTCTCTTCTGGTCCAGCCCTGCTTAAAATGGGCTCTCGGAGGACCTCACTGTGGCAGGCAGCAGCCCCATTGAGCCTCTGCTGTGTTCAGCACAGTCAGCTCCTCCACCTCCTTTCTGCTCTGGCTACTCCCTACTCCAGCTCATATATGACCAGATGACAGATGCCCTCTCACCCTGAGTGATGGTTTGTGCATAGGTGTTGTGCCCGAGAAAGCAGTGCAGTGGCCAGGCGGCAAGCAGGGTGTTGCAGTTAGGCACCTTGCTCATGGTGCCAGACCTTTCCTGTGTGGGGGTGACTTTTCTTTGGCTGCTGGTTGTACTGTGCTACCTGGCATGCTGATGGGACCGTGCAGCTGGGGCTCTGTTCACCCCTGCCTGCCTGCTTTTACCTGGTTGGGGGTGGAGGCTGTAGCCTCCCAGAAACTGCCGTCACCCTGCCCCATTGCTATCTGCAACACAGTGAGGGAGCAAGGGGGCATCTTTTACTCACACCCTCTTGCAGTGGGTGAGAGCCATGCTTACCTGTAATCCTGTAGAGACCTCTGAAGTTGGTTTCCTAAGCAATTCCATGCGAAGATTGGGCTCCTATTAATAGGATAAATATGCTCCCGAGCACAATTTCACTGGTGAAACTTCATGTATTGCAAAGACGTGATAGACCCCCAAAAGAAACAACCAGACTTCCTTTCTGAGCGAGCCTTGCAGGAAGCACACGGGCTAGGGACAGAAATTACACATTAAACCAGCATAAGTGATTGGAAACTGATTCAAATCTGTAACACAACAGAAGTTCAGTGCACATCAACCACTTTCAAAATGGCTGAAACCAGTGTACGATAAACCTGGATGGATGTAGTATCAAACTTAACTAATTTAGGTTAAATCGGTTTATTGGACTTCTGTCCCAGATCCCCTCCACATTCAAGCCATCTGCTCCAGCAGACCAGGGAGGCATGCTCTAGCATCCCCTGGCTTTTGGCCTGGGCGACTGCAGGCATGTGGCTGCATTTCTGGAATGAAAAGTTAATGTCTGTTCACTTGCTTATCAGTTCAATCTGTGCAGCTTAGAGTAACCTGTGGAGATGGAATTGATTCAGCCTCAGGCTTTTTGACTGTCTGTCCTTAGCCATGGAGGTTAGCTTGCCTCATTGGTGCTTAGGTTCCTAGGACCCTGCCTCAGATGTGATATTATTAAATGTTGTTTTCACTGATTCCTGGGGCGGGAGCTGAAGCAGAAGCCCCAGTTCAATGCAGCACTTAAGTGCACGTTTAAAGCAAAGCACTTAAGCCAGGGCTTAAGTCTCATTGACTGCATTGCTCATGTCCACGTGCCTGATTCAAAGCCCTTGAGTCAATAGAACGATTCCTGGTGACTCCAGTGGGGTCTGCGCAAATTGAATGGGCTTCAGGCATGTGCTTAAAGTGTGCAATGGAGGCCAGAGCCAGGTGACCTGAGAGGCCAGAGGCACTGTTCCTTATCAAGCAGACCTGTGTTAGTCCTTCCCCAGTTGCAGTATTTTTAGGCATATCTGCTTACTGCTCTCCAGAACAGCCATCAGCAGAAGCTAATTTGCACGCATTGCTAATAGCCAGTGTTTTCACCGACAGATGCAAAAGGCTGGGTTGGGTTGGGGGGGGAGGGGTGGATGCAAACAGAAGCTGGTGGTAACTTGCTTGAAAATTTGGCCCCTGATGTCTTCTGATTCTTTTCAATCACATTGGCCTGACTGGGCGGGGGAGGCAGCAGCCCCTTTGCAGGCAAAATTGACACCCCTGGGTGACACTCAGAGCTGACTTGCAGCAAGGGGTCAAAGAGCCCGACCTAGCCCATTTGGATCTGGATAGGCACTGTCTGTGCAGAGCACAGGGGAAAAAAAATCCCAGTTGCCCGTCACTGTCTAAATTTAGGCCGTCGTTCATCTGGGTTCCACGGCTCCCACTTGTCATCAGCCGGAGTGACAGAATATGAAAAATTAATTTCCGAGGTGGGAAATCGCTAATAATGTATTTGCAGCCGGGGTGGGGAGCAGAGGCGGGGATGCAGTACAGACACATTTGGGTTTTCTTAATAAAATGTCAGCGCGGAGCCTGCTCTGCTTCCCCTGAGCACGTCCTATTAGTTGAGACAATATCTTGCAGCTGCCCTCGCCTATTAGTGTGGCTGCGTCCAGGTGCAAGGAGCTTTCTCGTTGCTGTGCAGATCACCTGCCGGGCCCTAATTGACCGCACGGCAGGCCCTGCTGGGGGCTCTCAGGGCTGGCGTGTGTGCAGCATGCTTGATTGCAGCACCATGCGGTGCAGGGAAGTGGCAGGGGTGGGCATGAGCTCAGGGGAGAGGGAGCCTAAGAGAAGCCTGGGTCAGCTGCTGTGAGAGCTGCTCTCTGAGCTGGGGGACATGCCATTTTGGGCACCTGTCATTTACCTCTCTGTTTGTTTGTCAACAGGATACACACCCACTGGGATTTAAACATCTCCTTCCGAGAGACCTCTTGCAGGTACCATTTTGGGGCACCCTCTTTGTATGGTAGGCTAAGAGTTTATGATGCATGCTACTGGCGTTTGGATGCTGTTAGATATGAAAGAATATTCCTGCCTGTCATTCTGTAGCTTTTAGCTCTGTCCCTTTTTCTCTCCCTCCCTCTCTGTTGAGATCTGTTTTAATTTTTCCTTTCCCTTTTGTTTTGGGGGAGGAGGGCTTTAAGCAATCTCTCCTCTTGGAGAAGCTGGGGAGTGCAGCCAGTCCTGGCTGGGGACCCAATGCTTGTTTTCTGAATATGTCTTTTCTGCTCTGTGTTTTCTGGGAATGGAAAATTATCATGGCCCAGATATTTGAAGCTTGCTAGGTGCTGCTCCACTTACCACAGCACCAGCCTGCTGATTTGGAAGGATACGTCTTGTTTGCAAACTGACTTTGGCACTTGAGTGCTTAGGTGTCATTGGAATTCAGTAGGACTTAGGCTTCTGAGTCAGTCTGGTGCCGCAGCACTGAGCAGAATATTGCCTAAGTGCCTCTAAAACAACCTGGGCCCGTGTCTATAAATGACAATCATCATTTGATGGGGGAGGGAGCTTGGTTGTTCAGGCAGTATCACTGATGCCCAAATCCTGCCAACAGTTGTGCATGTGAGTAGTCCTGTCCAAATCAATGGGATTGGTTCTGTGCATAATTTTGGGCATGTCTGTAAGAATGTGCAGGGGCAGAGCAAAAGCTGTGAGACGGAAATTACCTTAAATGCATGAAAGTAAAAAATCTAGACCCCCCTCTACTGTCACCTTAAATGACAGGCGTTTTAACAAAGTAGAAATAAGAGAAAAGCAGCAGAAGCCTGAACTGAGAGAAAGATTGAAGAAGTTGCCAGGCCAAAGCAGAACAGTTTAATTTTTTTAAGTGTGCCTTGACCGAATATCTAAAGAACTGGGAATCCAAACAGTACAAGTATCCAATCATTGCAATGCTTTGCACAAGTTGGAAGATTCCTTCTTGACTCCTGATGTCTTGAAGCATGACATTTGACTATCTTTTCTCTTAATATGAGCAATAGAATTATGTGTGTTATTACTGGTTATGACATATTCCCAGTCTCTTTAAAAATCTAGCTGTGGTATTTGCCTCAAAAGTGAGAAGTGAAGAATGCTTGTGTTCATTTCTGTTTTACATGAAACTCAGTTCCAACTAAACACTTGAGCATGTTTTATGCTATTTGGTTGGTTAAGAAGAGATAAGTCATTGTATGTGCCCAGTAAACATCAGGTTTTCCTGTGAAACTCCATGGGAAGCCAAGCCAGAAGGAGGTATGGGTGTTCCAGGAGAATGCTGATGGACCCCAATTGGAGTGAAGCCAGATTCTGATCCTGATGGCACTGGTTTAAATCCAGAATAATGAGTACTTGTACATGTGACAATGTTACCAGGTACACATGATGAAAATTTCCCTTTGAGTGGCTTAATGGCATAACATGTTACTCGTATGCAGGTTTGGGGGGATTTAAATGAGATTACATCAGGATGTAGTTGAGTTTGCAATGTTGCAATGTGGAACACCGCAGCCATTCATCTGTTGGCTCATTCCCCTCTGCTAAAAAAAAGGATCAGGCCCCTCAGCCATTCTGTCTTCAGTAGGCACCTGTGGCCACCAGGACAATGCTGTGTATACAGCGATGGAAAAATAAAACCCACTGTTTCCATTAAAAACTCACTGTTTCAATTTAGGGGGCATAGAATGCAACCCTGAAGGACTAAACTCCTGTCACATATACAAGCGCCCAACTTGATTAGAGTTGGTGGAGTTACTCTGGATTGACACTGGTGGTGTGTGAGAACAGAATCTGGCAAGTAGCATCTCAACATTTTATTGTCTGAGTATCAATTTGCAAATAACAGTTCACTGGTCACTGCTTGGAGGCAATGGCTAGCTGTGCTCTCTTCAGTATTCCTTGATTCTAGAGCAAGAAGAACAACAAGAAAGTACGCTTGTGTATATATTTGTGGTGCTTGTGTATATATTTGTGGTAGTGTACTACATGGTAGGCACTTTCCAAACACTGGAGAAAACTAATCTATTCTGGGAGGAGCTCACAGTCCATAGACAAGTGTACGTGAATAATTTATCTGCTCAGTTTTGTGACTAGGATTGTACGAATAAGACTCAGTGCACCCAGGCGTGGTGTTTACCCAAGAGGGTGCAGTGTAACAGAGCTTAGAAAAGATCTAAGTTTCACTATTGCAACGGATTTGGACGTTTCTCTGTTTCATCTACAAGCTTTAGATTGTTTTGCGAAATGTAAACATACCCGACAGCACGAGTGCGTGTTAGAAATGACTTCCAACTCGATCACCAGCCCTACAAACATGGCTCGAGTGAATGCCGCTCCTCTGCTGTAAGCCTCCCATAAAAGCTTGTGCCTGGAGCGGGCAGGGCGATGGAGGCTCTTAGGAGAATGATTGCATCCGGATTTTTTTTAAACCTTTCCCCTTTTTTTAAAAACCTTTCTGAGATTCAAAGCAGAGTGTTTGGGCTAGAGATGTTTGTGTCTGAAGGTTCAGACTAGATGACGCTCTATGAAGTGATAGTTTGGTTGATTCAGGCTCTGTTTCAGCACAGCTGTTAGGTATGTGTGTAGATCCATCATGTGTTCATGTACTTTGCTGGGCAGATCCCCAGGAAGAGTGCTGGAAATAGTGCGGCTCAAGATACATGAAATTCATTGTTAATTCCCATTCCACTAAGCACTGTTAAAGGCTATAGGATTGATTGGACTTTTTAAAGTCCACACAGTGTCTAAAAAAAAAAAATCCACTCTATGAATTATAGGAGCATCAACCCACACTTAGAATTGGTGAACTTCTCAGAGCCAGTCTCCCAAGCGGACCTCCAAAACTCCCATCGAAACCAACTGGAGTTGCAGGCATGGATGGCTTTCAGGATGAAGCCACTGCTTGGTTTCGTTAAGCTTATGGGTGTCAAAAATTCAAAGGAATCTTCTAGGGAGACTTGCTTGATAAATCTTAGCCTGGAAGTGAAATTTTTATGGCCCAGTTATAAAATCCTAAGAAGACAGAGGTTTATCATGGAAGTGCTGACAGAAACCTTAACTAATAGCCATGCGAACAACAATTCTGCAGTCTAACACAGCTGCAATGAAGGGTGCGCACACCTTTGGAAATTAAAATTCCCACCTTAAAAAAAATTGCTTTTGAAACTGCAATGCAAAGGATAAAATAATGGCTCCTTTTTTTCTGTCGGCAAGGAAGTTTCTTTGACAACACATGTTTAACTGTTTTGTTCCCTTCAGCTCTCTCCTGGCTAAGACTTCGGCAGTTCAGACTATGGCAGGTCTACAGCGAGAATGCAGGTTTTGTTACTGGAGATCAAACAGCAAGCCCAATTACCTGCAGTAGTGGGCCACCCTAATACATCAGAAGAAAGCAGCCAATCTCATGTAATGTAGCAAACTAATTGTACAGGGCTGAATAGGTAGAAAGGAAAATTCCTTCCTCAATCCCTCTGGCAACCAGCTGATTAGATGAAACATGAGACTTCTTGTCCATTTTTAACAACCGTTTCCCAGTAACAAACATTTAGAGGGACATTGCATAGTAGAAAGGGGCCAAATTTGGTTTCACGTCTAATAGGGAATTCTTTTAAAACCTCATTCGGTTTTGAACAACAAGAAGAAATGCTTAATCACTTATGCAGGCCCTACACAAAGTGATGTATTTCTGGTGTCATAGGCAAGTGACCTGAGCTTGTCACCTGGGTCTGACATGGCAATTAGATACAGCGGTCATTAGTAACGTAGCTTGATTGTGTCCTTGTTTCTTGAAATGTAGCCTGGGTGCGAGTTTTAACTAAACAGACAGTCCATTATTATCATTTGTGACAAAAGGAGATCTATGCCCGAGAGCAAAATCTGTGAAGGGAGTCCCTTTAAAATGAATGTAGTTAGCATATCTACTTGTAAACTCTCAGGAAATCTGTCCCATGCTCAAACAGAAGGGCTGTCATTTTGGGGAGGATATATCAGGTGCTTTGCCCGCAGCACCAACAGAGGTTGAATCCCTGCCTTCTGTGTAAAACTCACCCAAGTGTAACTGTTGTGCCGTTACTGACCATGGACCCTAGCCCTGGCCATCATTGGCAAGGCAACTGGGTCCATTGTGAAATGGGAGGTAGCTTAGCCAGTTTTTGCACATCCTCTGTAGACAGTTTGCCTGCACCAATTCTTTTGGGCACAAGGAGTCCATGCTCTGAGAGGCTGGTTTTATCTGTCAGCAGTTCCTGCTGGTAGACCACTAGTCCCCAGCTGTCACGGGAGCCGGGACTAGGAGCAATGACCTCCAACTGCGGCCAAGCAAATTTAGGCTGGAGATGAGGAGGAACTTTCTGACTACGAGAGTGGTCCAGCATTGGAACAGGCTGCCCAGAGAGGTTGTGGAGTCTCCATCCCTGGAAGTGTTTAAGAGCAGGTTGGACAGGCACTTGATGGGTTAGGTAGGGATGATCCGGCCCTGAGCAGGAGGCTGGGTGACCTCGTGAGTTCCCTTCAAAGCCCTACTTTCCTATGAGGTCCTAAGATCTTCCATGGGGTTGGAAGCTCCCTCCTGGCACTGCTGTTTTGGCTTCACTGTGCAGCGTAGCAGCATGCAGGGGGACTGAGGCAGAAAAGAACTGAGCTTCCCTTTCTCCGGGGCCCAGTCACCCTAATGCTGCCCTCTTCCCACTTCTCGGTCCCCCCTTGCACATCATCACTTCTCCTGCCTGCCCTCACACACATCCCCACATCCTCCTGCACTCTTGCTGACCCTCTTGCCCTCGGCCTACATGCCCACTTTCCCTCTCCACTTGACTTTGCCCAGTGCTGTTTGGGGAAGTTGAAGGGGAAACACTCAGTTCCAGTGGAGTTTCTGGCCCTGTCTGTGGCCCTGACTCAGTGCCCAGCAGTGCTCGGAGGAAGCCTGCCGCACTGCCACGTGTGCACTGCTTCTCCAGCTGGAAGTGGCGTTGTCTTATTTGTGCCGCACAGCCCCTGAGCCAACTAGCTCCCCTCTCAGCAGACCTAATTAGTCTGTCCACAGACTAAGGGGAAGGTGATAGTGATTCTGGTGTGGGAAGTAGCATGCGTGGAGTAGTGCGGGATGTTTCTGCAAGTCATCACCTGGCATGGTAAGTAGGCGATATATGGTTGTGACCTCTGTTGCCTTCTCTGTCCCTCTAATGAACATCGCTGTGTCTCTCTTTATCTTTAATTGCTACTGTGGCTCTCCCTCTTCTTCTCAACTTCAGTGGGAGCTGTGGGTGCCCTAAATTATTCAGCTAGGCTTTAATGGGCCTCCACTTCTTCTGGGGCAGATGAGAGAGAGTGCAAAGATGAGCTGGCTGGCTCAGGCACTTTGATGTGATGCCTTCTGCACTGGATGTGTCAGTGCAGAACATGACTGTGTGTGATTCAGGGACTTAAATTCCCATAACAGGTCTCTAAAGAGGGTGGTGTTTCTAAAGGATGTGGCAGGATGGCACAGAGGTTCGACTGACCCTTGCACGTGAGCTCTGCAGGTCATCGCAAGTCCATGCAGCTAACCTTTGTACTGAACCCCACTGGCAGGTAGTGTTCCCCAGCTCCAGGAATCACAATCTGCCTTTACTTGCTTCCCTATCTAGAGATTGCCTTTGATCTCCCTTTCCCTGTCGTCAGAAGGTGCCAGAGTCTGGTCAGCTTGGAGTCGCTGTCTGCCTTGCCCTGATGAAATGCTGTTTAATTGGGCACAAACGGGTCTGCACACCAGGCACTCACAAGGCAGGGCTGAGGAACTGCCCTGAAAGAGGAAGATTAAAATCTGCCCGACTCTTGCCAGCTGCTCCATTTTCTTTTAAGCTTTGAAGTTTAACAGGATGATTGGGCTGGCGTTTTAGTAAAGTTGGTGAATGCATCTAGTTAAAGCCAGCAGCTTGGCTCCGTGCAGTAGCATTCCCGTGTACAGATGCGGAGCTCTCACAGCGATTTGCTGAAAGGCGACAAGATCATTCAACAAATGACACGCTCTCCTTTTTATTTCAAGAAAAGCCAGCCAGGTTTGGAAACAAACATGCTTTCTGTCGGGAGATAAGCACCTCCGAGACGGCTCTCCTCTCCCACTGACTGCAGAGCGAGGTGCGGGTGCCCAGCACCCTGTCAGGACGGTGTCGAAATGCTTCATAATAAAGAATGTGAGACTGAATGTGAGAGAGAGGAGGAGGAACGGGCAGGGGGAGAGCTCTTTCTATCTGGAGCTGTTTTCTCTTTCTCTGGGTTGCAAATGAAGTTGGGGGGAAGGTGAGAAAGAAGAAAGAGACCTGGCTTGCTAATACCCTGCAGGAAGCTACTTAGGGTTATAATTGCAGACTAACTTCCTGCTCATCCCGGAATTTCAAAGCACTGGAGATGCAATTAAGCCTCTGCCCTTTTCAAGGAAGGCAGATGCTGCTTTGTGGGAGATAGCCTACCGGGGGCAAAGCAGAGGCTAAACACAGTGGAGGGACCTGAGAATGGAAGTTGGTAGCTTGGGTGCCCAGCCGAGGGCTGTAGCTATTAGACCACACAGTGAGCACACTGGGAGCTCCTGCTACAGGCTACGGTTTGCAGCGTGTTAATGTTTTACTGTGCAAAAGACAGTAAAGAACGGCACTGCCTTCCCGTGGTTTAAACATGACTACAGGAGGGCCTAGCCAGCCTTATGGATTGGACTAAGACATGGCAGAAAGTGCTGTAAGACAGACAGGCACTTGGTCTGCAGTGTGGTGCATGTGTTTTAATCTGACTATAAAACCGTCTTGGCCCAGCCCACGCTTATGTGTCAATAGGCAGTTTGGTTCTTCAGGCCCAGGCATGGGTTTCGATATGCAGGTCTTACGCTGGATGATTGAAAGCGCTTGTTTGCCTTGTGTAGACGGGGCTAGCCTTGTCTTGCTTTAAAAACCAGAAAAGAAAATGGTGCTGAAGAAGGAATGGCAAAGGTAATTCAAGAAGGAAACGTGCAACAAATCAGGGCTTGTGGAAGAAAGAATGAAGAGTGCATGTAAAGTGGAGCGTGGAAAAGACGTAGTGAAACTAGAGGGCCGGGCCCATTCCCCCTAAAAATACCCAGTGGGAAAGGAAGGACTAGAAGAGCCTGTGGGAAGCACAAAGCAGATTACTGTATTCATCTCAAGGATGATCCTGAGTCAGCAGAAAGCATTGCTGTATCAGGCAGGTAATGCTATCAGGTGCCAGAGTGTATTGCTATGCTGCCTTTTAAAAGATTAATTATAGGGAGGGTTGGGGGTTTTGCTGGTAAATGGCTTTGTGTTAATCCAGGAAACCCAGGGTAAGGATAGGCAGGGTGGAGCTTCAGGAGGCTTTCCGCCGTTGGAAGGAGGGTGAGGCCCTTCTAAAGTCTTCCCAAGTCTTAGCACCTGGTGCTAAGTGATCCTTTGGCTGCTGGACTCAGCCCTGTACAATGCAACCAAAAAGGCAAAGGGAAAATGGAGTTGAGTCCATCCCATCAACCCTGCTTTGGAATGGGTTGAACTAAACACAAGGGCGGCCTATACACATACTTGGGGGTGAGGCCATTTTAATTCAAGTGGTTCCTGGACAGCCACTCTAATTAAAATGGCTCACCATCACGAGCAATTAAGCCTCCGCACGTTTCAAAATGGATGGTGGGCACTTTATCTGAAGCTCATTTGACGAGTTTTACATAAAGTACCCCTAAGGCTATTTTGAAACACATTGGGGCTTAATACATATGACAGTGAGGTGACGCTGGAGTGCTCTAATTGGAGCTTGAACAAGCATGTCTATTGGCACCCAAGGCTGTCATGTAGACTTCTTTCACAGTCTTGAGCAAGGCACTGATCTTTACTCAGTAAAATAGAGCACGTATAGGAGTTCAATGACATGGGAATGAAGGTGATGCTTAAATAAGTGGAAAGAGTCAGTCTGACCTGCCCATCTGACCTGCTCGGGGCAGGGAGGAGTGGGACGGGGCGGTCCATGCTGAGATCTTCAGAGCCACCCCTGTGGTGACTCTGGAGGGAGTATGGCCTGCAGCGGGGCTCGTACTGCTATCTCTAAAATCAAAGCCTCTCTTTTTTTCCTCCCTTTCAGCCCCCAACACAAGAGCATCATTTACCCTGGTGGACTGGGCAGCTGCCCCTGCACAAATAGTGTCCAGTTGGGCCCAGGAAGCCCCACTGGGGGCAGTAACTGGGTTGATAGGTTGCAGCATCTTAAGAGCTGCAGAGTTGAAGGGACTGTCAGATCACCTGGCCAGGCTGCATGCATAACACAAGTCACTGAACTGCACAGAGTTATCTCTACACTGAGCCTGATAACTTCTGTTTGGCTAGTGGCATATTTCCAAAAAGGCATCTGGTCTCGATTCAAAGACATCTAGAGATGGAGAATCCGCCCCGTCCCTTGGCAGCGTGTCCAGTGGATAACAACCCCTTGCTGCTAAGCATGTCTGCCCAATTTGTGCAGCAGGAAGAAGGGATAGCACTTGTACGACAAAGGATGGGATTTGCTCCTTGAAGCCGAATCCATCCTTTGTTGCTTGGAAGGGCTTCGGATTTACACCACTGTACCACAGCTTGGCTCATAAAGCTGATAAGAAGCTGTGAAGCAGACAGTACAATGCCCATGCCGGCTATTATTACCAGAACTGGAGTGAAAGAATACGACCATGTAAATGCAGAGATCAGAGGACACTAGAAAAATGGTGGTTTGAATGGTCACCAGCATTCCCAGGGGGATTTGTTTCTGCCCCTGGAGATGCTATAGCATTCTTAGTGGGATGGGTCAAAAGCCCCTACCTGCGTAGCGATTGCAGACTGCCGCAGCTCTCTACCAGGATGTTCGTCCTGATGGCAAAGCCAATGCAAACAAGGAAACTCCTGGCTAGCACAAGCCCTCATTGGCAGCTGCGGTCTGGTTTTGTGTAGCCTGTGCATTGGAGGGAAGAGGCTTTCCAGACGGGCACAGTTTGTTTGGCGACATACCTGTTTGACTTCAGACAATAGTTGCTGAGCGAGTAATAAATGGGCCTTTCTCTTTTGTTTAACCAAGGGGGCGGGGGGGAGGGAAGGGAAAGAAGAAAGGCCGTCAAAATCCAAATAGCTGATAGTCATTACT
This sequence comes from Crocodylus siamensis, assembly GCF_052110815.1. Taxonomy (NCBI): domain Eukaryota; kingdom Metazoa; phylum Chordata; order Crocodylia; family Crocodylidae; genus Crocodylus; species Crocodylus siamensis. The sequence continues at coordinate 8,682,247 of NC_143406.1, read as the reverse complement.
GAGAACATTCTGTCTTGGAAAGAAGAGCGTTTGGTGGGGTTCGGCCAAGGGCAAAACCGCAAGCACATACAATCGTGCAGAAAAATCTAGGCAACCTGGTCTCTGTTTGTAATGTGGAGCACCATGTGAAGATCAAGAATGTAGATAATATGAGCCAAACTGGGAGGAGCTATTATGCATTTGTCATGGGTCCTGCCTTCCCTTCCACCATTTCATGGGGACTTCAGATGGAAATGGGACTGGCTTCCGGTTCTCTGCTGAAGCGTGAGTGACCCTTGTGTAAATTCATTTTCTTTTTGGGTCTAAACATCAAGAAACAAGCAGAGTGCCGTAACATTGTCTGGAACAGTTTATTCAAAGCTGTGGGGGGTGGGAAGCCCTCGATGGTGAGATATCTTACAGGTATCTCAAGACCTGAAGGCATTAAAGGCTAGTCTGGGCAGAACGTTAGAAAATATACTGCAAAGAAAATATCGCCTTGGTTCTTGATGAGCTTCCCACTTCTTATTTCACTGCTTCTTGCCACGGCCCTCCTTAAAGCCATGATGTTGGGCAAGGCTGGTTCTTTGTGGTAGTGAGCAGCCTCCACTACAATGGCCATGTGCAAGATGCTCCTTTAGGATTGCATCAGTAGGTGGGCTCTGATTTAGGAGCTGCTGCTACTGCTGATCACTTGTTAGCTGTCTGGTAATAAAACTGCTTCCGTGCCTTACTTAAGGTCTGGGAGTATCAAGGAGTCTCATGCAGCAGAGCCACTTGAGTAGGAGAAGGAGCTCAGGCTCGTTGGTTCTCCCCATCCAGCCGGTCTTGCGTCACCTGGGGCCTTGCTCCCAAGGGTTTCTGGATGGACAGGCTCTGTTGTCATTAGGAAGGCATGAAGGGAGAGGGTGGAGTGGTGCAGCACGGTTTGCTGAAAGGGCTTTTATTTCTCCCCGCTGTTCCCAGAGTGCTTTAATTAGCAACTGCAGTGGCTCAGGCTGGGGAAGAAGGCTATCTACTTGCTAGCAGATTATGGGGAAATTCACTGCTTGTTGTAATCTGGCCTTGGTTGGAAGCACAAAGGTGCTCCTTTCTGTACAAAGAGGTGAGCAAGGTGGTTAAATGCTTACAAAGCAGATCAGTCTGTTTGCTTAAGGATAGTGCGCTTTGGGGGTTTTTTTTCAGCACTCAACTCCCTTTTTCACTGTAATCACCAGCATACTGCAAAGGGGGAGAGAATGGCCTTTGGGGGGAGAGAATTAAGAGGAAACGATGGGTATGAAGTCATCTTCAGAGCTAGTAGATTTGTTGGGGTTTACTAGGTCCTGGCTGACATTTTGGGAACGTGTTATTGAGGGATTTCAAGTGCTTGCAGGACAGGAAACAGAGAATCAACTTCTGGTTCTGCGTCAGACTTGGGACCAGAACGGCAGGTAGTGCGTAGGAGCGGAGGAGTCAGCCTGAACACAACCCATGCTTCACTGCCCTCACGGTGAAATTAGGAAAGATCTGCTTGGAGCTGCTGGTTTTGCCTTAGTCTTAATAAGTCAAGTAGTTGGGTGATTTAACATGGGGAGTACTCCAGGCCCACTGTCTTTTCACTCGATGCCTTGGCTCCTGTTTGCAATAGCTCACATGAGTTTTTTTGCCACGTTTCATCCATTCCCGCTCATGGTTTAAGGAACTGAGGGAGCAGGTAGAATTTGGGGTGTTTAAATAGGTCCTCATGCATCTCGGATGGACCAGTTGCGTGTCGGGGAGGCACTCCTTTCATTGGCTCCACCGAGCCCTGCCCACATCCCAGTGACGTCTCCACTGGGCTGTAATGGGAGAGCTTTGGACCGCTGTATCTTGTTCTTACCCAGGTTTTCAGGGAATGCCAAGGAGTACCAGCCTGTTGGTTTTAATGCATGTCAGCACAGACCAAACGCCAGATCCTGAGGGAAGTCAGAGACCCCCAGACAGCTTAGCGCTGCCTCCAAGTATCCAAGTAGAAGAATTAACTTGCTGAGTGGGGAAAGCATCTGAAGCTTGGATGCGAACAATTAGAGCACCTTAGAGGGAAGGTGTCTAGGTGGGGTGAAGGGGGCCCTATTTGGCTGCAGAAGTTATGAAGAGCACGGCTATCTAGTGAAGTTGCCTTTCCACTGGGAGGGCACAGATGCCACCATCCCTAATTTTTAAGGTGGATTCTCTCCTGGGATCACTAGGTCAGTGGGAAGCCACACAGGATGCCATTGGGCTGGTTAGAGCTTGTGGGCTGGCTATTAACAAGGGTGATATTTGTGTTGCGGTTGTGTCTGGGGGCTCCCCAAGGGACCGACGACCCCATTGCATTGTTTGCTGCGGTTGCCTTCAGTTCCTCTCGTGCCCTCTCCCTGCGAGGCTTTTGCATTAGCGGCCCTGACGAGCTGCAGGCTGTGGTTGGGGCATGATCGATAACGCAGGGCTTGATGGATGTTTGGAGGGAAGACAAATGGGGGCTTGTAGTGGTTGTGGCAGGTGAGCCGATGAAGATGGACCATTCAGGAGAGTTCGTTTGAACACCAGCAGCTCCTGGTTGGGCGACTGCTGGTGAAAAGTAGGAGCCTGGTAGGGAGCGGTTACACTTTTTGTTTCAGTGCACTGTAACCTGTATGCAAGTGTGTGCGCACGTGTGGGTGTGTGCATGCCTGTACATGTGCGCACACAGAGCACAGCACAGCAGGAAGAAGAAGAGACGCTGTAACTGTCGAGACTCCTGTGGCCCAGTGTACTAGCTTTCGGCCCCAGGCAGGAACAGATTAGTCTGGGGGTCCATGCCTTGCAGGACAGCCTGTTGGAGCTGAGAGTCTGGGGCAGTGAAACAGGGGCAGTGCAGGATGCTTCTGGTTGTTGCATGCTGGGCTGGGCTGACCCTGCTGACAATAGCACAAGTATCTTGTGTTGGGGGTACGATGCTCAATGTATTCCAGAAGGAGCCTGCCTTGCTATGTACCCTCTTGCATGGTCCTCATTTCAGGTTTTTGTGACTCTGGGGCTGTGACGAAGGGTTGAGTAAGCTACTGCATATGCAGGGGATGATGTGTCCAGCTGTGGGGATGTTTGCGTGGCATGAAACAACCTACATGGAGGGGGGAAGGCAGCAGTGATGGACCCGTGGAAATAGCTGCCCATCTTGTTCAGGATTTTGGTGGGGAGAGATGTAGACTCCCACTCTAGTCCTAATCTGTCGCCTTTTCCACCTCACTTTCTCCCTTCTGGGGAGGTTATGCCCACACTCTGACCGTGTCTATGCTAGACCATTTAGCCAATGCTTACCACTGTAGTGGAGACGGGACTGTGTCAGAAACCGAGGTGAAAAACACTGCATTGCACTAGAACCTACTCAGATGGTTCCTACAAGCCCAGAGCCCTACTTACAATAACGTTGTCTCTGCTGCAGGCAATAGTAAGAAATGTGTGGCAAAAATACCGCCAGTTGACACCGTTCCAGGGGTAAGCACTTTTAGATCATCCTACCAACATGGGCGCTCATCCAGACGGAATAAGGTACCATGAACAATGGGCCTGTTCCATGCTTGGATCAGAATTTCCTTTCTTCCCTTTCCCTTGTCCAGCATGGATATGATGTCGTTCCACCTTATTTTTATTTATGGGCTTGCAAAATGCCAACCGACACAGTAGAATTACAATGAAAACATCTTCAAACTTATTTCCACCTCATTTTTGGAGTTGCCAGGTCCACTGATCATTTTTATGAACTGTCACGAGCATTAATGAAATTTTATGGGCATTTTGCTCGGGACGTCACCGGATAAATTTCTCTGCGCCGGTTGGCGGGGAGAATTAGGGCTGCGCATCCCAGGGGTTGGCACTGGCACTGACAGGTCTGTTTCTTTGGTTCCTTTGACACGCTGCGCTGACATTGCGCATCTGCCACGTGGGCAGCATCTCCTCCAAAGGTGGAGGGACTGCGGGAGGCGGGTGTGGGCCGATGTGGGATTTGATAAATAGGTGGCTGTCACAGTGTATCAGGACGGACATTTGAGAAGGACTGTGAGTGACAGAGTCCTTCAGTAACAACGAAGTGCAAAGAGGCAACTTGAAGGCCAGAACAGGAGGACAGGGCATAACTGGGGGAAGCTGCAGAGCGAGGAGATACAGTGCACCAAGCATTGCAAGTAGGAAATCCCCCTACAACCCCACTTTGACGTTGAGGCTGGTCTAGTGCCTATGGAGGTCAGAGGGAGTTCACCCATTGACTTCAATGTGCGATGAATTGGACTGCCCCTGGATGAGCCGGTGAAGTGCCAGCGGATGGAGGTGTGTCTCAGAAGTCATAGGTCCAGGAAGCCACGAGGGAGAACCAGAAAATGCATCTTGGGAGGTGTAATGTTTAGTAGTACTTTGGACTTTTACAGCCTTGTCTGTCTGTGAATCTCCAGAGCCTTCTTGAGTTGGTAGAGGAGATGTTTGGAGGAGGGGTGAACATTTTTCTCCCCAATTTGCAGCTGTGGAACCTGAGGCCCAGAGAAGGCAAGTGATTCAACTCAACCCCCTCCAGACTGGCGGTGGCAGAGCTGGGACTGGGGCCTCCTGACTCAGAGCCCTGCGCTCCAACTCTCACGCCGTCTTGTGAGCCCAAGGTAGGGACTGCCTTTCCAGTGAGCAAACCCAGGTTGTAAGGGACCTTCCAGTGAACGGAGGAGCATGGCCGGGGGAGGAGTTCTTGTGGGGATCACTTACCTGGGGCGCGTGCCAAAGGGTGGCTGGAAAGGAGGAGCCAGGTACACCTGCCTCTTGGATCTTTTGGCGAGCATACGCTGTAAGCAACATCACTGCCTTCCTGGCCTGGCGAGGTTTGGGAGTGGGGAAGAGTGCGGAGCAAAGGCAGGACGTTTGTGGCCTGGCTCCCTTGCCCATCCTGCAGACAGTAGCCCTCAGGAGGGAGTAGAAGTGGCTCTCGGCATGAAACTGCAGGGACTCTTTGGGAGGCTTCCCTCCCATCCCATTGACAAGCCCTCTTACAAATGTCTTTGCTGTGTATAATTGATGGGGAAAGTGGCGCTTGTGGAGGGGATAAACTGATAGCCCTTGAGCATGAAGTCCCCCATCTGCTAGTAGGACAAGGACAGTGTGGCCATGCCAGAGCCTACAACCTCCGGCCAGGCAGAGAGAGATTCCCTCCTTCCCAGTGCTTGTGCTGGGAGAGCGCAATGTGCTGCTGGTGGGCAGGGGCAAGAAGGGCGAGATGAGGCCGTCCAGCTCATCGCAGGGGTAGTCTGCTGGCACGGAGAAGCTTGCAAGAGGGTAGCCCCCTCTCCCATCGAGCTGCTTTGCCTGGGGCTTATCTGCTTCTCTCTGGTGGAAAAGTGACACATCCTATCAGCAGGTCACGCCGCCCACCATTTAGCATGGAGACGAATGTGGTTGCCGCTCCTCCCCTTCCCTCCCCCCCCCATCCCCACTTCTTTTATTAATCACCCGATCGCAGCCTTCAAATCCTTGACCCAAATCCTCGCGCGCCCAGCTTTAGGCCCTTATCCCACTGGGGCCGTTCTGTCCGACCTGGGCAGAGAGGTATTGGCTGTGCAGTATACGATTAGGGAGATTTTGCCGGGTGTTTTGCAAGGTGATAAGCAGGAGGGGGACGGGGCTCTTGATCAGTCTAAGCCGCCAGCTCTCCCTGATCCGCATCCCTTCTACCCTTGCTGCTGGCTCAGGGGCCCTGGTTTTACCTGCGGGGAGTGCCAGAGGCACTGACCTTGCCTGACTGGCCGAGGGCCTGTGACACAAACAGGCCACCCCAGGGCAGGTGGAGAAATGCCCGGGGAAAGTTGATTTGGCTGAATTTCTCCTCCCAAGTACTGCTCAGGGAGACTGTTAATCCCGCAGAACTGGAGCCTCTTCGCTGCTTGTGCTTGCAACACATTGGCAGGGGTCTTTTGCAAGAACCCACAAGAAAACACGTGGCCCAAATGCTGAGCAGCTGCTGGGGCTCCCCGATGTATCCTAGTAAATGTACTGTAGTGTGGGCTGCAGTGGCTCCTTCAAAAGGGTGCAAGCCGTGTGGAAGGTGCCAGGTTCAAGCTTTGCTGGTGGTGACTTGCGGAGGGGATCACTGGATATAACGGCATGGACTCAAGGCAAAGAGGGCTGCTCGAGGTTTTGTTGCCTGTGCTCTGCAAGATGTCAGAGGGGAAGTTCAGCTTGTGCCTTGTAGCCTTAGAACAACTGTCTCAGCATTAATGCAAGGGATGGGTCTCTGGCCTGTCTGTAAGAAGGTGCCTATAGGTGTCTTGGTAGCACCCGGAGGCTGGGTCCACTCGGGACCTGCGTTGGGGGCTGTACATATCAGAGCAAGCGTGGGAAAGTGGTGTAAACTAAAGCCCCGATCCTGGAGGTCCTGAGGCACATGCTTAATTCTGAGCACATGACCTCAGTGGAGCCACCCACATACTTCAAAATTAAGCATGTACATAAGCATTTGTTTTCTTTTTCAAAACAAAAACCAGATGAAGGGCAATGGAAAGGGATCCAACATATAAACAGAGCGATGGGGCAAGGTTGTCACATGGCTTCGTCATTCCATCGCCTTCCGTGTTTAACCCTTGCTTAGTTAATCTGCGGTTGTCTCCCGCCCATGTGCCGTGTGATATGGTGCCGCACTTGCACAGACTCCCATTTAGATGGAAGGATTCCTCCTGGATGCAGATCGGGGCTGTTGACTATTGGGCCGTGGTACTCAACCATGGTGCCATGGTGTCCTGGGATGCTGCGAGATCCTTTCATGGGTGCTGTGCAACATGAGCCCTCATAGGTGTGCAAACACCTACACAGAATCAAGCCAGAGATTTCACATAGGAATCCACAGCGTCAAAAACATTCTGACCTGTTGTCGGCTTTCTGAGGTGGTTTGCAATGGAAGAATCGCTCTAGTATTTTTTCTGTAGTCACAAAAACAGCGAAAGCTAAGAGCTGGCATTTCTTGAGGAGGGCCTTGAGTGTAATGAGGGCGCCTTTAAGTAGAAAAAGGTCGAGAACCATTGCTGTAGAGTGTAAACTGCACTTGTGTGTCACTTAGTGACTAGGGAGAGCAATTGGTACTGCAAATGCCAGGCGCCATTACTGAAGTCTGCATGCAAAAAACAGTTCCCACTAGCATCAAAGACCATGGAGCATTTCTTGGGAGGTCTGACTTAGCAAAACCCTGCTTTTTCTAAACTGAAGTTGGGGCCTAAATCCCTAGACAGCATTGCCCTGTATTGCTCCTTAAGTAAGAAACTGATGAGATCCTACAGAAATGGAATAACCTTCTTAAGAAATTTTTCTTGAAAGCTATCAAATTTAATAGTGAATGAGATCATTTCTAGAGCTTCTGTGAAGACTCGTGTAGAATTATGTAGTAGGGACAGGATGGTGAAAAGCAGCCCTACTGAAAATCTGCTATTGAGCTCAAGCTGGGTCTATTTTGTCTCGGAGACCTGAGGAAGGGCACTTTGTACCCCAAAGCTTGCCTATATCCCTCCCAACTGCACAGGTGGTCCAATATAAGATATCACCCAGAAAAATCCTTGCCTCTTGCATTTTTCCTGGACCCTCTTGGCTACAGCATCGCTCGAACACTGCTATGGAAAATGTATCATTTTTGCTTAATTTCTGTTGGACTTTCCCCTGGTAGCTGATCTGACATTGCCACCTCAGCTGCTCACATGTACAGACAGCTTCTTATACAGACATCAGCTGCCAAGTACTCGTTAAAATATACATATATATATATTCGGTGACCTTGCAGTCTGTGCATCGTTTGAATTTTGCCACGGTTAAAATAAGGAGAAGGGACTGAGTGAAGGAGGGAGGTGGTGAGGGGATCAGGAACCTTTTGCCCCTAGTCTGGCCCTGTATGTGTTAGTCTCCATCTGCTTCCCAGTGGGCAGAAGAGTAAGCCTCATGTTTAATCTACTTATGCAGAGCTGCCATTATAACTGGCATTATCGCTGGGTGAGAGTCTGGCCCGTATCAGGCGGGAGCTCAGATAAAGTGACTGAGTGGTCCCCAGCGGCCAGCCCTCCAGGTCGAGGGGCAGGGGTGCTATGGTCATTTTGTGGGCAAACTCAGAAGCACTGCCTTTCCTGGGGCAATGCAAGGGATTTACAGGGCCCAGATCCGTCCGTCTGGCTCTTTCTCACCAGCACCAGGCTCCCTTGGAGGTCATGGGGGGCTGGGCAGCTCGTTGTTTGGAGAGCTCATTGCTTTGCAAGCCGCTTATTAGGTTTAGGAAAGCTATGGCAAATGTAAACAGCGCTGGAGCCTTGGAGATGACTTTGAGCCAGGCCCAAAGTGCCGTAGCGGTTGCTGTTACATGAGGTTATGTTCTCCGCAGTATAGCAATGCCACAGTGTTTATAGACCACGCCGGGTTTCCCCTTTAATGGCTCCCATAAAAAGATCATTATTTTCTTCCATGCAGTCCTTGGCTCGTCCATGCGCCTGGCCCATCCCTGGGCGTGTACTCCAGTTTAGGCAGCCCAGGCGCCGCGCTCTCCCCATCTGCATGTTGCGAAACAGCTCTGACGGCGTGTAGACTGGGGCACTGTCTCTGTCCTCAGACAAGATATCCAGCATTAAAAACTAAGCGTTCCTTGGTGTGCGCATATGCGGGGGGAGGCGGGGGCGGGGGCAGGAGGGATAAAGGTTGGAAGGGGGATGAAAGAATTGCTCAAGTCTCTGCAGGTTTTGGCCGTATCGTAATATCATTAAGACTGCAAAGTCTGTATCATTGCGTGATCTATCGACCTGGCGAGGCAGAGATCCTGGCCCGCGTAGAGCTGGTGTGTTTGATATGCAGCACAAAGCCGCTGCAGAGTAAACAGAGCTCGAACCTGTTACCAGAGCCAGATGGAGCGCTGGAGCGGTCTCCGGTCTCCGGAGAGGTCGTGGACAAGAGTGGGCCAGAAATACTGCAGCGCTCAGCATGCTAGTGGGAGCAACACGGGCGCATTTTCGGAGCAAACCCCTGGGTGCACGCTCAGGCTCGCTTTCTGATTCTGTGAGCTTAGCAAATGTCCTTGCACCTCTCCCCCTGCAAGCCTAGCTGTTACTCATTTTGCATATTGGATTTTTTCTTTTTTGATTGTAGGGAGGGGCAGAGGGTCGGGACAGTTTTATGGTGACTGTATTGATCAGTGAAATTTAATATAATCCCTGCAGTTGCTGAGTGATCGTTAAGGGGATAGAGAGTCAGTGAAACATATTTAAAAAGAAATATTTTTCCATTTTATTTCCTCCCGTGTTACTTTTCTGGGTCCTCGGTCCTTTTCAGGAGCTTGGCTCGGTCTCCCCGCTTGCCCCCTTCAAACGGCTCTGTAGTTTCTGACCAAGTAATCTGAATTTTTCTAGCTCTGCCTGTAATTTAATTAAGGTTTTGAGGGTCGGTGCCAGATTCAGCTTAGTGTATTGAAATCAATGAAGCGCTGCTGATTTGAGTCGGCTGGGGATCCGGCCCAATCTCTTGCTCTCTTGGGGTGTAGTTTATCGTTAGAGCGTTTACGTTTATTCTCAAAACTTCCATGTGCTGCACATGGGGGAATGAGGCCCAGAGAGCAGAAATGACTCGCCTAAGGATGCACTGCTGCAGAACAGGGGGTCAAACCTAGGATTCCCCAGTCCTTGCCTAGTGCCCTGATTTCCTGTCCAGGCAGGGTGCAGGGGAAGCAAATCCACGTGCTGCTGATCAGTGGTGCGTGGTGGGCAGAGTGCTCCCATTGCAGTAGGATCCTGTGCCGGTGTTGGCTGTTTCAAAGGCCCATGCCGGCTTTCCCTCCCTGAGGAAGGAAGGAAGCGAGCCATGGCCATTGTGGGGACATGCTGCATGGCCTCCCCGTTGCAAGTGGGCAGGGGGCTGCAGTCCTCCTTGAAGCTGATTAAGATGTTAACCAACTTTTGCTCATTTCTCTTCCCCCCTCCAATCACTTTGAGCAGCGCATTGAAAGTCTCACCAGAGCCCGCGGGTGCCTGGCCGCCTCCGCTAGATGTGGAGCCTCTGACACTGATTTATTTTTCGGTTAATTGTCTCCATCCATTAGTCTCTTCATCCTTCTCCCTGTTAAAGACACAGTCGCTGCTAATGTCTGTAAATGAAACGCACTTAAAGGCATGGCTGCCGGTCTAAACCTGGCTTGGGGCTAAAGATTGCCAGGAGCTGTTGCCCGGTGAGTGCCCGGGGTTAGCAGGTCTTGGGGCTGGTGCAAGCACTCTGGTAGCTGTCCAGGCATCAGTAACTTCCTCATTACCCTTAGCAGAGAAACCAAGCACTGAATGGGTCGGGAGCCTGGACTCCTTTCTTCTACTCCTGGACTGCACCCGGGCATGCATTTCCACAGGGGTTCAAGGGTCCAGATTCCTCCCCATAGATGCACTGCTTCTTTAAGAGTCAGGTGGGGGAGAAAGAGGGCTGTGGTGTTTAATTTCTGGCTCTGAAATCTTTGAGCATTGAATTCCTTATGACAGGGATTGCTCAGAGGCGGAGAGCTCAGAGCGGGCAGCGGTTTGCACCTGCCAGGGTGATGTCGGGTGCAAGGAAGAGATTGTTGCCTTCCCCAGGTGTGTGTTTGGGGGTTGCTCATTTCATTATCATTCCCTATACTGGTTCCAGTAAATGCAGACCATGCAGCAGTCCATGTGTGTGTGGAAAACGTTGTCATCCTGCTGTAATCACTGTTGCCATTAGCTATGGGCATGCATCATGGTGCGCCAACCCGGTCTGTTGGGGACTCTTCACGTCCGAGCATTGAGCTACGGCAGTGAAGCATTGGGCTGCTGGCTTGCAGTTGCATCTGGCCTGTGCAAGCATTCGGATGCTGACTGCACTTCCAGAGCCCTGTCCTGGCCTCCACTGGTTTCCTGTTAAAATCTGGGATGGTTGCTCTCAGAGGGAATGGGGGTGATCCTTGTTTGGCTGTTCCAAAGGCCAGGTGTGCAATCTGGGCGGTGTGACCCCTTGGGCGTGCTCGTTAGATAGGAGAGTCTCCCTTCGCTTCCACCGCAACATGGTAAACGTGCATTTGTCACCGCCTGATTGAGTTTCCTCTGTAGTCCCCGGCAAGTTGAAGGGCGATAAGTCTTGACTTGGTTCCTTGTTTCCACAACAGTTTCCTGACGTGGCCTTTCCCCGGGAATCTCCTCACGTCCAAAGCCATCTGCTGGCCTCCGCTGCCTGGAGGTGATAAGACTGCGTGAAGCATGAGCGTGAATGGCTTTTAAATCTCATTGACTGTGAATGCTGCCAAGAGCTGAGAAGCGTTCGGACTGGCTCCTGTGGGACAGGCTGGCTACAGAGCCATAGAACAGCCTCCCCTCTCCATTGCATCGGTACAAAAGCGTGCAAAATCAGTTGTACTGGTGCAAAGTGTGTTGTATGGGTGTGCAAAGTACACTCTGCCTCAGTGTAACTGGGCTCCCAGAGGGCAGGGCAATGGGGAATGGGGCTTGGAGAGGTTGACAGCGGGGCTTGGAGCAGGCAGGGGCAGAAGCATTAGCAAGCAAGGCTGTGCTGCATCGCATGGTGAGCCAGACCAGGAGGTGGGGCCCCCTCCGTCGGGGTTAGTTACTGCTCAGGGGCTTGAACGATGCTGGATTGTGCAGACAGTTAGTGATGGGTATTTGCTGACATCGGAAAGCAGCAGCTGCAAAGTGCTGAGTGCATATCCCCTGGTCTCTTTGTTTCCTTCCTCTTGGAGATCTCTTGCTTTCCTTCCTTCCTTCCCTCCCTCCCTCCCTACCACTATTCTTTCTCTGCCTTCTTCCTCCCCAGGGCTGCCCTGATCCGTCCTTCCTTCCTGTGTGTGCTCGCTTCCTCTTGAAGGATTTTCCCAGTGCTCCTGCTTGAACTCTCTCCTCTCCTCACAGGCACTTCCCCTCTTCTTTCCAATGAGCTCTTCTCCTTTCTCCAATACTCTGCGTCCTCTCCTCCCTTTCCCCAAGGGGCATATACCTCGTATCTGTCCCTTCACCCACTCACTCCTCTGTTGGATCGCTTTGCTCACTTCCCAGCAGTCTCTCTCTCTCTTGCTCCCCCTTCCTTTCTGTCCATCTGCCCTATATTACTCACCCACAGCTAGTCTATATGCTCCAGCCAGGCCTGTAACGCTTGCTAAATAGCCAGGCTGACCAGGAGAAAAAGTCAGCCTGGCTTCTCAGGAACTGCCCTGTTGTGCTCAAGTCAGCGTGAGTTTGCTCAGGCTTCTGGGAAAGTCTGATTCATGCTGGACATGCGCTTGTGTTAGTATGAGTGGACAGATGTAATGGCATTATGGGGCTTCGGCATGGTACTGGTATTGTGGGATACTCTGACACGCCTGTTCTATCCATATGCTCCTCTAGCAGCATACGTGCAATAAAGTCATTGTAGCTTTCTTTCGGGGTTCAAGTCACAGTGGTGCAGCTCTCTCATGTCCATGCGGATGGACCAGTTTGCATCAGAAATGCTGATGTGCCTTTCCTAAGGGGAACTCCCCCTCTCCTGTTTAAGCAGTTGAAAGTCCTGCCTGTCCACAGCCGAAGTCACCCCGTGGCCAGTACCGTACCTAGACTCCTACCGGCCTCAGGCAAACCTTTAGTATTGGGCCCCCCTTCGCCAGAGATGATGATAATAGTAATTGGACAACGGAAAAAAAATTACCATTTTCGGGACCCCTTTCTATTTGGGCCCTGGGCGGCTGCCTGGTACTCCCATGCCTGTCTGGCTCTGTCCAAACTCAGTGCTGCATCATCGTATGCATGCCCTCTGAGAAGAGGGGTTTGCTCACCGTGCTCTGAGGGCAGATCTAGGATTTTGAAAAGTGGGGTGCAGATGGCGTGGTGCATCAGCATCACATGTAAAACAACACAAATTTGTCTCCAGTTATAAATGAACTGGAAGCTTTATGCATCTGCTAGGGGCCTAGGGCTGGATTTTTCAGTATTGAAGATTGAAGCTAAAACAAATATAATTTCATTGCAATGAGTTAAAAACAATCTGCAGGGCTGTGAAGTAGGAGCTTCATTACCAGAAGCAGTTAACAGACAGCAGCATGGCAGGACAAAGGCTAGCTTGATTGGTGGAGCATCAAGACTATTGAAAAAAAAAAGACGGGTTGTTAACACCTGTGGAATGAAGAGATTAGAAGGGATCTGGTAGATTGGACGAAGCCTTGAATTCAGCTCATGCTGTCACTGGTGCTTGACTAGCAATGCTGCTGCTGCTGCCAGGCAGTTGGCTTTAAATGTTGGGTGGAGCAGGAATCAAAGAGGGGTGCAAGTGCACCGGTGCCCCTTCCCCCGGATCTGCCCCCACTCTGCTCCAACCGCAATCTGGTGAGCTGCGCTGGAGCAAACCAGAGCCTTTTTTCTGGTGGTTGTTTCCACGGCCTGCACCTTTGCACTTCACACCTGACCCCACTAGTGGAGCAACCCAAGCTGGACCCTTCTGGCTTTGCAGCTGCAGGTGGTGTTTTGGTGAGCTAGCTACAGCTTGTGGTCCCTCCATGACCCTGACCACAGTCATCCTGTACTCTCGGTGAATGGATACACTGCTCCCATGCCTTGGTTTCGTTAGGACTTGACAGTTACCCAAGCCATAATAATATCCAGCCACTTCTCCAATTGTTGCTTTTGGCAGCGAGAGGGAGCCGAGTGGCAGGGTGCAAATCCCGTCAGATGGAAAGTGGTTTGCAAAGGCGTAAGATGTTCTTTCAGTGGAGAAACCAACAGAGCAGAGGGAGGATTGATGTACAGCGTGGTCTGAGGGACGCAAACCTCTCCCAGGCTCCGGGGAAAAGCAGAACCACCCTGCCGTTGACTCACTCCTTGTTAAAATGTCTTCCTCATGAGGCCGAGGGCATGATGGGACCTATGCCATTCTCAGGGATGCTTAGTGTTGTGGAGTCACCGCTAAATGCCTCCAGGCGACTGTTGCCCATCCCTCACTTTTATTAGGAGGGAAGTTTCCATGCAGACCGGATCTCAGCGCTTCATCCACGCTCGCTGCTTGTTTGCTCCATGAAACCCTCAGCCTTCGCCAGATCCAGAGCACCCAAGTACGACATCCCAAAGATGGGATGATATATTCGGAGAGAGAATGAGCCACAGAAGTAGATCAGTCATAATTAAAAATGACTGAGGAGTTAACTCTTTGTGGTACGCAGGTGTCTGGATTTGCCGTTCAGACAAAGGCCTGGGCGAGCTTAGGGCTTGGCTCAGAGGCGACAATTGGTGCCGTGCTTTGAACTGACTTTCCAAAATCTCAAAATCTTGGAGCCTCTTGAAAGGGTGCTTTGGCCTCTGAATGGCAGGAATCTCATGGTAGCAGCTGATTGCCCAAAGAGTCTCCACCATCTTGGGTCCAGTCTCTGGGGAAGTTGTCTTGGGATTTCCACAGCTTTGGAGACAGGGAATAGGAACTGTCCGTTTCCATTCATCCAGGAAGCAAAGGGCCTAGGCAGCTTTGGACTTTGGAGCCAAGGAGCCATCCCCGTAGGCCTCCTTTGATTTTGGGGAGTCTGGCTTAGCCCCATTCAGGATCTTTTTGGTGGAAGGGCTAATACGGCCTCCATGATCCTGGGCACAGTGTGTGCGCCCCGTTATTTTACACCCACGCTCAGGTAGCAGGAGGTGCAAGTGCCCTGCTTTGTACTCTGAATTTTACTGCAGGGGACAAAATTGGCCTGGGCAGATGGCGTGGGCGAAGGGGAGAGGCCCTACACCGTCGTGTCCTGCAACATGCACGTCTCCGCTCCTCGCAATCCTACCTGTGTTGCTGCAGGCTCCAAAGTCGTTAATTACTAAAAAACTCACAAATTGAATATTGCTATGGCAACCTGCAGCCCTTTAGAAGACTATCTGTCTCCTCTCTGACCTTTCAGGAGATCCGTATCTCGCTCTAGCCCCCTTCTCTAATCCGGTTTTTAAAATATAATATTATGCTACTGGAAGGGATCAGACCTTTAATCTGATTGTGTGCGTGTGTTTGTAGGGGTGGGGGAAGCGTCTGTATTAACAGGTGCTCAGCAGCGGTTCAGAGACGAGGCAGGAGAGAGGCAGGATGTGATCCTGCCCCTGCTGAGGCTGGAAGTGAGCACCTGTGGGGAATTATTAGCTTCAGCACACAGACAGGAAAATCCTCTCCAAGGGAAAAAGCTTCCCTTCCTCCAATCCCCTTAGCACAGGCCGCTTCCCTTTGGGGTCACTGCATCGCATTAAAGAATTGGGGACTTGGATCCTCTCTGTTGTCTTACAGGGTCGGAGGAGATGCCACGTGCAGATGACAAGCCTCGGCAGAGCTTTCATTCTGGTAGAAGAGTGACCCTTGTGGTTTGACCCTTCATTTACCAATACAAAACCTGTCTAGCAAGGTAGTGCCCAGAGACTCCAGCTGAGATCTGGGCTCCATCGGGACGCTGCACGCACAGCGGACGGGAACGTCCGTTCCAGACAGCGAAGGCAGGTGGAGGGCGAGATGGACGCACTGGCCCAGAGAGGGGAATTCATGTGTCCAAGGTCACGCAGCTTGCCCACGGCAGAGCTCCCAGTAGAGTGCGCATCCACTGGCTCCCAGTGCAAACCTTATCCATTAGCCCCATGGCCTGTGTTACTCTGGCCTGACTCCCTGGAGCTTACTCAGTCCTTACACAGGCGAGGCCACCAGCAGTGTCAGTGGGAATTTTGCTCACCTAGTTAAAAAGTGCACAAGGGTTTGCACTGGAGACTGTCTCACGAATGCGTGGCAGGGCTGTGGTGTGGAAGGGAGAGGATGGGTCCTGCTCTCTGGACTCCTTGTTCGTGCCGGGCTGTAGGAGGCTGGAACCAGTTCGGAGATGTGTCTGCTGGACCGGGTCGCTAGGTTTAACCATGTGCTTTTGCCTGGCGCATGCTGTCCCAGGAAAATACCTTTAATACCACATTGGCTGAACCTGCACGAACCCGCTTGAAGTGTCCTGAGGGGCTCCATTGCATCTCTGCCTTTTGAGCAGGGCTGGCACGTGGGCAGAGGCAGCCAGCAGCCTGGCAGGTGGGCAGAGGCTCTGTTTCCACACCACGCATGTTGCCTAGGTTATGCCTTCCACTAGCTGATGTTGCATGAGCCCTGCAGGCAGTGCCTGGGGAGCCTGGCTTCAGCTCCGAGAGCACATGATGGAAACTTTTAAGGGGGAGCCTTCTCACATCTGCAAAGAAGAGTTGGGCCTGGCTGCTGCCAAGCATATACGGAGTGAGGAGACGTTTTGAATTTGGACTCAAAGTGCTTTCAAAAGAAGCCAGGTAACAGGGCTGGATTTTCTTTGTAGCATCTGGTTTCTCCAGAGTGTGCATCAACTGCGTCTGGGGTGTATTGAACCTGCCGGAGCCGACATGGGGCCTCAAGACGCTGTTTGCTTTGTGTTCTGGGGTTGGCACCACTGACTTTTTTAATGCTTTGGCCACGTGACTTGCCAGGAAAGGTTATAGGGGCAGATCACAGCAGGGGGCCACAATAATGAATCTGTGTGTTACAGACATCATTTCGACCTATGTCACACACGTGCACTGAGTGAGCTGGGGCTAGAACCCATGGCCTTCCTCTTCCTGCAAAACTAGACAGCTCCCCTGCAACTTGTTAGGCCCCTTATCATCTGTGTGGATAAGCCAGTAGAGGGCAATGCGATCGCATGCAGACATGAGCACAGCCAATTCAGTGCAAGAGATAAAAGTGAGGAGGGGGCAGACTGGGTGTAAGAAGGAAGGGAACCCTTTGGTGGACCGCAGGTACCAGCTGGATGGAGCCGCCAGCCGACACCGGCGTTCAGAAGGACCATGCTGCGTGGCAGTGCAAAGTCTAACAGATTAAGGCCTGTCTGAGAGGTAGATGTTCGTTGGGCTTGACAGGAGTGGTGGTGGGGGGGAAGCCATTGATTTGGGGTGTTGGAGGAGCTGTCTGCTTTTAGTGGGGGTCAGGAGGACTGGTTTTTATCATTAGTTTTCTGTGGGTCTTCCATCCTTCTCTGATGCAGCTTGGTTGGAGACAGACAGCAGAGCTATCTCCACCCCATTGCACAAGCAGCAGAACGGTTGTGTTCCCAGTGTCCCTACAACACACCCGAGAAGCTGGGCAGAGCCTCCCCCTGCCCTCCCTGGTGCTTTTGTTAAGGGGACTGTTCTTTCGTCTGAGTAGAAGACAGCTGGTTAAATGCACAGGCCCAAACCCTTCCCTGTTTGTAAGCAAATGGCATTAGATCCCAGGGGTGAACTTGGCCTGTAGTAACCAAAGCCTCCCTAACACAGCTCCTGACCCCAAAGGAAGGGTGGACATGGGACATGGACTACCACAGTTGTTATTCCTTCCTATCCCAAAGTGCTCGCAGTTGAAGACCGCAGGGAACCGCGGTTCACCGCATTACAAGCTGCCCTGGCCTCTTTGCCTTCTACATCAGCTCCCCTTTTCTTGTCGCCTTCCCCCCCCCAACACACACACAACAATTCATCCAAATGCATCTGAATTCATCATCCGTGGTGGTTGGTGTTCCAGCCGTGGCTCGTGTTGCTAGGACCATATCAGATTTCACAAGCTGTGCACGTGCTGGGTCTGCTCAGCATTTGTATGGGAGACCTCTTTGGGGGTCCTTCAAATGCCCCACAATGATTCCCTTTTCTCCTCCCTCCTCCCCTAGTGCCTTGAATTAAATCAGAGGTCCTGGGCATTTTTGATCACTAAAGATCTCCTCCTGCCTATCTGAAGACTGGAAGGTTAGCACTGGAGCAATGATATTTTACTCCCATCAGATTTCCCTTTGCAGGGTTCACTGCAGAGTTTTCTACTTTGGGGTGTTTTGGTTTTTTTTGCCTTTAAAGTGATGAGCCCCGTGGCTGCGCACTGTTGAATAGTGGCCGTGCTCCACCCCAGAGATGGCTGCATTTCTGCTGTCGATAAAACAACCCCTGTGTGCTGTTTTGTAGCCCTGTTTCCATCTGCGAGGTGCCCTAGATTCCTTTGGGAGACGAGACAGTATCATCCCATTTTTTCCCCTCCTGCTCCCTTCCTTTATCCCTCTGTGCTGCTCCTCACCCTACAGCCCTCTCTCCCTCCCCTCCCCGCTGCTGGTGTTGTGCTGATGACAGCGTTTATCTGCATTTGTCCTCTGTACCCGCCATCCAGTTATTGATTTGCATGATTAAAAAGAACTGATAATCACTTCAAATTAATCCCATAAACGACTTAAGGCACTGAAATATTTGCATAATGCATCTTAAAGGTGGCAGCTGAAAGAGGATAAGACTCAAAACTGCTTGGCACAGGGGGAAAATGGGCTTCCCACTCACCTGAGGACCTGTTTAAGTAATTAGCCTTTTGCTTGCGTAAAGAGGAGTCTGCGGTGGTTTAACGGATGGAAATGCAGAGGGTGCTAAAAGGCTTTGAGATCTGAGCATCCTATTTTGGCCCTGAGAGTTGTGGGGGGGGGGGGGGGGTGCAGTAAGGGGGGGAGTGGGGCAGGGAGCTGCAGAGAGGATGATAGCAGCTGCAGGAGCAAAGTCTGTTTCTGTCTGCTGCATCCTGTGAAAATCTGGAGCCAGACGCCTGCTGAAAGCACCTCTGTCTAAAGACTTTCTGTCATAAACTTATCTGATTAGCAGAGAGCTAGACAACAGATTAGCACCCGCTTCTCCACTGGGGACGAGCTCTTTGGAGCATTTGAGCAGCTCTGTGCCTGTTTCTGCCGGGGGCCAAGGGGGGTGGTGGTGGGGAGAACAAGAAGGGGGCTATTTAAAGGGAGAGGACTGCTAGGTAGCTCTGCAGATCATGCACCATCAGCATTGCCCTGGGAGTCCCAGGTTAGGACCGTCTCCCCCGAGCAAGCAAGCAGGTGGTCATGTGCTGTGTGTCGCACAGAGCGGGCGCGCTGGTCATGTGAGTAACGGCTGATAGGGACCCTTCGACATGGTGGGAATGTTTTTTTGGGGGGGATATCTTAACTTCTTTCTGCCTATTGCCTCCGGGCTGGGAAGAGGAGCGGATGGAGCATAGCCAGGCTGCTCAGCGTGGGACGAGCCCTCTGGGCTAGAGATGGGTGATTTATCGTACACCTTTAAGCAAAACGGATGGAGACTTTCCAGCGTTTACTTCTAGATGTGCAGGGGGGCATGCAGCTTTCTCTCTCTTAAATGTCGTCTATTATCTGTATTTATGTCTGTCTCTATCAGCAATTGTTATATATAATGTATGAAGGCAAGGATTGGTAAGGCAGGGAACTTTACAGTCTTAAATCTAGCAGTTGCTGCAGTGAATGTCTTTGCTCTTCTCCTTCTCTCTCTCGTACGTTCCATGGGAGGGAAGGGGGGTTAAAGTAGTTTGATGCCAGGATAACAGGAAGAATAATATTTAGACACCTTCTGTAATGTGTGTTCATATCCCAAAAGGAAGAGGGAGTTATTTTGGTATCTGTTATAGAGTGATGGGGTGAAAATGGGTCTTACAAGCAAGGTTGTTTTCTTAACTTTCTGTGACCATGGTGGGTCTGTGGCAGTGCTCTGGATATAAAAATATTATTCGAGCAAGTAAAACCGGCTGACACACATGGTAGAACTAAAAAGCTATCCATTTTTTCCCAAACAACAGTGTGCCAGCTATCTTATCACCCCGCTATCACCCATTTGAATTCTAGTTTTGTGTCAGTGTAGGAATAGGCAGGACGATGTCTCAGGCACGTTTCTGGTCCTTTGACCTGGGACAAGTTCCCCCTGGCAAGGCTGAGGTCTCAGATGCTGGTGTCCGCAGAGCGCTTTGCAGGGTGGGAGCAGGCAGTTCTGGGAGGACTTGCTGCTTAGTTTGCCCTCCCCAAAAGCGAGGGAGGTTGCTTGGGGACTTCAAGTGAGGGAGGGGGAGAATCTCCCCTGTAACTCAGAAATGGCCAGGGCAGATAAGAGACTTCCGTGTATGTGTGCCAGCATGCACACACACACTCAACCTTGCATGCACACTTGCGTGTGCACACACACACACACAGACACACACAGATAGACGCACACACAGAGCAATTATGTGGTGGCAAATAGGATTTCCTTAACCTGGTGTTTTTCTGCTGTGTTGCAGCCGTGATAGCGACCTCTCTACCATCATCTCCAACCTGCATCAGAGCCGCCAGCTCGTTATGCCAGAGACCCAGAGTCGCTGTGAATTCAAGAGAACCAGCATCGACGTCGGCTTGGGAGCAGCAGGTAAGCAGCCGGGATGCCTGGCTCTCTTGTCCTCTGTGGCTTGGGAGAGAAAAGTTACAGCTGAGGCTTTCTGAGTTCCCTCCCCTTCCCCCTCCTCACTTGGACAGCTTTTTTGGTTTTTTGCAGCTATGCCTTATTGTGTAGCATTTAACTTTAGATCTCCAAGTAAGGTCTGTGAGTCCCTTACTATTCCTCCCCAAAGAGGTGATGTATTTGGTAACGATTAAGCCATGCGGTCGTGCATCACCTCAGCTCCTCTCGCTTCTCGGCTCTCGCCCTCTGTGTTAAATGGCAGGTGAGGCAGTTGCAGTCCCTGGGGGTTTAGTGGCCAGCGAAGCAGAAAGGCCATGCAGAGAGCACGGTGTGATTTGTAATTGCATTAATCAGCAGCTCCCCACGCTGCCTTGGCCCTGCCGGTTCTTTGCAAGGGTATTTGTTTGGCGGTGCGCAGTGGCCTGACCTTTCACAAGGTCACTTGGCTCCCACATCCTTGCTGTGCTGAAGCAGAGGTCATCTCAGTGGGCTGGGTCCCCCTCTACAGTGGCGAGGGCACATTCGGCAGCAAGTGCTGGATGCTGGGAACGTCCTCCACCCCGTTTGCATTTGGGAGAGCCACTAATGGGCTTTAGCATGCTCCCTGGGATCTGGGCGCAACTTTGGTCCCAGAGGGGCTGCAGTCAAATTCACAGGCTCCAATTGCTGTTACACCCTCAGCGACGTTGAGCAGCTTTACAGTTGTCTTTGCAAAAAGGGTTTTAAAGTCATTTCCTTTGCGGAGGGCCCAAGAGGCTGTATTAGTCTTGGGAAAGGCCTTTGGGATCCAGAGCAGTAGAGACAGGGCAAAGGGTGCCCTGGTGTTTATTTCCATCGGGGTGAAGTGGTGAAAATGGGAACTCCCCAACCCCTGCAGAAGCACATGCATTGAACGAGATGGGGGTGGGTCTGGCTCTTGGCGGATTGGCTTGGATGTCTTTTCATCCTGATTGGCATGAGATTGCTGCTGAGCATGGGCAGCACCGTACCTAGACTCCTGGCGGCCCCAGGCGAACTTTTAGCATCGGGCTCCCCTTCGCCGGAGATGATGTTAATAATAATTTTAAAATTACCATTTTGGAGCCCCGTTTCTGTCTGGGGCCCAGGTGGCTATCCGGTTAGCCCATGCCTGTGTCTGGCCCTGAACGTGGGTGTCCAGGACTGTTTGCAGTGAGGAGGGTGGTAATGTCTGTCCTGTATCGTACTGCGAATCTGAGCTGAGAGAGAGATGGGCAGGACCGCGAGAGGCCACCAGGCAAGTGACAGCCTTTCAGGAGGTGATGGATTTGGTGCGTCTGAGAAGGGCTGAACAGCAAAGGAGGAGGCAGTGACAGGGGCGGAAAGTGGAGAAGTGAAGGTGCGGGGAGGCAGGGACTGTCACTGTTTCACAGGGAGAGTTGGGATTTTGGTTCTCCCTGGTGTCTGGAGGTGGATCTCTCTGCCTGTACCTCAGGCAGCCTGACAGCTGGGTCATGAGAGCATGCATGGATCAGGTCCCCCCGCCTCCATCCCACCAGCTGATTCCTGGACACCGACCATGCAGGGGGCAAGGGGATGCAAACCCAGAATAGAGAGGTGCAAAATGCCACCACTAAATTGTTGCAAGCAGCTCGTTAGCAGTAGTTAATGCTGGGCTTGGCTGATGGTGGAACTGGGGCTAGGGCCACCTATTAGGAAAGATGAGAGAAAACAATTGAGACAAAGTGACTCCTGTGCTTTGCTGCTTGTATGGTGGTAGCTGCTGGGGCCTGACTCCCTGTGTGCTCGGTGCTGTACGTACCCATCACAAGAGATGGCCACAGCCCTGAAGAGGCTGCATTATAAATAGCCCAGGCTGAGAAAATAGTGGGAGAAGAGGAGCCCTGTTTTAA
Organism: Crocodylus siamensis; assembly: GCF_052110815.1. Lineage (NCBI taxonomy): Eukaryota > Metazoa > Chordata > Crocodylia > Crocodylidae > Crocodylus > Crocodylus siamensis. The sequence goes on along the minus strand of NC_143406.1, from coordinate 8,660,163 downwards.
GCACAGGAGCTGGGGCCCTGCATGCGAGGCCTGCCAGCCTGTCTCCAAATGCTTTATGAAGGTGGGTGAATCTGAGGTGGCTCACGATGGTGAAGGGGAGTGTGGAGCAGATGGATTGCAATGGTTTCGTCGCATGTCTTACTCCCTGTCCAGCACCAGACTCCACTGCTTCTGCCCTGCCATTGCTGCAGAGGAGCACAGCAGAGCCTGTCGTGAAGATTTGCCCCTTGAGGCAGTTCTACCTGCGCTGGTGCCATGCACGTGTTGCAGGGCTGGAGGCCTGGCTGCACGTCATTGCAGCTGAGCGCAGTCAGAAGTGTTCCCCGTGGTCGGGACCTGAACTCCAACGAAACATGAAAGAAATGGCAGCTGCAAAGGGCAAAAACCTACCCGGCTCTAGCCAGTGTTTCTCAGCAGGACATAAAGGCCCTGATCAGGCAGGGGGAATGGCAGCTTTTGCAAGGACAGCAGAAGCAGGAGGCCGAAAGGCGCGCGCTGATAAAATCTAATTGCCCTATCGATCGGCTTCGGAGCCACCGTTGGCTGTGGTAATGATTGAGATATTCTTATGCGTTTGATGCATGTAGCTGTATCTCGCTGCTCTGGGCCCACTGGGGACCTTAAGATATTACGGAGATCTCTTAATCACGGAGCAAACCTGTGTGTGCTGGGCACGCTCTCCGGCACGGAAGATTTATTATAATTATTATCAGTGCTGCGCTCGGATTTCTGCAGGAGCCGGCGCGGTGCCCTGGGTTTCAGGAAGCAGCTGTCCCATTTGTACCTCCTGATCATTAACTGGCTGATGGACTTCAGCCCAGGCTTGGCTCAGGGCTTGTCCCCCACCTCCCTCCCTGTCCTTGCGATTCTTCATTCCTTCCTGCCTTCAGCAGCTACGGCTAGGAGCATCGCTTTCCCTCCTCTCTTCATGCGGTTTCCATCGCCTCTGGTCCCAGCCCCCCACTTGTGTTCCCCTACCCCGGTTCAGGAGTGGTTCTGCAGCCAGAATTGAGATGCTTTGCTCCTTTAGCTACAGGGCACAGCTGTGTGCACCAAACAGATGCTGCTACTGGGGGAGGTGTCCCAGAGGGAAGTGCTGGTTAAAATCCCAGAGCAGTATGGGGATGGGCATTTTCTTTCTCAAGGTGTCTGTGCCCTCTCACCCGCAATGGGGGTTATGTTCCTGCAGTTAAGGAGGAATCAGTTACGAATATCTCCAATAACTCCAAGCTGCCCCCAAATAAGGTGTTTCAACAGAAGACTCTCCCCACCCCCCTTTGCCTGGTGCCTGATTCAGAGGTAGAAGAGGTGGGGACCCTCAATCCGTGGGCGAGTTGTCCCCCCATCCCCTCCCAGCACTGTCCCCTGGGCTCCCCATGCCAGGTGACGCAAGCCTGATGGGTGCTGATGGTTGTTCCGCCTGAGCCTGAGCCTAAGTGTGTCAAGGTTTCACAGAGCAGCAGCAAACTCGGCATAAGGAAGGGGCTTCTCTCTCTGTCTGCCCTGCCCTGGGGCACTTCTCCAGTCCAACCAGTAGCTATAATCCAGCTGGAATCTGCAGCGGGTCTACCCTGCAGGTCTGCATGGTACTCCTCCGCAGCTTTGGCCCTCGACCCCTCTGTTGTCTGTATGGTAGAAGTGCTGACCTGGTTCTGAAGGCACTTGAAGCCCGGGGCAGTTGGCCTGCTGTGGGTTGTTGGGATTAGGACCTGGGCTCTGCTTGGACCCGGGCTGGGATCCACCCGATGCCTCACAGTGCGGATACAAGATACATCTGACCATCATTTGCAATTCCCTTCTAAAGACAGACACGTTCTCCTGTCATTGCCTGGAGAAGGGTCATAAAGCCTTTCGGTGCACAGAGCCATGGGATATGCCCCCAGATGCACATGAGTGAGTGCAGGGCACTGCGGCACGTAGGGTTTTGTGGTGGGAACTCTTGCACCCAGGCCTTGCTAACTTAGTTGCCAGTCCCCTGGGTGCAGTGTAGACACAGTCCTACAGACAAAACACCCTCCGTTGAGCCAGGAGGGGCCAGTGCCCTTTCCCTGGCATGCATTAGTGTTCCCTTCTCCTTCACCCCTTTCCTCTTTCCTAATCTCACCAGCGTCCTCCACCCCCAGGATGCCCCATCCCCTCTTCAGAGTGACTTTCAGTAGCACGGAGGTCCATCTTTGTGCTCAGGGCCACAGCTGGGGTATAACATAGCATGTGGAAAAAATGTTGGGACTTGTCCTCCTTGAGAGCTTGCCTAGGGAGAGCCAGTAAGAGGCTTAGCTTCATCTGACATGTAGTGCGGCTGGAGAGGAGGGAAGAGGAGGGGGTCACCCCACCTAAAGGAGGGGTTAATAATATACAAGCAGTTTGCAAAGGGAGGTGAGGGAGAAGGGGCAGCGGACAAGGCGCAGCAGAGGGCATTGTTCTAGAGGGGCTGATGGCACAAGGTGCCTCTAATCTTGATAGGGCCACGTGTGCATAAGGATGAGCAGCGTCAGGGCAGCTCGGCAAAGGCACGGCGGCAAAGCCGGTGGTTTGCACATCAAACAGATTTAGAGCCCCTCTAAGAAGCTGGCTGTGTGTCTGTAAACAAGGCCAATCCCCTCTATCCAGTTTGGCTAATGCCGTCTGCCGGGGGAGGGCCTTGCAGAGACAGCCACCGGTGGAGGTGGAGGGGCCCTCTCCCTCTGTGCTCCAGGAGCACTCGCAGAAGGGGATGAGAATAACCCCTTCTCTTTCCTTTCCCACCCCCTTTTTCTCTAGTCACCCCCCCACACTGTGGAGCAGGGCAAGTCCTGCCTGGAGCCCTTCTGGCTTCAGCTTGCCCAAGTATGGCCACCAGGATCAGACCTCTGGGTGCTAGAGGAGGCAGGGGGTGCGTGTGGGGGTCCTCGTGGCCTGGCAGAATGGTGTCCCCCATGCACCTGTCACAGCAGCAGGGCCAGAGGCCGTTCTGGTTGCCTGCAGTGAATCCCGAGGGACATGCACGTTAGGGCATGGCTGAGGTTTTGGCTTCCCTGTGCTCTGAAGGCCTGGTTGGCACCTGGGAGCCTTGGGTCTCTGGAGGCCACGCAGGCACCCGGGGGTCGGTGCGCTGTCACCGAGGGCTGATGATAATGAGTAATTCCCGTGGAAGGATTCCTGTCTCCCCTTGGATTGCAAGCTCTTTGGGGCAGGGACTGACTGCCTTTTCGTATGCATGTGTGCGGCATGTGCCATGATGGTGTCCCCAATGAAAGGCAGTGCTGCCTATTGAATAAATGCTCTGGGTCAGGACTCAGGTAGCCTACTCCGCCACCTGCTGGGAGAGCTTGTTGCTTCACTGCTGTGTGCCTTGATTTCCCCATGTACAAGATGGAGAGGGTGATGCTTTTCTTTGGTAAAGCATTAGGAGCAAGGCTGATCCTGCCACGGGGCAGGGAGACAGACTGGGTGATGTCTCAAAGCCCCTTCCAGACCCTTTTTTCCATATGATCCTATGATTATATCACTACTGTATTAAGTTACGCTGGTTGGAACTGCGGGGGCTGCAGTAATAAATATATCTACAGCCAATATCCTCCATAGAGGTACAGTGTGCTTGAACCGTGCTTAGCGCAGCATCCATGACTGGAGCTTCGAGTTACTACAAGGACCCAAGTAACGATAAAGGAATCTGTTTTAACCAGATGCAAAATGTCCAGATGTTCTGGGCAAAAGTCTGTCTTTCAGATTTCTCTCTGGTTTATTTGTTCTTTCTCAGGCCCAAATCTGTGAATGAGGTCTCCGGTGTCCAAGTCTCATGCTCCGTTGGCTGGGCCAGGTTGTGAGAGGTGCTGAAATCAGGAGTGAAAATTTGAATAGGTTCATGTTAAAAACTTCTTTGGAGATTTTCAGGAAGGCTTATGTCTGTGTGTGAGTGCATGTGCATGCATGTATGTGTACACATGCTCAAAGCATGTTGTGTTACTGATACTGGTCTCCCCAGGTCTGACTTGGAGCCCAATGAATTGTCAGTGGAAACCTCTGCTCCAGTGATGGCAGTGGGCTTTGCATCCAGCCCTAAAGCCTTAGCATACGTGGAAGGAGTTAAAGCTGGGGGGTGCTGAAGAGTCTGAAGCTGGGGATGTCGCGGCTAATGATTAGAGACAGAATTGCAACGAACGGGCTGTTTTCTGAGCGTGGCATAATGAGCCAGGATGCAGACAGGCTTTTCCTTTTTTTCAGAAGGGGAAAAAAAAAAAAAGGCTTTATTGAATTGCTGTCTTAAATTGAGCAGAAAATCAGCCCCAAATGGGCATGCGGGAGTGGTAAGCCAGCCACCTTTGTGTATGCATGTTATCGGGAAGGACAGCTGTTTACCTAGGCAGCACCGGGGATGGAGCGAGAGTCGATGCCACTTCTCTGGGTGGTTTTGATCAGGGGCTGGGATCTTGGATTCCTCCCTCCTCTGTCTTCTGCTCCTGTGCGTTTCATCATTGTGGCCGGTGCCTGCCAGGAGCTGAAGGTTACCAGCATCCTCTTGCAGTGCTGTCACACGCTGGGTTTGAACCCAGGCTCAGGAGAGTAAGAGAGACACGCGGAGGAAATGCAAGTCCTCTTTACAGCCACGTAGGAGTGACAAAGTCAGTGTGTATGGCATTGGGTTGGTATTCAGGAGGCTTAGTTCTTATTCCCTGGCTGTGTGACTTGTGGGGAGTTTCTTTGCCTTTCTGTCTCCTGAACCCAAAGGTATGAATGCGCAGTGTCTCCTTTGGCTTCATTGTGGGCTCTGGGTGAGCCCCAGTTTCCTGGCAGGCTGAAGCAAATGGGTGTGTTAATTTTCTGTGGCTGTGTTATAAAGGAGAATAGGCTCCTTATGGACTTCCTGCAGGAGCGATGGGAGCTGCAGGAGTTTGGCACTGCTCTCTGGGTACCAGAGGGAAACCCCAGTTGGCAGCAAGGTTCAAGGCCTGAGTGTCCTCAGCAGTAGCCTGGACAGGTCACTCTGACTTCCCACCTTAATCAGGGGGAGCAAGGGGCCGTACCATATCACCCTGAAGCTTAAAGCCTTCATGCTTTTCACTTGGCTCTAGTAAGGCTGCAGCTGGGCAGTGGAGCTCTTTCTTCCATGTGCCCAGCATGGGCAGAGACCTCTTATTCACTCCCACTATGTTGGTAAGTGGAATAAATAGTACAGACATTTTCCCTACCTCTTTACAGCTCTAGGGAGAGGAAAATCATCCTGCTCCCAAAAATAGCCTTCCTCCTCCCCCACCCCCCCCACCGCTCCTTCCCCAGGTGTCTCGCAGGCAGCAAGTAAAGAGCAGAAACAAATCATTGACGTGGTGACATCTCACTGATGTTATATATAGAAATCCAATACGGGCCGTAATGTGGCACCTGACTTGTCCGCTCTCGCTTGCTGCCAGCTGGAGGTGGGGAAAGGGAGTGGGAAATGAATTGCGGCTCCCAACCTCCCCGTGAGCTGTAAACCCAGCACCAAGATCTCATACTTTCCAAAGGAGCAAGTCTCTGGATGTGTGCATATAAATATGGCCGTGAAAGCCTGCATGCTTCTATAATGTGAGCATGCCTGTGTCTGTGCGCGTGCATACACGTGTGAATGTGCACATTTACATGGGCATGTGTGTGCATTTATAAAAAGGTGCGTATTTTACGTGTAGGTATGCACACATGTATCTGTAGGCTTGTGATTCAAGTGCATATGGATGTTGCACGCATGCATATAAGTGAGTATATATCAGTATAGATCCATGGTGCTCAATCCTTTGGCCCTGTGGACCAGATGAGTGGTGTGGGGTGGTCCATGAGCTGGCTCAGGCTCGCATGCTTGGATCAGGCTGTGCACAGCCTCAGCTAGCTCCTTGCAGCCTCTGTCTGGGCCTGTGCGCCAAGATTGGGGCCCTGCACCATCTCTGTTCAGCTTTGCATGCTGGAATCAGTACCCTGTGCTACCACTGCCTGGCCCTGTGTGTGGGGATCAGGCCCTACATCTGCTCTGTCCGCCTGATCTAATGTACAGGCCCGTGGGCCACAGGGTTCCACACAGACCTGGATCTGGCTTGTGGGCCAGGGGCTGGGCACCCCTGATATAGATCATCAAGACTGGCTGCCCTGAATTTGGCCAGACTGTGCCTAGAATGAGTCCTCTTACTTCTAGTGCATAGGCTGTTTTTTCCCCCCCATGGTATGTTAATGGAGCGCCCGCACTGTGACAAGCTGCCCTGGCAAAAAGCCTTGGGTTACCTGCTGCTCTTCGCTTTCTTCCATGCACTCAGCTGTGCCCGTGCCGTATGGCTCAGCAGCTTGTGAAGGGCTCTGGTGCATGGAGGAGCAAAGCCCCTCTGGCTGGAGGCAGGTACGTGGGTGTGCGAGCCAAGAGACATGACAAGCTACTCCCCAGGACACAGCGAATGAGGTTTTAAACCTGCCCCAGGCTGTCCGACGGATGTGGTTGGAGAAGCCTGGCATGAACCTGGACTTGAGCAGCAGCTCTGCGGTCATAGCCCTGAGACTGGCAAACTAGAGGGGAGGGCTGCTTCTGCGGGGATCAGAGCCCAGCCCAGCTCCCCCCGCGCCATCAGAGCAGTGCTGCTGGGGTCTCACCCAGGCTGCCTGAGAGCCGCAGGGAGCAGGAGCACCCTAGGGCTCTCCCTGTTGCCTGTGGATGTTGTTTCCTGGGCTCTCTTTACCTGTACTGGCTGCAAGAGCCCTCTGACCCACTGTCCCCCAGCCCCAGGCCACCAGCGCAGGGGGCTGGGTCTTGGGGTCATGCAGGACTCACTGCGGCCAGGGGAGCTGGGCAGCACTCAGCAAGGATGTGCGGCTGCAGATGGGGTTGGGGGCTTTGCTCCAGGGAGGCAGAGCTCTCTCGGTTAACCCTTTGCTGCCCACACCCAGAGGGGAGCCCATCTGCTGCTTAAGTTTTCATCTCTAAAGCATCTTTTTGTTCCTTAGTTTATCTCCCTCCATTTACTTCTCTCCTCCTCTCTCTCCCATTCCCTGTCTTTCCTTTTCTATCCTTCCATTCCTCCTTTCTTATAGCTCTCTCACAAACAAGTCCTTCCTTCCTTCCTCTTGTGCACATCCTTCTCTTTCTCTCTCTCCCCCCAGTTTTCTCCTGTCCTCTGTTCCTCTCCCTGTCCTCCCTTCCTCACCCTCCCTCTGGCTCTGAGCTCCTTGGGAAGAAGACAATTTGAAGGCTTTCCTCTCTGCTCTCAGCTGAGAGGCTCTTTTCCCTCAAGCCAATCAATGGCAGCCTTTCAGCCCCAGTGGGGCTTCGCAAACATGAGATCAATAAGTTATTAGCACCATTCTGTCAGCTGTAATGTGGAGATTGATCGGGGCCGGAGCTCCTGCATGCCGCCTGGCACTTCCCCAGCCTGATAAAGATGACAGATTAAGGGAATAAGAAAAAGGAATTAAGGAGTCTGGCTGTCAAAGCTGTCACGGGCTGGAGCCGCGCCGTTTTTTTTCAGGGGCTGAATGAGCGCAATCGGACATCTGAATGGTGCGAAGGGGGCAGCCCTGCCAGCAGCGCCGCCCAAAACTGCTGCCTTTGGTGCTCACCTCCAAGAGTGGAGTGGGGAGACGTGGGCAGACAGAGGCAAAGTGGCCAGGCTCGCTGGTACAGGCCACACACGTGGCACTCGTCATTCCTGCTGCCAGCAACACGCAACTGCCCCTGCATAGTGCTCCCCTTGCAAGCGTCCCTTCCCAGGCAGGGGGAAACGGGGCCAGGGCCCCAGTGCTGTGCTGCTGCCTGTTGGCACATTGCTGGCTAGCCATTGTGGTTGGGCACCATGCATGTCATGGGTGCCCAGAGAAGGGGGAGGCTGGGGGGGCAGCTGGGGAGCAGCGATAGCAGGGATGTATCAGAGGCTGGAAAAGGCCCCACGCTATCAAAGAGGCAGTGGCTCCCTGAGCAAAAACATGCAGTAACAGGGTGGGACTTCCCAGTGACGGTGCACAGCCAGGGAACGCAAGGAGCTGCTGAGGTTCCCAGTGGAGGCACTGACCACTGTTCAGAGCAGCAAATTGAATGTCGCATTGCCCATTTCACAGATAGGCAAGCTGAGGCCTAGTTCTCCAGAGAGGCAAGATACTGTCCCTAGGGGACACAATGAATCACAGGCAGAGGTAGGCATAGAGTCCAGTCCTAACTCTCTGTCCTCTGGTGTAACATCCTCCTTCTCAGAGCCGAGGACAGAATCAGGGATTCCTGTGTTTTTTATTTGATCCTTCTCTGACTTCACCCCGTTCCCCCAGAGCTAGGGCCAGGGACCTGGAGGACAGACTACTACCGCCTTTCGCTCGCTTTTCGCTCACACTCCTTCCCAGTGCTGAGAGGGAACGTAGGAGTCCAGGCTCCTCCATCAGCAGCAAGACTTCCTGGCTCCACTCCTTATAACTTCCTTAAAAGAGAGCGGGGACTCAGAAGCTCACAGCCGAAGAGCTCTGTGCGGCGTATAAAAGGAATCTGGTTCTCTCTTAAGCCCAGCAGATCCTCCTCGAGCTGGATTTTGCAGACAATGAATATTAACCCCCTTGTCATGGCTCAGCTCCGTGCCGTAACAATGACTCGTATAAGGGATAGGCAGGCAGGTGATGCCTGTGCACCTTTGCCCATAAACTGCCCGGTCATCGACCGGTTCGGGGACAGCTCTAGGGTGACCGTGTCACCTGCGGTCATGGGGTTTTGCTGCTAGTCACAATGAGCGATTGCCACAGACAGCTGGTAAAATCAACGACCGGCCAGTTCTCAAGGGTGGCACGGGGGGGAGTGCCTGAAGGTTACAGCAGTGGACTGGGCTTTTTCCCAGCTCTAAATGCTGCAGCACGGCTCCTCCTTAGTCCTTACCCCCTTTGGGTTAGAAGGATGGATCAGTGCACTGAGCCCTATCAGTTCTCTGCCCTGTTCTGGAGCTCCACCCTGCCCTCCACTCACAGGTCCTCTGCCCCCCCCAGGCAAGAGAGGGTGAGGACAAGTTTCTTTTTGTCCTGCACCTGCTGTCTTTAGTCAGATCCAGGCCTGAAATTCCCATGACCCCTCGCTTCTCCCTCCCTTTGTTCCACGGCAGGCAGGGGCCAGGCAGCGAGAGTCCGCGCTATTGCTTGCAGCCTTTGTTGTGTGCAGCTCCCAGGCCAGTGGGACTGTGCAAGCTGGTGCTACCACTCAGATTCAGGGTAAATGGACAAGGCCCCCCTGCCACCCTACTCCTGTCTCCCCCTTCCCCCACCACACCAGGGAGCCAGCTTCTCGGGGTCCCTGCCAGCCTGACACGTTGGCTGCAGGGACAGGCTGAGCAGCAGGGATGGAGCAGTGGGGGTCCCGAAGCAGGTTGGTCCTGCCAGGAGCAAGGGAAGGGCTGCGAAAAAGGCAGGTCAGGATGCCACTGAGGCGTTATGATCTGACCAGTGGAAGTGTCTCTGGAGGGCTTGGCTCAAATCCTGATTGTAGCCCAGGCTTCAGTAGGAGGTGGTGGAGTGAGGAGAGCAAAAGGACATTTTGCCTGGTTAAAATAGCAGGGGGGTGGGAAAGACTCTTTATCTTGCTCCATCTGAGCCTTGGTCACCTCCCCTCCAACCCAGCTGGAGCGGGGCTTCTTCCACAGCAAACCATGACAGGGCATGTGGGACCAGCCCCTGGCGTGCCCAAGATCTGCTCAGGTCTTGCTCAGAAGCACCATGCCCTCTGCACTTGGGGACGTTTGGCACCGGAGAGGCACAACAGATGCTCCACACTGGTCTCTGCTCTGTGCTCCCCTCAAAAAGCATGGACCCACCCATCTGGCAGAGGGCTTGGCTGGGCTGTCAGGCTATTACTGTTGACCGGCTAAGGTAAAAGCAAGCTTGGGGTGTGTTGCAGGGGGACAGGATTCCGGCTGAGAAAAGGGCACCTTGAGAGAACCCCCCATGAGCCTGAGGTCACTGTCAAGTCCAAAGACTCCTCTTCGTAGCTGTTGCTGTTAAAAGGCTGTTGGAGACATTCCCGCGTCTGCAGAGACGCATGATAAGCCCTCCGCCCTCCTTTCTAGCATTCCTCTCTGAAACTCGGTTGCACCAGAGCCAGCGGTTTACAGCTGGGAGCAACATGCCTCAGGTTCAGTCTCCATTGCAGAGTTTAGCAATTGCAGGCCCGGTGTCAGTGTGGCTTGCTGTTGTCATGCCCCTGGGCTGGATCTGGCCACGCGGGTTTTAGGTGCACTGTCCAGGATCCATGGCACCAGGCCTTTGCAAGGTGCTGTGGGAGTCCGTTCACCTATGCTGGGGATTGTGGGTGGAAATAGTTTGGGCCCACAGGGGAGTGGTGATGGGGGTACCCTGTCCATCCTCACAACCAGGTCCAACCACCACCGCTGTTTGTGGAGACAGCATTTCTTCAGTTTGGGCTTCGGCAGAGCCCTCATGAGGACAGGACTCGATGCCAGCTGACCTGCCACAAAACTTTGGGCTCTGAAGTGCTGAAGTCACATTAGAAAAGGAGTTTTGGCCTCCTCCAGCATTTCTGAAAACAAGGGCTCTTCCCCAGTTCAAGCCTGCACAGCGCTTGGAGGTCCTGGGTAGGAGGTACCACCGACCTGCAACGGGACTGTCACTCAGGACTCCCTTCCCCTAAGCGGGATGTGACTGGTGCATCCCAAGTCCCAACAGAGCTGCAGCCTTGCCCAGGCAAACCCTAAATCTCCCTGGGTTTTAGTGAGACTGTTGTGGTGTCACACCCGTTCCCTTTTTCCCTGTGCTGTGTGTGTTAGGGCAGGGGCATTCCTCCACAGAGGCAGAAGCATCATCCTTCTCCCGCTGACCTATTTCCCTGGCCTGATGCACCTGGTGACATCTCAGTGCACTGACTGGAAGTGTCGCACGCGGTGGCTGAGCTTTCTCCTCCACCTGGCTCCTGCAGAAGGTCACACTGAGATTGCTGGGAGCAGATGCTCAGGCGAAGGTGCTTTCAGCTGCTTTTCCAAGTGGCACTTTTGGATCTCAGCATCCCTGCTCCAGTCTGGGCCTTGTGGTTCAGCGCGGCATCTCGTTTAAAGCAGTCTCGGGCCTTTTGGCAGGCTGGCGGCAGCATACGGGGGGAGGTGATCAGCATTCTCGGGCGTTCTGACCGCCCTGGCACTCTCTGTTCCCGCGACTGCCTCGGCCTGGCTTCATAATGCTTCTGTCCCACTGATAATGTCTTTCATTTCCAACTGCAATATTAAAGGCTGCCCTGATTTGGCCTCTTCTGCGATTCCTTGAAAAGGTGGGGTGGAAAAAGGGATTTAAAAAATAAGAGAGAGGCTGCCATTCGTTTTCTGGAGCGCACAGGCTTCTGCAGGTGCTGTGGGCTGACGGCGCCACGGCCGCTGGCCCCCATCCTTGTGCTTAGCGACCCACTCGCAGTGCAGAACCTGTCTCGTTAGGGATGGCAGGGCTCCCGGAAGCTGCTGTTGCCAGCTCATCTACAAAACTCACTTTATTTTGCCACCGCTGCGGCTGCCGTCGCTGTCGCCAAGGCAGGAGGGAACTCGATCAAAGACAGAGTGTAAATTTTCTTTCCCTTCTCCCCCCCCCCCGGCTTCTTTTCTTCACGGGCAAGTCCAAAGAGCAGATTTTGAAAGGCCACCCATTGTGATGAGTGGCATTTTGGGAGGGCTGGCTGGGGTGCCAGGCGCTGTAAAAAGGCACGTGTTCACCAGCTGCAGCTGGTACATCAACCCTGCTTCCACCGCAGGGCTCTGCAGGGGAGAGGACCAGTCTCCTGGATATAGAATATGAAGGCTTTGCCTCTTCTGTAGCAGCCAAGCATCTTGGTGGACTCAAATGGTAACCAAGGAAGGCACGTTCCTCCATTGGTGGGGTGGGCAGCATTACCCCATCCCACAGCTACGACAGCGAGGAAGAAAGACCACCTCGTTAGAAGTGTGACTGCAACCACATTTGGATCCCTGGTCTGCCCCAGACTTCACGTATCAGCTTGGGCAGGTCACTTGATCTTTCTACCTCTGTTCCCTTCAGTGGTGAGGCCTTTTCCCCACTCTTTATCCTGTTTTCCCTGTAAGCTCTTGGTGACAGGGGCTGTCCTTCATAATGCAAGGGGCTATGATGGCAGTGGAGGGCAGTGGAGAAGCAGCGAGGGGAAGTGACTTGCCTCGAGTCCAGTGGTCTGCAGTAGAGCCAGGAGGCAGAAGGGTGGGGAGTCTGTGTACATCCAGGCCTGTGCTTTCATCACAACCCCCTCTTTGGTTCCCGGGTCTAATTCATTGCAATGAGGAACTGCTTGAAATTAAAAAGGAAGCGTACCACATGCAAAGCAGGTACATCACCCAGCGGTGCAAGCTTAGCATAATGGAAAGCACTCCCACGCTGGAGGTGTAACGAGAATCTTGTCATCTCCCTCCCTCTCCCTCCCGGAGGTGTTTTTCCATCCTTTGAATTTTCAAATGGAAAACGGGGACTTGTCGACAAAAAGCTGTTGCTTGCGTCTCCCAGAGCCTCAGGATCGGATGCAAGGGTGAGATGCTAGCTCAAGGCATGCAGGCCTCCTGGGGGGGTGATACCCTAGCATGGTGTCTCTGGAGGGCTTGGCTCAAATCCTGATTGTTTCACAGGTGAAAATACGTGGTGGCATGACCCTAACCGTGAGCTGGCACACACAAGTATGTTCCAACGGCCACAACACTTGTGCACCCACGCTGAGGGGCCCATGTCGAGGAGAACAGGTGATGCCAGCCCGCATGGGTCGGGGCTGGGGCTGGGTCTTCAGCATGGTTGGTTTTTGCAGGGGGAGTCCAGCTGCGTCTCGGACTTTAAGGGCGCGCTGCACGTCAGAACAGCGGTGCGTTGGCAGAGCTGTGTGTGTGGACTACCCAGGGTAGAAAGGGCGAGGTGCTTTGGCTGAGTTGCAAAGCCCTGCAATTGCACTGCAGGCACTTACAGCTGTTGCCAGCAGCCAGGACCTCAAATCCTGTGTCACCAGTTCCTCAGGTGAATATTTTCTGCCTGAAATGGATGGGATTAGGCAGTGATGTGACCCACCCTTCCTGCCCAGGTTGGGCGTAGCGAGCAGAGCAGTGGCACTGCGGCGTTCTGAAACCACAAACCCCAGATCAGAGGAGGACGTATGGTCTCAGCCCCACTCCCTGGGTTTGCAGGGCCAGGCTAGCCTCTCCAGGAAAACCAGCCTGGAGAAGGAGGAGCTCCCAGGGGAGGGACAGGCGACCTTAGCACAGGCTGGGGGGCTGGCACTTTAGTGACTTCAGGTAGGACATCGAGTTGTCCCGCCTTGATTTCTCCTTCTGCAAAGTTCAGATTACCCCCACCTTCCTCCCCAAGCCTGTCCGAATGTGAAATGCGTTGAGGATTTGACTCTGCCTCCAGCCTGGCCCGTCTATTTTTCAAATCATTCCCTTTTTTTTTCCCTTTTGCATTCTGCTTGCTTTTCACTTGTGGGTGGCTGCAGACCTTTGCAGTCCTCTCCGAGGCCCAGCTATGGTAACAGCCCAGGTGAGGGGGTCATGGCGAGATAAGGTCATAGGCAGACCGTGTGCTCTGAAACCTTGAAATGCCACTTACAACTTTGCAGTTCTAATGTCACTTACTGGACAAAGGCATTTCCAATGCCTTTTTGGAAAGGGCATTGCCAGGTTCTGCCCTCCACATGTTAACAGTCTGTTCCCAGCTCCCCGCTGCGTCAGCTGCAGCTCTTTACCCTGGGTCTGTTGGTCAGCACAGCGCCAGGTCAGTGCAACTGAATTTAGCTAGCTGAACTCCAAGTAATACAGAGTGGCTGTTAGTGTTAAGGACAGTGGCTCGGTTCAAAGTGTCACGTAGAATGGGAATCATTTGTTTGTTGGGATGAAACAGCATTGGTTTGAATTGTAACATTTCTTAACCATTGCAAACAAGATGCTGCTCATGCAGGTTGACTCGTAGACAGGTGCAACATATACTCACTCAAATATGGTACTTGTTTTCAAGGTTTTTTTTTTTTTTTTTAAGATGCTGCATCTTTAACAAGCCCTTGATAGATGAGAATTTGATGTTTGCAGTGACAAACAGTCTCTTCCTTCCTGCCCATATGCAGCATCATGCTTTCAGTTTCTCCAGCATTATTATGGGAGGATATTGATTTTAAATCTGTTCAGGGGACGCTGTAATTGTATATTAGATATTTTGTGTTGGCTCGTAAGGCTGCACTAATGCAAAAGGCTTGAGCATTTCCGTACAATCTAGAGGGAGAAGATTGCTAAGGACCTTGAGGTTTTTAACAGAGAGAGAGAGAGAGAGAGAGAGAGAGAGAAAGAAAGAGAGACAGACTGTGGTAGGAAGATTCAGAGTCGGGCGGGAGGGGGGTGTTTTTTCCCCTCTTTTCTCCCCCCCCAGTTGCTCTGCATCAGGGCATGAAAGGAGTGGAAACACGAGGGGGAGAAAAGGCAGCAGAACAAACGATGAAACTCAGTAAGGAAATAAACTAGATTCAGAATTTACAGCTTGAAATCATTGCATTGATCACTGTGTGAACAGTCATTACATCCCTTCGGACTGCATGACTAGAGAAGCAGATCTGGGCTCTCCAGATGAGGATTTTTCTTACTTTCTTTTTTTTTTTCCCTCTGTTTTTCCCACTCCTTCCCCCCCTTCCACCCGTAACCTGACTCGGGAGTGTGCGTGTGCGTGCGTGTGTGTGTGTGTGTGTGTGTGTGGGAAGCAAAATGCAAAAGTCTTGCATTGATTGTGTGGAAGGGAACGAAGTGGAGCATTATCTAACACTCAGGCTTCTCATGTCTCTCTCTTCTAGATGAGATTTTAGGCAAGAGAAGAGTATGTTCTCCCAACAGCAACAGTGAGTGTCCTTTAGAAAGCAAGAAAGCCCGAAGCGAGTCCCCGAAGGGTAAGTGCTGCTTTTCTTCCCCCTACACTTCCCTTTTTTCCCCTTTCTTAACAACGGAACTTAATTGAAATTAATGAGGGAGGGAAGATGCTGAGAGTGCGGGGCTGAGGCAGGGGACCAATGCTCTCTTTATCGCAGTGCACAGAAGGTCAGAGCATGTATGCGAGTGTGTGTGGGAGGGGGGGAATTACCTCCTTAATTAGAATAATTATTGCACAGTCTAAAAACCAAGCCGGCGGCTCTTGGGGCGGATTTTTGGGGAGTTTCCATTCCAGGCGGAGCGTCTTGGTTTGGGTATTTAAGACAAAACATGGACATGATTATTATGTTGGCATCTGCTCCTTTTTTTAATTAAAAAAATTGCCTAATAGTGAGAATAATAACCCTTGTCTGGTGGTTCCTGCTGCATGTCTGAGGCTGTTCCTACAGAGAGAAGAATCTAAAGAAGGTCTCTCCTTTTTAGGGATTTTTTTTTTTTTTAATCCCTTGATTTGTTTTTATGTCTCGCTCCCATAAACGTAATTTTAAAACTTTCTTTACGGCCAGCGGAGTGGAGTGGGTAATGGAGCCTGCAGTTAATGAGTTCGTCTCGAGTTTGCTTAAATGAGGTTTTGCAGGCCGTTCAGTTAGAGGCTTTGTTGTTAAGTTCAAACTAATTAGCTGTCAGTAATGCCCACCTCGATCATTATTGCTTAACCTGCGCTCCTCTGGCTATTAAAAAAAAAAAAAAAGCAGCAGCAGACAGGCTGCCTGGGAGCCAGGTCTAGTTTCACAGCCTTTGGAGTCCAGCAGCTGAGATTCTTAAAGCGGTAGACTCCCACGACAGAAGCAGAGCGGCTCGATAGAGACTCCTGTACGCAGCAGTTTATCCTGGAACATTTGCCGTTTCCTATAAGAGTAGTTGGTGCAGTGCCTCACAGTGGTGCTTGCACTGCCCGCTGATTTGAAATCATATTATTTTAGCTGCCCCCCTCCTTCCTGACTTCCAGCCCCAAAATGACAATCAGAAGAGCATTAGTATTCCAGAAGGACGTTGGATGCTAACAATATCTTGTATAATGGGTGCTAATGGTATCTGATAGCTGCTAACAGTACCTAGTAACGTACACTTGTTCTAAGTAATTTCCCTTTATGTGGCCCTTTCTTGCCTCTTATCTCTATATCCCAGCCTAGAAGCATATGCATATTCCAGCAGCAATTCCTGCTGGGTGCTATGGCTACCTGGCACCATACAGCTGCCCTGAACTGCTTTCTGTTGCTTATTCATGTGTCTGCTTCCTGTCTTCCTCCTAGTGTTATCATCAGATGTGCATCTGTAGGCCTGGTAGGAATACCTCTTTGGGTGCTGCAATAGATGTTGGGTTTCAGCATTCATCCATGAAACACCAGTCTGTAGTGGGCTCCCTTAGAGCAGTCAGTGCACACGCTACCCACCAGCCCCCTTCGCCAAGTCCGTCGCCTGGGCAGTCCTTAGCCA
Source organism: Crocodylus siamensis (assembly GCF_052110815.1). Classification (NCBI taxonomy): domain Eukaryota; kingdom Metazoa; phylum Chordata; order Crocodylia; family Crocodylidae; genus Crocodylus; species Crocodylus siamensis. The sequence continues at coordinate 8,643,829 of NC_143406.1, read as the reverse complement.
TTGCATGCTTTGAAAACGAATCAAGGTGTTAGCAGTCTGTGAGGTCTTGCTGAGAAGCAGCTAAACTAGTTGGCAATCGGAGGCCAGCCTGTTGCTTTCAGATCTCTGACTTCCACTCACCAGCCCAGTGCAGGACCTGGTTCTGCAGACTGATGCGTTTGCCCTGAGTGGGGGGGATGCTCCCATCTCTGAGAGATGGGTGAGAACCATTTCCCCTCCTAACTTTGGTGAAATGAGACTCAGATCAGAAGCAACCCTGGGCTTTTGCAGCCCATTCCCACCCACTCACAAGGCTGCCCCTGTCTAAATCCTGCTTCCTGAGCCTGACTCATTAGGTTGGGTTTTCTCCCTGAATCATTCAACCAGGGGTTCCCCAGAAACACTGAGCAGAGGCAGCTCTGCCACACTTTCATTGTCTACCCCCACACTTTCCTTTCTCAGAAAGCCTCCCAGGCCTTTAAGGCAGTCTGTGCCCATGCTCTCTCTCTCTTGTGTAATCTGTGAGGCTATTTATGGGTTCCTCTCCTCCCTATGTCACTATTTAAGGGCCTTCCCCTACTGGGGTCAGGATGGTGCTAGTTGCAACTGAGCAGCTTGGTTCCCTAGACGAGCAGAATCAGGGCCAAGCGGTGTATCAGGTCTGTGGGGCACTTTCCCCCTCTGGCCTGGCAATCCGTGCTCTTAAATCGTACTAATGGGGGGCACACACAACATCCGAGTCATTGGAGTAGATTGGATCAGGGCTCCGTATACTCCTGTGTCTTTTCTTTGGTGATTACTAGTACCGGCTGCTTCCCAGAAGCCTTAAAAACCCAGTAATAGCCAGGCCCTACCCAGGGGACATTGATCCCCAACCTCTGCTTCACTGATGGGAGGTCTGTCTCCTCCTATAGCTTTTCATTCCTCCTAATGCAATTCAGATGTGCTCATTGTCCACATAAATGCTTTGCTCTTTGGATCTTGCTGAGATCTGACCTCAGTGATGATATTTTCATGCGCCATGGTAGCACAGAGAGCCCTGAGTCCTGACCTTGGTCTCTGCCTGCTAAGTGCTATACAAGCAGGCCAGACAGGTGATCCTGGCCCCAAAGTGCTTACAGTATTCTGTGGTGCTAAGTACCTAGGAGGAGCTAGTGCAGGGATCCTCCTGCCTGTAACTTTGTTGAAAAAGCCTAGGTCTCAGTGGGGAAAATTTCTTGTGGACCCTTTCTATCCCATGCATGTTCCCTGGGGCTGTCGGATCAGTTCCTGATGTGGAAAGGCAATATGAGGGGAGGGTTCGGTATATGTCCAGCTGTCTTTAATGTGATGGAGTAGCTGGGAATAAAAACCAAGATCAATACTACATGATCACTCATCAGTGAGTGTCTTGTGAGCCACTGAGGGTCACTGGGTCACCATTTGGGAGCACCTGCTACTGCCCATGGTGTTTAACCCTGTTGTCCGGTGGAGCTGTGCTGGAGCCCAGAACTCACTGAAAACACAGGGATAAGGAGTTAATAGTGGGCATGGTCTGGGGAAACTCCTTTTCCACCCACAAGGAGGAAAGATGGGTGATGAAGCACTGGGTTGACATTGTGCTCCAGACCAGGCCATCCTTTACCCTTATGGCAGCAGCTCCTGCAGCCTCTTCCCCCAGTGTCCCTGTCTAGCAACGGGACCACGGCTCTCCCCGCAGCCTCCCCAGCCGGCAGTGCAGGAGCATGGAAAGCAGCCTGGCCAAGAGCAGCGGGAACGTGGAGGGAGGCAGAACTTGGCTTCAGTTTTCCCTTCCCACCTCCGCTTGGTGCCTCAAGGTGCCTGAGGCGAGTGGTGGTAGGAGCGGGGTGGGAACTGGGAACAACGCCCTCCCGGGGCTCATCGTAAAGCCTGGAGGCCCCTGCCGTTCTCTCCGGCCTTTGCTTGCTGCTTCTTTGCCACGGCACTATCTAAAACCCTTATCCCGTCATGTCACGCGCCAGTCCGGGACGCGGCTGTCAGTCCGGGCACGACAGCATTGTCTCTGAACCCAGCGCTTGAAGAGGAGAAATGACCCCGGGCCCGTGGTGTATCTGGAGCTGCGGCGGCTGCATCTGACAAGGCCAGGAGAACAGAGTAAATCACTCCCTCGCTCTGACTGAGTGAAAAAACACCTGTAGGGCTGGAAGCCCTTCCAGCAGCGACGCAGTAACCTTCCCTTCCCCCTCCCCGCCGCACACGGCGCGCACGCTAGAGATCAAAAGCGAGCCGTATCTGGGTGGAAGCCGGGCCGCGCCGGCGCTGCTGTCAAGCAGAGCAGAACGTTCTCGCGTCTCATATGGAAATGCAAGCGTATCAGAGGTTCGGAGTGAGGGCTGCGCTGGCAGGTCACGGAGGCAGCTTTCTCCCCAGGAGACAGTTCCCGGAGTACAACCCTCGCTCCCACGGCAGCAGATCTGCTTCTCTGTTCCCCAGGGACAAGGCCCAGAACAGCATTAGTGCAGAGAGAGAGAGAGAATCGGTGAGATTTTATTTCCCCTGAAATTCGAGCGCAAAAATAATTCTGGTAGGAGCCTCAGCATGTCGGAAGACTTCAAACTAGGCTGGACTAAGTGCGCAGTAGGGGACAGCCGTGCCCTGGCCTCGGGGGTGCCGGCTGCGGGGCCTCAGAGGCGACCGCATCTGCTCCTCTCCGTGACTCGCTTCAAACAAAACCGAACCACACCGCTTTGCATCTTCGGCCTGGAGCAGAAGGCAGAGCCTTGCAGTCTGACAGGCTGTCCCGGCGGGCGATTAGAGGAGCTGGGTGAACAGGCTTTGTCTTTGCCAGGAGCTGGTAGCTCTTACAAAGCATCTCTCCGGCTGTGGCTGCAAGAGGGGAGGGAATAGGTTGGCTGGGGTCCTGCCAGCCCTGCTGGAGATTGCTCGCTGTCCGGACAAGCTTTGCGAGGGGGATGAGCCTCCAGGAAAAGCCTTTTCTTTTCTGTCCTTGAGTCGGGAAGCTGGAATGAGTGTCTGCTCCTGGGGAGGCGCCAGCCATAGCATGATGTTGGGTCAGAGCCATGCCTCGAGCAGCGTGCCATTCAGGAAGGCAGCAAAGGTTACAGAGCTATGGCTGTGAGCAAGAGGGACAGACTGAGCATGAGCACGTGCGTGCATCGTGCGTGTGCTTGCATACACACATACACACGCACACACCCACACACCAGGAGCTCTTGTGTGGGGCGGAGCAGGGGACTTGTGCAGGAGAGCAGCAGAGAAGGCTGCGCCTTCCTTCGCAACTCCCCCATCCCCACCTCGCCCCTGAGATCTGCTCCGAGGCTGATCAGAGAGCGGTTATGGTAATTACATGGCATTATCCTCCCCCTGCAACGACACCACCTCATTTCCTAATGACAAGGCTGTGATAAAACCCTAAAGATTTTCCTAACTCAGGACCTGCCACTTTGCTCCTGGGAGCGTCAGAGGGGAGAGGAGACAGCTGGCGCATGGCTGAGCGGTGGGGAGGGGAGGCGAGGAGGGCGCCGCGGGTGTGGGCGAGCTGGGAGGTGTGATTCAGAGGGGAATTTCCAAATCCTTTCTCTCCTTCCTGCAAGTGCAGGCCACTTGCAGTGCAACGCAATCCTGCCTGGTGGGGTTGCCTCTTAATTATCCTTCCCCTCTCCCCCTCACCCCGCTTTTCGAGTCAGCATTTGAAGCCGGTGCCCTCGGTTGGAGATGAGGGCCGGGGTCCAGCAGTCCATGCGGCGTAGCTCGGCTTGCACCGTGAACCTGTGAATCTCACAGGAAGTCCGCCGGCCTCGAGATACAGAAATGCGTCACTGGGGTGGAGTTTGGCAGCTGCTGCTGAGGCTGCAAACCGCAGAGTGCTGGGACAGGTGAGAAACTCAGCTGCATGGAGGCAGCCCGGGCCCAGGTTGCCCACCCTCTGGGCCTTACAGGGGCCTCGGGGAGCAGAGTGGGGCTTGCAAGTCCAGGATGCAGCAAGTGTCTTGGCTTTGTTTTCTCGGTGGAGTTTTGTGCAGCTCTGACTCGTGTGAATCCCCCCTTGGTTCTGGAGGAGGTGGAAGGATTTGCAGCGTTATTGATATGACGGGAGGAGCTTTCGCCGAGATCAGGGCCTGGCTCTGGAAGGTGCTGTACCAACTCGGCGACTGCTCCCTTATGCAGCTCATACTCTGAATAGTCAAGACAGACCGAGGACAGGCAGGGGAGCAATTCCCAAGTGCACACAGCAAGGCCAGGGGCAAAGCTGCACTTGGAAACTAGCTCTGCACAGGCCCCGTGCCCCATTCATTCCCCTGAAGATAACCTGGCAGGGTCTTCTGTTACGTGAGTGGTATAAACGCAGCGTTTGCTCTTCGAGTGTCACCTGCCTATACGTTTGTAATGGAGCTGCAATTCTGAGTCCTGGCATTCCCGGCTGGTACTAGTATAAAACAAACGGTGTATACCCCCCTCTTGTCCCTTGGCCTTTCCAGAACTGCCCTCTTGCATCTGGGAAAGTGCCCAGAGAGAGGCCGCGCTGCCTGGAGGCCCGAAGGGCTCAGACGATGGAGACAGGCTAACAGCTGAAGGAGAGAGAATTCAGGACGTGCACGAAAGGCTTCCATTAATAGTTTGCTCTGTAATTTGGTTAACGCGCTGGCATTCGAGCAAAGCCAGGGCATGGCAGGAGGCCTCCCTTCCCTCTGCCCGTTAAAACTGTTATTGGGAGTTCCTCTGTGAGGGATGAAAAGGTTTCGCCTGCGGGGATGATCCAAGACAAAATAGTGTTCAAGCAGCCACTGCCAAGGCAAGAGAGTGGTAATTACTCTGAGTTCTGCGTACAGTAAACAGCAAGCTGCCGTGGTCGTATCTCTGGTTGCTCCACTGGGGTCCCCGTCACCTGGGGAGCAGGCAGGGCTGTATTTCAAGGGTCCCAGCCCTGCACAACTCGGTGAGCGGAGGGACAAGGATATTAGCAGCGCATCTGTTAGAGTCATTGAGCCTAACCTTGCTTTTGACATCCGTGCACCCACTGCGGATTCGGAGGGAAAAGCAGAGCTGTCCCACGTGCTCGCTTACCTCACTTGACCTGCTGGAGTCATTGGGACAGCCGGATAGTTTGTAGGGTTTTCTCTTCTGTCTGTGCTGAAGGAGACACAGAAGCTGAAAGGAACTTTGGTGCGCGAGAGTCATCCGCTGGTTACCCAGCGTCACCTGACTCGGGTTTCGGTTTGTGAGACATCTGTTCACTGGGTTTCGTCTGTCCTGTGGCAACACCAGTCCTCTTGGGGCTTGGGCTCGGGGTTTCACAGCCAGAATATGTGATAAAAGCTGCTGTCTCTTGCAAATATCCCAAGCAGCGAGGGTCTGGGAGGTGCATCTCTGTTCAAATTTGTGTTACATCCGTGCTGCAGCCTCCCACCGCCCAGCCATTAAAGAGCTTACCTTCACATCACCCCTGAGAGGCTGGCAAGAATCATCTGTGTTTTATGAATGAGGAAACTGAGATGCCGATAGATTAAGTGACTAGGCCGAAATTATATAGTACGGTGTCAAAGTCGGGAATAGAATCCAGATCTCCCAGGGCCGTGCCTTAGCCACAAAGTCATTGATCTTCTTTCAAGGCTAGGATTGTGGGGAGGAAAGAAGAGGTAGGGGCTGGGGGTCTAGACGCAGACCCAGGACGCCAGGTTTCTTTGCCCTGCTCCCGCAAGGCTCTTGCGGGTGAGCATTGGCAAATTACTTCATGTGCTCTGCGCCCCTCTTCCCCTTCCTTCCTTCAAAGGAGCATTGCAAAGATAAAAGGTATTGACAGCGGTGGGGTGCTTAGCCATAGAAGTGCCTGCATACACATCGCTGCTGTGTCTCACCCAGCCGGCGTCTCTCAGTTCTCAGCCTCACCTAAAGGAGCCACTTGTTCATGTTCATCTCTGTCCTGACAGATGGCATTGCCCTTGCTCCCTCGGTGTCTTCTCTCAGCGGGTTCTGCATAGCAGGGCTGAAAAAAGAGGGGTGTGTGTCTGTTGAGTCTTTAACTGGAAGGAGAACTAGCATCCCCCAAGGGGGAGCAGAGAAGTCAATGAGTCTTTCATCCTGCATTTGTAACAGCAACTGTCCTCCTTAGGTCAGCGGCAATTGCCTGCAATTTTGTGCGATTATAACAAAACCCTCTTGGCTTACCATAAAGCAGGAGGTGCCTCTGGGCATGTGTATGGAGGGGACAGATGAGATGATTTTGGCTGCCGGGGGTGTGTGTGGTTGACATGGAGGTGTTTTGTGTTATGGGTGCTTGCACACCCTGGGCACGTGTTTTGGGCCTACATGTAATCGTCCGGGCTGGTGGGCACTTGGGTTTTGTGTGTTTGAAGGTATATGCGTGTGTCTGTGCATGTGTTGGTGCCTATACAAGTTGAGTTTGGCAGTTGCGTCTCATCTTTGTACACGTGGGGTATGGAGAGGAGCCTCCTTTGAGACCCTTCCTTCCCTTTCTGGTTCTTTTGTCTCATCCCTGCCCCGACGTGGTTCACCCCCCCCGCCCCCTCATCTGTCTCTCACTCAAAAAAACTGTCTTTCTGCTCTTCAGAAAACTCCCACACGCCTCTGCTTGAGGACTCAGTGACTCAGATGACCCCAGAAGAGCACTACAGACGGATGATGTCAGCTCTGAGTGAACACGGCACGTTTGAAGAGCAGCAGCAGCAGCGTCTCTACCAGCTGGCCAACAGCATGGCGGTTCCCAGCCATGGAGGTACCAGCCTGTGTGGGGGGAAGAAGGGGCTGCATTCACAATTTATTTAATCTAAGCCTCTCATTTAATCATTTCCTCACTTTCCTGTGATCTTTGAGCCCTTCCCTGGCAACTGAGGTGAACTGTAGCAACACATAGTGGAATGGATCAGCCCTGGTTTTGCTGTTGTTGAAAAGCTGGGGCAGTTAGCTTGGGGTTGCAAGAGATCTATGTGCGGGGAGGGTTACATCGACCCCAGGGTTCAGAGTCCTGGGTGCAAGCCTGGTTTGGTCACACGTGGAGCGAGCTGAGTGGACGCTTCCCTTTGTGTCATAAAACCACTGCACAGTTTGACACCTTCCAGCCTGCATGGCAGGTCTGGCTAAACAGAGGCACCAGGGCTGGGACAAAGGTGGGGGCCCCATGGCGCATGGGCAGCTTGGTGAGCGGAGCCAGGATCTGGAGTGGCGTGCTGTATGGCAGGGTATAGTTGAAGCACGTTGCTATTGCCATGTGTGGGAAGTTGGGACGGTATCTGCCCTTGCTGCGCCTGGCTGTAGCTGGTGTTAATGACCCTTCACCTTCATGGGGATTAAATGCACCATGCTTTTAGGAACAATAAAAATACCATGCAGAAGAGAACGTGGGGCAATGGAGACTGCTGAGCCAGGGAAGACAGCACTGGCAGAGTGCTTTCTTAGCATAATTGGACAGGTCCATGTTTGGAGTAAGTCCACTGAAGGCAGTCAGCTTTACTCCAGGGAGTAATGTGGTCCCTCACTAGTTACAACTAGGTCTGCAGCGCAAAGGTAAGGGTTGGTGTATCTGGGAGCTGGAGGGAAGGAAAATTCTCTTGTGTCCAGCATGCTCATGCTGAGGGAGCGCCATCAGAGCATTGCCATGAGGAAGCCGTGGACAGCTTCCAGGCATTGCTTTCCCTGCCTTTAGAAATCACTCAGGCACTCGGGCTCTCTGCTGCCATGTTGGTATTATGATGCACCCAGGAGGCCTCTGCCCACCCTTCTTCCACCCCTTGATAGGGGCCTATGAACATGTGCTGTGCATGTGTTGTGCTCGTGCGTATTGTTCCTCTTTGCTGGTGCCATTGCATGGCTGTACTTAAAGTCCCAGCCTTGGCAACGTTGGGCTGCATTTGCACTGTCTCTACGCTGAGGCACGCCCCCTAATGAAGACAGTGCTGTGTCTGCTGGAGGGAGCGGTGCATGCTGTTGTGGCTTAAACTGGGTTGCCTGCAAGGGTGCCAGGCACTGCCAAGGCCAGCACAGCTCTGCACTAGTGTTACTGCATATATGAAAACTAAATGCCAATCTGGCCTTTGCAAGCAGTCCCAAATCTGAAGCAGGCTTTTGCCTTCCTGCTTCTGCTCTGCATCTTTGGTGCAGTGTGCTTTCTAGTCCCATGGCTATAACAATGTTGATGATAATGTTATAGTATTGTTAGCCATAATAATTATTGGTGGTGGTAGTTATTGACCACAAGAGTGACCTACCTAGAGCCAGATGTAATCTCCAAGTGGAGTCATTAGCAACCTCTGGAGGGGATGCTAATTTGTTTGCCAAGCAGCTGGTGGGAGCTGGGGACGGTCCATCCAGCTGCACATGCTGTACAGCTCCTACTTCATTTGCACATCACCTCTTTCCTCCTCTGTATGAAAGATGCTGGCATAGGATTGGCTGCCGCCAAGACGGCACCATTAATTATGCATGTGCCCTTGTGGGACAGGGATGGGGTTGCAGAGCAGATTGCCAGGGGAGGTTAGCAAGCTGCTTGAGATGCGGGGATGGTCAGGAAAAGAGGTTTGACACCTGCCCAAACTCAGCAGCAGAGGGTGGTGGTTTCATTGGAAGGTAGAGGTCACACAGCACAGGAGTCCTTGCTCCATGTGCTTCCTCTGGACCTCTTTGCCGAAGGCCTTGGACTGCTAGCCTGTGTTATACATGGGTGAGCCAGAGAGGTAGAGAGAGTGAGAGCGAGAGCACACAGTATCAGCAAAGCATTCAAGGCAGACCTGCAGGAGAATCTCCAGCCTGGAGTAAATCCCCAAGGTTCCTTGTTAGGTTAATAAAGAGCCTGCCTTTCCTTCCCACTCTCCATTTGATTTGATTTGCTTCTCTGAGTAGCAGGAAGGTGATTCTGTTGGCTGTAGGCTAGGATGTCACAGGCAAAACCTGCACCTGCGCAGACGTGTGTGGCATGTGAGTGCAGCACATGCGTGACATGCACGTCTGGGCTGTGCATAGACACCCGGCACACACAAAGGCACAGCTCACATGAGCACACTGCATGCCACGCATGCAGGTAGGTACAGCGTGATGATATGCATGAGTGCACAGTGGCACATTGGCTCGCACCAATCCAGCGAGTGTGTTTTTGCACAAAACACAGCACTCACCTCCATGCTGGCATGATGTGCTCTGGCACTGTATGTCCACAAGAAAGCAGGGCCACACTTGGAAGCAATACACACCAGCACAGTACACCCCTCAAAATAGGTAACACGTAGGGGCCACATGCCTGAGCATGCACGTTTGACGTGCACACAACCTGCCTCACCACGTAAGTATTGGGCAGACAGAGCACCTACACAGACGTGTGTACAGTGCACCTGGACATACACGTGCTGCATGCCTGTATGCTGGCACACGACATAAGCTCCCATGCAAGCTTGGCTTGGTGGCACCACGTACCAACTCAGGACATGCCAGCACGTAGGACCAATTAGCTTGGGCACACGTTGGACAGCAGACCTGCAAAATATTCCTGCTCAGACACGGCACATCCAGCACAACAGCTGGTGCCGTAACTGCCATAACCCTTCTGTCTGTCTCCAGAGTCGCTCACTGCATTAAAACCCTGACAGAGTTTATTATTATTAAATTGTTGTCTCAGCATTTCTCCGGGGGTTGGTGCGGGGAGGGGGGGATCACGCTCCAGGGTTTTGGGGTGGGCTGGGGGGGAACAGAGAAGCTTTCTTGCATGACGTTGACAAGACAAAACTTGAGTGTATTTTGGATTGCCTCCACGCCACAGGGCTCTGGTTGGGCCATAAATTATTAGTGCCAGTACAAAGCGCAGTTTATCTGTGGGCTCACACGGAGGCACCAATAATGTTAATAATTTAGAAAATGTTAATAATTTAGAAATCCTTTTTTTTTTTAATTGCTTTTCTTTCCCCCTCCCCTCCTCCCTGCCCCCATTCTCCCAGCGGCATTCAGCCCATGTTCTGAATTCAGCCGCTCAGCGCCTGGAAACCTCCGTGCGCCAGTGTCCCGGTGTCAATCACTCTGATTTCCCAACTGTCAGAGTGCAGGGTTGTAAATACCAGATCCTCCAGGGGAGAGGAAGGGGGGAGGCAAGGGGGTGGGTGAGCGAGAGAGGGACCGTGCGGGGAGATGGGAGGGTGCGTTGGGGGGGGCGGGGGGTTGTTGCGGTCATTCAGGATCAATGCTGCTGCTGGAATTGGCCGTGCGCCAGACTTCTAAATTACAGGCGCTGTGGCAATAAGGAGTGACCTGGGTTTTTCAGATAATTAATTTATAAACATCGGAGGTGCACGGTCCCCGGCTCGGCGAATTCTCCAGGCTTTTTATGTGATCTGATGGGGCTTGTTGTTCCGCTTTCTCTTACATGCCTTTGCAGTTTAAAAATATAGATCATTTTAATGTTTGTTCCCTCTTTTTTTAATGAGTGTGCTTGTACGTGAATGCTGCTAGCACAGCCCGCGGGGGCTGAAGTCCTGTTTATCCGCAGCACAAGCAGTGGCTGTTCAGGCTTTTCCACCCCAACCTGCTCTTCCCCCCCCGAGGGGCTCAGCTCCATCCCCCCGCAAACTCACGGGGTCCGTTCAATAGGATGCATCAGGCATTTTGGATGGGGGGAAAGGAACGTGCCCAGTGACATTCCATAGGGTGGAAAATAAAATAGCAGGGATCAGACTGCTCAGGCAGCGCCCAGAGCTAGCGAGGCACTTGCCCTAGGACAAAATGCCCTCACTCGCCGCCAGGGGGGTTCTTGCACCTTCTCCAGTAGGTGGTGGCATCCAGAGGCAGGATACTGGGAGAGAGGAGTAGCTCCACTGGTCCAGTTTGGTAATTCCCACATTCCCAGTCATGTCCCTTTGTTAGAAGTGCCAGTCGCGAGCCCAGATCTTGAAAGCTTGTCTTGCAGGGCCACCGATGACTGTTTGCCTTTGAGACTTTCTGTGAAGTTACCAGCCTGGTGAGCCATGATAGGAGAGGCTTCTGGGTTGACGTGAGAGGTGCAGAGATGTGCCACGTCCCATAGAAAGGAGGAGGGGTGGGCATTTGCTGTTGGTGTTGGGAGGAGATCCATCAACCTGGCAGATGGAGGACCTCTGCTGTAATGTAGTGCCAGCTGCCCATGCACAGCTTGCCTTACCCGGCGTTGGATGTCTTTGAAACTCATTCTGCAAGCCCGTGCCACCATTGCTGCTGCATGGTCTTTCGACAATACTGAACGGGAAACAACAATTAAAAGACTCATTAACTGGAAGGAGAACTAGCATCCCCCAAGGGGGAGCAGAGAAGTCAGACTCAACAGACACACCCCCCTCTTTTTTCAGCCCTGCTATGCAGAACTGAACTGTGGTCAGACAAAGGGGTCAGGCCCTTTTGCTTTCTAGACACGACCTTCTAGCATCCCCTCACTAGCGTAGCTCATGAACACTGCATATTCCCAGAGCCTGGGCAGGCTCTCATACAGGGAGATAGGGGAATATTATTCACACACGGACACGTATCTGGGTACGGATTTGGGGGAATAGCTCTTTGCATGGGTGCGTGCCGTGCATTACCTAGTCTGGCTGAGACCCAGCACTGGGAGCGGAGAGACTGCGGAGCCTGTTCCCAGCTCTACCTCATCCATGCCAAGCGTGTGGGCAAGGCTTTGTTTTCCCACCAGTCAAATGGGGACAATTGCCTTACTTTGCTGTGTAGCTCTGGATCCCAAAGTGTTTAGAAAGGGAAAATTTGTCTTAATTCCTGTTTTTACAAACAGGGAAACCGAGATACGGAGCGAGGAAGTGACTTGTCACACTGCAGTTTGGTCACAGCACTAATAATGGCCCCCAGCTGGCTCTGCGAAGGGGCTTGTGCATCGATGCACTTGACTGCTATGAGCTATGGACTTTGCTCTGACACGAGTGTGCAAGCCCTGTGCATTTGTGAAAACGCACGAGTTTTCTTCTTGGTCTCTGCTTCCTTTGACAGAGCAGCACGGGGTGAACGTGCAGGGGGGTTTCCTGCACCAGGGTGTGGTTCCAGTGTGTTGTGCAGATGGTTCACAGTCAGGCTGGGGTGACCATGCAGGTGTGAGGTGCCACGGAGGTGGGTGGGCAGGAGTTTGGGGCCGAGGCAGGCTCTGCACAGAGGACAGTGAGGCACGGAGCCGGCGGGTCTGCTGCTGGTTACGGGAGTGCTCTGCAAAGAGCCTCTTCGCTTGCCCGCGCTGCTGTCTCCTGTCGCTAATCCACGTAGCTTTGTCGCGGGTCCTCCCTGCTTGCTCTCTTTTCTCTGGAGAATAAAAGCGTCAAATCGAGCAACAAATAAAGGGCGGTGCCTCCGCAGCATCCCTCCCTCCTCGGAGTGCCGCGCAACCCCCCGCCAAGTCATTTTCCAGGCAGGGAGGAATGCAATGTTCCCATTTTGCAGGCTGGGCAGACTGAGTGCGAGCAGCCCCAGTGCAGCCGAGATGCTGAACTCAAGTTGCAACTCCGGCCCTGGAGGATTTTGGGGCCGGCCTGCCCGCGGAGGCTCCTTTCAGCATCCCGTTTAGCAGGGACTGGCCTGCTCGGGGGGGCCCCGGTGCCAAGCCAAGCGTGAGGGCCGTCTGCTGGGGCTGCAGGGGTGCCCGGGGGGAGGAGCAGGCCCACGAGCGAGCCCCCCGGGCAAACGCGTCCAAAGCTCCCGCCGTGCCCGCGGAGGGCGGAGGCGGGCGCCGGAGGGAGGAGCGGGCGGGGCGGGGCGGGGCGGGGGCTGCGCGGGCCGGGCCGGGCCGGCCGGGCTCATCGCTGCTCTCCCCTCAGATCTGCTGCGCGCGCGGCAAGAGGCGGCGGCGGCGGCGGCGCGCAACCCCGGCGCCATGGAGGCGCACATGCCGGCGGCCGGCGGCTCGTCCAGTCAGCGCAGGAAGCAGGGGCTGCCTCAGCACCGCGACTCGCACTTCCCCGACAGGTAGGACCCGCCCCGGCCCCGGCCCCGCCCCCGCGCCCCGCCCCTTCCCGCGTGTCCGCGGGCGCCTCGCGGCCCCCCCTCCCCCCGCCGGCTGCGCCGTGCGCCTGCGCGGGGCTCACTGTGGGGTGGCCGTTGATGGTGGGGGGTGAATGGGGCCCGGTGGTGGGAGTTAGCTGTGGGCGTCGCTGGGTGGGGGGGGGATCACCAGTGGAGTGTTAATGGGATGTTAACGGTGGGTATTCATGGTGGGGTGTTAGTGGGGTGTTAACTATGGAGTGCTAAATGGGGGTCAGTGTGGGGGGATTAATGGGGGGGAGTGTTATTGGGTATTAATGGTGTTAACAGTGGGCTATTAATTGGTTAATAGGCTATTAATTGTGAGCCTTGATGGTGGGGTGTTAATGGGGCATTGATGGTGGGTGTTAACTATGGAGTGTTAAATGGGCATCAACCCTGGGGGTATTAACAGTGGAGTGTTAATGGGGTATTAATGGTGGGGTGTTAACTGGACTGTTAATGGGGTATTCACTGTGAGCATTAATGGCGGAGTGTTAATGGGGTATTAATGGTGGGGTGTTAACTATGGAGTGTTAAATTGGCATCAGTGGGGGGGTATTAATGGTGGTGGGGTATTGAATAGCACCTGCGGAGGTGCCTGGTGCCAGCTGCACCGCGCCCTCCTGTGCCCTTGGCTGTGGGCCGAGAACAGAAGAGCTGCCACGGCTCAGGTCAGGCCCGTGGCCCGTCTCGCCCACCCCCCGTCACAGTGGCAGGGAGCAGAGGCTGCAGGGGAGGGTGATCGGGGTATTTTTCCCACCGTTCCTTTCTCTCTTGCCACCTCCAACATTTAAGGCCTGGAGGGCATGAGTGCCAGTGGGCTTTTTTGACCTCAAGTGTATGGCAGTGCACTGCTGCATATGCACCTGCATGGGATGGCACATGTGTTTGTTCTTTGTGCGTCACTAGCCGTGCAGGTGGTTGACATGTCAGTGTGGGTTGTATGCGAAGCATCATGCTTGCACATCTCTGCAAGCGTGCAAAGGAAGGGGCAGGGTGCGAGGGTGGCTGCATTGCCCCATGGGGAAAGGGCGCACGTGTAAATATTTTCTGTGCCTGCACTATTGCATTCAGGCATGCCTGAAAGCACGGATTCGTGTTCTCTCCTCCCGCGCTCGCACGGGTCAGGGTGTACGGGCCACGTGTGAACGGGCTACTCTGCACTCGGACACGTGTGCATTTCAGATCCGGGTTTGCGCTTTGCAGGCTGTTGGTAATGCTCCCACCCTGCCTTGGACTCCAGGCGCGGGCGCTGTCGTCCAACCTGTCCGTCTGACACGGGCTGTGGAGCCTGTCTGGGGTAGACTTGCAGAGCTGCCCTAGAAAACAGCCATGGGGAGCTGCCGCTAGGATGAAAGAGAGCGAGAAGGAATTTTTTTTGATGGAAGAGAGTTGGAGGCTTCCCCCTTTGCTCAGGCCAGGCTGCTGGAAACCTGGCTTTCCCCCCTCCTGAAGAATCCCAGCTCGTTTGTCTTGCTCTGGCTTAGAAGCCAAAAAATTTCCGAGTGAAATTTAAATTAAAGCTGCTTTTGTTTCTGGCAAGGAGCTTGAAGAGGCGTGAGATGGGCTGATGTGGGGGCTGAAATCCTTTGGGATCCTGAAATGGGTCGGGAGTGCTTCTCTCCCTTAGACTGCACTAGCTTTTTATTGTTTGTTGGGGGTGGCGGGGAAGGAAGCTGGAATAATGATTCCCCTGCATGCAAGCGTGTTTCTTTCCGTCCAGAGCCACGGGGATCCACTCCAGCCCTCCATCTGCCCGGTAGCTCTGCGGCGTGCAGGGGGTGGGCGGACCTGGTAAGGCTTTCTCCTCCGGGCTGCACTTTGGCTAACCCGTCCCATAAAATCCAATACAGTCGGTGTGCGCTGTAGACAGACCTGTCAGGAATGCAGAGATAGGCAAGTTTCAGTGCAGTCCGTCTGCAGGAAAACTCCTCCAGCTCTGTGTGGCCTGGAGGGCTGCCAGGGCAGCCGGAGGCCTGGCTGAGAAAGCACTTATGGGAGTGCGGGGAGGCAGATGTTGGGGCTGGGGGGAGCATCTGGAGGGGCAAACCTGGGACGCACCTTAGATGGTGGAGTTTCTCTGACTGAGGCTTTGTCCTGGAAAGGAGTGAAGGCTAAAGGTGGCAGTAGCACACCTGGCTGCATCGCTAGCCTGCTGTGGGATCTGGAACCAGTCACTTAGCATTTTTGTATTTGCAAGTGCAGTGCCTGTGAAGGGCGTTGGTGTCCTCAGGCTGAAAAGCAGTGTAGGGTTTTATTGCAAAGAACGCGAATTTCTGTGCCCACCTGCAACGGACTAATTACCTGCATAGTGGCATGGTAGGTACTAAGCCCATCATTTGTCTGAGCCGATGACAATAAAGCAGCAGGACTGTTTCCTTCCCGTGGCTGTAGGCCCTGCAGCCTCATTTAAGCAAGGAGGTTTGCATGGTCAGGCAGAGAATATGGCTCATAAAATGCCATTGGCTTTTTGTCCTGGATCTTGGGGTACGTGTCTGGGTACAGTCGCAACCCAGGGAACTTTTGGACAGGTTGTGATACATTCACACTGTTGACTTAGCCAGACTGGGCACGGCTTTGCCCCTTTCCCTGTGTGCCAAAGCATGGCCTACCCTACTGAGTGCATTTCTGTCACCATCTGCTCTTGGGAGGAGGGCGCGGGCACGCTGCGTGTGGCTTACCTGCTTGGCAGTGCTCTCAGGTGCAATGATTCATTGCTAGTGCTGCTGAGGGATGACTGCGAGGGTCCTGCTGGGAAACAGGCAGCTACAGCTATGCCCCGCAGTCAGGACTTGTCAAGCCGGCTTGACATCGGTTCCCGTGATCGTTATTTCTCCCCAGGGGCCCTTAACCATTTGAGTGTCACTAAGGGTCACTGTGCAGTACTCGGCTCCCAATTCAGAAGGCCCTTGGGAGCTGCTGTTCCTACTGCTTTATTGTGGCACCGTTGAGGGCCGTGGGCATGCCAGGAGAAGACGGCACAGCGGCAGAAAGCTCAGAGGGTTCATTTCCTTTCTGCCATGCCCTCACTGTTGGTCTTGGCCCTGCATTTGTATTTGACTGCTGTGGCCTTTGTCAACAAGGGAAATCAAAGCTGCCTTTGTGCACCTTCCCTGCGGAGGGTGTGGGAGGTTTCAAAGGCTCAGGTAGGCGCCAGAGGTGGAAGGAGCTGGCTCACTTGGGGCAAATGGCAGGTAGATTTATAGTGTCCCCTTTCCCGGGAGCAGAGGTAATAACGCATGATGCGAGGAGATGCAAGCTGCTTGGCATGGTGTTAAAACTCCATTTCGGCTTCCTGTAGGGATCAGGTCAGTTAAGGAGTGCAGCAGCTCCGCTGGCAAGAATAATTAGCCACTCAACAATTCAGCCATTAGCTCTGGGCAGGCGGGGGTAGGGGGGGACAACCCCGGTTTATTTATCAAGGTGGCGCTGCATTTTTTTTTTTTTTGCAGAGAGCAGCAATGCTGAGTCCTTTGCATCCTGTTGGGAAAAATTATAAATATATATTTAATTTCCAGGGGTGCTGGGAGAGAATAATCCCAAACAGGTAAATGCTCAGGAAGATGGGTAGAGCCTGCTCTCAGTTGCTCTCAGGGGTCAGATTCACTGCGCACAAAGAGAGTATCGGGTCTAGTGATCTGAATGCAGGACAGGAGCCTGGAGTCTGGCTCTGACACCAAGTGCATGTGCAACTCTGAAATATGCCTGGAGTCCAGAAGCATTCACCCCTTGCTCGGGGGAGCCACAGGAAAAGCCAGGCAGAGGGACAGACATGCCTACATAGCACACAAGCTATTTTAGAAATGAAAGCCAGACCCTCAATGTAGCTGGGTATGAGACACTTCACCTCTTTTCTCCAGTTTCCCCATCTGTCAGAGCAGGCTAATGAAGCAGGATCCTGTACTGGGTATATTTGTAGAAACAGACTCAAGCTGCAGACTTTTCCAGGCTGCAGAGTGTTTGGTTTTGGGGCTGCGGTTTAGTCCATGATTCACATCCATGAAGTGCAAATCTGTGCCCAGCCCCAGATTCTGGGGTGCCCCCATCTGCAAGGACAGGTTGGTTTTATGTTACCAAAAGGCTTGCCAGAGGCAAGGAGGTCTGTGAATGCCAAGTATCCACGTAGCTGCTCCAGTCCCAAACACCACCTACCTCCAAAATGCTGTGCTCCACTGAGAGCTGAAGCAACGTTTGGGCTCTTAGATCCTGAGTTTTGGGGGGGACTTGCTTGTTTTTATCAGGGAGACATCGGGACTCCTGGTTTCCCAGCAGTGTGTGTCTTTGGGGTGTCTTGCAGCCCCTGCCACTATTCACAAAGAAGACCTCCAGCTGAACAGAAGTGGCTTCTCTTCAACCCAGACTCTGTCTTGGGCAGACCCCTCCGTGCCTGAGAGCTTCCAAGGGGACAGTGCTTCCATCCGCTGCTCCGCCTAGCCACATCAGCCCTGTATTATTTTCCATTTGGAGGGTGGACTGTAGAAACTTGGCCCGTGGTGATCGTGGAGGCAGAGTGGAAAGGGGACGTGACTCTCGGTCTCTTACGGAAAAACATTTATACCCTGTATAGGAAATGCATTGCACAGGTTTGCACAAGGCTGGCTGACCCACAGAACGCCTGCTGAGCTCTGCAAAAGCAGCTGGCTTAGCCAGTGCTTGGGAGCCTGGCGTGTGTGTGAACACACATGGATAGTATAGAACTGAGCACAGAGGATATAGGACTTTTTCCCCATAAGGAGGATCAGGTAGGGAGGGAGTTGCATGGGGTGCGATGGCTTCTCCCAGCCATGATGACAGCATCATCAAACCCATTGCAAGCCTTGCCCCTGGGGAACACCTTGTCTAGCAATTGCAGGCACCTCACGGCATAGGAGACTTACGGACACGACTCCTTCTCAGCCTGCATTTATCACAGAGCCTCGGATTGGGGGGGGGGGGGCGGGGGGGGAACACGGACACGGGCACTTTCTGCATGAAGGGCAGTGACAATCCCTGTCTGCTGGAAGCCTCGTGTTTGGCTCCCCGGCACTTTGGGAGGAGAGGGGGGGTTAGGGCATTAGTTACGTGGGTCGTAGAAGCATGGTTTGCACAGAGCTGATATATGCTGTGGCCCAAATCCATCTTTCCTCCAAGAAGATTGCCCATGCAGGTGATCGTTTTGTCTCAAAAACTCAGCCAGGGTTTCAGGGCAGGGCTTGGCTTCTCTCTGCACCCACATCCACCCTGTCTTGTGCTACGTATCTCTGAGAGCTTCCTTTTCTCTCTAGCATTGCAGACCCCTCTGTCCATTGGGTCTTTCTGCATGCCCGCTTACTTCTCCCCAGTTTGTGGGGGCCGGCCTTTCTCCCATGAGCTCAGCGTTCATCTCTCTCTAGGCTGGTCTATGCCGAGGAGCCGTCTTCTCAAATCCATGCCAGTTCCACAGCTGGCCGGAGTTGTGGCTCTAGCCAGGGCTGTGACCTGGTTTGACCAAACCTGTTTCAATACCAGGTGAAACACGGGGGAAGTTTCCCCAGCACGGACCAGCACCGCTCTCCCAAGGTGTACTTCTAGCATCCCAGTACGTGGGGCTGTCACCTAGCAGGCACAAGCCCCCTTGTTCCCAGGGACCCAAGCTACAGTCTTCAAAAAGCCTGGGTGTTTGATTTAGCTTCCCTGCCTGACACAGAAAGTGTCTGTGGCTGGCAAACCAGCCAAGACCTGGGAGCCAATTGCCCATTACCTCAGGTTTAACATGTCTCTTCCCATCAAAAACAAAAGCAGAATAAAGCGGAGCTCTCGGGCATTTCTCCCCCTTCCTCTCATCCTTTCTAAATTTATTTCCATGCCTCGCCGCTTTCAATCTGCATTTCCCAGCTCTCTTAGTTCGCGCAGCTCAGGCACCTTCCACAGAGCTGCTCGCCGGCTGCTTTCCGGGCTGGCAGCACGTGGAGAGCACCGAGCCTGGGCATAGGAGGACAGGAGGGGGTTAAAATGAAATGCTTGCTTTTAACAGTATAATGTGTAACCCCATAATGACTTTAAATATTGATTATTTGAAGGCCATTAGCGCTTATTGTTAAAGAAAAGTCAATACTTTTAAAGCCTTGTGAACCATTTGTCTGCTGTTAAAGGACATATCAAATTTAGCAGCGTGCGGTGCAAATCCCCTACTACCCTACACACCAGCCTCCAGCTGGCACATATACAGAGAAAATACATATATAATACTTTTTTTTTTTTTCACTGAAAAGTGGAGAAAGATGCAGGGACCAGATGTTAGAATAGCGCTGGCCAGGGTTGGATTCTCTTTCTGTAGATCCCGTCCTTCCGCCAGTGGAAGTTTTACCCAAGTACATGGCCAACTTCGACTTGAGGGGCACTTCAGGATTCAGCCCAAGGCTTTGAATTTGAATGCAGAAGTCAAAATGGAAGCTCTAAAAACAACATAGCCTTTTTATGGGCAGTGGAAAGTTTGTCTTGAACAAGGAGCGGCTCTAGACAATGGAAGGGCAGTGGAAGTGAGGGTTCGTCTCTCAAAAAACAAAGCAGGCGGAGAAGAGATACGGACCCCTGTCCTTCTGCACCCTGGGCAGGCGACCTCTCCAACCACTGGGCTGGGGAGGCTGATCGTGGGGCATGTGTGGGCTGGTGGTTGAGAACAGTCTACTAGCTCCAAAGGGTAGAAAAAGACTTGGGTTACTTTTCCTGGGCCTTGCAAAAAATTGAACCACTTCAGATACAGGGCAGTCAAACCCCATGATAGCTGTATGAGTGGTTACACGTCTGGAATTGCAGAGGCTGTGAGTCTGACTAGCTGCAGGAGAAGAGATGACCCATCTAGTCAGGGGGTCCCTCTCAGTAAGATGAGGAATAGGGAGGGTAGGGCAGGCCCATCTCTGCTCCAAAAAGTGATTTGAACTCAGGGCCTCAAATAGCAAACCCCAGGGCGGTCGAAGCTTTTGCTCAGCCGGAGCTGGTTGAACCTCAGCTCGTAGCCGCTTGGCTAGGGGCTGGGTGGGTGGGTTGTCCCCCACAAGCAAACAAACCATGCTTTGGCCACTGTGCAGTTGGGAAGGGAAGATCCAAGCGGCTGGGAAAAGCAGGGCTGCTGTTGAGTTGCTTTGTATTGTGGTGGCTTGTGTGCTTGGCTGGGAAACGGGAGCTGTGTGCTCCCATCCCCACCTTGGCTGGCGGCATCCCCTTGCCGTCAGGCCAGTTGGATGCCTTGCAGGCTCTGGGAGTGGGGTAGCTCCTGCCTCTTGAAGTGTCATTACTGGGAAGCTGCCCTGCTGGGCTGCAAGAGGCCAGGGAGAAAATCACCCTCTGCGAGTGGGCGCAGTCACCAGGGACCCACGCCACACTGCAGCCCCAGAGCTTTCGCAGCTGAGGAGCAACCCAAGCCACCAAGTCACAGGTGGCCGTTCGAGGAGGAGCACTGCAGCCATCGCCCCTGTATAAGCTAAATGAGCCAGCAGCCCAGGTCAGTGCACTTCTCTGTGGGCTGGGAGAGTCAGGGTCAGTGCTACTGCCAGTCTGCTTGCTTGCGGAGTGGGTGCCCAACCACCGAGGCAAATGAGCTGTCAGGACAGAGCTGTCTCAAACCCTGCGCAGGCATTGAAGAGCTGTTGGACTCCAGAGACAAGAGCACACCTTTGTGCAGCAGTCTGGGTGGGAGAGCACCCACCGATGACCTGGGAAGCCACATGTGCTTGTCTTCATGTGCCTGCAGGCTTCACCTCCACGTCCCCTCATCTTCCAGGAGAACAGCCTGACCAAGTGCTGTGCTGGAGCATGGGTGAGACTGTTGCTCATTTTCTGCGGCTGTGTTTCACTGGGGGGGAGACCCCAAGACGGAGGGAACCTGATTCTCTGCGTGAGTGGCTCCTGCTCCAAAGAGCATTTCTGGACTTTGTGAGTGAATTGCACACTAACACTGAGCTGGGGATTTGACCCCTGCAGCCTATGTGCCCCACAGATGTGCCAGCCTGTCGCCTGAGGGCCTCCTTGCTGTGGCACAGCTCAGAGACCGCCTGTGGGACTGGACTCTGCAGGAAATGTGATGGCCACTGCTTTCCATCCAGCACACCCAGTGCTTGGAGCCCTTTGCCTGGGCATCTTTGCAAGCACTGTACAGTCCAAGCAGTGTTTAAGCTTAGGTGACCATTGGTCCACAGTGCCCAGAGCACAGTTAAACGTTGCCGTCTCTCTCAACGGCCTCAGTGCCAGCTTTCGGGCTGCAGCAGCAGGCGTGATTAGCAGCTGTCAATTCCAAGGCTGGTATGAGCCACTGAACGATTGATTAATTGAGTCTGCTGGCCTGGAGAATGGCACGGTAATTGCTCTGTAACGAGGCATAACAAGGTGCGAGCAGCTGTGCGCAGGCTGTGTCTGCACCAACTGGCCCTTAATGCGGTTTAAGCAGCGCTCCCCCTCAATACCGGTGGCAGACAGCAAATGACTTGTGCTGCTGGTTGTGTGGTGACGGGGTGCCTGTGTCAGCCCAGGGTATTTTAAGTGACTTTGACTGTACTGCAAAGGGCTCACCCTCCTCTTTGAAGCAAGCATCCGCTGTCATGTCCTAGTCTTGCTTCACAGCACCAGGGGCCACATTCATGCTGCCTGGCTGCCTCTCCCTGGGTACCACTGAGTGGTAGGGGTGGCACAAGACGTATGATATACCTTGGTCTTGGTGCCTTGCCAGAATCCAACAGCAGCATCTCCCAGGTCCCCAGGGAGAGCTCCCTGCCTCCTCCACCCCTTTCTTACCTCGGTCAGCTCACGGGGAAGTAGGGATCTGCCCTATGGCTTCTGGAGTGGCAAGGCTGGGCTGAGAGGTGCTGAAGGGATGGTCTGAGGAAAGGCCCTTAAGGATCAAAGCTCCCCTCCAATAATATAACATATTAAAGGATAAGGACGGGCTCTGATAATGAGGTACATGGCTGCAGGGAAAGCCTGCCTATTTTGCCTGCTCCTCGTCGGGCTCAGCCTCCCCCAGCACCAACCATTTCTGTACCCCAAGTCTGGAGGCACCTGGGCTTCACGCGAGCCAGCGCCTCTCGGTCAGGCTGCGTACGTGGGAGGCAGGGAGGCCTGGCCGTGGAAGAGTTAAAAGCTACTTGATTTCCTAAATTGCTTCTTATAAAACGAACAGCACGTCTGCCAGGCTTGTCTCCCCATGATTACAGCTAATTACGATCGAACGGACACCTCCTAGCCCCCGTCATGCTGCTTTAATTGTCCGTTATTCATCTGCGGGCTGTCCAGGGTGGCAAAGCACTTGGCAGCCCAGTGACCGAGGCCTCAGCTAATTGTGAGGCCTCGGGGATTAGGGCAGGTGATTACACACTTCATGGTGTAATTACATAAGCATCGCTTGGCTGCTGCCCCGGCTCTGAGCCGAAGGTCACGCGCTGCGTTACCTGAGATTAATTGGAGCTGCCACTGAAGTGCGAGGCGCTGGCGGAGCGGTGATACGATTAGCATTAACATTTCAACAGCGACGGATCGATCTGTGGCTCTCCTCCAGACACAGCGAGCTGCGCAATTAGTTTAGAGGAGAGCTAGGGGAGGAAGGAGGAGGCAAGGAGAGACAGGCAGAAAGGGGCTGCAGAGCCGGAGAACAGAGACAGACAGACAGCGTGGGGGAGGCAGCGACGGTCAGATGGGCACGGGCATGGAGGCTCATTAGGTGGGAATTTCAGTCGATGCGGTGTCGTGGGTCTGTGTGCGTGTGCATTGTAGCAGTGTTTGCACTGACTGGTACCCAGAGCGGGGAGCAAGCCACGCAAGGAAGATCTGCGCAGAGGAGAGGGGGCCTTTTCCTTTGCAGCGTGTTGAAAATCTTGAGGGGGGGAGTTGCACAAAGATCCCAAAAGATTATCATCAGCTGCATTGGAGTGATCTGGAGTGAGAGCTCATCCCCTGGTGTACTGGGTGGGGGCGGTTTGGGGGGCTGCCCAGGGCAAGAAAGCCCCTTCCCCCACCCTTATGCACATGCACACACACCTCTCTCGTGTGCCCTCCGCTCCCCCAAGCCCTTCCTGAAGCACTTTTTATAGGAAGATGTTGTAAAATGAAAATAAACGGCACAGCGCTTGGCGTCGCCTCTAGATGCTCCGGTGAAGGTAATAATGTTATAAGTGGCCATCAAAGGGAATTAAGAGACGTGCAGCCGGAAAGCTGAGATTTGCTTGCAGGCTCCCAGGGCCGATTTGACTAATGGAAGAGACCTTGGCTTCTCTCTGCTTCCTGTCTCTTCTCTTCCCTCCTCTGCAGGCAGCGTGTACCTACTGGCTTCCCCAGCGTGCACCCCCGCTTTCGTGCCCCTTTCGCCTTCCTTGCACCCCAGCTAGCATTAGCTGGAGTCAAGAGCAGAGCTGGTGCCCTTCCAGATGTCAGACCCTTGCTACAGCCCTACTGAGACCTCTCCCCGCTGACCCCCAGCTCTGCCATCCCACTGCAGCACTGACCTGCCTTGCTCTCTTGTCTCCAGGCAGGAGACAGCCCCGCCAGGGCCGTGGTCTGGCTTGGCTGCTATGGGATTGCCCAGGTCTGCGTTGAGAAGCCGCCCTCTCGCCAGCCCTCCCGGCTATGACATGGCTTTTCACTCTGCACGCAGGCAAGGTTTAAACCTGGGCTTGCTGAGGTGGAAAGGCAGGTCCTACCTCACCACTGGCTTGTGCCCCTCTTCCCCACCCTGGACGGCCAGGGGCCCAGTGCATGTTCCAGCTAAAAGGCCAGTCAGGAGTGGGTACTGGGGTGGGGAGCAGGGCTCTGTCTGGCTTGTCTGTTGGGGACAGCCTTCTATCTGCACTGCATCTTGCCCCCCTGTCTTTGCTGGCAAGACTTGTTCAAGACAAAGGACTAAATCCAACCAAGGCAGCTACAAAGGCAACAAGCCTCCGGGCTCCCCATGCATGAGCCAGGGCCCTGCTATAACGAGTGGTGAGATGGGGCTCTTTCAAGCTGCCCAGAGCCACGGCCCCATCCGAGGAGTGGTGGAGCGTCTCCGGCAGGGGCTAGAGGTGCTTGGGCCATTGTGTGGGGGTCAGGTCCTGCAAGGGCCAAGGGCATGCAGTTCTGGGTGGGGGGATTGGGAGGGCGGTCACGGTGCATCCCCCATGAGAGCCAGCCCAAGGGGACCCAGGAGGCCACCCCTGCTTGGTCCCTGGCACAGGTAGCTTGGGCCTGCTCCTTGTCATTTATGGCTGGTGGACCTCTGCCAGAGCACCTGTGGCCATGGAGGAGAGCCCAGGTGTGGCCTGAGCAGAGGCTCTTGGGTCTGGTCTGCTCCATTCAGTAAAGTCCTTGGGGATCCACAGGCCACTGAGGGAAACCACGGTCTCCCCACAAGGCGCTCAGTCCTGCTCGGGCCCTGACAGATGAGGGGGAGCAGTTATGGGAGGGGAGCGCCTGCTGAGCAGGCAGCGCCTTCCCGAGCCAGGCTCGCACCGCACGCGGCGCCAGAGAAGTCTAACGGAGAACGTCTCTTCCCGTTCCCTAGGGAGATGTCTCACCCGCCGCCTCTGCTGTCCCCCCAGAACGCACCCCACATCGCGCTGGGGCCTCACTTGAGACCCCCCTTTCTGGGGGTGCCTTCGGCTCTGTGCCAGACACCAGGTGAGTGCCTGGGTGATGTGCGCAGCTGTGGAAAGAGGCTGGGGGGACGGGTCTGGCCTCAGAGATGGACACTGGTTCAGTGGTTTTTACTCCTGCTTTCATTCGGTTTCCATTTCGCCAGGTTTTAGCAGCACCCCAGCAGGGTGCCTTGGCAGGTTGTTCTGGCTGGCGGGGGGTCCCAGCCAGCCTCACTGGCCCTGTTCCCCCAGGGACGATGCAGGCCCTTGGGCGAGGACTCCTGCAGCTCAGCCTGGAGCACCTTCTGCCATTGGCCCTTCCCAGGTGGTGCATGGGAGCAGTGGGGGGCAGCTTGCCCCATGTCTCCTTGCTGCATATGAGGAAATTTTCTGCTGCTGGGTCTCGATAGGAAGCACGTCCTGCACCTCCAGCACTGCTGGCCTAGTCAGAGGGGAGTGGGCAGGGTCAGGCTCCTGCTTCCTGCCATGTGTCTTGCAGCCAGGTATGCTCCAGGCGAGGAAGCCATTCTGGGCAGTGGGGTCAAGTCGGCCCAGCCAGGCTGCTCCCTGAGTTTGCGTTCCCCAGAACAGACGTGGGCAATAATAACCCTGTGCAATTTCCCCAGGTTACGGGTTCCTGCAGCCGGCCCAAGCGGAGATGTTTGCACGGCAGCAGGAGATGCTGCGGAAGCAGAACCTCGCCAGGTAAGGAGCACGGCCCCCGCCAGGTTCTTGTATGGGCACTGTCCATATGTGGCGATCCCAGCACCTGGGTCTGTCAGCTGGGACAAAAGGTTTTGCAGCCCACTACCAGCTCCCCTGCTGCTGGGATCCAGGCTTGGCAGTGGGCTGTAAGGTATTGGGACTTCCTCCCTCATGCTGTGAGGAGGAAGTAGAGCCGTCTCTGACTGAGGCTACAGTCTCATTCCCCCTGCTCTCCCCTCCCCAACCCAGGCTGGAGATGTCAGCGGAGATCATACGACAGAAGGAGCTGGAGAACCTCCACCGGCAGCGGCTGCTGGCGGGCGACCCGTTGAGCCTGCACCCGGCCCTGCCCCCGGACCACCCGGCGCTGCGGAACATGCACGACATCCCCGAGGGGCACCCGCTGCGGGAGGAGCTGTCGCGGCGCAATGCCATGCTGGTGCTGCGGCACAACAACACGCCCCTGCTGTCCCTCAACCACGGTGTGCCCAGCAGTGCCACCCCGCCCAAGGAGCATGCCCGCCGGGGCAGCCGCAAGTCGGCCCATCACCGGGCAGAGCCGCAGGGCCTAAGTGAGGCCAAGGAGCTGGCCGAGCCCCGGGTGCGGGATGGCGCCCCTGACTGTAACGACGAGGAGATGAAGGACTCGGAGAGTGACGCTGAGGTGAGCGACGAAAAGCCAGAGAGCCTGAAAGCCGAGAGCAGCAGCTCGGCCAGCGAACTCAAGGAATGCAAAGAGACGGGCAAGGTCTGCGAGGGGGCCAAGGAGCTCAGTGACGTGGCCGCCGGCCAGAATGCCCCTGGCAGCTCCTCCAGCGTGGAGTCGCCCAGCCACCTGCTCGGCCCCGGCATCAATAAAAATGAGGTGAAATACCTTCCACCTGCCTCCATTCCACCGCCCCAGCCGCTGCCCTTCGGATTCCCGTACACCATGAGCCCCTATTTCCATGCAGGTAGGTGAGAGCCTTGTAAGCACTGTCCAGGGCCTGAATGGGGAGCGACGGGCTTAGCAGAGTAAGGGGCATTGTTTTTTCTGCTGTGTGTTAGGAACGGGGCATCACTTCTGCGCTGTTCTGTTCTTTGCTATTCTCCTTCTTCATGGGTCATCCATCCCAGAGAGATTTGAATATCTGGAGAGGAAAACCTCCAGTGCTGTACATAAGTCTTCCATGGTGAGATGGCTACATACAGCCACAGATGGTCCTGGACCAGGTTTTCTCCTTGCAGAGATATAAGGAAGCTGCAGTCAAATATGATACACACTGGCCTAGAAAGCTGAGGATCTCTGCAGCAGACTGTAACTTCACATGCAATTTCTGCCCTTTAGGTACATGCGTGCATTGGGTGGGAGTTGTGTGGTTAGTAGCTGATGCTAAAACAAACTTATGGGTCAAACTTATGGGTTGACCGGAGAGATCTTGGCAAAAGGTGCAATATGGTGGTAGGAAGGAAAAAAGGGAATCTATGCTGTGCTGTAGGCAGAGGCGTAGTGTCCTCACTGACTGGGAGAGAGTTGTTTGCCCTGAGCTGATTGGATCTTGTGTAGCAGCCTTGGTTCAAGACAGACATTGATAAATTGTAAGGGGCTCTGGGGAAGGGCAAGAAAGATGATTAAGGGCTTGGAGGGATTGACCTATGAAGGGAAAGGCTAGAAGAATTAAATATGTATCGCTCGGCTGAAAGACAGCTGGGCCTTGGGAGAGCTGCAAACCGGTAGCCTCCTGCTTACATTTGATGGAGGGGTGAGAACTGCTGTGGGGATTGGCTTGGGAAGTTGGGAAGAAGTAGCCAAATACATCAGGATAGAGATGAGGAAGGAAAAGGGTTTTACACGGAGCAGATAGGGCATCGGTGTGACTGGCATCACTCTGAATCGGGGACAGCCCATTGTGGGAATGGACGGAGCATGCTTTGCAGGCACTGGGGGCAGAGCAGGGTTTCAGCCCAGGGTTTCCCCAAGATCTTCCCCATCTCTCCAGCCTCTGGTTCTCCTTGGCTTCATGAGAAGGGAATGGAGAAGTACAGCTGCAGCCACCTCCTTCCCACTCCAGTTCTGGCTGGCAGGTCACCCTACCAGAGCACGTGTCGACCACTGGCAGGGGTCTGAGTTTCAGGAAGTCCCTTGAACTGTGACTTTCACATCCGCTAAAGCCTCCTGACCTCGAAAGTCATATGCTGTCACCCGCCCTTGTATTTCCATAGCAGCCCTTACCCCCCAAACATCTGATATGTGTGAACTTTTCAGCTCCAACCAGGGAGCTCAGATGTGTGGAGGCTGCTGATTGACTCTAGTGGCCAGCAGCAGAGCATGTCAGGGCCAACCGGGGAGCATGTGTGTGAAGAGGGTTACCGATACCAGGTCATCCATCTTGTGCAGAGGTAGGGGAGGTGGCTGTCTGTCCTCTGTCAGGAATTAATCCATATCTCCTGGCCTGAGCTCCATGACCTGGGCTTCATGACCTAGCTGTGCCAATAGCCCCAGGTATGATCCAAGATCTAGCAGGAGGAACCTCAGCAGGTTGCATCTAGTCCAACCCCCTGCTCAAAGCAGGACCAGCCCCAGCTAGGTCATCCCAGCCAAGGCTTTGTCTAGCTGGGTCTTAAAAACTTCCAAGGTTGGATATTTCACCACCTCTCTGGGTAACCTGTTCCTAGGGCTGTCCCTGGGAGGGGAGGCGGTGAATTGGGGCGACCGCTTCACATCTGGCTGCTCCCCCCCACCCCTGCCGCATCTGCCACCGGCTTCCTCGTGTCGGGGGGCAGGGCCTCGTACAGGCTGATTTGCCTTGGGCCCTGCACCCTGCTCAGGTTGTCTCTGCCTGTTCCATTGCTTTCCTACCGTCCTCGTGAGGGTTTTTCCTAATATCCAACCTACACTTCCCTTGCTGCAACTTGAGCCCATTGCTCCTTGTCCTGTCATCTGCCACCACCGAGAACGGTCCAGCTCTGTCCTCTCTGGCAGGTAGTTGAAGGCTGCTATTAAATCCCCCCTCAATCTTCTCTTCTCCAGACTAACCTTGCAAAAACCAAGGTTGGAAGAGGCAGTGAGTGGCACTTCCCTGAGGGAGTAGGTAGGGAAGGGGCTGCCTGCTGTCTGAACAGCACTCCCTTGCTGGCACAGCGCGTGGAGAGGCACAAACCACCGATGAGCACAGCCAACACGAGCGGGCAGCGTGTCATTCAGAGCTGACAGCATCCCGGCACACCCTGGCATCCAGGAGGCTATTCTGGTAGCAGAGCCAGTGCAGCAGCCCTGCTAGCTTAACCCCAAACCAAAGAGTGCTGTGCCCAGCAGCCCTTTACCTGAGAAGGTAGTTGACACCAGGCCCTGTGGTTGGGGAGGTAGTCGGTCTGTAAGTCTTTACTTTGGGTGAAGGAGTCTGTGACTGCATGCCCAGAGCCACCTTACGGCCTGGAAGCAAGAAGCCACGCTTCTCCCACCTCCCCTCCAGCCGCTGAACAAGAGGAGCACCCAGCGCTGTGAACTGGCCTCTCCCGCTGCCCTCTCCTGGGTCACAGATAGGAACCCTCCCCCTACGACCCCGGTCACACACTCAGTGCCATTCGTGTGCCCTGTATGATTATGGCCTTGGATTGATAACATGGTAGTGCCTGTGGCCCCAGCTGTGATCAGAGCCACGTTTAGTTGCCACTGTCATCCCCTGGGGCCTCATTTCCCAGCCCCAATCCCGTAGCTGCATTTCACTGCAAGGCATCTTGCTCAGTCTGAGCCAGCTCTACGTTTAACAGTGCTGCAGTCTGCATCACCCCCGTGCCCGGAGCGCCCGGCTGAGCCCTTCTGTGCCAGGTGCTGTAAACACTCTCAGTAGGCATTCGCAGAGGAGACGGGGCGGCGGGGGGGAAACTGCGGCGCAGAGTCCTGCCTGAGCCCACACAGTGGGCCTGTGGGAGAGCCGAGGAGGTAAAATTCACCTCTCCCAAGCACCAGCCTGGCATCCTGACCACGCTGCTTTGCATCCATGCGAAACCGTACGCTTCAGTGCAACTCGGGGTTGATTTGGCCGCCTCGAGTCTTCGTAGCACACACCCTGCCGCGGCTCCCATGGGAGCTTGTGCCTGAGCACAGCCAGGCGGAGAGAAGCTCACGTGTCTCTGCTCTTCTGCAGCTTGCGTGGGCCAGGGCAGGACTGTCCCGCAGAGCTAACAACAGCTGCAGGCGGGCAAGCGCGGTGCCAGACCTACGTGGAGTTGTGGGGGGGGGGAGGAAACAGGACCACGCTGGCTACGAATGATTGACTGACTGTGATTGACTGACCGCAGTGCCTTGGCCAGCCCCGCCGGGTTTCCAGAAAGGGGAGGGCCCCGCTCCTTCCTCGCAGGCAGAGCTGTTTTCTATCCCCGACAACAAAAATATCGACGAGGCTGCCAGAGCGTGGTCGATTCCCTGAGCTGCCTTATGGGAATCTGGAGGCTGCTCAATGACCTCATCTCCTCAAGGTTTCAGCAGCATCGCGGCTGCCCCCCCCCGCTCCCCCTCCACCCCTGTCCTCTGGAAAAGGTGAAGGATGGAGTGTGCAGCAGGCTAAAATCCTGCTATCGATCGCGGGCTGGAGAGCAATTAGCACGCGCCTTCCAGCACCGGGGCCCCGGCCCTCTGCTCTGCGCTGTGTGGGGCAGGATGGGTGGTGGGTGGGAGCGATCACGAGGCTGATTAGCCCTATTTGCCTACTGGCGTCGGGGCCTGCTCTGAGCCATCGGCGCTTCTGGCCGGCTCGGCTGTCTGGACAGAAAAGCAAGGCAAGGTTGGACATCTGGAGGCCGCGTGGGATGAGGAGGTCCTGGGTCTGTTCTGTATCCCAGCGCCAACGCAGCCCACGTGCGGTAATGCCACCATGCCCAAAGCAATTGCAATTAGTCCTTCCACTGCCCCAGCAATGTACCTCGCACGAGGTGGGGGAAGAGGCTGGTTGAATCCCAGTAGCGGATGCCAGTGGTGATGGCTTTACGCAGACAACTGTCTGCCAGCTGCTGGCCTGGGATGGTGATTTTTCACTCCCTGCCAGGCTGGGCCCCAGCTGGTGAAATGCTCCTCAATCCATTATCAGAGCCTTGCCCCTCCATTCATCATTGCCTGTGACAAGAGGAGCCTGGCTGGCTTTTTGTCCTCGTGGTCCAGCAGGATCCAGCAACGTGCTGGTCACCAGCCGGGAGGGGGCTTCCCTTCTGCGCCCCAGCGTCCTGACCGCCGCGGCGGTGGGCTTGTACAGCCAAGCACCGTGATGGAGCAGGCTGGCGAGTGGGCGAGTGTGTGTTGGTAGTGGGGTAGGAGTTGTTCATTGTGCTGTAGCCATTTATAATTAGCCAGGGCTAATGGCTGGAGGGTGGACAGCAGGGACTGGCTGTGGCATGCTTGGGAGACATGATCATCTCTTCTGCCTTTCTACATAATGAGAGTTTTCCTCGGCCAGTCTTTCGCAGAGCCTAGTTCCTGGCTGATCTAGCCCGGGGGAGAGCAGAGTAGATGGCTTCTAGGTCCTGCAGTTCAGAGACACTGGCCCGCCAACTCTACGGGGCTGCTCAGAGCCGCTGACAGTCCGGCCCTCATTCAACTCCCATGGGGTTTGCCAAGGACTTAGTGGGGCAGTGGTCTGTCCCCCCGCCTCTCTCTGCTTCGATGCTCTGCAACAGAATTTCTCAACCCGTGGGTCACGTCCCAAAGTGGGTCTCAAGAATATATGAAAGGCTCCTGAACAAACTTTAAAAATAAATCAACAAACTTTAAAAATGCATTCTCCTTTAAAGGAGAAAAATGGGGGAAACTGTGGCTTTTCTGTTGCAGGCTGGCAGAGCTCCAGCCTGCGAGGGGCTGCTTGGGTGCCCCCCTGCTGCACACACTGCAGGGCTGGGGCCTGGGAGTGAGGGGCACTGGGTTCAGACTGGCTACTGCTGTTTGCATATGGGTCCTGGTACAAAAAAGGTTGAAAACCACTGATCTAGATCTTGGGAAGGTGTCTGAACCTGGCATGCTGGGACTGACTTTTTCTTCCTGTAATGTTTCAATCCGTCGGTGTCCATGTTTCCCTGGTGTGGGTGGCGAGGGACGGCAAACTCCTGGAGACAGATATTTTGGCGATATTATATTTTTCTATGTGTGTGGATATGTGGAAAATATTTCTAGTTCCCATAGAGCAAGGCCTGTCTTGCCCAGATGCTTGGAGACAACAGGCTTACTGTGTGGGTGGCTGTGTGCATCTTTCGCCCTGCTTTACGGAGGAGCGGAAAAAAAAAATAGGCAGGGAATAGATGAAGGAAAAATAGGCTGGTTTTCCTCCCCGACGGGGCTTCCCTATGTGCTGCCTACAGGCAAAGTGCATTGACTTCCAACTGTTCCCCAGAAGCACATGCATCCCTGCAGCAGGCGGGAGAGGCGGAGGGGTTCCCCATGCATTCACCTGGCCCCTTGAGCACCCTCTTACCTGCACTCTCCCCACCCCACATCCTGGCAGGTGTGGGTGCCAGGCTGGTACCAACCAGCTGCTTGATGCAGATGCAGGCAGTGCCAGAGGTTGGGGCCGGCTGTCCTCTGCCACTGCCTGCACCTCCACGGAGCCGAGCTCCGCGCCCCAGCGCTGCACGGCTGCAGGCTTTGGCTCGCTTTCGGAATAAGGAAGTACCTAATTTTAAAGCCGTTGGCTGTTACAGGGCCGATCCCCTCAGAGACGCTTGCTCTGGCTGCAGATGGAGGCGTCTCACCCGCGCGCCGACTGTGCCTGGAATAATTGAGTTCGGTTTCACTTCCTCTATTTACCAAGCCGCAGCCGTGCTTCTAAACAGACCGGGGAGGAGGGGTGCGGCGGGGAAATCAGCCACCCCAGCGTTTCGCCCGCTGCAGTGTAAACAGCTGGGAGTTTGGTTTCGTGGGCAGGGAACGAAAGCCATCATGTAAGCAAAGGGGCGAGACTGTCTGTCTGTGCCTGTCTGCAAGCTGGGAGGGACGGGCAAAGGCATCTCCTGATGTCCCAGCCTTCTTCTGACCCCCCAGCCCTAGTGGGAAGCTACTCCTCTGCAGTCGTATTAAGGGGAATAAAACTGCAGGGAAGCTCAGGTGCTTGCAAGCTGGGTGGGGGAGTGGGGGGAGTGCCGAAGCCTCAGGAAAGGGTGGGAAGAGCTTGGCGGGGGGGTTCGACACCTGCCTTCTCTGGAGCATCTACTGGGACTGCCAGGACTTGAGCCTGACCTTCTGGAGGGGCAGGAGCACGTCCTGAGCTCCCCGCCAGCTGGCTGAGGCTGCAGCCGAGACGGCTGCCCCCCAGGAAGGCAGGTTAGCGTTGCAGGAACAGGGGGCAGGGGCTGGGGGTGGCAGTTGGGAAGTCAGAAAGGAAGTATAGCAGGAAGGATGTCGCAGCACCTGCCTCCTAGTTCAGACGGTTGCTGCTGCAAGAGTACCCTGTTGGTATGCTCGCTTCCTGTGCACGTCCTTCCCCCTTCCTATAGTGCTGGGCTGTCCACATCACCAGCCAGCAGTTTATCCTGGTGGCCTGCGCCCTTCTGGCTACCCTCGCCCGCCTGCGGGGATGAGGCTGCTGTCACTGCCAAAGCTTGGCCGGTGCTGACCTCCTGGGCCACGTGTGCGTAGTCTTCCCCTCTTACATGCCAAGGGTATCGCGCTGCCTGCTGTCCAGCCCGACAGGCTGAGGAGGGTAGGGGCTGCCGCGGGGGTCAGCGTAGCCTCGCGTCCTCTCCGGCAGCAGCCAGCAGCGGCCGTTTCAGAGCCTTCATAACAGATAATTAAGCAGCAATGTGCCTCTGAGGGATGCTACTTCCAGTTAATGGTTGGTTCATGCCCTGAAGCACAAGAGTTTATGTCCCTTATAAATTTTTACCCTACCCATTGCAGCCACGGATGGTCTGATGAGGCCCATAAAGGCCCAGTCCCTTGGAAGCCTCTCGAGGCTACGGCCGCATTGGTGTGAAGCGCTGGCGAAGTCTGCAAGTTAGCAAGGCCTGGGCAAAGCAGCATTTGCTGTCCTGGGGGATAACACCCACCCAGGTACACTGCAGGAGGCCTCTGTTAATCACAGAGTGGGGCTGGCCTGGCTAGCCTTCTTCCTAGCTATTCTCACCTCCCCCAGCGTGCAATTGCAGCGGGGGGACAGGGAAGCCACCGCTGTCCCTTTGCAGGACGGGAACCAGCAGAGCCGGGAGCCCGAACTGGTGCAGCATCTTGTCAGCTCAGCGCAGCAGCACGAGCCACCTTCTCCCAGTGCCACCATGGCTCTTTTTGCGGGGGGAGTAATCTCCTTCAGCAATGCCTGATCCCACAGAGGACTGGGGCAGCAGTGTGGGGGGGGGTGTATGCCCATGCTGGGCAGACAGGTCAAGAGGGGGCCTTTGTGGCCAAGACAGCTTTAAAAACCGAGCGACTGTTCGGCAGGAGCAGGACTTCTCCCCATGCTCCAGCCAAGCCGCGGGTGGCGGGGGGGGCTGCCAGGCTCCTTAGCAGGCATAGCACGTCGCGGGGAGAAGGGCCGGGGGAGAGAAACTTGCAGGGCAGCCAGAGTTTTTCTGTTTTGTGGCGTGTGTGGAGAAACGCTCCTTCAGGGGAGATATTTCCTCCCCCCCACCACATTTCCCCCTCTCTCCCAAACCTTCCCCTTTCCTGTGTTTGCTGCAGCTGAAGAACATTAAACACATGAAACACATTAGC
This sequence comes from Crocodylus siamensis, assembly GCF_052110815.1. Classification (NCBI taxonomy): domain Eukaryota; kingdom Metazoa; phylum Chordata; order Crocodylia; family Crocodylidae; genus Crocodylus; species Crocodylus siamensis. The sequence goes on along the minus strand of NC_143406.1, from coordinate 8,609,959 downwards.
TGGGATTTTTTTTTCCCTCCCCCTCAAAAAAGAAAACCAAAAAAACCCCCCACCCCAAAACCCCCTCTCCTCCTGAGTGAGGGACCTCCAGGAGACAGAGGCCTGCGCACTGACCCTGCCCAGCGCCATAATTGACAGGTCATTAAAGATGGATGTGCGGCCAGAGACGGCTGTGCCGCTCGCAGGCTGGTGGTTGTCCGTGTGGGGTTTTTTAATGATTTATGTTTCCTTCTCCTCCCCCACCCCTCCCTCCCTGCTGCCCGAAACCTTCCAGGCACCATGGGAGGTCTGTTTTTGGACGGCGAGGAGAGCCCTGCGCTGGAAGACATCAGCAAATGGACGGTGGAGGATGTTTGCAGCTTTGTGGGCAGCTTGTCTGGCTGTGCTGAGTACACTCAGGTAAGGCCCATGCCGCTGGGGACGCACACGGCCAGGAGAGCTGGGGGGCACTTATTCGGTGCCCCCTGCCATCAACCCCCACTTGACAGAAGTAGTGTTTCAGGGCCTTGCAGGCGCTGCAGCTGCTGGTTTTCCTCCCAGACGGGGCTTTCCCATGTGCTGCCTATAGACATCCTCGGGCACGGAGGGATGGGGGTGGGGAGAGCAATGTGGGGGGGAGCTCTCCTGTCTGGCTGTGCACTGACATGCCTCTTGGCCTGCCGCGTACGTGTGTGTGCGTGTGCGAGTGTGAGTGAGTGAGAAAGCCTGTCGTGTCCTGCGGCCGAGGGGGACACAATGCTGGCTTTGTGCAGGGTTGCCCGAGGGAGCCAAGCCTGTGGCCTGCTGTAATGAGGGCCTGTGCACAGTTCTCCGGCGCCGCTGAGAAGGGCTTTTTATCCAAGCTGGGAGCCCTGGGGCTGTGGCCAGGACGCAGCAGCGGGTTGGCCTGGAAGACGGTGGCATATTAACGACCCTGCCCTGCATCTCCCCGACACAGAGGGCGATGCCAGGCAAAAGGTCATGGCAGCGGGGCATGCTCCCTGCCGTCTGCCAAGAGCGAGGCTCCAGCCAGGTCACAGACAAAACACGTGCGATGGGTTCAGCTCCCCAGAGCTGGCTTGACTCTAGGGAGGGCTCCCAAGCCGGAGGGGCAGGGAGGAGGCGCAGGGGCAGGGGAGGGAGCTCGCCGCACTCCATCGATCTCCACCGTGCGCTCCCCCCCTTTCCCTAAATCCCTTTGCGGCAGGAGCGACGCATCCATCACTGCTGCGGGGCTCATAAAGCAGCTCAGTGTGAGGCCGCGAAGTGGGACACAAAACCCAGCTCTGTCTCCGGCTCCGCCGGCTGCCCAGGGCCGTGATAAATGCCCCATTGAACGTGCGCACCAACGGCGAACGTGGATTCCAGAGCTGTCTGGGACAGGCTTGCAAAGAGAGGCCAGTGTTTTGGCACGAGGGGAGAGGAGGCTGCTCCAGAGTCCACCTTCTCAGGGGCCTGCTCCCCACACACAGGGAGCAAGGGGGTGCAAAGGGAGCAGAACAACTGGGAACAAGGGAAATCAGTGCAGCAGCCAGAGAGCGCTCAGCCCTGCAAGCTGGATATGGCAGGTCTGGGGAAACCCAGCTCCAAACCACTGACTTCCCGCTGCCTCCTCCCCAGCTCCGGTCAGCATCATGTCCCCCTGCAAAAGCAACCTGGTCAGGCCAACCCTTTCACTGGTCAGGCCAACCCTCGCCGCTTGAAGCATGAAACTGCCCCAGCAAGTGACCCTTCCTGAACCACAGGCCACCCCAGTCAGCGGGGGCAAGCCAAGGCCTAGCCTGATTGTTGCTCCTGGGTTCACATTTCTGGCCTGGAGCAGGCGGCTCCTTTCAGTCCGTGCTGATTGCAATAGCGGGGGCCTGATGAAAGCGGCACGTTTTTCACAGAGCAAAATCTCCTTAACGATGGTCCCCGAGGGGCCCGGGGAGGCTGGGAGCTGGGCTTTGTTGCTCATTATGGTGGCCCGGAGCCACCACCTCCCCACCAGCTCCCTGGGGCGGCTGGCTGATGTGCTTTCAATGCAAAGCCTGTCCTTCCTTGCCCCCTAACTGTGGTGCTAATCCCATCATGACACGCTTCATTAAAACCACCTGTAAGGCTGGTGCTTCCTCAGCATGAACAGCTGTGTGTGCGTGCGTGCGAGAGAGGGAGGATGCCGGAGTGAGTGTGCCTGACGGAGATAGGATATTGGTGAGTGACAGCCAGTGTGCGAGGGGGTGAGAGGACAAGGGGGAGTCAGGGGGAATGGGTGTGTAAGAGGGGGCCCAAGGAGGGCCGGTTTGGTATGGGAACAGGGCTAGAGGAGTAGCGGGTGATGTGGGGTGAGCATCATCTCTGGGGGGACAGGAGAGGGGTGGTTTGAAGAGCTCAGGGAAGATGATAGGTAGCCAGAGCTAGGCACCTGTTGCTCTGTCCCCCCCAGCCCTGTCTGTCCTACCGCCATTGGCAGCACTGTCGCTGGTCTAGACTTGCACCTCAGAGCAGACATCTGGTCAGGAGCTCAGTGGCACCGAGGGTAGCAAAACCCTGAACACAGACACCTTGCACAAGTATTGTCCCTTTCCATCTCTGCCCCCATCCCACCCAGTGCCCCCACAGCAGATGGGAAATCAGTAGCTGATGGGAGATGCGGGATGTGCTTAGGAGCTCTGCAAACAAAGTGTCCTCGTGTCACAGGACCTGCCTGGCAGGCTGGAGGGCACCAGCTCAAGTGGGCTCAGAGGAGAAGGCTTTCCTGTGCTGCCTTGTTCTGTGCTCAGCAGGCTTCGCTGCGTGGAGGCTCTGGAGCCCTGCTGCAGCTCGGAGCTGCAGCGCCGTCTGTGCGCGCTCGCCTCCAAAACCACAGCTGCCAGGGAGGTCTGGCATCAGGCTGCGGAGAGCCCCCGCCAGGAAAGCCAGCGGGAGCTTGGCAGAGCGCTGCGCACAAAGCAACACGCCTCAGCCCGGCGCGGGGAACGCCCTGGCAGACAGGCAGCTGCCCTGCTCCAGCCTCCGACAACGTGCGGCTTTGTCCCCACGGCGAGCAGCGGCCCCTGCGTGGGCCCTGGGGGCTCCTAACATGCTTTGTGGGAGGGTCGCAGAGCGCGGGGAGCTGCTTGGATCCAGGCCACGTTGGCTTCGGAGGAAGGAAAGAGATGGGTCTATTAAGTTTCATGAGGTCAGAGAGCAGAAACACGTGCTGCTGCCAGGAGCGGCTGCACTAGGGGAGTCCTGCTATAAAAAGCAAGCTTGCAACGGTTCAGCTGCTCGGCTCCAGCAGTTGCAGCTGCTTTCCAGGGGACAGGTCTGGGGTGCAAGGTGTGTGGGGGGGTGGGGGAAACAGCCATGCAAACACCTGGCAAGCCCTGCTGTGCTGTGCTGAGCCAGCACAAGGGAGTAAGTGGCATGGGGGCAGGTGTCAGCTGGCAAGTCTGGCTTAGCCCCCCCCCCAGCCAGGTCACCCGAGATGCCAGTGGCTCTCCCTGCACCAGGAGAACTGCTGTGGAGCTGAAGGCAGAGCTCACTTGGGTGGGAAAGACCCCATGGCTGCTGGAAGGCAGGTCCCCTGGCTGACGGGGTCGTCTGCCTGGGCACAAGGGACAGCAATGACTGCGCAGGGATCTTGTACGCACCCCGAGTGAAGCGCAAGCATCAATCCAGCATTAAGGACATAAGCCCTGGCAGGCAGAGTTGTACCCCCGCCTCACCCATGGGAAACAGCAGAGCTGGGGAGGATGGAGGGGGTGGTTGGGCTGGGAACACAGCCTCTGTGCCCTGGTAACACTTCCCCACGCAGCACGGCCAGAGGGAAGCTGTGGTGTGGTCCCGTCACACAGCAGGAGACAAACACGGGCCAGGTCTTTTCTCTTGGGAGAAGGTCTAGTCCTCTGCGGGCTCCGGATTGGGCCGGTGTCAGACTGAGCACGTGTACATGTCACTCCTGTGCACGTTCCAGTTCTGTACGTGACAACGGCCCTTCAGCGGCTCTGACGCGGGGTGGCCAGTGTGTGCAGAAGCCACATCACACTGTTAGTTGGCCATTGGCTGGCATGTGGATCTGATTAATTTTTGCATCGTTACCGCTGCCCTGCTTTGGTGTAGAGCACACTCAGTGCGGAGAACTCCACCCAGGGCAACACCAGGGGCTACCGCTATTGTAATTTCATTTCATTTAAAATGCCTGTTAACTCCGACCTAAAAGCAGGGCAGAGGACAAATGCCATCACAGCAGGGCCGAGTCAGTCCAGCGCACACACCGCTCAGCCTGCCCTGTCTGTCTGTCTGGGATTTTAGCTCTGTTCAGTGTCTGGTTTGGGTTTAAACAATCAGCCCTTAATAGAGGGGTTTCTGGACACCTGGGGTGCTAACTGCAGAGGGAAATGAAGGCAATAAGGGCACTGCAGAGAGTCTGGGCTGGGGCCATGGGGGATGTGCTTGCTAGCAGGTTTTCTCTGATACCGGTGTGCAGGCAGCAGCGACAGTGCAGAGCTCCTAGGTATGCCCGTCGGGGAGCGATGCATTCTGCCTCACGAGGTCAATAGATGGGATCATGGAAAATCAATGCTGTTATGGTACATGTCCCTGCCAACCCAGGCCATGCACAGACTGCTCTGCTGCATGGTTTGCATGTGCACGGGGGCCTGCATATGTAAATGTTTCCCCTGATGCAGCTGCAGTGTATCAGGCAGCCCATTGCTCCTCTGGGAGCACCCTGGAAAGACTTGAGTAGGGCAGCAATAGGCGGCGTCTGCACGTGGGAAGTCCCCTTCTGCCCAACCACCACACCACGGCAGCATCCGTGAGCATGGTTTTGTGGTTTCCTGCAGGTATTCCGAGAACAGGCCATCGATGGTGAGACGCTGCCTCTCCTGACCGAAGAGCACTTACTGAACAACATGGGGCTCAAACTGGGCCCAGCACTGAAGATCAGGTCACAGGTAAGGCAGCCTCTTAACCAGCGGCGGCTGCTGTGCTCTGGGCGCACGCAATCCAGGGAGAGGTCAGAAGCAGAGGGTACGGGCTGAATACATCACGGGGAAGGCACCACCCAGACTGACCCACGCATTCCTCCCCCACCCCGAGGCCTGCAGGCACCGATGCTGTTGCATGGCTGACCAAGGGAATGCAGAAAGCTGGTGTAGCAAAGCCATCTCCCCCTGCCACAGTATTGTAAAGCAGCTCAGCACGCCTCTCTCCTTTCTCCTCCCAGTTCCCCTGCCTCTGGCAGCCCCTCACTTGCCTTCACACTGAATGCAAATGACAGTGGTGAAAAAGAAGCCAGATTTACAATCGCTGCTAGCTCTTCCCTGGAATTAAGAGCCGCTCATCACCATTTTGGTCAATAGGTCTTAATTGTTCAACAACTAGGTAAACTGTCTAGTTAAAAAAAAAAAAGAGAAGAAACATATAGTAATGAAGAGAGAAATGTGCAGGACTTACTTGGTTGAAGGGAAGCAAAATGGGGCTTCCCAAATCACCTACCGCTGCCAGAGATGGGAACTTTAAGAGGGAAAGAAACAGTTCTAACAGGCTTCAGGAGAAGTAAAATGCAATGCATGTGGGTGGGTATTATGAAGATGGGACCTGGATGCCTTATAAAGACAAGTGCACCCATTGCCATATGTGTAATTTTATATGTACTTTACACACACACAATTTTTGCAACTGCACACATAATTTTTGCACCTATATGTGTGTGTACGTGCAAAAATTGTCCATAAAAAAACCCACATACTGGCACATGTGTGTGCAGATACAATGTATACACAGATTGTACATGTGGGTGTACTAGTGTGTCATCAGTTATGATCTAGCAACACACACACAGACACACACACACATTGTACATGCGTACCTATTGGCCTGGCTCCACTTCCCTCACCCACAAGCTATACATTTGTTATATTATGTTAAAACAATAAGGGCAACTTTATTACTTTCCCTGCAGCCCTCACTGTTTACGAGGGGTCTAATAAAAAGGTTCTGTGGGCAATTGTTCCCTGTGGATCAATTCGGGAGGAAATAAAACTCTTATGTTTCTTAAAAACAGAGAGCGCCAAATAGCTCGCAGACACACGCGGATTAGAGCGTAGGTGGGGGGAGGCCAAGGTACGAGATAGGGGCTGAAAAAAAAGACGTTGTCCTGCCTCCGTTTAATCAATAGCGTTAAAGGGTTTTTAATAAGGAAGGCAGCCAGGGCCCCCAGTTTGCTAACAGAATAATACCCTGGCTGTTTGGATTAGACACAAGCCTGTGTTTTTATTTGAGCTCAAATGCAAACCAGCTGTGGAGGTGCTGGAAAGTCATGAGGCCTTTGGCCCTGGTTGGGAGGTGAGAACCATTGCAGAGGTTGCTGTTGCTCTTTTGGAGGGGGTGAAGGGGAGTGCGTGGGGGAAATGATGCAGGCTCACAGCTTCCTGTACAGTTGACAGCGGCCACCCTGCCGCTCTCCTCTTGGCCCCCGGCACTGCATCCACTCGGGCGCCCAGTGCAGGGCAGTCCCTAGCATCTCCTGTTTCCAAACTAGATGGCTGAGCAGCCAGAGGAGAGGTCCCAGGAACCGGCTTCTGACACATTTGCTATGTAGAAAAAGGATGGATAATATTGCAGAAGGAGCTGCTCCTGCCCCTTCTGCCCCCCCGCGTCCCTCCATCCACACTGCTGTGTGCCCCAATCTTCCCTGTCTCTTTCTGTTCCCACCTCCCCCAAAAAACTAAAAAAAAAAAAAAGCAAGTGCTCCACTACGCCGCGCTCAAGGACAGGCAGGCCAGATGGTGCGAGTTCCCTGCCTTTCCCAGGAAGTCCCAGCTCACTTGGCTTCTGCTTCAGCGCTAGTCTGGTTGATGGGGCATAGAGCACGTCCATCCCCCGCGGAGGCCTGAGCACGCACATGCCCTGCCATGCTCTTACGACCGTGCCACCTGCCCAAAGCCAGCTGGAAGGAGACGGCACGTCCTACTGCTGAGGGCTCCCGCTGTCAGCTCCCAGCCCCCTCCCCTGTGTTTTTGCTGCATCCCCTGAGCTCTGGCTCCATTCAGACCTGGTGCAGCGGCTCAGGAAGGGACAGTGTAAAGCTCCTGGCTGGAGGAAGGGGGCACATGCTATGCCAGTGAAGGGGCTGGCTTCTGAGTGAGCCATGGAAAGCAGAGGCAGCTCCTCTGATGGGTAAAATCTTGAGGCAGCTTCCTCCAGGGTTGAGAGCAAGATGTACAGTGGCAGTATGCCTGCACCTCTGCCTGCAGCCTTCCTTGGGGAAGAGGGCACTCTGCACAGGGCTCCGGTGCAGGCCAGGAGCCGTCAGTGGCTGATGTCATGTATTGGGGCAGGGACGGGAGCCATGCCCATCCAAGTTGGGGTGGAGGGAGAGAGTGGGAAGCCAAGTCCCAATACTCCCCCTCCACCTTGGGCAGGGTAAGGTATGACTGGGAGAGGTGCTCCTGCTCTGCTGTCTCTCTCTGTGGGGTGCCCTAATTTGATGCATGCTGTGTGGAGAGTGGGGCAGGACCAGCTTTGGGTCTGTCTTCATCGCATGGGGTGCCACACACTGCAGGTCCTCCCATACCTTTACCCATCTCTAAGCAGCCTGCAGCTCTAAGTGGGAACGTGGCCTCCAGCTAACATGTACAGCATAGTACCCTCTTTATCCTGCTTTTGTTCTGTCCGTAGGTCGCCAAGAGAGTTGGCAGGGTTCTGTACATGGCAAGCTTCCCCATGGCGTTCCCACTGCAACCCCCAGGCTTACGGCCTCCAGACCGGGACCTGCCTCCCACGGACCTCCGCCCGTCCTCTACTGGAAGCGTGGCCTCCCCATTCAGCACTGGCCTGCTCCCTGCCAGCCGCATCTCACCAAAGCAGGAGAATGGAAACCCTCCCTTAATGGCTGGCATCAACGACACCACAAAACCTCCATCTTAACTGCATGGTGGCTCTTGACTCCCTCCAGAGCTGAGACACAGTTGGACGAACTCAAGGTACCGAGTGCGAGAGACAAGGAGCCCCCCCCACCCCACCCCCCGGCCTCAGTGGTGTGCAGCGGAGGGCCCAGGAAAGAGGGATGATAATAACCATTATTTTTTGTGGTGCATTCATTTTGTTTAAAAAAAAAAAAAAAAAAGAAGAAGAAAAAGCTCAAAGAAGTGCAAAAGGAAGGAAAATAATCCAAAGATTTACCGAAAGCAGCTCACGGGGAAAACACAAGGGTTTGGAGAGGGACGGAAACCGCTCACTCCCGTGCTCCATGGCAGGCAGGGAATTGGATGCTTCTTTGCCTTCAAGGGCAGGCGGCTTTGGAGGACTCCTGGGCATGGCTCTGATCAGGGTGGGGCGCTGCTCATCGAGGGAGTCTGCTCTGCGCTGGGAGCCGCCAACCCCCGTCCCCACCCCCCCCGCCCCTCAAAGGCAGGCAGCTCCCTCCCTGGAGCCTGTCCTCAGTTCCTCATTCAGGTGTCTATGCATCTCTAGCAACTTTTGAACCAATACCAAAGACAGACAAAAAAAAAAAAAAAAAAAAGAGACAAGAAAAAAAGGCAAACCAAGGCAAGTTCTGGTCCATGTTTACTTCAGTGTGATGGTACGGCACAGGCGGCTCTCACCCCCCCTGCACCCCCCATGGCACCGTGCCCCTGCCACCACCACACAGAGACAAGAGACTCTGGTGGCTTCCCTCCCATCCCCAGCCCCTTCAGGACGTGTGTACACACACACACACACACACACACACACACACACACAATATATATATGTATGTGTGTGTGTGTGTGTGTGTGTGTGTGTATATATATATATATATATATATGTGTGTGTATATATATATGTATAAAACACATTTTGTTTTAAAAAGAAAAAAAACTGCAATAGGAGCGCATGTGCCCAGCAGGGCGGGGGTTCTCCTGCGCATCTCCCAGCACTGCTGGGACGTGTACAGCAGATGCGTGTCTCATTGCCTGTTTGTCTGGGGGAAGGGGGTGCTCTTTTTCTACAAGCCTTGTTACAGAGGCGGGCGTAGTTGCACATTCTGGGCTGCTAAGCACCAGGAGGCCGGGTCCTGCGCGTGCCCGCGGGGGCAGGGAACTCAGGCTGGACGTGGGAAGGGTTTTTACTACTGTGAACGAGACGGTGATTCCCGGAGGTGCCCTTCTGTGACGTGTACAGTTGTGAGCAACAATCACATGTGGTACGTCTTGCTCTCTCTCTCTCTCTCTCTCTTTCCTTTTTGTTTAAACGTTGCACGTGCTACCGTTTGGGGGTTTTTTTTTCCTTAACAAATAGCTTGGTGGTACATTAGCTTCTTTATATTGTAAAAAGAATTGTCATTATCCATCACGTCACGATAACGGCTTTCCAGCGATCGATTTAAATAAAAAAACCACTTAATTTACCCAGGGTACATGCTTCTCCCGGGCCAACATCTGCCAGTGCTCAGGTATGTGCAGATGTCTCCCTCATGCTCAGGTTGCGGATTGCAAGCCCTGCATGTTGGGAACATGTTTCTTTTGCATTTGACCTGGGTCCCTCCTGTACTGCAAGACGGCTGGGAGGAAGAACCCAATCCAGGTGTATGACCAGAAAGAGCAACACTGAGAAATGGGTTGAAAGGCTTGCAGGGAGGCTGGGAGGCTCAAACTGGGGCTGCACAGGCAGGGGTGGAGCAGGAAGCATTTGCAGAGCAAGTCAGAACTGTCTTGAAGGTAAAACTTGACAGCCACAGACAAGAGGGGTTATAGTACAACTGCCACTTTCTCTTAGTATGAAGAATTTGGTTCTGCTCCCTCTCTAGAGGGGAAGCTAAACCGAAATGAAACCAGTTTTCTTTTGCTTCAAAGTGAAATTCCCCTTTCAAGCTTTTTAAAAAGTAGAGGAAAAAAAGTTTAGAGTCTGTCCCCCCACTTTCCTTCATGCCACTTAATGCAGCAGATCGCAGGATGGACAGACTGCCCTGCTCCCCTTTTCCCGCATGCACAACTCGGGGGTACCCTGGGAGCCAAACTCCCTCTGCTATCACAACACAGCTACTGCAAACGACTTGCTCCCCCCGCACCATGCCTGCAGTCCAGGGCACTGCCGGCATACAGCAGCACAGACTCTGGTGTCACAGGATGCGGTGAGAACGTGGAACATAACAAAACTTGGCCACGTGGCTGCAGGAGTCACACCCCAGCTTTGCAAACGCTGCTCCCCATGGCTGCTGGATGGCACATCTCTCTGTCATGGCCCTGTGTGTTGTCAGGACTGCACCATCCCCAGCGCAAGTCTTGGGGACAACAGCCATCTTTGGGCTGCAGAGAACAGCCCTTCCTCTGCCACCCCCAGCACCTACAAGCCCCATGGTGGGAAGGGGCATTATTCAACTCTACTGTTGCCTTTGAAGGCAGCTCCTAGCCCTGGCAAAATGCAGTGAGGTAAGGAGGAGAAAGCTCTTGCCTGTTGTCTGACCACAAATCTGGATTCCATAGGTCACTTAATCCATTACCAATGAAATTAAGAGGGTGGGGGGGAAAAAAGGTGTGAGCCCCTTTCCCAAAACACCAGCAAGAAGCTAAGGTTTAGCTGGAAATGCCCTCAGTGCTGCTGCACTGTGACTCAGCAGAGCAATAATGATGGCCTGGAGCAGGCGCTGAGAAGCTCTGCACAAACCGAGGAGCAGGGAGCTTGGAGTGAGGGCGATGGCTGCTGTCCTTGCACTGGATGGAAAACGTGATACACTCTGGCTCCCGCTTGGCTTTGGGGACGCACAGCCCAAGGGGAAGCTGTACTGCCCTCATGGTGCTAAGCCCTGCTCTTGACTAGCTGGGACTGTAGCACAGGATGCAGGTAACTGGGACCTGCTGCTCTGGTCACCAGAGAAGACAAGACGTGAGCAGCATCAGGGCAGAGTGAAGGGGAGAGACAGGTACCTAGTATGTCTCCCGCCTCCCCTCCAAGCAGAGAGCAATCACTGCCAGCCCCGAGGAGCAGGGCAGCAAGTGGTGTGAGGCTGCAGCCTTGCTCTAGAAAGGCATTTGATTAATGCCCTGCCAAGGCTCCGCTTTCCCCATCTATCTCAATGATTCCCATATTGAGCCTGCTCTGCTCCCGAGCGTAAGGAGACAGCACGCTCTGCCTCACGTCACCATCCGAGGGGAAGGCAAATAAGGGCAAGTGGCCCAGCAGTGACCAGCTATCATGTGCTGATAATTCAGAGATGAGGGGTGCAGGGGATCTGTCTCACTGCTGGCTGAGTTCCTTACGTGAGTAATTCCAAAAGAAAGACTGTAAGCTTTGCTCTCACAGCAGCAAAGGCACCAAAGGCCAAAACCTCAGGTGACCTAGTTCTGCAACAGTGTCCTTGTGCTGTGGGCTCAGCCCATGGGAAGCAACAAGGAGAAAGACTGAGCGAACTGGAAGCAGCGCACGCTGTCCACCCTTTGAGCAGGGTGGACAAGGCAGCTGGAGCCACTGGAGCTGGGAGAGACCCCAGCTCGTGTGCTTGGGGCTTTGGCTCTGTAGGGCCGGTGGCACGAAGAGCCTTTTCATCACAAACATAACCAACCATGACTGAACGCATACGAGGAGCTCTCCTGCCGGCTCTGGCGGGGGGTGGTGTTCGCCGCTTAAGACAGAGCGGAGCTGCACCAGGAGGTGGGTGAGATTTCTCAGGGCCGAGCCGCCTGCCTGCATCGTTCCTGGGGGGACCTACCCCAGAACTCGCACTCCGCACATCAGTGAGAGGCAACACCCTCAACCATTTGCAGTGGTTCGCGGGGCTGGTGTGCTTTGGGTGGCAGCGGGAAACTCCAGTATTGACACTGCAATTAGCCCTCGAGGACTTGGCAGAGCTGAGGCACTTTGGCCAGGGACTGGGGAGCCAGTGGGTAGCCCCTGGACATTGCCCAGGGGTGGGTGGCCCCGCAGACTGGAGCTCCAGTAGGGCTGACACTCCCTCTGCCCTGCTGTTCGGTTCCTCACCGCTCTGGTGGAGCTGCAGTGAGCCTTGGCTGGCTCCGAAGTTGGATTTTAATGAGGGTGTTTTTATTACCTCTGCGGAGCTGTTTTACTGGCCCGGACCTGACCACAAAATTTATTACGTTCTCAAAAACCATAAAACTCTGGTGGGAAAAGGGCTGAAGAGTCCAAGTGGCGTCTTCACTGCCTTGGTGAGGGAGCCCTCCCTGCACCCTGCGGCAGGCGGCTGCCCACCCCATGGGGCTCTTACCGCTTCCTGGGAAGTGGGTGGGAGAGGGCTGTGCCGTGGCACCAGCCAGCGACTGCCCTCTGCAGCCATGTGCCATTGTCCATGAGGTCCTGAGGCCTTCAGTCCTCATCAGAGACATCAAGATCCTCCACGACATCCTCCTCACCACGGGCCAGCTGCTCCAGGTCAGCCCTGGTCAGCCCATGGGTGCCGCGCCTCGGCTGGCTGGTCTGTACCCCAAGCCACAAGCTCCCCTCAGACTCCCCTGCGGAAGGAAAGAGCAGAGAGGTGTAAATCCTGCTTTATTGGCTGGGAGCGAGGCAAGCGGAGGCAGCTCATCACTAATTAATCATGGGCGCTAATTAATTTATCAGTGCTGCTGCAGCTCTCACACAGCAGGGGTTGGGGGGGAGGGGGCACACTGCCGGGTGCCCAGGGCAGCACCTGCTCTGGTGCAGGGCAGGGGGAGGAGTTCAATGCAGTGCCCCGGGGGGTGCGGGGCGCCATGCTCCTCCTTCCTGTGACTCCCTAAGGCAGGAACAGCCTGCAGCCAGGCAGGGAGCACTGCTCGGCTGTTTCCAGGGAGGCTGGCAGAGATGCTGCTATGGGACTGGAGCCTGTAGTGACACGCTGCCAGGAGCCCACCGCCTGCCGCAGGACCAGGCTGTGCCACGTGCTTTGGGCTGGGGCCCAGTGCAGCGCGTGATAACCTGCTCTCATGCTGAGCTCAAGGCTGAGCCCTGCCTTTGCTGATCGATGGTTGCGAAGCCCTGTGGGATGGGAGCAGCCAGACCAGGTGCACCCCAGCTGTGCAGTCAGGCTCCATGAGGCTCCACCAGCTTTAGCCCACGCTCCCTTGGCCCCTGGGGACGGGCAGGTTACTACAGGTACAGGGAAGCTCTCGCTGTAACAGGCAGTGAGGGAGGCTCCCCCTTGGGCCTGGAGGGAAAGGGCTGGAAGGACAGAAAGCAAAGTGCTCCAGGCCTTGGCAGCCGTGTTAACTTGTGCGTTGCAAGCGCATCTATTCTAGGCATCGCCATGAGGGCATCGATGCCAAGCCTCTGCCATCTGGCATGCTAAAGTAGCCAGGTGTCAGGGAACGCTTTCACTCTGTCCCCTATTCCCCCCTGCAGCACAGGAAACCTGCCCCTCCAGGACAGACCGCAGCTGCTTCCCGCTGATGCTCAGCCCCCAGGGGATATAGTTAAGGGGAGGCAGAGGAACAGGCTTCTCTGCAAAGCCCAGCACTCCCTTTCCATCCCCAAGCCCCTTGCAAGCATGGCATTGCTAGCACTGGCCGAGCACAGCCAAAACGGCTTCCAGGGACATGCTCCCACTGGGTCCACCACCTGCCATGGACTAGGGTGACCCAGCGAGGTGGAGTCCTGCTGGCCCAGGGTGACCCAGCTTGGGCACATGGCTGGAGGTGCTCAGGCAGCATCGGAGACCAGCTGTGCTTCCTCTCTGCAGGCACCAAGCAGTGCCAGTGCCATCCAGAGCAGCCGTGCGCAGCCTGCGTGAATCCCCTTCTCGGGCAGCAGCTGTTAGCTGAGGGGGCAGGCCATCGCTGGGAGCATAGATGGTAGGAAGGCAACGGGGCTGCAGTTGCAGAGATCATTAACTGTTTCGCTGCTGCTGGGAGCACCTCCTCCTCGCTGCTCACAAAGGGCAGAACCAGCAGCCCAAAAAGGAAAAACACTTTGTGGTGCTGAGCCCCAGAGACACTCAGTATCTGGGTGCACACGTAGAGAGCCTGGAAAGCCTTGTAGCCAGGGCCCAGTGAGGCAGGCCAAGCCAGTCCCTCCTGGCAGGAGGCCCCTGAGCAAAGATGAAAGCCCCCTGGCAGCTTGTTAGCACCAGTGCCTCATAAACCATAATCTTTTGCTCAGGTCATCTTTTGCTGCAGCACCCAGCTTCAGAAGGGTGAAAACCTCCAGGCCTGGCAAGGGGAGAGAGATGCCTGCCTTTCTGGTGAAGCCAGGTTGAAGTGGGGGGGGCCTGGTGCTTAAAGACCCACTACAAACCTCCCGAGGGGCAGCCAGGACTCTGCCACCTCTTTCTGCTCCTTACCATTGGAATCGCTGCCTTCCTCTTCCTCCTCCACTTCATACTCTCCTTCATCATCATCATCCTCCTCCTCCAGGTCCTCATCCTCCCCTGCACTGCTCAGGTCTGAGTCTCTGTCCGGGCTTTCCTTTTCTTTCGATGCTTTCCTGGCTTTCGTCTTCCCTGCAATTCATTAAAAAAATAAATAAATGACACAAAATCCCTGCAATGGCAGCCAGGGCCCTGCACACCCCTCATGGCCACAGCCCAGAGACAGGGACAGCGCAGCTAGCACCTTCCCCTGGCCACTGGCCAGGCAGCCTGTCCCTTACACAATGCTTAGAACAGAGTATGAGCTTCGCCATGGCCTGGGCATGTCTGCCAAGCTGCTTTACGAGCACTCGTGGTGCTCTGGTGTGGTGCCAGCGTGGTTCCCAGCTTCAAAAAGGGGAAGAAGGAGGACCTGGGAAACTATAGTCTTACCTTGATCCTGGGGAAGCTTTTTGAGAAAGTTATCCTGGCGCATGTCCACGAGGGGCCAGCGGGGGAGATTATGCTTAGGGGCAACCAACATGGGTTCATTAGAGGCAGGTCCTGTCAGACCAACCTGGAGGCCTTTTACAACCAGGGCACCAAATCCTTAGATGCACATAGTGGATGTAGGCTTTCTGGAGTTTTGGAAGGTCTTCAACACTGTCTCTCACCCCGTTCTCATTAAGAAACTGGGGGGCTGTGGTGTCGACACCCACACAATCAGATGTGTCGCCAACTGGCTGGAGGGCCGCACCCAGAGAGCGGTGGTGGACGGGTCATTTTCGACCTGGAGGGATGTGGGCAGTGGGGTCCCCCAGGGCTCAGTCCTTGGGCCCGCACTGTTCAACATCTTCATCAGCGACTTGGACGAGGGGGTAAAAAGCACCCTGTTCAAATTTACTAATGACACTAAAATGTGGAGGGATGTGGGCATGCTAGACGGGAGGAATAGGCTGCAATCAGACCTAGACAGGTTACAGGGGTGGGTGGATGAGAATAGGATGGGATTCAACACTGACAAGTACAAGATGATGCACCTGGGGAGGAAGAGCCAGCACCATCCCTACCGGCTGGGGAACTCCCTTCTCGGCAGTGCAGAGGCAGAAAAGGATTTTGGAGTCATCATTGATGCCAAGATGAACATGGGCCGGCAGTGTGGGGAGGCAGTCAGGAAGGCCAACCACACCTTGTTCTGCATCCACAGACGCATCTCGAGCAGGTCCAGGGAGGTGATTAGAAACAACGGTCACTCCTGACGGTGCTCGGGGAAACAGGGACTCCCCCAATGTCTGCTGATCCCCCCTGACTAGTTTGTAACAGGCCACCAGATCCCCCCTCAGCCTTCTCTTGTGGAAGCTGAATAGGTTCAGGTCCTGTAGCCTCTCCTCGTAGGTCCTGCCCTGCTGTCCCCTGATCATGCGAGTGGCCTCCTCTGGACCCTCTCCATGCTGTCCACATCCCTCCTGAAGTGCGGCGCCAGAACTGGACGCGGTACTCCAGCTGCGGCCTGACCAGTGCCGCATAGAGGGGGAGGATCACCTCCTTGGACCTGCTCGAGATGCTCCCGTGTCTGGCTCCGATTTGGTGGTTACACGGCAGCAGAGGCACTAGCAAGGTGCTGAGCAGAGCAAGATGCAGCTCCCGGATGCCAGAGTGGGGGTCCCCGCTCGGCTTCAGGGGAGGGGAGGGCAACCGACAGTATGAACTAGGGTGGGCTGGCCCCATGGCAACTGCATCAGTGCAACCCAAGTGCTGCAGAGGCACAAGCGTTTGCTTGGGGCACAGCTTAGGTTGGATGCCCCCTGCGAAGCTGAGGGCACTGGGGAGCCAAAGCCCCACAGCTGTGCTCAGCCCCTTGGCAAGGCTCAGCAGAGGGGCCCAGGCTCGAAGGGATCCTGCGGCCCCACGGGCTACGTTACGCTCCCATCTCCATGGCCGCAGGCTCCAAGTGCTTCACCCTTTGTTCACCGCAGGCTGCGGGGAGGGTTTCTCCGCCTCCGGGGCTGGCACGAGATGCTCTGCACTCCAAGCAGTGCTGAAGGGAGGCGAAAGGCCTTTATCCTGCCCCAGGAGCTGCCGGGTACCCACGCTCCTCATGCCCCCATCCGGGCACCGGGCCGTGCTGCACTCCTCGCAGCCCTGCTGCAGCTCCTACGGCCCAGTTCCCACCCCTGCCAGCCGGCTTCTCCTCTTCGCTGGGCTGAAGACAGAGTCATTAATAAGCTGGCTGCCGGTGCTCCCGGCAGCAGCCGTCCGCGCTCTCCCCCAGCTGAGCGCGCGCTGCCTGCAGCCCCCATTCATTAGGCTCGCCGGGGAGCGCGGCTGATGGAGCTTGCCCCGGCAGCCATGCAGAGCGCTCCCCCTGCGGGGCAGGCTGGGTGGAAGATGGATGGCGCTGCCGCCCGCCGCCCGGGAGAATATTGATGGGCACCTGCGAAGCCTGTCTCTGCACAGGCAGGGAGAGGTGGGAGCCAGCAGCGGCGGGGGCAGAAAAACCAGCTCGCTCCCATCCATCACGTGGCGCTAGCAAAAAGGCCTGTCAGCTCCACTTACCGGCAGCGAGAGCTCATCCGAGTGGGACTGTGGGAGGCCCCTGAGCCCAGCTGCGACCG
Organism: Crocodylus siamensis; assembly: GCF_052110815.1. Taxonomy (NCBI): domain Eukaryota; kingdom Metazoa; phylum Chordata; order Crocodylia; family Crocodylidae; genus Crocodylus; species Crocodylus siamensis. The sequence goes on along the minus strand of NC_143406.1, from coordinate 8,593,138 downwards.
GGAATTGGATGCCAGGCCCCTCATCTGGTGGCCTGCAGGCCTTCAAGAGGCATGGACCAGAGAGAGCCCCTTCTTCCCCCCGCCAGCCCCCACAGACCCAGCCCGTCGCCAGTTCAGGTGGGCTGGGGAGGCAGGCCAACATCCAGGCCCCCATGGGAGAAAGGAGAACCAAACCCCCTCCGGCTGAGCCCTGCTTCCCTCTTAGGAGAGACGCAGAACTGCCCCGCAGCACGTGCCAGCCCCCTGCCCCTGCGCCCCCACCCTGTGCCGTGCCCCCCTGGAGGCTGAGGTCTAACCACTGCTCCGTGTCGGGCTTGGGAAGAGCATCCTTGGGCTGCAGCCGAACTGCACGGCCTGAGGACCACAGGCTCATGGAGGGCAAGCCTGGGGGGACCAGCCCCCCCTCCCCTTTTTTTGGAGGGCTGCCACCCCCAGGTCCCACATCCCAGCCCCCCGCTCGCACACCTCGCTGGCCCCTTGCGTGCCAGGGGGCCCGTGGCAGCGCCAGGAACGCTGCAGGCTCCCCCGTGCACGATCCTCCCCCGCGCCCTGCCTCCAGGGATCCCTGCCAGGCGGCCGCCGAGATAGGAGCCTGGCTTCCCAGACGGTGCAGGCGGAGGGTGGGCGCTGGGAAGCCTGCATTAATCACCGTGATGATGAAGCTATTACCGGCGTGGGGGGGAGGGGCAGACACGGGACGGGAAACCCGCCAGCGCTCCCGGGAGGCTTGCAGCCGCCGCGCTGGGTTTGGCTGTATGCGATCAGCGGGCTGCAAAGCACGGGACGCGGGCTGCACAAAGCCATCACCTGCCTCCCTGGGACCGACAGTTCAGCGGGAACCACAAAGGGCTGAGGGATGGCTGGAGCAGGGCCGCCAAAGCGAGCATCACCTACGGCCAGCTCAGGCCGAAGCCTGTCTTTAACCATCAGAGCTAACTCAGGGAAGAGGCAATAATCCTCCAGCTCACTTCGAGGAAGCCTCTGCTGGAGATGGGACACTAGCAAAAATGGGCCCAGGGTCTGGGCCACGCTGGCCATGTCCACGCTCACACCAGCTCTAGTCCAAAGCGTCGCCTCACTCCAGGACTCGGTTCCTCATGCCTGCTTGAGACAGCCCAGAGCCAGTGGCACGGACACATGCTCTCCTGCCAGGCTGGGGCCTGGGGCGATCTCACCCAGAGGCCCCAGGAGCTAGGCAGACGCAACGCCAGAATTAAACCAGATTAAGCAGCGATGGAAACTGGCCTCCCAGGAGGAAGGGGAAAGTGTTCCAGCCACGGCCAAGGGGCGAGCCCATTCACAGCAGCCAGACAACTAAAATGAGCAGCCCCCGTGCATGAAACAAGGAGGCGGAGATGCACGGAGAACAGTTTCATCAGAAAGCCTGTGCGTGCCCATCTCCAGGTGATGGACCTTTCAATGCTGCCCTCCCCTCCTGCCTCCCAGTGCGCTGGGCACGTGGCACCTGAAGCTCTCAGGCCCTGCGTGTTCCCATCCCCGTTCCTGGGGCAGGGAAACCGAGGCAAGAAGCAGGTCCCGTGTGTCCTGTGCCTATCACCGCAGGGCTGAGCCTCTTGCAGGTCCCCAAGTGTCCTGGGCTCACGTGGCTGGCAGGCAGTGCTGCTGGGCGCTGAGTTAGGAGGCTGGAGCGCCGCGCGGAGAAGCACCGTAGTGTTCGTCTTCCCTCTGCCCCATTCTCTGCATGCTCACCTGCACAGCTCCTTCCCAGGGCATCCCTACCTGCGAGCTCGACACCCACGCTCCTAGACGATCCCGGCTGCCCGGAGGCCGTGGCACTACACCGAGCTGGGGGGCCGCGCACCCCTGCCCCCACCCCAGCCTGACAGCAGCTCCCTGCCTCCCCCACATGCTGCTAGCCAGCAAGCATGGCTCCTACGCAGAAAAAAACCCAGCCGAACATCCAGGAGCAGGGGGCTGAAAGCGAGAGGGGCCTGAGGGAGCGGCAGGAGATTTGTCATCGTCAGCCAGTGCTATTACAGTATAGGCTGGTCCCCACCTCCGTGCCTAGCCGAGGGCACTGGGGGTGACAGATGACTTGCCGTGAGGGATGTGCCGTCCCTGGCCCCCACCGGAGATGCACCGGCTATGGATCCCCCTTGACCCCAGGGCACTGGTGCGCGAGAAGAGCCACGGTTATCCCCTCGGCATAGGAAAATGCCCGTCCTCTCTGCCCCCCAGCACGAAACCGCTGCAAGGCGATGAGGTGGCGGCCGTGTGCGGGGGCCGCTCCAGCTCATGAGACGCATGCCGCCCCCGCTCCCCCCCACCAGAGCTCATTACAGCCTGGCCGCAGAGCCGCCGTGGCCACGCTCCTCTCTCGCCTCTAATTGCCTCATGACGAGGCAGCCCAGCGCCTCTCGCCAAGCCATTAATAATTTCCAGGAGCAGCCGTCTGCCCTCCCGGAGCTCTGTCAGCTGGTAAATGAGAGGAATGCATGTGATTCGCCCCCAGCCCCCACCCCAGACAGATCGATTGATCAAACCCATGGCGCTCCCCGCCCCCACTCTTCCCCCCCTTGGCCTCCAGAGCGTTCCCAGCTGCCTCCTCCCGGCCAGCCCTTGCACGGACCCGCGGCGCTGCGCTCGCCCATGGATTAACCCTCCTTCCCCCGTCCCTCTGGCTCTGCTCCAGCCCCAGAGAGGCAGGCCGGCAGCGATCACACCGCTGCCTGAAGCAGACAGACGGAGGGGCCCACTTCCCTTCGACTCAGGCAATTACGCCGCGAACAACCCCCCTTTCAAAAGCTCCCTCTGCCCTGTACCTCTCTGCCCCTTTCCAGCGCACAGCTGGATCTGCTGCGTGTACTGGCCTTACTCCGACAGCGGGGCCCCAGCACTTCCAAGCCAGGTGTGAAGCCGATGGAAACCGGGAGCCCCACTGGGATGCAGGGTGAGATGTGCAGCTTTGTGACTGCAGCAGGGAGGAAACGAATGAAGGGACCTGGGGGTTACGGTGGACCCTAAGCTGAATGAGCCGTGTGCTCTCATTGCAAAAGAAAAAAAAGGAAAAGCTAACCGCAGGCTGGGTCGTATTCCCACTTGCATATCAAGGGAAGCGAGTCTCCCACTATTCAGCACCGGTGAGGAGTCCAGTGTCCAGTTTAGGGCCCTGCACTGCAAGAACCATGTAGACAGTTTGGAAAGAGTCCAGCGCAGAGCAACAAAAATGATCAGGGGCCTGGGAGATAAGACTTATGAGGAAAGGCTGAAAGACCTAGAGTTATTTAGTCTAAAGAAGAGGAGACTGAGGAGGGATTTGATAACAGTCTTCCAATACCTGAAGGGCGATTACAGAGAGGATGGAAATGGGCTTTTCTTCATAGCCGAAGGGGACAAGACTAGAAACAATGGTCTGCAGAACGGGAAATTTAGGTTGGAAACGAGGAGGAACTTTCTGACTTTGAGGGTGGGTCAGAACTGGCACAGGCTACCTAGAGGTTGTGGAAATCACTCTTGGGAGTTTGCAAGAGGCTGGACAGACGCTTGGCTGGGATAGCTTCTTAGTCAGGGATGTTCCTGCCTTGAGCAGGGGGCTGGACTACATGACCTTCCAGGCCTACTTTCCTATGATCCTATGAAACCAGTTTGGTTTTGATGCAGAAGGAATCAATGAAGGAATCTGCATCCAGGCAGGGGGCACAAGGCACTGGGGGGTCAAGAAGCCCCCATGCTCTCCCTGGCCTGGTCACCGCCTCATGGTGACTTCGCCCACATCCCTAGCCCTCTCTTTCCCCTCTGATTCTTGCCTCTTTGGTCTCTCTGCTCTTGGGGCAGACTTTATCACCTGCTACGTGCCCATGCCCACGCAGCACAAGCACAGCAGGGCCCAGGTCTGGGCTGGTGTCTCCTGGTGCTACTGCGAGAAGGTGGCACCCGAGGAGGCTGGCCTGCACTCCACATCCCTGACAGACAAGGCAAGGAGGGGGCATGCTTACACACACAAGCTCTGTGCAAAAGATGTCAGGTATTTTATGGCAGATTTTATGGCAGACTCCCCTGCCTTCAGCTTGCCCCCAGCTCAGTGCCACACAACCGTGCTCGTCTGCTCAGGGCACTTCTGAAGCCCCACGCCCCAATTCCCTGCCCTTTGCACGGGGGGAGGAGAAGAGGGCTGGCTGGAAACATTTCCCCACATTTGCCTAACAGAAAGGAAGAAACAGATGGACAAAAGAGTGCAGAGCAAAGGAGAGGGAGTAATTCAGGCTTGGAGACTGACCTCATCCCCCGGGGTTAGCACAGGTTGTAGGAACTGAGGACACCCTGCAAAAGTGGGCTCTGCAACCAGGCTTCATGTTCCCCCTCCATAGCTAAGCAATGCCGCTGCCACCCCCCAATTTTATCAAGGCGCTCAGATCCTCAGTTATCAAACTGCTCAGATCCTACAAGGAACCAGATAAAAAAAAAAGTTTGCCACAATCCCAGCTGCAGAGAGATCCCAAAACTGACACGTTTAAACCCGGTGCCCCTTGCGCACTGCTTGCAACCAACACGGGCCCAGAACAAAGTGCTAGGGGAAGCACATTCCTGGCTTAAGAAACAAGGCTGAAGCTGGGGCTGGAACAATTTGCAAGCCATCCTAGCTTAATGCTGCTAAGCACTGAAGGCTCCTGGCACTGTCGCTCAAGGCGACTGGAGCAGAGAAAGTGAAGCAGCCTGTGCTCCCGCTGGTCCCAAGACGTCTCAGCCTGTCAGCGGCCTGGCCCACATCTGATGTGCAGGAATGACCTTCTACATTCGAACGTGGGGATACTGGCACGGCCACACCGTGTCAGGCCAGCGATCTCCCTCTTGTCTGAGATCCTGGCATCCAGCTCTTGCCAGATGCTTCCGAACAAGGTACAAAAGGCCTTACGACTGGCAATTAGGAAGAGCTTGGCCTGTCAGGGGAATTTCCTACCTGACCCTGATGCCCTCTATCTACGGCTCATGCTTCGCTCCGAATATTTTCACTCGGTTGTCTCCATACATATTGTACGCTAGTCACGCAGCAGAACGACACGTGCAAGCAAGCACCTCTTTATAGACCAGTTTTCGTCCATACCTGTTTAGACACATGCCATGTTCCCGCACCCCTCGAGGTGTGCATCTCACCTGCTGCAATGGCTCAGCCATGCTGTTCCCAGGCAGGCGCACTGTGCACCTGCTGTATTGCACACTGGTGTAGCGAGACAACCACATATTTATACTGCATGCCATGGGTATGTGCCCAATTCATACAGACACGCGCTGGCACCAGCTGTGCTGGTGGGAGCAGTGGAGCAAGTGGACAGGTTTGCTGTAAACACAGCCAGTTCTTCCTTATTCTTGGGCAGGAGCCAAAGATTAAAAAAAAAAGTATCAGACAGAGCAGAGCCTCTACCGTGGCACCTGCTGCCACACCTTGCCCTGGCCACTTCTACAGCACCCAGCTGCCACGTGGAAAAGCCCTGCAGGGGAAGCAGGGAGGCTGCCCGCTGAAACCCTGGCGAACGCTCATCCCTGTGCCCAGGCCATCATGCATCTTCCTGGAATTGCTCCCCTGAGCGCACATACACCCTTGTACTTGCATTGCCTGGGGGCTCGGGGATAAGACTGACGAGGAACTGAAGGGGAGAAGGAAGCAGCAGAGACTCTGAGGTCTGGGAGCAGAATACCACCTCCCTGTTTAGCACCCTCCCTTCTCCCAGCTTGCACCCGCCGTCTCACCCTGCTGAACGGGGATCCCTGCATGTGCCTGCAGCCTGGCAATGGGGCGCTGCTGCCCCTGGCCCCTTATGGGCTTGAGCCCCCTTTCGCCTCCAAGCCATGTCGTGGTCCTAGGAATCCAGGGGCTGCTTTCCCCATGGAGACTCATCCCATCTTGCTGCACTCCCAGTACCATGCAGCAGGCCCCCTTCTGCCCCCCTCAACCCAACAGGGACCTTCACGTGCTCCTATCCTGGTCTGCACCTCCGTGCTGCAGCGGCCCCTGTGCTGTGCAGGGGGGGATTCCTCGGGACGTGGCTCCTCAGCTGGGAAGTTCACGGAGCTGCAAACACCAAATTACTGGCGGCTGCTTCCTGCAGCTTGGCCTGGGTCAGGAAGCGGCAAATCCCTGCTCCCCCCTGCAGCGTAGGTGGATGGGGAGTGGGGGAGGCATGTGTGTTTGTGGGGAGGGGAGGGAGTCACACCCTGGGGAGAGGCCAGGGAGGTAGGGGGGCAGGAGGCAGGTTAGTGCAGTGGGAAGAGGTCAGGTGCTCCCTCCCAGTGCCAGGACCAAAGCAGAAGAGACCCCGGCGTCAGCTCAAGAGGAGCGGAGAAGCTCTCAGCGCTGGGATACCACCCTCGTCCCAGGGGCCCGGCTCAGCCTGCTCAGGTGGGCCCCCCTGCCACTGCCCTGGGGCAAGCCGCATTGCTAACGAGGAAGCCGAGCAGCCGTTGCTTCCATCTGCCCTCCCGGCTGCTGACAGCTGCGCCTGAGGCCTTTGGGAAGGGGGCAGGGGTTGGGACGGACTGACAGATTGAGAGCATGTATGTGCATGGGCGACAAGGGAAGCCGGTTATGATGTGGCTTGGGGGAGGTTTGCACATGCCCAAACACCCTGAGAAATTCAGACGGACGCCGCTTACTGGGTCACTGCAGCCCAAGCCCTGTGCATGTGCTCACAGACGGCCCCGTCCCCAAGCCCAGGCCCCAACCCCTAGGCGTGCGCCCTGCTCCAGAGGCCGAGTGAGCTGGGGGTGCCTACGAGCAGCAAGCCTACTCAAGGTTGAGCACGTATGCGGGGCTGGGGCTCGTACTGAACCACCTGGGTCGTCTGTGAGGCAGCAGCTGCAGTTATGGTGATAAAGTGAGCGACTCCCCTTCTACCCCTGGTCCCCACTCCGTGCACTTGCAAAGATGGATTCTGTGGCGAGATGCAGGGGGCCAGCAGCTGGCATTGTAAGTTAGCTGCAAAAGGAAACCGTGTAGCTACGAGCTTCCCAATGGCGTGGCCAGGGAAAGAGGGAGAGCGCCGAGGTGGATGTGCCCGGCACTGAGCTACATCCCACTGCCCCGTCCTATTCACCAGATTTCCCTTTGCTGTTTATTTTGCATTTTTCTGAGCCTCTCTCAAAACTAGAAACAGGCAGGAAGAAAACCCTGGAATAGCCAGCTCTAATCTGCTCTGCCAGCCTCGCTTTCGTTAGATGGGAGTTAACGAGCAAGGTATTTTCGTTAGTCACGGTTAACCCCGCAGTCCAGCTGCTCTCCCAGCTAACCCTGCTCCAGAGAGATTACGGTCGCTGTAAATTGTAATGAGCACTTAAGTACTGCAATATTTAATTTAAAAAAAAAAAAGAGGAGCGAGGGGGCTGTGAACAGCAGCTAATTAACAGAAAATGGATAATTTCCTGGCGATTAACATTTGATTTTCCACTGGTCTGGATGCAGGCTAGTGTCTGGCTGGGCAAAACACCCACGAACCTCTCCATCACCTGAAAGGGCATCTCCCTTTCAAATGTCTCGTCTCTGGCTAAGAACAGGAGACAATTTGACTGCTTCCCTGCATCCCCCCAGGAAGCCACAGTGATGGTAATAAACCAGCAGCAGATGCTGCCTGAGGTGGGGCAAAGGAAGGGGGCAGATTTCTTCCTCCTGTCTATACCATTGTATGAGCGTGGCTCTGATTTGCACACAGGGATCCAACCGGTCCGGCCTCCTGTCCCTAACAGCAGCCACACTCAAGGGTAACGAAGCCCAGAGTTGGCCCATGGGCAATATTTTGTCCCTGGAGAAGGTCTCCTCCCAGTCTGAACTGCTAGAAATGGGGTGAGCCCTGAAACCCAACGCTTTAAGTCTCCCCAAGACTCTTCCATTTCACGGACAGTGCTGGATGTTGCTGCTCAGCTGGATGCTCGATCTTACTCATCCTAACCTCAGGCCATACAGGATCATAGGAAATTAAGGCTGGAAGGGATGTCACAAGGGCATCTAGTCCAGATCCAGTTCAAGGCAGGATCATCCCTGACCATCTGAGCCAAAAGTCTGTCCAGCCTGCTCTTGAAAACTTGCAAGGATGGGTATTTCCACAACCTCTCTGGACAGCCTGCTCCAATGCTTGATCAGCCTCAAAGGCAGAAAGTTCTTCCTCATCTCCAACCTAAATCTCTCCTGCTCCTAGTCCGGTCCCTTTCAGCCACAGAGAACTTACCCTCTCTGTAATCGCCCTTCAGTATCTGAAGACTGTTATCAAATCCCCCCTCAGTCTCCTCTTCTCCAGACTAAATAACCCTAGTTCTTTCAGCCTTTCCTCGTAAGTCTTACCTCCCAGGTCTCTAATCATTTCTCTTGCTCTGCACTGGACTCTTTCCAAACTGTCCACATCATTCTTGATGCAAAGACGCATCAGTTTTTAATCATTTACATCCGTTTTTAATTCACCACCCAGGGTTTCCTGGAGCAACTCCTAAATGTTTTTGTTCCCAGGCAGATCAAATCTAAGAGAAGGCAGGGTAGATATGCACCCCAGACTAACTAAATAAGGTATACAGAGAAAGCATAAGCTTTTGTGAACTCAGGCACACTTCATCAGATGCTATGAAGGGACAAGCATAGATCAGTGTGTAAAGTAGAGTAAATGATTTGATTTTGATTTGATTGAAATACTCCACTTTATACACTGATCTATGCTTATCCTTTCACAGCTCAAGTTCACGAAAGCTTATGCTCCACATATATCTCTTATTTAACTAGTCTATAAGGTGCATCTAAACGCTGCCTTACTAACACGGCTTACTACCTCTCAGATCAATTCTCAGCTACTGCACGTCTGGCATGAGACATATCCAGAGCAAAACTAAGGGAAGAAGGCTCTAAATCATCTAGGCTGTTTTGACCACATGCTGCTGTTGTTCCTTCTTACATTACCCTTGCATCGCGGGAAGGTGTCGTGCGTCTAAGCCGCTCCCTGCTCCCGTGCCCACAGCTGGACGACAGAGCTGGCAGGGCCAAGTGGCTGAGGGACCCACTGGACAGACACTCGTGTCCGTGTTTGACGGAGCTGGATGTCAGTGCAGAAATCCCAGAGCAGGCAGGTGCTGCCGCTTGTCTCTCGCTGGCATCGGCAGGGCTCTGAGATGGGCCAGTACAGCAGCTTGTCCCCCCGCACTGTCCTACCCCCGGTGAGCCAGACCCAGTTACACTCTTCAGGGAAGTGTGGCAAGTACCAAGCATCTGAGGCTCCACATGTCCTCTCCTACAGCGCCCCTGCAGAGCTAGGCTGCTACAGCCCCGCAGCTGAGTGTGGCTGGCTCTGCGAGCAGGCCGGTTACAAGCTGAACTTGGGGACACCTCTGCCTTGTGTGCAGCTTAATAATATAATGAGATCAGGATCCAGCAAGATCCCCTGTTGCTCAGGGATAAAGAGGACACAAGGAGCAAGTGCTGATTTAATGTTAAAGGCCAACCAAAAGTCTTTTGCCCCTCCAGACCCTGGCCCCTCCCCTCCACGTGTGTGCCACGGGGAGAAGGGCTGAGAATCCCCAGGTCAAACCAGTACAGAAGGGCTGCAACTGGGGCATGTGGGCTAGGGAGGAGTGGGGTGGAGGGTAAAGGCAGCAGCGCAAGCGCTGCACTTCTGTTTCATTCGGCAAGTCCTCCCCTTCCCCCCCAGACATTACAACAATAGCTGCAAATGCTGGCGCTGGTGACAGGGACAACCACACTCTGACTCACCTCCATCTGCGGCCAACACCGACAGCTGCTGAGCGCAGAGGACAAGCAAGAGGACGAGGGCTCATTGTGCCCCCGATTCGTGTCCCCCGAGGCACGAGCCACCCTCCATCCCCGCCCCCATCCTGCTGCTCTGCTGCCTCCACGCGAGGCCTCCGAGCTTCGGCTGGCTGCCAAAAGCAGCCCACTTCAAGCTGCAGGTTGTGCTCAGGCCCTGCCACTTATCCCCCTACAAACCAGGGTAAGGAACAGGAGGGTAAAACCAAAGCAGGAGCAGCCGAGCTAGGAAAGGCGGAGAGCACTGTCCTTACTGATATAGTAACGCAAGGCTGAATTGTACACCTGGCCCCTCAACGAGAGGTGCTCTTCCCACGCGGGCCTGGTGCAAGCCTTGCCCGGCATGAAGTGCGCTCTGCAATGTGCACCTGTTGCACAAAGGCCCCCAGGGGCTGGCTGAACCGACACCAAACATGCACACACTGGGAGAAGCTACCAAGCCCAGCTGTACACCACGAAGTGTTACCTTCATTGGACATTTCTGGTGAGCCCGTGAAGGCCCAGGACAGAAAAGCTGGAGTGGTTTTTACCGGGGACTGGTGCCAAGAGACAGAGCTACAGCCCACTGCTGTTGCTCCTCTTGTCGAAGCATTTCCTGGAATGGGCTGTGGGGAATAGTGCCTTCCAAGGGTGAATACAGCAGGTCGTTGGGAGACCAGTGACCCCCGCCTGGGAAGTGTCAGTCTGGTGGGCAGGTCTCCGAAGCCGCGGAGACCCAGAGCTACCTCAAGGCTCCACTGGAACGAGCTCTGGGCTGGGGGGGGGGGGCGGCTTTCTATTTTTCCTTGCTCCTCTTTATTACTAAGGACACTTGCAAAACCCATCAATTTAAAAACCCTGTCTGACACAGGGAGAGGTCTCTGCAGTGTATGAGGGACACCTGCAATGGAGGCACGGCTTTGTCTACTTCACTAGCCTAATCCTCCACCAAACATCAGAATTTATTCTTGCACCCCATAATCACTGCCCCACACAAAAGGTTAGGGCCTGACACGTGGAACAAGACACAGGAGCAGGTGAACTCCTGAAGAAAAAAGGTAGCTCCTGACTGCTTGCAAGTGCCTTCCCCCTATAATAAGTAGGGACAAGTTATTCAGAAAACACTTTGAGGCAAAATTCCCACTAAAGGAGGAATGCAAAAGTTTTCCTGAGCACTTACGCAGGTTCCACAATTTACTGCAGACCCCTAGCGGTCAGCTGGTGAATGACTCTGTGCCATTCTTTCCGCTGGCCTAAACCTCCCGGCCCCGTGGAAAACTATTTTTTTCATAATTTAAGCCACTAGAAAGTTTCCTACAAGGATTCAAGGGTGTGTGGTTAACCCTGCTCTCCAGTGTGGTCTCAGGTCTGAAAGTTGGCAGTGGTGGGACCTGGCAATTCCTATGGTCTCATTTACTGTGATATCCAAGTGACCTCTCTTTACTGTATTTAGCCTAAACACCTTTGTGAGGTAGAACAGGGCCACAAATCCCCATTTTATGGAGGGGAGAGAGCTGCAGAGACACGAGACCAAACAGTGCTGCTGGAAAGGTCCATAAACATCCCATTATCCGAAAGGTCGGGCTGTTGCCAAAGCTCCCTGCAGGCCGCAGACGCAAGGGACAAATGACCAGTGCACGGATCTAGCTTAGAGCCACTCTGTAGTGACACACAGCTGCACTGCAGGAGCCGGGGAGAGCAGGCCCTCTTTCTGGGTAAACGCTTCTGGGGCTGGATTCAGAGACAATGGCCAATCTTAGCACCCCTTGGTGCTGGGGCAGCGGGATAAGAGGAAAAGGGGCAGACAGGGGCCAAAGGCAATGGGGATTTTAGAATGAGCTGGATAAAGGCACTAAGAATGAAGCGGTAAGATGGACGACACTGAACCAGCTTCCTCGTGCTGGTTTCCAAAGCCTCCACAAGTAACCGCCCTGCCGCACTCTGCATCCCCAAGCCACGTGAGACAGAGCCATGCCATGCGATGCCCGTGTGATGGGCCCTGATTTATGCACAGATGAAGTGAGCGCAGACCCCTGGTTCAGCCCCAGCCCAGTACCTTTCACAGAGAATCCACCGCTCTCCTCGTCAGAGTCGCTGTCCAACTCAAAGAGATCCTTGAATTCCTTGTGGTCTTCCTCCTTCCTATCCTCCAGCCGCTTGCGCTTGATTTCTGGGAAATTCAGGTCTTCAAGCTAGGTGGGGGAAGAGAGAGAAAAGAAAGGATCAGTGAAAACAAGTTTAGCTTCTGCTTTCCCATCACGGGGTGGGCCCAGCCGCAGCTGCAATTAACCATGCAGCACTGGGGTCAAAGCCAGGAGCTCAGCAAGCGAAACCCCTAGAGCCGGAAGGTGAAGGATCACCCTGGAAAGCAGCAGATGCCTTGGGGTGGAGGCAGTTATGAAGGTCCATTAAGGCATGCAACATCTCCACTCCGGGGTGCTGCTGACAAACAGCTGCTGCTTCCGGGCCATCTGCTGGGTAAAACCCCACTGCAAGTCTTTCAGGAAGGGGAAAACCCACCTCCTCTGCACTGAGTCCAGCTGAGCGTAGGGGCACTCAAGAACCTTCTGATGAGTGTGAGTGCATGGCTGCATCTTCTTCTGTCCCCAGCTCCTGGATTTAAAGCCCTGCCTGTCCCCAAAAGTGCTGCTGATCGTAGAGAGCAGAGCAGAACAGAGTGGTGGTCTGGACGGTCTCAGCACCCGCCAGCTTTGGAGTAGCCAAGTGCCAGTAAGGCGGAGAGGGAAATATAGCAAAGAAATGCCTTGGGCTTCTCTTTTGCTGCATTGTCATGTAACCCTTATCTGAACAGGGTTAAATGGCAAGAATTCGCAGTGTCAAATGCTACCCACCTCTGCTTCAACCCCTTTCATTTTTAGAGCTGCCCTGCTACAGCTGGCACTGTCCCACAGGGACAGTAAAAGCGCCATGCATATCTCCTGGTACCAAGGATAAGCATGGTACCAAGCTGGTACTAAGACATGTTTGCTCCCCAAACTAGCATGAGCTAACTCCATTTTGCCACCTTGTGATTTATTTCTAGGGTGAGGGCTGTTGGCAGTGCTGGCTCAAGGAGAGGCAGCCACAAGCTCTGCACACAAGTACAATGTCCCTGCGAGCTGCATCACAGGAGCTGTGCTCCTAAACTCAGTGCTTGGGACTGGCACCACATCTCAGGCAGGCAGGCATTACCAGGAGTAGCCATGCATACCTGGTCAACCTCTGCCCATGTGATCGGTCTTTGGCTTTGCAGTCTCTCTGCCTTGCACCCTAACCCTGGTCTAAGACAAAGCATCTTTGGGATGGGCAAGGAAACACTCTCACTGTAACCATCACCTCGTGGGTAAGCAAGAAGATCAGGTGCCTTGACTGTTGCATGCTTTGTGGCTATTGCACAAAGCAGTACAACTTGTGCTGCTATCACCGCCACAGATGATTTTACTTGTAGCAAGGCAGCGGATGCAGGGGCCCAGAGTAGATGAAGCTGTTACTTCATATCTAAAGACAAAAATCTGGCTGGCCTTCAACTCGGAAACTCAATATGCCACATGCCATGCTGTGGCCGTGCATGCGTAACTAGCAGTGGTTCACTGGCTGGCTACATGCGAATACTAAGCAGAGGACTGGTTAAACACAAGCGCAGCAGCATACATGTGCAAAGCAAGTGTGCAAACCCCCAAGGCCATGGAGCTCAATGCCAGCCCAGGGCCGCTCTGTATTTTCAGTCTTTTCACAGTGCACCTGGCAGGTTTCTCCACTGAGCTCTCTGGAGAATGCCCACATCCCTCCTTGGCAGCCCCGCAGACCCCAAGCGCAGCCGTACAGCTGTGCTGTTTAAGCTGGCTTTGCTGATACCTGTCAGCTCACATGGCTCCCAATTCCACTTCACCCACTGTCACTGGGATGGGTGCCTGGGAGGACCAGACACAACTCAAGACCATGCAGCACCTGCAAGGTACACTGCCCAATCCTGCACCTTTACCAACTTCCCTGGGGCCGTCCTTGCAGTGCTCTGTACTGTCACTAAGCCAAGCACTGTCATCAGCTCTCTTGGCTAAATCATTCAGGAATATATTACACAGCTCTGGTCCCAATGCTGACCTCTAGGATACGCGGACAGCTTCAATCCGCTCTGAGCAGCAGCTGTTTATAGAGGCCTGGTTTCCCATCACGTAACTCCTCCATGGCTTAGCTGGAGGCAAGGAGAACGGAGTCTCACGTTTCAGGCTCCTGGGGTGCCCCGTTCCTGTGCAAGACCCTCAGGGAAGGAAGAACTGCTGGGACCACGTATTTGTATTCTAATGAGCAGGGAAAAATCAGGAGGGAAAAAATCAGGCTTCCTCAGTCATGCCAATAAAATGCAGGAGGCATCTGAGATTTTCTCTGCCCCTCCCTTTCGTTTCATTAAGAGCCTGAACATGGCCTGTGTGCAGGCAACAGGCAGCACAGCAAGGTTTTCAGGGGAAAAGGAACTGGGTTTGAGCAACGCACAGCTCATGCACCACCTGCGTGGAGGGGAGGAGCAGCCAGGTGCAGCTACCTGACATTTCCGTGGCATGCAAGCTGTTCCAGGTAGGGAGGGCTCTTTGCACAGGGCCTCTCCAGCACCCTGTACGGCAGGTGCACTGCCAGGGTGTTAACTCAAGCCTATGCTTCAAAAGCAACTTGTGCTCCTGGGGGACTTAACTTCCATCATGCCCAGCTGGTGGCTTCATAGCAGGGGCCCCACTCTCAGAAGTGGGCTGCCCCCGACACTTCGCCTGCTCTCAAGGATCCCAGTCGGGCATCTTCAGGACGATTTCAGCCAGTGCATCAACCAGCCAACAAGCGGCAGAGCCCTCCACAGCACGGCCCAGACACGTTGTGCTGCAGCTGTAACCCGGCAAGCCGGGGGCCAGGCCTCCGTCTACCAGCAAGGGAGCTCCTCTTCTCAGCCTCTCGCACTGCCGATTAGCCCGCATCCCATTAGGTCCCGCTGTGAGAAGGGAGCGGAGCTGGCAGCCGGGGTCAGTGTGACGACACCGAGTTGCATCTCACAGCTCGGAGCCAGGCGGAGCTCTTTCTATTTCAATGGCTGCTAATGGGACATGGATTTTCACAGCCCTAATGGGCCTCGTGGTGCTGTGCACCCCGCTGGAGCGCACAATGGCGCATCATTAAGACAGCAGCCCCCTGCCGAGAGAGACAACGGCCCTACTCCCTGAATGGCGATGGCGGGCAGCAGCCGGCCTGGCTGAAGCCTCCCGTCAGACCCAGCCGTTCCAGGTCGGCTGTCTGTTCCTCCCACTCCCGCAGGGGCTGAAACAATCCCTGGCTGCTCCCTGTACCTGCTGCCCCAGCTCCCTGGGGGGAAACCTGCCTGAGGGAGCTCTCACCTCGCCCCCTCCCTGCTGGCAACAGATACCCCCTCTGCCTCCTGCTCCTCCATGCAAGGTCTGAGCCTGGCCTGCACAGCTGGGCTATCTCCTTTTCAGCTCCTGGGGACAGCTGTGCTGGGCTGAGCCCTACCTGCAGTCCAGGAGAGCTGCTACATGTGCTACAGGAGGACCAGCTCCCAGCAAGGGACTCTGAACACACCCAGGGTCCCCCAGGTTTTGTCCCACCACCATGACTCCATTGGGAGCCCAAAATCGCACCCCATGGACTCTGTTTGCTGTCCCCATCCATCCTGGTGACACCATCTATTGCAGGCTCCCCGCCCAGGCAACCCAGCTCAGCCATTCCCAGTGCATTAGCTACTTGACGTGGAGGGGTGAGCACCCCAGGTGTCTCACAGATCCTGGCCATGCTCTGCCAGGACCAGCAGGCAACAGAGGCTATGTGAGAAATGGAGGCAGCCAGAGCATCATCTAGATCGGCAGAGCCGAGGCCTGGCGGTGCAGAGGGCTGTGGTGTGGCCCAAACTATTCCAGCCCCCTCCCCAATAAACTACATCTGCAGACAATATATGGAAACTGAGAGTGCCTGACAAGCTTCATCTGTAAACAGGGGAAGGGTCCAGTGAAAGCCCCTGAACCAAACACAGCTCCAAGCACATGGAGAAGTTCAAGTCTGCCATCATGAGGAGGGAAGCCAGGAAGCTGGATGGTGCCAGCACATAACTTTCCCATAAAGCATCAGAAAGAAGGGACTCCTTATCCCATCACCATCTCTCCCCACCTCCACGTCTGCCTCGCTCAGCCAGGGAAAGCATGGCCCCAGGAGCAGACGTGAAGGCTGCAGCTGGGCTGGGGACCCAAGAGAGGTTGCAGACGGAAGCCACGGGCTCACGACTCCTCACCGGTTGCCCAGGCATGCAACCCACCCACGCTCCCCGCAGAGAGAGAGCATCTCTTACTCACACTGCAGAGGAGCCAGGCCCCTGCTAGAGCAGGGCTGTCCCTGGAGCCAGCCCCGGGATTGACCCTTACCCTTTCTTTGCCGCTGATTTCCAGCTGGATCTCCTTTTCCCTCAGTTTCTTCCACTGCACATAGTACTTGGTCAGCGGTGTTCCCTCCTCTTGGACCTGCCTCTCCCACCGCTCCTGTGGGGAAAGAAGAGGACGACACCGGCTTTAGGCTTCGTGGGATGTGCCAGAGCTAACAAGGGAGTCCGCAGCCAGCCTCGGGGCCTGCTTTGAGCAGACCCAGGCCTTATTCTTTTGAACCATGAGCGAGCCTATGGAGCCAGGGCTGGGAGCTGTGAAGATTTAGAGCCCTCATTTGGGTGAAAACGTTGTCACGAATGGGACTTGCCACACAGCGCCGCCAGTGCCAGCTGGGCTGGGGGACGTATGCTAAGGCCACGGACAAAGCTGCCCCATGCAAGCAACGGCTGGGAGCAGAAGCGGCTAGGGACACCTTAAAGAACACGAGTATTGGGACCAGCGGCTCAGCAGTGTCCAAAATCCACACCCCTTTCAGGGTTCATTTGGACATCCCCAAAAAGGAATGAGATCACCCAAAAAAATCACTTGTTCTGGGCAGCCTGACGGAGCTCGCCAGCCTGCACGGTTTAACTCCCAAGGGCTTCAGGATGCAGACACCGCTGGCATTCGCGGAGGAGTCAGAGCTGGGGGCACTGCACACTGGGTGCTTTGCAGAGAAGGACGTGTGACAAGGCTCTTAAGCCTGGCAGTCTTATGTTTTTAGACCCATAGTTAGGCCCCTATGAGAAGGGGCCTGATTCTCTGCAGGCCCTTCTTTCAATGTCTCCCCTGTGAAGCTCTGACCCCGAATTGAGACCCCCCCTGCACTACATGGCTTTGGGAAGGAGACACAAACACAGCAGTTAGCAGCACTGAAGAAAGAGCCACAGCTTCAAGCACAACTGGAGGGCAGAGCGCAGGGGGATTTTCTGCCGCTGGAATCTCTGGACTCCGCGTCTGGCCTGGCGATGGCTCAGGGCAAACTTGGTCCCAAAACCCAGGATTTTGTTGCTGTTAGAAACCTCAAGCCGGCATTTTCCAAGCCGCGTCCAAGGGAGGGCTGATTGGGTTTTAAGTCTGTGGCCAAAGCATTTATTTCCGAAGCAAACATTTCCCTGTCTGCGAAAGCGGAGAGCGAGAACCACCGCATCTGTTTTTACTGCCCGAGCAGAGGGAACCGGGAGATGCAAGTGCCATAAATAGTGGGAAGTAAATTAGATGGTTAGAAATTCCTGCAGCTTTAATCATCGGGAATGTGATTACTGAGAGAGGGAGAGGACACGCTGAATTCAAACGCATGCTTTTCAACCTGGCAGCGCTGCTTTAACTCAGATCCCACATAGATCTGTACCTTATTATCTGGATTACAGCAGCGCCCAGAGGCGTCGGGCAAGCATGTCGTAGAGACAATCTAATGTAAGGAGAGACAACAAGTGTAGGTAGTAATCAGGAGGAGCAGGAGAAGGAGGACGAGGAGAGTGGTGACAGGATGGAGATGAATGCAGATCCATTCGGTGCTGGCCAAAGCAGGAGAGAGGCTGGCACCCGAGCGAACTAAGCAAGCTGGCATGTGCGCCAGCAACAAAAAAGGCACTTCCAGCCCATCTCTCCTGTGGCACTGCTTGAAAACCCCGCTTCTGCCTGCGGGCTCAGCCCGCGGGAGCAGCTCCTCCTGGCGAGATACTGCAGAGCGTGGGCTCCCCTGTTCAGGGCCGTGTCTGCAGGGGGAAAGGTTTATCTGAAGAATTTTAAGGCAGAGGCAGCAGAGAGTTGGCAGCTCCTTAAATCAGGGCAGCTCCATTCCCTGGTGGAGAGTCAGCCTGCATCCACGGAGCTGCAGCAAGGCATATAGCCCAGGGGCTACAGCACACCTGGGAGCGGCAACACAGGATCTGTGGTGTCCGCAACTGGCCCCAGAAGCCGCACTTGGGTGACTCGTGTCACAATCCCACCCCGTGTCCCGGGACGGGCACCACTGATACCACAGCTGAGCAGGCCCTTTCCAGGAAGGACAGGCCCCAGATTCACATCCCCCTCCTGGGACTGTTTGCAACCCAGCTCCAGACAGCATGACCAGAGCCCGCGTCTGCGGTCCAGCTACCCACAACCCTTCTTCAACATGCTGACCAAGCAGAAGGCTGGCGTCTACTGGCACGTGTCCCTGTAGATGCCTGCTCTCAGACAACCCAGCTCTGCTCTTGCTCCCTCCCACCCGTCAGGCAGCAGTGGCAATCCCCGAGCAGCATGGGGATGTTTTCCCCTAGAGATCTCTTTTGCCTTCTAACCATAATCGAGCATTTGGATGAAGCATCCGAGTATGGCCTGTCCTTGGGAGTGGCTTTTCTGCTGGAGAAGCGCTCTTCGCGGTGTGCCCAACATGCTGGAACATCACTGGGGTTCAACTGCAACCGATCCAGAGGCTGCACTTCCATCGCTGTGATAAGCCCGACTTCGACTGGTAAGGCCTCCTCCAGAGGCCTCTCTATTGCTGCTTTTAGGGGCAGCCGGCATTCAGTGCTCTGCCTCACCACTCCCGTGGGCTGCCCTGGCTCTTGCATCTCCCCCATGCTCCCTCATTTCACGCTCAGCAGGAAGTTTCACTGGGCAGCGGTTCTCCTGGTAGGACTCTCCAGTGACGGCAACTCGCTGATGGTTGGAAATGCCTGATGGTTGGACAGAGGCTCACCCCTTGACCCGGCAGGGTACTTCCAATGTGGTGCTCTGCTCTCATGGGAATTTTCTGGGATTGCTTGTTCCTGCGCTGCATCCTCCATTCTGGGAGGGGGTCCCACAGCGTGCAACAGCTGGCTGCTGTTTCACTGCAAGCCCAGGTCGAAAGGCAGTGCTGCATCCACAGAAAGCCACGCTGCGGGGCTGCGATCTCTCGTGGGTCAGAAGGACTTCCTCACCTGGGCTTTAATGAAACGCAGCCCCCTCTGCGATGCACGGCAGGGAGCGAGAGCCTAGACTGGCCTGACTGCAGTCACGCGTAGGCACCTCCAGTCCACCCTCATCACTTAGGGGCAATGCTTCTGTGTCCACAAGTGCCCGGTGGGCTGAAGTTCTCTCTGAAGTCTCCCCGTTGAAATGGAGGACTTCATCTTCTGAGGCAGCTTGAACTGAAGGTGTCAGCTACACCCCATCCTCTCCCGAACCCCCTCACATGGCTGCGATTCTGTTCCCTGCAAGCTGAGCATCCTCTGCCTTGCGGTTTCACAACTTAGGCTACATAGACTGAGGGGTAGGCCGTGAACCTTGGGGGTCCACGAGAGGAAACAACAGAAAAGGAAGGGAAAATATAAAGGGAGGGAATAAGATTAAGAAAACAAAGAGCCATTTCTCCATGGAGCCTGTGTTGCGAGAAGGTCCTGCTGTGGTTTTAGTGAGATCAAGCATTACTTTTCTTATTGTCCACAGCAGCATATCGTCTCAAAATGGGTACGAGACCCAGGAAGGTGCGAGAACGGCTAGGACAGCAGAAGGCACGCCCAGGGCACAGGCCAGAACCAGCCCAGAGGACAACACGTTCCCTTGGGTTTCAGCAGACGCAGCTGCCTGTAGCCCTGGCTGCACGCCTTCCCCTCCCTGCCCTTCATCCCGCTGCCCTAGCGACCTGCACCGGTGCCAAGGAGTCTGTGGCCAGGGCTGGCAGGCAGCGTGTCTTGAGTGAGCGTGAGCAGCAGGCTCCGTTTTCTGCCCAGGAAAATATTCATTAATGCATTAATCCGATTAGCATCCGGCCCTGCATCTCCAAGCAGCCCTGGCTCTGCCACACGGTGCCTCGGGAGCAAAAGCAAACAGCTCCGTTTGAATCTCAAGTTGGGGGAGGCTGCGGGGGTGTCACAGCACTGGCTGCTCCTCCACCGCAGGCTTCCTTTGGCTGTGAATGGCATGTTTGGCTCTGCACCACCATAGCCCCCCATATGAATCCCAAAAGCCCTTGTTTCTCAGCAGAAAAGGCCCAGGCAGCAGAGGAGGGAGGGGCAAGTGGAGAAGTGCCCGAAGCCCCTCTCTCGCGGCACTCAGATTCAGCCAGGCCTGTGAGCCCGGCTGCCAGTTACACCCACTCCTCTGCAAATTCAGGATCTCACGAGCAGGTTCTGCCTGGCCAGAGCTGCCTGGGAACCGAGGCAAGAGCCTGGGGGCAGAAACGCTTGGCCTTGAGATGTCACTTCAACCTCCCGTCTGCGGAGCTGTCAGCTGCCCGGGGCGCTGGCACATGAGGCTAGCTGGGAACACCAGAGCATTTGCTTTCAGTTGCTCTTGTGAATGCATGCATACTTCAGGGCACCTTCTCCCCCCACCCCTTTCCAACAGTGACGATTTGTTGAGGAAGAGTGCCTGTGCCCCACACGTGCCAGGTGCTTGGAGGCGGGCTCAGCCTGGACTCGGAGAGGCACTCCACGCCATCTTCCTTGGACATCCACGTGGGCTGTCTGCAGGGCAGTGGCCACAGTACCTGCCCCGTGGGGGAAGAAAATGGGTCAACAGTGTCCCCTCCTCACCCGGGGAGCGCGGGATCAGCTGTCCCTCCTTCTGCCAGAGGGCGGTGGGGGCTCAGCAACCAGCTGCTGCAATGCTCCAGGCAGGAGCTATGCTCCCTCCTCTTCGTGACGCTGCTTGCCTCACTGCAGCGTCGAGGCAACCTAGGAACATGGGGCATCCCACAGGCTGCTGCTGTACGTCTCTGAACCTGATGCTCACCCACGCTGTGCAATGCAGTTCCACCCGCAGATGCACCCCTGGGCTCAGCTGACGTCTGGCTGACGCCTGCCATTTCCGAAGCCAGGTGCTGCCTCTCCTGGGGAGAGCAGGTGCCACATACAACCTGGCACCTGCGCAGGCAGCGAGACATTAAAAATAATCACCACGTTGCGATAAACAGGAATACAGCCGGCGCTGCCAGGAGCGAGCAGATAATTGCAGCATTGCTGCAAACCCTTTTTATTTAGCATGCGATCGTCCTCAGCCCCGTGCTTTGCGAGAGCCCCAGAGGCTGCAATCTTCCCCTCTGCAGAGCGGGTGGGTGGTCACCGCTTCGCCTGCGAGGGAAAAAAAACCTCGCTCCAGCCGGGAAGACTAATCCCTTTGGCGAGATAGTCCGATCCAGAGCGGCATTTATAGAACCAAAGCATACTTAGTCACTTCAAAACCAGTTCCATCAGCCCCTTAATCCCAGAACAACGCGGCTGCGGCCTGGCGCTGATATGCCAGGATTTAAAAGGATAATTTCCCTGCAGTCCCCACAGCTGAGCGTCTGAAGATAAATTAGTCTGCAGTACAACTCCTGCTCCATGCCCGGCTTGGTGCTAACAGGTGGAGCTTTCACCTGCGTGCTGCTCCCTCTGGCTCACTCCAACCCCACACTATTTTGCAGGCTCAAGTATTTTCACCTGGAAAGGGAATGGTGGCCCTACTTCATTCCCCCACCCACCTCCACTGCTGTAGATTCACAGGCTGCAGAGTCCAAATAGCCCCAAGCCTGGGGAGCGTATCCATCTCGGAGAGGGTTCAAGCCAAGACAATGCGAAGTTTCAGCATTAGGGGAGCTGATCGGCCTCCCTTGGCAATCCTCCCTCCCTTCCCACTGTCTCGGCGGGCCTGGCTTTGTGCAGACAGACTAGAGGCCAAAGGGAGAGAAGGCAAGAAGAAGCATCTCCAACTACACGCAGCCAAGAAGCATTCGAGCATGGTGCCAGCACAGGGGAGCGAGCGGGGCCCAAGGGAGGAATGGAGGGGTAGAGGGGAAATATTGGCACAGGATTTCCATCCTCCTGGCTCTGTCTCAGTCTCTGCCCCTTTCACATACACACATATGTGCAAAACAGGCCTATGTGCTGTTTGGGCCACACGAAGAGGGAATTTCATCCCACATCTGCACTACTTGCAGCTTCAGACACAGACCTTGCTCTCCGTGCCACCCTTGGCCACAGAGCCCGCTTACAGCCTCCAACAAGGGGTCCGGTTGCTTTTGAATGCACCCCCCACACCATGCTCACTCCTGCTGGCGTGACCTCGCCCCTCCTCCCCCTGCCACCGCCTTGACCCCAGCAGCTGGAGTCTGACCGTCTTGCCAGGAAGTCAAACCCCAAGCTGCAGACTCACCACAGCCTCCGTGCTGGCCACGCCAAAGGTGGCTTTCTGGCGCCGGCTGCCAATGTAGGCAGCATTTTCCTGCAGCTTCTCCAGAAGTTGCCGCATTGGCTTGCAGTAGTTGGCAACCTTGCATCCCTTCAGGAAGGACTTGAGCTAGGGGAGGGGGAGAAGAAGGACAGAAATGCTAAGATTTTCCATAAGCCGATTCTCCAAACAAAGCAGCCGCCCGGCTCCCACCCCAGAGACGGGCAGCACAGGACTCATCTCCCCATGTGCTCCTAGGGACTGCCTGGCTATTACCCATCTTGGCTGCCTGGGTCCCGTCAGCACCATCGGACGTGTGCAAACGTATGTAGCAGAGCAGATGTTGGCGTGGAGTCCAGCCGGAGGGCTTTGCTCTGGGACAGCTCTCCGAATGCTTGATCGCAGCTTGTTTCTGGAGAGAGCATCCAGAGCAGAGTCCAAGCATCGGGCTGGAAACAGTCTGTGGGGTGGGAACTGCAGCTTCCACGGGACAAGGGGCAGGAGGCGGGGTGCAGGGCAGGGTTGGGGGCGCCAGAAAAGCTGTGTGGAAGAAACCCAGGTCTGGAAGAGCAGAGGGAGCACTGAACTGGGGTCAAGTGCCCAACATATGGCAAGTCAAGATGGAGTCACCTGGGGTGAAAATGGCCCAGGGCCTGCTGCCCCATCCCTGCGCTTCATTCCCTCACGAGCACAAACCCACAAGCCCACCGCACGCTGAGTTGCAACCGAAGCCCGTCTGTGGACAATGCAAGGCCCCGACAAGCCGACGCTTCTTGGAGCCAAGGCCTCCAGTGGAAGCCTCGGGAGAGACGCCAGCCCTGCTCCGAAACCACAGAGTCTGCGGCTGCCTGCCGTGCCGGGCCCGACCCTCCTGCTCACAGAGAAACAGCCCCCGCCGGCTCTCCGCTCAGGAAATACGCTCCACTTTTATGAGACAGCCAGGCTGTTTTATTGCAACCAGATTGAGGGCTTTTTTTTTTTTTTTTTAAACAAACCCCCTCTCCCCCCAACCCCTGGTGCAGCACAAGACTAACCTTGTCCTTATGTGAACTCAGTCTCCCCCCAAATTCCTCCCCCCCATTCAAGCCATTTTCCCAAGCTCCCACGCTCAGGCCAATGAGGTCTGGAAGTCCCCCAGCCCCAAAAGAGAAGCGGAGGGCAGGCAGAGAAGCAGCCTCCTCCCAGGTTTACCATCCTGCCTGCCAAATGCCCCTCCCCGTCTCCAGATGCCAGAGCTCTCCAAGGCAGGCTCCTATGGATACTTGCATTGACAAGAAAACCCCAGCAGGGCCAGCCAAGAGGGGGGAAATGGGGCAAAAGGCACAAGGCCAGTGAGGCAGTCCCTCAGCAGTGCCTGGCCCTGGCAAAGTCACCCCCCATCTTCCAAGCAGGAGACCTTCCCCCATCTGCAAATCAGCGTGTTCAGCCCTCTGCTACAATGCTGGGAGGTCTAGACTTGGCTCAGATGCTCCAAGCAGTCTTGGTCAAGTCCAGGTACACCCCCGTCTCAATTTCTGCCCGGTTAGTGGGGCCCTGCCTAGAGCTAACAGGAATGGCTTTATCCATCAGGGTACACAGAGAAGCTCTGGTGAGGAACAATAGCTCCGAATGGTGTGTGGGTCTGCAAGGCAGGACTAGCTTACCGCTCGCTGTCCACCCTCGCTTTGCAGTTGCTGAAGGGCTACAAGGGCTGCTGCCTGGCATCCAAAGCCCTGGGGACTGCAAAGGGGCTTGCTGGAGAGGTGAGCGCTGAATGGGGACATAGGAGAGCTGGGTTTGACTCCTGGCTGTGACACAAGGCAAGTCCCTTCACTTCTCTCTGTACCCACTTCTCCTTTGCCTTCAGTGATGCCAGCTCCTCAGAAGACAGGCTGTCCCTGTTTGTGTGCACGTACGCAATGAAGCCCGCAGGGGCTGCCATAGCACTAAGCTGTGTGGCAGGCTCAGCATTACCCTCCCTACTGAGTCTGAAGTCTGCCTGTGGGACAAGAGAAATGGGGGTAAATTGGTTTCCACTTAACCGACCTCATGGACTGGATCAGTTGGGCATGTGCCAGCAAGAAGGGAAACTACTGTCCAAGAAATGATGCTTGCACCTGGATACTGCTCTTTGCTAACCTGAAGTGCCTCTATTACTGACAGCTCCTGCAGCAGGGGAGCAAGAGCCAAACCCTGGATTAAGGTTGTCATCAGTACCATATTTCCTCATATAAACACACATTTTTTCCACTACAATTCAGCAGTTGGAACTTGGGGTGCACATTATAACTGAGGAAGTAAGATAACAGCAGTTCCTGCCACTTAAGCCTCTGCCAAAGAAAAGCAAAAAGCTGCATGTGCTGTATGCCAGGCTCCCCAGCTGCTGGCTGTGTACACCTTCTCTTCCCCCCGCCCTCCGCCCCAAGAGTCTCTCCAGAAAAGATCCTTTTCTTCTTCATGCCTTTCACAAACAAGGTGCATATGTTACCCGGGTGGGGGGAGTGATATATGTGAGCAAACACATTATTTCCTGGTGTCCCACAGCAGGGTCCTCCCTTGTGTCCCTGTCTCACACCCCCAAGGTGATGAACACCCCTGCATTATCCAAACTAAACTCAGAAGGCAGAGGACTAAAATAAATCATACCCCCCCCCAGCGCAACTCCCAACGTTTTACTTAGAAAAACTTGGTCAGAAAAACTATTCTTCTGCTAGTCAAACCCCTCCCCCCAATTCCCTCTAAAATATGTATCTTCATAGGTGCTGCATATTTATCTTCACCGAGGGACGCATTTGTCATTCTATTTATCTCCCTGGATCCCAGCAGCTGCAGCCCCAGATCCATTTCATCCGCCACAACGTACATTATCATTTTTCTTTCGTCGCAGAAGTGTCACCAGAAATCCTGCAAAATCTCCAGCACTATCTATGCAGCTCAGCATCACGTGCTCATCCCCTCCCCTCCTCTCCCTCTGCCCCGTCCCACCACAACCTGCTGTGGATTGTAACGAGGGGATGAGATTTTGCTCCTGCCCTGACTCCTGTACTTGGAGGCAGAGAGGGCCAGGAAGGCAGGAGCAGAAAAGGGGTGTGCGCGTGCACATGTGTGTGCACGTCCACTTTGCCGAACAGCTTGGCTGTATCCGCCAGACTAAAGGCTGTGCGTGTGCAATGAGCGACATCTCACACCAGTTCCCAGCTAAGCAGCCCAGTGATTAGCAGGATTGATTCTGTCAACCTGCCAGCCTTAAACACCAATGGTTTATACCAGTGGAGACCACAGCAAAAGCCCAGCTCTCCTTGCTGGAAACAACACAAGGGGCTATAAATGAGCTGGAGCAGTCAGGGCCTGCGTGTCCCGGGCAGCCCAAACCAAGGCCGCTCCCCACACCAAAGCACGGAGGGAGAGGAGCAGGCCAGGCATTTGGCAAGCAGCAGCCACCGCTCCCGCCGTGTCTGGCTGCAGATCACGCCCTCTCCCCGGCATCCCCCTGCACGGTGGCGTCTCTCCCCGCCAGCTCCGTGTCTGCGTTGCTCGTTCCGACCGGCCGTCAGGCAGCTCGTGGGGCTCGGGAGCAGCCAGCCCAGCCCATGCCCTCGAGTCCAGCCCTGCCCTGAGGAGGCGTCGGGGTGGCAGCCCCGCATCGCTCCCAACCCGCCAGGCAGAACAGAAGCCTTTGAAGCATCTCCCTCCTCCTGGCACTGCCTCCCTTTGATCTTCCCTTGCGCTTCCTGCCTTCCAGGCAAGGAGGCTGTAAAAGTTCAGCTTGGAGTCAGTACAGCCGGGCTGCTCCCCAAGCCGCCTGCCAGAGGCCGATGAGCGCGCCCCGTGCCAGCTGGAACCCGACCCCCGCGACGAGGCGGGAGGGGTGCCAGTGAGCAAACTGGGAGGAAGGCAGCAGGACAGCTGGATTTTTATAGCTGTTCTGGAAGCGTCCCAGGGACACAGCCTGCCACCTCGGCACCCCAAGCCTTCAGGAAGCCGACCCCAGCCCCCAAGAGACGCTCTGGAGGCTGCAGCTACTCATGGCCACAAAAGCTATCCAGCGAATCTGCTATCCGCAGAAGTGCGGGCAGGGCTGGGGGCATGCCTGGAAGTCACAGGCAGCCGGGGGCCGGCAGACATTCCAGTCACGCGGTGGCTCCGGCGGCTTCGCTGCTCTCCGCAGCTGCTGGCTGGAAGCAAAAGGCTTTGTGCCTCCTCCGCTTATCAACGGGTGAACACGGGGACAGCTCTCCTCCTGCAGGGAGAGCCCGTCACCTCCTATCAGCCAATGCAACGCAGCGCCGGCTTGGCAAGGGCCTTGTCAAGGCACAGGACCCCAGCCAACAACCAGGCACTGGTAGAGGCTTGTCTGCAGAGATGAGCAAAAGAGCCCCGCAAACAGCCAATGGTCCCCAGCTAGGAAGTCACTCCCGTTGCAGCCAGAGGCGTCATAGCAAAAGTACACAGAGACACGAGCCAATGGCACCTACACAAAGCAATGATGCACAGGCTCACAGGGCAAGAGTGGGGCAGCACAGCTAAGCCAGGTCTCTTCCAGCATCCAGCACTCAAGCGATCAAAATTCGGTGGTGGATGAGTGAGGGGGAGGGGAGTACAAACGCAGGAGTTGAAGCTGCTCAGAACCAAGGAGTCGCTGTTTCTTAAACACCATCCTCCTATTAACGAGGAATTAGCCCCTGTCTAATATGCATCAGTCCCAATGAGGAAGCAATGCAGTGACCAGAGAGCTTAGTGTGTTAGCGGGGGCACAACGTTGTGGGAGATATGCAATGGGCTGAGAGCCTGCTGTCAAGGTATGACATGTGCAGGGACACAGGGAAAGATGGTGGCATGTGTGAGGAGTGGGAGGCCCCAGGTCAAAGAGCTACAGGAAAGGCTCGGGGTGATCATGCTGTCCTGTGGGGAGGGCGGGAGGGGCTTTGGGGCACAGGAGGATTACTCTTCCCAGGCCCTAGATCCCAGCTCAGGCCTGTCCTGGGACAACACAGTAGTGTGGACAGACCCGTACCAGAAGCCAATGTGCATGTGTTAGCCATGAACATGCCTGCAGCAATTGCACACCCCATCATGTCTCCCAAAAAAGAGGCATAGCACAGATCCTCTTCCTCATTAAAGCCCACTCTCCTGTTGCCCCCAAATCTCCCTGTTTCTATTCCACCTAAACAGGGACATGCCAAGGGAAAAATCATGGGCAGAGGGGACACCAGCAGCTGCCTGTGCCATTCAGATGTACCGCACAACTACAAGGGGCAAGTCTCTCCTGCCATAGAGCGCCTTACCTGAATGACCGCTGGCAAGACCAGCTCTGGAAACCCAATGCTGTAGGCTTGGCTGTGGACATATTCAAGGGTCAGGTCATACAGCTGCTCAATGAGTCCATCCTGGGGAGAGGGGTAGAAATAGAAAGCGATGACTTCAGAGCAATGACATCAGAGCCAAATCCCAGCGCATGGCGTACTGTGCCATGGTCCTGAACTCCCAGGCCAGGATTAAGGTTCTGGGTGGAAGGAGTCATGGGCTAGCAGAGCTGAACCCTTCTGACACTGCGTAAGGGGACCCTGGATGCACTGCACATGCTCCTTGCGGGTCAGCTGCCCTAGCTGAACCGGGCACAAAGCTACTGGTCTCTGCTTGGGATTTTCATGAATGTGAGCTGGGGAAACAAGCCCCCTTACATGGATATACCCCTCAACACAGCACAAGAGACAAACATGTGACTGGTCTAGCTGCACCGTGCATTACAGAGCGACCCCCTTGGGAAGGCAGAAACTCCCCACAGGAGGGGTCTGCACTCACTCTGAAGGCTTTCTCCTGCAGATTGGCATTGGACAGCTTCAGGATCACAGCGAAGTTGATGGGCTTCAGGCTCATGCGGCCTGGCTTCTTATTGAAATCCACCTGCTGGAAAATCTGCAAGAGAGGAAGCGGCCGATGTAAAGATGATGGCACTGGGAAGAGGGAGCACAAGGCCTCCTATGGAAAGACCAGGCTGCCACGGGAATGACTCCCAGGGACAGGCCAATACTGCATGTATAGACAGGGACACTGAGACAAGCAGAGGTGAGGCAACTCAGTCAAGTCACAGAATCAGTAGCAGAACTAGGAACGCAGCCCAGACACCGTGACTCCCATTGCCCTGCTTTATCCAGTACCCTGCAGTCCCTCCTGAGAGACCTAATCGCACCCAGACAGGAGAGTGGTGCAAGTCAGAGAGCAAGTGCCTTGCCCCATCAGAGCCTTGGACACACATGTGCAATAGCTGCTGCAGCAGCACGAAGGGCAGCAAAATCTGTTAGACAATGACACAAGGAAATCTCAAGTTTGCCCCAAGTTGCCAAAGCTCAACTGTTCTATTAAGGCCTGAAAATATTCAAGCCATCCTTTGAGGTAATAAGCTGCTTCATGCTGGCAAGGTCCCAGCACAGCCTTCCGCATAGTCTCATTAAAACATCCTCCATGTCTCTTAACCTTTTGTTTCCAACTAAAACCAACCTCCCCACAGGGAGCATGAAGGCTGGCCAGCCTGGGTAACAAGGCCCCTGTATCCATAGTCTCCTCCTAAGCGTCTCCAACTGATGCAGCCAAGGCCAGTCTTTCACCAACATCCTGGTGCCCTTCACATATGAATGCACGAAACCCGGGGACACATGGGAGAAACCTGTCCCTTTCCAGGGACCAGGCAGAGTCACCCCCTTCTCTGGAAACAGAGGTCTCCCAGACCATGAGGTTGACTCAAACCCCAGTGCTCAGGCTCACAATGTCAACTCTCCAGCTGGGGCCCATGATGTGACCCTCTCAGCCCTCCCCAAGCAAGTGCTGGAAGGGCAGGCTGAGGGGACAGGGTGATGGGGCGCTCTGAGGCAACCCCTCCAGTGTGGTTTTCATGAAGAGCTGTATTCATTTCAAACCTTCGTGCCTGGCACTCAAGGTGGAGGCATGCGCAGTCTGCTCCTGCTGCCCCACACACAGGGAGGAGCTTCCCAGCTTCCCTTGGGGGATGTGGGGAAATGGGCTGACAAGAGTCTCTATTCTTAGCTTCCCATAAAGGTCACTCTCTGCAGGACGTGCCGTCCCCGGGAGCTGAAATGCGCTGGAAACCCAACAGCTTTCCTGGGAACCCAGCCTGGCTCCCTGCTGCCCTGACAGTGGTGGGCGACCCTTGGCACACCCTGGGCTATTCTGGGGGGGCCAAAGCCACGACATGAGGCATGTACTGGGATTTAGGTAGTGTCAGCTCTCAGTAATGACGGCCTCCAGGACAGGGAGCTGCAGTGAAAGGTGGCACAGCACGTGCCCCTTCCCAAGCACGCAGGAGCATGGCAGAAGGGACCGTGTGCTCGGGTCAATCCTGGGCTGCTGTGGCAGAGACACCAACAACTGACCTAATGGGGGACGATTTGGGGAGCTAGACAGGGGTTTGTTGTCACAAAGGCCCAATAAACTGCCCACCCCTGCCAACCTTCCTGGACAGGCAACCTTCAGTGCGGGGGCAAAAAGCTCTCTATCCTGCTAGCCTGGTCCAGCCCAGCCCACATGCCCAACAGCAGTGGAGGCTCCACATCCCCGCTGCAATCCCACACAACAAGGATGCCTGGTAGGCATCACACCAGCAGCTGGTACCCCCCTGCCCAGCCCCGGCAGAGGGGCAAGGCAGGTCGTGCTCTGGCTGCTGGGGCAGGAGGGTCCAGGTCACTGGCTGCCCCGAGGCCAGAAACGTGCGCAGCGAGCAATCGATGCTTTGCATTTGATTTGTCAGCCCCGGTTTATTTGGGAGGGAGGGACGAGCTTGGTGGCTTGTGAAAACAAAGAGCCCTGGGCCTGGGGAATCAATGCTATAAATCTCGTTATGCACGGTTATTTCTTTGGCCAAAACAGCAGTATTGATCCCCAAGGTCAGACACATTACAGCGCCAGGCGGCGGGGCCGTGCATGCTGGCGGCAGAGCAGGGGCGGGCGGGCAGATGACTCGCCGGAGAGGCCAGGCAGCTGAGCTGGATGTGCGTTGAGGGAACGGCCATGGCAGGAGGGATGGAGGCTTGTGCCCAGGCTGGGGGCAGGGACAGCGGAGGCATGCTGGGAAGGACGCGTGGAGGGAGAGGACAGGAAAGTCTCAGGTCAACCCGGCTGAGGCAGAGAAAAACCCATGACAGCAGACTGGGGGGAGTGCAGTGGTCTTGCCTCACCTGCAGGTCACTCACTTGTACCCTGTGCTGCCAAAGAGTCCCTGGCCCATACCAGCCTAGATGATGCCAAACCCCACCACGGTGCAAACACAGTTTCTCCACTCCTGGCCGTCCCCATCCTGCTTCTGCTGCCTTGCAGCTCTGTCCAG
The DNA here is from genome assembly GCF_052110815.1 of Crocodylus siamensis. NCBI lineage: Eukaryota > Metazoa > Chordata > Crocodylia > Crocodylidae > Crocodylus > Crocodylus siamensis. The sequence continues at coordinate 8,562,564 of NC_143406.1, read as the reverse complement.
GTCTGTCAGCATCATGCCTGGACATCCCAAAGCTAGGTGCCCCGAGTGCGGATTCCCCTCTTCTCTCCCGTGCCAGCCCAGACGCAGTTCAGGACCCTGGGACTAGTGTGGTGGGGGCGGTCTTCTCAGCCTCTATCCCAGGAGTGGGCAATTTTCAGGCAGAGGGCCGCTTACTGAGTTTTGGCAAGCCATCGAGGGCTGCGTGACAGGCGGCCAGGGGCAAGCCCACGGGCCGCATTTTGCCCACCTCTGCTCTATCCCAACACATGGGCTAGGGAGCGCGGCGAAGTGGACAGAGGACATGCTTCTTCCGTAGCACGTACAGCCCGGGGCCATAGCAGCAGAGAGGGTCTGGGATTTGTGAGGCATGGAGCCTGCATCCTGCCTGTGTGACCTGTGGCAAGACTCTTCCCCGCCTCAGTTTCTCCACCTGTGGAGTCAAGATGACCGTGGCTGCATCTTTGCCCTCCCATGGCTGAGAAGCGCCATCTACAAAGCCCAGTGTTATCGACTGCCCCTGCTTCGGCTGCGAGCCTCAGAGACACAACCAGCCCCTTTCCTTCCTTCCTTCCCCTCCCACCCCCTCCACACACCCCCGGGAGCCTCTCTGCACAGCCCACTGCACAGCCCACGCTAAACTCCAGCCATCTGAGTGTCAGCGGAGTGAAAAGCTCCTGCCTTTCTCCGCATGGCAGGGCTAACCTGCTCCCCACCCCCCCGGAGGAGCAGCTAATTTTAAATTGGCACGCCAGGCCTCCCCATGGGGAGATTTCCACCTTGTTTACCCACACTTGCCTTCCAGCGGTCGAGCCGCCAATTCTCTCGTTGCAGAAACAAGCTCCTGTCACAAAATAATTGAAGCGCTGAGAAAGCGCTGGGAACGTGTGGCCCTGAAAGGGGAAGAATCCGAAATAGACCTTCCCCTCCCCTCCCCGCTGCCTCAGCAGCACAAAAAGGCAATTTTTAGATGGCTTCTCCCAGCCGATCCCCCTCCTGGAAGGGCCTGGTCCGAGCGGCGCTGTGGCTGGTTGCCTCTGCTGAGGAGCAGAAGTCCCTGTCAGGATGAATCAAGGAGCTGGCTCTCATTTCCAGTGGCAGGGGCTTGGGGAATTCCTGTGCCTAGAGGAATCGCACAGACATTCAATCTGACATCTCCTGAAGGCTCTGCGGTGACAGGGGCCGGGGGAAGGGGGAGAGGCGGTGAGCGGTGGATTGCCTTGATTGCACCGGGGGTGGAATTAGCATTATCACCTCTCGCCGCCAGCAAAAAAAATAAAATAAAATAAAACACTTGCCGCTTCGGAAAACCCGAATTCTGGCACTGCAAACAGGGCGCTCCCCACGCAAAGACGTCGGCTGCTGCCGAGCCAAAAAACGCAAACAACGGCGGCGCCGCAAGCTCCAGAGTCCAGCCCCTGGTACCACCAAGGACCCGCAGCGTCACCCTGCCCTGGAAACTGGGCTGTGTATGGGTCTGCCCGGGTCTTATCATTAAGAAAGTGAGCTGGGACTAGGAAAACCTGGCTTCACCTTTGGGCTCAGCCACACGCTCTTCAGGTCACTTTAAGCAAGTTCCATCAACTCTCTGTGCCTCAGTTTCCCCGCTGGGGATAACCACCCCACACTGCCACCTCAGGGAGGATGGCTGGCTGCAGAGGCAAAGTTGTGAGGGGGCTGGGAGGGAGCTCATGCACTTCCACGCTGAGAGGAAGGAGGATGGAGATGGACAAAGACCAAAAAAACCCCACCCTGAAATGCTCTTGCGAAGCACCCAATGGATGATGTGGGGGAAGGGAGCAAGGGGGAATGGATGCGGCGGATGCAGAGAGATGAAAGGGTTTTCCTGCACGCTGATCACCCCACCTTCTCAAAGGCAAGGCGGCATTTTGAACGAGCACCCAAGACAGCACCCCTCCCCTCAGCCCCCGGCCTGGCCAGGCTGAGCCGAGGCAGCGCCTTGCGCATGCAGCAGCGTCGGATGCGGTCGCAGGCCTGCGGAAGCCAGGAGGAAGTTCAGCGTGCGGTGTGGCAATGCCTGGCTGGGGCCGATACGCAGCTTGTCACCAGCCTGCCATGGGGGGGCATAGGGGGGAGGTCTACACGAGGGTGAAATGGGAAGAAAGGGGAATACTTTATCTCTTGGAGCCCGAAAGCACCCTGCTGAGCAGGGAGGAGATGCCTCTGTCGCTCAGGCAGGCTGGCAGGGGCTCAGAGAGAGAGAACGGCGGGAGGAAGGAAGCAGGCAAACGGCAGTGCTGCGTGGGCCAGAGCTGGGAGGGGTGGCGGGGGAGGCCGGAGATGTATAAACGGCGCTGGCTTCCCCAGGCTGACAGGATGTGGTTTGCAAAGGACGTTTACAACAACACGAAACCACAAGAGCCTTTGCTTCAACAGACCCCGAGGAGGGACGTGCCCTCCTGGCTTGGCTCCGCTCTCTGAGACGCCTCCCCTGCCACCACAGCCAGCATCACCCTTTTCCTCCTGTCACGCTGACCACTGGGGCCCTCTCGCACCCCCCTCGTCCCAGACAGCGCTGGGCTTCAGCTGTGATATGGCTTTGCTAGCTTTCTCGCAGCTCTGGGGGGGCAAAGCGTGGAGAGGTCGAGGCGGGAGGAGGAGGACCCTGACTGCAAGAGCTGCCGGTAAGAGAAGCAGCTTGTGGCAGAGCTGGGAAATCACCCAGGCGTCTCCAAAGCCCCAGTCCCCTGGGCAAAGCACCTTTCCCTTGGGCTCAGGGGACTGGGAAGTCAACGCAGAGCTTCTCGGCAATGAGTCCCAGGGGACAGGATGTGGCAGGCTTGGTCCTGGGTGCAATCACAGAAGCCGCCACCAGCACCGGCCCCTGTAGCTCCTTTGTCAGCAACATGAGCAGACAGGCAGCACCGTGGAGACTAAACCCCCTTCCTGCACCTACCAGTGCCTCCCCCGCTGCAAGGCTTGAGGTGCACTGGTCGGGCAACAATGGGGTGAGGGGAAAGAAAGAGGAGGGAAGTGGGGCCTGCCGTCCCCGACTCTGCTGGGCATAACCTGTGGCTGATGAGGCCTTCGGTGTCCATGGCTGACAGCACAGCACTAATATGCACACAGAGTCCTCAGCCACCTGTGGCTACAAGGACCAAGACAGGAGCCCGTACGCAGTCCATCCTCAGTAGCTCCCGCTGGAAAATGCTGCTGTCTGGAGACATAACACAAGACTCCCCTTCTCCCGGCTCACTGCCAGCTCCCTTGCCTCTGGAGGTGCCAGGGCATGAGAAGTCAGAGCCGAGAATCCAGTGAAACTCTCCCACGAGTTACTGAGACACCTCTCCTCTCCCCCCAGCTCAAAATCCTCCGTTCGGACAGGTTAGGCTTGTTGTCATGATCATTTCACTAGATCCAGTGCCCTGCAGTCTTAGACCAGGCACCACCAACTGCTGGGACTTGGGACATGAAATCTTCCTGGGGCACAGCTAAGGAGCCAATTACATTTATAACCAGCTCATACAGGGTTAAGAGATGCCTGCTATGTTATAAGCTGACTGCAGCTGCAAGTAACCTGTGTTACAACATCCCGGGAATGAGGCTGTAGATGGTTATAAACCACCTATTGATTTGCTGGAGTCTATAATGATTAATCATTAATTAAAACACCTATTAATCATGTATAAACTATTTATAAAAGTACCCTTATTACAAAAAGTGTGCGATGGCAGTTCTGGGCTGAACTCTTGGCATTTCCATGCTGGCTTGGCTAGAAGTTAGAGATGGGCCAAAGCCAAAACCTCAAAGTCCAACTTCCACCCCCACCCTCAACCCCAATGTCAGGAAGTCTGGTAACCTCAACCCCACCCACGTTTTCCAGCCTGAGCCCCCCCATCAAGGGTAAACAGACAAACACAAAGCTATAGCTTCCCCCTGGTACAAGATGACCCAGCACCTTGGAGAAACCAGGGGATGCCCATTGTAAGCTTAGCTACAGCATGTTCGCAGACTGGAGCACCCACTCCCCAAATTCCTTTCAAAAGCACTGTCTAAGTGTGCTGACAGGGGACACAGAGGTGGGGATGAGGACTATTCCTGAAGGAAGGTAGTGTTACCAGGCACAACAGCAATGGGATGTCTTCTGTGGTTTGTATCTTCTTGGGAACGGACCCCTGCCCCTCTCTTGGAAGCTGCCCCAGAGCTCCAGGGACGCAGTTTGTACCCAGGCAACCTTGGCATTCATGCCTGCACCCCGGGCTACAATACAGAGGCACCACATCTAAGCCTCCCTAATTGATAGTGCGAACCTGGTCTTTCTGATGCCACTCACTGGCATTCAAGCAGTGAAGAGAGTTTGCAGCCCCAAGAACAGTCTGCAGGTGCCAGCCAGGTATGCGTTTAGGCAGCTTTCACTGGCTGCTATGGGATGAAAAGGAATTGCTTTACCTCCAGGATGAAGGGCAAAATCGGGATGAAAGTCCGGGTGTTCTCCGACAGCAGGGTGAGGGCACGGATGCAGTGCATGCGCAGGGGGTAGAAACGAGCTGTGGGCACCAGTCTGGAGAAGGAAAGGAGGAGAGGTTATTGGGCAAGGTCAGCTGGGAGGGGAGTGAACCCAAGAACCTCCAGACTGGAGACTCGGGCCTTTCACAGGTCTGGTGCTCCCTTTAGCTTCCCCCCCAGAAGTGCCCAGAGATACTCTCCTCCCAAGCTAAGGATCTCACATGTCCCTGAACTGGGGTCTTCCAGAGACTCTGCACCATGTGCATTACAGAGCAGCATCCCCTTGTTGCTCCCAGAGCCCTTGCTGAGGTCTAACCCACCCAGCTGCCACGTTATTCAGAACTTAAAGCTGCACAGGTCACTCGACCAGCATAAACACTATGTAGTCTTTGCCTCGAGAAGCCTGTGAGCAGGCTAAGGTACTTGGGATGCATTCGCAGTGGGCACAGTACCAACCAAGCCATGTGGGACAGAGGAGGAAAAGTGGGTGACAAACAAAGGGAGCATTAGCTGCACTGCACGTTACACTGCAGTTTTTGTGTTGCCTTCTGTTCTTTTGCAGGTGGGCGAGGGGCACCAGAAAGCCCAGGCAAGCCTACACAGCGAGGCTGGAAGGAGGGGTATCTCGCATTTGGGGCACGGTGCAGGGGATGCAGGAAGCCATGCGTTCTACCAACAGGCACCAAACCGCACGCCCGCACCCCCTGGTCCCACGGAAGCAGCCTCACTTCCAGGCAGCTTGGGCACCAGCGCCGCAGACAGTCTCTCGCGCCGTCTAATCGATCCATTACCTACTGCCACAGAGCGCCGCCAGCGAGAGCGAGGACTTGGAACGAGCAGCAGGAAAGGGCGGGGAGTGGGGGAGCTCACCCACACGGTGTTTGCACTTCCTCCAGACATGTGTTTTATGTTTGCTTTATTTATGCTAAGTACTCTGGTCTGGCTGAATCTTTGGAGGGTCTGAGGGACACACCATGCCCACATTTAGGAGGTGCCGTAGCATGTGCTGATGTGTCAACTCTCCTTCACAGCCACCTCTGTACCAGGAGAGGTGCCATTGGCAAGACGGACTGCCGGCTGTATCACACGACACTGAGCTGTTTCACTACTGCCCCGTTGCTCCCCCGCACCGGCCTTAGGCTGTAACGGGGTTTTGGGGGCCAAGTGTCAGTTGTGTGCATGCAGGATCCAACACAATGAGGGGCTCCTGCAATACTGAGAATAAGCAGACTGATGCAAACAGCGCCTTCTGAACAGGGGTAGCACTTAGCACCACCCACACGAGCCCAGAGCTTGTGACCACTCAAAGCTGTGTTTGCCCCATGACAAGCAGCTAGGTCTTCTCCCTGCAGTGCTCTTGGGAGAGGAGGGGTGGACCGAGACACAGAAAACAACAGGCTGACCCCTCTCTGGCCCACCTAAACTCCCACTACACACGGATCGGTGCAACCTGAGCTGGCACACAGGACAATCTGCAACCAGCAGCTGGACACAAAGAGAAGCCACTTTGCCTGGAGTCCCTTCAGCCAGCAGCAGAGCTGAGAGTACAGAGCCCACCTCCTGTGAGCTAGCAGCTTTGAGCATGAAGCCTGCCCGGGACCAGCCACAGCCCAGAGGCCACGTTACCAATAGATGCTGATGCTTTCAGTGCTGACCAAGGGGTTTGTTTTTTTTTTGTTTTTTTTTTTTAAACACAGCCTCCAGCTTAGAGTCTGAAAAGTGAAAACAAAAAAAAAAATAAAGGAGCCTGCTGAGCAGCCCGGGAGAGAGAAACTGCATTGCTGGGCCACATAAATCAGCCCCTTCTCCTCCCCCCTCCACCAAATAGTGAAATAATTATCATTGGATCCATTATGGAAATAAATCTACTTTGCACCCTCAATCTGGCACCGCTGGAGATGACGAAAGCCTTCTTCAGGAATTAATTGATCGAGGGATAAACCTGTTAGAGGTATAGATTTACTGTAAACCAAGACCATTAATTTCAGAGTGCTTCGCAGCGCAGCAATCTGCCTAACTTCCCGATGGCTGGGACGCACGAGGAATGAGAAACGCCACGGGGCCTGAGGGCCGGCGGTGCGGGAAGAGGGCTGGCTGCCTCGTCACTTGGGGCCCAGCCGGGAGGCCCCGGCGGTGTGTGCTGTTCCTCCCTGCCCAGCCTCCCCTGGGCAGCAGGGTGTGTGTACAGCCATTTGAGGCTGTGCAAGGAGTATTTTTACTAGCTGCAGTTCCCTTCTGTTAAGTTCCCTGGTGGCCCCAATTTTCCTCTGCTGGGGAGGCTGAAGGAAGCTCCTTCCAGCATCCAGACTGCTCAGCCAAGGGTGGCTGCTCCCAAGTCGCCAGGGCATCCCCTCGCCCCATGGGGCAGAGCACACGTGCAGGCTGAGAGCCCACAGGCCGACTCCTGTGGGTTATCACTCCTGCTGGGAGCAGCGCAGGAGGGACCTGATGGATGGAGAGCCCTATGGCAAGGAGACCCTGGATGGTGGGATGAGCCGAGTAGAAAGGTGCAAGTAAAAGGATGAGACCAAACACACTGGGACTGGGACAGGGCTGGCGAGGGACGCATGAGATGAGGAAGGATTTGGATGCACTGGAGTGGAACAGCTTCTCTCCCCACGTGCCAGTGTCTTGTTCCCCACAGCAAACATCCAGCTACGCCCCCATCCACGAGAGCCAAGCAAACTAGCTTCCCCGAGCGGCTCTGTCAAGAACCGCAGCTGACCAGCCCCTCTCCCCCCCAGACCCCACATCACCTCCCTGCCCGCGAAGTGCCTCCTACCTGCTCCCAATCACATGCCCATTCCAGCCACGCAGGACCCATTTCTCCATCACACCCTTTTAAATGCATTTTTAATGCATTTTATACACTGGAGAAGTGACGGGGGCGAGGAGGGGGGAGCGGGAGCGAGAAAACGAGGGAGCTAATTTTGATGTTAGCAGGCAGCCCTCTGCTACTAGTTATCTTGTTTAAGCACATTTTAAATTCTGCCTTGGTCCCTGCCTGGAGCAATAAAGCTTCGACGGATGGTAATTTCTCCCCAGTCCCCTCATGTAACGAGCTGGTGTAGCGGCAGGAGCTGATCGCCTCCCTCCCACACACAGGCGGGTGCCCCCCACCCCCTCCAAGCTCCGTCTCCGTCTGCCGGCTCTTTTGCTAGAGCAAAGTGCCACCTTCTGGCAGATGGAAAGCAAAGAACCACAAAAGAGACATTTACCATGGGAAAAGGCTGAGCTTAACCCACTCCGATGCCATGGGAGTTGCAAGAGATGTTGACAAGCAACCTAGCACCCCAAGGCCAGAAGGCAAAGGATGCTTTTAGTCTTCTGAGGAAGGTACAGCATACCTATATCCCCTGCTCCCCAAGTACTAGGCACAAGCCCCATGAAGAACCTCATTCAGGCAGCCTCTTCTGAGGCCACGTGCTCATGGTGGCCAGATCTTAGTGCACTCCCAAGCCCTTGCTGCCCCAGTAAGGCAGCCCGCGTAGGTGGCACACAGAACGGCCTTCAAGATGGAAGAGCTCACACTCCCCTCCCACAGACTTTGCTCCAGCCCAGCAGGTGCAGTCTCACCCAGCTCTCCTGGGACCTGTGCTTTACTTTTGCAGGCCTACGTCTATGCTGAAGTCGGAGGCGAGTGCAGCAAGCAGCACCCTGGAGCCAGTGTGGGGAATACAGCGTGCCTACAAAGTGGTGGTGGGCTGTGTAAGCCCACTGGGGATACCTGGCAAGTACCCCGGAGCCCCTTCCGTCATGTTACTCTCCCTGACCGTGCTCTGGTCAAGGCTGTCTAGGTCAGGTAGGCTCCTTGCAATCCCATGTCTGTGGCTCAACAAAGTTCAGTGTCCAACCTGGCACGCCAAACTGATTCACGGCTAATTCCCAGAAGTGGCAGCTTCGCGCTGGGCAGCAGGCAGGAGCAGGGCCCACTACTATGGACTCCTTCTTCACACTGAGAACGGCTGGTTCGAGTTCTGAAGCCACGTGGCTGATGAAGGAGTTGCTCATACAGGAGCCTAATCTGAGGCACAGCCCTACAGCTCCTTCTGCCCCGGTTGCACCTGGGAGCAATGGGGCAGGAACCCACCAAAAGCAGGGTGCAAAAGGGAGACTCCATTACCACCCCCCTTCCCAAAGCTGATGCTCAGGAGGTGTTGTGCCACCAATAGAGCTAGAGGACCTGCCACCATGCATGTGCGTGTGTCTAGCACGTGCGTGAGTACCCACACACACACGGAAGTCCAATGCAGGCCAGTGCTACCCAAAAGGAAGGGGTGGGGGAATAGATGGAGGCATGTGGAGGCATGGTCCTTGCTGACAGTTGTGTATACCCTTGGCCTGGCCTCACCCAAGCCCCATCTATCCTTCTGCAGCCTGCAATGACCATTTAGTGCTGCTTTTGCCAGCATCCACCATTGCTCTAAACAGAGTTGCAACAGGGGCAGCAAAACCTACGGCTCTGCATCTGTTAGTGCAGCTCTAGCAAGGGCAAGGAAGGGGGAATACTGGGACCCCAGGCTCTAGCACGCTGTGCCTCTCCCCTTAACATGGATTTGCTGACAACTGTCCACCTTCCATTGCACCCAGCTTGGGATGCATGGCTGGGGACTCACCAAAGAAGAAAAGAGGGGCTCTCTTCTCGCACCGCCCTCCAACCCGAGCCCACTGCTGTCTCGCTGCAGACTCATAACCGTCATGGCCAGGGGCTCTGAACACTGCAGACGTCACGCTGCTGCTCTCCCTGGGACCTGTCACGTTCACCTCCCCATGGCCCCAGACAGCTGATGGATGTGCCTGGACAGGTGGAAACCTGCCTCGACTTGTCAGCAGGACAGCAAGGGCCCTGCAGCCGCAGCAGGATGCTGCGCGTGGTGGGAGGGGACCCTTATGACCCTTTTACCCTGAGCATCTCCTTCCCCACTCAGCATACGAAGCCTGGCCAGGCTGCATCTGCAAGCCCAGAATCTGGCTACACAGCTGATCGGGTTGTGGCGGTCACTGACACATACCCATTACAGCCAGCAGTTTCAAACCCCAAACCAAGGGAAGGGGGAGGTCAGGAGAGTGACCCTAACCATAAAGATGCGAGGGAGGGGAGTGGGGACCCCGATTCTACCATACCATTTCTACCCGATACATGTCAAATTCAACTATCCACAGGGAGACAAGTGAAAGCAGTAGTGTCAGGAATGCCCCTCACTGCATGTGCATAAGGCACTGGAGCTAGACTCTGGAGATATGGGTTCAGTTCCTGTCTCTGCCACTAACTTCTTGTCTGACCCTGGGCAAGTCACTCCATCTCGCCCTACCTCATTTGCACAAAAGGGTGGGCAAGTCTGTCTCATCCCATTTATGCAGATGATAAGCAACTTGGGGCCCACCCTGCTTTCTACCTGGTGCCCGTACAGCACCTTGCACAAGGGGTCTTCACTTCTGTTGTGCTCTACAGCTGCTCCCACATTACTGTACAACAACTCAATCTTAAATGCTGGAAGGCTTGACTCATGGTGACCAGCTACATAGACATGAATTCCTAATGGTCGATACTGGGTTTTGAACTGCCACAGGACAAATGCAGCAGTGGTAGAAGCCCTGGGGCTTCAGAGGAGTTCCCGCAGCACTGTGCCCCTTTGGGGTACTGGAAGTCAGGGGAAGTGAGAGAGAATAGCCTCTGGGCTGCCCCCAACCTCCTAGCCAGGGCCTGCTTTCCACCAGCACACCGACAAGAATACCAAACAGAGGCTCAGCATACCCAGCAGCAACCGGGGAGCTCTGAGACACTGCTGTCAACAGCCCATTTGGACCACCCCTGTGAGCCCTCCCCTCACGGGAGGGAAGCAGCACCATAGCAATACTACCTCCTGCTGACACCGATTCATCCTGATGGGTGCTTAAATGCAGGATAGGAGGCTGCCGGACAGGCAGTGATCAGGGCACCATGATACCTGGTAGGACAGCCCAAGTGAGTCTAGCAGCAATGCAAGGCTGCCCTGGATTGGTACTGGGATGGGAGCAGGGCATGAAAAGGGAGGTGTCAAAGAGGGCCTCTGCCCACGATGGAGTACTGTGCTCCCAGGGCTGCAGTCCTTCCCCAGAGAGTTTCTTACAAGAAGAGGTACTTGAAAATGAGGCAGAGACACCACAGCTGCCCTATGTCATAGTTTCTAGGGTCGGAAGAGACCTGAGTAGATCATCTAGTCCGACCCCCTGCCATGGCAGGAAAGAGTCCTGGGGTCAAACGACCCCAGCAAGGTGTACATCTAGCATGTCATTAGACTGGACCTCTCCAGCCCTCCTAATACTTTCAGCAGCTTACAGCACAAGGGCTGCCTCAAACCCCTGAGGGCACCAAAACCCAGGAGCTAATCAGACCTGGGGGGCAGGAATTTCAGATTCACAGAGAAGAGGCACAGAGCTCAGACAACGAAGGGGCTAGCCATGTATGTCGCTTCCTGCTCTAACTGTTTCACATTGCTGCGCTGCTTTGGTGTTCAACCCCAGAAGTGGCTGCATTGTAGGGGACAGTTCAGTGACCTGCTTGAAGAGAACGTCTGGGTCTTTACCCAACGGCCACTGAAATCACTGGAAAGATTCTTCCCAAATTTCAGCAGGCTTTGAGCCATACCCCTGGCCCTGGGAGAACAGAGTTTAGACAGTAAAGAGAGAGAAACCACCTACTCCAGCTCTCCGTTTCCCAGAAAGGCAGCAGCATCTCTTGTTCATGTCCTGAGTCAAAGGACTCAGCACATGCCCAGCACTGACAGTATCACTGTGCAGAGAAGACCCCATCAGCTGCAGCGCTATTGTCAGGCTCTTCTATCAGGATGGAAAATACCAAGAGTTCCAGCCAACATAGAAACCCCTCTTCTCCTAGAAACAGTTCCCATCACCTCATCCTATGCTGCTGCATTACACCCCCGTAACTTTTACCTTTTGCACAGACAGTCATGTGCAAAACGACACTGATATGGAACTATTACCACTGATGCAACTCAGTCCTGCTTTTACAAGGCAGGACACAGTTCCTGTCGCCCTCCGTCATTTGCAAGCCTCTGCACGACACTGGGTGAGCAAATAACTCTTCCCCATTGATTTTACCAGTTACCATTTGCTAGCAATACTTCCACCTTCCCCTCGAGCCTCTAATGCAGGAGAAACCCTCCGGCTCTACGGTGATTACTTCCATTTCCTGTCCACAAGCATCTTTGCTGATGCCAGCAAGAACAGGCAGAGACGCTGGGGTTAGCAGTTGCTAGCAGCTGCAGAGCCAGCGGGGAGGGGAACCTGCAAGAGGGAACTCGGCCTAGTAAGCCATACTGCCAGGCACGGCTACTTGGAAGGATTAGGCCTCAATCCAGGGGCAGGACAAAGTGTCCAGCACCTTCCAAGAGGCGTTCAGGATGTTGCCTGGGCTCTGAGCTGGCTGAGACAGTTGCTGCGGTGCAGGGTGCAGAGAAAAAAGCAGAAGGTGACAACACAGTGCAAGAGCCCCCCCACAAGGGGAAAATAGGTTCCCATTGCTCAGATTCCCATGCCAGCCCCTCACAACAGCAAGACACAGATGCAGAATTACTTCCATCCCCCTGCACTGCAGTAGCAAAGATCAGGCAGGATTGCTTCATGGACGGGGGTGCCATAATAAGCACTGTCTCCTTTGGCTTCTCTTGAAGGCTCATGAAAGAAGCCACTTGACTAGGAGTACAGCTGGGCTGGTACTGCTGTAGTCATCCCAGAAAGCACCTCTGAGTATCAGGAATGACCTATGCTCGCAATTTGGTGAGCAACAGCTGCAGCCCAGCCGAGGCAATCGAATCATGGCTTCCCTTTCCTGTGCTTGGCTTTTCAGGAGTGCAGCTCTGCTGGTTGCTGACTCCAGCCCAGCTCACTCATGTACCTTACTGCAGAGGGGCTGGATGGCACTGGAAGCTTTGCAGCAGCAGCAGCCAATGCAGCTCCCACCCCAAGGAAGTCTGGCTGGACAGGTAGCTTGGCTCATGCCTTTATCTGACTGTTACACATCACTATTCCCTGCCCTCCATCCTGCTCAGCCACAGATATTGACTGCTCAGTGATTATGGCTACCAGGGGAGCTGCTTTTTTTTTTTTCAGACGTAACCCCCAGTAAGGGCAGGCAACACATCAGTCCCTCATTTCTATTTGATGCACTTGCATACATGATACCTCCCCCAGGCAGCCCTGACAACATAGGATTAAATCCATATAGACCATACATATCCCTCACTCCTGTCTGTGCCCCAGGCGACCGGGTTTCCACAGAAGGCAGAATAGCAACAGCATCCCTGTAAGCCAGGCCTACTTACTTAATGCAACCAATGATGACCTGGGTCAGAGGGTAGATGAGGGGCTGCAGGACCTCACTGGGGTAGATCGTGCTCAGGACCCGGCACCAGAAGTACAAGCAGTGGACGTACTGCCAATTGTAGACAGATTGGTAGTTCTCCTGCAGAAGGCGGACAGGAACACAGGCTTGGAAAAAGAGGCATGGGTCACACCTGGATTCCACAGCAGACGGCCAGACTGCCATGCAGACCAGGCCAGGAAGCTTGCAGTTCTGACCCGGGCTGGGACAGCAGTGGGTTACTGATGGCAGGCTCGGGGAAGGCGCTGGCTCAGAGTTCAAGAGACTGCAAGAAATGAAGTCTGGTGGTTGTGTGGTGCTAGCTGTTATTTGGAGGGAAGATAACACCACGTGCAATGTGCTTTTTGGCAGCTCTCCTTCAGGCATGCAGCACCTCTATTGAACACCCGGCCCCTCACAGAGCCAGACTGTGTAGGAGCCTTGGGGAACCTTCCTTCTACCTGCAAATGGGGATGGCCCCAGTCCTTCTTCAACAGCCAGGCTGAGAGGTGCCTCTTTCACAACCTAGTAGACTTCCTTCCAAGTGTCTGGACACAGCAAGGCACAGAAATAAACCTTGATAGCTAGACAGCAGAACCTGCCAGGATCTGCCCCTCCTTTCAGCTATCCACCGAATCCGTGTCTGCTCCCAAACTGTGCACAAAACCCCTTTACCCTGAAATCGGCTGAAATAGGGACATCGGCTGGAAAAGCGGAGTGTGGTGGCCAGCTTCTGCCACCAGGGGGCTTTACTCCCCTGAAATGGTGTATAAGGATCATCCCTTGCTAGTATGCTCCACGGTGCCTCCACCACCACCACGTCACGCTGCTACAGCTGGCCAGTCCAGCACAGGCTCCTCCTGGGGGGGAGAGCTGTCTCAGCCCTGACTCCCGTGCTTTGGCATGGATCCCACAGTGACAGCCTCCTCTCAGAAAAATCAAGAGCAAGACAAAGCAAGGCTGAGAGCAAGCGTTCAGCTTCCCCTCTCTACCTCAGCCCAATGCTTTCAGGATACTTAGAAAAGGGGTCGTGCTTGGGTTTAACATGGGCAGCATGGCAGGCTGCATTGTCCATCATCAGCGATATGACCAGGCAGCGTGGGACAAAGACTTCTACTAACATTTCAAAGCAAGTAAGGGATGGCTTCCCCTGCCTCCGTCCGCACTCTATTTGTGGGCAGTCTCAGGGGAATCAAAGCCCCATAAGAGAACAGCCCTTTCACTAGCATTTTCCACCCAAGTGAAAACCCCTGAAGTCCCATGAGGGACTTGTTCACCTGTAGGCACAGACTCACCAAGCCGGGAGAGCTCAGCAAGAACCCCCAGTGCTAAGGCCTCCCAATGCTGGCCCCAGCACAGGCACTGGGCTCCACACTTCTCCCCCAGGGGCACTGGGACCGGTCCCTTGAGAGGGGCGAGGGGGTGAAGTGCTGACTATCATGGCCCAGAAACCTATGCTGAAGCTGAGGTAAAAGGTTTAGCGCTCCAGGCTCACTCTGCTTTCCTGGGCACTTTCCAAAGGTCACTCCTCACTGAACATGTCAGGATCGTGTGCTCCAACCTCCCATTCAGGCCATGCAGACCTGTCAACGGCCCCTAATCTACCCTCCAGCATTGCCCTGCTCATTTTAAACCAATCAGCTCATTGTGGGGATTTGTATGCGCTGGCCGCATTGGTGTGGTTTCAGCTTCCCTCAAGCCCTCTGGGCAACCAAGTGGCTTTGGGTCCTATCTGTTCAGGGCAGAGGTGTGGGAAGCTAACACAATCCCATTAAGCTCAGATGCTGTTTCTCTCTGCCTGGTTTTGCCCCCAGCCTGAATGCCCAAGAGATTTATGCAGTAACCAGTCCCATGGGACACAAGTGTTACCGATTCATTAGTCAACAGGTTCGTTTTCCTGTCCACTGTGAGGGCTGGATTGGCAATCTGACTCTAGACAGACAGGCCAGATGGGAAATAGCCCAAATCAAGGCTGCCCCAGAGGGATGTAGTTGCTCTGCTCAGGGGAGTTCACTGCCGGTGCTGAGCAGATACAGGCTGATCTGCCAGGCTGACACTGCTGGAGGGCCACAGGCTCACGATCTTCTCTCCTCAGGGGTCTTGCTAGGCATTTAAAACACTCCCACTACACACAGGAGGAAGTGTCTGGTGTGGGAGAAGATCCACCAGGATCTACTGAGTTTGGGGTGAGAGAGTCACTGGATGAGGGGCAGGATACCATTCCCCTATACAGCTGCGCTACAACCAGGGAAGCACAGCAGCCTGCCTGTAGCAGAGCTGTTGAAAGAGCCGAGCTCAGTTTGCTGGGGGGCAGCTTCTGGCTGTAGAGAGAAGAGGCATTTTGACGGCAGCTCTCAGCCAGAGCAACCTCTCCAAGAGCAAGCAGAAGCACTGAAGGAAAGGCCACGAGTTTACCTCTCTCCTCAGCCCACTGCATCTTAGGCTGCCCAGGATACAAGACATGGCACAGGCCACTCAAGCTCACCCACCCAATCATAGGTGTGTTAGGGCAGCTCATGAAATACCCCTCCCCGTCCCCACACCCTGAGGTACAAGTGCGGTTACAGAACCTGCTACCCACCTTCTTCTTCATGGTCATGGCGCTGCGGAGGTGAATGGCTAGCTGGCGGATGTAGATGAAGGCATGCTGGTAGGACACCTGGGTGTCCAGGGCATACATCACTGCCAGGGTCCGCTGCATGAAGCTGATCGTGGGGAGGGCGTTGGGGGAGGTGAAGCGGGAGTTCTTCACAAATGCGATGTACATTTGCTGCAGGGAAAAGGCACCCAGGGTCAGAACAGAGCTGCGTGGAGGAGGGGCATTTCTCAGTGAGGCCATAGGCACAGCAGGGTTTCTGGCATGGCACTGCTCAGGAAAATCGGATCAAGACAGCCTTGGAGACTGCTAAGCAGGCAAAACCAGCGTTTCCTGCCACAGCTCTGCCAACAAGACTACAGCTGGGTCCACGGAAGTGAGCAAGAGTGCCCTCTTAGGGCCTCCCAGCCATGAATGCATTGTGCCAGCCTTGGGATTGGTCTGTGCAATGCACAAGTCCATCTCCCTAGAAACAAAACTCCTTTTCCTCAGGTGCTCAGTGGCCTGGCTGCAATCTGTCCCTGCCACCATGGGCACAGAGGATTTCTGACCATAAACAGCAGTGAGCACGCCATCCAGCCTCTCCTCTGGCACATCCCAGCAGCACACAACTCTGATTTCAGGCTGGATATAAGGAAGAATTTCTTTACTGTCCGAGCCCCCAAGGTCTGGAACAGTCTGCCAATCAGAGGTGGTTCAAGCACCTACACTGAACACCTTCAAGAGTAAATTTGATGCTTATCTTGCTGGGATCCTATGACCCCAGCTGACTTCCTGCCCTTTGGGTGGGGGGCTGGACTCGATGATCTCCCGAGGTCCCTTCCAGCCCTGATGTCTATGAAATATGAAATCTATGATGGCTCGCCCGTCATGCCCTGGGAGGCACAGAAATCACATGACATCGGCCTGCAGAGCAAGCCCCACCACTACCTTGAGCACCGGGTTCAGGTAGAGCTCCTTTTTGTGCCGGCAGACTTTGTTCAGCACCAGGAAGGCCAGGACTCTCACAGTCTCCTCCCCTGTGCTCCACAGATGGATGGTTTGCTGGGGAGGAGGGAAACAAAAGGGGGACACATAAGCGATGCACAAGTTCCCATCTTGGTAAAGAGGCCAGAGGGCCTTCTCGCTCTGGGGTTTGGAGAGGGAAAAGGGGCCACACTTGGACAGCATCTGGCACGATGGGGCTCCAATCCCAGGCAACACCCCCAGTGCAAGCTCAGCATCCTGCCTCAAACAGGGACGTGGGGGAGGCTGGCATCTCCATCAAGGTTCTCGTTCCCGCTGCCAAGGAAGCAGCTCCTTCCTGGCTGCAGCACTCAACAGAGGCCTTGAAACACAAGATCTAAGTGATCTTGGGCAAACACATCGCCACCCAGACAGCATTCCCACCCCACTCGCACACCGCACTACAGTCTTGGAAGATGTTTCACATCACTAGTTGCCCCCCTCTCATGATCCACGCCTCCACCCATGCTTTGTTGCTGCAAAGTGATCAGCAGTTGTGACTAAGTTGCTGTAAAAATATTCCACCCCCAGCTCCCCCGAGTCGAGCGCTAGCACACACACAGACTGAATGCTGCCATTCCTGTACCCGTGCTTCAGAGGCACGCAGCTCTTCTGTACTATTGCTGGGACCCTCTGGGGTGAGCATGGGGGCAGTGCCATGCATCATAAAAATTAACTGGGGGCACAAAGGCATAGTGCCCACTCTCTCAGTGCCATGGCTGGCATCATTACTTAGTGATAACCATAAGCTTAAAACAGGGATGTCTAGGAGCCAAACAAGCGTCAGTGTTAACCAAAGAGCCCCAGCACTCTGTATGCCACTAGGGAAACAGGGGCAAACACACTCCCATTCAAAAGAAAAAACTCCAGGGCATTAGTTAATACATGCACAGCCCAACAGGATACTGCTGTATTATCCATGATTGAAGCAAAAGTGCATCCGATACATCCAGTTCAAAACAACACTGATATCACCTGTGGCTCTTTGCCGATGTCACAACCCTGAACCATGGACTGAGAGTTACTGGCCTCGTGGGACCAAAAGAACAGGCAGGCAGAGCAGCCAGACATGGAGCAGGGGTAGCCATGAGATTGCTCCATCCTGGGATACAGCCCAAATCCTGAAGGCCATGAGAGGTCCAAGGCAGGGGAAGGGATGGACGAAGGGGATCCCCCAGGGCCTGACTTCAGTAATGACTATGCACAGACTTACCTTGAGCAGCATGCGGCACTGCTTGGGGAAGGACAGGTAATAAGGCACGATGGTGTTCACATGCTGCAGGACCGCGGCTCCCACGGAGGCTTCTGTCAAGCAGGACAGGAGCTGCAAGAGGCAGATCCAGCGCCAGCCCAGTCAGGCCTGGTGGTTGTCACCCCCACCCACTCCTTCCCATGCATCCCACCATTGCCACAGAGGCATGACTGGCATGATACCCGACTCCCAGTTTCTCTGCTCTCTCCCAGTGGAAACCACTCCCATGTGAGGAGTTTGCTTCTGTTTCAAGAGCTTAAAGCCACAGAAGTTTGGGAAACTATTTAACCTGCTACCAGCATAGCTCAGAGCCCCAAATAGCCACTACAGGAAACACTTCTTCCCCTTAATACTTCTCTCATCTACTTGGCGGCTAGACAGGACTGAGCAGAGCCGCTGCCCTGCTGAGCCTCTGCCCTGCTGAGCCTCTGAGGCCTTCAAACAGCCATGGGACAGGGAAATCATCCACAGCCTGAAAAACCAGTGGCAGGCGGGTGCATACGTGGGGACAGAGCAGGTGCTCAAGACACCTGTCACCTGCCCTGCACCAGCGCTCCCACACGCTGGCTGCAATCCTCATATCAGCTGCTCACAGGAGGCCCAGACCCTGGAGGGAATGGCTCTGCAAACAAGATGGGGATTTTGTGGCAAGTCAACCCACCCGCCTCCAGCCTGGAAGGACGCTGGCACCCTCATCCCATCTCCCTGGCTTTCCTTTCCTGACATTTCCACTGAAGGGTGAGCACTCTACCCATCACAAATGACACCCCCCCCCCCGCATGCTGCAGGGGTGCAGGATGAAATGGCATGTTGGCTTCTCCCAGCCTTTGGGGGAGGAGGGTGGAAATGCAGCACTGAAAGTACAAAGTTGCCACACTTGGAAATCTAAATGTGAATAACCCAGCATAGGTGGGAGCTTTTAATGAGGCAGGGCAGATGTGAAGTTGTCTGCCAACTGGAACCTCTTTGCAAGTTTCAGGGGAAGGAAGGGACAGTCATTAAACCCCAAAAACACTAGTGGGGGAGACTCAGGAACAGGGACAGTGCCTTAAACTGCTTCTGCCTAATCGGGTTCCACAGGTGAGAAATGAAAGCCAGAAAGGTCCAAGAGATGAGCCAGGAGGGAGAGGTGGTCAGCTGGGATGGATCCCTGTCACCCTTTCATCAAGGCCAGGGACTTCAGTTAGGTCAATTATTTAAAAAAAGCTCTCTCTCATACCACAGTCAGAGAAAAGAGGAGTCCAAGGCACTGCCAACACCCAAGGTTTCTGTTTGGGCAGGGAGTCAGCAGGGAGACATGCCCAGATGCCCCCCAGCAAATGGGCACCACTCTGGGCAGCAGAAGAGGACAGCAAAAAACTATCTACGTCCCTCCTTTGGAGCTGATTGGAAGACAGCAGCTAAAGATGCAAATCCTTGTCTCTCCGGGAATCTCCTTACACAGAGAAACTGGGTTTGGGCAATTAGAGCAAATGACGCCGCAAACATCTGCTCCGTTAACCGGCTCATTTTAAAGGGGCCATCAGTGGCAAGTCAGACGTTTGTCTGCCTTGTTCCTCAATCCATGATGCCCCAAACATGAGGCTGTTTGTAAAAGGAATCCCAGGACCTCCCAACAGCACAGCCACAGCCGGGGCCTTTACCTGGACAGTGCAGCTCAGGTACATCTTGATATCCAGTCGCAGCTTGGCCCAGAACGGGCTGGTTGAGGGCAGCACCAGCCTGGAAATAGGCAAGAGCTGGGTTAAGAGCAAGGAAAGCAGCATGGCTTGAAGCAAAAAAGCAATCAGTAACAACCAAGAAGTCAGGGAAAAGGGTTCATTTGGGGTCAAAGAACACATTTCTTTTTGGCTAGGTTTGTTTTAAAGGGCTTCCATTAAATCAGTGTGAGGGAAGCTTCAACGGGGAAAGCTGCTGCCAACTGAAAACTCAACCTCTTATTCTCAAAGCGTTAAAACAAATGTTCAGATTCCCCCACTACTTGTTCAAATCCACCCCCCCACCATTGCCTCCTGCTCCTATTTGGCAAAACCAAGGCTAATCTGCAAAATGTTTTGGTATCACCGAGTCTCCACTTTGGGGCTGAACAAGAAAAAAAAAGTTCTTTCAGAATGAGAGGGGGGATGATTTGTTCTGACATCCATCAGCTGGAAACTCCTAGGCAACCATAATGCTCTGTTCAGCCAGGCGAGGGGGCCATGGAGGCATCAGATTCCCATTAAAATGAAGGAAGAAGGCCTCACCCTCAACATGGTGCTGCAAGAGGGGATGCCAGGAACAGCTGTAAGAGCAAAGTACTGTGGTGTAGCCTGCCTGACAGAAGAGCTGCTGAAATAAAGTGGAAGGTAAAGGTGTCTGATAGCTCTGGTACAGGCCCCATTTACCTTATGTGCAGACACTGCTGAGGCTGTTACTTGAAAGCAGCGTTTGGTTTTCGTTAACAGTAGAGATGTGTGATTTGACACATGATCTGTGTTGCTCAGGCCTACTAGGCAGGAGGAGGAGCTGTTCCCCACTGTGACCACCTCATAGCCTGAGCACAGGAACTGGGATCTACACATCACATAGGCCAGCAAGGTGCTTCACCCATCTCACCTCCCATAGTATTTGGCAGGGACTCCCTTGGACCACAATGCACTTTCCAAACCTAAGGAGAGCGCCTGGCTTGGCTCTACCCCCAGCTTAAATGCAGCCACCTCTGGGGTGGACTACAATGAAAATGGCAAGAGTTGAAGGTAAGACAATGAGAACAGTCTCCAGCTGGAACAGGACCAGGAGACTAGATTATAGCCTTCTCACAGGGAGCCTGGCTGAGGGGGAAACCACTATAACCCCCTGCAGCTTGCACAGTGTGGTAGGGGATCTCACCACTCCCTAGAAGGCCCTGGCCTTTAGTTCCAGCTGCCCCATCCCGACCACCACACTGTGGCACTAGGTCAGCACAGACTCACAGCCAAGTCTGCTCTTGACCCATCCTCCAGCACTGCTTCCTGCTGCCCCAGTGACTCACACAGTTCTCCCCTCCCAGTGCAGACCCTGAGCATCTAGGGGCACCAGACACAACCTCAGGCCATGGCTGTTTAGCAGCCAGCCAGAATCTGAGAGCACTAAACTGTGCACGCAAGTCAGATGCTCTCCCTTCTCCAGGCGAGTCAGATGACCGGGGGCAGGAATGCAATGCGGAGATCTTGGACCCAGGCCAGCTTTTAGGAGAAAGGGATTAATTGTACCCTTGTTTGCCCAGTTGCTCATTGTTATTCTCCATTTCACCCATGAGCTAACGCTGACCGGGTCACACAAGGAAGCTCCAGCCTGCCATGCTTCAGGCTCAGGGGCCTAAGGCGTTAGCAGCAATAAACAGCTAAAGCACTGGGTTGACTTGCTGTAAAGTCACATGCCTCAAGGGCAAGCAGGACAGCTGCAAACCACCTTCCCCTTCCTCACAATAGGACCTCAGACGCCTCAAAGCATGCCTGGACAGGAGGAAAGTCCCCATGCTGGTACATGAGGATGGTGGATGCCCACCTGGTACAGGACTCTGGAATCTGGTCTTCAGGGGCTATTCCCTTTCCAGAGGGTTGAGGATTGGGGATAAGAAGCCCATGAACATTGGGATAGGCAACAGACTTCCAGATAGGCAGGTTACAAGACAAAATAAGTCCAGGCAATGCCCTTTGGTATAGGGAAGAAGCACTCAACTTACTTGGATTTGTCTTTCAGCACCTTCACCTGAAGCAGCTTCTGCAGGTGGCCAAAGAGGTCCCGAATGCAAAAAGACACCAGAGCGTTGAACACTGGACAGAAGAGAATGGGATGGTAAAGTATTTGCAAGTCTGGGACTCAGGCTCCCCAGTGCTACTGCAGTATAAATAAGCAGGATGCCACCCCCAAGTTCACCCAGCTTTTCCAGAGCAATGGCTGCAGACAGTATGTTCGTCCTAGGAGCTGTACTGAATTAGAAAAGAGGGTTGCTGGGTTTTTCCTCCCGAGAGGAGAATGCGAGGTGTACACACCCCACACTGAGCAAAAAAAAGGGGTGATAGCAGGGCTGCAGAGGCTCAACAAACCCTGCCTTGCCACACCTGGGGATGGCATCAGGTCTGGAAGGCAATGACAAGAGTGGAAAAGGCAGCTCAGCTAGTGACTGAGTGAGGGTGGCAGAAGGTTCCTTCGAGAGGTCACCAGCCTAGCACTGCCCTCTGGGCTTCCTGTGGCCAAGCAGGCCTGAGGACAGACTGCCAAGAGTAGACAGACACTGAATCAAAAGCAGCCAAGTCTAGCCACTGACAGGGACTGACGGCCCTCTCTCTGTGCTGGTTACGTGTCTTGGGAACAGTGTACTGGCCCTCCTTGGGGTGGACTGGCTGTGCTGCCATGCTGGAGTGGAGGGGCACTGACAAGGAATTGTAGAGACATGCTGCAGTGTTGGATGAGGGCTGCTGGAGTGGAGAGAGGGGCCTAGCACTGTCTCAAACTCAGCACTGCTTCAGGGGCAGGCTCTAGACAGGGGCATTACACAGCTTTGTCAAGCAGCCAAGTCTTTCCTAAAGAACCGTAGGCTGCTGCTGAGTTTCCAGGGGATGGATATGCATAAACTTGGCCCACTTAATTTTCACCCATTTCCCCAACTTTGTCCTCAAAGGCTTCATCATCACCCTCCCAAACCCCAAGCCCCTGTTCCAACCCTCCCACAGCCCAGTCAGGGCAGCCTTAGTCAGAACCAAAGCTCTCACCAGCGCTGTCCGTGACTTTGAATTTGCTGGGGTCAGCTCCACCCTCGTCTCCTTTGGTAGTTGCCACGGAAGCTTTAAAGGCCTGAGTGATCTCGTGGAAGATTTTGGGTGTCAGCCCCTTCTGGAAAGGAAGAACAGGGAGAAGTGAGAGTCCTAGCCGGAACCGTATTTGTTCATTACTAGTCATTTCTTATTGCTTTGAGTGAGGACATCTCAAAAGCACTGGGCCCAGGAAGGGACACATCAAAATCCTCTTTACAGAGGGAAGAGTGGCCTGCAACATCCCACAGTATTCTAAACCTAAGGAGGTGTCTATACAGCCCAGGAGTTGTACAGTGCCAGCGTGATTCCCTGCCCAGAACGCGCATTCACGGGGACTGTAAGTCCAGTCACTGACATCCACAAAGGATCGGGCCCTTAGCTATGGAGAGGACGAAGAGCAAGAGGTGACGCCCTGGGCAGAGGCAGACTGGAGAGAATAAAAGTCAGGGCATGATTTACAGCCTGGCTGCACGTGCAGCTGGTACTGCATTAGTGCTTCTGGTGCCCTCACAATGGTACAACCCTGTATGGTTTGGTATAAAAATTTCTCATACTCAATTTACTTCCCCAGGAGGCAGGGGAGAAGCTGTGCTGGCATGAAGGAGCATTCATGCCGTTATAGATGCAGCTGTATACAGGGGCTATGCCACTGCAGCTCTTTTGGTACATAACCTACTGCTGTGTATCAGTACAAAACCAGTGATGGGAGCAGGCCTGCCCATACTCTTGGCTACTAAATGCAGCATGAGACACAGCCAAATACAATGCACCTCAAGTCAGAGTCTCAACACTGCACTTGGGAGGGGATTTTAACTTGGGCTTGCACCCTCAGCGCTCTCTACCCTACCCCCTCCCAGCACCCTATCCCCTGACCCTCACCTTTGCAGCCTGCTTCCACTGTTCCACCATCTTCAAGCTCACAGTGATGAAGTCGACTTTTTTCCGTCTCATGGTTTCTTCTTCGTTGTCATCGTCATCATCGCTCGCTTCCTATGGCAGTTGGACACAGCAGGTCTGATGCCATTTGCACAGAGCTCTCCTCTCCTCACTGCTTCACCCTCTTACCGCCCACCCCGCGAAGGAAGCCTGATAAATTGTTCACGGCTTCAATATTGGCTAAAGGGAACTTTACAGGGTGGGGTAGTAGAAAGTAAGGGTGCCTCACACTGGGGAACTCCTTCCAGGTCTCCATTTCCATATTAAAAAACACAAAGTGCACACAACTCTTCTGCATCCCAGGGACTCAGCCCTTTCACTGACAGGAAAGGGCTGCGAGATCAGGGAGGGCCTGGCATGGCTGCAGAAATGCTAACTGAATCCTTACATGCATGACCAATTTCAGCATTACAAGTCTAACCACCTGCAGACCTGCACACAGGCGTCCAAGAAGGCACTTCCCCACCGCTGTTAGGCCCTCTGCACCCACACAAGCCAAAACTGAATGCAACCCTTGTACAGTAACTCATACAAATGTTTATGCCTTTTGCACGTGCCCCCTTCCTCTCTCATACAGGCCCAGTACCTCCAGAGTGTCAGGGAGCATGTGCAGCCCTTTCTCCTCCTCCTCCTCGGAGCTGTCCGAGTCATCAAAGTTCAGCAGGGATCGGTCATTTTCTTCCAAGAACTTGTAAAACTCCGGATCTCTCTCCTTCAGCCGGGACAGCTGGTCCTTGTGTTCAGACGCCTTCCCCTTCCTCACTTTCCTGATGAAGTGCAGTAACACCCAGTTATTGATCCAGCTCTGAGGCTGTGTGTAGATGAAACGAGCGGTGTGTGCACATGACACTTCAAGCAGGCTAAGTGCTCTTGTATCACTTTCACAGTGTCGCTGTTTGCATGCCTTGGCAGTGTATTGCGCATTAATTCCAGGCGCTGTAGGAAATTCAGCGGCAAAATGTGCCTTAAATGACTTGGGGCGCAGCAAACTAAAACTCCTTCACGGAGTTTTAGCCTGCTGCCCCTACAGCTGCGGAGCGAAGCACCGGGCTCTGTGCAGCTCTGCAGGAAACCCTGCAGGCAGCCTGGCAGCAGCCCAGGAAAGCAGGCTCCACCCAAGAAAAGAGGCGAGACTGATGGGTTTTTTTTCCCACCCCCCTGGAGCCTACCTGCCTGAGATGCATAGGGGCCTGGTGCTTTCCTCCGCGGCTGCGGTGCCTACTGGGACTGCCTGAGCTGGGTGCCTGCGGGCAGGTGCTGCCTGTGCGGGGCTGCTGCTGCTCTTGAGGGAAGCCCCAGCCCCACCACAGCACAGGGACCGTTCTGCCAGCCAGCAGCTCACCCTCCCCTCCCTGCCAGAGAGGCAGGCAAGTCTGCGGGGTGTGTGCACGACACGGGGATTTAATCAGCCCTAAACTGAAGCGGTGTTTTTTAAAACCCACCTCTTCAATTTAGGGCCCCCGTTTTGTCTACACACACCCTAAGACTGCACTTGATCTTTCCCAAGCAAACCATGCCAAGTTGTGCATACAGGTGCTAGAAAGCGTGTTTTGGAGTTACTGGCTCTCCTGAACTGGAGCTACAGTACCTTGGATATTGAGAGTCTTCCATTGTTTGTTTTGGAAAAACCCTACCAGTGTTGGGTTAAAAGCAGTTTCCATTTCTATGGCTTGCCAAAACCCTTTGCTCAGGAAGGCTTTGCTATCAAGTCAAATTTCAAAGGGAGGTAGAGATTGTTCTCCTCGACATTCACAGGGAAATGCAGTACTCCGGAAACTTGGTAGAGACAAGCCAAAATATGACATCACTCTTAAAACAAAGCAATACCAGTGAAAAATATTAAACGCTGTCAGGGGGGAAAAATGGTGCAACGTGCATCACTATGAACTGCACAAAAAGAAAATCCCAGGAACTTTTCACTGTAAAACAAGCAAAATAAAAATCTACCCTTAACTCCATCAGATAGAAGAGTCGCCCTTCTGCTTATTGCACACGCAATGTGCTGCAAGGTCAAGGGCAGCAACGGAGTCAAAAGTCTACCTGAGTTTTTCCAACCAACTTTAATTTAATGCCACACTCATATTACGGACAGGACCAAGTCTGCGCAGCTAGTAACAACACAGCTGTCCCCTAGTAAGTTGTAAGTTGTTTCAGAGACAGGACCTAATACAGGCTAAAGGTCTGGACCCACAATCTGGCTAAGGGGATCCTGGCTCGTTTCTGTCCCACCTTCTGACTAAAACAAACCAGGTCTATTTTGAGCTTATTTATGCTGGCCTGCTTAGAAATGAAAATGTTTTGAGGGGCATCTCAGGATAACACAAGAATCCACGTGTTAAATGACTCTTTGGGGAAACGTGAAATACAAAAAACCTCTCTTACTTTTCTGCCATTTTCATTTTGACGGGTTTCTTTTTCCTGCCACCTTCCTCCTCATTCTGGCTTTGCTTCCCTTTAATGCCTTCTTCTGCCAGCTCCAAAGTCTCTTCTAAGTCACCTTCAAATTCCGACTCAAACCCAGAGGTTAAAAATTCATCTACGCTCAGATCCGCGAGTTTCCTAGTTCCAGAGAGAGGAGAGAAAAGAGACAGGGTAAGAACGCATGCAGGATTTGAAATGCACCCGAATTCAGTTTCATGTCATATCACATCCCGCCCATCCCAACTAAACCATAACATGATCAGTTTTTACCAAAGAAAAAGCAGCAAGTTTAATCTGGATGTCAACAACCATCTGAACAGCTAACTTTAGGGCCTGATAAAATCCTGCTCCTGCCAGTTTTCACCAGGGATCTTCACACCAGATAAAGAAATCAGTTCTTAACCTGTAAAAGTACTGCCCCTTGGGTTGGGGAGATACTGGGGTTTGAATTGTAACACAACAGACACTCCCAAAAAGCCAGCTTTGGATGAAACCATGGCAGGGTAATAACATCTGACCTTCCCTGACCCTGTGCCAATGGGGTTACACACAAAGCATGGTGCCTGGCATGCTGCAGTGCTATCAGAGGGCAGGACGGTCTTATACCACCATAGGCCAGACCGGGTGGCTTGCTTACAACCTCTCACGGGCTTTCTTCCAGGCAGAAAGGAGAACTGCAAGCCCAGGCCTCCTGTTTCAATAAGTGCCTGCAATTCAAATACTAAAACCAACCCCTAAAAAAAAAATGACCAGGTTAGTTGCCCATGAGATTCTCCCTTGTAATTGCCAGCCACACAGGGTGGGAAATCGCACTGGAAGACGCTGGCTGGAGTCGACAGCTTGGTCCCCGTGCCCGTGGGGGTCATGGCACAGCAGGGGGCTCCGATACCTGCCCGTGGGCCGTACCGTGCTGGGTGCTCTCAGCAAGCAACCCCAGCACGCAGTGGCTTTGCCCCCACCGCCGCCCCAGCCCAGCAGGGAGGGATCGGGGTCTCTGCACCCGCCAGCCCAGCCGGCTCCACGCTTCGCCTGTGGCCCCTTATCCCCTGCCAGGGGCCCGCGCACAAGGGCACTCCAGGGCTTCCCCACACATGGGGGAGAGCTGATGCACAAGGACTGTGCCCAGGCCCCTGGCACTGGAGGGGGTGCTCAGCCCAAAACAGCCCCCAAAGGGGCTCACTGCACCCCTGCAGGCTGGGCTGGACCCAGCTGGAGGCCCCCGCCCCGCCGCCAGGGGGAGCTCCCTCCAGGCGGGCGCTGCAAGCTGCCGGGCAGCCCCCTCTCCCCGCGGGCCGCACGGGCGGGCCCTGCTCACCGCGCGCCGCGCGCCGCCATTCCTCGCGCCGCGCGCTGCTGCCGCAATGTGCTGCGCGCTTCCGCTCCCCCCCCCCCCCCCGCCGCGCCTGCGCACACGCGCCGCAGGGTTGACTCGGGGGTTGACGCGCGGTCCAGAGGCCGAAGCACCGTGCGGGCGGGCGGGCGCGAGGGTTGGGAAAGGGAAGTGGGGGAGCCGGGCCTGGCTGCAGCTCCTTACGTGTGAATGTGCATCCATGCACACACATATGCATGTATATCGGTGCGTGTGTGCTTACACAGGTGTGCATATATGTACACATGGGTGTATATATGCATGTGTTTATGTGTCTTAGGGGTGTAGGCTGAGTACCCAAAGAACCTTGCCTGTTTCTGTGTATTCTGTATGTGTGTATGTATACATAGATGCACACGTGTATGCAGACGGGTATGTGTGTATATACACACACGCAGAGGTGTACAGATGTGTGCATGTGTATTTGAGTAGGTGTGCATATATTTCGTGTAAACCAATACGTGTAAGTACAGATACACACAGGCCTGAGGACCGAGGGCCCCGCTCCGCCCTTCAGCGGTTCCTGTGCTGCCGGCGCAGGAGCGCCGGGTCGCGCCCCCGCGCCGGGAGCCAGGCTGGGCGTCCCCCGAGCTCTCCCGGCGCCCCGTGCCCGCCCTCAGCAGCTTCACCCCGAGCTGTGGAGGAAGGGCCCGCGTGGCCTTCCGCCCACCTCGTGTCCCCCAGCGGGCGTCTGGGGGCCTCCACAGGGCGGCCATCTCCCCTTCTGCCCATGCACGCGCAGACGCCCTTTCCCCCGGCGTCGGCGTCGGCGGCGGGGTCTTGCCCACCGGCCACGCTTTGGAGGCAGACCCCCTCCTTCCCCACCCAGCTGACGAGGCCTGCGGCCCACCTGTGCGCGAGCCCGATTCAGGTATCCAGGCTGTATCCGTATTAGCCCAGAGCAGCGGTTCTCAAACTTTTTCCCCGCCCCCCCACAACCACTTGAAAATTGCTGAGGGTCTCAGCGGACCACTTCGAAAAAACCAACCGCTTTCTGTTGTTTTGCGCATCAAAGCGGCTCCTGTTTTAATATCGGTCGTCTTACCTTTCTAACGCGACGGCTGCGCCTGGCGGGGTTTTGGGGAGCCGGGCGTCAGGTCTGTCAGCGTTAGCCCGAGGTCGCCTTTCCGCAGGCCGGCCCGCCGCTTGCAGAACCTGTGGTCCGGAGGGAAAAAGCAGTCAGGGCTCCTAGTAGAGGCGACCCCTTTGCTAGAAAGCCTTGCTTATTTTTGGGTGTTGCGAACATGTAGGAGAGGAGCTCACCACCTCCACTACCCGCCGGCCTCCCAGGCTCGGCCGGCGGGGGCCGCAAGGGCCCGTCCCCAGCGCTCGCGGCCCAGGCACGGCTTGGGAGCCCTCCAAGGAGGCCGGCTGCAAGCAGCCCCGAGCGGAGGATGCTGGAGGCAGGGCCCGGGGGGCAGCAGCCGCGGCAGGGACACGCGAAGCCGCCGGCGGGCGCGGGGTGAGTGCGGCCGCTGCCCCTGCCCAGCGCGCCCGGGTCATCCCGGGTGAGCCCCGCGCGGCACGGGGGGACCCCGGGCAGCCCCCTCCCCTGCCCGGGCCAGGTGCAGGCTGGAAGCCCGCAGTGCTGCGCCCCGCCGGTTAAGGAGGCGCGTCGCGGGCCCCGGCAGCCGCAGCCTCCGCGCCGCGGGGGCCCGGCCGGAGCCGGGGGGCTGCCGCCCCGTGCCCCGCCGCCGCCCCGGGCTGGGCAGGCGGGGCCCGGCCGCCCCCCGCGCCGCTCCCCCGGGCCGGCCGCAGCCCCGGCGCGCCCTTAAAAGCCTTCCCTGCACCTGGTTGGTTTACATTTGCGTCAATTTCGGCTCGGGGGGAAAAAAAATTGGGGGGCTCAAGACAAAGGACGCGGGAGCTGGAAGCCCTCGGAGCAGCCTGCCTGGCCGGGGCCAGCATCCTTGCCGGAGAGCCTTAGTTATGAGCCACCCCTCTGCACCCAGAGCTGTGAGTATGACCGTGCAAAGGGAGTCCTGGCGGGGGGCGAAGGAGGCAGCGAGGCAGGTCGCCCAGCGCACCCCCCTGCTCAGTTCTGATTAGCAATGATGGGGTTTTTTGGCTGTCCCCCCTTTCTGCTTCAAGTTGTGCCCCGTAGTGCCCATCCCCAGTGGGAAAAGGAGTTCTCGTCCAGGTGGAATTTGCTGGTGGGGGGGATTGGGGGTTTGGTGGGTTTTTTGCTGAGTTACAGAGATGGGCAGCCCGCTTTCCCGGAGCACTGCAGAAAGCAGGGCCGCCGTGGGGAGCTTGCGACGATTGAAGCAGGCGCTTTCCCCAGGCTAGCCTGAGAGACTGTTTGGGGGGGGTTGCTACATGTGTGATGCCCCTCGTAAGGGACCGCTCTGTGCTGTCAGGCTGCGAGAGCAAAAACATGCCATTTCTGCGTCTGGTGAATTTGCTCGCCGGCGGAGAGAGGGATGGGATTACAAGAACGCACCACTGTAACGTGACTCCCTTAGCCCAGTGACATGCTCTGAGGACACACACAACATGAATTTTGATTACACCTGTCCCTGCGATCCTGCCACATCGCCAGCACGATCCGAGCCCTTGCATTTGGGGCATTGGATGCTAATTTATCCCTCCCCCCCCGCCCCGAGGATAACTGCCGGGGCAATTTGGTTTTCAAAACAAGTCCTGCCTTTTTAAGTCACGTCGCTTTTCCCAGCCTCTAAATGCTGCCTGTCCCTACACGGCACCTCTCAGCTGCTCTCCTTACGGCTGTCGGCATTTCTGTGCTGAGCATGCTTTTTTTCCCCTCCCACACTCCTTCATCTCTATGTAACTCTTCTCTAAAAAAAGAAAATTATCCTCAGCAGAAACTTTGTGGGATTTGGGGGCTTCAGCATCTAGGAATTCGTGCCGTGTGACTACTAAAATGCACGAGATGGGATCTGACTACAGGACTAAAGCCACCACTGACCCACCCTGCTGTGTAGCAAGGCCAGACGTGGTCCTGGGAGGGATCTTCCCGGTTTGATCGGCTGCACCAGCGGGGCTGGTTGTGTCCCCACCTTGCTGGAGCTGTGTTGAAGGTGAAGAGGCCATGACAGTTGCAGAGGATCCAGTTGCAAGGAGGCGGCCGCCTGGTTGGTCTTGACTGCCTCTGAAGAGCTGTCAGCCACAGGTACGATCCAGCGGTGCTCTTGCGGAAAGGGATGTGCACTGGTCGCTGGCAGGCTGCCTTTCTAAGGTAGACGTTATACAGAGCTCCTTACCGGATGTGCCCAGTGGCTCTTAACCACTTGCAAAGCAGACCAGTCCCCTTAATGGCTGGCTAAAACTGGGACAAGCATCCTGGGTCCATTTCCTCGAGGCCAACCCAGCCATAGGTGAGTTCCAACCACGGTTTATGGGCTCAGCCCTTTCTACCAAGAGCCTTCTTGGGCCGTGAGCTGTTGTTGTGGGGGAAGATGACATTTGTGGTGTGGTCCACCCACACTTGGATTGCACAGGTCCCTTTGGTCCCTTGATACAGATGGAGGCTGTTGATGATGTGGACAGGGTTGCACCCTCTAGCCAGGGAGATGCCTGACACGTCCATGCTGCTCCTACATGGTCTGTAGCCTGCTTTCCAGTCCTCTGGCAAGGGAAATGCCTGGCATGTCCACGCCACTCCTACATGGTCTATAGCCTGCTTTCCATGTCGACCTGCAGAGGAGGTGGATGTGCGCCAAGCTCTAGTGGGGACGGCCAGAACCACCCAGCAGTGGGGGCAGGATGCCCAAAAGGGGAATAGTGGGTGTCACCTGCTTGCCCTGAGGGTTGACGCAGGCAGGGTCCAGCGTGTCTCTCTCGTGGTCTATGCGTGCATATAAAATAGCATAAGGCAGTCTTGAGATCCCTTTGGGCTGCCTCGTTCTCCCTCTCCTGGTGATGTATCTCCCAATTGTGGGTTGAACCATGACACCAAGTGGAAGCAAATGGCATCTGGCTCAAATCAGGTGAAGTGCTGGCAGGGGGAGTTGGCTGGAGACCTCGAGTCGAGACTTCTCTGAACGTAGCAGCCCACTGACTGACTGGGAAACTCCCAGGGAGGCCTGGTCCAGAGGACAGTTGCCTTCGGTGGGCTTCAGAGTAGGCTTCAAGTGCAGAGTGCAGCAGACTAAGCTGCTTGAGGACACAACAGCTGCCTGCTAATTTCTGCCTGGGGTTCTCACTGGTGTTCAGACACAGTTCAAGGCTCCTGATCTGCACACTTGATGGACCCAGAGCCTCTCTATTTGCATGACTGGGAGGCTCTGGTTGTCATCCCCTACCGTCCAATTCCATGGGCCGGTGATGGGGCTTTCTCAGCCGAGGTGCCTCGTGCTTGGTACCCGCTGCCCTTGCTGGTCCTTCAGAGCGTATCAAACCCGAGGGCACAACATCACATGTTCCTTGTGCTTCTGTCTCCACGTGCCTGCCTCTTGGTGAGGTTGCTGACAGCCCAGCAGGCAGCAGGAGGGGCTGTCACATTGACTGTGGTGGATGGCTCCAGGGCGGCAATCCGGCTCCCAGCTACTCTTTAACCCAGTGCAGTGTTTTGGTATTGTTCAGGAGGGGGAGAGAGAAGCTTGCTGGCAGGTCTTGTCTGCGTGGAATAAGTGGACGTGCTGCAAAACCCAGCCGCACCACGGGCGCTAGTGAGATGCTTGCTTTTTGGCTTTCCCAGAGATGCGAAGAAATGATTGGGCCATGGAGAGCCCTTTAGATAGTCGGGGTTGGGAAATGCTGGTAAGACAACATCACAGAGAAGTATATTGCCCCTTCTTTTGCTGTCCCCATCCTGCCCCAGCCTCCAAGGGTCTTGCCGCTGTTGCGCAGCGGGGGGTGTCCAGCACCCACTTTCCCTAGGTTATAAATCGTTATGCAGTGAACTGGACCTGAGGTTCCCCAGGACTCTCAGTCTAGCATCTTTTAACCATCCCTAAGTGTAGGGGACAGGGGATGGGGTTTGCAGAGAGGGCACGGGGCTTCCTAGCAGCTGATTTTGTTTTTGGCGGAGAAGTGTTCCTGGATATTCGTGCCCTGCCCGGGCGAGCGTGAGATATTCTGCCTGGTAAACGATCCGTGACCTGTGGAAGATTGCCGTGATAGATGGTTCTGTCACAGTTTCCCAGGTAAATGATCTCTGTGTTTTCAATTTCACCGCACCCCAGGTGAGGAGCCCTGTATAATCTGCACCTTAGCAAAGCCCTGAACACACGTTCTTATCCTGGACTGTGGGGTGCTCCTGAGGAACGCACTGAATTTTGTGCTTCTTGCTCCCAAATCTGTGGGTAAGAGCCTGAAAAGCATGGGGCCCAGAGCCAGGAGCACCGGGGTTTGAGGTCTGACCCAGCCATTATAAGGCAGTACCCCTGGGCCCTACCTCAGTTTCCCCTCTGGGGATGCAAAGCTCACATTTCCCTGCGCTTAGGGCTAGAAACAGATAACCGGTTTAATGCAATCCTGATTAATCCAGGATATGACTCCCATCAAAACAGATGAGGCACAGTTGTTTACATACCAGGCTTGAGCGTCCCTTCGCTCTTCTGAGGCAAAGTGTTCATTCAGATCATTCATACGGGCTTAAAGTGGGACAGTGGGCTTGCCCACCTGTAAGGTCTGGGATTTGCTGGAGTTTGAATTGAGCTGGTTGTGTTTTTAGCCCCAAAGATCTGAGAGGTGCATCTGGTCAATGCCTGTGCTGTGCTTCGCCCATGAGGAAGAGCTGTGTAATTGCTACGTATCAGTTTAAGGAAAAAGGGAACTTTCCCATAATCCAGGCAGTGGACAGCTCAGTGCACCCCTACATAAATACCTTGGAGGTTATTGCATTAGTCAACACAGCCAGCAAGATTACGCCTCTAGGCTAGTGGCCTGGGCATTGGACTAGGAACTGGAAGATGCAAGGCCTGTTCCTAGCTCAGCTACTAACTTTGTGACCTCCCCTCCATCCAATGCTGCTCCGCTGTTTGGTTTTCTTTAGCTCCTGAGCTGTTCAGGATATTGCCCCTATTGTAATGGGAAGTATGGGTTCTTAATGAGGTTTTAAGATGTGTGATGGAAAGCTTATGATAGAGGATGTCTATAACTCTCTCTATATAAAAATATATTTTAATTAAAAAAAAAAAGTTTGGGCAGTACCCCTGCAACGGGGGCGTTTGGGGTTGCTGTATTGCTGATATCTCCCTCTTGCACCTGGGAGGCAGCTGAGGACAGTGGGAGCCTCAGCTCTGTGGTGCGTGCTGAGGGGGGTATGAGCCTGCAGTTTGCTACAGGAATCCTCCGGTGCAGTTCATGAGCAGCAGGGAAGAGAGGAGCTGGCCCTCTGGCCCCTGAGGTGCTGCCTGTGATGATCCAGTCGGGAGTACGGGCATGGCACATCGGCCTCCATGCAGGGGAGCAAGGTTAGGTTTGAGGATTCCCAGTACCGTGTCTGTGACCCTGCCCCTCCAGTGCATCCGAGCTGGGATAGCTAGAAGGGGTCTTTTGCATGTATGTACTCCCTGGCCTGTCCTGTAGTTTGTCCGTGTGGTGAGGGCATTGACACTCGGGACTCCAAGCTTGGGAGGGCTCTGCTCCGTTCTCTGTGCTTTTCAGGGGTTTGTGGGTTGGGAAACATTTTGAGCTAAACAACCTCAGCTCCCAGCACTCTTGGCACCTCTGCGAGAAAGCTCCTGATCTGGATGTGGCCCTGAGCTTACAACTGAGTGGGTGGTGGCACAACCTTGCATGAGTCTCTGAGCCCACGAAGCTGGTGGTTTGGTGTCATAGTTTCATAGTTGGTCGGGTCGGAAGGGACCTGAGCAGATCATCGAGTCCGACCCCCTGCCATGGCAGGAAAGAGTACTGGGGTCAAACGACCCCAGCAAGGTGGACATCTAGCCTCCTCTTAAAGCCCCCCAGGGTAGGAGCCAGCACCACTTCTCTTGGAAGTTGGTTCCAGATCCTAGCCGCCCTGACCGTGAAGTCGCGCCTCCTGATGTCTAGTCTGAATCTACCCTCTGCCAGCTTGTGCCCGTTATTTCTAGTCACTCCTGGCGGTGCTCAGGGGAACAGGGACTCCCCCAGTGCCTGCTGATCCCCCCTGACTAGTTTGTAACAGGCCACTAGATCCCCCCTCAGCCTTCTCGTGTGGAGGCTGAACAGGTTCAGGTCCCGTCGCCTCTCCTCGTAGGGCCTGCCCTGCTGCCCCCTGATCACACGAGTGGCCTCCTCTGGACCCTCTCCATGCTGTCCACATCCCTCCTGAAGTGCGGCGCCAGAACTGGACGCAGTCCTCCAGCTGCGGCCTGACCAGTGCCGCATAGAGTGGGAGGATCACCTCCCTGGACCTGCTCGAGATGCATCTGTGGATGCAGGACAGGGTGCGGTCGGCCTTCCTGACCGCGTCCCCACACTGCCGGCCCATGTTCATCTTGGCATCAGTGACAACCCCAAGATCCTTTTCCGCCTCCGTGCTGATGAGAAGGGAGTTCCCCAGCCTGTAGGTATGGTGCTGGCTCTTCCTCCCCAGGTGCAGCACCTTGCACTTGTCAGTGTTGAATCCCATCCTATTCTCATCCGCCCACCCCTGTAACCTGCCTAGGTCTGATTGCAGCCTATTCCTCCCTTCTAGCGTGCCCACATGCCCCCACATCCCCCCCTCACCCTGCTCAGCATTAGAAGCTCAAAGCATTTGGCAAAGGGAAGCAGGGTCTGGACCCCAATTCCACCCTGTTTAGTTATGATAAAGGGGGTGAAATCAAGGCAGGGAAGATGGAGGAACTCTCCCAAAGGCACCCAGCACACCGGTGGTAGAGCAGGCCTGCAGGCCAGGCCTCCCACACCCCACCCTTGTGCTCTGTGCACTAGGTCACACAGCTTTATTTCATGGAGGGGTGTCTTAGCCATGCCAGCCCAGCTGACCTTTGACTGCTTATCCTCTGCGCAGCCCCCAGTGTTGCAGCAGGGACCCAGCAAGGCAGCAGATGAACTATGTCTCATGAGGACCCTCTACACGGTCCTGTCTGCGCGTGGTCGGATGCTGGCACAGGCCATGAGGGACAGGAACATGAGACCTGCATGGCAGTCGTGGCGATGTGCTACCTGCCTGCGCGCGGGGAGAATTCCCGGGGAGGGACAGAGTGACCTACATCTCCTTCAGAGGGGCTGGCACCATGACTTGAGCAGAGGCAGAGCATCTCTCACAAGGGTAATGGTCTGCCCTGCTGCTGGGCCGAGGGGCTTGCTGCACTGGGCTCACACCTTGAAGGAGAAAGGGACACTTTCCTAAGCTGGCTGCTCCACTGCAGCAAGTACTTCACTAGGGACCGGTGCACAGGTCCCACTCCTCTGCACAGATCTGGGAGACCCGTCTTAAAGAGACCAGCTTGTGGGTAGGGAAAATCCACGCACCATCCATCTCCCTAGGAAAATCCAGGCCACGATCCCAGGACTGGAAATAGTCTGCGCCACAATTTCACGTCCACTGAGCTGCCTTCCAAACACAGCCACGTGAATGTGGCTTCTAGTGAGCGGGGTAGCTCCCTCAATTACCTCCTGAACCTACAACGGGATGGCCGTGTCCCCGCAGTGCCTGGCAGCCTCGTGCTGCATTTGCTGAGTCTGAGGTCATGGCTCCCTCCAGAAGCAGTGACCCGGGGCCTGGGCTAATAAGCTGTGCTCCTCAGTCGCCCTGGCTGGATGCTGCCTGATGCCGTGGGAATGGTCAGGAGTGGGCAAGAGCAAGCAGGTCCCCGATTTGGAGCCCACATCCTATTGCAGGGACTCTCTGAGACCCCTGGAAACAGCCCTGAAATTTGGGACTGCCCCAGAACACTTGGGATCTTTCATCAGTATGTCACTTCTGTCTCCCATTGCCACAGTCCTTCCCAGACTGCCCTGGAGACCTGGCTGCTCCCAGGCAGCTGCCTTTGGAGTGGGCTGCCCGCACGTCCCTGCTAGAAACCCTCTGCCCTTTGGATCGGGTAGTTCTCTGCTTTCCTCTGCCCCCTCCCACCAAGGCTCCCCAGACTCCCTGGCAGCCTGTCACTTCTCTGAGGCTGTCTAGACAGGAGGATTCGGCGTGTGTCAGTTATGCCTAATTCACAAAAGCCCACGAGGAGAGCAGGAAGCCAGGGAATCTCGCTGCTACGATCTCAGCCATAGGCGCCATGCCCCGCGCTGCCTCTGGGCAGGATTGGAGGGTGGATTGATGCCCGTGATTGGCAGGCCTGATTGGGCTCTTGGGACGAGAACGGGGCCAAAGAATTGGGGGTGCGGGGTGCAAGAATTGGGGGGGGTCCCACTAGTTTGTGGGCTGCTCCAGGAACCCGTGCAGAGGTACCACGAGGCGTTCGGAGTGAGGATCCGGGCAGGGTGGAAGTGGCCGCCAGGGCACGTGGCTCGCAGCGGGTTGCAACTCACTGGGTTGTGCTGCAGGAGACCCGCGTGGGCCGGGCTCTGTGATCAGCAGTAAGCAGCTTTAGCAGCATGCGCATTTATCTTTGGGCCCTGGCTGTCTCAGAGGCTGTTGACATTTAGCGTCCGCCACCCCTCCCTGCAGCTGAGAGGGGGAGTCGGCTGCGGGAGGAAGGGACTGCTGTGTTGCACCCAACAGCCAATGTTCATACTCCCCTTCCTAATGCACGCGAAGCGGTCCACGCCGAGTGGCGCCGGCCTCGCGGCATCTGCTGGCCAGGGCTGGCGCGGCTCTGCAAGCACTGCTGTACAAGGCTCGCTTGATCTCCCCCCCCACTGCTCTTTGCTGCGTCGCCTCACTGCCGGCTGTGCTGAGCGGAGGAAATCAATGGGCTTTTCCTGCCTGGGGTTTCTGTCAGAGGGTGGCACAGCCTGCAGGAAGGGAAAGAGCAGGGCTCTGTCACTCCAGAGCAAAAGAGTCCTGCCTGCCCGGCCCTTGTGAGGTTCTTCAGCCCCCTCCGAATATCAGCACATCGTTCTTCGTTACTGCCAGGCAAGCGCTCTGCCTCTGTGACGGGCAGGGAGACGCTGAGCCTCTCCGTCCCCCCGGTCCTTGTTCCCTTCCCTGGATTGCAGGTCAGGTCAGTGGGGAGAAGAGAGCAGAAGTTTTTGGGCTTCACTGATTTGCATTGCAACCGGGGCCTTCTGGGGATGCATCTTAGGGATGCTCGTCGCTGGACCCGTCAGAAATGCCTCTTGCTGCATCTCTGGATTCGTAATAGTTCTTTTTCAGATGCAGGCTGCCGGAGGGGAGGTGTCGAGTAAGGGGTCTCTTAAAGCGCTGGTCAGATGGCTGCCTAGCATGGACTCCTGTGTTCAGTGGGGTAGGGCCCCCTGAGGACACTGCTGTTGAAAAATGAAGAGGGGTATCAGGAGGAACCCAGAGCGGCCCGCTTGCTGCCTTGCTGTATGTGCACATGCTGTATCCCTGGCTCTGCTCTGCCACAGCCCCATTGAGTCTATTGTGAGCATGTCAGCTGAGCTATTTGTGTCTCGGCGTGCTCCCGGGGCTGGAGGCCTCTGTGTCTTTAAGCCGTATTCCCTTCCCTCCACAGAGAGACGCCTCTATGTGCACTTCTCTCCCCCCTCCAACACACACACACCCAGAATAACAAGGATGTTTTAAATTGGGTTTTCCCTGAAACAGTACACCCCCCTCCCCAAATCCGGGAGTGAGATCTAATAATTGGTACCTATGTGGCATTTCTTAATGAAGTACTGTAAGCGGGCGAGGTTGCCTCTTATTGAATCTGCAGAAAGATCATCCTTGGAGACAGCGCATTAAAAAAGAAGTGGAAGAGCATTTGTCTGCTTTCAATACACAAAGCCTGTCGTGGCAGGGAAAAGCCCACGTCTTCATCACTCTGCTTTTAGAGTACAGCACAGGGCCCCCATTGCACTAGTGGGTTCACAAGTGCACTTGAAGATACGGTCTCTCCCCTAAAGAGTTTCCAGACCAAGGTATATTCATGTTCCAACCCCAAACTAAGACCCTTTTGGGAGCCCTGTGCTGCCAAAGACAGGGGCACAGAAGGAAAACTAAGCCTCTTCAAAGGATCCTGCAGCTCCAGAGGCACACGGGAGGGCGAGAAGCTGCTTGATGTGCCGTCTGTCTGTCAGTCATTCCCCACAGAGCTCCCGTGTAAGCTTGGACAAGTTGCTTGGGGAACTGAGGCCCAGAAAGCCTCTCTCTAAATGGCTATAGCAGCCCTGCCTTCCCCCATTGCAGGCCTGGTGTGAGGGTGAATACGATAAGGATTTTGAGGCACTCAGAGGCTGAGGTGATGGAGGCCGTGGGAGGTCCTGGGGTGGTCTTGGTGATGGAAGGGGCAGGGTCACTGGCCTCCCCAGGCACAGCCCTGATGTGCTGACATCCCTTTTTCTGGGGTCTACCACTCCCTCTTCTCATGCCCCATACCTGGGGCCTGCTGGGGAAGGTGAGGGAGCAGCATCTTCTTCTCGCAGCCCTTGGGAGCTGGTGCCTTGTTGCCTGCCTCTAGAGAAGCAGGGCGGCGCACACAGCTGCTTTGCAGCTGCGCCTGTTGTCCCAGCTCTGAGCGGTGTGCGAGTGAGAATGCCTTGCCCGCTGCAATGCCTGTTTAGTCCTGGTAGCCTTGCCTTGCTCCTGGCTGGGTGGCTTGTGGGCTCCAGGGTCTCCAAGCAATTCCAGGGAGGCCAAACCCATCAGCCATGTGTGTGTGAGATGGACCGGGAGGGGATGGAAGAGGCGATACTGGAATGGTATCAATGAGGTAGAGCAATACTGAAGCAAATACCCCATGGCAATATTGGAAGGGGCTGGTAGCCACACAGTGGACTCAGAAAGATGCTCCTTCTCCCAGCATGGGAAGATGCACCATAGCAATGCCCTGGGCACCTGCTGGCTTTAGGGTGGAATAGGTGCTCCTCTGCTCTGT
The DNA here is from genome assembly GCF_052110815.1 of Crocodylus siamensis. NCBI lineage: Eukaryota > Metazoa > Chordata > Crocodylia > Crocodylidae > Crocodylus > Crocodylus siamensis. The sequence continues at coordinate 8,523,532 of NC_143406.1, read as the reverse complement.
GACCAGCCCCACACCTCCCCAGCTCAGGCTCCCTGTTACTTCTTCACTGGCACAGCAAGGGCCTCAGGGTTTCACCTATGGCTGCAGCAGTTGGCTCAGAGCCTGGAGAGGCTAGTGAGGAGGCCATGCATTTTGATGCATGGTTTTCAGGCTTGTATAACTTTCTCCCTCATGAGGCAGAGCTGCAAAACTACACAGGATGTGGGGCCTATGCTGTCCATGCGTGCAGTGTATCAGGCCCCTGGGTGACTTCTCTTAACCTGTTTTCTGCTCCCCACCCTGAGGATGAGACACGGGGATGCTCTTTGAAGCAACCCCCTTGCTGGGAGATGGTACTGCTTTAAAAACTCTGCATACGGATAGGCATGCCACTGATGGGGTGGGAATGCAGACAGGCCCTCACTCCAGGCAGTAAAGATACAGCTCCACTGGCCAACTTGTCCACCTCCGTCTGCAGCCCTGCTGGAGAGTCACGCTTCCCGGGTACGTGAGCAAGCACTGACGGAGAGTCCTGAGTATCTGACCAGAAGGGGACGTGTCCTGCACCCCGGCAGAGACTCACGCCCCCCGCACTCTGCCTGCTGCTGTGGGTGCCTCCGGGCTGAGCTCCAGTACATCAGGCTCCTCGCGGGCGAGGTAGGCACGTGATCTCCAGCAGTGCCAAGAGCTCTCTGTGCTCCCAGGCCCGTCCGGGGGAAGGGCAGGCTCCGAGCCTCATCCTGGGGGACACGCTGTGCCCCAGTTGCTGCTCCGAATGTTTCCATTCACTCCCTCCAAAATATGCTTTTTGTGCAGGAGAACAGACTTCCCTTTGGGCCAGGATCATTTGCATTCATTAGTGGAGCCTGTATGCGCGGCCACGCTCTGTCGCATGGGAGCCTAACAAGCATTTTCTTCTTCCTTTGTCATAACCGAAGCAGTTAATACAGGTTGGCCACTGAATACTTTCTGTCTGACGGGGCACATGGAGCCAGGCTCCTGCGTGTCAAGCAAACAGGCTAGTTTTCCCCCTCGCTGCTCAGGGCACTGCCTGTCTCTCGAGGTCCCACTGCTGCTCCCCATTCGTGGTATCTCAACAGATGCCCATTTGCAGAGGGCAGCATTTCTTACTTCCTGAGAGTACTAGGAGCCCCCTCTATACCCACAGCACAAGCAGCAAATGGAGGGGAGCCCCTCCATTTCCAGGCCCTGAAAGCACATGGGCATCACTGTGGGTCGGAGCTGTGGGATAATGGGCCTGAGTTACCAGACGGTAGGGGCACCTCTAGAAGTTGGGATTGAGCCCAAGGAGGGGAGCTCAGCCTTTATAGTTCTCTGACAAGGCAGCTAGCAGTGGCTCCGGTTAGCACTCCTTATGGCAGCCTCTGATCCGCAGCTGCTGAGGAAGGTGACCTTTCATCAGGGTGACCGGGGAGTGGGTGATTTGATTTGTTCTCCGTCGCTAATGGAGTGCCCAGACTGCACGGGGTGGCACGGCTGTCCTGGGAGATGATCTAATTCTGAGCTGCAGCCCGGGGTCAGAGTGTCAGCGGCGCACGGGAAGCGTGCGCTCAGCCCTCCCAGACAGTGGGTGTCCCTTAGCAGTGTTATCATTTATTGTTTAATTATGGCAGCTGTTCCATTCCCCGCTGAGAGGAAGTGGTGCTCAATCTGTTTGCAGAGCGGGACAGACAGCCCTTCGTCTTCAGGCGGATGTCTTGGCTACTGGAAGGGTTAGAAGCTTAAACGGGGAGGTGAAGTTGTGCAGGAGCCGTCAGGAGAAGCACCCAAGCGGTTGCCCCCTGATTGTGCTTTCTTTTTTCCAAATGGGATTACAAGGTTGTATATCTCGGGAGAGGAGCGTGCACGTTGTCCTGTGCCACAGCCCTGTAAATAGCCTGGCCTGCCATGCTGCTAGTAAGAGAGCAGCCAAAGGAAATGCTCATAAGACACCCACAAACTAGGTGTAAAGAAAATCAGGGAATCCATCCCCTTGTTGTTATCTCTCGTGATCTCATGACGAGCCTTTTGATAGCTGTTAAGTTATTTTTTAAAGCCCCAGGTCCTGGAGTCATGTTATGTTGTGAGAACCTTGTCTCAGGTTCCTTTAAGTGAGAGTCAGGGAAGCACATGTGTGCAGCTTGAGTGTGTTCCTCAGGCACTTGGAGTTGGATAAAAAAGAGCCAAAGTCTATTAAAAGATAAATCTCCTAACTTTTAAGCGGATATGAAGATATTTTTAAAGCAAATCTTATGACATTTGTGTGGTGGCTGGTGCTGGTGATACCTGGAGTGCTCGCTAAGCAGTAGGGATGTCGTTGTAGCACTGTGGTCCAGCAGCAGAGGTTGCATCCTAAAAGGAAAGAAGCGATGCCCTAGGGTGCAGTGAGCCTGGCGGTGGAGGACCCCCAGAAATGAGGTCTCAGAGGGAGCAGCTCTGGCATACGCTAACCTGAGAAGTGCTTCTCTCTAGCAGTCCAGGAGGTCCCCTGTGCAGGGGCTGCTCCAGGAACCAGGAGGGTTCGGCCTCTCCCGAAGCCCCTGAAGCCTGGGCAGATGGGGCATCCGCGCCCCGAGTGTGCAGTCCCCACCCTGAAAGAGCACGAGGAGCACCTGACATTGCCTAGCACCCTTTGTCCATGCTTTCCACTGGCTCCCACTGACTTCGACCCCACTCCTGACCCCCTCAGTTTCACAGCATTTGCAAACCCACTTCATCCGCAAAGCCGATACATTGGCACAAGGGAGGCTGTCTGTCCACAGTCTCTCTTCCCCTGTCCATAAGCTGGAGCTGAGCGGACATGTTACACCCCGTGGCTTTGCTAAGGCTGCAGAGCTCTTCCTTCAAACCCAGGCATCTCCTTGTCTACTCCCTTGGTGCTCCCTTCTTTCCCCTGACTGTGCTGGTGAGGATGGGGAAGGGGAGGCTGCAAGCCCTTCCAGTTACAACTGGAGCAAACCTAAACCAGTTCTGGGGAAGAGCATGCCTGGTGGCATACTGGGGAGGTAGAGCAGCTTGAGCAGGCACATCCCTCTGGGGAGAGGGAGCAGGCGGGAGACCGGGGGCTCGTTCTGAGCTGATCGCACCTGACGAGAGAAGAAAGCAATGCTGGGAAAGCCCAGGCGAGGCAATAAGGCTGCCTTTTGATGCTAATAATTATCTCTCACCTTCACCAGCCCCATGTTGCACACGCATTGAGTCGTGGGCCTGGTGTGCACGATGCAATCAGCACCCAGGAGTTAGAGCCGGAGAGGGCCACTGAGCTCATCAGAGGTGTTCGCCTTTGGAGGGCACATCGGATTCCCCCCGCCACCCCTGGAAATCGTGGCCGGGGTTTGCTCTTGCCCCCTGGCTGCCAACTTTCCCTGGTTTCCCCTGCAGCCCCTCCTGCCTCAGCTGCTCCGAGTCCCACGGGGCACAGCAGGTCTCGCCTCCGGGCACCTGTCTCACCCCCATCCCGGTACATCCTGCTCTGCTGTTTAAACAGCAACAAATGGATGTGTTCCTGGCTGAGCAGCCCTGCACGAAGGCTTGCTATTTTTAGAGGCCTCGCGGTCGGCGGCGGGGAGGTGTCGTGCAGAACGGCGAGGCGGAGGGGATTCTCTCGTGGCAGGAGTGCGGGGGCTGGCGAATCTGGAGGAACACGCTGCCTGATTCTTAAAAGCTGCCTTTTTCCTTCCTCCACAGCCCCTCCTTTCCCAGCTCATTGTAGCGTCTGTCTCTCTCTCTTTTCCCTTTTCTTTGGGTGCAGCAAAGCTCTAGCAGCCTGTCAGACGCCTTTCACAACACAGCAGGCAGCTCCGACGCGGGCTAAGCAGCCTGGTAATAGGGGGAGGAAGTATCCTTGCAGGAACAAATGCCTTTCCTCCCCTGTGCATCCCTCCAAGCGGCCAGGTGCACCCCCCCGCTTCTTTCAGGGAGAGATAATTCCTCCTATTGAGTTTCCAGGGTGCAGCCGTGCTTCCCTGACCCCTTCCAGATGGGATTTGGCTCTCCAGAGTGATTGCATCAGTCCCGTTCTGTGTGCGCCCAAAGGGAGGTTTGCATGATATTCTAGCCCTGTCTGCTCCTCCCTGCTCAGCCTGCCCTGCAAAACAACTCCAAAGCTGTTTGCTGTAAGGCATACCCGAAAGCAGGGATTCTCAATCAGGGTGCCACAGCACCCTGGAGTACCCGGAGATCCTTTCAAGGGTGCTTGGGGTGCCATGCACTATTAGCACCGTTAGGTTTGCAAGCAGGATTCACAACAGAAACAGAGATTTCAAGTAGAAATCCATAGTTGCTTTCCCCCGGAGTTCTTCACAACAGCAAAGCTGCTCTTTTATTTTTCTGTAATCACAAAAAAGGGTGAAAATGAAGAGCTGGCATTTCCCAAGGGGTGCCTTGAGTTGGTCCAAGGCTAAAAAGCTTGACTGGCCTAAAGTTCCAGTGGCCTAAAGCTTGACTGAGGCCCAGGCTGGTCCCCCGGCAGGCAGAGGAGCTCTGCTCACCCCCAGGCCGCATGGCATTGGATAAGGTTTGGGAGGGGTGCGGAGGATCTTTAGAGGTGTCATAGGATGGGAAAGGGCCTCCTGGGCCATCAAGTTCAGTCCCCAGTGTTGAAAGGCACCAGGGAGTGAAAGAATTGTAGAAATGGTCTAACTTCAGCCCCTCGCACGCACCACAGGCACAAAGCACCCCATGAAGACAGGAGCAGCACCCCTGCTGTGTGCCCCAGGTAAGCAGCGGTGACAAGGCCACTGCTGCCGCCTGAGCCAAGTAGTTTGAATCATAGACAGTGAGGGTGGGAAGGGACCTCAGGAGGTCACATTTAGTCCAACCCCCTGCTCAAAGCAGGACCAGCCCCAGCTAGATCATCCCAGCCAAGGCTTTGTCTAGTTGGGTCTTAAAAACTGCGAAGGATGGAGAGTCCACCACTTCTCTGGGTAACCTGTTCCAGTGCTTTACTACCCTCCTCATGAGAAAGTGTTTCCTAATCTCTAACCTAAACCTCCCTTGCTGCAGCTTGAGCCTGTTGCTCCTTGTTCTGTCACCAGTCACCACTGAGAACAGCCCAGCTCCATCCTCTCTGTACCACCCTTCAAGGAGCTGAAGGCTGCTATTCAACCCCCTCTCAGTCTCCTCTTCTGCAGACTAAATAAGCCCAGTTCCCTCAGCCTCTCCTCACAAGTCATGAGCCCCAGACCCTGAAACATTTTCATTGCCCTCCTTTGGACTGTCTTCAATTTGTCCACATCCTTTCTATAGTGGGGTGCCCGTAACTGGACGCAGTACTCCAGATGTGGCCTCACCAGCCCCAGATAGAGGGTAATAATCACTTCCCTTGATCTGCTGGCAACGCTCCTACTAATGCAGCCCAGGATGCCGTTCACCGCCTTTGCAACAAAGGCACGCTGCTGGCTTATATTCAGCTTATTGCCCACTGTAACATTCAGGTGCTTTTGTGCAGAGCTGCTGCTTAGCTAGGTGGTCCCCACCTTGCACCAGTGCATGGGATTGTTCTGTCCTAAGTGCAGGACTTTGCACTTCTCCTTATTTAACTTCATGAGATTTCTTTCAGTTCAATCCTACAATTTGTCAAAGTCTCTCTGAATCCTAGCCCTACCCTCCAGCATATCTACTACTCCCTCCAGCTTGATATCACCTGCACACTTGCTGAGGGTGCTCTCCATTTCCATCGTCCGGGTCACTGATGAAGGCATTGAACAAACCCAGCTCCAGAACCAACCCCTACTTGATGCCAGCTGCCAACTAGACATCGAGCCATTGATTATTATCCTCTGAGACTGACCATCCAGCCAGTTTTCCATCCACCATACAGTCCATTCATCCAACCTGCACTTCTTTAGCTTGCTTGCGAAAATGTGGTGGGAGACCATATCAATTGCCTTGCTAAAATCTTTTGTTTATTCCAGGGCAAGGGAGATCAGACTAGATCATGGATAATGCCTCCTGCCTTTTGTCTGGGAAATATAGCCCTGACTGACAGGTGTAGCTCAAAACGCAGTCAGCTCTAGGGTCTGTATGTACCTGGGGGCACACCAGAGCACATGGGCCAGCACAGGGAAAATTCTTCTCCGATATCTAAGCGGGCTATATGGGTACTTGCTCTTCTGTGCTGCCCCTTGCACTGTGCTACTTCTCATAGCGAAGTGGCTTGGGGAGGTCAGTCATAGTGCAAGCCACTCTCCACAGCCCTGCAGGAACAGTGAGGCTGGGCTATCTGAGTCTGTGCCGGGGAGGTCTCAAGACAGGCTGGGGGGCTTTGGGATAGGGGATGAACACACACAACACTAGCTGGCGAAGCACTGAATGGGGAAACTGGAGTCTGGGACTGTTCAGACAGTGAAGAACATTAAGGGCATGTAGATGCCTTTCCCAGACAGAGGGTTGGGATGTCTCTGACCCTGCTGCAGAAGAGACGAGAGCGCTAAATGGGCAGGAGGACATTATAACCTGCAGCTGGCTCCTCTTGTGTTCCATGTTTTTAAGAAGAGCCAAAAGGCTTTGAGTATCAGGTGAAGAGAGGGGCAAATTCTTTGGTTGGCTGGTGATGACTTATTTCCATCAGTGTTGCCTCCAGGGCTCTGTGGAGAGCTAGATGCTCTATGGACCAGAGAGAAGTAGTCCCTGCCCCAAATAGTTAATTGTCTAAACAAATATATAGCAGGGAGGGAAACTGAGGCACAGAGCCATGGAGTGATTTGCAGCAGGCCACAGGCAGGGTCAGGAACAAAATCCCAGTTACTTGGGTCCCGTGACTATTTCATGACATCTAACCCCAACCCTGGGTATGTGAATGTGGGATTCGCAGCTTAGATTTGCTCTTTTCTAGTGGAACAGAGGATTTGCTGTTTGCTCTCCTGTGCCACTTATTTGAGCTTTGCCAAAGATACTGTTGCTTGGAGGTGTGCACTGCTAGGTCTTTTGGGATTGTGACTTTCAGGGCAAGCTGCAAGGCTTATATTGAGATGCGACTAGCACATTGATCCATTTATAAATGCACTGGAGAGGGGTGTTAGCTAGCACTGAGCCCAGGATGAAGATGCCCTGTGGTGTCTCTGCTCATTATGGTGCTGGGCACTCCACTTGTCTCATCTGGGGACAGAGAAGAGTCCCCCCACGGAGTCTATTGGAGGGGAGCTCTTCTCCAGTCGGCTTGGGCAGGGATGGTCTACATGCCCCCAGGTCCCCTGGTCCCGGCTGTTGGTGGGGCCTCCTTCATTCCTGCATGGCTAATTGCCCTGGCTTTCCTCCACAGTGACGCAGAAGAGACCCAGCGGAGAACGGGGAGCACGCCGTTGACTCACAGCCATGGAGGGCGGCATGCAGCTTCTCAACCGGGATGGCCACAGCATCTCCCACAACTCCAAGCGGCACTACCACGACGCCTTCGTGTGTATGAACCGCATGCGGCAGCGGGGCCTGCTCTGCGACATCGTGCTGCACGTGGGCACCAAGGAGATCAAGGCCCACAAGGTTGTGCTGGCATCCTGCAGCCCCTACTTCCACGCCATGTTTACAAGCAAGTATCAGCCTTGTGCACAGGCTCTCATGTCCCTCGGTCTCGCTTTAAATTTCTTCTTCCCTTTCCAGCCCATGAGCCTTCGCCCTTTCCCTCCTTGTGTTCCTGCCTTCTCCATGTCCAGACCCATCTTTCCCTGGTGGGGCCACAGACAACATCCCGTCCCAGCCAGCATCGGAAAATGTATATAAAGAGGCTTGAGAGCCCCTCAGAAGGTGTCTCCGAGGGCCCATGGGCTGCAGTCCCCTTTCATTTATGCTACAGAGACTGAGCAGTAGCTTGAGTGAGAGTGAGGTGACATGAGGTTCATGAGCTACCCTGGGAGACCTCACGTGGGCTTACCTAAATTTAAATTGATGGCACAGAAACAGGCAGGGGCAATGTCAAGTCTGATCGTAGATGCATTTGGAGGAGACTTTTGACAGGCTCAGCCCTGTTGAAAGGCAAGAGGGAGATGCCGTAAGGAAGTCGGGAGTGGTGGGTTACCTGTGTACAGGTAAGGGAAAAAAGACCTCCAGGATTCAGTACCCAGTGGGGGCTATAAACCAGCCGGGGAAGCTGCTGCCATCATGAACTCTGCTAGGAACGACTGGCTTGCTCCACGCTGAGACTCTCAGCCAGGCTTCATCAGCTTCTTGCATGTCATTGTAGATGAGATGAGTGAAAGCCGCCAGACCCACGTGACTCTGCACGACATTGACCCCCAGGCCCTGGAGCAGCTGGTGCAGTATGCCTACACAGCAGAGATCGTGGTGGGCGAAGGGAACGTGCAGGTAAGGCAGTGCCTTTCCCTTCCCAAGTGACCCCTCCATCCAGCTGCACTCACAGAGGACGAGTGCCTCCTTCTCTGGGACCTTCAGACCCTGGCACTACGGCAGCACCTGGCACCTGGTTCTGGCTAAGGGGGGTTTGGTTCCCACATGCCCACAGGCAAAGCTGTCCTTATAGCTGCAGGGAATGGCTTCCTATAGGGCTTTGCAGCAAGCAGGCCAAATCTGGGGGGAGTGCCAGCAGCTGCCCTGCCCTTCTCCAGGAGGCGCAGCTGCTCCCCCTTGTCAGGGCTGGCTACTTGGGCCCTCTCCAGCTGCTTAGCCTGGGACCAAGCCTGTCTTCCAGCCTCTTTCCCTCTGGGTTTGGACTTTATTTGCAAGGGTTAGAAGCATCTCTTACTTTGTTGTAACCCAGGAGAGCCAGACTAACAGAGCAGCTATGCTGGAAGCCAGATCAGCCTCAGCACCAGGGCTCTGGCTGGTCAGGGCAGGCCAGCGTCTGCATGTGCAACTCAGGGCAGACCAGGTCTCAGCTCAGAGGAGAGGGCAGCAGGGGTGGGGAGACTAACACAGGTCACGTCCACCCAAGCTGGATTCCCACACAGCCCTGCTCCCGCCTTTGCGTCCTTTCTGGGAGAGGAAGGGAGGGCAGCAGACCTGCACCCCCTGAAATGTTGTTGAATCCCAGCAGAACAGCCATTATTTTTGTCTCGTCCCCATTCAAAAAGCACATGGCCCTCTGAAACCTTGTCCCCCCGGAGCACAGCTGCGGGCTGAATCGGCATGGAGGTTTGGGGTGGGAGGGGAGGGAGCCCAGACTCCAGGAGCCTGCCACGGGGCCTCTCGCCTCAGGATGTCTCCTGGCCTGGAGCCTGTCCGTCTGGCTCCATGCAACTGAATCCCCCTGCTCCAGGTCTCCTAAGGTTTGAACAGCCCCTTTGCTGACAGCTGGCCAGGCAACGTGCTGCGGTTGTTGCTGGTTGGGCTGGCCTCACACGACCCTTCCTCTCCCACTCGCATTTTCAAGGGCTTCTGCTCAGGTGGCCCCAGTCTGACCCAGCAAAACCCCCCTCCAGGAGCACATGGTGGTGGGGATGCAGCGTGGCTTACACGGAGCAGGCAGCTGGGAGGAAGGGCCTAGATATTTTTCCTGGAAACCAAGAACATTTTGGAGCATGGGGAGAACCCCTGGCAGAGGCAGGATGGGGGGCTGAAATCACCTCCTGCCTGCACAGCACCCATTGGGCATGGCAGGAGTCCTTCCTTAGCCACGTTTGACTCCGAGGCCATTGTAAGGGAAGGGATTTGTGAGAAATGCAACCGCCCACATGCAGCTAAGAAGCCGCAGGAGATCTGGTGAGCTGCAGCCTTGCAATGAGACCCAGTAGGACCCTGGCTTTTGGCTGGACACTGTCCAAGTCTTAGCTCTGCTCTGCATCACTGCATCTCAGGCTGTCTTGCACAAGGGCATTGCCTGTCAGCTGGCCAAGAACGGAGTCATGTCGGCAAACCCTAGGCCCCTGCCTGGGTGGAGGGATGATAGGGTTGTCTCTGTGGAGAGCAGAGATAGGAGCAGTGGGTTTCTGGTCTGGTACCCCTCCATTTTTTTCCTCCTCCCTTGTCCGCTCGCAGACGCTCCTGCCCGCAGCCAGCCTCCTGCAGCTCAACGGGGTGCGGGATGCATGTTGCAAGTTCCTGCTGAGCCAGCTGGACCCCTCCAACTGCCTGGGCATCCGGGGCTTTGCCGACACACACTCCTGCAGCGATTTGCTCAAATCAGCCCACAAGTACGTCCTCCAGCACTTCGTGGAGGTGTCCAAGACAGAGGAGTTCATGCTGCTGCCGCTCAAGCAGGTAGGAGGAGGTCTTACCCACACCTTGAGCTGACCCCCCTGCACAGCCTCTGCTTCCACGCCTCCGCTGCACAGTCTCAGCTGCGGTCTGTATGGTTGTATCATGCTCTGTTCCCCGTGCTTTTGCCTGAGTGGGAGCTAGGTTTCCTTTTATGCTGGGCAAGTTTCCACCTCCACTCCACCCTCCTGTGGACCTTTTTGGATGAGCAATTGCCCGTGACTGCAGGAGACTGAATTCAGAGGTCCAGGAAATCCCTTCCCATCCTGTGTCCCACCAGGCTTGTTGCACTCCTCATAAGGCTCCCTCCTACCCTATTTCTGCAGTAGTGCAGGCTGGGGGCCGCTGGTGAGCTCACCCCACGTGCGGCTGCTGCCATCTCAGGCATTCGGGACTGCTCTGTGCACTTAGCTGTGATGTTTAATTCAAAGCTCAGCTTGTGTTTCCTGCAGCTTTTGACACAGTGCCAGCCTGGCCCCTGGCGTGACAGTCCCCGGGGAGCAGCATGTGGCGTGTTCAGGGTGGTCTTTTCTACCCTCTCTGCTGCACACAGAGCCAGCCCGGCCCCCCTAGCCCTATCTCAGGGTCCGGATGCCCCCCTATGCCTGGCAGCAGGAGGCCTGGGGGCAGCTGGGGGCTGCCTTCCCACCTGCTCCATCTCCATCGTCCCCAGCAGGTGAAGTCGGCTCATCTTTGCTGCGAGGCCCAGAGCAGCTGAGGTAGCTGCTTCCAGAGCATGAAATATTGAAGGGGGCGGCCGGCGCACGAGCCGGGCCTGTCTGTCTGATCTTGCTGAGCCTCGTCGGAAGTGACAGCCGCGGCAGCAGCTTTGGCGGGGGTGCAGGAAGGAGGGGGTGCCGGCGGGGGTTGGCGTCCGCGGGACTCTCTTTTCACAGCAGGGCTGTGAGCACGGGCGCTGCCAGGGAAGAGCGGGCCATCTGGTCCCTGCTGACGTAGCTCCCAAGCGGAAGGAGAGCTCCCGGTAGGGGTACCCCTCTCCCAAAGCGTGGGTCCTGTACGTGGCACAGGCAAGCCGGGGAAATGCACTGTCTGTCTTGCTGTCAGAGGAGGTAGGGTTGGTCCTAGGGGTTGGCAGCATTTCATGCCAGCTTTTCAGAGTCTTACATGAGTGTTTCCACAGGCCCGGCTCCCTACCGATGGAACCTCATTATGTCCCTATGGTGTCTCTTTTTGTAGCAGCACCCTCACCCGCTGCCTGCTCTTCAGCCTCTGCTGACTGGAGTATCCCACCAGGGAGGAGGCAGCAAAGGGCTCCCGCACCTAAGACTAATATTAAGGGGAGTCGGCTGCTAAAGGATTGCAACCTGAGTGGGGAGAGCAGGGAAAAGGGGTGGTTTGGAGAAAGCAGGCTCAGGCTGGCCTTGGAGGGTGCTGGCTGGTTAAAGGGCTGAGATGCTTGGACTCTGGTCCTGAGGCTTGCTTGAATGGGAGCTGGATGCAGCTAGGAAGAACAAAACCAGGTCTCTTGCTGGGGAGGAGGCCAAGAGGTTTGGGCAAAGTCCGCTGGGGCTTGTTCTCAGGCTGGAGGCTGCAGGGGTAGTCCCTGGAACAGCACAGCGGCCTTCTCTTGCCTTCGCCTCTTCCACTTCGCACTGTGCTAAGCTTTGAAGCAGCAGCCCCCGCAAAGGAAAGTAAAGCCAAGGATTTTCCTTGCAGCAGCAGGGCTCTGAGCCTCACAAGAGTCTCACCACTGCCTTGGGACAAAGCCAGTGGGAAGGGAGTGTGACTTCCACCTTGTGGGTCTCGTGCTCCTGTCACACTGGTGTGAATCAGGAGTGAGTCTCGTGTGATCCACAGCAGTGCAGCCAGGCCCTGTAACTCCCTACAACAGCATGCAACAGCACGTGCTACCTGCAGAGCAAGCCTGAACCAGGGATTCCCCTCTGGGGGCACTGGGGAGGCAGGTTGCTATCACCACTTTCCCCATTTTACTGATGGGGAAACTGAGGCAGGGGCTTTCAGCATGTGCAGCCCAGCAGCGTGTGTGTGTGTGTAAGGGTATGTCCCTATCACCTCAACTAGTGAGAGCTACACTGAGCTGCCTTCTCCATTCACCCCTGCAGGTGCTGGACCTTGTTTCTAGCGACAGCCTCAACGTGCCCTCAGAGGAAGAAGTGTACCGGGCTGTGCTCAGCTGGGTCAAACATGATGTGGACAGCAGGAGACAGCACGTTCCCAGGGTATGTGGATTGGCCTGGGGGCCTGGGCCGTCACAAGGATGGGGTACCATGGGGTGGTGGGGTGGGCCAGGCTCCGACTTGTTGGCTGGGCTGTTTTTATCAGCTCTGAGAAGCTTTGTTCTGGAGACGTGGGTTTGGCCAAAGCTAGAGCCCCCTTGGACTCCATGCTCACAAATTTCTGTTTACGAACTGCTGCCTGAAGTCCAGCTTGTAGGTGAGTGCAGGGCTCACATACCCCACCGGTAGGGTTGGAGTTCTGTTAGTGACCACCTCCCGCTGCTTGAGCCTCTTGCACTTGTGTGTGGATTTGAACCTCCTAGCAGTCCTGTGAGGTAGAGAGCCGTTATCACATGGGGAGCCGGACATGGGGCAGATTAAATGATGTGCCCCTGTCCATGCAGGAAATCTGTGGCAGAGGCAGGACTTAACTGCACCGTCCTGAGATCTAATCCAGTGTGTTACCCATTCAACAGCCTTCTTGCATGTTCGGAGGAAAGCAATACTGTATGTTGCATTCATCCCCTCTGGTGGGAGATCTCTAAATTCCCCCTGTTAGAAGAGGCTCAGAAACCTGCCTGCCCTGTCAGTGCCGCTACTCCCATCTCACAGATAGGGAGACTGAGGCGTGGAGGGTTATGACCTGCTCGAGGGCATAGGTTGAATTGGTAGCAGAGAGGGAGATGTGAGCAGAAGTGCTGGCCTTTCCTGTGGACTCCCTGCTCGAGAGGACTGGGCTTTCAGGTTTGTTCTCAAAAGCCAAACTTCTGGCAAATGTATCTGGAGCGGGGTTTCCCTTTATCTGGTCTCTGATCTCAGTACTTCAGTGTTGTGGAGCTGCTTACCCGCAGGCCTGCCACCTGCCTAAGGGAGAAGACAGCACAGCAATCACCAACCCCCCTCCTCGCCAGGGCTCTTCCCAGCCCGGCTCCAGACTGGGGCTGCAGGCTCTCAGCGAGCCCTGGGCCCCCTCTCGTGGATGTGAGCTGCATTGCAAACAAGGCTATGAGCATCTATTAATTAGGGGACATGGTATCCCTAAGTGCCCAGCTCCTGGGACCTGTCAGTTTGTTCTCATGGCTTCAGTACCAGGCCTGCAAGGAACTGAGCTGTGAGACTGCAGAGGAAGAAGGACGGGATGTTAATCCAGGATGCACATACCGCCTTGGGGCTCTGGGGCAGGATGTTTGCAGATGCACTAAGGTCTCTGCTGGGGGGGCGGCTGGAAGGCCAGTGGGAGATTCTTCTGTGACCCCTGTAACCAAACTCAGGCCCTGGCTTCGCTTCCAAGGTCCCACGGAGTAGCATACCCTTGCACATTGGGCATTGCTGGCAACTGCAAGAGCACTGGTGCCCAGTAACTCCCACGGCTCAGTTCTGACCCAGCAGTCCCCCTCTGAGACTTTCCACCTTTGCTGTCATACAGATGATCGCAGGCAGGTGGCCCTCCCCTTCTGAGCCACGTCCCAGTGGAGGGGAACATGGCTAAGGTCAAGCCAGCAGTCGGCTTCTTGCTGAAGGAGCCGTACTGGCACCTGGAACAGGGTGTGGGCACAGGTGGGCAATGGGGACTGGGATTTGGGAGCAGCTCTGAGTTGTGTGCCGTTGTCAGACCAGTGGAAGGCATCACTCCAGGCTCTGTAAAGGCAGGGAAAAGCTTGTATGAAGCCCACCCACCTGCCCTTCCAGTGGGAGGGGGAATAGAGGCAAGATGGGGGTCCCTGGACTCTTTGGTTTGGCAGGGAAGAGCCGGTGTGGAGCAAGGAAGGCATCAGGCCTCCGTCGCCTTCTCATTGCCTTCAGCTCCAGCTTAACCCTTCCCTCCCCACAGCTCATGAAGTGCGTCCGGCTGCCCCTGCTGAGCCGCGACTTCCTGATGAGCAACGTGGACACGGAGCTCCTGGTCCGGCACCATTCGGAGTGCAAGGACCTGTTGATCGAGGCCCTTAAGTACCACCTCATGCCGGAGCAGAGGGGGGTCCTCGGCAACAGCAGGACCAGGCCTCGGCGGTGCGAGGGGGCCAGCACGGTGCTCTTTGCTGTTGGTAAGGGACAGACATACTGGGTGGGGGGAGAAGGCGCTTGGGGGGTTTTTTTTGCATTGGGAGGGCAAGGTGCCACTAGGGCTACCGCTGGCATCTCTGAGGTGCAGTGTGCCTTATGAGTGGAGACCAGCCCAAAGCCTGGTACCATACACAGCTGGGCGGCTCCAGCCCACGTGAGTGGTGTCATTTGCTCCAACTCCCTTCCGGCCTTGAGAACAGGCAGCTGGAGGCCACCGACATGACAGATGTTCATGTTCAACAATGTCCATTGTTGGGACATTGGGCAGAGCCCCTGCATGGGCCTGTCCCCGCTCACGCTCTCTCACCTGCCCCCATGCACACTCTCCCACCATTCACTCCACTGGTGCTTCCTGCGTGCAGGTGGGGGGAGCCTTTTCGCCATCCACGGAGACTGCGAGGCCTATGACACGCGGACAGACCGGTGGCACATGGTGGCCTCCATGTCCACCCGGAGGGCCAGGGTGGGCGTCGCTGCAATCGGAAACAAGCTGTACGCCGTGGGCGGGTAAGGTCCTGTCCACGCTGCCCATGATGGACCCTGAGCTGGGGCTGAGTGGGAGCCCGGGCACAGGGATGTCACAAAAGAGAGGCTGAGCTGGAGGAACTTAGGGCGAGGGGACATCTGTGGTTAAACTTGGCTGTGGAGGGGTGGGGTGGGAGATTTGTGAGGGGCTGGGAACTTCTTGCCACTGCCTTGCCAGTTCAGCGACAGCCCAGCGGAGCTGCCCCATTCTACCAGCTGCCCACTGCAGCAAGTTTGCTGGGTCTCTGCCCTGCGGTGGCTTGGGCTCTCATGGGTGCCAGCCCTTAGCAGCCTCAGTAGAGCAGCCAGTAGTTTGCTGAACAGAAGTTGCCGTGGCCCGGCATGGCATGTCACCTTATGCCATGACTAGATCAGAAGTGTGTTGGTTGGCAAAGTGGCTCCGGCTGTGCCCGCGCTGGGGATGTGGGCAGCACAGACCGCCCCAGGAGCTGGGCCTACTGTTACTGTGGCTCTGCCTGGGTCTGGAACAAGGGCAAGAGCCAGGCTGCATCTGGCATGGGCACTGCCCTAAGGCCACGCAGCGCCCGGTCTGAAAGTTGTAGCAGGAACCAAGGCCCTCAGCCCCGTCCCTTAGGTGCCAGTTTAGTGCTTCGTAGGACCCCAGGCTCCAGATGCTCTCTGTCTCCCTGCAGCTATGATGGGACCTCGGACTTGGCCACCGTGGAGTCATACGACCCAGTGACTAACTCCTGGCAGCCGGAGGTGTCCATGGGCACCCGGCGGAGCTGCCTGGGTGTGGCAGCACTGCACGGGCTCCTGTACGCCGCAGGGGGTTACGACGGGGCCTCCTGTCTGAACAGGTAGCGGGGTTTGGTGGCATATGCTCTTTCCCTTGCTGTGGCCTTGTGCCTGGGCTGCAGAGACACCCCTCAGCCAGTCCCCAAAACCTGGTGCATCCTCAGTACAAGCCTCCTCAAGATGGTGTTTGCAGCCAGGATGGGTTGGGACAAAACAGGGCTGGCCGGTGGGGTTGCTGGAACCCACCATTCCCAGGGGAGATCCTAATCCTGCCCCAACTGTGTTCCCAGCCTGCCATGGAGAAGCAGTGTTTGCTTCAGGTCCTACACGTTGCCATGTGCCATCTAGTACCGTTTACCTAGCTGCACACTGAAGCTCCTCACAGCCTCGTCTGCTCTTGGCTAGCGCCGAGAGGCTGCAGTAGTCAGCATGTGTGTAGCCGAATGGATGGAGCTACACTGCTTCTGGCTCGGGAAGCAGCTGGTGTGATGTGTGAGGACACCACTGTCTGGCACCATGAGTGTGCAATGTAGACGTGTCCCTTGTGCCCTCTGCCAGTTCTGCCCCCTAACCTCTTACCCACTCTCCCCACTCTTACCCTGCCTCTCTCCTCGGGAGACCATGATTTTGAACCTCGATGTCAGGAAATAGATGTTCCTCAGTTCCCTGTTCCTCAGTCATTTATGCCCCACAGCCACTCTTTGCCCCTTGCTCCAGGCCCTCTGGCTCCTCCGATAGCTGCTGAGAAGGCACCGCAGCAAAGGCTTTTCCTTGGGCTTCCCCAGATTAAACCTGTCTGTTCTCTGTCCCTGCCTGCTGCAGCGCAGAGAGGTACGATCCCCTTACTGGCACCTGGACATCAATTGCTGCCATGAGCACAAGGAGGAGATATGTTCGGGTGGCGACGTTAGGTAGGTCACTCTTGCAAGGGAACCTCTTTCCCCTCTGGGAAGCTTGGGTGCATGGTTAAAGCATTAGGCTTGGTCTTGGGAGACAGGGGTCCAAGTGGCAGCTCTGCCATAAACTCCCTATATGACCTTGTCCAAGTCACTTATTCTCCCCTGACCTTCACTGTGCTGTGGCAGGAAAGCATTAACTTTATCAGTCTTTCTAAAGACACCATCTCCGTTGGCCTTGCGAGTTCAGACCGTTCCCTCTTGAGGCTTCCAGCTCACCCTTGTTCTAGGGCTGCTGGTTCCCAGTTCCCTCAAGCCAGGGAGCTCCAGAAGCCCCCCTGCAGCTGCCATCCAGCCTCACCTCCCAGGCTTTACCTGCCCTAATCCCTGTACTCTGTCCTTTCCTTCTGGGAGCAGACCTCTCCCCACCCAGCCCATCTAGTTTTCACCCAGGGAGTCCCCGACTGATTGCTGCCTGGGCAGCTCTCCCTGCAGGCTGTCTTGCCTTGCTCTCCACCCTAGACTGCTCTAACAGCTCTCCCATGTGCTGGGCAAGATGCTCAAGGATACAAGCAGCAATTCCCCTCCCTCCTGCCTTTATCCTCTGGCTTTAGCCCTCCTTGCAGATGCCCCATGCTCACTGGGAGGCTCCTTTGCCTCCCTCCACCCTGTGCTCTCAGCCTGGTGCTGCCTTTTAGCTCTCTCCCCTTCAGTGCCCTGCTTCTCCTGCCTCATCTGCTAAAACTACAGCTGAATAGAGGCCATGGGGAGCACCCCCAGTGCCTGTCACAATGAGGGCAGGGGCTGCAGGGCACGCGAGCTCCCAGGCGGCTCTCTCGGCTCGGTAGAGACATTGCCTGATGAATGTTTAATGACGCGCCGCACCAGCTGAGGTCTCTGCGTCGTGAGCTGCTCCGTGAGCTAATCCTCCCCGGAGGGCTTTGCCCCATGATGCGGGTTTGTGCATTGGTTGCTCTGCCGCGGCCCTGCCCGTCCTGCCTGGATGCTTTGCTGGCCCGGAGGGAGCCGTGGGCGGAGGTCTGGAACGGGGGCCTGGCACAGGGTGACTCTGTGCGTGACTCTTTTTGCAGATGGCAATCTCTACGCTGTCGGGGGCTATGACAGTTCAGCCCACTTGGCAACGGTGGAAAAGTACGAGCCTCAGGTAAACGAGAGAGTGTGCCTGTGCGGATGCATGGTTTGCCCCTTCCTCTCCCTTGCTCCTCCAGACAGGACTTGTCAAAAAGGCTTGTAGGAAGCTGAATGCAAAAACCACAATGAGGAATAATCAAAATGACTAAAACCCTCTGAAACCTAAGTGGCCAAAGTCCTTTCAAGAGCATTTCCAAGCCAGCTGAGGCATCTATTGCCCTGTTGAGGAGCAATTTAAACAAATATCTGGCAAGATTGTGTCCTGGCTCTGTGTTTAACTTCTGTATGTTTCTGCTATATGCAGAGAGACCTCCTAGAAAGGGCAGCTGTGAAGTGCTGCCCCTCTCCAGTTATTTTGATGGCTGCATGCCGGCGATCCCAAGAAAACAGCTCTGGTGGCTAGTACAAAGCGGGTCAGAGACAAGGCTCTGAAAGGAAAGCCTCCCAGAGCCTTTGAGGGGCAGGCTGCAGTGCTGCCTCCATACTGCAGATCTAGAAATAGATGCACGGCCAAACTGGACACATTTACACGTGCAGTTAATCTGACTAAATAGACTGCAGCTCAGTTTGAGCCAAAGTAAATGAATCCCGACATCACTGTCTACATGTGTATTTAAGCACAGTAATTTCCTGTGGTGTGGGATAGTACCTGTGTCTGACCGGACTATCCTACACTGGAGTAAATGAATGTACTGCACACTAATTGTGGCACACATGTAGCTGGTGGTACTTTACTGCGCATTAAGTTAGTCCAGTGCTCAGTAAAGCACACGTGTAGACGCACCCACAGGGACTGCCTTGAATTTGAACAGGCTCTCAACACGGAAACCGCGACAGGCCTGTTGTTCCTGGGGGCAGCGCCCAGAACCTGCCAGCAGAGGGTGCCTCCGAGGTGTGAACGCTGCCTCTTCTCACCTTGTTTACTTTAAATGTATATATTTTTAATTAAACCAGTTTTGTTGCAAATGAGAGGCTCTGAGCGCAGGTTTGGTGGGTTGTGTGCTGGCAATGAAGAGACACCCAGATGAAAGTTAACGAAGGAGAAGTAATTGCTGCATCAAGTGGTCTCAGGATGGCACTGAACTGGACACAAAGCTAGTTCCAATATAACCCCCCACCCCCTGCAACTCCCTCTCTTGTCCTGAGCGCCTCTGCATCCCCAAGAAAGCCTTTCCACAGCCACTGCCACTTTCCCCTGTGGCTGATCAGAGCAGGCGGGAGGCTGTGAGCTGTTTTGATCTCTATTGCAATCCAGTTTGTGTGTTCAGGGCGAGGCCTGCGTAAGGGAATTGAGATCCCGTCAGTCTAATTAGCACCCCGGAGGCACCTGAACTTGCTTTGACTGCCCAGGACCCTATCTCCTCCGAGACCCCTGCTGCAGGTGGATGGTGGGTCTCGCAGGGACCCTCTTGGTCAGCTGGTGTGTGGTGTGCCCTGGTTGTGGAGCAGACATGACACGATCTGCGACAAGGCTGTGGTGCTGCCCCTGAATGGCTGGGGTAGGTGGATAACTTGCTGGCAGGAGTGCCTGGGATGCCGCCTTCATGGGCACTACCCCTCCCTCCCCTAGATCAACACATGGACCCCGATTGCCAACATGTTGAGTCGCCGGAGCAGCGCGGGTGTGGCTGTGCTTGAGGGGATGCTCTATGTGGCCGGCGGCAATGACGGGACCAGCTGCCTTAACTCTGTGGAGCGCTACAACCCGAAGACCAACACCTGGGAGAGCGTGGCACCCATGAACATCCGGAGGTAGGAAACCACCGTTGGATTTGGTGCGGGCTGGGGTGCCAGTATCAGTTCACTCAGGCTGTTCGTTGGTTGGCTGCTAGGACCAGGGGTGCACAGCCCCCAGGAAGGGTCCTTATGGCTTGGCTTTGCAAGATCCATGGCCCACTGGAGCACTTTACTTTCCAGCTGGTGCTGTGCAGCGGGGAACACGCCTAGCTTTGCCAATGGAGCAGGCAGGCAGCTGGGGCTACAGCTAGCAGTCACTGAGCGGTTGTGTGGCGGTGGTGGGAGGTGACAGCTACCCGCTGGGAGAGGTGTGCAGATGTTCTGCAGCCCAGGTAATCCTAGGCTGGCATCGGTGCCTCCTGAGTTCCCCCAGGGCAAGGGTGTTCCAGGAGCCCTGCTGTTTCTAACAACATACCGGGGTGAAGGAAGAGCTCCACATGCTAAATGCCAGCTGTAGGGTATTTAGGTTCACGACTTTAATTATTTGAAAGGAGCATCAAACAGTGCTTGGCACAAGGGACCGGGAGCCAGGACAGCCAGGTTCTAGTCCCGGCTCTGCCACTGAATCAGCACGTGCCCCTGGGCAAATCACATAGCCTTTGTGCCTGAGCTGGGGAGCAGCCCTGGGCATCACCCTCAGGGACTAGGCCAGGGCAGGGAAACACCCGCCTTGTTAATGCGGTCTCCATGCTGTCATCCACAGAAGCACCCACGACCTGGTGGCCATGGACGGGTGGCTCTACGCGGTGGGGGGCAACGACGGCAGCTCCAGCCTCAACTCCATCGAGAAGTACAACCCCCGCACCAACAAGTGGGTGGCAGCTTCGTGCATGTTCACGCGCCGCAGCAGCGTGGGCGTGGCGGTGCTGGAACTGCTCAACTTCCCGCCTCCCTCCTCGCCGACGCTCTCCGTGTCCTCGACGAGCCTTTGACAAAGAGTCCGGTCGGACCTTACCTCAAGGGGCCTGGAGCGCCTGGTGCAACGCCAGGCCAGCCTGGCCTGACCCATGCAGCAGCCAGTCCCTGTAGAAGGGAGCCAGGGCGCCGGCTGCTGCCTCCCACCCCAGCCATTCCCCGAGCCCCTCAGGGACTCTCCCTCTCTTGGTGCACGCCCAGGGGGCTCAGAGGAAGGTGAGAACTGCACTTCCCAAGCAAGGCTTCTCTCTCCCCGTGTTTGTCGGCGGGGAAGGGGGATGCCCTCGGCTCCGTCCACACCCCTGCTCCACCGATCCTTCTCCTTCCGTTTCCTTTATGGGCTGGCCCAGCCCCTTGAAACCATTGCTGCTTTTAGGGCTTCACGTGACCCGATGTGCTGCACGCTGGCACAGCCATGCTGGGGAGGAGCCAGGAATGCTTGAGGCCGGGGGGACGCGGGGCACCGCTGACGCACACGGCGCTCCCCCGGGAAAGGCAGGATGTCCCCCCGCGCCTCTGAATGCCACCTTAGCCACACACTCCTCGACCAAGCCCATAGCGCACTGTTACAGACTCGGAGACCACCGCACGTCTCGCAATGGTGTCTAATCGATGCCTTAAAAAACTCCAGCTGGGGTGACAGGGCAGGGAGGAGGCGAGGTCTGGGCAGCGCATCCTGAACCCCTCCGCGTTTCTACCCTTTGCTGACCCCTGCCCCACACCCTAGATCCCAGGGTGCCCATGCTGAGATGCCTCAGCCAGCTGGATGGATGGAACAAGTTCAACACCATTGGATCCGGTACACCCCACGGTTACTACAAACCATCCTTAGCCTCTTGGTTGGGAACGGCCCCATCCATGTGCTATCTCCCAGTCTGCCAAGAAGGTCCCAGAATTGCAGCAGGACTTGGTCACTTAACAATAACACTGTGGCCCTGGCCAGCAGGGCAGGGCTGGGGGGAGCAGGGTGCTGCACAGCATTATTTATTTCATGTTTGCCTTTTTATTTGGATGCTAATCTTTTGATTTTAATTATCCATTCATTTTTTTTTTTTAAAGCGATTCTGGTGTTCTCTGCCCCAGCCGTGTCTCCACCATTGGAGGCACGAGGGGATGTGGGGAGTAAACCAGAAGGGCATTTTCTTTAATTGTCAATGAGACAATGATCATGGCTTGGAAGGAACTCTCTTGGGACGTGTGTGTGCATGCATGTGTGTGGGGCCACGTGTTCAGTGAAACCAGCATGGACGGGACCACTTGCCAGTAGCAACTCCCTGGAGTCTTAAGCTACCACTTTAGTTAACTAAAGGCTGAACAGATCTACACTGTAAACCACAGGTTGGTCCTCGGGGACTCACCTGTACCAGGGAACCTCGCAGGTGGTGGCTTAAGATCTGTTTTCACTGCATGGGCTGTAATTCGAATGTGCATCTGTGCGCATGTGTGATTTGCCCTGAGACAAATTTATCAGGTGTTCTCCACAGTATCGAGAAACGGCTCAACCACTGGTACCTCAGCAGCACCGGACGGCTGCTCTGTGATTATGGCATAGCTAAAGACTGTTTCACTGTTCGTTTCTATTTCTTTCCTCACTTCAATCCCTTCTTCTCCACATTGCTTTGACTTACGGCAATACTTAGCCTGGATTTTCAGAAGGGACTTGGCATTTCTTTGCTTTTGGAGGTTTTAATTTGAGACAATTTTTAAAGGGGCACGCTTTCTCCTGGGGAGCGCGTTCAGTATGTGATACAAGCTCACTGATGGTGCCTGAAGTTTGGCACTTCAACTCACTAGCTGCTTTGTAAAACTGAGACCCACTGTCCCAAAAATGTGGCCCAAGCTGCTTGGCCTGAAGGCGATTTTAGGCTTTTAAATTGCATTTTGAAGATCTCTGTTTTTCAGGTCCCTTTTTTAATTTGCAAGTCTGAAGCCTTCACATGGACTTTCCCATTCCTGCATATGACACCCTTTTGATGTCCAAACGCTGATCACAAGGTGAAGTTACCTCTCTCTTAATGCGGCAATAGTGTTGACTTATTACACAGTCAACATTTTGGGTTAAGTCGGTCACCCTGTCTTGTCCAAAATTGTGGTGGTATCTTCTGTTTTCTCCCCCTTTCTCTAGGGGGGACACGAATGTGTGTGCACGTGTGTGTGCATGTATGCGAGAGAGTGCTAGAGAGAGATTATCTTGTTCCCTTTCCCACTATTTTTCTCACCGTACCCATGAGCCACATCAGGATCCCAGGTTTCAAGCCAATTCATGACAGTCTGCACCTCTGCCTCTAGGATCCTCTTTAGAGGAGGCACAAGAGAATCCTAGAGGACCCCCCAAAGCATCCGCCTTAAAGCTTCCTGGGCATCTTGGAGGCTAAAGGTGCCAGCTGCCGTGGCTTGGGAGAAGTCCTGGGATTTTAGCTGTGACCTATGGGTAAGGCAGAGAAAGCGAGGGCCCTGCAGGCCAGCTTCTCCTACCTGTTCTCCTCCCAACGTAGGAGTGGGCTGGCATGAGAGGAAAAATCATGGAGGGTACAGGAAGGAGTTGCTGAGGGTGGGCAAAGGCCTTAGTTAAAACATAGGATGTTTGGGTTTTACAGCCACAGCTCAACCCCCTCCAGGTGATGCCAGTGTTACTGTAGCACGAAGGGCACTGCTGGCAAACACTGCATTGATTTGAATGGGGAGGTGAGGGGATACACTGGCAGGGAAGACGTGGGGTGTCCCGTCCGGCCAAGGAAGGTGCTGTAGCTCTACCCCAAGTGCAGTGTGGAGCATCACAAGCAGTACGAATCCCTGGCAGGGGTGCCAGCAGTTCTCCGACCATTGGGAGAGTGACTTTTATCAGTCACACAATCATTTTTTGGCCTACACGATGGGGAGGGTTTCTGCCAGTCAGGTCCCGAGCAAGAGTGCCCACCAGCCTGGGATAATTTGAGCCTCTTTTGTGAAAGAAAAGAAAGGAAAAATCATTTTACTGGAGGGATTTATTAACTATGCAGCCACCAACTGCTTTGCTATACTGGAACGAAAGGGGAATGGGGGGGGCACGGCCTTAGCACCGCTGAAGGCCACAGAGCTAAGAGAGATGTCAGCCCCGGGGATCCAGTTCATACAAAGTGGAGGGGCTGGTCTCGGTGGTGTGGGGATGCCACGGATGCCAGGCGAATGCCAGCCCCCTGGGCAGAGGTGGTGGCCTTGGTATGTGTGTGTGCGCGTGTGCGTGTGTATGGGAAGGGGAGCTGTCTGCTCTTTGTCACTTCTTTACCAGTATTAATTGGTCTCTCACACCAAGCGTCACTCGCACGCGACTGAGGGACGTTCCTAAACCGCCAGCTCCGTCCCGCGTGGCTGCCGTGTCTGCTGCCATGCTCCCCCCCAGGGAGCTTGTCACCGTGTCAGAGTCTGTAGCGAGCTGGCCCTGTCCCGTCCTGGCAGAGCGATTCACGTGGCCGGGCGGACGGGCAGACCCCGGTTCATCCCCCGTCAAAATGTCGTCGTTTTTATTTATATGTAAGTTATCTCGACCTATTTATGTGGAGCTCTGTGTTTGTTTGTTTTCTGAATTTTGCACTACTCTCGGGAATGGGGGGATACAAGCAATACAAGCCAATGTGTAAAATAAAGACGTTTTCTTGAATACTGGATCCTGCCCTGTGAAACGCCTTTTTTTTCCCCCCTCTTCCCACATGCTTTAGGCAGTTCAGGAAGGGGAAATGAGTTGTCTGGATTTGGAGGAGTTGGGGCCAGAGCTGGGCATTTGTACAGACTAGAGCATGCCACCCCTGACCCTGGTGGGCTGGAGTCCGGCCTGGATGGGAGGCAGCAGCTGTCATCAGGGATGGGGGTCTCTCAACCATGACTGCTCCTGGCTCATCCACACAAAAGCTACAAAGGGGCTGCGAAGGGAACAACAGAGCTGGTCCCAGCCCAAGCCGGAAGATGCTTTCTCCCTTTTCCTCCAGCTCAGCCAGCAATGTGGTTGGCACAGGTCACACGAGCCAAGAACATGGCTCTGGGCATCAGATGGGCACCAGGTGAGTTCATGGAGCAGCTGGAGTCACTCAAGACAGTCCTTGCCCCTTTCATCTCTCCTCAGTTGGGGGCTATGTCTCCACAGCTGGGTGGTTGGAGCCTGTGATTCAGTTGTTTGAAAGTGGCACCATGCCAGGACCCAGCAGAGGGTACCAGGGCACAAGCCGGTCCGGCTGCCAGCTGCTGGGTGGGGAAACCAGAAACCAGCAGGGGAGAGGATGCTAGAGGTGCAGAAACAACTTGCAGGGCAATCTAAGCGCAAAGCAAGCAGGGCTTCAAACAGACGCCAGCCGCTGATTTACAGCTCTCCCTGCCTTCTGCACTCTAGCCTAGGAGCCAGACGCCCCCGAGAGTCCTAGTCCCCAGCGCAGCTGACAGCTCTTGCCCCCCGGTTGGAAATGAAAACCAGATACGAAGCATCCTCCTCTCGCCTAGGAGTGTCACATGCATCTTGCCCGAAGGCAGGACTGGCCGGTTGGCTCGGTTCGGCAGCAGGGAGAGCGCGCAGGAGATCAGATCTACCTTCACCAGCTGCTGTCAGTCACGGTGGCCTGTGGGGAAATGCTGAGCTCATTTCAGAGGCGGAGAAGCAGGGGCTGGGGGGAAGGGGAATGAGAGCCCTCACTGCCTCTAGCAAGGGCTGAAGAGCTCCTCTCCACCTCTGGGGCTTGCACCAACTCTCCCCACCCTGCAGCAAGGCCCCCCGGGCGTGGGCAGTTGCAGTGCTGGAGCAAGTTGCAATGGTAGCAGCGTTGTCCTTCTGAGGACTTCCTGCCTGCTCTGTTTTTGCTGGTCAAGCTCTCACTCTGGTCTTCATTGTCTATAAATAACCACTGGTTGCATAAAGCTTTCCAAAGCATGACTCCCATCTGCTGCCACCCCTGTGAAGCCCTCCTGTCACTGGGACGAGAGTGAAAAGGGCTTTGGGGAGCTGTTGTTTAGTCCAGCAAATTAGAGGTGTCCAAAACCAATGCACGCACACTGTTTCCAATGTGGGGGTGCCCTGGCTTGTCCCACTTAAGCAAAGGTCCCCCAGAGTACAGCTGCATCTATCTGCAGGATCTACAAGAACGGGGGATTTGTGTCATGCTCTTGGGCTGTCAGGATTTACTAAGAATAAGCGCATGCAGTTGAACAGAGATGTGATTGAGCTGCCACAATCGCGTAGCAGAGGAAGGGCGCTTTCCCCAGCTGCAAAAATCAGCTGCTGCTGTTTGCAATAAGCACTTGGATGAACGCAGCTCTTCTTTGCCATTATCTTTGCCTTGCAGGACACCCTTCTTTGTGGGTTTGTTATAGGAGGGCTCCTCCACAGAGCCTGCACTGCAGCTCCAGGAACAGCCTCGCGGGAGTTTCTCCTGAAGGTTGGGCCGTTCAGCCTGGTGTGTCATTATCAGGTTGTTCCAGAGTGGAGCCCAGCATTGGAAAATGCTTTTATTCCTGCCTTGCCCTGCAGAAACCCCTCCCTGCCCTGCCTTTTTTAATGTAACCCACTGACACCCATTTCAATCCTGATTCCTCCCACACCAGGGACCAGTTCTTTAAACCAATCAACCCAGTCTTTTCCCACAAGTCACATTTGTTGCCTGCCCTGCAACGCAGTGTATTTCTCAAGTGTCCGTGAACCTGTCAGTGGGGCCCCACAACATAAGGGCACTGAATTACATATAGGGAAATGAATAGATTACAAAGCCACAGGGGATCATGGTGATCCCCTAATGTGACCTGTACAACTCAAGCCTAGAAGACTTCCCTAAATCAGTTCTTGTTTGACCTCAGCCTAACCGCTAGAAAAACACCAGCCTTGAGTATAATAATTTCCAGTAATGGAGGAGCCACTGCCGCCCCTTGTCAGTTGTTCCAGTGATGGATTGCTCTCCGTGTTTAAAGAGCGGTGCCCTGTTTCTAGTCCAAACTTGTCCATATTCAACCTCTAACCAGTGGACCTTGTTCTACCGTTGTCAGCCAGATGATTATCCAGTGTTTGTTCTCCAAGCAGGTCCTTAAAGACTGTGATCCAGTCACTCCTTGGTCTCCTCTCTGACAAGCAAAATAGATTGAGCACTTTGCATCTTCCCTTACAAGGCAGGTTTCCATCCCTGGAGTCATTACATTACTGGCTCTTCTCTGCACCTCCTCCAGTTTCTCTGCTTCCTCCCTGAACTGCAGATACCAAACCTGGGCCCAGTGTCCTAGTGAGGGTGGATCCAGAAGCAACCATGTAAGCTCCTTGCTCCCTTTGTGATTCCTATGTTAACACCTCCATGGATCAGGGCGGCTAGGATCGGGAACCAACTTCCAAGAGAAGTGGTGCTGGCCTACCCTGGGGAGGAGGTTAAAGAAGAGGTTAGATGGACACCTTGCTGGGGTCGTTTGACCCCAGTACTCTTTCCTGCCATGGCAGGGGGTCGGACTAGATGATCTGCTCAGGTCCCTTCTGACCCTAGAAACTATGAAACTATGGATCTCTTGCAGGTTGACATGAGAGCTCATGTCTAATGCCTTATCTGCTGTGACTTAAAACTCTCCCAGAATCGCTGCTTCCCTGGATGGAGCACCCCTACCCCCCCTCCCCAGAAAGGGTCCTTTGTTTACTTTATTCTTAGACATAGGACTTAATTTGGCCACACGGGAATGCACATGGACCCAGCCTGCCAAATGAGCAGCAGCCTGCCCTCCTCATTTCTGGTCGTTCTCTCCATTTCAGGGTCACCTGAAAAAGGCTCTGGCAACAACTCGGTGGGCATGTCTACATGTGTATTTACACTGGCTTAAATTTACTGTGCAGTAACCAGGAATAGGATGGCATCTACACATGCAGATGTTAAAGTGCATTAACACTAAATTTAGTCCCAAGTCAGTCCACCCATACAAGTCTTACTGCGCAGTAAGCCGTCTACATGTGTTTTACTGTGCAGTAACTAATTGGTCATAAATTTGATACCTGCATGATGCTGGTATCAAATTTACACTCAAGTCAGCATAAATCACCATAGTTACTGTGTAATTCGGATGTGCACATGTAGACGTGTGTCCATACTGTGCAGTGATTTTGGTTACTGTGCAGTAAATGTCATGTGTAGATGCGCCCTATGTTTCCTTCCAGGGCATTGACCAATCTGTTGAATAATATGGGAATCCAAATTCACCCCTGTAGGGCCCTACAAGCACCCCCATTACCAATGACAGTGGGAGGCGTTAGGCAGTTTTTAAGCTCTTGGTGTGCCACTTCAATATGTGCGTACTGGTTTCCCAGTCACTTGCCATGCAGAATACAAGTCAGGTGCCTCGGAGCCTGGATTCTGCTCCTCTATCTTCCTCCACATCTGAGCAGAAATGCTCACAGGTGGCTCCAAAGAAACCTGACAGATCCCTGCCAGCCCAGTGCCCCAGTCCAGTGATGCTCCCAGCTCTGTTTTCTCTGCTTTTTTTTAGTCCCACCCCAGCAGCTGATTATTGCACATTTCTCCACCAAAAAAGAGATACTGCCTTATTTGACGAGGCCTATTTTCCTCCAACACATATTGACTAGTGTTAATTACCCTCTCTGAAATCTCCATTCATGGAGTCCTTTATCAGATGCTCCATTATTTTGCCTGGGGCTGGTGTCAGGCTGGCCAATCTATAGATATAATTTTAAATATTGGCATGAGGGAAGCTGTCTCCGTCTTCTGGGACTTCTCCAGTGTGGTACTGCACATCAGCTTTAGTGGTTCCAAGAGCTCTTCAGCCAGCTCTTTTCAAACTCTTGGATGCAAGTTATATCAGGACCTGTTTAATTGAAAATGTCTATCTTTACACACAGTCTTTTAGCATCTTCCTAAGTTACTGCGGGAATGGAAAGTGTTTTATCATGTGATAGGACTGCATCTTCTGCTTTTTCCCCAATGGTAGATCAGAAATATTTATTCAGCACTGCTAACTTTTTGGAATTATTGTTGACGCTTCTACCATTTCCATCTAGTCATGGACCAGTGCCACTATTAGGATTCCTTATATACCTAATATACCTCCCATGTGCAGTCATGCATTTCTGCAGACCATTCATTTCCCTTTGTAGCCTTTTGCTTCCCTCATCAATTTTTGGCCACCGCTTGTTGCTTCCGCTTCATAAGGAATGTTACCGATTTTCCCCATTCATTCGTTGGTTTAGCTACCTTCACTTCCCCTGTAAGCCAGGCTGCTTTTTTTTAGCCAGTGCAAACTTCTTTCTCAGTTGTCCTTGTCTGAGCATTTAGTAAGAAGTTGTGAAACAGTTCCTCATTAATTCCCCCTCTTGCCCCCCATTAAGTTCTTTTCTCCCAGCTGATTTGGCTCAAAATTGTTTTCAGTGGAAGAAGCCGGCCCTTTTGAAGATGTGAGGTCCGTTGATTACTGGCTTGGACTTTATTCTCTTTGCATATAACACGTCAGCAAGTCATAGTTGCTTCATACACCTTTTTAATTCTGTGATCATTTCCTCTTTGGCTCTCCAGATGAGGTCCAAGCTGGAACTCCCCCAGGCTGGAGGCACCACATTTTGAGTCTGAAGATGCGACTGTTTGAAGCACTTCTGTGAACACAGTGGGTTTTGCCAACAGAGACACTATTAAGAAAAATAAATACAGACCTGAACACAGGCCCTGAACCCTTTCCATTGTGCTCTTGAGGCCCCAATCCTGAAATATTGCCTCCAGCCAGCCTCAGTGGCTTTTGTGGTGCTCAGTAGAGATCTGCCTAGGGATCAGATGTCAACTGTGAGTTGTAAATGCTTCATTGTGCGGAATCCTCCTTGTCTAAGAGTGATTACGATCCCCTGCCAAATTCCTCTGCCCTCCTCCGCAGCCTGAGTTGGGAAGATCACAGGTACTTCCAAACACCCTGCTTCACCTGAAACATCCCTCCCATTTCCATAGCAAAGCTCCCCGCTACCAGCCCTGTGCGGGGGTGGAGAGGAGAAGGGAGAGGGAGGCAGGAACCAAGTAACAGCCTTTGGCCAAAAGTCTGTTTGCTCACAGATCACACCCACAAGAGTCACTGCAGACGGAAGTGGGGAATGTCTGCATGACACACTCACAAACTTCCCTGGCTCCACACTCTCTCGCTCAGTTTCTGCCTAGCGCTCTCCCTCCCAGCTGCTCCTGGATTATCCCAGTTGCTCTCAATATGGGGAACATAACTTGTGTTCCCCAGCCACCTGGGAGATTCAGACACTCGTTCAGACACTCGTTCAGCAGGAAACCTTCGCTGAAGAAAGAGTAAGTACGCTCGCTTTTACTTAGGACTGGGTTTAAAGCCTTGCTGCTGCCTTCCCCTTTTGCAGTGCACCAGCAGAGACTGGGCTGGTAACCCAGCCTGTCTCAGGACACCCAGGGGCTGCTTTCAGGCTTAGCAAATATGGATTCTGCCTGGTTTTGCATGAGGCTGGACAGCTGTGAACAAGATCAAGGTAGGGCAAGGGCCAGAGTGGGAATTCTGGAGCTCTGGAGGGCGAGCGGCTGCATATTGTTGCCTCCCCTATGCAACAGTGATTTATACCATTTTATTTTAGAAGTGAAAACTTCTCCATGGCACTTGTGGGGGACAGTGAAACAGCTGCCCTTCCTTTTCCCCGAGATTTTTTTATTTGTCGCTTCCTAAGACCTCCGGCACCGACTCATCAGCGGATAAGAATTCAGTGACTGCAGGCACCAGCATCAGAGCTGGGTTAGAGGGGAACGCTCCAAATCCAGGCAGCTTGAATTACTGGATGCATGCTGTGCTTTTTTGTTTAACCCCTAAAGGGAAGCCATTCCAGATGCATCCCCCTGAGGGACTTTTGCTGCTCATTTCCCTGCAAGGTGTCCTGACGTGAGGGTGATGGGCAACAGCATAAAACCCAAATGAGGGCAGTGCCAATCCGAGTCTGCAGCCTGCGCTTACCAAATATTGCCCACCTCTGCAGTCATGCCAGCTCGTTCAGTCCCCCTGGCATTGTCTGTGCTGCTGCTCGCTCGAGAAGTGGAATCTGCAAAGGGCTCTGCCCCAAATGCGAGCTCTGGGCTGCAGCTGGGGCGTTAGCTTTGTCAAGCACTGCAATTTCTCTCCCCATCGCTGTCTGAAGATGCAAATGGCAATGCTGTGAGAGCAGGGGCATGAATGACCCCCGCTCTGGGATGCTATCCCCAACCCTGTTGGTCTGCTCCGGCCTGCTTTCCCTCTCCTTCATACCAGTGTAGAGCAGATAACAGCATTCAGGGGAGTTGCTTAGGACTACCACAGATATAAAGGAGAGGAGAATTTAGACCCACCAGAGCTGGCCGCAAGCTTACAGTAGAAAGGTTGAACCATGTCAGGTGTCAAGTACCTTTCCCTTCCCCTGACGTCCCTGGGTTATGTTGCCTTCACTATGGGGTCTCCACTCCAGCCCCTTGCAGGTGAGAGTTTGGTCCTCAGAGCATTCATGCTGCCATTCGGCTAGGAGAGCTAAAACAGCCCACGAGTCCCTGCTCGCGATGCATGTTAGATCATTGCCACCATGCATGTTCACAGCTGTGCTTGTGATGCAGGTACCAAGCAGGTAGGATGGAGCTCTGCTCGGGTTTTGAAGGATGAGATAGGGCTGGCACAAAGAGGAAAATAAAAGTGGGTGGGTCTGGGTCTGGGTGAGCCCTGGGGGGATCTGATCCATCCCTCCCCACCCTGAAGGTTGTTGGAAGGCCATCCCCGCTAGATCTATCTGCAAGCTGCCCCCTCTGTTATCTGCACAGTGCTGGAGATAAACTCTTGAGCATTTAGTTATGCAAAGGTAAGTACACAACACAAAGAAAAGCCAACAAGTGCTGCAGAGAAGCAATTAACATTCTTGCAAGCTGATTATAGACATTTATTGGGGAGGGATGCAGGATGGCCAACTCTCCCTTTCCCCCTGATTTCTATGGAATTTGCTCCCTGCTAGCTTTGATCTCAGTGTTTTATTTCTTTGTAGACAAGACAGCAAGAAAAAACTGAGCAGCTTCTTTGGCATTGAATCAGGGCAGGAGAGAGAGATCACCACAGACAAAATACTGCAGTATATTCCAGGCAAGGCAAGTACCGACACATCCAGCCCTCGTGTTCTCGGGAAGGCGTTCTGGCCCGCTGTAGGGCTTACCTATGCGTGGGAACCTGTGTATGTGAGGCGGATAAGGCTTTCTGTGTGAGGGGGACCAAACGCACAGATGGCTTCAGTCCCAGCTCCTGGGGGTTGCCCGCTCTGGGATTCTGGTGCAGCCTTGCCATCAACCTGACCCATCTGGAATAGGGGGCTGGGGCTGGGAGCGAGGGAGGCAGGCTGGCTGGGAATGTATTGCTCTTCCTTTGCTGCTTTTGTTTCTGGGCAAAGTAAGAACAGGGGGAAAATTATAGAGAACACACAAAAGAGAGGATGATTCATTCCCACGCTGGAATGAGAGGCAGCACCCAGGCCATTAGCAATAAGCCTGGGGAAGGTGAGAAGCAGAAGGAAGTCTGTCCTTGGCATGCCACCCAGCCCTGTTTCCTTAGCTTCCGAGTCCTGGCGTGTTTGTGTTACGACAGCATCCTGAGGCCCCACAAAGATGTGTCCCCATTGCAGGGGGGCTCCTATGAGAGCTAGTCCCTGACCCCATAGAGCTGAGTGTGTCAAAAGGCAGGACAGGCCCAGGGCGGGGAAAACGGAGCTGCAGGGAAAACGGTCTCTCCCCTCAGGCCGCACAGCAGGTCAGTAGAAACGCTGGGAACAAAAGTGAGGACTCGCAGGCTCCAGGCCAGACCTTTGCTAGACAGGTGCATTGCAATGAGGTGGTGCAGGGAATCATAGGTGCAAGGTAAGGAGGGGCACAGGGGGGCATGTGCCTCCCCCGACATGACCGCCCCCACTGCTGACACTGCCTGCGGGTACTCGCCAACTCCGTCCCCGCCGGCGGTGGCTTCTGCGGGTGCCTCCCCTGCATCAAGAGGCACCAGTCGCCTATGCAGGGGATGCAAATCCCTGTCTGTCCCAGGCCCTCCACTGGCCTTCAATGGGTGCTGGGCAGAGCAGCATGAAGCCCTGGGCAACCCAGGCAGGGGTGGAGAGCTGAATCTCCCCACCCACAAACACTTGGCTGCTTTGGCACTTCCCAGTGAAGAGCTCTTTTGCGTGGCCCGGTCCTTTCTCATCCAGCGGAGCTCTTTATATCCAGTGTGATTTTCCCCTTTAATCATGGGGGAGTTGCATCACCTTGCACTGTGGGGTCCTGGAGGCTAGGGCAATGGACAGTCTTTCATAGGACAGGGAGGCCCTATGGAAGACTTTCCCAGTGCTGGATCATGTGGCCTTGGGCAATTCACATGTGCCATATCGGTCAAGTCAGCATTGGGAAGTTGCCTGAGCTGTACAGATGAACAGCCCCAGAGAAGGGCTCAGTGCTGTGACTAAGCTGCCCATTGTTTGTAAATGAGGTTAACAAGCAGGCAGCGGGAATTAACAAAGGAGATAGTTCCTGGGAGAGTTCCCAGCGACAGCAGGATCGGGGCTGAAGTTTGGATACCTCTGACTTCCATGGTGCTTCCTCCAAGGAGTCAAGAAGAATAATAGCCGTGCTAGCTGATGGGAAAAATGCAGCTCGCAAATGGTGCCAGATGCCAGGCCAACAGTGCGTGTGTAAATGCACTGGCCAAATGATCGCTCTTGGTACTCTCTGTGTAGCCACAGTGCCCAAAGGCCCCAGGCCTGGCCCAGGACCCCACAGTGCAAAGTGATGCACAACAGCAGAACAAAGTCCTGCCCCAAGCATCGCTGCGTGGCTGATCCACACAGCTGAGCTGCCTGCTCCCAGCTGGTGACACCTTAGCATCTGCTAATGCCAGGCCTTGGATGCAAAGAGAGACAAAGAGCCAGAAGAAGGGTCACACACACATTATTCACCCAGGAGGGACCAGGACAACATGGGACTACTTGCTTTATATTTTTTGAAATTCCATGTCTTGGGTCAAATCAATTCCAAATTCTGTCTATTTAGTAGAGGTCAGTTGTTCAAGTCTGTGTGGCACTACCACCAGCAAGCATCCTCTTTCCCGGACTCTTCAGCCTGGGACTTCAGATACTCCCAAATCCATGGCAGGCATCTGAAGTACAAGCCCCAAGAGCATGAGGCCTTGCAGTTCAGTTGCCCCCTAGTCTCACTTGCCCCTAGCCAAAAGGCCGAAGGAGCAAGGTAGACGGAGAGCTTGAGAACAATCCCCCATCACCATAAATTGTGTAGCTGAGCCCCTCCCATTGGATAGCATTTGTAGATTTTGCAGGGGTCAGCCTGTCTGCAGTGCAACGGGCAGGTCTCCACCCTCCACTACACCAGGTCATTCAAGGCTCAGAAGAAGGGGATCTCCCCTGTCGGGTCAGTAAAACCACCTGGGCCAAAAACCTTCATCGTGGCATCTCCCCTGCTGTGGGACTCCTTCCTGAGAGGGAAGTACCTGGGCCTTGGGGCTTGGAGATCAAATACCGTGCTCTGCTACAGGCCTCTCGTGTGAACTTGAGTGAGTCATTCAGCCCAGATCCTCACTGGTATGTAGGCACCTTGCTTCTCCTTAGTGGCCTACATACCTGGGAGGATTTGGGCCCATCGAAGACCAGGTGATGCTCAGATGTGGCACCACTGGGGCGGTTGGCACGTCGGTGTCATGGACGCTATAAGCGCTGAGTCAGGTTTCTTTCACCTCCGTGCCCAGGAGCTCCATTGCAGGCGGGAGGTAGCGCAGGAGCTGGAATGAGTGACTTTTCTCCAAGCCAGGCACATGGGACAGTCCTGCCCCCAGGCCCCTTGCTTACAAAACAGACTCCTCAGTGCTTTGCTGTTGATTTCCTCCATCCTGGGGCCGCAGGGACTGTACTTCCCATCCCAGTCATCCTGGAGTCAAAACAAGAGGGAGGGGGAAGAGGAGGGGGGGATGACCAAAGAGCCAATCCTTTCCCTTGCTCCTTCTATTATTAAACAGCAGCATCCAGCCCCCCTGGGCACAGCACTTGCAAGGCTGACATCCTTGGTGATTCAGGGGCAAGTCTCTGATGTTCCACCAAGGATGTGGAGGGGCGGAGGGAGGTTACTTAGTAACTCACCCTACCTGTTGGATGAGACAAGGGCGATAGAGAGATTGAACATGTCAGAGCACTTGCACTGTGCAAGACCTGCCAAGCTGCATGAGGAACTAGGTTTCATTCTCTCTGGGATGCATCAGGCTGGATGGAAACGCCGAGTTAATCGGGGAGGGGGTGTAGGCTGCCACCCCCGGATCAGTTCAGGGGAAATAACAGCTGGCTGATGAGAATGACAGAAGGGTGGCAATGCCTAAGACCCAGGGCTAAAATATATTCCCATGGGTCCAGGCAGAGCATCACCCACGCGACAGGGAGGTGCGATACTCACCTACCCCTGTGATGGTGGAAGCGCCTAACTGGAGTAGGTGAGGAATTGGTTCTCACTCATCCCAGCTCTCACACTCACTCCCTGTGAGGTTTTGCCCAAAAGACCTTGAGCCTGAGATTCGCAGGGATCCACACGGAAAACAGGCCTCCTTGGGCCCACTCACTGTCCTTTGTCACTTGGTGCAAAGCAGTTCATGTGCTGCCAGATCAGAATGGGAGTGTTTGGCACCGAAGCAAAATAAGAGCCTCAGCAGCAGGGAAATGACAGATGTAACCCCATGCATCAGTTCTAGGGTGGACATCACGGAGGACAGTCCCATTGTCCTCAGTCCTCTATTGATATGAAACCCGACGTCTTTATGTCCTCTATTTTTCTCTTCAAGAGAAGAGAAAAATAGAGGACATAAAGGCGCTGGGTTTTGTATCAATAGAGGACCGAGTAGCAGAAAACCAGAATGTCCTCTATGATGGCCATCCTAATCAACTCCCTTACTGGTAACATAGGGAAAGCCCTTCCTCCTTCCCAGAGGATGGTGATTAGCTGCTTCGCACTGGCCCAGTGGTGAAGGCTGATTAGCAGCTTGTGAGCGCTTTGGATGTGAAAATTTGAAGTAGTGTTAATTATCCTCTATACCTTGAACTGTATGAACTGGTTCCCCTCCCTCACCTAATATGTTAGAGTACCATGTGTGGGATCTATGCTGGAGGTTTTAAAGGGTGCTAGGGTGTGTTAAAGAAAAACACCTTTTATCCTTCTCCAGCCATATTTAACCCCAGGTTGCTGAATTACATTGATAACAAGCATTGGAAGGTAGAACATGGCTCAGACAGAAGATGCACTTTTTTTTTGGGAAAAAATATATTTCTCTCTCTATATATAGTTACATACATGTACATCTTTGAGCAAAAGCTGGTCTTCACACACCTTACACCACATTTAAAGCTCACACACCCATTACAATAAATGCAGTCATGGCCCCATGCACCCGTCTGCACTCTGCAGCCCTTTCGCTAAGAGGCACATGCTGTGGTCCTGCTAGCTGTGATGCCTGGGAGTGGAAGAGGTGCAGTGTCCTTGTCACTTATGTCCTGATGGCCTCTGATTACATCTGGGTATGGCAGCTGCTACAAAAAATGGTGCTGGCCCTGGGCGGGGGTCTCTTCAATTGGACAGAGGCTGCTCAGGGGCTATCTGAGGCCCCCTTTGATATGTGATCTGTATGGCTGGTCCTGAGGGTTGTCCCCAGCCATATCCACACCGGGACTGCTGCACCTTGTACTTCTTGGTTGTTGTGTAGGAAGCAGTCTGCCCACTATTTGTTCCCCCTTCTGGGCATGGTGTTAATGATGGGCAATAGAGATGGAAAGTGGTGTCTAGAAGGGCCAGGGGTCTAGAGCTGGGAATTATGGGACTGCTGCTGGCAGACCTCTTGGACTTGCCACCTGCAGTTCTGAACTCAGTGCACATGGGGTGGGTTATGGGGAGGCTCAGGCTTTGGCTGTGAAGGTCAGCAGAGCTTCTGGGGTCAGGCTGGACTGCTCCCAGGGCGGTCCGACTTAGAGGCTTCAGTATCAGGGGTAGGCAATAGGCTGTGCCAAATTTTGCCAGCTGTTTCAATTCAACACTGTTTCGACTCATTTTGAGCTTGAACCAGCAAAATCGAATCGAAACGAAGGGCTTCAAAGCAGTCTCGAAACCAAACAAGGCTAGTCAAAATGTTTTGAAATTTTCAAAACATTTTGAGTTTTGAAGTAGCTAGCAGCGAGGTGCTAGGAGACAGGGGAGAACCACGGCTGCGCCACCCAGCTGCAGGAAGCCGATCACAGCAGAGGCCTGGGCTCAGTTCCCCTCCCCAGTGCTGTGATTGGGCTGGGGAAAGGAACTGAGCCCGATTGCTCAGTTCCCCTTCCCAGCGCTAGATTGGGGTGGGGGCGGGCAGTCAGCCCAGCTGGGCTGAGTTCCCATCCCCAGCGTTACAATCATCGAAACAGCGTTGAAACAGCCGTGCTGTTTCAACAAAGCAAAACAGAACAGCTGTTTCACCTCAAAATAAAATTAGAAGCAAAACACTGTCCCATTCAAAACTCAAGTCGAAACAGAACAGTGCCGTTTCGCACAACCCTAGTCGGCAACCCCCTGCATGGGTGCCAGAGCATGGCATGCAAAGACATTTTGCTTGGCATGCACACCTAGGGCAGATGGTGGGGAAGGGGCCAGGGCTGTGCTGCCACAACAAGTATGAGGCCCCTTGCAGCTCCCCCGCCATCCACCCCTAGCATATCAACATCTTACAAGTCAAGGTTGCGGGTGTTTTGGGCACTCTGCCCAAAACCAGTGTTGACCTCTGGATAGATGTTCAACAGCTTTGGGTTGTTAGTAGCTAGCTCAGCACTTAGTAGCCATGTAGACATACCTTGGTCACCTCAATGCCAGCAGGTGCCTAGACCTGCTTTGAGACACCAGAGTTGGCTGTAGCTTTGGGCCTTGGTCTTCAATGAAGTTAGACCCTTCTGGGTGCTCTAACTTTCCCAACCATGCTCACAGCCCCAGTGGGGTGTTCAGCTACCGGGAATGACTGGAACATGGTAAACCCTTGGCCATGCCTCTGTGCCTGGGAATGACCTCAGGAGGCCCATTACTCCAAGGGCTGCAGAGAGGGGTGCATAGAGTGAGTTGTACCAGCTCCTTGCTATGCAAGGAGGATTGTTCTATGCCAGGCCAATTTTTCAGTGGCTTCACAGGTGCCCCCCCCGGTGCCACTGGGCTGGAAGCATGAGGCAGCCACCAATTATCCCAAGGAAAGATGGAGCGGATAGCATGGCGGCTAAACCTCCAGTTCTCAGACAGCTTCCCTGCTAGCCAGGACAAGCCTCTGTGGCTGGGTTTGCATTGGGTCAGATGCTTCCTCTCTCAGGAAATGGCATTCTCTCTCTCACACCTGGGCAGCCGATTGTGAACTGATGAGAAAGGCCTGACGGAGTGACAAAGAGGTTTTGTTCCCTACACAGAGGGAGGATTCCTGAGCTGTGACTAGCCAGCCTCCTTCCCTAGAGACAGGGACAAAGGGATCATAGAAATTGCAGATGGACACATGAGATTGGGTTCAAGCCAGTCTGCCACCCTCACTCTGTGGTCAGGACGGGATGTCTTGTGGTTCTTTGTGCAGTCTGAACTTAGGTGCCCGTAGGGAACCTGTACAGTCTCAGTTGGCTGCTGCGATGGCTTATTTGTACTCTCGTAGCACCCAGTTGAGAAGAAAGCTCTCTCTCCGGAGCACTGAGAGGCCTTGGGTCTGCTCCTGCCTTTGCCACAGGCATGCTGGCTAACCTTAGGCAAGTCATTTCCTTTCTCGGTGTCTCAGTTTCCCCACCTGTACAACAGGGATAGGGGGACCGACCTTCATTATAAAGCACTTTGAGATCCACAGCTAAGAAGTGCTGTACAAGTGTTAGGGATCATTACCATCCTTATAGGCTCGGCAGCGCTACGCTGGCTAGCACTACGGAAGAAAGGGACTTGGGGGTCATCATTGACCACAAGGTGAACATCAGCCTGCAATGTGATACTGTAGCTAGTAAAGCGAGCAAAATGCTGGCTTGCATCCATAGATGCTTCTCAAGCAAATCCCCTTGTACTCGGCCTTGGTGAGGCCGCAGCTGGAGGACTGCGCCCAGTTTTGGGCTCCACAATTCAACAAGGATGTGGAGAAGCTTGAGAGGGTCCAGAGAAGAGCCACGCGCATGATCAGAGGTCAGGAAAACAGATCTTACAATGACAAGCTGAGAGCCACGGGACTCTTTAGCCTGGAAAAGCGCAGGCTCAGGGGGGATCTGATGGCCACCTATAAGTTTATCAGGTGTGACCACCAGGATCTGGGGGAGTGTCTGTTCACCAGAGCGCCCCAAGGGATGACGAGGTCGAACGGTCACAAACTCCTGCAAGACCGTTTCAGGCTGGACATAAGGAAGAATTTCTTTACTGTCCGAGCCCCCAAGGTCTGAACCAGCCTGCCATCGGAGGTGGTTCAAGCACCTACATTGAACACCTTCCAGAGTAAATTGGATGCTTATCTTGCTGGGATCCTATAACCCCAGCTGACTTCCTGCCCTTTGGGCAGGGGGCTGGACTCGATGATCTTCCAAGGTCCCTTCCAGCCCTGATGTCTATGAAATCTATGAAACCATGCTAGATGCTGTATAAACACCCTGCACGCGTCTTCACTCGTGACTTAACAGAGTATTTCGTTGGAGAGTTCCCATTAACTCAACCACCACCCACCCACACAAATGTCTGGTTTGTTCATAACACTGGTGATACCACAACTTCCCTGGCACCGCTCAGATGCAAACAGCAGATCTGAGATAAATTTCCCCCTAGAGCCACAGACTGGAGCTATCTAAAGGGCAGACAGAACCGTAGCATGATTTGGTTGTATCTGTATTCAGACTGGCGCGGCTTGGCTGTCGCTGAACGAGTGCGCTCGAGTCAGGCCTCGATCACATCTGAACTGGCACTGGAGCTCGGGTGCAATCAGCATCAGGGCACTGTTTGGATTTAAGGGAACTGGATTCTTTTCTGGTGCTTTTGTGAGGTTTTAACCCTACTCTGCAGAGAGCCTGCCAGACCAGCCCTTCTCACAAAGCCAGGCCTTTCCGAGGTGTTACTTATTTAGTTTTGATCTTATGCAAACTCCTCACCAAATGGACACAGAACAATTCAGAAGAGAGTGTGAAACTGGACCGGAGTAGCCTGTCTTCCCCTGCTCCCAGCCAGGTGCTGTCTGATCACTGGTCATGTGAGTGAGACCCCTTGAAAGGTCCCCAGGCTGCAGCTTCCCAACAGACAGGAATCCCACGCTTAACCCTTGGCTGAAACCTGCACAAACAGGGAAGTGCTGCCAAAATTTCAGAGATTTCATAGTTTTCTAGGGTTGGAAGGGACCTATTAGATCATCGAGTCTCACCCTCTGCTCTGGGTAGGAAAGAGTGCTGGGGTCAAGTGACCTCAGCTAGGAAATTAGACCCCTTTGGATGGTGATCTAGCCCAGATCCTGAAGGAGTGGATCCTGGGCTGTGATTCTGACTTAGATCCAGAGGATTGGATGGGGGCTGCAGTTTTAGCTGGTCTCTGATGGCCCCCCAGGAGAGCTTCTCTTGTGCCCCTTGGCTTGGGCTCTTGTGGCAGATCCTTTTCTCTTGCACCTGCCCCAGCTGGAGGGGAACAGCGGTTGGATGCTAACCTGGGGCTAGCCAGGGTGACACAGTGGCTAGGACATGGGCAATCTGAAAGCATAAATGCATCCACCATCATTACCATGCCTTCAAAGCAAGCTCCATCTGAACTCAGACTGTCTGGACAAGAGATTTGTAGCAATGTGCTCATTTTAGCAGCATTTTGTTTTCAGCATTCATCATAGTGGTCCAGTGCCTAGTCTGGCTGCAATGCCACCCATATAAAACAGCCTTCTTTCCATGTAATTTATTCCCTTTCCCATACATGATAGATATACCAGAATATGGACCTTCATACTGATACAACTATATCCACATAAGCAGGGGTTGTACCTCCTTGCTCATGCCGCTATAAATAGAAGGCTGCATTTTTTTGTGCAGATAAGAGCCAAGGAGCGAGTTGACCAGCCATGAGAAGCACTATGTAGTTTCCTAACATTGGACTTCTTCAGATGAGACCCCAGGTTCTGACCATGCCGCGTTGCTACTGTTCATCCAAGTAAACTATTCACTGGGGTGCTAGAACGGGGGTGAAGATGAGGTAGGAAATCCAATTCAGCCTTGAACACAGCCTCTACTCTACGCGGCTCCTTGTGAGCCATCAGCCTCGCACTGATACCCGAGGAATGCAAGGACGTCCCAAGGGCGTTTTGGGCTGGGTGGCTGGTGCGGTATACAGTACTGTGTAGCAGCTTGGCGTGTTGAGGACACCGAGCAGAAGGGCGAGCTGTGAAAGGGACGCTGCCAGGTTACAGCTGCTAGACTTGCTAATCTAATTTCTTAGCACTGCTGTCATATCAGTGACACCGGAAATTAGTGAGACCGCAGTTAGGGTCAAAATCCAGGAGCCTGCTCTCCCTCCCTGTGCTGGTGTGGGGGTGGTTTGACAGTGACAATTGCTTTGGGCGCCCATCATGCCGGGAGTTTTGTGCTGCTGGGAGGTACAGCCCCTTTGC
Source organism: Crocodylus siamensis (assembly GCF_052110815.1). Classification (NCBI taxonomy): domain Eukaryota; kingdom Metazoa; phylum Chordata; order Crocodylia; family Crocodylidae; genus Crocodylus; species Crocodylus siamensis. The sequence goes on along the minus strand of NC_143406.1, from coordinate 8,482,557 downwards.
TGCAGCTGGCAGAGCTGCGGAGGGCTGCAGGGCTCCACGGAGAGGCTCTAAGTCTTGTTCATGTCTTCTTGGGCATCTGTTTCTTGTTGATGACACCTGCGCTTTGGAGTGCAAGCTGGAAATACGGATTCCCCAGCTGGAACCGCTGCTTCTCGCCCTCTTCAGTCATCTTGGTCTCGTCCCCAATTTGCTGCCTCCTTCTCCTTACAAAAGAGACAGTGAACTCTTTGGAGCTGGGGCCCTCCGTGCTGCATTATTTGCCTGGAGCCTAGCACAGAAGGGCTCTGGTCCGTCTCGGGGACTCTCGGGCTCTGCTCTAATAGAAAGAGCACACGTTCTCTGTATAATACACATGACTGTGTGGGAATTTCTAGGACTGCAAACAAAATTAAAATAAAAATAAAGCAGCCAGGCAGGTGAACACCCTGGAAGTGAAAATAAATGGAGTCATATTTAAGCTGTTGTAACAGCAATCCCACTGGGGGCTAAACAGGCCCTGGCCGTGTCCCTGCGAGACCTGTCGATGGCACATATTAGATGCCCACTGAATGGGCTTGTTTCCTGAGCACCTTTTATTTTTTTAATTGCTTGCACAGCCAGCAAGTGATGATAAGTCAGGCCAGGGTAGAAGTCTTGGAGCACAAATGTAATTTCCCTAATTGGCTTTAGGTGAGCTCATTAATTGGCAGTTAGCAGGTTCCCACCTTCAGTGCCACATTGGTCGGGTGCAGAAAGGGGACAGCTTTTTGGATGAAGACCCCTGGGGTGTGTGTGTGTGTAGGAGTGGTGGGGTTCAAGGTGTTATCTGCATTCAAGCTAAGCCCTGAAAGGAACCCACAGCCCTGCAGATAAAGGGATTCAGAAATCATTAGTATCCCCTCCCTCCTTCACCAGTTCCTCTCTACTGGGAGAGCTGTGGAGGCTTGGAGCATCATTCCTGCAGGGTGAGGTCACTGGGTCTGCTTCGTGGCTGCCAGCTCTTCATTTATCCCCGGGCTTTTGCAGCTGTCTCCCTGGCACCAAGTATCGAAAAGGGGCACATGTGGATTAGGCAGGTTCTGGATCAGCTCTGGGAAAGCACAGGCCAGCTGGGCTCCCTGGCTGGACTGTGGGGGCCGCTTTGTCACTCAACCCCCGTGGCATCCGTGCTTCGGCTTGTTCCTGGAAATGCTGTTCTGGATAGAAGCCCTTTCTGAGAGGCAGGAGGCGGTCTGCCCACCACCCTCTAATGCCATCATGTGCTTGCTACTAGGACTCCCTGGAAACACGGCTCCGAAACCTGGAGATGAGTGCCTTGCTGGGCGAGCGGGTTACAATTTGCCAAGCCATGCTATCTTGGTATAACACAGGGGTGGGCAATTATTCTGGGCAGACGGCTGCTTACTGAGTTTCAACAAGCCATTGAGGGCTGCATGAGAGGCAGCCCAGGGCAGATTAATATTAATTTTTAAAGTTTTTTAGGGGCCCTGTGAGCTGGATAGAATGGCCCGGTGGGCTGCATCCGCCCCCCAGGCTGCATTTTGCCCATCTCTGGTATAATATAAGGCAGATTTTCCTTCCTTCCTCATGCATCTTTTACAGGACCAGGGCATGGATGTTCCAGGGAACAAACCCGTATCCCTGTCTGATTGCCACTGGTTGAATGCCCCGGCAGCTTATTATTCACTCTTTCAGTTGGGAGACTGGGAAGTGTGGGAAGGTGGGCTGCTGTTCCAAATAAAAGCCCTGGTCTGTCTCTAGGGGTGGCACCAGACAGCCCAAATATTTCCTTTGCAGAATGCTTCCCAGGGGATGTGTCTACATGAGGCCTTTACTGAGGGACTGACTAATTAGCTTCACAGTAAACATCTCATTGTCTACACGTGCACCTCTGTTAGGGTGCAGGAAATGAATTCATTCCACAGCAGGATAGTATTTGTAAATACAAATACTATAGTACTATCTTGCTGTGAAGTTTTTTTGTGTGCAGCAGTGCATGTGCAGCAGTGGGGCACAAGGGTACTTCAGTGCCAGGACTGCCTGCCAGCTAGCACCCCTATGCCCCAGCCAGCCCCTCCACAGCACGCAGAGCCCCATCAGAGCAGTGGATCCCCCAGGCTCCCTGCCAACTGGAGCAGCTCTGCCCCGGCTCAATGTGCTGCGGTCTGGACACATGTAAACAGTGCACCTGGGAGCTTTCTAGGAGCAACAAACTTTGGAGCAATCAGCTCTGGAGTTTATTTCTGCACATTAATGACATGTTTAGACATGCTCAGAGACTGCAAGCAGCCAATGCTATACGGACTGCTTTACCCCCTGCTAGAGCATGATCAGATGCTACAGCGATGGGCGCAGCAGCATAAGAGCCTGAACAAGATGGCCTGCAAACTTCAGGTGCCAGGGCATTGCACAAGAGAGGAATTTCCATTTACCTGGTTCTCAGGGGATGATGCAAGAGGTTGCTAAACCCCTCCCTGACATCAGCCTCTCCAGAGCTCTGTGTTTCTCCCTTTGTTTTAAGGACAAGGCACTGACAGGAGCTCACCACGGAGTGCATCACAACTGCCTTTGCAGAGAGCAGCCCTGGCTCTCTGTACTAGGCAACTTCTGATAGATCCTTTGACCACGCAAATTCCTCCACATGCCCTTTTTGTCCAAATTCATTGCCAGGCATGAACAGGAGGGCCCTTGATGACAGATGCACTTTCTGCTCTTGGTGCAATCTCAGTCGTTACCAAGTTGTGTGCAGGTAATGCACCAAAGACCTGCCTCTGGTCCAGCTTTTGAGGATGTGCTTCTCAGTAGGGGAATGATTGTGGCTAGCTAGAGCCCAGCTCGTGACTTCCAGAGGCCTCTGATCCCCTCAGCATGCTGCACAAGTCCCCATGCGTGTCTTGGGCGTGGGCTGGAGGGCTAGGAGATGCACACGAGGAGGGAATTTCCCCATGAAGTGACCCTGAGGAGTTTAGAGGAGCTGAAGCCGCAGTGACCCAGCCTGGGTATGTCAGGGTTTGAGCCTAATAAACGTGAAATCCTATATCCAGATAGCAGCTGTAAACAGCTCCGGCTGGAGAGGGGAATGTGATTGATCAGCTGGGAGTGCTAAGACTGGGGAGACCCAAACAGAAGGAAACCGAAGGCAGCTTTTGCACAGACTTGTCCGAATTAAAACCACCGGGCTCTGCTCGGTTCTGGTGGCTTCTGCTGATGCCTGTGTCAATCAATAGGGCCAGCAGAAGGGCAGCTGAGAAGTTGGGGGATCTAAAATGTAACACTTATTCCTCCCAAACAACCAGACGCTCCTCGTCTAGTTTAAAATATCCTTCTGTACAGGGAGGGACACCTCCCAGCCTGTCCAGAACAGCAGTAATAAAATCCCAGCTCCCCAGCTGGCATGGAGACCTAGCAAACAAACAAGGGACCCGGGGCTCCTCTTTAAAGACAGGTGGCTCGGCTGATGCCTCTGGCAGGTAGAGAGAGGCTTTCAGGGCCTCATCTGTTATTGCTGCTGTTGTTACAGAACATCACGACCCAGGACAATCAAAAGGAAAACTTGGACCAACGATTTCCCAGCCTGTTCAAGAAAGGGCGGAGGAAGACGGTCGTGAGGAACCTGGGACAGATCATTTATTACTCCAAGGTCAAATTCAAATTCCAGCACTGCCAGGTGAGCTTTGGTGCATCATCCAGATGTCTGGAGGGCAACTGCCCACTTCTCCCCTGGCTGCACACGCTGCTGCTGCAGCAAGTACTTGTCTGTCTGGCAGGTTATCTTACTCTCCTGCTGGGGTGGTCAAACAGGGGGAAGCAGGATTAAGTCTGTGTTTTGCAGGGCTCATTAGGGAAGCTTGGAGAGGCCGTGGGTGAGCGTAGAGGCTGTCTCTTCCAGACCGTGGGGCCCCAAAGCTCATCCCTATGGGACAGCACTTCGGGAGACTATTCAAGGGCCCGGGTCTGCCAACTCTGTGGTCTCCCCTGATTCAGACATAGGATATGCTGGCCCCAAGAAGGGTGTCTTTTCTTCTCTCTCCTGTGAGCTGGAGGAGTGTTTGGGTCCCAGACCATGTGCTGAGGCTGCCTTTGCACCTGTCTTCATCAGATCAGGGGATTTGGCTTTGCATTTGTATGTGGCAGCTGTGCCTGGAGACAGAACAGTTTTTCCTTTGGCCCCTGATTACATGTGTTCCTGGCTTCTGAGCTGGCAGACCCTGGGTCCCTGGGTGGATGGACTGTGCTGCCCCGCCTGGGGTGCATAACAGAGCGAAGCTAGAGGATCAAATTTTCCCTGGGACCAACTTCAAGCTGTCTCTGTTTTGCAGGAGGTGAACGATTGCTACTTGGAGCTGTTCCAGTCCTACCTGTACTTTCAGTCCGTCGGCTCCAATGGACTGACTTATCAGGTGAGGGATCTTTCTGTTCCCATGACACAAAGCAGTGGGAATCGGTGGAGGAGCAGCGTGGTCTAATGGTCAGGTCGCTGGGCCCGGCTTCTGTACCTGGGACCACTGCCAAACTGCTCTGTGACCTCAAGGGATTCACCCCCTGCCCTCTGTCTCTGTCCTGCCTCCCCACTTGGCCCTTCTTCTTGTCCACGTAGAAGGCAGGTCCCTTGGGCAGGGGCTGTCTTGTGGTAGCTACTGCTCTGAAAGAGCTTCAGGACCTCAGTGTTCAGCCATAAGACAAATCAGTGATGATAGGCCAGGGTCTTAGGAAGGCCAAGTGCTGGCAGGCCTCCATGGAAGCTGTCTGTCCTCAGCACTTTCAAAACTCAAGCCACTTAATTTGGTTGCCTGAATATGGGTTTAGGAGCTGAACTTGAGGCTCTTGGTTTGGGTGTGAACTCCAAGGTGCTTCTCTTCATGGAAGGAGAAGAGCATGGAGGAGGAAAGGAGATGATTCCTGAGGACACCCATGCCCCATGGTCATGACAAACTGTTTCGTCATCTTTTGGCAGGAAGCTGCTACTGGATGGAAAAAAAAAAAGTGTGTTTTATACATCTGTCCATCCGTCCGTGCATCTACCCTTCTGTCCATCAGTCTGTCTATCCATCCGCATGTGCATAAAAAGAAAGCACTTTCCTTTGATGAATGGAGAAACACAATTGCGCCAGCGGGGTTGGAAGATATTGGTAGAAGCCATTCCTTTTAGAAATGATTTACTGTCTTCTGGGTGACTCGCGGTTAATGCGTTTTGACAGCGCAGCCTCCTGAGTCACTGAACAAACTGAGCTTTAAGCGGAAAGACACACCGTGAAGATTTAGACCGTGTTTAAAGAGCTCTTGTCCGACTTCCTAACAGCCCCTTAGCCTATTAGTGCTAAAGAGTTATAAAAAGGGGACTGCACCTGTACTGTCACCAAGATCCTACGACTAAATAGTTCTCCGTAAGGATTTGGTTTAGAGAGGGCTTTCATCATAGCATCAGGGCCAGAACGCCCAGGCAAGGCAGCTCACACTTGTCACCATTTTGCTATTTCTTTACACATTGCACTTAGTTTACACTTTCCCTTTCTGTTCATAACCAGTTTCACTTTTTGGTTCTTTTAAATTGTTCCTGCCCTGCTTGGTCTGGGTGCCCGCCCATGGCAGGAAGCATTGAACACATCACCTTACTTGTGCTAGGTGCTAAAGGCAAAGGTGGAAATGTTGGGGCAGTTGAGCCAATGGGAATTGCCCATAAACAGGGTATTTATTACCCACAGGTTCCTGTCTAAGGAATGACCTGTTAGTGCAATGCAAGGAAGACCCACGCCCGTTTGCAGTAGTGTTTTCATAGTTTCATAGTTTCTAGGGTTGGAAGGGACCTGAGCAGATCATCTAGTCCGACCCCCTGCCATGGCAGGAAAGAGTACTGGGGTCAAACGACCCCAGCAAGGTGTTCATCTAACCTCCTCTTAAACACCCCCAGGGTAGGAACCAGCACCACTTCTCTTAGAAGTTGGTTCCAGACTCTAGCCGCCCTGACCGTGAAGTTGCGCCTCCTGATATCTAACCTAAATCTACCCTCTGCCAGCTTATGACTGTTATTCCTGGTCACTCCTGGCAGTGCTCGGGGGAACAGGGACTCCCCCAATGCCTGCTGATCCCCCCTGACTAGTTTGTAACAGGCCACAAGACCCCCCCTCAGCCTTCTCTTGTGGAGGCTGAACAGGTTCAGGTCCTGTCGCCTCTCCTCATAGGGCCTGCCCTGCTATCCCCGATCATGCGAGTGGCCTCCTCTGGACCCTCTCCATGCTGTCCACATCCCTCCTGAAGTGCGGCGCCCAGAACTGGACGCAGTACTCCAGCCGCGGCCTGACCAGTGCCGCATGGAGGGGGAGGATCACTTCTTTGGACCTGCTCGAGATGCATCTGTGGATGCATGACAAGGTGCGGTTGGCCTTCCTGACTGCCTCCCCACACTGCCGGCCCATGTTCATCTTGGAGTCAATGATGACCCCCAGATCCCTTTCCGCCTCCGTGCTGACAAGAGGGGAGTTCCCCAGCCTGTAGGTATGGTGCCGGTTCTTCCTCCCGAGGTGCATCACCGTGCACTTGTCTGTGCTGAAACCCATCCTATTCTCGTCCGCCCACCCTTGTAACCTGTCTAGGTCTGATTGTAGCCTGTTGCATCCTTCCAGTGTGCCCACGTCCCCCCACATCTTAGTGTCATCAGCAAATTTGAACAGGGTGCTTTTTACCCCCTCGTCCAAATCACTGATGAAGATGTTGAACAGTGCGGGCCCGAGGACCGAGCCCTGCGGGACCCCACTGCCCACGTCCTTCCAGGTTGAGAAGGACCCATCCATTACCACCCCCTGGGTGTGGCCCTCCAGCCAGTTGGCGACCCATCTGACTGTGTGGGTATCTACACCACAGCCCCCCAGTTTCTTAATGAGAACGGGGTGAGAGACGGTGTCAAAAGCCTTCCGGAAGTCCAGGAAGACGATGCCCACTGCTCACCCCTGCGTCTAACGATCTGGTGATCTGATCGTAAAAGGCCACCAGGTTGGTCTGACAGGACCTGCCACTGATGAACCCGTGTTGGTTGCCCCTAAGCATGCAGTCCCCTGCTGGCCTCTCCTGGATGTGTGCCAGCATAATTTTCTCGAACAGCTTGCCTAGGATCGAGGTGAGACTAACCAGCCTATAGTTTCCCGGGTCCTCCTTCCTCCCTTTTTTGAAGATGGGGACCACGTTGGCCCTCTTCCAGTCCTCCGGTACCTCACCAGAGCGCCACGAGTGCTCGTAAAGCCGTGCCAGGGGTCCTGCAATGACCTCGGCCAGTTCCTTTAGGACTCTAGGGTGGAGATCATCCAGGCCGGCTGACTTGAATACGTCCAGCCCCTCCAGAAGCTCCCTAACTAATCCTCGCTAACCCGTGGCCCAGGTGTGCCTCCCCCGGGGCCCGAGGGGGGCCCAGCAGGGAGGCACACTTGTTTTGCAAACAGACCGTCTGAGACAAACAGCCTGGTGCTCCCTGTTAGGAGGTTTGTTTCAGATTCCCTTTAGAGAGGGGATGTTGGTGATAGAAAGGGACTGAACCTGCTCTAATGGGTGTTTTGCTTCTGCAGGGGCTGCTGCCACTGAAAGAGCTGAGTGTGCTTGAAATTGGAAATGCAAAGAGCGCAGAGCAGGAGGAACATGCTTTCCGGATTACAGGTGGGTGCCTCTCGGTGCACTCCAGCTGCATCGGAGATGTGATTCTGTCCTCTGGCACCTCATGGAGGAAGTGGGGTCTAGTGGTCCCTGCTCAGATGTGCACTCTTTTCCCAGCTCTGTGACAGAGTTCTTTTAGTTTAGGCCCGTTGCCTCAGTCTTCCCCATCTGTGAAATGGGGATAAGAGCATTCCCTTCCTTCCCTGCCTCTGCTGTGTCTGCACAGCACATGGCACAAAGGGACACCTGACTGCTCCTCTAGCAGAAATAGCTCTTGTGTCTAATAAGGACAAATGTTCTTTATCCTCAGCTGGTAACATCAGAATGGCAGGAGCTGACCCGGACATCAGTAAATCAATGCTCCCTTGCTGCTCCTCCTCCCGTCCCCTGGCCGCACTACCTTTATTTTTGTTCTGAATCATCTCACAACACTAAACCCTTCCTGGGGTAACAACCTGTCTGTGCAGCATCGGGCTTAGTCATGGCTGGATTACAGCAATCCTGAGCCACTGAGAGCGGTAGTTAAAGTGTGAGCTAGACAGAGGTCAGTCAACTGTAAGGAGATAGGGAGCTGCCAAAGCTTGCTGGCCTATTGCTCTGGGTATCTATGTGCTCCCATGCCCTGAGCTCGAAAACGAGTTGATTCACAGCTATGCAGTGAAACGGAAGTCCTTGTAAGACACAGCCTGACGAACGACAGGCGGCACCGAGAGAGGGCTGGGTTGTGACCACATTCCAGGCCTGATCCCATAATACCCCCGACCAGATCTGTGCAGGGCTGGGATCTGTGCTCACACCCGTCTTAGCAGCCGGGTGCAGGGAAGGGTGGACTGGTTCTGCCTGATTTCTAATGCACGTGAGAGTTGTGGATTGGAAATGAGACTCAGGCATTTCTGGGTTTTGGTCATAGTTAGGGAAGAGGGGTTATAAAGCACCAGAAACGAGAGACATTCAGGGCTGGGTCAGGCCTTTCTCTAGATTAGTCTGGGCCCCTTTGAAAGTGGATTAAGATGATTCAGAGTAAGACTTGTGTGTTCCAGAGTAAGAGTCCATGTCAGAAAAGCTTTGGTGCTTGTGGTTCTTACTGAGCCTTAATCCAAATGTGCAGACACAAGCCCCAAAGCTCAGAGGTAGAGTCCTGGCCATGCCCAGTTATACTTCAGGGCTGACCTGGCTTGAAGACAGGCCAGCAGAGAGACAGCTTGGAAAGGGACTCTTCTCTGCCTGATCTGGAGCATGGCGGTTCTTCCACCAGCAAGCCACGTTTATATGACTTGTTAAACTCATCTGACTCTTGGAGAGAGGCTGGAACATGTGCACAGCTGTCTGGGAAGGGCTTATCCCTTCTAGTGTGCCTGAGAAATACCTCACATGACATGTAAGCCATGTGATGGGGTCATAGCTTGTCACTTGTAACTTGTCACTTGTAATGGTAAGCTGTCTTGCCCAAGCCTCGGTGCTTAGGTAGAAATGCATGCAAGTGCTATTAACCCCGTTTTAAAGATGGGTAAACTGAGGCACAGAGCAGGAAAGTGACTTAACTCAGGTCATTGCAGAGAGCCGATGGCAGGAAACCCAACCTAGGTTTCCTCGGTTAAATGTCATCTCCCATGCTAAGTTCTGTCCCCTTCCCTGTCTCACTACGTGACATTATTAATGCTACTGTTGGGTGTGTCTGTCAGACAGCTATTGTGGCTGTACTGCAGTAGGCACTATGTAAACATACAACAAGAAGCAGTCACTGCCTTGCAGTGATCTAAGGAGCATATAGTATGAGTGCCATATGCCTCAGTTTCACCACCTCTACAATGGACGTAACAACAGTATCCTGCTTGTAAATGATACCCATAAAACACACTGAGATCCTTAGATGAAAGACCCTGACAGAGGGCAAAGTATCATTGGGGTAATATTTCTTTATTATGACAGCATATTGCACACTCACTTATCTCAGCAATCCTAAAGATCACAAAAGCCACAATCAGGGATCTTTATTTAAAGTGCATCTAATACACTTTTAATGATGCATCTAGTAAATTATTAATCATAGCATAGGCTAGGCCACTGTCTGGAAACTGGTTATTGACGTCACACGGATAACATGGAGCTGACTGGTTAGGGGCGTGAGAGAATTTGATGTTCACGCTAGCAAACAAACGGAGCTGGAAATATTAGAATCAACAGTGGGTGGGGCCATGTCTTCCATCAAGTAGTAATAAACGGCCTGGCACAAATTTTATCCGGTGAAGGATTCAGAAAGTAGCTTTGCAGAACCATGAGAAGGTCCACGCACTTCCGGCAGCAGTCAAGAGGGGAGACACTAATGAAACTGGTTAAAAACCGCAAATAACAGTGGTGAATTTGTCAAACGTTTAGAAGGCAAAGAACACCTTCATTTGGTGGGTGCAAAGTTGTGTTTGCCTTAATGGGAATTTGAGAAGCCAACATTTATGACAGGGGGCTAAAAAAATGTAACAGTGAGCAGTAAATGGTTGCCTTGATGGAGAAATTTGCTATGGCCTTTCCTACAGGAGCAATGTCATTTAAAAACGTGCAATGTTTTTGTAGGTGGCTTTGACAGGACGGTGCCCCAGGGGTGGCTGTGATGCCCCTTGGTGGCCATGTGGCTCCTGCCCCACTCAGCTTCCTGGGGTGCCCTCCTTTTTCCTCTTGTCTGCTATGCCTTGATGAAATTATTTTGTGTTGTAGAAGAGAGGCTGCCCCAGGGTCCCTGGCTGAGCCCGAGCCTGCTTTGGCCAGTGCATGCCTCCTGTACCCAGCTGACCCCCAGCTTACCCTAGATCCATGCACCAACTTGTACGGGCTTCAGCTCTCTTAGCTTTAGCCCACTGGTTACTTTAGCTGTTGACTGCTAGCCTAGGCCCACTTCTGAGTCAGGCTGGTCTGGCCCTTGGTCCATCTTGCTCTGCTTGGGCCCTTGGCCCTTCCCATTCTGTTTTGGCCCTCTTAGCTAGAGCCTGATGGGGCTGAAAATCTGGAGTGCCTCTCAAGCACCCCTGTGTGACCCTCTTCAGTCACTTTGTGGTCTATAACAAAGGTAGCAAAAATGTAAGCACCTGCTTTTAACTCTAAGTCCCCCCTCTGGGTCATCATCACACCGCTGCCAAGCCACCTTCCCACTCTCTAGCTCTCTGCATCCTGGGAGCACCTGCCGTGACCTGCAGCTCCCACGCTCCACCAGCCTGAACATTACTACACACAGGCCTGGAGAATCCCCATCTAGAAATCACTATCAGTGCAACTTTGGGTTTGCGATCTTTGCTGGCAGGAGCTCCTTTCCCTGCAGCCTGTGGGCTCTGACTGCCACTATGGGTCAGGACCTGGGTTTATATACCTGCAAGCCCCGCCCCCCCCCCTTTGTCATGTGACTCTCCAACCAAACACAGGATTTTAATGCAGGGCCAGCCTGTGCTCCTGCTGGTGCAGCCCCACGCAGCCAGCTTAGCCAGCTGCCTTCCCCCGCGTCCCTGTTCTAGCAGGTAAATGTGAATGTTAACCGCCGGACACTTCCCGATTGATTGTCTTTCTTATAATTTGGACTGTAAAAATAGCCTTTCCCTGTGGTTTCTAATCAGTCTTACTAGGACAAGGCTGTGATCTTTGGATTGTAGGGGAGTTTGTAACAACTTCGGGGACTGAAAAAAGTGATATATTTCTGGCCATGTTAAGTGTCCAACAGGGTGAGTTTGGGCATAATGAATCAGAGCTCATGGTAGAGGCGATATCTGTCATTAGACCAACTGGATTTTTGCAAAAAAAATTCTTTTTGCATAGCTACATTTTAGCCTGGTGGCATGCTGATGTTGCTACACACAGGCCTGGAGAATTCCCACCTATAAATCACTATCAGTACAACTTTTTCTCCTAGTAAGATGATAACATTTGGCCAATGGCATACAAGAGAGAAGTAGTACATCATCCAAACAATGTCGCTTATTGGCTGAACACTATCGCCTAACTCAGGTAGCTCCTGGATTAACCCTTTGGTGCTGGAGGTCATGCATTCCCCTATGTGTTCAGCTCATCCTCTGTCTTGCACCTGCAGGGCCTCTTCTGAACCCCATTGTGGTGTACTGCTCCAGTGAGTCGGAGATGAAGCACTGGCTTTATCACCTGGAGAAACAGATCCACCTCAATGGAGGAAGCCTCCAGCTGCCCTTTCAGTCCCAGGTCAGTGGCTTGGGCCAGGTTGATCTGGCTACAAACAGGATGAGCTTGGGAGGTTGCATGCGGGGAGGTTTTAAACAATGTTCCAGGTAACGGTGATTTTCCTCCTGCAGTGATTAAAGAGCAGAGAGCTGGGGAAGGGATCGAGAGGCTTCTGACTCTATACCTGTGACCAGTAGACACTTGTCCCCCTTACTTAGCTCAGCCCAGAGCTGGTGTCCATCCTGAGACTGTGGATAGAGGCTGAGGCCCGGGCCCCCTCTGCTCCCACTTGCATGCTGGATGGCTTGCATGAACCTACTGCCTTGAGCATGGCTGCCCCTTAAACCCAGCTCTGCCTTGGCCCCACTTCCAGGCACATTTGCAGCCCATCTTCCTCCTTGCCTTAGAATCCCCTGTCACCATAGCCCAGTTGGTTTATTCCCCCTATACTGATAGCTATGTGGGTTAAAGCAGCTTTAGCCAAGACATGAGTCTGGGAACAAGAGCATGTCCCACTCCCCTTCCCCAACACAGCTGATAGTGAACAGGTTCCTTGGCTGACATGAAGCACAAATAGCAAATGGTGTGATGCAAAGACTTTGCTTGGGGCAGCCCCTTCTGGGCATTCAGGAGCTATGCTGGCCCCCTGTAAGACCTCGCAGCCCCTGAGGACATCATGGTCCCTTGCAGGCACTGAATTCACCCATGCAGCTCCCTTATGAGACAGGTGATTATCCTCCGTGTTTTGCACAGGGGTAAACTGAGGCACTGGGAGGCTGAGGCAACTTTGCTGAGGTCACATAGTAAGTCAGTGGCAGAGCCAGGCATGGATCCCAGGAGTCCCTTGCTTTAACCAACATGAAAGCACAGCCAGCCATGGGGAATCATAGGAGACGGGGGCGAGCAGCACTACTGCGGTCTGGTTCCTTTCCACTTTCAAGGGGCACAGCTGCACTCACAGCCAGACATCAGATGCCCACGGGAGATAAAATGCCTACTGCAGACTGGCAGGTGCTAGGAAGCCATCCCTCCCATCAGCGGGCTCTGCAAAGGCCCATAAACTTCCCATGTACTACCTGCCCCTCCTCCTGGCACGCCCTTTGTCTGCTCCCAGCATGAATCAAGGGCTGGCAGTGTCTGGCGGGAGGGATCTGAGAGGCCAGGTGCTCACAGTTTCCAGTCTGCCTTTGCCCAGCTGAGCCCGCCTGAACCACGTGCAGCCAGCTCTGCTGAAGGAGCAGGGCAGCTCCTGCTACCTGGGTCAGACGGGGAAATAGCCGCCAGCCATGGCCCTGCCAAGAGCCCCGTGGGCTGTGCTCTCGGTCGGGGCTTGCTGCGGGCCATGATTGTACTAGGCAGGGCCTGTCCCTGTTGTGCGAGGTGGCTCTGGGGCTACACGTGGGTGTTCACACCATCAGCTCTGCTTCTAGTAGGGCCTTTTATGTCCCTGTGCTAATTCTGCCTCTGTGTTATGACCCCCTTTTTATAACACACAGCCGACAGGGAGAAGGAACAAAGGGCAATTTTACACTTGCTCCGGGGTGGTGCTTTAATTAGAGTGCCTCTGAGAGTTGCTCTAATTAAAGCATCTCTATGTCTCCTGTATCAGCACCCCTGCACTTAAAAATGGCGGTGGGGGTGCTTGAACTAAAACTTGTTCGAGGACCTTTAGTTCAAGTGCTCCCACTGCCATTTTGAAGCATGGGGATGCTGGTACATGAAGCAGGAGGTTGTTGGAGCCTGGCAATTGCCATGGTCTAGCAGACTTGATTAATGGCGTCTACTCTGACATGCTGGACTTCCAGCCTTGGCGCTTGTGCACAGATGCCCAAAGAGTTGAAGGGACTTCAACTAAGCTCATACAACTGTATGAAGTTGTATAAGGCAGACTTTAACTAAGCTCATACAACGAAGCAGTGGAGGGGCTGGGAAGAAAACCCAGAGTCCTGCTTCTCAGTCCCCTCCTGTAAGCACCAGTTCACAATAGACAGGCTGGGAGGTATAGTTAATGCCACTCAGGATGCGTCTACACATGTGCGTTAGCTTATTTTAGTGCACATTAAAGCATTACAATAAAAACATGCTCTTTAGCTAATGTGCATTAAAATAGGCTAATCCACATTTTTTTCTAGTATCTCACACTGAAGGTACTAGATTTAATGTGCATTATTAAGGCACATTGATTAAATGTGTAGACATGCCCTCAATCCCACAAAGAGAGCTTTAGCCTTGCAAATGGCCTTTTGGTTGATTAGTGTTAGCTCTTATTCTTTACATATTGACATTTATAGAACAGATATACAGGGGTCTTCATAAAAAAGTTAAAGCCAGATCCTCTTCTACTTAGAAGATGTCTATGTACATTCCTGTTCCATCATCCCTGAGTCTCTGAAAAATGGTTAATGTGTCCACTTCTGTGACACATCTTTTTTGGACTTGAAGACTTAAGTCACAAAAAGCAGTGCACCTGTTATATTAAAATTTTTTCAGACCTGCAGAGGATGGAATAGAAATGCAGTGAAATAGGATCTGGTCTCAAAAAAGGAGGAACAGTTCTTTCGATAGCATGCCAGAAAGGGGCACTTTCTTCCTTGTTCTCAATCAATTTCTATAAGAAACTTATTGCTATAAGCAGACCTTCTCTGGTCTCCTGTCTCCTTCCCATCTCTAGGTAGCTGTGGACAGACACTGCTAAGTACTTGCATTTGACTGTGTTGTCACCTGGGATCCCTTCACCTGCAGTTCAAGTTTGCACTTCATCTTGCCTAGCATGAATATATGAGAGATTTCCCAGAGCAAGCCATAAATCTGTGCAGAACTGATGGATGTTAAGGACAAAATGCTTTTTTACTCTTGGAACTGGCCTTCTGTAGATGACTCTTGAGTTCTTCAGTATATAAGTATACACACACACACATATTATATTGTAATATGTGTGTGTGTATCAGGATCAGTATATACGATCTTTAGAAAGAGTAACACTGGCATAACTGCATTCAGAGGCAGAGCACATGAGTGAACAGAGATGATGAAGAAGTCCTGGATAAACTTCCCAACATCTGCATGCTTCTGCAAACTTCCTGAGTCTGCAGAGCCTGTGGGAAGAAGAGGGTGGCTAGGAGGGCTAGTGCATGCATTGATTTCCTGGGAGACCTCAGGCAAACTGCTTCCTTTCTCCTGGCCTCAGGTTCCCCATCTGTGAAATGGGGGTGACGGTACATCTGTCTGAGAACAAGGAAATGGCCACTGTGAGCTGGGGGTCAAGAGCTGGGGTTCAGTCTGGGCTGGGAAGCTTGCTCTCACACCAGGCTTTGCTCTCTTTTGCTTCTGGCCAAGCTTGGACTATTCACTGGGAAACAGAGCCTGCCTCCTAGTGAAACTCTCCACTGGCTGCCATAGCCTGGCAGTGTGAATAGGGCAAATGGTGAAGCTGTTCAGGACCCTGACCATGACTTAGTGTGGCTTGTGAGTGGTCGCTCCGAGCCTCCGAGCACTGCCCTGTTAGACCTAGATGGTTCTGCCCCTTCCCGAGGGCTCATCCCCCTGCCTGGCGCTGGTTCTGATGTGCTTGCCCATTGCTCCCCACCTCTGCAGAACAACTGGAAATACGGCCCCCTGGGGAAGGAGGAGCTGCGGTGGTCCGTGCAGAACATGCCCGTGCAGGAATGGAGGGGGACCCAACGCGAATCCCTGGGTGACGTTCTCTGTGTCTCCAAAGTGAGGTTGCAGCATCTGCCTTTCCAGGTAGGTCCCTGGTCTCCAGGGATCTGGTAGCTTCACAGTAACATGGCATGTTGTTACCAGCACAGTGAGTGGATCAAGTAAATGGGAAAGATCTCTCTCTCTACCCCTATCATCTCAGGGCAGCCAGTTTTACCACCCCGTCTCCCTGTACCAGCAGGCTTCTCACATTCATGCATCTCCCTATGTATAACAGCCGGTCTTCATTCCTGATGCTCCTGGTCTAATACGGCCCGCCAGGAAGTCCTGGGTGTGTGTCTGGGGACCTGCTGTGCCTCTGTGGGCTGACACAACTGGCAGGAGACAATGAAGAGTGCAGAAGAAATAGGGTTGAGGGATGTGGTCTGGGTCCCTGGTCAAGGCAGGATCATGCCATTCCCAGCAGATCTTTGTCTGACCTGAAGTGCAGGCACAATTCAACACTGGCCATGTAGCTACGCACAGGTTGGAGGGTTGGGATGTGTGCAGAGGAGGTTTCTGAGCCTGCCGGCCCTTTGTGCTGAGGTGTATGAGTTGTGCTCAGGGGGCAGCCTAAGCCATGGCAAGCCGAGCTTAATTCTCCCCTCTCTGTCCTGCCAGGAGCAGCACGACAGGCTACTGATCCTGTACCCTTCCACACTGGTGATTGTATCGGAAGAGCGCAACGGCCTCTACTTCAAGGCAAGTGCATCTCATGCCCCCATCCTTCCTCACCCCCTTGTATTTCATTGCCATGAGGCACCAGCCATTCTTCCCAGGTCTTTGCTTTCTCTCCCTCCCCAGAGCTTTGCTTTAACCCCTTTGTGTTGCAACTGGGCCAGCTCAGGGCCGTTGTGAGCCATTTCCCATGGGAACAGCCTTGCCCTACTGCACGAGTCCATTGCCAGGGAATTCCAGTGTCTGGGAGGAGATAGCATCTCAATCCTTCTTTGTGGTTAGGCTGGTGCAGGGCTGGCTGGGCGGCAACCCAACATGCCTCTCCAGCTTGAGACCAACCTCCGCTCACTCACCCGGCATCCGACTGCCTCGAGCTGGCTGGCATCCCTTTAGCCACAGGATCAGCTTGCACTAGCCCTGCTGTTGGGAGCATGTGCTCCTTTGGCGGATAGTGACGGGTGGAGGAATGCTGCTGGGTTTCATTCTGGGGGAAATCTTCTTTGCAACTACCCCGTGCACTTTCCTGGATACTAAAAGGCACCGCAGAGACCAGATGCATGCTTAAGCACCATGCCTTCTAGCCCGGCTGGCAGAAATACTGGCCACAACTGTACTGAAACCAGCACGGGCCCATCTCCCTTGGGGCACCCACCACTGCTAAGGCTGGTGACTTCTTTTATGTTGAAAGAGCCTGGCACTCCTGGTGTGCCAGCAAAAGAGGAACCAACGGGTGGGGGTGGGGGCACTTCATGCCTCACAGGGGCTTGTGACACTCACAGACTGCTTTTCCATTGGGATTTCATCACTTCCCCCAGCTGCCCTGTGCCCACAAGACTCCCTAAGTGAGTCAGCTGGCGTGTTTCTATACCTAGGGATTTTGACCACCTGCATAACTCATGGGTGCTCTCAAGAATTGGGCTGGCTCTTGGGGATGCCTGACTGTCCGAGCAGCTGCGGGAGCAGAGAGCGGCAGGAAACCTCTCCGGGGAAGAGTCCTTGCGGGCTTTGCCCGCTGCCGAGGGAGAAGTTGGTGCTGTTCGAATCAGAGTCTGACCCCTGGCCTCACAGCAACACTGCATTGGTTTGGGATTTCAGTGGAAGGAGTTGGCTCCTCTCTGCAAAGCCTTGTCAGGGAAGAGGGACCAGTAGCAGCAGGTGTGTGGGCTGGGCTGGGCAAGCCGGCATTTCTGCTCTCTCCCCGAGCAAAGGTCTCTTTCTGGGCAGGGAAGACCCCTCTCCCCCAGACAGCACACGGTGTCTCCATTTGGGCCCCGGAGCGAGGGTGGGGACATACTTTGGAAGCCAAGGAAGGAATGAGCAGCAACCAGCATCAGCTGTGAGCATGGGCTACCGCACCGTGCCCCTGGGGCTGGAGAAGAGGGAGGGGTTTGAAGCAAGAAGGAATCCGGCGATAACTCCCCTCCCCATAAAACCAGTGGCCTGTGTATTTTGGGATCAGCTGAGAGATCTGGGGGTACTTGGCTCGAACCCCCCTTAAGGGCCTGGTTTCCAAAAAGCTCGGGTCTGCACCCTCTGAGAACTGGGCCGCATTGGGGTCCCCCGGTGCTTCTTGCCCTTGCAAAGCTCAGCCAGCAAAATTGATCTTCATGTCCCCTCTGCTTGTGTCCTCCCACCCTGCCTCTCTGGCTTTCGCTCCCAGCTGTCCAGGCAGGTCGGAGTTGCACACCGGGCTTCGTGCAGCCACAGGGCTGAAGGGCCGTGATTCACAAGGTGGTGACTTCCCCAGGCAGGCTGGTGCACAGGATCCTCCCACGGAGGCTTGGGCCGCTTGACCTCCCTTCCCTGAGAGCGGAGGCTCAGGCCGGGGGCCAGGGAGTTCAGGTTCTTCTGGCTGGAGCCGGTGGGACGATGTCGTCCCAGAGCAGCAGGGTCTGACTCACCCCGCTGGAAAAAGGCCCCAGGCCTGGGCCTGGCTTTGCAGAAGAGGAGCTGGCTGAGCAGGGGAGGAAGTCAGGGCTGAAAGGAGAGACCAGCCCTCCCTCCGCAGCTCATATGGAGACAGTGATGCTGCCTGGGCTGCCCTTCGGGGAGCTGCTGCTCACCTCCTTTTGAGCTGAGCCCAGGGGCACAGGGACCTCTGCTCGGCCACCTCCTTCCCTGGGCACTGCACAGCGAGGGGGTTCACGAGTAGCCGCCCTGTGCAGTACAGACCTCTGATGGGTACTTCCCCAGTGGCTCAGAGCTAATGTTTCTCCTGCTGCTCCTAGTAGCCTGATGGGCACGTGGGGTTGGGAGAGGGATCCCAGCGTGTCTCTGCGCGGCACACTGCCTGTCCCCTCCAGCCTCCCTGGCCCTCACTCTCTCTAAAGGCCTCTGTTTCATCTTGCCATGTGGGCCTGTCCAGTTGCCAGCCCGAAGCAGCACCTGTCGGTCAGCTGGCACTGTCTTCTGGATGCACTGCTGGTGCCATGCCACGAGGGGCAGGTGGAGCTGCTGGGAAGGTAGGGCACAGTGGAGGCAACTGTGTCCAGCCAGCCCTAGCCGCAGGGACAGACGGTCTCTCATGGAGGATCCTAGGGCCACCCTTCCCCACCCTCCCACACGGGTGATCTCCGCATGGCAGGAATGCCAGGCATGGCTGGGGGTGGCATGGCTTCCCCACACTTGTCCCGGGGCTGAGCCGGCACAGCGGCCGCGGGGTCTGCGGTTAAAATGTGCCACTCAGCAGCTCCTTCCCAATGCAGATAGCGCTTGGGGGCGTGGGAGAGCCCCTACGGTCAGGCCAGGCCCCGCTGGGGTATGAACAGCTTCACCCTCACAGCCCCGTCCCCGTCCTGCCACCACCATGCGCATCCTCACAAGCGGGACAGTGGAGGGAGGAAATGGTGGCACGGGGCAATGAACTGTACTTTCCTCTCGGCATCACCCAGGGAGCAGGGAGCAGAGCCAGGACTCGGGTGCAAGGGCCTGATTCTGCACCCATAGAAGTCACCAGTGGAACTAGCCAAAATCCCTGTTTCTATGAGAAACATGGCAAAGCCCAAGGGAGGCAGAGTACTTCTTCTTTCTGTGCCACCTGGCCCCAGCCCTTGCATCGCTGGGGGGAGCTGGCTTTGCCTCTTAGGAGCTCCTGTGCTCCTGGCTCCTCTCCCCACTGCTGGGGTCAAGAGCCGCTCGCAGACACCCGTGTTGCCTGCTGCAGGATCGCTCCTCTCGCAAAGCAGCTCATGACGGCAGCAGGCTGAGAATAACCAGGGGCTGAAGGGACAGAGAGCCAGTATCTGGCAGTTCCCCTTCCCAAGGGAGAGGAAAGGAAAGCAAAACATGGTCTCAACCTTTTGCTTTTTCCTGGTTACAGGCCTGGGGGTGGCTGCTCTGTTCGGGTCCAGTTCTGCCTCTGCTGGGTGCCCATGGCAGGGGGAGTTTGGGGACAGGACACAGCCCCTAAACGACAGCCCCAGACTTGTATTGACTCTTGTAAGCAGCTGTCCTGAAAGAACAGCAAATGGGGTGAAAACACTGTCAAGCCACGTGACGTGCCCACGCCGGCAGTATTCAGATTCCAACTCTTCTTTTGGGGATCTGTGGGCCAGCTGCTGAGCAAACCCCCCTGGTTTCCCCCACCTGCCTAATAGAGATCCTAGCACTTATCAGGCAGTCCGCACCGGGAGAGGATTTACAGTCCTGTCACTGGGGAGTCCTGAGTGTTTTATTTCACTGTCTCTTACCTCGGCTGTGATTGATGTAGGAAAACATCTTGACAGCGACACTGAAAGGCATTTCAAGGCATAGTGCTTCCTACAAGCCATAAAAAAGTAGGATAGTAATAATCAGGTGTTACTCTCTTATTATTCTATCAACCAAAGGCTTGGTCAGGGACATTTTTACAAGCTGCCTGGAAAAAGGGGCACTCACAATTGCAAAGAGTGGCAAGGGAGAAAGCAAGGTTTCCAGAGGCGAGATCTCAGCAGCAAGCGTAGAAAGAATTGATACGGGTCAGGCTTGCAGATTAGGTTCCTGGCAGATCTTTAAAGGCGACTCGATCTTGGCCCAGATGAAGGGGGCAGGATGGATTGGTTGTTACTATGCTGGTCTGGGGTCCCAGCTTTACCCTCCCTTGTGTCCTTGCCCATGTCTTTTGGGATATGGTTTTCTAAAGGGCCTAAGTGACTTAGGAGCCTAATCACATTTTTGAGCCTGATGTAAAATGTGTCTGCACTCTGGAGCTGTTTCTGGCTTAACTGTCCTGGCCGAGCTCCCAGTGGAAAGGAAGAAGATGCTGGCAGTGTGGAGGTCTGCGGCTGCCATAGCAGTGCCACCTCCCCAGATGACACCATCTCTGCTGACCAACATGCCTGTGGTCAAGGTCACCACGTCTGCATTGAGCGGGTTTGCCAGCATAGCCACGGGGGTGAGGCGGCATGAATGTTAGGTCCTCACTCCTAACCAACATGGCCATGCCGGCCACATCACGCTGCAAGCTCTTAGAGCCAAGAGCTCTTTGACTTTCCATGAGACTGAGCCACTTTGGAAAAGGCAACTTAGTCATTTAGGTGCTTTTGAAGATTTTGCTTTTTGTCCCTCGGAGGCTCAGTTCCCATGTGTACAGTGCGGGTGGTAGCGCTTTCTCTCAGCCGGTGGAGTTACAAGCCCATTCCTTTCTGCACACAGGGAGAGCTGCCTCTGAATGCAATACAAGTGAAGTTCGAGGAGAACCAGAAAACCTCATTCCTCATAGAAGGTAGGTAACTCGCACATGCCAAATATTATAGAACCACAGATCATAGAATCACAGAAAATTTGGGTGGGAAGGGGCCTCGGGAGGTCACTTGTAGTCCAAGCCCCTGCCCAAAGCAGGACCAGCCCCAACTCAATCATCCCAGCCAAGGCTTTGTCCAGCTGGGTTTTAAAAACCTCCAAGGATGGAGAGTCCACCACCTCTCTGGCTAACCTGTTCCAGTGCTTTCCTACCCTCCTCATGAGACAGTATTTCCTAATATCTAACCTAAACGTCCCTTGCTGCAACTTGAGCCCGTTGCTCCTTGTTCTGTCACCTGCCACTACCGAGAACAGCCCAGCTCCATCCTCTTTGAAACCACCCTCCAGGTAGTTGAAGGTTGCTATGAAATCCCTCCTCAGTCTTCTCTTCTGCAGACTAAATAAGCCCAGTTCCCTCAGCCTCTCCTCACAAGTCATGTCCCTCAGCCCCGAAACCATTTTTGTTGCCTCCCACTGGACTCTCTCCAATTTGTCCACACTCTTTCAGTACTGGGTGGCCCAAAACTGGACACAGTACTGCAGATGTGGCCTCACCAGTGCTGAATAGAGGGGAATAATCACTTCCCTCAATCTGCTGGCAACACAACCCAGTATTGCGTTGCAACCTATTAATACAACCCAGTATGCTGTTAGCCTTCTTGGCAACAAGGGTACACTGTTGGCTCATATTCAGCAATATTGCATACAGCATATTTGCCATATTGCATTAGGCGAAGCCGGTATGACTTGTAGCAATGGCGTTAATTCGTCTAAAACTTAGGTTCCAAAAGAAGATTTTGCTCCTAGCATTATTTTTATAGCAAAGAAGGGTGGTGGAATTATAAACCTTAATATGGGCAGACACGTTTGCATCCATTGAATATGCATTTGAGTCATTCCACACCCGCAGTGAAATATCTGTGTACAGAAATAGTTTCCTGTTACTGCCTGGGAACCAGAAATGGAAAAGGACTTGAAAAATAGGCTGAAACCATACAGCTGGGAAATGAAACTTGTTGGCCTAAAATTTACATTCCCACCTGAGTGACGTACAAGAGTAACCAACCAGCGTATGTTGTCCACCCAGCCGGTCATTGAAACTGCAATTCAAGGTTTAACTGAAATTTCCCATTTCTAAATACTGATGATAAAAACAGGAAGAAAAAAAATCCCCAAAACGTATATAATTATTTTTCTCCCCTCCTCCCAGCATTGCCCCCTCCGCATCCCTCCCAACACCTTTAAGGATGTTAAGGTATCCTTAGTTGATTCAGTACAGGGAAGAATGATTGTTATAATTTCTTGACAGCCTCCCTTTTAATGAATACTTATATTAATGTGGCATCATTATTTAAGTGACTCTGCTTTGTTTTGTTTCTTTTAAGTGCTGATTTAAGCAAAGCTGCTGCTTGGGTTGATGTGTTTAGAAACGTTTCATTGTCATTCAAACCCAGCAGCTTAGTGGCTGCATCCCTGCTGAAATCCAAGCACTGACTTTTCTCCTGGAGAAGAACAAGGGGTGGAAGTCAGGCTTGAGCCGGGGCAGTAGCAGTGGCGCTCTATAGCCTGGCTGTTTGGGGCATGGGTCTTCTGCTGGCCCTCCACCCAGGAGGGAGGATCAGCTTCCAGATATTGATTTGTGAGGGGAGAAAACATGGCTCATCCACCAGCAGCATTTAGTGTGATTTCTGATCCTTTTAGGCCGGTTAATAAATTCCATCCGGGTCATCTGCCCCAGCTACGAAGATTACCAGGAGTGGCTCTACTGCCTGAAAACAGCCCAGTTTCGAAATACAGAATCATCGCTCTCGGGATCAGAAAGCTTCTCAGGATCAAAGCTCCCCCACCTCGGGCAGGTAATAGGCATTGCAAGGCTGCATGGAGATCGATTTGTAATATCTCTTCCGGCCACACCTCGGTTGTTATGTGAGAATACCCTGAGGGACACGACTTTGCTTGGAGCAGCACCCAAAAGCAGGAGAGAAAAGTCTTTGATCACTGCAGATTAGATGCATATCCCTGTATAAATCTAGGGCTCTGTACTCAGAGTGGTCTTGGAAAGAGGGCAGCGTATGAAGTCGTGTCTCCCTCCCTCTGTCTTGAGGGAGGATAGGAGCCTGCTGTGGCCTGCGGCCAAAGGAGACCCTGGCCACAGGTTAGGATGCTTCTGTGCAATCGTCCTGCTGCAACAGCGCTGTGATGGGAATGGGGATTTGCAAAGGGAGACAAAAAATCCCAGCTCAGCATTTGTAGCGAGAATGTGCCAAGGCCTTGGAAACTGTCTGACTTGACTTCTTCCCTTGCTGAGTGTCTTTTACCTGCTGGATAAAAATCCTGGCCCAGCAGTAGGTGAACAAAAGTCTTTCGCAGCAATGAGTGGCCAGTGTCTAACATGCGCTGCGCTCGTGGGTCTTCCTCCAACTCCTGATGGCCTGTCACACAGACAGACATTGCTGCTGGCATAAGTGTGGCACTTCTGTTGGCATCCCTGGCAGAAGGTGATTGAATAGGCCATAGCTATTTAATTACTTTCCTGTCTCTAGAAGCTAGCTTCTCAGTCATGCAGGGTACATGCCATAGCCACGGCTGTGTGGACCTACTGGTGGCAGCACAAAGCTCAGTGCAGGATGGAAAACCTGCCTCAGAAGCTGAGTATTAAGCAGTGGACTGAGCTTTGTGGGGAAGCTGCTAGATTGCAGCCCCCAAGCTAGTGTCAGGGGGTCTGCTCTGCCTTGCAGTGACAGCGGTGCAGATGTACTCCCAGTCCGGTAGGTTTGACACCAGAGCCCATGCTGGCCCAGCTGTGTGCAGTGTACATGGCCACTGCCCCCCTGAGCATCCAACCCATTGCCTTTCCCCAGAACCATTTGCTGGGGCCTGAATAGTGCAGACAGCAATAACCCTGTGCCACCTGTGGGCATGGGATGTCCCTGGCCATGGGCGGTCTCTCTCAGGTCATGGGTAGGAGAGTAGGGAACAGGTCAGTCTGTGGATGTCACACTACTTCCCATTCGCTGTTTTTCTCCCCTACAAATGCTTCAGTTCCCAGGCAGTGGCAGGGGCTCATTCACCTCAGATGGCCGGACAAACTCCTGGACGTCGGGGGGGAAAGTCACCACCTTAACCCACCTCTCCCAGAACAGCGGCTCCCTCCCTGATGGAGGGCCCTTTCCCACGATGCCCGAAACCAGAGTGATTGAGGACTCCTTTTCTCCAGGCTATTCCCAGCCTCTGCATGTAAGTGGGGTCTCCTGAGGGCTGGGGCTAAGCATGGGGGTTGGCTTTGACCTGGCTTAGGAGCATGTGTGCTTGCCGAGCATGGGCAAGAAGAGCTGAATGGCAGTAACTCACCAATGCATGGCCCCGAGGTGGTATTTATAATAGAGCCCCAGTTCGATGGCTCCTGGTGGAAGGGGAGGCATTGAGCTAATGGGAATTGAGCACTTGGGTCATCAGGGCCCCTCATACACCATCATACACCATCCTGAAGCAGGTTCTCCTTTGGGATCGCGGTGGTGAATACCGTCACAAGAAAGCACTTGGCATGAGTTGGAATTGGCACGTGTGTGTGACATTTTCAACGTACCACTACTTTCAAAGCCTGCCAAAGGCACAAATGGAGGGGTTCCAAGGTCAGGAGAAGCCAGGGTTAAATTGATTCCCCCCATTCACCCATAGGAGCTGAGGGTTGGCCCTTAATAACACAGCATGCTGTTTTTTAGCTCTGCCTTCCGTAATGCCTAGGTGGGCCCACGTGCAGCTCTCAGGCAGGTTTCCTATCTCCACTTGTCCCCTAATACCGCCTCTGCATGCCATCCTGGGTGCAGGTCTGGAGGCATACTAGTATGTCATTAAGCAAACACTAGTTGGTTGGTAAAGAGCATCAGAGCACTAGTCCCCGATGCCCATCTCTTTATGACCTGAGCATCACTGTCCCATCAGTGCAGTCACCAGGGACTTACTCCACCTCGTTCTACATGACTCGAGCAATTGGGTTATCACTCCTTGCCATGGGCATGGGGTCTGCAGTCTGGCCAAGGCCACTGGATGTTGCAGTGGGCATGGGGAGGGACCTTGGTGAGCTCATGGGGCACGTGGGTGGCATGCGTCTGGAGCATGTTACAGCAGCTGACCCAAGCATTTGCCATCTGGTTGCAGTGCCTGGCGAACCCCAGCTGGTCAAAGCAAGAGCTGAAGAGGGGCGGCAGCACCCGCAAGTCCAAGGGCAAATGCGGCCCCTCCACACAGCAGCCCCCGCCATGCACGCAGGACGCAGAGGGGAATGCATGCCACCTTGCTGCTGAGAACCCCAAAGGCGAGCACCGGTCCCCTGTGTACAATGAGCCGTGCTCTTCATTGAGCTCCGAGCAGCGCCAGGCTCCCCCCCTGCGTCTGGACTTGAGCAGTGTAAGGGCTTGCGCTGCCCGGGAATCCGGATGGTCTGGGTGGGGAGGATTGTCTGGACCAAAGCGGCTCAGGCAGCTTTGGGCCAGCAAAACCAGCAGCTCCTGCCCTCCAGGCCAGCTCTGCAGTTAATGGGCTGGGTGTCTCTCGTGCCACAGCAGTAGTCGAAGAGTCAGGGGAGAGTCATGGGTGCCTTAACCTCTCCTGGCAGCCTGTACGATGGGGGCCTGGTCTTGGGAAGAGGGCAGTGGTGCGTTCTGGGTTGTGCATGAAGCCATGTCTTCCTCCCTCTGTCTTGAGGGAGGATAGTAGCCTGCTATGACTTACAGCCAAAGGAGCTGCCGTTAGCTCAGGCAGTTCCTGTTGGTGCTGAGGGTGGTGGTGGAAGGGTCCAGGTGCCCGTGGTGGGCAGTGACTGAGGCAGGGGTCTGTTAGTTCAAGTGGCAGGTGGAGTCCTACTTTGGGGAGAGCTCCACTCCCGCCTTTGCTAAGCGAGTCGCAACATGGGCAGCGGGACACGGCATTGACTTGGGGGCTCTTCCTTTCAGCTCACTCGCTGGAGCCTGGCCGAGAGTCAGCACTCCATGGCATCCAGCTCCTCGGAGAAGATGCCCCTGCCCAAGTCCCCACTGTATGCAGACCCCTACACCCCCAACTCTCCCACGGTACTGAGTCCTGCAGGCTCCGGCTTCCTGGAAGAGGTAAATGCATGCTCAGTGGTAGACCTGTGCGGGGCAAGGCACAAGGTCATGTCCATGACTCACCGCATGCAGCTTCTGCTCCGGTTACCCCTCATGGGGCAGGGGCAGGGGTCCTGCCCTCTCTTCTGTTCTGCTGCAATCCTGGGCTAGTCCCAGAGACCAGGGCATCTGGTGCCTAAATCTTTCTGTATACAGCCAAGTTCTCTGGCTGCTAAACCCAGGTCGAAAAAAGCCTGGGGCAGGTTTACTTTCTCCCAATGTGGGCTGACCCAAAAATGAGCAGGCATGGTCTGAGAGCTGGGGGAGAGCAGGCTGCCCCAAGACAGGCGTAGGTCAGCTCAGGAGACTGTTTTCTCCAAAACCCAGGCTTCAGGGTTGGTGCACGAGCCCATGTCGAGGAACCAGCCTGAGCTTCTGCACCTCTCCAGTGGGCAGGTGCTGTGCTGGAGCCTGCAGCTGCCTGCCACTGTCTTGCTGAGAAGCAGCAAGTTGTCTCTGACCCTTGAGGGTCTTCTGTGACACACTCAGGGCTTGGGTCCCTCTTGTCCTCAGCCAGCCCCTGCCTGGCCCTCTGGAAGCACGTGTTTTTTCATCCCCCTCAGGGGCCGAAGGCTGGCTGACCTGGGCTTGCTTCTTCTCCCCCATCTAAGGGCAGAGCGTGAGCCCGATGGGAGTGTGGTATAGACCCACAGCTTAATTGTGCGGCAGAGAAGTAGCTTTAGTGTTGGCAGCTTCCAAGACGGTGTTTGTTCTTCTCTTCAAGTTCCTCAGGTGTCACGGGCAGACCGGCTCAGAGCAGGTGAACGGCTGCCCGCCAGCCCCCGGTCTCCATCACCCGCCACTCCAGCCTTTACGGAGCAGCCACTGGACAGAATCACCGGCAGCCCAGAGATACAGTGTCCCCGGCCCCTCCTGCAGCCCACTGCTGGGGCGGCCTCCCGACAACACCTTCTTCGCAAACGCGAGTGCCGACGGCAGGGTGAGGACCCGCGCTGGCTCCGAAAGTGCTGGGAACTCAGGGCGCGGCGCTGAGACCAGCGGGTTGTGGCCCTGGCTGTGGGGGAGCACTTTGCCCCCAGGGAACAGGGCTCACGAGCTATAGAAGCATCTTTTGGCATCACCCTCTCATGTCCTGTAACGTGGGGTTGAGGGAGATGCTTTGTGGTGGCCGTGGCAGCCCTGGGCATGCAGATTGCTAGAGGCAGCATCCTTGCTATACATAGCAAAGTGGGCCTGGAGAAACAGGCTTCTGACCTTCATATGTGGGCATTGACATTGCAGTCCTTAAATAACCTCAGAATGGGTCTCCCCTCTTCCCCCATGGCAGCTGTGGACACACCAGAGTCCAGAGACCTCAAGGAACTTGTCCAGCTCCCCCAGAGGCTGTGGCAGGACTGGGAACTGAGCCCTGGTCTGACTTCCAGGCCAGTGCAGCACTTTTCCCCTGAGACACTCCTAGAGAAGTCCATTTCACCAGCCCAGGTGTTGGGAAGGCTCGAGCGTGACCGAAACAGGATGGTGGGGGATCCAGGGGAGCCCCATCATGCCAGAAGGATGGTGACTACAGTGCAGGGCCTTAGGGGTGCAGCGGGACTGAGCCTGGGGCTATGGCTGGGTGCCCCCGACAGACGGGAGGGGGGAATCTGCTAGGACGGGGAGAACTGCTGCTTCCCACGGGGAAATATCCTGGCATAGACCCTTCATCACTGCATTTCTTTCTTCCCAGGTTCCCCCCCGGAGGGAAGAATACCTGGGATCTTCCCTGCAGCCCCCAGGTGAGCCCCAAGGAGGCAGAGGACCTGTCCTGTCCTATGCACGCACGTTCTCCTCTAGCTTGGCCTGGCCCAGCGTGGCCGTCTCCTCCTCCAGCTGTCCCGCTGCTGTCACTCAGCAGACTCCGAGCAGCTGCCGCGTGCTGCATAACCCAAGCCCGGAGCATAATGTCTGCTGCCTTCCGCTCGCTCTCCCTGCCTGCCATCTGTCCGTCTCACGCGAGGCTTTGCGTTTGAGGCTGGTTTTCCAGAAAAGGCATTTAGCTATAGTTCCCCCAGAGTTGCCAAGACCCATGATCCCATCAGACCTCGCTTATCCGTTCCCAAGGAAGTTGCAGAGCTATGGCTGGGCGATCGCTGGGGGCAAGTACCCTCAGGGCAACACCTCCGCTATGTGTCACCCGGTGTCAAAAGCTGTAGGCACAGAGCATTGCTTTGGGAGGGAGCTAGTCTGTCTAGGGCAGGATCAGGGCTCTGGGGGGCATGCATCCTTGTCTCGATATCAGATACCAGATTTCTCGGTGCAGTTTCTGAATGTCCTTGGGAGCGGGGAGGTCGGGCTTATGGTATTAAGCCCACAAGAAACCAGGTCATCAGGTCAGTTTTCCTTTCCCAGGCGAAAATGCTGGCGTTTATGACTTGCCTGGGAACAGGCACACGTGGCTCGACTCAGACTACCACGACTATGCCGAACTCCAGAGCTTCCAGAGCGAGCTCAGTTATGACAACCTCTGGGAGGCTGAGGCGAAGGACTTGCATGTCCGGCAGGGCCTGCCAGCGTCCGGCCCTCAGTACTATCATGTCTGAGAGCGGCACACCCCGGCCGTGCTCCTCGCCCCTCCACAGCCTGTTCTTCCCTGATCAGCTGGGACGATTCTGGGGTGTGTAAAGGGGGAGGAAGGGCCCCTGCTATGACTGTCCGTTTGTGCCGAGGCCTGTGGGCGCCGGGTTCTCCGATCCCGATGGAGGCCACGTTGAACTGTTCCACCACATTTTAGTGCGAGGCCCACAAGCCTGTGGAAGAGACTCTGAATCCCAATGAGGAATGAAATCCCTGCCTGCTTGCCAACGTAAGTGCTGCACGCAGGATCCCTGGGGACCGGTGGCATCCTCAGGAAACCTGCTGTCCAAGCTACTGGAGGATCAGGGCTAAGGGACAGCCATTCTTCTGTGCAGCAGAAAAACAGCCAAGGTGCTAGCTGAGTTGCATTGGATCAAAAAACAAATGTGCGCGTGGAAA
Source organism: Crocodylus siamensis (assembly GCF_052110815.1). Lineage (NCBI taxonomy): Eukaryota > Metazoa > Chordata > Crocodylia > Crocodylidae > Crocodylus > Crocodylus siamensis. Next base: position 8,453,557 of record NC_143406.1, on the reverse strand, counting down.
GGTCAGTGACTCAAAGGCCATAGAAGAGGTTGCTGGCGTGGTGAGTGTCTGTGCAGTATTAGAGCTATGGAGCAGGACCCTGACTATCTGCCTTTTCAGTGGAGTCTTGGTTGGTGATTAGTATTACAGGGCACCTTCATACATTGAGCCCAGCCAACGAGCCAGATCACCTGCCTGGCTGCACCACGGCCTGTGCGAAGGGACATGGACACGCGTGGTCTCCACACTCAGTGCTGCTGACGGCCACGCTCCTCACTCAGACTCAGGACAAGGGGGACAGCTAGCCATTGAGGTGCAAAGAATCCTTGAGCCCTGCTCGCGCTCGCCAAGGCAGTGCAAGGCGTCTCCTCCCTGCTGGCTGCTGCTCCACCTTCCCTGTCAGCACTAGCTTGGATGCCAGGGCATCGAAGGGCATCTAAGAAGGGCATCTAAGCACCTGGCAGACATTGAGAGAAGGACAAAGAGGAAACCTGTTGCCTGAAGCATGCTCGGGGATGCCACCCCAGCCTTCCACCCCTCTGCCCACGACCAAACTGCATCCAACCTGTTCCTATGAACAGGCAGGGGGAAAGAGGAAATCCTCTTAAAGCAGAACTCAGCAGGACCCTTCTGGTGCTTAAACATCTTCAGCAAACTTCACATGCTGAACTCCTTCACCCTAGTCCGCCAGGGCCCTTGCGGGAAGGTGCCAACAGGCCTCGCTCCAGAGGGGATATAGAGTCTGATCACTCCCCAGCCTCTGCAGTGCAGATAGGCTCACCAGCAAACCAAAGGACTTTCCCTGAGGCCACACAGTCTATTGTTTGCTCCCCAGCAGCCTGTAGCATATTAAGGAACTCTTTTTTTCCCCCCTTTCACTGGTACCCATGAAACAAGCTAGGAGACTGTGGTACTTGAACTCTTTTACAAGGCATCGAACAAAGTTTACACATACGGTTTGAGTGGAATATTTGTATTTAATGTGTAAATGGAGGAGAGTTTCCAATCTATTTAATCTTGTAGCTCTGAACTGCAGCTCACAAGCCCATGCATCTGTGCCGGGTGAGATGGGTGGCTCTTCTAAGCGGTTTTGTTTTATTTCAGGTTCACTTTCATATTGGGAAGGTTTATGTCTAAGAATAACAGCCTGGAGAGGATCTATTTATTCAGAACAGATTTGCACTGGGGAATGTCAGAGCACATAGTTTTCTTATGTGCAGCTGCACTCTGGTTTCAGCAAACGTTAACACCTTGCAGAGACCATTTTTCCAATCTGGGTTGGGTTTTATTTTGGGTTTGTTTTTTTTTCCTTTTTGTACAGCAGAAATTGCCATGAGTTGAAATAACTTACTGTTGTCTTCTCTGGTTATTTTTCACAAGGTTGTACCATTCTAATAATATGCCTTCCTTCAGAAATGAGTCTCTCTCTTTATTTGTCCTTGCCTGGTTTAACAGAAGAATTGTTTTTTTACCCCTTTATGATGCCACCCCAGCACCTCAAGGACAAAATAGCTGTTCCTTCCATCCCAGACTGTGAATCACCGGGTAAAGGGAGGCTCTTCAAACTGCTGACAGTGTGCAGGGCTCAGGTTGGATCAGTGATTTGCAAACACATTATCTAGGAGCAAACTCTCTAGTGTATTCTTCGGGAGAGAGAGGCTGGAATTTGGAACTCCAAAGTTTATGGGCTGTTTTTTCCACTCCAATGTTTTTGGCTGAATGGGGCTTTGCAAGTAGCAGGCAAAGAATTGCTCAATAGATTTTCCTGAAGGACGTGACTTTGCCTGCCTGGGAAGCGTGCGGTTATGAGGCTGGGAGGGCCTGTGCTACCTGCACTCCAGCACCGTAGGGAAGTCACACTGGGTGATGTTCATCACTGAGCAGATGCCCAGCAAAAGGGCTGAGTGGGTCATGAGTTGTCCAGAGGTCTTTATCTGGGACTTTGTGCGGCGGTGAAAGTCACTCAAGATGTGCGTTCCCTTTCTCTCTCTCGTTCTCAATCAGCTCTAATACCCCTGAAGCTGCACCAAGCCAGCTTTTTGGCAGGGGAAAATAAAGACGTCAATGGAAGCAGTCCCACTAGAGATTTTCCTTTGAGTAAAATTAACGTCCCAGGCCCAGCTGGTGAGAGGGCTGCAAGGCAGGTTCTTGGCTAACGATCAAGCTGGGTAGGCAAATGGTTTGTCTATGGACTCTACGACACATCTCAAGTCCTCAGGACAGGGCTGGTGACTTAGACCCAGCCTTGTTTGCAATTCATTTGGGAATAAGACTTTGCAAGATCAATTTGGTCCCCCTGCCTCCCTGATGTGCTGGTTCTTAGGGTAATTTCTCCTCCTCCTGTTGTACTTTCAACTTTGGTTCAGTTTTCCTTTCCTGTGGTTTTCTGTCTGCCCTTTAGCCGTTTGACTCTAAATAAATGTCACCTTTTTACCTTGTTCTCTTTACAGCGCGGAGGCGCTTCTGTGGGGAACAGAAGTGTGGGCCTGGGAGGGGGCTGCCTCCCAAACAGACTGCTCAGTGTTGAAAGAAAGGATGTATGTGCTGGGTGATTTCAGCACTGAATATTAAGGGGGTTGCAATACTACAGGGCCTAATAGAAACCAGCTGACAAAGAAAGGGGTGAATTTGTATCCTTCCAGTTACTAAGGTATTGAAAAGATTCACCAAACTGCACGATAGAGCCAGTTAATTGCTGATGGATAAGGAGCAAGTACCCCTGAAGTGGCTGCATTTCAGTGACAGGATGATCGTGAATGCCTACAACAGGCCCTAGCCTGGGGTTCAGTACCTTGCCCAACAGACAAAACCTCACATTAGGGATGATAGTTGAGAGGTGAGAGCTGCCCGGCAAGGGGCCCACGCGGGAACCGGATCCCCCATCCCTCAATTCCCTCGTTCACCTGCTCTGCAAAGGTTGCTCTGGGCAGATTCTGCACTGGTAAAACTGGCTTGGGTGGAGGTGCAGTTGTTTTTTTATCTGAGCTATTTAAGTGGTACAAGTGGTGTAATGGGAGTGCAGTAACCTGGTGCAGCTTGTTCCCTGTCCTGTATGGGAATACATTCGACCGGTAGAAGGATGTTTTATGTTAGTAAAATTTAGAGTGAGGGGGGGCTATGCCACTTGACCTACTCTGGTATAACTATGGTATTACAAAGCCTCGGTAGGTCCTTAAAATGGCTCCAAGACACCATTCCTTGACTTCGGGTAAAGTCAGAGCTATATCCCATCTTTACAACAAAGCCCCCTCTCATGCCTCCAGTACTACTGGTGTCCCTGTAGGACCCTCCGAGCCCGGTAGTGACAGCCTGATGGTGGTTACCTGGCTGGAGCCACTACTGTAGGCTGCAGCTCCACTCAGATCGTCCTGTCTTGTGACTGCAAATCCAGTGCTCTGGCTCTGGCTCTGACACATTTCTCAGTCAGTCCAAGGTTTATAAATAGCTAATTTCTTCGAAGGGATACTAGCTATCACCATGCAGAGGGCCCCTAAACTGAAAGCACAGGACCTTTGAAAACACTCCTACCTCCAATCCTACCATCCTCCAACCCTCCAGCCTGGGTTGCAACAGAGAAAAATGTCTTAAGGAGGTAACCCAGTAACCACAGTACAAGGGCAATAGATTTTGTAGCAAGCCTGCACATGTCCAACTGTTCTGGATCACCTTTTTTAATTTGATCTTGCAATAGTCAGCCTGAGCAAAGGTGGAGCTGTGATTACAGTTGGAAAATATTTGCAGCCAATAATTTATTATGGGACCAAGGCAATCAAAGACATGAGTCCTGGCCCAGCTCCCCAAGCAATCGTGAGATTGGGCTGGAAGAACAGGAGTTATTTTTTCTTTTAAACGCATTGGGGTTCTTTCCTTTGACGTGGGGTTTCTGAGCTTTATAAATTGCACTCTGCTTCTACTTTTCAAGGTTTCCTTCCAACAGCCATGAGAAATGGAAACTTACCCCTTTTACCAAGTGGAGATGGTCACATAATCACATGACTCCGGGAGCACAGGCTTTAAAGACAAAACGTCGAACATCAGGAGATTCAGGCTCTGATCATTAGAGTTGGCAGCACTGAAACAACACCCCTGCCCTCTTTCCTGGGTGGTATGCAGCTGGGACCTGCCTCTGAGAGATTTATTTCTTATAAATGTATTTGTGTCTTTTGAAGGTTTTAGGAAAAAATTTATGCAAATACATTTTAGCCTTTTGGTTGCTGGCAAACTTCAGCTCTGGCTTCTAATAGTGCTCTTTGTGCTCTGTAATTGGTCAGCCACAATTTACGTTGTCACGTCTCCGTTCTCATTGGATGGTTCCCCAATCCACCAAGACTGCTCTGTTGGGCTATGTGAACTCTCGCTGCGGGCAGATGTGTGCGAGTGCTCACTCGCACGATCCACGTGCCCTGCTCCCGTTCTGACAGCCAATGTGCTCTGAATCGCACTCTCGCCTGAATGCCCCTGGAGGGTGAATGAAAGGGCCTGGTGAACGCTGTCAAAACCCATGTGCGGCTTTAATTGAAGGGAAGCTCGCCGGCTCGTTTCTGCCGGGGTCCCCCAGGTCTCGTTACAGTCTGCATGGCCTGTCAGGCTGCAGTGCACTATATTACCTTCCTATGGAGAGCTCGGGAGGTTTCTCACGGAGCTACTGTATTTTAGGGGTGTGTGGCGGGGAGGAAGCATGATCAGGCACTTACAGGGACTGGGAAAACAGGGCTCCCGGGTTTTGTTTCTAGCTTGGCTACAAACTCCTTGTGATGCTTCAAGTCAGTTCAACTCCTCGCGCCTTCTTCATGGGCAAAGCAGGGATGTCTCATTTGGTAGCAGCTAGGGGATTAGGTAATGCCTGTAAGAGGCTCTAAGACCCTCGGTGGCTGGAACTGCAAGGAATAATGCAGAGAGCCCCTTTGCACTGTGTGGTAGAGCCCCTTACCTGCACCCAAGGCAGCGACCGCCAGTTGTGCCACCGGTGCTATTGCTGTAAAGAATGCAAAGCCCACACGCAGCCCTCGGGCTGGGGAGGAGTCCGCCGTGCTGGTGCCAGGAAGGAGGGAATCGGCATGGATGTGAAAGGAAGTTGCTTGCTTTCCTTGGACAGTGGGCCCTGACTGTGTGAAGCAGGACTAAGAACTGGGCCTTGCCCTCACTCCCAAGCAGCTCCAAGAACTAGGTTGCTGTGACACTGTTGAGATGCCCATTGCTACTGGAGCACATCCCTTTAACTGCACCCATGGCTGATGGGGCTCCATCAGTGGTTCTTTGTCTTTTTAGACCTGAGGCCCCTTGCAACGGGCCTGGCAGATGCAGCTCTTAGTTTTCACTCCACTTGTGACTACAGAAAAAATAGAGCAATTCCTTTGTTGCAAAGACCACTGCAGATCAGAATGTCTTTCCTCGCCCTAGACTCCTAGTTGATATCTGCTTTTATCATGGGAATCATGTTTGCACGGTGCTATCATTGCACGGTACCCTTGGAAGGATCTTGAGGCATCCTGGTTGAAAATCACCGGGCTAAATCTGCCCCCACCATGAGCACCCTGTCCCGTAGCACTTTGATATGTGCAGCTCACTCCAGGTTGGCTGGAGGAACCCACTGTGCGGATCGCTCTCTTTGGACAAGGCACCCAGGGGATGAAAGGACCTGCAGAACTATCTCATGATAGTGCTAGAAGTTAACAGTAAAAGCCACCCGTTTTCTGTAGGCAAAGGCTATGGTCAGTGCTCCCCCTGCTGCCCTTTGTAGATCAGGCCTGGAAATCACTGAAGAGTGTGGCTTGTCTAATGGCTGCAAAGCCTCCTGGAATAGGCGGGTGACTCTGAGTGACCTGGCAGCCGTCTCTGCTGGCACCTCTGCTCTGATCCTATTACAGGGAGATTAAATGATAACGAAGAGGCCATTGCTTGGGCCGTTTCTCGCAGGCAGCTTGGTTGGAATATTGATTGCTGCAGCATGGACCATTCCTGGACGGAGGAGAAAATGAGGATCTATTCTCATCCAGCGATTGAGTGTTACATCGGATGCCTGAGCCCTTCTGAGCAGGGGCAGGCAGATGAAATACGGAGGTAATTACTGAGCGTGCACCTGTCTGACTTTTTCATGTGCTTGGCAAGATGAGGCATCAGATGAGAGTGCGACGTGTTAGGTTAGGAGGCAGCGTGGGGTCACATGTCTCCCCCGCTCCAGCCAGAGGCACTCTCCTTGGCAGTCACACCGATGCAGCAAGGCCTGGATACGCTGCAAAGGTCATTTCTATTGTGGTGGCTCTCCCTACTGCAGGAGATGGTCGCTTCTGGCTCCATGCTTTAGGATATTAGGGATGTGACTGATCAGTGGAATGGGAGGAAACAGATTAAAGAGTTTAAAAGGTCAGTGATTAAACCAAGCATTAAAATTACAAGCAAGTCCAGGCAGGCGCTCCCTTGGGACGCTGCAGAGACTGCGGCTCTACGAAGCATAACAAAAGCTTCCCAGGACTTTTCACTACATCCCCATCTCCAGCAGTGGGATTGGTACCATGAAAGGGAGCTCATTTCCCCTCGCATTCGCCACAGGCCTGTAGCTATTTCTCTTCTAAGATATTTATTCCATCCCTCTGCCTTTTCCTGGAGAGAACCAAAGGAGCAGGAAATGCAGGCTCAAGCCAACTAGATCAGCTCTTAAGCTCCTGGCTTGTTCTACAGCACCCTTCAGGCAGAGATGCCTTCGTGCTTTGCGGATTAAGACCAGGTCCTGCAGCATTGAGGTGCTGATTTCACAGGGAACAAGGCACCTAAATACCTGTAGGGGTGTGAGCCTTAGCGCCTCATCCAAAGCCTAGTAATGCAAAGCACTTATAGCCACTTAGCGTGACCTCCTGAGTTTCTGGTGCCCAGAGAAGCTTACCCATTGGACTCTGTGATGAGCAGGATTTCGCCCAGTAACTGTGCAGAGAGCTTGTGATATGGCTAATGCTATTTTTTTGCTCAGAAATACATCCCAGCTTGACTTAACAACTTCAGATGGACTTCAAACCCACTCCATCCCTGTTCCAAGAGTAAATGACCTGCGACAGGTACAACCTGCGCCCTCTATTTACAACCCTGCTTGGAAGACTCCTCTTGACTGCAGTGGGGTTTGGTTCCAGCCTTGAAGGAGCTACCAATTGCTTTTGCTGCCAGAGGAATGGTATCATCTCTGGACTCAAACCCAGGGACCGTTTGCCATCTCACAGCAACACTGATTAGAAACGGCAGCACAAAGAACGGGTACCATGCTCTGTCATTGTGACGGAGGGAACTCAGGTGGGCACAGCGTAGTGAACTGACTTAAACACTGTTTAGCTGAGCAGTCTTGCTCTTGCAAAGAATTGCATCTCCTCACTGTTCTCCATCCTAGCCCCTCTCTCTTGTTTTTAAGCCCCAGTCTCTGCATTGTATCAGCTCTGCAAGGTGAGGCCCATGCTTTTTCTTTGAAGAGTTTTGCATGCTGGCTTGGGATTTTCAAAGCTGACTCGGAGACTTAGGAACAACTCCTATGCATTTCAAGAGGTAACATGGGGCTCCACCAACATGTTTTGAATAGTTTCATAGTTGGTCGGGTCGGAAGGGACCTGAGCAGATCATCAAGTCTGACCCCCTGCCATGGCAGGACAGAGTACTGCGGGTCAAACGACCCCAGCGAGGTGATTGTCAAGCCTTGTCTTAAAGTCCCCCAGGGTAGGAGCCAGCACCACTTTGCTTGGAAGTTGGTTCCAGATCATAGCTGCCCTGACAGTGAAGTTGCGCCTCCTGTTGTCTAGTCTGAAGCTACCCTCTGCCAGCGATGATCGCTGTCGCCCAGGTGGTCGAGCACCCGCAGCCCCCTCACCAGGTCGTCGCCCGTGGCCAGCACCAGGTCCAACAAGGCATTTCCCCTGGTGGGGCTGGGCACCTCCTGGGTTAGATGGAGGTCCTGCATTTGGGCTAGGAACCTACATGAGCGGTCAGACCTGGCTGACTGCTCTTCCCAGCGGATGTCTGGACAGTTCAGGTCCCCCATGATGACCACGTCCTTTGACCTGTGAGCCGACTTAAGAATTCCTGGTCTAGCTCTCCCCCTTGGTTGGGTGGTCTGTAGTAGACCCCCACCGATAAGACTCTTTCCTCTCGACTGCCTTGTATCCTAACCCAGAGCACTTCCGTGTGCCCCTCCTCTGGCTCTGTGCTACCTGGTGAGGATGTGTATTCCTCCTTAATGTAGAGCGCCGCATCCCCGCCTTTTCTGCCTGTCCTGTACAGCCTATAGCCCTTGATATTCACCGCCCAGTTGTGCGTTGGGTCCTACCATGTTTCAGTGAGCCCCACTATGTCTGGGTTGGTGTCAGCTAGCAGGAGGGTAAATTCCTCCTGCTTGTTACCCATACTACGAGTGTTTGTGTAGAGGCATTTGAGGTGTCCTGAGGATGTGTACACTAATAGGAAAAGGAGCTGGTTCTGAATAGCTCAGATAATAAGAATCAGTGGGCACGTCTACATGTGTGCATTTACTGTGCAGTAACCGATATTACTGCGCAGTAAATATGGTGACTTACGCTGACTTGAGCATAAATTTGACACCTTCATCATGCAGGTATCAAATTTATGCTTGATTAGTTACTGCGCAGTAATGCATGTGTAAATGCCTTACTGCCTGGTAACACTGTGTGTGTGGACTGACTTGGGTTACTGGGAGTAACTTTAGTCCCAAGTCAGGCCACACACAGGGCTAATGTGTTTTTTTGCCTGCACATGTAGATGCTGGTCTATTCCTGCTTACTGCACAGTAAATTTAAGCCGGCATAAATGCATGTGTAGACACGCCCAGTAAGAACAAGGAGAAGCGGTGCAGATTACATAGAGCCAGGCTGCTGGTTTTATGGCCCATATGAAAGCCTGCTACTTTATAGCCACCCACTCATGGACTCTGTATCCTAGCTGAGTGGGAAGCCTAAGTGGCACCTAAGGTTTAATACTGCACCACCTTGAGCCTTGTGTCATGCAGACTGAGTGTGCAATGCTGGTGAATCCATGCTGTCAGCCCAGGTGTGACTGGTGATACCCGAGGTCCAGTCGGGTCCCTGGAATTCTCCTGGGATGTTTCCCATTTGAATCCACCCAGCCCTTTTTCACGTAAGACAGCAGATAACACTTTGGCAGGGGTCAGGAGCCCTGAAGAAGCCGTTCACAAAACCTTTGGAAAAGGGAAGTGGAGAAGCAAACGGGTCACTTTCTAGAGTCACGCAGCAAAAGGCTGAGCCATGCATCAAACCCAAAGTCCTCAGGTCTGAACTGAACTGACTGAGCTCGTTCATTGATCACAAGGCCCCAAAAACAGGGGGTGGAGCAGACAGCATCTGCGGTTCCAAGCCAGTCCATGCAATTCTGGCTCATTGTGAGTGGCTTGGAATAGTGTCCTTTTTGAAGGCCTGTATTACATGAGAGTCCAGCTTAGGTAGGAGACTAGGGTAGGAGCAACCAGACCCACATGGTTAAAACTAGACTCTGCACAACCGGCCTCCCATGTATTGTTGTAGCTCAGCCCAGCCCAAACCTGCTTTGAAAGGTCTGAGGATTACATTCCTTTTCTTTTTTTCTCAATGCCTGGGATCTGGACAGGAGGCTCAAAAAACTGGGTGTGAGAAGAGCCCCGTGGTCCAGTGAGACCTTCCCTCTGGCTTCGCTTCAGAGAAGCATCCACATTTCAGCCCCAGACGTAAGCCTACATCTTTGGCATTTCTCCATCTTAAATTAGGGTCTGGTTCACAGACTCATTCATTTATGTATTGTGGACAGCTGAGCAGTGTTTGCTAGCAAGAGTAGCTAGCTCTACAGCGTAGGGCAAAAATCAACTGAGTCTCACCCTTGGAAGGAAGGAAATGATGGATTCCCTTTATGTTTAGGTTAAAAACAGAGGAGCCAGCAGAGATTATTCTTGCATTAATTGCTGTCCCTGCACAAGCTTCCAGGGCTAAGTGTGGATGTGAGCGCAGGAGCCAAAGCAGATACTGGAGACTCTGCTCCATCGAAATGAGCTGCCTCCTCTGCTTTGATTGTTTAAATCAGTGTTATTTACTGGCTCCCAGGAAAGCCTGGGATAATGAAGTAGTCTGATTCCTCCAGCTGTTCCTCCATTACCCACCCACCATGCAGAGGCCTCCATATTCCCACCTGCCACAGTGAATGTGCAGCACAGTTAATGGATTATGGCTGGGTAAACAGTAACCCTACTCACGGCTGAATGTTTGAACTCCCTCAGTGCTGCACTGCGCTTGCTCCTTGCTGGGTAGGGGTGAAATTTGTCTGTACAGTTAATCAAGGCTGGAAGCTAGCTTTGCAGCCTTGGTGCTGCAGCAGACCAGGGGACCCCAGGAGCAGAGCTGAGCAGCTGGCGGGGAGTGGGGAGGGCAAGGGTTCCCTGGGGTGTCTGCTCCTCTTCTGCTGTGTCACATGCACCCACCCCAGAGGCTTCCCTACTAGGGCCAGTTAGCAGCAGGGCAGCTCCAAGCACAGCCTGGCTCTGTCTTCTGCAAGGGGATGCAGGTGCAGGCTGGAGGAGGGTGGCCCTAGCAACGTAGCCAGGGTGCAGGGGGGTGGAGGGGCAGCAAGTCTCCCCTTGTGGCACCTGTGGTCCAGCCTCACCCAAGCACAGCCCCTAAGGGTGCTGCAGCAGTGCCAAGGTGCCCCTGGGTGCTAAGGAGATGGGGTGACCCTGGTCCAGTCTGCACCCAGAGCCCAGCTGCCCCCTCCGATGGGCATGCTGGGCCACCCTGCTTGGAATCAGCTCAGAGCAGGGAAGCATCCTGTGCGCTATTGCAGTGTCCCCAGTGGCACTTGCCTTGAACACATTATCTTTCTACGCTGCAGACTTTAGTGTCTTTTCCCCCACAGTTCCCCCTTAGGAGAGTGCTTCTACTCCCATGTTACAGGTGGGAAAACTGAAGCTCAGAGGGGCTCAGGGCTCGATGTTCACCTGGTGTGTTGTTCAAGGTTTGGTGCGTGAATGACTAGAAAATATCTGCAGCACCACGGGAATAAATACACAACGGGGTGAAATGGGATAGAAACTGTGTGGGAAGCTGCCAACACCTTTACTCCATTCTCCTTGGCCATTAAACTCCTTTTATTTATTTGATATATACAATTAACAGACTCTATATACAGCACGTACCCATGGCATTCTCTTTATTTACTGGTAGGCTTCTTGTTGTACCTAAATATCCTGTTGCTTTTAGCATATCCAGTACAGACACCCACACAGACACACACACACGCCCCACATTAAACCTGCATTATGCCACGTATTACAAAGAAATATCCAGACAGGATAAGACAGGTAAAGGAACCGTCTCCAAAGAGATGGCTCATCAGCATTAATACATCAGTTATATTCCCCAGAGGTGAGATGGGGGCAGGTTGGACACTGCACATTTGAAGGGCCTGAGTGTGATGGCTGCGCCCAGCCTGCTTCCTAGTGACTTTAAGATCACATTGTGAATGTCCTTAAGTCTAACACCGCCGGCTGTTTTTGGGAGTCTGGGCTTGGATTGTGAGAGATGATTTAGAAGAGTGACCAATCGGCATGTGCTTTTATAGAAGGAAACATCAATTAGAGGTGGGGAAAATGAATTAGGTCACCTAGGTCAGGGATGGTGACCCAGGGTGGCAGACATGTCACATATTAGCTCCATACCTTCCCCAAGTGCCACTTCAGTTCCCTTCCCCTGCCGGACCTGTTGCTCTGCTTTTTAACTCCTGCTCTGTGCTCCCCGCCCAATGTCCCACTCTGCTTCCTGCACCGAGCCCCATGCCTGATCTCCTGCTTCGCTTTCTGCCTCCTTCCCTATCTGCTGCTATGTTGCTTGTCCCCTCCCTGCTCTGCTGTGTGCCACACACAGAGTCTGCTCGTGATGCAGATTGGCAACCCCTGACCCGAGTTATGAACAATATTGGGACTGAGCAGTTAGCACGGCTGCAGAGGGAGCTCACACTGCACTGCTCATTTAATGTTTAAACCACAACAGGAATAGATAAGGGATGATGGTTGGGCAGAGCAGCAATAAACTGGCCTAATTTAGGAAGCACCTGAAAAAAATCCAAGACATTTCCTGTTGCCTGTCTGTCCCCTGAGGACAGGACTGGGCTTTATGATATAATTAATGAACTATTCAGCCTGGCTTTGAACAGCTGCTGCACCTGATGGACCAAGGGGGGCTGTGGGGGCTGGGTCTCTTAGCTCTGGAAGTCTTGAGCTCAGTCCCTCAACTGTGGTGGGGAAAGAAAAGAAATGCCTCCTGACCCCCCTATTCAAAGTTCAAGCAGGAACAAAGTCTGAAGCTTGGCATCAGCTTAGAAGGACGGCATCTGCAACAGCGCCTTTTCTCAGCCGTGGTAAGGAGAAGCGGGCTCACACATGCCTCCTCTCCTTGGGCAGAGAGCCTCCGTTCCTGAGTGCTTGGTGGTCCATTAGGAGGGGGCAGCCATACCCTGTGACCTCCCAGTGGGGCTGGGTGGATTAATGTGACTAACCCGCGGCACTCAGAGCCTTCCCTCTTCTTTGCCTTGTCTTGACTACTTCCATCCTCCTCTGAACCTTTGGTTCTCCCTTGTGTTGCCGCCAGCCTACGTTTTGAAGACCTTTTCTACCCCGACAGGGCAAAAAGGCCTGAGCTTCTCAGTCAGCGAACAAGGGAGCTGCTGGGGAAATGGAGGGGAAAGAAATGGGTGATATTTCCTGCCTGTTCCTTATTCCTACCAGGTCTCATTGCCTTCCAGACAGCCCCTCTCCCACATAGCTGGACAATGGACATCGCCTTTCTCAGTCTCTGTCCTGCTCACTTGTTTCAGTACGTCCTGCTGCGGTGGTCACAGCAGAAGGGCTCTCCAACCCTTTGTCTTTGCTCTGGTCAGCCCCAAGGGCTGTGTTACCTATCTGAAAGCCTATGCCTGAACGCTATTTATACCCACAGAATTAAATTAAAGCAATGTGTTTTTGCAAAAATCTAGTTGGTCTAATAAAAGATATCACCTCTACCATGAGTTCTGATTCATTTATGCCCACAGCTGTTTAGTATCTTCCCTTCCTTCCGGGTCTCTGGTGTTTCTCCAACACAGCCTCAAACCTCTCCTAACTGGAGACCACTCCTCCCTCCAGCCCCTTGATGTGCTGTTTCTGCAGCCCCAATCCATGCAGCGTAAAAGAGCTAAATACTACCTTCCCTTTCAGGACACCTATAGCACCTATAGCAGCTGCACTTTAGCTGTCTGAATAGTGCTAAGCCCTTCTGCACCCACCGCACTTCACAGCCCCGATGCGTCAGGGACTGGGAGACCTCAGGCAGTGAGGTCAGTTAGCACGAGGCTCTAGAGACCCTTCTGTGCTTCCCTGAAATGCACCCTTGGAATAAACACTGTGACTTTTAGCAGTGAAATCCAAGGGGCTGAGCTCCCTGCCACTCCCGGGAAGGCTCAGCTCTGCTGCGCAGCTGCCCTGCTAGGCTCACTTGGATGCAGTCCTGATTTCTCAGCCTGAGCCTGGCCAGGGTTTAATAACCAATGTGAAATCTGCTACCAAGGACCTGTTTAGATGGAGATTCTGTCCTTCCCAGCCCCTCTCCCCATCTCAGACAGATTTTCCCCGCAACAGAAACCCCTATTTCTTTTGCTATCTTCACTGCTGCCAGTCCCCACTTTTTAGCCAGGGAGGACACAGATCCTCTTGAGCATGGCTGGTGTGTGTGTGCAGCGACTTAAAAAATCATGGAAGATAGTATGGCTGTGCAAGAGATGTCCTTGGAGAGAAAGCAGAACAGAGCCAGCATTCGCTAGGCCTGATTCTTCTCAGTGCGGCTATGTAATGCCTGTAACATCAGCAGATGAAATGGCAGGTTTCACTGGAAGGATCCTGCTTCCCAGAGCAGTCTACTCCAGCTTGCCAGTGCGTCCAGTGGAGACGTGGTACTGGGATCCAGGCTGCCAGCAGTCTTCTTGCTAAGAATGGGGTACAGGGAGCAACTTCTCTCGGGATCTTCCTTACCTGCCCATGGAGGGGTGTCTCTGGCTGCAAGTGCATTTAGGTTCTCGGCTCCTTTTCCACACCCTGCCGTCTGAAATAGCGGATGGCGGAGAGGGTACCGAAGCTGGCCAGGAACACTGCAAAAGTCCCCACATTGGCAAAGTGAATTCACAAGCTTTTCCCAAAACCCCCGGTTAAGAATTTCTTACAGCAAACTTGTTTCCAAACCAGAGTTTCAGGACACAGGCGTCTGCAGGTTGTGCTCTCTCCGCCCCACCGCAGCCATCATTTCTGTCTGGTTGTGTCTTGCGGTCATAGCTATTTACTCATTACTCTGCATTGTGATGGCATTTTCAGCGACAGATTGCAGGGCAACAAGTTCACCGATCCTCCTAAACTCTTTCTGTGGTAGGCAAAAATATCTCTTTTGGGGAATATGAAGGAGAGAGCAGAGGGCAATGACTTCTTTGAGGTCGCTGCTGACTTACGTGGGCACATAGGAGAAGCAGGGGTGCGGGGGTTGAGGGGTGGACACCACCCCTATAGAGTTAATGACAGAGGAGAGCCAAGAATGAAACAGCTAGCCTTGCCTAGCCATTTGCTCCAAGTGCCCAGCACTGCTCTCAGCCCCAGCTGAAGGGCTGGGTTTGTTTTGAACAAATGGCAAGAGGACAAAAGGCTCATTTATAGGAGATGAGTGTAATTCTGATTTCAGGTATGCTGGCGAAAGATGGGATTACTGTCCATGCTGTGTTTACCCTGTAGCCCTCGAGCACTGCGTGACTAGTAAGGCTAAGAGCTTAGCAGAACCTAGAAAAGGGACTGTGTATTTATATTTAAAAAATAAATAACACTGTGCACAGTTAGTCTAGGAAAGATAAACATCGATGAAGGAACAGAAACCCTCATGCTTCAGGACATAAGCCAGCTATTAGCTGTGGGGTGTCTTCTTGGGCAGGCTATTCCTTAATTCTCCTGTTTTCTCCAAACTCCATTAAAGTCAACAGGAGCGATGTGGTGAGGATGGAGAAAAGGGAATAGGGGTAGGGGGATGGGGTACGTGAAATAAGAATTGGGTGGTTTATATTTTTGTTGGCATTAGAGATTATTAGAAGCCATTGGTGATCGTTTGGGAGAACAGGAAGGTGACCGAAGGGTGAATTAGGGAGAGACCGCTCATAGGCTGTATGCTTGTATTTTATATTCTGACACTGTCTAAGCCGCATCCACCTGCAAATCTCCACAGGTCTCTGCCCCAACTGCTTTGCCCCTCCTACACGGGAATTGTACATACCAGTCTTCCAGGCATCTGGAGCCTGCAGGTTGGAGGTCTTCAGGGCCCAGGATGCGAAGGCAACGAAGACCAGGCACATGTCCTTCTGTGTAAGCGCTAACTGGGGATGGGGCCTTGCTGCAGAGATAACAACACACACAGTCATGAAGCCGAGATGAAATACTGGTGTTTGTACTCTCCAACAGCCAGGGCAGGCGAGAGTCTTTCTGGCATGCTGGAGCTTTTAAATTCTTCTTAATTTCTTTTACCCCCTCCCCTCTGACTAAGGCTTTCACAAGGCAAGGGAGCTGCATGGATCTTTTTCTCTCCTCCGCGGTTTGGTTTGTGGGGAAGAGGGGAGACCTAATCTGAGGTTATTTCATATTGAGGAAATTGGTCCCTGTAATCTTTCACTTCATCCAGTTGTTTTTTTTTTAAAGGCCTTGTGACAAATGGACTTGGGAGCTTGCAAGCAGCTTCCAATCAGTTCATCAAATCATAGAAGATGAGTGTTGGGAGGGATCTCAAGAGGTCACATCTAGTCCAGCCCCTTCTCAAAGCAGGACCAGCCCGAACTAGATCAGTTCAGAGAAGGGAACCAGCTGTGGGCTAACAGAGTCACAGATGTGTCTGTTTGAGGTCCTTGCCCAGTCCCCTTTAATACATTATCCAACTGCCCCACAACTCTCCCGCTTAGGGCAGTGCACTCCCCCCTTTTACAGGTGGAAAAACTGAGGCTCAGAGAAGCTAGGTGACATGCCCAGGATGTCACAAGCGGTCTGTGACATGCACACTAGCCTCCACCAAGTGCCTTAACATTGGGCCATCCACTCCGGAAGGAGAGGGTCCAGTGAAGAGAGCTGGAGCTGGGGTGTCCTGGCTTTGCTACTGATGTACAGCCCAAAGCAAGTCTCTCAGAGCTGGTTTCACCATCTATAAAATAAGGTAACAGTGGTTCAGCTTTGTAAAGCTCTTTGAGATCAGTGGATGAACAACATCCTGCAAGAGCTACGCCTTGTTGCTGTTAATTTTGTCAGAAACATGGGTTCCCCCAGGACCATTTCCGCTCCCCAAGTGCTCTCCAGGGCTTTCAGTAAAGGTCTCTGAGACTCTCCCTCCACTTTGCCTCTGCTGGAGGCCCAATCTAGCAACCTTCAAGGGGCTGTCACCAGCCGGCTTATTTTTGTGAGCTTGTTTATTTGATCAGGCCTTGAATTGAAGGAGGTTTATTAATTAGTTACTACCAAGATTAACGGTCCCTCTCCTGCCCCGCTTCTTGTTCTCTGTGCAAATAAAGAAGAAGCAACTTTGCTGAGTCACTAAGGGATGGGACTCAGCATTAACGATGAGGCGCCAAGGCTCTAAGCCGGGTATATGCTTTTAAATAAACAAGATTGCGGTCCGAACGGTTCATATTTCCTCTCCTTTTATTTCCGTCCTCTCTCTCTTTCACCTGCCTGCCTTAATAAGCAAGGCCTGAGTCACCTTTGAGGAGGGAGCTTATTAAATTAATGCTAGTTCTCACATCTTCTTCATCTGTTCCAGTTAAAAAGCCTGCACAGCTTTCCCACTGGGAGCTGGGGGAAGGGCCCAGTTTGCCTTTTATTTCCCTGCTGGCGCTGTACCCATTAACAACCCCGTCTGGCCAGGTAGACCATAGCTTAGCAACCATTGCCCTGTCTCAGGGGTGCGTGTCCTTTGTATACAAGCCTTTCCAGCTGCTGCTATCTATATATAGAAAATTTGGGCTGGAAGGGACCTCAGGAGGTCACATCTAGTCCAACCCACTGCTGCAAGCAAGACCAGCCCCAACTAGATCATCCCAGCCAAGGCTTTATCTATCCAGGTCTTAAAAACCTTCAAGGATGGAGACTCCACAACTCCTCTAGATAACCTGTTTCAGTGCTTTGCTAGCTAGTGAGAAAGTTGTTCCTACCATCTGATATCTAACCTATACTTCCCTTGCTGCAACCTGAGACCATTGCTCCTTGTTTTGTCAGCAAAACCCCAGCTCCACAGTTCTCTGGTTTGGGCTACAGTATTGTCATGTGGAAAATTGGGATGAGGAACACCCTTGAAGCCAGTCCAGGGTTGAATTTATATGTGCTCATTACTAGCAGGGTTCAAGTCTGGGTTCCTCAGCCTGTGTGAGGAAGGCGAAGTCTCATCCCCATCCTAAATTGCTATGTGGCTGGTGTGGGGAGGGCTCAGCTTCAGTCCCTGTGTGTGTGTGTTGTCATGGGAGGCATCCCAAGATGGCACCATTACATGCGGTCTTCCAAGCTCACTGTCTTTTATGAGAAGGCGTTTGTTGCCTCGTGGTGGGGTTGATACAGTAGGTGCGGTGCAGAGAGGGCTGTGTGAGTGCAAGCAGCTAGTTCTTTGCTTTAGGCTTTGATAGGCATCTATTTGGGAGGCAGGGCAGATCCCTGGATACTGGGCCTTGGAGCTGGGCTAAGATTCATGGGAGAAGGTGTTGTCCGCATGAAGCTTGTGACCATCTCTGCTTCAGGACTGGTGTATTTGCATAAATCCAGAAAATCACTCACAGAATATACCCAGGCTTGATATCACAGGATTGCCAGAAAGTAGGGATGGAAGGGGCCTCACAGGGTCAGCTAGTCCAGCCCCCTGCTTGAAGTAAAATCATCCCTGACAAAACCATCCCAGCCAAGTGTCTGTCTAACCTACTCCTGAAAAACTTCTCCAGGTGGCCTGGTCCAATGCTTGACTGCCCTCGCAGTCAGAAAATTCCTCCTAATTCCCAGCCTAAATTGACTTTGCTCTGGTATGAGGCCATTGGTCCTAGTCCTGCCATCTCCATCCTCTTTATAAGTGCCCTTGGGGAATTTGAAGACTTATCCAATCTCCCCTCAGATATCACTGATTGTCTTTCATTGGGAAGCAAACTTGTAAGGCCAGGGCTTGCTCTGCAAAGGGGCAATACTGCTGTCAGCAGAAGAGGCAACCCAACAAAGCAGCCTGGTGTTGCAGCACTAGTGGCATTAAATTGTGTTCGGCAGTGAGGAACCAAATGCAAAATCCAACCATGGCAGGAAAACATGGTGACAGCTTGTTTTAAACCCAGCTGCATGTAACCAAGTTGTGTTTTAAGGAGACTGAGGGACTTTTGGCTATAAGGGTACCCTCCAACATGGCTGAAATTAAAGCGAGGCTGGGACTTTTGAGCAACTCAGGGCTGGCACAGCCTGGTTAGTGTGAGTTGTGCAAAATGAGGGAGGCACTGGCACTACCTCTGCGCAGCAGCACTTGGAAATTTAGGGTAATGATGATGATTCGGAGGGAATGGGCATGTGGGGCTGGGTCTCGGCAATGGAGAAATGAGCACAGGATAACCTGATGGAGAAGGTGGTGCTCATTCTGGACAAGCAGCCCCGGGCAGTGGAGGTGAGGGCAGAGACACTGCGGAGCTCACGGGAAAGGGGCATTGGGCATGGTTGTGGGGCAGGACCCTGTGGGACACTGTGGGGTTTGCTTCCATGTGTAGCCAACCCGCCTGTGTGCAGAAAGGGGCACCCCTGGCCCAGGCATAGGGCAGGGGGAAGGGACATGCATATGCACAAGAATCGGGCATTTACCTGCAAGATCAAGGGCCTTCTCCAGGTCCTCTGGCATGGCCTGGCCTCTCCCCAGCAGCTGCAGTGGGAGCAGGGGCAAATTTTCCTGGGGGCTTCTCTCTGCTGGAGCCCCGGGGTCAGGGGGCCAGCCTCTGACCAGATGCACTGGCTTCCCCAGGAGAGATTTCAAAGCCCTGATGGCTTCTCTGGCTTTAGAGTCTGGCACACGCAGGGACATCCCCTTCCAGCTCTTCCTTTCCCCAGCTCCATTGGCAAAGAAATGTTCATAAGCCTCAGGGACGGAGAAGACTGGGGCCTCCCCTGAGGCTTCCCCTGGGTCCCCCTCGTCATCATGGGGTGATGCTTGGTCCCAGATGATGCACCGTGCTGACTCCGAGGCTTCACCTTTGCTTCCCCACCCGCCGCTCCCGCTCCTGTCGGGGTCGGCGAAGAAGTACTCGTACATCTCTGGCCCGTACATCTCGGGCACTGGCTGCTCCTGCTCCGAGGAGGCCGTGGGCATCCCCTCCCCTTCCTCGCCCCAGTGGTAATCCCGCCTCTCCTGGCCCTCCTCGTCGCAGAAGAAGTAGTCATAAATCTCCGGCCAGGTCAGGGCAGGTGCGTCGCCCTCCCCAGACTCCTCGGCTGCTGCACAAGGCACATGCTCCTCTCTTTCCACGACGGCACCTGGGGGCTCACTTCCACCAACTTCCAGCCCTGCGGCCTGTGCTGGCCTCCTGGGCCTCACTGACTTCAGTCCTGCTGCAGGCTGCGCTGCCGACCGTGCTGGCCGCTGCACCCCCTGCCCCGAACCCTGCATTTCTGCCCTCGCGACACCATGGAGCGGGATCCTGCCTGTCCTTGCTTCCTCCTGGCTCCCAGGACCTGGTGTGTTCACCACCTCCTTCTCCTTTGTCTCTGGAAGTGGGACCGAGGGGGTTAAACCATCCTTGGCGGGACCCGGGCTGTCCTGTGCCTCGGTGCCAGAAGGCCCCTGGAGCAAAGGTGTCGCCTTGACTGCAGATGCTGCAAGGTGCTTGTGGCTCTTTCCCTGCCTCGCTGGCCCTCGGGGGTGGACGACCCCCTGGGAGGTGCCGGAGGACGGCGCGTCAGCCCAGGCTCCCCCATGATCCAGACACTGCTGGGATGCTCTGGAGCACGCTGGCACGGGGGTCTCTGCGGCTGGGCTCTGGGGCACGTTGCTGTGTGGGTCCCATCGTGGGGACTCTGAGCAGAGGGGCCTGCTAGCCGTGTCTCCGCCTGGTGTGTCCGTGACCCGTGCCAGGGGGCTCAGGTCTGCCGTGTGAACAGGCTGTTGGGGCTTTGCCACGCCAGCACGGATGTGGGGCTCTTCTCCCTCCGGGTCGTGGGTGGCCCCCCGAGACACGTCCCCCGGTGCCTCTGCAGCCTGACCCCTCCTTGCAGCTCCTTCCCCTGCTGCTGCCCCTTCGCCCTCTGCTGCCTGGCTCGAAGCCCCATGCGGGATGCCTTGGGGCTGGAGCGGCTGTGCGGCAACACCGTTAGCTGCGCCAGGAGCTTCAGCCCCGGCGGGAGAGAGGAGCTGGCTTTCCTGGGCCCTCGGCATGGACGCAGCGCGCCGGGGGCACCCGGGCTGGTTGCTTTCCCACAGAAACCTGCTGACCAAGCCCAGATCCGTCTCGTCCTCACTGCCTGACAAAACCTCCTCCGGGGCCAAATGCCCACGAGCAGGCTGGGAGGGGAGGGCATCTCTGGTGTCCCCGCATGGGGGGTGGCTTCCTCTGCCCGGCAGAGGCGTACAGCACACCCTTATAGTGACTGGCTTGCTCGTGCCAGCTCCGCAGTCCGCGCCGGGCACAGTGTCCCCTTGCTCAATGTCACTGAGCCCTGGATCGTCCGCCGTGGCCAGGGCAGCCTGGATTAAGTTGCATTCTTCGGAGGCCAAGTAGAAATCTGCCCAGTCCCTGTCGCTCAGCTGGATGCTGTACTCGAAATTATCCATCTCTGCCGTGGCAAAGCAACAGGGCAGTAGTGAGACCGTGGGCCCCGGCAGGGAGGGGAGAGGCAGGGAGGGGAGAGGCCAAGGTGCTGCTCAGCCCGTCTCCGAGCTCTTGGTGTGTTCAGTTAACCCCGTCTGCTCGGGTCCCTGCACTGCTGCCATCCGCATTCACTTCCCGTTGAGGTCGGTGCAGGGGAGGACATCTCCGGGCATAGTCAGCAGGGCTGGCGTGTCTTATACAGACACCTCGGGCCATCCAGAAGCAGGGCAGGGCCACTTGGGACGCCCCTACACCTGGCTCCTCTATGCACGAGACAGGTGCCTTCTACCTGCACATCCCATTGGGGGACAAGGGGCTTTAACAGTGGCACATGCCGCAGTGAGCTGCTGCCAAACAGACTCGGAGAAGCACTTTCTTGGACAGTCTCTTAAATGGCATTATGGCGGCCGAGTGCTGCACCTGAGTTAGGCTGGGGGCGCACCTTGTGGAGCAGAGAGACGCCCGGCCAGATGCAGAGATTAATCTGTTTTGCGTCTAGCTTGGGCCTCGCGGTTCCTTCCACGGGGCAGCACACGGATTACACCTCATCTACTGTCCGTCCAGGATCAGCCTTTGCGATTGACCCTGATGGTACCTGACCCACTCCCCCCCCTGCACATTGTACACCAACTAGAGCTCCTTGGGTCAGCTCCCCAGCACTTCCCCTCAACCTCCATTTACACCATGGGAGCTCTGGCCCCTGGAGCTGCCTGCGTCTTCCTGCTTGGCACAACAAGGTGCCAAAAACGTGACTCCAAACACAGCTCCACCAGCAGAGGCTTTGCAAAATAACAAGTCGCCTCCCCAGTCCTGTCCTGATCCTTTGTCAAGCCTTTCCCACCAAGCCTCTGGGGAGTGTGGCTGGGGGGCGTGAGGAAGCAGCCGCCGGGACGCAGAGCCTGCAGACCGTCCTACCTTGGAAGCGATGGATGCTGAGAGCAGTGCAGTGAAGTCCCCCCGGCACGACACGGTGCTGTCCTCTTGATGAGGGCATGGTGAGCCAAGCCTCCAGTGAGGCCCCATTCACAGGCCCAAAATAGCCTCCCCCCCGCCCGCCGCCTGTCATATGAAACGCTCTAAATGTGCAGGGCACCGGGAGGGCAGCGCCATAAATAGACGGTGGGCGAGAGGCTGGGGGCTTGCCAGCCAATGGGTTTCCATCTCTTCCCCTCGTTTTCCAGCTGACCTGTGGGGCTCATTTCAGCTCTGGATTTGGAGCACGGCTGGGACGATGGGCAGTGGGCCAGGACGGGGTGGGTGCAAGATCCCGGGGAGAGCTTGCTGCCCCGAGCGCCACCCAGAAGCCCCAGAGCATGGATAGGAGTTTCCCAGGATGCCAACCCCTGCCCTGTAGAAGCAACAGGCAGCAGCTGGGCACCTGTCTGAGGCAAACAGCACCGCGAGTTGCTAGGAGGAGACATTTCTAGGAGAGCCGTCACCAGGCCTCAGAGCCTTCCTGCTCTGGGGTGTAATGTCCCCATCTATGGGGCCTTTCTGAGGTGCTTGCTGCTATTGAAGAGCAAAGCTTGACCTCAGCAAGTGACTCTGGGGGTTAGGGATGACTCCCTCCAACAGCAGCATCACATAAAGGGGCACACAATGGCAGTGCCCCCTGGTTCTCTGGAGCGCGTGGCATTGGGTGCTGACAGAGGAGATGCTGGACTGGGGCAGTGGTCACACAGCAGGGCAGTGGCAGTGCCAGCAGGTCTCCTGATGCCCAGTGCCTTCTCCTCCCTACCACTTCCTACTGTTCCTGCAGCAAATGCACGGCAGGAAATGCCAGAGATGCCCAAATTGACTGCATGCTCCATGCCCCAGCGGCCCAGGACTCATGCACAGTTTGGTCCCTGGTCCCCTGGCAAGAAGAAACACTGCCCTGGCTGCTGGAAGGATGCTTGGTTGGAGTGGAAGAAGGCCCGGGGAACGCCCTGCTGCAAGAGTGCTGCAGGATATGGACACAGTCCCTGGCTCCGAAGTCCCTAAGAAACGGTCCACAAGCCATATATGCCATGATCCTAGGCTGCCTGGGGCAGATAAAGAAGCTGGACTCCACCCTGCAGGAAAAGCTCAGCTGGCTGCTCCTTTTCTGGGAATTTGGCACAGGAAAGAGGCTCCCTCTTGCGACTAAATGCAATTGCTACAGGCCCAGGGAGCCCGGAGGCGGTGCGTTCCTGGGAGTCTGGACTGGCTGCTCAGCACTGGGCAAATACTGGCCAGAGCTCTCTTCCTCCGCTGCCCTGAGGGCTGGCACGTGCTGGGGGGGTTGTCAAGCCAAGACCATGTGGGAGAAAGCAGGTCTGATGTCTCTTCCCATCTCATTTTTATCGGGCTACATCCTCCCTCCCACCCCCACTCGCGTGGATGCAGAAAGGAAACGACTGGCTTCCTTTCCTTGGCTGCAGCCAGCTTCCTTCCTTCGACTCCCGCCGCCCGGGGTTGCGTCAGTGGACCCTTCAGACCGTGCCTTGCAAACCACAGCACAGGACATAAAAGAGCCGGGCTCAGCGAGACGGAAGCGAAAGCCAAAAGCGGGCTGGCAGGCCGCATTATCAGTGTCACATTGAAAACCGACGCCGGGGCAGCCGCACGCCAAACCCGACAGGAACTGCACGCCCCAGCGCGTCTCCCACCCGGGGCTTCGAGACGCAAACAAGTCTCGGCTCAAGAAGCATCCAAGTATGTATTTAGCTGTCCGGGGTTGAGCCCACACACCGTCCTGGGGGAAATGACGCATCTGTTAGCACTTCTTTGGTTTCCTCCAGCCTGACCATAAAAGAATAGCAGAGGACTTCAAGGACAAGACTCCCCAACGTGCTGCTGCCCATAGCCACATGCCGGCTGCAGAGGCGGCGTTGTGTGGCTTGTGAAGGCAGTCCAGCAGCTCCAGCCACGAGGGGATATCATATTGCCTTGCGGTGGGTGGGATGTGGCGCTGTCCTTTCTGAAGCAGACAGTTCTTCCAGGCTCGGTAGGTCACCCGTCAGACTAGGGCGACCTCTGCTTAGCAGCGGGGTTTACTCTTACAGGGGCCCCAGGCAGAGGCTCAGTTTTACTACCTAGCACATGCAACTGCAGAACCACCAGGCAACCCCCAGCCAGCTCCCAGCCCCATGAGGGCACAGGGTTTTCACTACCCTGGTATTGCCTGTGCTGAAACAGCCAGACCGCTGTAGGTAACCAGAAAGCAATGCACTTAGTGCTAGCTAGCGAGTGCCACCTGCTGAGAAAAGAGTGGTCCTGCTTCTCTCTATCCCTGCCATGGAGCCCGACCTCTGCTGAGCATGGAGACTTTGGTGTTAAGGACATGCGTATAAATAGCCATCACGTAAACATGTCATTAGAGATGGGACTGAAATAAAACCAGAGATCAGGGCGCTCTGAGCCAGACCCTGGGGAAAACAACGTGGGACAAAGACCAGGAATGTAGGATGCACTGATGCATTTCTGCAAGGAGACTCCAATGGCTGTGGGTGGAAGATGGGCCTGGGGGATCTCAGGCTTGCAAAACCTTTTTGTTTGCTCCTGGTGCAAATGTATTTCAAATGTAGAAGGGAGGGGAAATGCCACCAGACAGCTGCAGAATATGATTTCTAAGCAACCCTGAGCAATGGTCTTCAAAATGAGCTGTATTGGAAAGCAATGCCCGGGCTCAGGGGGTTGGGAGCAGTGAGAACCAAGATTTGGTAGACAAAGCTGCAGGGGATTTAGGATTCAAGCAAAGACGGAGGCAAACTGTGAAAGTGGGGTCTCTTTAGGCAGCCTCCCCTCCACACACTGATCTAGGGCCGGCTCCAGATGGCTGCAGTGCAGGGAAGGGGGTTAATGGATTTGCAGTGCAAGGGATGAGGAAGACCCATGCCCACATCTCCTAGAGCTGGCGTGCTACCGGGGCCGGGAAATTCGGACCTGACAGTGCCTTGCCTAGTGGCGCGCCCTCTACATCTTGCCTTAGGCCTGGGTTCCCAGTGCTGCTGTGTCTGTGTGTGCCAGCCTTTGCATTTATGTGCTCCTGTCATCCATCCGCCATGACAATGTAACACCCCGGCTGCCATCAGCTCCCTCTTGATTTTGACTAGATCTTTATTCTCAAAAAAGCCCAGGTTGCAACAGAGCCATCCATCTGATGGCTGCACTGGCTTTGGGAATATTTCTGGGCAAGCCTTCTTCTTTCCTGCTTACATGCAGCAGTGAAGACTCAAGAGAGCAGCATCCCACAGGGATCAGGCTGTGGCTTTCCTCTGGGTCTCACCTGAGGTACTTCTCTCCAAGAAGCCTTTTTTTTTTTTTGGATGGCTGCAGGGATTAAACTGTGGCCCCGGTAGCTCAGACACTGAAACCTTGGCAGCTTTTCAGCCACAGAGCTTATCAGCTCAAATCAAGCGTAGTCTATGCTTACCTGGCAAGGGAAACACCGTGACCACGGAGGTGGTCTTCCTAGTTGCACCGCTCTCTCGGCATGAGGACAGTACCTGCCAGGGTAATGTATAGTAAACCTCCCACTTAGCTGCTGGAGTGAGAAGGTCTTGACTCTAAGCCTGCTTTATGGAAATGGGATAGTCCTCCCTGGCTTGCCCCTGGGGCCTTACAGCTGAGGGCGAGCAACACTCAGGGGCCTCCGGGCTTGCGCCTGCAAGTAGGATGCCTGCCTAAGGTTTTGGAGACATCTGAAGCCCCAGATGCAGGTGGAGGATGTTTGCTGGTAGTCGGGCCACTTGTGGTTCTGGGCTGACTCACGGATTTGGAATTGGATTTGGCAAATTTGGCTTGGAATACAGAATGAGCCCCCCTCTCTTCCCCACACTAAGACCCGAAAAAAAGCCTCCCCAGCTGGGAGCTCCAATGTGGCCAGACCTTCAGTGGCTCTGACACGGCGCTGGATCTGAATCCCATGCTGTCTAGCAGGTTAAATGTGCACTGAAACTCCAAGTGAAGTGAGCTGAAACCACCCATCTGGTTTTGCTTGTTTGGGGGAAGGTGGGTCACTGGGAAAGATCACCCCTAACCACAGAGGTTTGTATTGTTTCTGCCCAGATCCATCAACCGGCTCTATCTTCACTTGACATTCAGTCCCCAAGCTCTCTTAACATTCAGACCCACGTTCCCTGACAAGTCTGCAGTGGGCTCGCACAAAGGTCAGCCCCAGCTGACTTGAAACGCAGCCCAGACTTGCCTGACACGCAGCCAACTTCTTCCGACAGGCTTGCAAACCTGGCCCGAGTTTCGGGTTGCTAATCCAAATCTTGCTGGGTTTCAAGTTTCCTTGCAAGGCTTTGGCTCTGCTCTTTCCATAAGTGCAGCCTCGGGCTGTGTTTGGGTCGATTGGCTGAACCCTGCTATGGCAAGCAGAAAATCCCTGGCTCCCGGGAGCAGCGGAGGATGAACTGGGACAGGCAGGCCACACCGAGAGGTCAGGCTTCTCGGTCGATGCCTTAAATGCAGAGTCCACTGAGGAGCGGTTCCTAGGGAGCTCTGGTATCCTTGTCCCCTGGATCCCTCCGTCATAGATGAACTTATTCTGATCCAGGAGAGCAAAGGGGCCCGGGGGACCTTGGCTTTTTCCCCACTGCTCGCGGTGGGACAAACTAATTGCAGTGCTCCTGCTAAATTCTCAAGCTGCCGGCTGCTGGGAAGGTGCAGACAGAAGTTCATGGGGTGAAATCCTGGCCCTGCGAGATGGAAGGGTGTTTCACCACTAACTCGAGCGCCTTTCCCTCATGCAATTGATTTCCACTAGGTGTCACTTAAGGCCAAAAAGTTATCATGTTCCACGCCGGTGATTTATTTAACTCCCCTCCCCTTGATTATGGATCTTATCCCGCTCCCAAAGAAGGGGGATAAGTGGCCGCAGGTGTTTGGCTCTTAGGCTCTTTTCCATCCCTGGCTTGTATTGTTCACACCTGATGATATGCCAGGCTTTTCTAGCTTGTCAAAATTGTTTTGTGGGGAAAAGTAACATCCCAAGCTGTTATTCTTCAAGAGGAGGTTGCGATGCTCCATTGTAAGGTCACGGGGAGTCATTTAACAGCAAGGTTATGGTTTTTTCTTGCTAATGTTTATGTGTGGCTCTAACCACTTTGGGGTAGGACCCCTCTTTTTTGTGTTGTATTTGTACAGCACCTAGCGCTGTGGGGGGCTGGCTGGGATTGGGGCTGCTGGGTGCTACTTTCCCACAAAAAGACAGCGATGGCAACAGAGAATGGGGATCAAAGCACACGGAGGGGTCGGGGCTAGCCGAGCTGCTTGCATCAGGTCACCTTAGCACATCAGAGCTAAAGTGCTTGGGCTGCTGCAGGGCAGAGACTCTACTGATGCCTCCTAAAACCTAAGTCATGTGCCATGCCTGTGGCAGGTCTTTCAGGCCAGGCCTGAGTCTGGGATGCCACAGGCCCATTCTTTTGGCAAGTCCATGGATCACCCCAGAGTCCTGCTGAGCAGAGCTCCTTGACACCACCCCCAGGCATTTGTTCAGGCCCTGCCTGCAAGGCTCCATTTTATTCTTTAAAGACAAAACCGAGAGCAGTAGACAGCTTTGCCTTGACCCAAGCCCGCTGCAGGAGACCAGATCCACGTCTCCTCATGCCTGTCCCACCTGCCATGGCTCGGCGCTGGCTGCAAGAGCCACCCCCTTGCCTGCTGCTCTCTGCAGCGGAGACACTTAGTGGCCTTTATAATCACTTGATCAACCTCAGATGGGAGGTAGCTAACCATTGGGAATCTGCCCATCTTCTTTAAAGGGACAGCACTCTGCCTAGGGATCCTCTTGTTGCGTTTGGGGGAACCCCCCCCATCCCACTTCCTTTCTATGCACCCCCCTCGTTCAGTGTCTTTCATGCTGGCCGGTCCTGCTTGCCCACCACAGAGGTGGCTGCATGTTGTGTGTGGTTCAGGCTGTGTACGGGGTGTCTGTAATGCGTACTTGTTTGGCTCATGGGCTACAGCGCTAGATTCCTTTTATCAGAAGAAGCCTGGGCATGTTTCTCAGTCCTGTGATATAGGTATGCATCAGGGTGAAACCCATGCGGTGCAGGAGGCTGAATCCCAAGTTTAGTCACCTTGGTGGGGAAGGGCGTGCCCATCCGCTCCCGTGGGCTCTGGGGATGCCTCCCCTGTGGGGCTTGCTGGGAGGGTTGGCGGAGAGGGCAGAGGAAGATGCTGGCTCCAATCCAGCCAGTCGTGTCGAGGCCTCATTGTCACGCTTGGCTGTGTTCAGTGGAAATCACGATGGAGCCAGCGACGTAGCAGGCCATCACACTGCTCTTCTCTCTCAGTCGGGATCTCTGTTCTGCCTTCTGCCTTCCTTTTGCTCTAGCAGCCCCCAGCCACTCGCCTGGGCCACGCTGTCACATCTCCCCTTCTAGCTCCTAAAAGAGTCATCGCTGAAATGAGTGCTGAGTTTTGGGGCTCGTACCCCATCAGGTGAGTGAGCTGAAGGGACGTTCATATCCTCACTGCTGTCAGGCTGCCTGGACTGGGACATAAGCACCTCCATTCCTCCTAATTCACATAGGGGACCTTTGCTTGCAAGCAGGATTAGATGCTTTTTTTTTGTCCTTATCTTTTTTTTGAACATAAAGTAGAGTTTGGGCGATCTGGATGTGACCCTGTAAACACATGGATAGAATTGGATCCAGCTCACATGTGACACCCTCAGCATAGACGGCGTGCGCGCTACTGCCATGCGCCGGCAGCAGCTCTCGTCATTCTGCCACGAGTCTGGTCGATCTGTTCCTCTTCACAAAGCTCCCGGATTCCTGCAATTAGAGGAAAATCTCAGCTCTCATGGGTTTTTTTTTAGCAGGAGCGAGTTTCTATCCCTCAGGGCTGCAGAAGAAATCTTGGGGCCGGGGGTGGGTGGAAAAGTGCCACCAAGCATAACCTTCAAAGGCTCCAGTACAAGAAGACAGACGGAAGGGAACTCCCAGTGCATTTTACTGAATCTCTTGAGTTTCGAGTCAGGGTCCTGCCGCCTGTCTGTGCAAGGTGGCTTGTGCTGAGCCTGTGTTACACACTTGCTGCTCGACAGGTCTGAACATTTTTGTGGCTCCATCCAAGTGGGCAGAAGTCACGGCCCTTGCCAGAGGGAGCTGCACGTGTAAGGCGGAGAGAGGAGCAGGGGTGGCGGTCTCCTCGAGGGAATGGGCATGGGCGTGCGTGAGAGGTGGGAGCCAGGAGGTTTGGAGGGAAGCACTTGTGTGCACGCTTCTCCTTATTTCCATTTCCCCCTTCCTGCCGTGAGGTGTGAGAGGTGGCAGAGAGGGGGGCAGTGCCAGGAGGTGAGTTTATAGTTTGCAAGGATGCTCCAGATGCTGGGAGAAGGGAAGAGCTGGTGGATGAGGCTGGGGACCCTGGCTGCCTTTGTGCCCTGTCTGAGCCGCTGATTCACTTAGTTCTTGGCTGAAACCGCCTGACCCCTTCCCCGCCCCAAACACAAGCTGCTCCACATCCGCAGGATTCAATTAGTCCTTGAAGTCCCAGTAGCTGGCCCCCTCTCCACCGGCCCTGCCAAGCAGAATCGCATTCCCAGCTGAACCGGGCAGCCGGGATGTGTTATTCTAAGTCTGGGCGGATCTGCCGCTGCGCCAATCTCGGCCCACCCACTGTCAGCAGCTTCAAAGAGCAGGGGAGAGGTCAGGTTGCAGGCACAACAGACACCGGTAGCTCCCTCTGCACCGCCGCCTGCCTCCCTCCTTCCCCAGGGCCACAGGGTGCAGCAACAGAGACAGGGTCTGGAGAGGCTGCAGTCTGCGGAAACCCAATCTGCCTCCAATTCAGTCAGCACTAGAGAGCTGAGCACCGGACCCGTGCAGCGCTGGGGGCGCACGCTCATCCTGGCCACTAAAGGGAACGGTTTCTACCCCCGGGATCCCCTTTTAAAAAGCGCTTACGGGCGCTTCTGCGCTGCCAAACACAGCGCAGTGCCACATAGAGGTAACAGAGCCACCTGCAGAAGAGCTCACGCGGGGGCTGGCAGCAGTACATCCATGTTTAGGGCCGGCTTGGGTACTTCGGCCACGTCCCTGAAGTGACCCGAGAGCCCGCAGTCAGTTTTCAAAGGGGCCAAAACCTTCTAAAAGCCAAAGGGTTTGACAGGCCTAAGTCACCTTTGAAAAAATAGCAGTTGGGGTCCTAAATCACAACAAAAATATCACCTTCGGTCTCCATGGAGTTAATCTCCGACCACATTTTTTAGCTGATATGTTTCCTTATTTTGGAACACAAAAGCCCTCCTGAGAATCACAGCCAAGAGAATAACAACAAATGGCCCTTATCGCCTTAGGTTGGAGATTATAAGGGAGGTTTAGGAGGTAAAACTAGGATTAGAATTGGGCCGATCCCAAAACAATATTCCTCGATTATTCACTTGAATGCCTCAGGCCTTCTGTATACTTGGAATTCAGCCAGCAATGGGTGTAGTGCATCAGTGCAAAGCCCAGGCACAGACAAAGAAACTATTATTATTGACATGCCAGTACCACCTAGAGCTCTCAGCTGAGATCAGGGCCTTTTTCCCACTGCATGATGGTCAGACACATAGCCAGAGACAGGCCCTGCTCTGAGGATTGTATAGAGACACACATGAAGGATGGGCGGAGAAAGAGAAGCACCGAGAGGGGATATGACTTGCCTCTGGTTGCGGAATAAATGGGTGATGGTGCCAGGCTTCGAATTTGGATCTTCCAACTCCTTATCTGATGCTTAAACCATGAGATGGTGCATTTTGCAGCTACAGCCTCAGTCATGGCTGGAAGGATTTGCACAATGTTTTTGTGCTTATTCGAATCAGTGGGTGTTCCCCGGTGAGATACCTTTTGCATTTGCCCGGTCAGGGAGCAAAAACACCTCTGATTTATCTGGCTGGTCAGAACTGTTCAGTGATACGGCAGCAGCAGCAAGTCACAGGGAGCGGCTCGCGTTTGCTTCTGATCACAGTAACGCTGGGAGGAAGGGGGGAAGAGTGTGGTGAGGAACTTTTTGGTATACCGACAAATAAAGATGAGGAGGCTGTGGTCTGGTTCCAACTCCATCAGAAGGAAAAGAAGCTCTGGACAAATAATAAATATTGGAAAATCGTTGCTAATTTCATCTCATTATTGCACTTTGCAACGTGGCATGGGCTCAGCACTTCAGATCCTGAGTTGTTTCCAAGCATACCCCAAATTTAAGGGGGGTGAGAGGTTCAAGCCCCAAAGACACACAAGCTGAGAGGTGCCAAACGGCAGAGAATTTGCTTCTGTTTGGAACTAGGTAGCACAGACCAAACACTAGAAACTGTGATGGGGAATAATGTTATTCCGGCCAAGGGCTCTTGGTGGAAAGGCCTTTCCAGCTCTAACGGTGTAGCCAGGCCATCTGTTTTGCTGAGAAACGTGTAATGTCGTGCCGTTCAAACATGGCTCTGTCTCACAGTGCAGAAGGGGCCTAACCATCGGCCTCACACCTTGGTTGCTCTCACAGCCCGGGTGACAGGTCCACAACAAGGGCTTAGGTGTTCAAGTTAAGGTAAGAGATAGCTTGGGTGTGAGTGAACTAGTTTGTCTCCTTGGTTAACTGGGTCCGGCTGCTCCCACCTACAGCATCTTGTAGGGTAAGGGGGATGCTTGCAGAACTGGACAACACACCTCATGTCTTGCTCTCTTCTATCTCCTTTGCTACCCTCTGGTTGCTCCATCACTCTCTAGCTTTTTTTCATAGATTCATAGATTTTAGGGTCAGAAGGGACCTTTTAGATCATTGAGTCCGACCTCCTGCTCTGGGCAGGAACGGGTGCTGGGGTCAGATGACCCCAGCCAGGTGTTTGTCCAAGCTCCTCTTAAATACCTCCAAGGAAGGGGATAGCACCACCTCTGATGGAGGGAAATTCCCTTGCTCTTTATGGAAAGGCCCTGTACATAACCATCATGGCATTGTTTAACCACAGCCCTGCTCTGTTCCATGATCTGTCAGAAATGAGGTGAAGATGCAGTCAGGAGCTCCTAGTCAACAGGCCCTTATACAAAATGCCACTGAGACCGATGCTGGCAATCTCAGGAGAAGCAAAGGAATGAATGGACCATGGAGACTAATTTTCCCAGCCCTTGTGCTGATCCCCACCCAATCCAGGTTGGCAGAGCCTGCACACTGCTGCTCATGCTAGCTCGAAACCTATTCTGTGCCAGAAGTCTTCTGGGTTACCACCCTGGCACCCCCTTGGCAGCACTGTGCTTGCTTTGTATCTGCACAGTCCCATCCACACATGCATACACCCATTTACCTCAAAGCCTCTGGTTCATGAGCCCAAAATGCCTTCACCCTATGCACACATATGGAGGATGTGCTAGCTGCTGGCTGCAGATCAATCCAAACAAACCACATCTCTTTATCAAGCTATTGTCTTTTGAGGAAATGCCATTGTTTCATTCTTTGAAACAAAGCTTGAGCAAAGCCCCTTCTGAAGCAGCAATTTCATCCCATCTTCCTGCATCCCCCCTGAACTTTCAGCCTTGTGAGGACGCCCTGGCCAAGATGGGAGCCTCTTGCGTCTAAATGCAAACTGTTTCCTTTCCCTTTAAGGGAAGAAAGCACATCGATGCAGTTTGCATTTGTATTTGCATGTCAAGGATACTAGCTTCCCTGTTTTACAGGATATTTGAGTGTCTTCTGAGCCACTCATCTCCTGCCCAAGCTGCAAAAATCCTGGTGGTCAGAGACTGGTTCTCAAAAGCTGTTTTGGGTGGTGATGTCTTGCTGCCAAATGCCAGCTCTGGCAGATGGGGAAGACTGTTTATCAGCCTCAGCCGTGCTTGTTGCTAGCAAAAACACAGAGAGGCAATTGTTGTGTGGCTGGGGCACGGGACTGTGACTCACAGCTAGGATGGACTTCCAGCCCTGCCACCAACTTCCTGTGTGACCTAGTACAAGTCACTTAATGTCTCTGAGCTTCGCTTTGCCCTCAGTGACACCGGGACGCAATGCCTTCTTTTGTTTGTGTGAGGTCTCTGAGGCATGGGCTGGCGCAGGGCACAGCTGCCTCGACTGGGACGTCTGGGCACGACCAAAACATTCAGGCTAACCCACATCACAGCCCGCATGCACTGTGCTGACAATTCCTGTGTTATCTGGAGCTGGTAGCAATTTATCTCAAAGCGCTGAGTTAGCAGCTGGGACAAGACCGCAGAGACTGGAATGACTGTGGGGACCAGCCCAGGTACCAGAATTATGGCTGGGGAGAGCTGAGAGGTTGAGAATGGGCAGGTTTATCCCTTCATTTCCTGTAACAGCTTGTAGGCTTCGCTATTGCTTCGGTTGCTAGGAGGATCACCGGTGCACAGCCCTCATCACGCTGGTTCAGACTTGTCTGCAGCCGGAGCCCTGACCCCAGCAATCCTGCTACCTGCCTGCTCAGGGCAGGGCAGAAAGGCCCATTTTAGGCATTGGACCCGGTGCACAAAATCCCCCCGGGGCTTAAGTGAAAAGAAAAGTGGGAGTGGGAAAGCCTTGCCCCTTCCCTGAATGCCTGACTTGATGGACGTGCACTGAGCTGCCCTCCTGGTTTTGGCTCATGAAAGAGCCCACCGCACCTGCACACTCAGTACCTGTGGCCCTCATCTAGCAGGCTTTTTCTTCTCCCCGTCCCTTGCTAAAGTGCAGCAGGAAAATATCAGTGTGCTCAGCCCTGCTGGAGGGGACGGAGCTACCCATTTGGCTAGGGAGCCTCGGCCTGGCTAATCAGCCTGGCAGCAGGGCAGGCGGAGGTAATTGCCCAGGCTGCAGCCTGGCGCTGGGGGAGCGGACGGCAGGTTGGTTGCAGTCGGCGGCTGAAACACGTCAGTCAGCGGCGACTGTTTTAATGCCCCTTTTTATGTCTCCCCTTGGGGGTCGCGGCTCAGACCGTCCCCGTGCGGGTCCGGCGCGCCCCTCTTCTGGCACCTTAACAAGCAGCAGCTGCAGGAGTCAGATAGCAGGAGGGAAGAAAAAGCCCCTCGCACTAATTAAAGGTCACAGGGCCATTCGGGAGACTTCCCAATTACCTTGTGAAGAGTGTCGCTAATGTGAGATAATGATGTCATACGGCCACTAATGAGGCAGGTTAGCCAAACCCCGGGACCCCCTGTGGCCTTCTCTCCCCAAGAGGAGGTATCACCAGCAGACAAGCAGGAGATAAAATGGTCCCTCTTCTGTCCCTCCCCTACCCCGCACCCCCTCCTTCTCTAATCATGGGGACCAGTGTTGGACAATGGAGAGAAGACAAGGGGGAAAGCAGAGGGGCCGCGCTGGTCTGGAGACGTTTCCAGAAGTCCCGCTCCGCTCCTGCTCTGTGAACAACTCCTTCAAGCAATGGCAACAGGATATTGTTAAATCTGAGCCCTGTCCTGTGCTGCTTACTACCTAATGGGCCTGCATCGGGTCATCTACTGCTAAAAAACCTGCCCCTGGACCGCTAATATGGAGCTCTCAACCCTTTTCCCCCCATCCCCATCCCTTCCTCCATGTAGCACATCTTGGGATGAGCCCATTTCTAAGGAGAGATGCACTGTCGGCCTTGGTCTCATTTAGCAGGGGTCACACGGCTCTTTAGTCGTGGGCAACACAGCCTCTTTAATGCTGTATCAGGATGGGGAGGGGGCTCTTCTGGGAGGAAGGCTGCCGTCTTGGGAGCATCCTGGTCTTCATCTCCCCCCTAGATACCCGCCACCCCCGTCTCCGTCCCCGGGATCCGCTCTGTGAAAAGTTGATTTGTCTGGTAAAACTTTGACTAAAGCAGCCATGCAGGGGTCTTGGGTCAATATTGGTTTTGGGGACAGCTGGAAAAAATGTTGAAATGTTCAATTCTCTTTGCCCTCTGCTGTGCTGTTTGTCTCTGGCCTCAATGCCTGGGCAGTCCATTAGTGTAAACACCTCTTTGTCTTACAGCTCAGGCACCAGGCAGGAGGTAAAGAGACAAAACGCTGTAACAGAGATTAAAGTAAGCCCACAAAATGGAAAAAAGCCACAGGGTCCCAAACTCCCTGAATGGGGAGAAGGGAGCTGGGAGGTGGGGAGGGGAAGGGAAGGAAGGGAAGGGAAGATGCCACAGAACTATAACAAAAGATACTTAAATCTAAAGTCCAGAGAGCAGGGAAGTTACACATCAAGGAAAAAGCAACAGCAGTGGAAAGGAGGGCTGGATAGCTCCAGGGGACTGTACAGACAGTCTTTCCCCTCTCAGTCACCCAGCTGTGGTCCTGACACCCAGTACCGCCGCGATCCTGTCTTTGCGGGGCATTCGTGCCATAAAGCATGATGCTCCACATAAGGTGCAAGTTCTCTGGGGCTCCCAGGTATCTAGCTTGTACCAGGTTGGTCTAAAAAGGCAGAAGCAGGCACAACTCTTGTGCTAGAAGTGATATCTCAGAGTTTCAGTGTGAACAGGCTGCTGCAGAAGTGATGTGCAGTGGGCGGAGGGGACTCGGACATCCCGTGCTACTCTTAGGGGGCAGCAAGAGGCCTCCACCCCCAACAGTTCTCATTAGCTCCAGCCCCTCTAGCTTTCCCTTTTGCTTCTCTGGCTACACACTCAGCCCTTGGCAGCTTTTGGAGTGGCAATGCGCTGCACCCCCTATGTAAACCCTGTTCCTTGGAGGTCTTTTTGCCTTCCCATCTCATTTTGCTTCTAGCTCAAGCAGTTATTTCTAATGGACTCTATGGTCACGAAAAACAGAGGCAGAGGGGAACCAAGGCTGATAGAGATGCAGTTGTTTGTGCGCTGAGTCTCAACAGTGGGCAGAGCTATTGGCATGGACTGGAGTGAAACTAACTTCCTGCTTGGGAAAGCAGAATCAGCGGTGGCTGCAAAAGGGTGGTTCTCCCCAGGCGGTTGAGAGACCTGCCACCTCTTGCAGCCGTAAGGAGAAGATGCTCTTTGATCTTGCAGAATTTCAGTACTTGGAAAAATCCACTGCTGCCTGGGGAATTGCTGGGTAATGGGACTGCATCCTGCGCCGGGAGAGCTGCTAAGCCACCCCCGCTCAACCCTTCTTTGCTCCCCCCACCCGCAAGCAGACACACAAAAGATGAGCCACAGCTTTCGGAGCAGAAGCTGCCAACTGCAATTCGTCAGGCAGTGAGAACCGCCAGCACATGACTGGAAGTGGAAGCGTGTCTCGGGGGGAGGCAGGGGTGGAGAGCAGGAAGCCCGGAGCTTTACCAGGAAGACTGAGCCTGAAGTGTTTGGGTTATTATCTCCTGCTTTCATGCCTCCCACGTTCTGCAAGGGAACAAGGTTGTCGGGACGAAGCAATGAGGCGGGGGAGAGAACAGTGGGAGGAGATGAAAAGAATAAAGGCGGTGAGAGGTGGAGAGGGTGGGAACCTGGAGTCATGCGGCCTCCTCTACACTAAGCCGGGTGCGTGCCAGGACCAGCCGGCCTCCGTGGGGAGGTGCCTGTGAGACTGGTGCAGCTCTTCTGCCTCTATAGCTTGTATGAATTTCTTTAAGCCAGGGGCGTCAAACGTGAGGTCCGTGGACCAGATCTGGCCGATGGAGCTGTATGATGTGGTCTGTGGGTCTTGGACTGACATGCCGTGTATTGGGTACACGGGCTGAACTTTGCACAGGGCAAAGGGGGCTGGCATGCGGCACATGCTGCGTGCAATGCCCTGCTGGACTGTGCCTGCGTGCTGGCTCTGGCACGGCCCAATCTGGCCTGCAGACTGGCTCAAAGAGACCCTCATCCAGGCCACGGGGCTGGATGAGTTTGACAGCCCTGCTCTAAGCTATGAAGTCTTTTTGCCAGCATAAGTGCACCTGTACTAGGGTTTTTGCTGGCCAAGCCTTGTCAGTAGGGGTGGGGGGGAGGTTGGTTTTTTTTTTTTTTAACACTGCTAACAGAGCCCTGACTGAAAAGCTTTCATGTCTGGCCCAGGCCTCAGGGGAGGAAAGAGAGGGGGAGAAGTTAGATAGTCATTCATGTGTGAGGTGTTCAGACACTACGCTGGGAGGAGGATTGATTCCAGCATGGCTTAGTGACGGGAACCCTGCGCCAGGACTGGGGAGAGCTGGGCTCTGGCTCTCCCTCTGGCACTGGCCTGCTGGGTGACCCTGGGCAAATGGCTACACCCACCTGCCCCTGGTTTCCCTGTTGGTAAAATGGGAATGCTAGTACTGAGCTGCTGGCTGGGGAGATACCATAATGATGTTTTTTGATCCAGGTGGTTTTACTGACCTGGCCGAGGAAAGATCCCCTCCTTTTTGGCCTTGAATGACTTGGTATAGTTAAGCGTGGAGACCTGCCCATTGCGCTGCAGGCAGGTCTCCCCTGCAAGCTTCATAGCGTCATAGATGTTAGTGGCTGGAACAGACCTCACAAGATCATCGAGTCTGGCCCCCCTGCCATAGGCAGGAAGTCTGCTGGGGGCAAATGACCCCGCAAGAAAAGCATCCAAACACCATTTAAATGAGGCCAGAGTAGGTGCTTGCACCATCCCTGGGGGAGTCTGTTCCAGACCTCGGACACTTGGACTGTAAAGAAGTTTTTCCTTATGTCCAGTCTAAATCGGCCTTCCAGAAGTTTGTGGCTGTTAGACCTTGTTATCTTTTGGGGAGCCCTGCCAAACAACTGTTTTCCCAGATCCTGGTACACTGCCCTTATGTACACAGGCAGCCACCAAGTCCCCCGTGAGCCTTCACTTCTCCAGGCTGAAGAGTCCCATGTTTGCTCTCTTGGCCTTTGATCACGCGGGTTGCCGTCCTCTGGACTCTCTCAAGCTTATCCATGTCCCTCCTGAAGTGAGGGGCCCAAAACTGGACACAGTACTCCAGCTGTAGCCTCACTAAGGCCAAGTAAAGTGGGAGGATAACGTCCCTGGTTTTGCTTGAGATGCGCCGGTGGATGCATGCCAGAGTTTGGTTTGCTTTGGCAGTCACGGCATTGCATTGGGCTCTTATGGTCATTCTGTGGTCAGTCAAGACCCCCGAGTCTCTTTTGGTCACGGTGCTAGTGAGCATAGCACTGCCAAGCCCATAAGTATGATGCTGGTTTTTCCTCCCAAGGTGGAGCACCCTGCACTTCTCTGCATTAAATGCCATCAGGTTTTGGTCTGCCCACCTTGCGAGCCTGTCCAGATTGGCCTGTATCCCCAACCTGTTGTCCAGTGTGACCACCTTCCCCCAAAGTTTAGTGTCATCCACAAACTTTGCCAGTCTGCATCTGATGCCTGAATCCAGGTAATTAATTAAAAAGTTGAAGAGGACTGGCCCAAGTACTGATCCCTGAGGGACACCACTAGTCACCTCGTGCCATGTTGATTTGCTCCCATCAACCAGTGCTCTTTGGGTCCAACCCCAGAACCAGTTCTCCAGCCATCGGACCATGAGATGGGCAAGGCCGCAGTTTTCCAGCTTAGCCATGAGGGTATCATGGGTGATCAAGTCAAAGGCCTTCTTGAAATCCAACCGCGTCTCCCTTGTCCAGGTAATGTGTCACTGTGTCATAGAAGGAGATTTGGTTGGTCAGGCAAGACCTTCCAGCAGCAAAGCCATGTTGGCTGGCACTCAGAAAGTTGCCTTCCATTAGCCTGTTGCTGATGGACTCCTTGATAATTTTCTCCAGGACCTTTCCAGGGATGGATATCAGAGTGATTGGTCTGTAATTCCCTGGGTCTTCTTTCCTTCCTTTCTTGAAGATTGGGACCACATTGGCTCTTTTCCAGTCCTCTGATACCTCTCCCGAGCACCATGAGTTCTCAAATACCTTTGCCATAGGGTGTGCTATGATGTCCACCAGCTCCTTCAGGACTCTTGGGTGCATACTGTGTGGGCCTGTGGACTTGTGGATGTTGAGTCTTTGGAGGCATTCCCTCACTTGATCTACATCAATTGTAGGCCCATCTCCCACCCCCTGGATGCTTTGCATCCTATCTGACAGGGTGAGCCCTCTGGGTGGGTGGAAGACCACCGCAAAGTAATCATCTAATAAGAGTCTACCAAAGCCTCCCGATAGGAGGATCTCAGCTCCACAATTTATAGTTTCATAGTTTCTAGAGTCAGAAGGAACCTGAGTAGATCATCTAGTCCGACCTCCTGCCATGGCAGGAAAGAGTGCTGGGGTCAAATGGCCCCATATGGCAATGGGGATTGCTCTTGGGCTTTCCCTCTAGCTTGCTCCTTCGGCCTTTTGGCTAGGGGCAAGTGAGACTAAGGGGCACCTGAACTCCAAGACCTCCGGGCTTGGGGCTTGCAAGTAGGTTGCCTGCCATGGATTTGGGAATATCTGAAGCCTGAGGCTGAAAAGTCTGGGAGGTAGGATACTTGCCAGTGGTAACGCCACAGACTCGAACGATTGAGCTCTGCTCTGTCAACAGAATTCGGAACTGAGTTGGCTGATTTGGCCTGAGACATGAAAATATATACATAAAAAAAAGCTGCAGTGGGAAGCACTGCTGAGATGTGTTGCTGGAAAGCGCTGCATGGAGGGGCGAGATTTTAGAGGGAATGCTCCTGAATTCACTTCCAAACCAGAGTGATGCATTATGCTCACCAAGCAAATGCTTTAAGAGGGTCCTTAGAGCTGTGATCTTTTCCAGGGATCCCGGGATCGGGATCCGGTTTCTGGCTCATGCTGCCTGGTCCCAGGTATCTGTCCTGACGGGTAATGCAAATACAGGCTATCAGGCAGCAGTTATATGCAAAACCATTCCCACTTTGTGGCATGATACAAAACAATTCCCAGCCAAGAAATAAATAGATAACTGCAAAGATGAGTACCACCTGCATGCAAATCTAGCCCCGAGCTCCCCGCCACTCTTCCTCTGGTCCCCAGAAAGGGTTGGTAACAGACACTGAGCCTCCTGGTGTTTTCGGTTAGGAACATTGCTGTCTGGATGCATGTTTATCTGTCTACAAACTCATATGCCACTTGTGGCAGTGAAGGGGCACAAGGGAGGAATTTATAGTATAAACATGAGGTGGATGGGACTGGCTTAGAAACTGCTGATCCAAGCCTTGTTCTGATGGGGCCCTCCACATCTAGGGAGAAAAATCAAGGACCTTCTTATTATCCCCATTATATTGGCATTACAATAGCTGCCCCTGGATTCTTGCAGCTAAGGGTGGGGCTTCATTATGCTGAATGGCAGCCCCTGCCTCAGGGATTTTTATATAGCAGTAGGATGGGGAGTGGGTTTGTGGAGAGGAATCGAGGTGCATTGACTTGCCCAAGG
Organism: Crocodylus siamensis; assembly: GCF_052110815.1. NCBI lineage: Eukaryota > Metazoa > Chordata > Crocodylia > Crocodylidae > Crocodylus > Crocodylus siamensis. The sequence continues at coordinate 8,413,529 of NC_143406.1, read as the reverse complement.
CTCACAGAGCAGAACGGTGGCAGAGCTGAGTTGAGACCCAAGTCTCCTGGCCCTCCGTCCGGTGCCCCCATTTGCTGAACACATGGGAATTCAAGTGCCCTTGGCAGCCTGAGCTCTCATGTCAGGGGGAGGTTTGGGTCTGTGGGCTTTAGAGGGGGGCCTTTCCACACAGCAAAAAAAGCTGTATTTTAGCCCGTGGGTGGCTGTCTTCATGCTGGGTTTTTCCACCAGACGGAGCGCTGGTCTCTGGCAATTAACTGGGACAGGCTCTTTTGGGTGAATGTGGCTCCTAGCCTGATGGTAAATCTGGGGATAGATGCTTTTCTTTGAAACCGGTAACAGGCTTTTTAGGCAGAGAATGAGCAGGGGATCTGTGGCTGCTGGGCTCTGTGGGGAGTTTAGAGGCTGCAAGTGTGAAAAAGTTAATTGCTTCACACTGAGTTAATCACCCTGGGGCTAAAACAGCTAACCTGGGGGACTCTTTGGAGAGGCGCTCCTCTGACAGCAGCCAGGATGACTTCTAACTATGCTTGTGCACAGGAAGGACCAAGCTGAGGCTGAGTTACCTCTGACAGGGATGAGCAACCTGGAGAAAGCCTGGGCATTTCTTGGGAGCCTGTGATAGATTTTGGCAAATGAAGGGTGAGAAAAGCACCCATGTCTGCATCCACGCCCCAGACTCCCATGGCCGTGATGACGTGCCAGGCCTAAGTGCTTCCCAAGCCATGTGAGTCCAAGGACCTGGAAGGGACCATTTGTTGCTGGGTGAATTATTCCTCCAGCCTGCAGCTCTCGTGGGGACCCTGAGTGCGGAGCAAGGTCCTTGGTGCCCAAGGGACTGTGCGGGAGAGAGAAGCTGACAAGCCTCGGTCTGAAATCCGGGAATCAGGGGGCCCTTTGTCATGCAGCATCTCTGGGAGAAAGGGCTTGTTGTTGTTTGGTTCTGTTTCCTGTTAAGCAGCAGCTAATGGGATCCATGTGTCTCTGCTCTCATTCCTCTCCAAGCTGCTCCTACAGATCCCAGCAGCGCTGTCAGAGGACCCGCGCCTGCAGCTTAGGACTCTCAGGGAGGCCCTGGCTGCCAGGTGGTCGGACGCCAGGCACGCAGGCCCCAGCAGCGACACCTTCCCAGGCACGCGGGGCGTCGGTGCCCTTCTGTGCGGTGCGAAGGAGTCGGCACGCTGCTACCGCTGCTCCCGGGTGGGACTGGTAGTTCCCGGAGGAGCCCCGCTATGGCTGGAAGCCACCAACGCCTTGTTCTTTTGAAGTTCCTTTTTCCATTGCGCTCATGCAGAGCTGTGCACGCGCCTGGGGTAGGGAGAGAGAGAGCAGGCACTGCGGGATTTCTAATGACTGAGGATGGGCCTGTGGAGGAGGCGGGGGTGGGAGGGAAGGGAGGTGGAGGAGATGCTGCTGCCAGCCTCCAGAAGAAGATGCGTCTGCTTTCTAACGGGATCTACAAAGCCCTTTTGTACGGTGCTGTGGAGATGCCGGCACTGTCTTGCCCGTAGGGAGGGCCTGATGCAAAGCCCAGTGGGAGTTTTCCTGGTGCCTTCAGCACTTGTGGATTAAGCCTCAACTGTTTTTTAGAAAGAGAGAGCCACTCTGATCCATCCTCAGCCCAAGGGAGCCGGTCCCTGGAGAACAAGGCCTCGTCCCCACTGCCCCTCCACAGCCTCGTGCTGTGCTCTGCTTTGCTCCCACTGGCATAATGGGCTTGCTGGACTCCTGGAGCCCAGCTGCCCTTGTCACAGGACTTTTCTGATGTGTAGCTCCCCTAAGTAGGGGATGCAAGGAAAGTGGGGCAGCCCTGGTATCTGGCTGTGGGGGAACCTCTCTGGCTCCATCCCAGTCTCACTGGATGACCTGGCAAGTCCCACCGGCCGTGATTTCCACCCACCTCTCAATGAGAGCCAGGCACCCACTTGTTCCCTTAGGGCCCTTTGAGAATCACGGCCTTAATCTCTCCAGGCCTCCCTTTCTCAGCAGTGAGACCCGGTTCGTAGCCCTTTTCCCACATGCTCCATCTGTCAGGCTGATTTAGGTGGTTAAGGGCTTGTCTCTTCTGAGACGTTGGTCCAGCGCTTAGCCCGGTGGGGTGCAGATCTTGCTGGAGTCTGTGGGTGCCTCCAGAATACAAGCAGAAATGCAATTCGTGGAGGCTGCAGGATGGGCAGCGAGTCAGAGGGGATTAGCTGAGATGGAGCTGGCCAGGGGGCTCACATCCTGCTAGTTGCTAAGCTTCTTTAGTTTCATTTAGCTTGAGGAGGTGTTGAGGGTGTTTAGCGCTGGGGAGGACAAGTCCAACACAGTGCTAAGGGCAGATGTCTCTATTGACGAAGATGCAAATTTAATGTCCAGAGGATTTGAGGACACAAAAGATCCGCAGTGTATTATAGGGACTATCTGATTCTCGTTACTAGGTCATCAGAGGGCTGCATGAGTTGATATCTGCCTCCTCACTGCATTGCCCTGCAGTAGAATAGTGTTAGCCTCAAGGAACAGACTGTGGCAGACCTGGGACTTGAAATAAGGTCTGTGTCCAGCACACTAACCACGAAAGCATTCACTTTTCATGAGAGGTGAAGTGCTTGGCGCAGCGCCCTGACCAGATTGCAGTCCATAGGTCTCCATTCATCTCTAAAGGACTCTTCAGAGCTTTGTCCAGCCACAGGAGTCACCTTTACGCAGCGTGGCATTTCTCTGTTCTGCTAATTGCCCACCACAGTTCACCCAGAGGTGTCTACACCTTAGGGGAGCAGTAAGAGGATTTCTATCTAGTTAGGTAGCAAAATGTTGAGGATGGATTGAGATAAGATCATCTAATTGACCATTGTCATTTAAGCTTCCCAAAATACCCAAGGCTCTTGTGTCACAAGAAAGATCTGACACCATCTACAAGAACAGCACCCTGGTCCCTAGGCTGGGGAGTCTGGGGCAGAGATTTCTAACCCTTTCAAGAGATACCCTATTGTTTATGGGGGGGGAGAAGAGACAGTCTGGGAAGGTGAGAATTCATCTTATTGCAATTCCAGGGAACTCCTGCAGCCACGAGTGTTGCTGAAGTGACAGAGCCCGAGTGTGTCTTGGCAGGTTCGGGCATGACCCACCCCAGGGGGTGATGGAGTAGGGGGAAAGGCTGAACTCGGGAGTTGATACCAGGGGTCTGCTTGGTTCTTTCTATCCCTCTCTGACCCACTGGAAAGCTCACAGGCAGGAGTGGGTCTATGCATCCAGTGTAGAGAGAGTTTTCTGCATTTTAGGAAAAGTGTGCTGCTACCCTTTTCAGCTGAAAAGTTTGGAGTGGGCAAAAGAATTAGAGGAAGATCCCAAGGGCTTGTTCATTATCTGTGTTCTCTGTATTGTGGGCCTGGTCCCCAGCACTGTATGTGAAATGCAGAACAGGGAGGGCCTGTGACACAGGGGGTGTACCATGTAGGTGCCTGCCTATGGAAGGTATGTGGGAGTGACTGACCATCAGGTGTGAAACCAAATCCATGCAAACTCGGTGGCCAATCTAAAAGCAGGCTGAATCTGACTTCCATCCGGTTAGCAAGCACCTGGTAGAGTCCCGCAGCTTGGTGTATACACCAGAGATAACCATTGGGAGGGATTAAGATCCAGTCTCTTAGTGACCATTTAGCATTCAAGGTTCCCGGGGTGCTCATATCACAAGACACAGAAGAGCCTGTCCAGCAGAAAGATCCTGCCTCAACTCTCCTGTTTGCTTAAGGCTGGTCTCTTTGCAGCGTGAGCACAGCCCTTCTTCCTAGCTGATCTGAGCTGGAGCACCACAAGCTGGGTATACAGGGAGCTGAGAGCATCCACGCAGCCCCTTGCACTGGTTCTGGCTTTTGTTGCATTGTGGAGGGGGCTCGTCCCCAAGGTTTGGGGGTCTCCCCAGGACCTGACTGCAAATGGGCAAGCCCTGGATCATGCATCTCTCCCGCCAAACCAGAGCCTTTCCTTGACAGAGCCCTGGGCTTTGAGGTGGGGGGCACTGTTCTACTTGGCTTCTCCTTCCTGTCTGGCACCTTCCCCAAGCAGCCCAGCACTTCGTGGTCACTTGTGAATGTTTATCCCCCTCTTAGGCAGAGTGTGAAACACTAATTGCTGTTGACACTTGCCATTCCCGCCCATTCCTCCCTCCTTCCACCTTTGCCCTTTCCTTGAAGCTCCAATGTCCAGTGAATATATCAGTCCCCAAGAAAGGGACCAGCCTTTTCCCTCTGCTGCTCCCTTTTCAGTGATGTGCTCATGCCACAGGTCTACTTGACTTCACCTGGCTGGAGGGACTAGAGGCAGCACCCCTAATGGGTCCTTCCATTAGCTCACACGTGAAATAGCTGCCATCTCCCCTCTTCCCCTGCTACCCAGATTGGGCAATGGATAAAAGCAGTGTGGTCTATATATCCGACCATGCAGCTTTCCTCACCCGCCTGCCCTGCGTTTGTTGGTGTCTTGTATTGGCCTCTTCCCTTCATTCTCAGGGCTCCTCCCCTCTCCCCTAGCCCTACGCCCTTAGTCTTGCTAGCACTAGGAGACACCAGAGGTCTTTGTATCCGAGCTACCTCGCCTTCAATTTGCTCTTCCCAGGCTTTCACTATGACAGGCATGGCAAAAGCATGCCTTGGCCCCTGGTCCGTCTGCCTCCCCCAGGTTGGAAGTAGCACATTATACAGTCAAGCAGCTGCAAAGCCATTCTGCTTTGCATACGTTAGTGCTTTTTAGCCCCGGCCCATCCACCCCCCCTTTACAAAGGTCCCTGCCTGTGTTTTGCATGTATAGTCGTTCTATTTTGGACACAAGGTTTCTCTGATCAAAAGAAAGATCTATTTGGGGATGGAGAGGAAGGAGCAAATAGTTCAGGGGGTTAGTGATGGGATGCATGGAGCCTTGTACAGCTCTCATCCCTCTCAGATACCAAATCGTCAGGCCCTGATGTGACCCTTGCGTCCAGCATACACTGAGTTGGCAGGTGGGTCCTATAGCATAGAAAACTTTTTCTAATGTATGTTTCCAATGTCCAAATCAAAGAACCATGCCTACAAATACCCATGGGCCATACAACTTCAAACGGGACAGTATCCCACCTCCCAGACCCACAGGTCTGAGAGCCCCTATCCTCGCAAGTATCCTATGTGCAAGTCCCAGGCCCAGAGGTCTAGTCACTCTTGGTCTAAGCCAAAAGGCTGAGAAGTGATTGCACATGGCACAGAAAACACCTTCAGGAGGGCACTAATCTCGTTGGCCTCCCTGCCGAGACAGCCAGAGATGGACCAAGGGGACTGTGCTACCCTCTTGCCCGTAGAGTCTGTCCTCCTGAGCACCACTCACCATCAGCAGCTCCATGGCTGGGGCTACAAGACCCTGTTTCACTGTATGAGCAAATGAAAGGCTGTTGGCTTGTGGGGGGTACAACTCCCAGAGCGGCAGCCACCTGATGATGCGTGGTTATTGAAAGTCCCATTGCCTTTTGGTTTCCATTGTTGCTGCTGTAACTGTCTTCTGCCTCCTTACTTTCCCCCACACATTTGTTTTAACATGGCTCTGTATTTTTCTTCATGCCTTATCCTAAGCCAAGGCATAACATCGTTACATGGCAGCCACACTCCTTCCCAAAGGGGGACACTTTACAGTGATAAGCGCAATGGTACAGATAGTCTGACCAGCACTTTGGCACCTTCAGAGATGAACAAGGCCTCCTTATTCACCCTCTTATTCTGCCCAAGTACTGGAGAAAGGGCTTTCTGGGAAGGGCTTGGCCTTCATATTGTAACCCTCCTTCCATAACCACAAGGCTTTAGATCTTGTCCTGCTGTTGCTTTTACCTCTGAAATGCATTGGTTGGGAGGGATTGGTTTATAACCCAGCCCCATTTACCAAAGAGAAATTGCTTGCGGAGTCAGGTGATAGGAAAGTAGGGCTGGAAGGAGCCTCACAAGGTCATCTAGTCCAGCCCCCTGCTCAAGGCAGGAACAGCCCTGATTAAAGCATCGCAGCCAAGTGTCTGTCTAGCCCACTCTTGAAAATTTCCAGGGATGGAGATCCCACAACCTCTCTAGGTAGATCACTCCAATGCTGGACCATCCTCCTAGCCAGAAACTTCCTCTGAAGATCTTTAATGGGTTTGGGGTGTAGGAACTCCTGGTGATGGGGCTATGCCTAGAGCCCAAAGATGGGCAATTCTTGTTCATATTTATAGCAGGAATAGAAATGAACTTGAACCAGAAGATCAAGTCCATGCAGAACAGACACTTGATATACAGTGAGGAAGTGAGGTCTGGAGATTAAGGCACTGGAGAAGTAGGCCTGGTGTGAACTTGGGTAAGCCAAGCTGAAGGCAGCCATAGCCAGAGTAAGTAGCATCAGGGCCCAGATGGCGGTAGCACTGTCTGGCAGCTGCTTGTAGGGAAGTGCAAGGAGTGAGACTTCTCGTGGGCCTGGAGAGGCAGGAGATCCCCAGCTGCAGGGTCCCACGGAGCCAAGAGAGGAAAGGCGGGGTGCGTTGGTGTGCTGGTCATAGTTTCATAGTTTCTACGGTCGGAAGGGACCTGAGCAGATCATCTAATCCAACAAGGTTCTTTGGGTAAATCCGGTATTTTTTATTAGACCAGCTCAAATAGTTGGAAAAAATTCTTCTTTGCAGACTTTCAGGCACAAACACCCTTTGTCAGGCTGAGGAAGCATCTGCAGTTTGTGTGTGCTCTTCTGGGATGGTATGAATAGTAAGGAAACCAGAAGCTGGGCTGCATGCAAGAAAGCCAGTCAGTGACAAAGTAAGCTGGTGAGCTGGTGGCATCTGAGGTGGTGAGCTGGTGGCATTTCTGCTGTAACAAGGGAGACGGGCAGAGAGCCCACTTCAGGCGCTGACTTCCAGAGCATTCCTGATCCGGGACCAAAAGGGCTGCAAAGTGCGGTGCGTAGCTAGTCGGCTAGAGAGCAAAGCCCATGTGGGAGCCAGGAGTCCTGGCCCTTATGTGCTGTGAGACAGAGGGGCACATCCATCCCAGCACGGCGCCTCAGTTTCCCCCGCTTTCTGACACGGTGCTTGCCGCCCATCAGAGCTGCTGCTTTAAGCCGTCAGCTCACGGGTGTCAGCACAGCGCTTGCAGATGAAAGATGCCTTGAGAATACGGCCTATTCTAAACAAACCGCGTGCGTGTGTGCCGGGGAGGAAGGGGGACTCCTGGGAACCGAGGCAGCCTTGTCAAAGGATGACGCACGCACAGGGAGCTGGTGGAAGGATGCCAGGGGCTCTGGAAAACAGGTTGTCCGGAAATACACCCTCTTGCTTCATGCTGGCTGATGCGCGTGGGGGCAGGGCGCTGAAGTTCCCTGCCTCCCTGGCTTGGGCTGAGGATGCCGTTCAGGCTGCCCCGGAGGTCCGCGCCTGGCCAGCGTGTGGAGGGATCCTGCTGGGGAAGCCAAACAAGCCAGCGAGCAGGAGAGTGAGAAACAACTTTAACAGGCCCTCGCCAGCAAGATGTGCTTCCTTGCTCCTGGCCCCTTCCCCTCCTCTCTGCACAGAAGTGGGAAGGAAGCAGAGCCCCTTCCCCCTGGCCAGTGCCCTTAGTGCCGAGGTGCAAATACCCAGGTCCTTGCCGAAACCTTGGAACGAGGACCGTAATGACTCTTCCTTCCTTCCCACTATTGTCTCCCTGAGCCAGGCTGGGGAAGTCTTTGCCCTAAAGGATGCTTCTCTTTATGGGGGTGACTTTTTTTTTGTTTTTCGTGAATCCTCTTCAGTGCTGAAGAGAGATGGGAGGAGTCAGGAAGGGATGGAGCTGGGCAGGTGCCCTGTCTCCATATGTAGAATAGCCTGGTACATCTCTCTGCCTGCACAGAACCCATTAACAAGCAATCACAAGCGACAGCCCAGAAGGTAGGGGAGGGTGACAACTCGGAGACTAACTAGTTAATCTTCTCCTACCCCATTAAATCTCTACCTAACCACTTCATCTCCAGGTGCCTGACTTCAGATTAACACAGTTATCCACTTCTGCTCCATAAGACACATACAGAAGTTTGCTTTGCTCAGTTTGGGGGCAGCAAGAGAAGTCACACTGGCCCAGAGCTGTGATCTAGCCAGTCCTAGACCCGGTTGCTGACAGTGTCCAGCACCAAAGTGTTTAAGGAAGGGACAAGAACTCCTGCAGTAGTCAGGGATGGCATAGCAGGCTTTGGCACATCTTGGAGACTGGCTCTCCTGGGTATGCTTGGTCAGCATGGATATTTTGAAGCAGGAAATCTGACTTAGCACACTTTGGGGCCCTGCTTGTTACACACACACACACACACACACACACACACACACACACACACAGAGTAAGATGACTGCACAGACACTGCTCCACCCACCACTGAGATGCAGATGCCTCTGGGGTTGCAATGGAGTAGGTGTTTGACAAGACAGCGTATGTCTGACACTCCTCAGGAATTTGATGGTGGCACCTGGGGACGTGTCTCCTGCTGGGAAGTCGGTTGCCTCAATTCTTGTCAAGGAGAGACAGCCGCTGTCGGGTGCCAGCCAGAGGATGAGAGGAGCCAGGTTGTGACTTGCCCCTTTGAAGGAGGCTAAATTTTCTGGTGGAGGACTCTCAGGAGGCCTTGGGTTGATCCTCAGGTTTGGTTCAGTGCATAGTCTTTTCTGGCTCTCATTTCCCCACTCTTAAAAAATGAGGATCAGTCTTTTCTAAATCTAAGCTCTCCTGGATGGGGGCTGTCCAAGACCAATTTTCCTCTCTTCCCAAACGCAGGAATGCTCTTCTCACCCTGCCCTGAGGTCCTGCACCCAATATGCTTCCCTTCACCTCTGATGCCAGACAGCCATCACTGTGTTTTTTGGTTACTCATTGTTATTTAATGAGGACATTAAAAGGCAGTGTTTGGCCATGGTCTGTGCATTCAACAGTTCTTTAGGGAGTAATTGCTCCTAGACAGGGAGGCTTGATGTATTAACCTTGGCAATCCTCACAAACACTGTCATGCCAATGAAGTTGTAGAGGCTGAGATGGAATTGAACTGGAAGGGTGGGTGAGACAGCAGGAGTGGATTGATGGAGGTGGGGCAGCAGCAAGGCTCTGGTGTGGTCCCCTGTGTTATTCAGATGACTCTGTGGCTTCAGGTCTTAGAAGGAAAGCTCCTTCTCCACCCTTGGACAGGCTGCGGTGCCTGGAGTGTCTTGACTAGCAATAGAGCAGCAGCAAAGGCCTTCCGCAGCAAGGAGGAGCTGCCAATGTGCTATGATTTTCACTGGAAATATGCAAAATATTTCTGAGTCATAGCTGAGGCGGATCGTAGGTGCTAAAGCAGCAAGGAGCCAGGCACTAACTTACCCATTACCCGCTGCCATGCCAGGCCCTCGGAGACAGTCCAGCAGGAAAGCTGCCCAGAAGAGTTGCCCCCCACAACACTGCTCAGGGGCTGAGGGGCTGATGCCAACAGTGGGAAAATGAATCCTCCCTCACATGCATCTTGTGAGTCTCAGGCTTTGCAAGTGCAGATTATGCCGGTAGACACGTTAGGGGCATCCTCGCTTCTGCAGGCTGGGCTCACTGCAAGCACCAGGGGCTCTGTGTCCCTCCAGTCCCCCTTCCCTTGCCTTGAGGGCTCCCCCACCTGCCTGCTCTCCTGCCAGGGGCTGGGGGTGCCCCTATTCTTCTGTATCAGAGCCCTCAAATTGCCTTCCCATCAGGACTTACATGTGCCTCCACTGGTGCAGTGCTCCTTATAGCAGGAGCTCTATGTTCCCTAAGCACCCTATTACTCCTCCACTGCTTGCCATGCTTGGGGCTGTGTGTGCTCACCTCACCCTTTCCCCCCCATCTCTCCCCTGCCATTCCTCTTTCTGTCTGAGAGATAAGCTGTGCAGAGTGCCAGCAGGTTAAACTCTGTGGAGAGGCCAAGCCAAGCCAAGATAGGGTCATTGTTATGCTGGCAGGTGTGAATGGGCGTCTGGGTCTGGTTCTTTGATCTAGAGAGGATTGCAGAGGTGATTGAAACTACGGTTTGCTAAGTGTCCCCTCCCTTCTCCACCCAGCCTTCCCCAGAATCAATAGGATCTGCCCCACTGCTCAGATTATTGCCTGAGCTTTTGGGATGGATTCAAAAGTTAAGGCCCTAAGGACAAAGAACAGCTCTCAGGGTGAGGGGAAAGCCACAGAGGCCTGGATACAGGCATGTTCATGAGTAAGTAAAGCAGCAATGCCAGCACTGAGCCTAGCTGCTCGGGGGTTAACTGGACCAAGGACCCTACCCCACTTTTGCTGTTGGCATGGAAGCAGCAGTTGCTATGTAGCTGCTGCTTTATGGGCACTACTTACCCTGCAAGATACCCCAGGTGGTGCAACAGGGGTTTCAAAGCATTAATATTCTTCCCCTGCCCCTTCCCTGAGCCACGCTGCACAGCTGGCACTCAGGTGGCATTGCTCCTGCTCTTGTTATTCTCCAACAGCGCGGTAATGGAGGCCATGCCTCTCTCCGCTTTGACACAGCAAGGAGAGGGCTGGCCCAAGGCTGCTGTTGATCTTGGCCTTCCCTGGTGCCCACAGTATTTTCTCAGCTGTAGGGTTTGGGGTTTTCTGTTTTTTCCAAGCGAGATCGCTATCACATCTTGTTATTCTGCATATGCAGCCTCAGCCGCATGCACACAGCCCCGGGCTCCAAAGGCAACAGCGCATACACCCAGCAGAACGCCAAGCCAAGCCCGGCGTGCGCAGGAGCTGGGGGCGGGAGCCGAGCGGAGGGAACACAGGGGCACCCTCACCTTCTGCCTCTGGGCACACGCGCACACCCTGCTTCCGCTCCATAAGAAAGCAGCCTGCAAGGCTGTCCTGCATGGGAGGGGTGTGTGTATGTGTGTGTGCACGTGTCTATCGTGCACGAAGGTCTTGCTTATGCCCCTTCCGACCCTACGTCTACGAATCTATCATTTGGGACACCGTGTGTGTGTGTGTGTGTGTGTGTGTGTGTGTGTGTGTGTGTGTGTGTGTGTGTGTGTGTGTGTTAAGAGTCTATCCATACCAGTGGTGCCCAACCTTTTTGCCCTGCGGGTTGGATGAGCGGTGTTAGGTCGGTCCAGGGACTGGATCCAGTCCACAGGCCTGATGCACCGCACGGTATTGGCCCAACTGGGGCCCAATCCAGCCACGTGGGAATGGCCCGGCCTGAGCACATCCAGCCACAGAGGGCCAGGGCCCAATGAGGCTGCGTGGGAATGGCCCAGTGCAGACAGAGCCCAGTCGCTCTGGTGGGGCAGCTTGGCCAGAGCTGATCCAGTCATGCTGGGCTTGGCAGTGAGAGTGGTGTCAGTGTTAATTGCCACCGATTCCCTGTTGCCCATTTCCAGACCCGTGGGGAGCCCCATAGGCCAGATTACATGACTCTGCCGGCTGAATCTGGCACATGGGCGGGAGGCTGAGCACCCCTGGTCTATATGGGTACTTCGGGTGAACCTTGAGGTCATCCCCAACCAGCCAAAAACCAACAAGCCACGTTCCCATCGGTCCCACCTTACAGTTCACACCAAAGCTGCCCACATCCTGCTGCTTATTGGCAAAGAAGGGCAGAAGTGGCACTGCGCTGTGTCCTTGCCCACCTTTCCAGACTTGCATGCACTTAGGGGCAGTCAAGACAGTAAGCAGGGCACGAGGGCTGGGAGTAAGGAGCAGGGAGCTCTGGGCTTGCTCTTGGCAGCTGTCACATGCCCAGATGAATTCCTGACATGCTGCAAGGAGGGGCAGCTTGGGTCGGCCTCTTACCCAGCAGGTCAGGGCTGGGCTGGGTTGCAGTTTGAGTGGAGAGTGCAAATGCTTGGCAGATGCTGGCTTGGTGGGGGGACATGAAGGTTGGCACTTGGTGTCAATGCAGACACTCCCAAAGTGCCCGTACGGCAGCTCGCACGTCTGGGTGCCAGCCCTGCTTCTACAGACCTTGTGACACAGCCACCAGGTCTGCAGCTGGAGCTGAATGTGGGTGTCAGAGAAGGGGGCTACGTCCTCTAGTTTTGCAGCTATTACTGCTTGTTGCTTGCTAGCTGCTTTGCTTTGCCCTGTCCTAGCACTGCGTTCGGTGACTGTCGTTCCTCCACACCCCACTGGAGAATTCAGGCCTGCCTTCCCCCTGGGAACGGCTTGGGGAAGAGGACTGCTGCAGTGGGGAAGCTCTTGGGGTGAAAGCAGTTTCCCTGGAGGCAACGCTTTCTCTCTGTCTGGCAGGCCCCCTCATCCCAGCCCTGTGAGTTAGGGACGTGTCTTCCCCTCCGGGCTGCTGCGAGGTCTGAGCCAGGAAATCTCGGTGTGATGCAATGCCTCAGAGCTGACTCCTGCTCCCCGAAGGAGGAGCACCCGGGTCACTTCAGCACGGCCGCCTCGGCTTGCCTCCCTGCTTGGCAACCTGTCCCACGGCATGCCAATTACAATAAATTAGCAACACCTGGCGCAGTGCCCCGGGCGGGCACAGCACCCCATCGCAGGGTGGAGCACCCGCAGACAATGCTGCCTCTATTTGTCCACCCTGCTGCTTTGTCTCCAGGCCAAGGGTGGGTCTTGATGAGCCACATGTGGGCTTTCAAGGCAGCCTCCCCGACCACAGCCCTGGGTGGAATCACACGCCTCAGTGAAGAAATGCTGAACTGAGCTCAAGCCCAGCGAGTGCGGAGGAGGCTTTCCAGTGACTTCTGCATCTCAAAGTGAGGCCTGTGAGGCATGATTTGGCCTGTCGGGTGGTTGACTCTCACCCGGTGGAAGAGAAGTGGTGTGTGGTGTTAGGCATGGAGTTTACCCCTCGCTGCAGGTGGGAACTAGAGGCAAGCTCGATCCAGACTCCTGGATCACATTATCCCAGCAAGCCAGGTCTGGCCCCACATGCTCTCCGTAGGTTGAAGCTACTTATTTGGGTTTGTAGAGGCTTGGGTAGTCAGGACACTAAAGGGAGAGGGAAAGGCCAGTGAATGGGAAGAGGAGGCTGTCGGGATGGGGCTGATTTTCGAGGGACGGGAGCTCATTCGTGACTCCTGCTGGAACATCAGTGGATCCTGCATGATTTTGACACTGGAACCAGGTGAGACTTAGAGGCTTGTGCTGAGGTTCACTTGGAGGGCTTGGCCCCCCTTAGGAGGTGGAGGGGACTCAGGCCCACGTGGCAGGGACCAAAAGGAGAGGACCTCTGGTCCGCTTGGCTAAAACTTCTCTGCTGCTCCTGTAGGTTGTCATGTCTCTAGGCTGGGGCAGATAGAAGTCCTCAGTGTGGTCTCCCGGCCTGGGCTGGGATGCTTGGACAAGAGATGGCACCTGCTGACCATGTTTGGAAAATCCCGCCAAGGATGGGGGATTTCTGTTGCATTTCGAGGGATCCCACGCTTACCGGCAGCCCTAGAAATCTTTGGCGCCTGAGGCCCCAGCTGGTGTCTCCCCTCAGCATCAATTTATTTTTCATGAGAAAACAATCACTCCAATGGAGAACACGTGTAGAGGATCAACCCTTAAGGGTCATGGGGAAAAAGGGTGTTTAATGCCTGCACGAGCACCACCGTGCTGCGCAAAGCCTCACCTGCGTGGAAACGTGACTCGCTTCTGCAACTGTCGCAACCGGGCGTGCAAGCCGTGTGCACGTGTGTGTGCCTGTGTCCTGTCCCCGTGCTGAAAATCAGGCCCAGCCTGCCTTCAGCCTGCTGGGACTGACTGGCTGCGAGGCCACCCTTGTGTGCCAGCCACGCTCCTGGGTCACCATGACAAAAAATCCTTTGCTTTAGGCCTCCGGGAGTTAAGCAGGTGGATTTTTTTCCCCCCTCTTCCCACAGAGCTAAGCCTGGGGTTAGGCAATATCAAGTCAGATAGGCTTGCCGATAAGAGACATACCATAAAATCTGCTAAAGGCTTCCACATACTTGACTTCTGGAGCCAGCATCTTTGCCTTCTCCCCCTCCCGCTCCTGCCTCGTATAATCCATTAACCTGCGCGGCTGGGCCAAGCCCCAGGACAGAGATTATGGATGGCGGTAAGTCAAGGGGGTGGAGAGTTCCCACACTGCGGCTTGTCTCTCTTGCAGGTGAGGGCTGACAGCCACAATGGAGACGTGAAATTCCTCTGCGCTGCGTGACAGGTGCCTCCGCCAGCCCCGGGTTAAGCACACAGGTGTAGCCCAGCAAGAAACCATTTGATTTCTCCTAGTAGCGACTGTTTCCCCTGCCAAGCCATTGTCTGCGAGGAAGACCGCTCCCCTGGCATAGGCCAGCCAAGCTGCCTGGAAAAAAGCAGCTTTGTTTCAAGAGATACCGGATGCTAGAAAGGCCCTTTTCTACACTCCCCCAGAGCACAAATTGGTTCCCTCCCCAAGCAGCATGACGAGGAGACCTGATGAGAGAGGGGGCCATTTCTGAATGAGCCAGGTCAGGCAGATCCATTGTAGAACGCCCCTATTCCTGTGTACGATACATTTGCTTCTTCCAGGAGTTAATATCCAAGACAATGGTAACTACGGCAACAATAATACTCCTCTTTCCTGTGTGGAAGCTCCATTCCCATGGTCTCAACATCCCTTAAAAACCCCTCATCCCTGTTGCTTCACAACCCCACAAATTTACATTGCCCCCATTTTACAGATGGGGGAAACTGAGGCACCAAGCAGTGAAATGGCTTGCTCAAGGCCTCCTAAGAATGGGGGGGTGGGAGTAACATGGAGCCCGAGGGTCTAGATGTATCTAGCTGTCTCTGAGAGCTTCAGAGGGGATGCACCATACAAAACCTGGGAGGCCTCCTTCTCTCTCCTTCGCACCTTAAGTTGCCAAAACCAGACAGGGGACAAAGAAGCGCAGAATTAAGCCCAGCAGGGTACACAGCCATGCCCTGAAAATAGAGACATCCCGGTCTGGTAACAGAAGACTGTGCTGAAGCTCCTCATTATTATTATCAATCAAGGAGGCTGCCAGGATCTGCCTGTCTCTGTGCCTGGTTTTGCCCAGGGCTCTGAGCAGGCAGGAGTGGCTCACATATCAGCAAGGATCCTGGTTTTCTCTGATTTAAAAAAAAATCCACAGTTTTTGGATTAATAAAAGTAACCCCAAATCCATATTTTTCCACAATTAAAATGAAACACTGTGCTACATCTATCTATCCATCTATCTACAGACACATACACACATACATACATATGCATTTATTTATTTATTTATTAGTGGTGTTTCATTTTAATAACAGAAAAATGTGGATTCAGGATTACTTTTTTAAAACCTGAAAATTGGGTTTTTTTTTTAAATCAGAGAAAGCCAGGTTCCCTGCATACCAGGACCTGCCTCCCGACAGCTTTGGAGAGGGGCTGGTCACACTCCCTTGCCTCCGGGGAGGGTGGTGATGCCAGACAGGTCTTTGCCCAGCACCCACCGAGGGCGCGGCTTGACTTGCCGCCCTCAACCTCCCTCCTTTTTAAATCAGAGAAAGCCAGGATCCCTGCATACCAGGACCTGCCTCCCGACAGCTTTGGAGAGGGGCTGGTCACACTCCCTTGCCTCCGGGGAGGGTGGTGATGCCAGACAGGTCTTTGCCCAGCACCCACCGAGGGCGCGGCTTGACTTGCCGCCCTCAACCTCCCTCCTGCAGCTTGCTCACGAGCCAGTGACCTGTTCGTGGCAGAGCGCTGCAGGCCGAGCGGGTGGTCATGCCGCGTGCATCTGAGTATCAGCAGCCCGCCGTGGTTTTGGCAGGCAGCCAGGTCTGAATGCGATAGCACGTGGGCAGTCCTACCCTGGCACAAAACCTCAAACACACCAGGGCCCTGGGCTGTTGACAGAAACTACCCCCGTGTGCTCCAGCCTGAAGCACAGCACTGGAGCTTAGCTACAGCAATGTTTGTCTGGGGCTTAGAACAAATAGCAGTATCCTCTGAAACAATATAAAAGTACTTACATTATAAAAATATAACCACTCTCTCTCTCCAAATATAAACACACTTGTTTAGCGGCAGCAGGTTTTGTATGCTGTATAAATACGAATGCGTATCGTTTATGTTTTACATTTATTATATCTTCGCACACACATTTATTTAGACACACACACACGTATCAGAGGAGCAGGAAAAAAAAGAAGATCCCAGCTCAGGAAAGCTCTTTCAGAACATGCTCAAAGTTAAACATGGGCTTAAATGTTTTTCTTGAACCTAAAAGCACCAAAGCAGATGCTTCAGTCCTCCCATAAAGGATGCTTTTCAGAAGTGGGGACAAACTGCAGAGCTAGCAGAGGGAAAGCACTGTGTTAATGCACATCCTGCATTATTTATTGTCGTTGAACTCAGAAGCTTTCCCCGGCTTCAGCGTCTCAGAGGCCAGAACAATAGTTCTCAGAATTCCTGAGGATGTCAAAGCCTTTTGCATCTTTTTTATAAGCCTCCCAGTCCCAGCCATAGCCCCAATCCCAATTATCGACAGCTTTGCCAGGTTAATTCATCTGGAAGCATTGGCTAAAAGGAAAAATTGAGCCTTCAAAATGTTATTGCAGGTGTCCCTTCACAACCCCATGTTTCTAGGAGGCCAGGAAGGCAGGAGGTTCCTGGGCTACAGGTTTCCTTCGTGTCCTGGCCAGGGATTTCCCCCAGCGACTTGCTAGCTACTCTGCTGGTGTCTGGATAAGATCATGCCCAGCTGGAAACATCTTCAAGGAGCCTGGTTTCCAGAGGGCATGGAGCTCTCCTACCATGAAAAAAGCATGTGTCCTTTTGATCCACCAGCAGAACGGGACAGTTCAACTGACCTCTGTGGTCGAGCACTTGTGAAAAATGCTGAACGGCCCTGGATCAGCACTGAGTCTTGTGGCCATTCGGTGTCTCAAGCTGGGCACCTACCAACTGAAGCATCCCCCATCCCTAGCTGCTTTTGAATCTCTCTCAGCTGTGCTATCATTTCTTTTTCTGAAGGACACTGGAAAGGGAGCAATTTGCAGAGAGCTGGCTGTATGCAGGCGAAGGACTGAACCCTGGCTGGGGCGATTAGGTTTCCCCCTGCTTATGTTTTCCCAGCAGAGCCTCACTGATGGACACCCAGTAAGCTACCTGGCCCTGAGCCTTGCTCTATTAATGCTTCTGTTGAATTAGATCAGCCAGGGATACGTAAGGATGAGAGAATACCAATGACAATCAGGTCTCTGCTTTTGGAGAACCAGATCCAGAGGTGGTGTAATATAAACTGGCTAAACTCCAGATTGACATCCTTTGAGGAGCTAAGCGCTTGCTTTTTGTCACGTCTGGTTTTCTTCCACCACTTCCCTGGGGGATTTTCTTTCACGAACTAATGGGCAAGCCAATGTCCTGATAGCCAGGCCTTATTCTACCCTCCTTCTTTTGTAACTCCAAAGCTGAAGGTGAGGAGCCTGGGGCAGTCTCTTTCCCAGTCTCATGCTGGTAGGCCTGCCATGTCACTCCTCTGCTTGGAAGTGGAGGATGACTGGTCTTGGCTCCGAGTATGAGGGCACTGGGCAAGGCAGGAGTGCTTTGCAAAGCCTCCAATCTCAGAAAAGCAATCAGCAAACAAGTGGAGAATGGTGGGTTTGGTCCCCATCCCCACCTTCCTCCTCCTGAGCCAGAAGTCACTCCCCATGTTGTGATGTTGGCTTTGAAAGCGTGCAGGCCATAAAGCCATTGCTGGGGCAGCCAGGAGCACTCTAAAGTCAACAGGGCTTATCAGACCCAAACCTTGGTAAACAGCTCCACAATTGCTCTCCTTGTGCTTTCATCCTGGGAGTAGGTTGGAAGCCAACAGACTGGATAAACCTACCTGTAAGGAAGAAGTCTCCGACTTCTTCCCTGCCTGCCCTCTCGGCTTGGTGCACAAGCCACCTTCACTTCCCTCCCCCTCCAGCGGTATCATCTCAGCTTGGCATTACTGGGATATAACACAGCACGACTCGCCCCCTCCCCCTGCCCTCCCTGCTTGGAGAAAGGAAGGAACCCAATGCCCAGGAGCATCCTGACGGGGGTGCGGGGGAAGGCAGAGGGGTGCAAGCAGGGAGCAGCGATGGGGAAGATGGGGCAGAGGCAAGGGGAGCTGATTGAGCCCTGCAGGCTGGGTGAGGGCTGTGACCCACTAGGGATCACTTGCATGCAGCAGCTTCAGTAGCGGGCAGGGGGATGGAGTGGCAGGGGATGTAGCCCCTGTCCCAGTGGCTAGGCCATGCCCAGACGTCTGAGTCACTACTGATGCTCTGGCTAGTGAGGGTGAGTAATGAAGGCTCGTGCTGTGACACAGGGAGCCCCGAGATTTATTTGGGGCACGGCTACTCTCATGGCCTAGGACGAGGCTTGCTCCTGAATGAGGTTGCCTGTGCCCAGCCCCACTCCCAGCTACCTGCATGAGGAAGGGAGGGGAAGGGGACTTATTTGGACAGCAGTAGGAGCTAGAGGCCCTATCTCTATGCATTGGACCATGCTGCCGTGCCTCTGCCACCTAGGGAGTAGCTACAGAAATCTCCCCCCACCCTCCCCAACAGCCAGACAGTGCAAAGTGATTTTGGGCCAGCTTTTCTTACCCAGTGGAGAACACAGCACCTTGATGAGGTGCACCTGGTGTTGGTATCCTATCAGGGCTAACTTGCCCCAAGCAGGAGCATGAGGAAGGGGGAGAAGGGAGAAGGGATGCTAAAATGGATAGGGCTCCCCCAGAGGCTGGGGAAGGGCTGGGGCAGGGAGGCAGTGCTGTCCTGCCGGGCTAAGCCAGCTTTGTCTGATGCATGGAGAAAGGCACACCCCTGAGGGGAGCGTGGTGCCAGGCCCAGCGGCAGGGCCAGGGAGGTTGTTTTGCTAAAAGGGCTCTTCTTGCAGACCAATGCACACCAGAGCTGGAGAAGAAAGCTGGCTTTATGGCTGGGCAGACGCAGCACGTGCTGCACCCATCTTACCTGGGAGGATCCAGGCAGACAGCCGGGGGCCTTTCCCAGGCTGGCTTCCAGCTTCCAAAGGGGTGAGAGCTCTGTTATATTGGTTGCATTGTGTGTTTTTCTGCAGAGGCTCTGAGCGTTTGGGCCAGGCGTCCTGCTTCTGGCCAGCAGGCATCTGGGCTTTGCTTTACCTTACTGGCACTGGCAAGAGAACAGGGCCTGCATTTAAGTCCTCGGGCTCCTAAGTCTTCCTCAAGAGCAGGGCACCAGGAGGGAAGTGATGAGCAAGCGGGGTGATAGGAACCTCTGTTCTTCCCAGCAGCTTTCTGCTGTGCTGCCCCGGGAGACTGGAGAGATGTCCTTGGGGAAAAGATGACCAGCTGCCCACCTCTGCCTCTCCAAGCATTTTGTAGTACATGAGAGAGCCTCACTGAGCTCTTCCCACCCCACCTCTGTGCACTAACGACCAGCGTCACGTTAGATCCCCGGTTTCACAACAGGATATTGGGACTGGCTCACAACTCATCACCGGGTACATGCAGAGCTCGGACTGAGTGTGAGACAGCTACCCAATCCTAGGTTTTTTTTTTATTAGCTGAGACTGACTTCAACACTGGAGAGGAGGGCTGGGTGGATGGAGGTGGTGAATGAGACCTGCTGCCTACCCAGGCTGTAGGGAGGAAGAGTTTGTTTGTGTGCTCAGCTCTCTGGGCAAAAGCTCCTGAGATATTTGCCTGTGCCGTATGTAGCCGGATGGGACCTTGCACTCTCTCTGGGGTGGCTAGATGGTAGCACAATAAGAACAATATGTCTTTTTTATTATCAAAACATAAAATCTCACAACTTTCTACTTCATACATACCCTACACTCAGTTTTCACTAAGTGAAACATGTTCAGTTATACATGCAATAAGAACAATATTTAGCCAGTTACCTAATTCCCCAGCTCCATGCATCACTATTTCAGCTATAGGAGACTGCAATGCTAAGGATATTATTTAACCCTCCTAGTCCAATAATAAACTCACCCATTAATAATAAATTCACCCATTCCTTACAACCCCGCAGCTTTGTACTGATGCAGAAAATAGCCACATTTACTATTACAACATCCGTACAAAAGAATTCACTTGCACTTTCCTTGTGACAGCAGGAACGTGCTCGGGTACCTTTCTCCGCCATTGATGCCTGCTATCCCTGAGGTTTGTAAAGACAGACAGTTTGCTGCATAACAAGCTCACGTCCTTAGGTTCCTGCTGTATTTAGAAACAGGATCATCATCACCTCGGCCTGCGTGGTACCTTGTGATGGTTTAAGTGAGGCTGATAGCAACTCCATAGCTTTTGGTTATTTCGGGTTGGCTGGAGGAATGGGACTGATGGGCATGCTCACTGAGAATGATGTGGGCCATGGGGAAATGGCTGGGACCTTGGGGCTCCTCAGCTTCTTGCTGAGAAATCCCTAGGTACTTTATGGATAATAAATGCCAGAAACCCAGTACTCTTAAAATACGGTATACATGATACGAGGAGTCACACGGCAAGGTAGATCCTACTGGGGCGGAGCCACCAAATGATGTCTCCTTTGCTACTGTCACTCACATTCTGTATTTGAAGGTCACTGCATGCAAACTGAACCGAGTTTCCAGCCCACCTTCCTTCTCACCTATTTATAGCCCGTCTCCTCTTGCTGCGGAAATGAGGGCAGTGCAAGGGAGACGTAGAAGGGGATGGAGGGGAAGGCAAGCAACTGTTGCCTCAGTCAGCAGAGGAATTGCTTGCTTCCATCGGAAGTGAGGGCAGATATATGAGCTCTTTTAGGCCCCTGTAGTGTAGGGCCTGGGAGACTGCAATGTCGTTATGGGTCAAAGGAGCCAGTTACTACGGGCGAATGAGCATATAGTAACCAGGGAGGGAGGTAACAGGATGGCGGCGAGAGGCAAAATCTTGCAGAGACTGTGCAAGCCTGAAAATAAAGATGCAGCTTTGCTTCTCCCACCAGCTTCCAGAGCAATTGCTATTGGGGATGAATATGAGAAGGGAAGAGGTGGGGGAAGGTTGTCTACACTAGGGCTTGTGTTTTTGCCACTGGGGGGGGTTCGTACTGACAAAAACCCCTGCCCAATTTTTTTTTGTGGCTGGGAGAAGCCAGGAGCTAAACGTTCAGGTTTGCTGCCTGTTACCTGTGATCCCTGCCTAAAGCGAGGCTGGGCTGCTGCTCTCCCAGACTGGGGTCCCAAGCCTCGATCGTGGAAATCAGCTTTGGCGGCAGCTTCTGTGAACAGGTCGGGGGACCTCAGGGTCCAGGCAGAGGGGAGCCGTCAGCAGCCACCCGGCCTGAGCTCCATGCCTCTGCACGGACAGCGGGAAGGACTGCTCAGGTCCCGACTGCTTGAGAGAGTTTAGCTGTTTCAGGTGCAATGCTCAACCTACCCCCTCCAGCACCACAATATACGATCAGGAGAGAGAACATGCGTTGTATTCACCCAGGCAGGAAGCTGCCTCATTCCTGACGTTCGCACAGCCCCAAAGAGCACAGCTGGTAATAATTAAATAAAAAGCAGCTCTGTGGGTCCGCTTTCATCCCAGCAATGTTAGCTGGCTACATTTTTTTCAGCCTCCCTTGCCCTCAGGTACCTGACTGCTGAGGATAAGAGATGTGTTGTCTGGGTGGCTGCAGCTCCTGGGAGCGAATGTTATCTTGGGAAGGATTTTCCTTGAAGCGTTTTTGGGGGCTTTTGTAAAAGAAACAATGGCGCTAACCATACGGATCCTGCAATACGCTGCACTAAAGGCCCCAGGCTTTGTCATTAGACCGCTTAGTGCCCACTCAAACGAGGCAAGGACTGTACCTGCTGCTTTTCAGCGTGCAATGCAAAATGTCACTTATTTTTTATGTCATACAGGTATTTACTGTAAAGAAATGCACGCGCGCACATACACACACACACACACGCTGCAAAGCATCCACTGTGCACCAGTTATCACAGCCTTGAGAGACAAAAACATTCGATTCCTAGTCATGCCTCTTACTCACTGTGAGTCACTTCCCCTCCGTCTCCCAGGCTTTCCATGTGTAAACGGGACTTGATAACTGCAGGTGTGCCCAAGAGAGCGAGCTCGGAGAGAGCGTGAAGCACAGCGAGAGACTCAGAGATGGAAGACAACGTGCCGGCAGGGTGTTGTTGGGGCACGTCACCCACCCCCACCAGACCTAACTGGGGAGTCTTCCCTGCTTTGCATTTCTAGGGCTTTTTTTTAGGAAGTTGCAATAAAAGTGCTCCAAGGGGGAGACCGAGGCATGTCCGTCTCATGACTAGGGGCATCCCGTGGCTGGCCAGGTGAAACGGCGTTGCTAGAGGGGGGGCCTCTCACTGGGCTTCCTTCCCCATCTCGAGTCACCAGAGCTGCATCTGGGGATGTCCTGCAGATGTCCTGCTCCCTCTCCCAGAAAACAACCTTGGCTTCTGCCACCTGCTTCCCAAGCTTTCTGTGCCCCAGGCCTGTTCTGCCTCTAGGCAATGGGCACCCTTTAGAGCCAGGCTGCCCCATCCACCCAGGTGGCAAACAACTCATTCCTCTTCTCAGCTCACTGCTTTCAGCCTGGCTTTATGACTCCCCCCTCCCCCCGGGACCTCTGCCACAGTCCTGCTTGCAAGGATGCTCCCTGCATGTCTCAGTGCATCTCCTGTCCTTGCTCGAGGGCTGCGCTTCCTTCAGGAGCTTGGGTATTTCTCCAGAAAAAAAGAGCCAGGAAGGAAGCTCTTGGAGGAGGGGAGCCCGGTTTCACCTGTAACTCGGGTGATTAATTATTTGGACAGCAGCAGGAGCTAGAGGCCCTATCTCTATTCGCTGGACCATGCTGCCAACTCAGTAGGAGCTAGAGAAATCTCCACCCCCCTCCAACAGCCAGACCTTGCAGGGTGCGTTTGGGCCAGCTTTTCTTACCCAGCGGGGAACACAGCACCTCTGTTAGGTGCACCTGGTGTTGGTATCCCATCGGGGCCAATTTGCCGGGGAGCAGGGGCAGATCCCCTCCCCTCCGGAGAAAGAGGCAGGGAAAGCTGATGCTTATGAACAAGAATCTGAATGCCGCTCCCCAAATAAAGCCAAGGTTGTGTGCAGGGTCCAGGCCAGGCGGGAAGGCTTCTTCCCCTCTCCTCTGCGGCTCAGTGTCTCTCTCCCAGCCTCGCCGGTGTCTGCCTGCTGACTGAAGCTGTCATTATCAGCTCAATAAATCTCTGGCGCTGGTTTTATTGAATCACCGCCTGAGGGGGAACAAGCCTGTAAAGGTTGAGGAGAGCAGAGCTTTCCCACGCCTAGGACACGCTGCCTGAGCTCTCCCCGCGCATTCCCGGGCTGCCAACGCTCTGCAAATGTTTGGACAGCCTTGAACAAATAACACACCTTTAAAGAGGCCAGCATGAAATTTTTCCTCACCGCCCGGCCACCCGCCCCTGGCCCCGAGCTCTGGGCCCGCGTGTTTATTTTAGACGGGTCCTGCCTTGCGGGTGGAGGCCGAGCAGTGGGAGCCTGGCACAAAGCATGGCTGGAACGTGGCCACCGCACCGCCGAGGGGGGTTGTGTCCTGCCGTGGGGTATTGCGGGGCAGGATGGGGGCAGAGGGTGGTAAGGGAGGGACTTTGGGGCTCTTTCTTTTCCTTCCCGACTTGGGCCTCGTCAGGGAGAAGCCAGCCAGCAAGGGTTTTCTCCCTGCTTTAGTGGAAATCTCTGCACGCCAAGGGTTTGACACGGAGGGCTTGCTGGGGGAGGGTGCCAGAGCAGCAGCCGGGGCAGCCTGGGTCGGTTCCCGCAGCAGCTTAGCCCCGTGCATCGCGCCAGTGCCAGTCACCTGGACCTAGAAGGAGCTCCTTCTGCGGTGAGGGTGGAGTAGGGGGCAGGACCTGTTTGCCGCTGGATCATTGCACCGGGGGATTTTTAGGGCCTTTGAGAACAATCAACTCAAAGGCTTCCTCTGACGCGGGCGGCTCTGCTGGCGCACCCGCCCAGCCCGGGGATGGGGGTGGGTGAAGGGAGGACTCTGACAACTGTCCGGATCTGTTCCGGGTGTCTGGCCAGCAGACGCAGTCCCTGGGCCAAGCGGGAAGAAAAATATTGTGGCTGTAATAGCGACTTCCAGCTGAGAGAGCTGAGCACAGCTCCTGCGCTGCCTCAGCCAGCAAGGCTTCCCTCTGAGATGGCCTCTGTCGGGGCCCTTGCCTTCAAGTTACCCCTCAAGAAGGGGAAGGGAACACCTATAACTGCTGGAGTTTACGTAGGGCTTGTGGTGGGCGCCTGAGGTTATCTTAAGGCTACCAGGAGTCCCTATGTCAGAGTTAGGGATGCAAGTGTGAGATAAGTAACTGGTGGGGCTAGCAGATGGAGGCAGCGTGTACTTAGGGCTGTGGCCTATTGGCTCTGGGGCGAGGTTTAGGGTTAAGGTCAGTTAGGTTTACTTCTGGGTCAGGCAGGGGCCTCTGGGTTAGGTTGCAGACTATGGTTAGGCGGCCAGCTGCTAGGGCTGGCAAAGCTAGTTCTAGGTTGGAGCTGGCAGGGAACCCTGCGGAGGGCGGGGGTTGCACCTGGGGAGCTTCTCCCAGGTCAGGGTTAGGGTTACAGCTGCTAGTCTTTGCTCCCCGTCTGCCTGCTGGGAGTTAACCAAATTAGGGCCCTAGGATGTGTGCCCAGGGACAGAGCGTTTCTTGGGTGTTCTGTCTGCAGCAAACTGGAGCGTGGTGGTGGGGCAGGAGGGGATCTTGGAAAGGATTAATAGAGCAAACAGCTGCCTGCCTGCTGAGTTCTGGGAATGTAAAACACTGCAGCCATCTCAACAGCTCCTAAAATTCCCCTTGACTCGCTTCCTGTTGCTGCTTTCCCAACCCTGAAAGTCTTGGGCTCTCGGACTGGAGTTGGCGAGATTCCAGTGCTGAGATTTCTCTCTCCTCGGTCTTTCCTCTTAATGCATCGTTAAGTACGAGGCATAAGCGCTGCATTCTCCCTGCATTCATCGCTGAAGAGCCGTGTGAAAATCCTGCTTTAGGACACGAGGGGCAATCAGTTTGATGGTTTCATCCTCCCACTGCCTCCGTCTGTGCTGGCCCAATTAAATGAAACCACTGTGCACTTTAGGTGGGAAGCGGCGCCAGCAAGATGCTCTGCCCTCCGGGGGTCCAGCATTGGCTTGCTGGGGAGCACTGCAGACACGGAGCTGGGGTAGGGATTCAGAAATAGATGGAGGTGCTGTGTGTCAGGACAGCGGTGAAACAGCTCCTGGGGAGCTGCAGAGAGTGCTGCAGGTGAGGGATGAGGCAGCTGCATTGGCACCTGTGTGAGGAGCCACGAACGCCACAGGATCAGGATGAGGGTGCAGTGCCGAAGGATCTCTAGCGTGATCCGAGGGTAGAAGGGCAGGGAGCTAAAGCAGGTCAGGACGGAGCCAAATGGGGAATCCAGGATGGGAGTGGGAGAGGCGGGGGAAGGAGCGTCCAAGACTGGGAATTGGAGAACTGGGGCCTGTGCCCCACTGAGCGTGAGCCAAGGGCTGTGCTGGCGGGGGAGCTCTGTTGCAAAGGGCCCTGGCGGTCAGGACCAAAGGTTGAGGTACATTGGCAGAAGAGAAAGCAGAGATGAATACAAAGGTCACTGCCAGCAAGCTAATGACCTGAGGGTAAGGAGGCTGCTCTTAGCTCCAGGAACTTCTGAACCAGTTCAGAGTCCACGGAGGCATCAGCTTTCTGAGTAGCCCCTGAGCCTGTGGCTTCCCCCTCACTGCCCCCAAAAGGGCTGCACCCTTAGTTGCCCTGAGGGACCGTCCTGCTCGTGGGGCTGTTTCAATGTGGGTCTGGCCAATGTGGGTGGAACCAGCCACGCCACTGGGCTTGCCAGCCTTATTGCACTGAGTCCTGGTCCCAACACCTGCACCTACCCTGAGCACAGGGGCAGATGGGGGGAGGCACTCGTGCACTTGCACCCCCATTGGATTCCTGCTCCACCCAAAGATTCAAACCGGCGGCCTGGCAGTGGGTCAACCTCATGGCTCATTATCGTCTGCTTGGGCCCTTTCTCAGCTCTTCATGCCACATGTATTAAGGGTCCTCCATCCTATTTAAAGGTCTTGATGTTCCCTCAGTCAAACAGGCCTTTTTTTCTGCCATGCTGCTGCCTGGGAGCTGCTCCTGGTCAGGCAGCTCCTATTTCACAGCCCTGCAGATGGTCTGTGACTCATTCCAACAACATTATGTTTAGTTTTGCTTCCATCTTATGCTAAATAACCCAGACCTAGGCCCCTGGCTTAGGAGGAAAGCTTCTATGTAATGAAGAAAAAGAGGTGCTGTTCGATATATGAGGATACCCCTCCCCACTTTCACCGCTTTCCAGAATCACAGAAAATTTGGGCTGGAAGGTACCTCAGGAGAGGTCACATCTAGTCCAACCCCCTGCTCAAAGCAGGACCAGCCCCAACTACATCATCCCAGCCAAGGCTTTATTGAGCCAGGCCTTAAAAAGCTTGGAGACCCCACAGTCTCTCTGGGTAGCCTGTTTCAGTGCTTTACTACCCTCCTAGTGAGAAATTTTTCCCTAATATCTAACCTCAACTTCCTTTGCTGCAACTTGAGCCCATTGCTCCTGGTTCTGCCGTCTGCCACCCTTGAGAACAGCCCAGCTCTTTCCCTTTTGGACCCCCCTTCATGGAGTTGAAGGCTGCTATCCCAGCTCTGCTCATGCCTGAGCAGATACTGGGTTTACGGGGGAGCATGCTGGGCAGGACCTGTCGGCTGTCATTGCAGCCGCATCCAAGAAGCTGCCAGGGTGAATCGACAGAGCTCTAGGGGCAGCGACTCCTGGCCCCTGGTGCTAGGGTGGAGCGGTTGTTGGCTTGCCTTCCTTTTTTTTGGGCACAGAAGATGCTGGAGGCCTCCTGGTGCAGTGGGAGCTCAGCCCAGGCTGGGGCAGGGCAGGGCAGGGTGGGTCCCAGGCAGGGGGTTCCTTATGGGAGCCTCTGGCACGCGGGTGTGTGGGCAGCCCTGCCCCTGTGACAACCTCCAGGATACCACTGCCCCTGCAAGGACGATGCGGGACCCCAGGGTGCCGCAGACCCTAGCTGGGAGGGGGACGGTTCGAGCACTGAACAGCCGAGGGTGGTGTATGGGATAGAAGCAGTGCTCTGCAGGGCTGGGCTGGGCTCCGGCCTCCCACACACGTCTGGCAGTCCCGGCGGCAGGGGAGGACGGGGAGGGAGGGAGCTGGAGCCGGCACACACACATACTGCCTCCCTCCCCGCACGCCTGGCGTGTGCACGTAGGCGTGCGCTCCCTCAGCCCTGCACGCGACCCTCCCCCGCACACTGAGGCTTGGACTGCACATGCATGCAGGCCCCTCCTGCATGCTGAGGGTTGTACCCCACACACACACACACACACACACACACACACACACACACACGGCCCACCCCGCACACTGAGGCTTGCACAACATACACACTTGCACTATGCATGTGTGCACACACACACACTCTCCTCCACACCCCAGGAGGTTTGCATCACACCCACACACACACGCAGGCCCCCTCCTGCACACTGAGGGTTGTACCGTATATAGCACACATGCACCACACACACACACTTACATCTCACACACCTGCAGCACATACATTGCTCCCTCACAGACTGACACTTGCACCACACACACACACTTGTACTACATGCACACACATACTTCCCCCACACACTAAAGCTTGCATCACGCATACCACACATACAGACACACACTTGCACCGCATGCACCTCCCCACATAGAAGATTACCCTACTCATACACACGCACACACTTGCACTACAGGCACACATTCATGCTCCCCCTGCATACTGAGGCTTGCATCACACACTAGTACTAAACACACACACACACACACACACACACATCACACATATACACCCCTTGGCACACACACACTTCCTCCTCCCACGCATACTGGCACGCAGCCCTCTGGGTGCCGCAGCCCACACTCTGTCACCACCGACAGGCTCCCACGGTGCCCACACCCCGCCCACGTCACATCACACCATGGCAGGTCCCGTCGGTGCCCATCCCCACACATCCTCCTCTGTTTCTATGTTCCCACAGATGCCTCAGTCCCTGCACTTGTGGCCACACATTCATTGCTTCCTGGTTTGGGTGAAATCCCGGTTACCGTTCCCAGGGGGGCTTTTCTGCAGGGGGATATCTCACCATTGTTGCCCCCAGCATCAATAAAGGCTGAGCCTCCCCCAGGTTTCCCTAGAATCAAGAGTGGCTTAAAAACGATGTGCTTTGCAAGGATGCTTTCATCGGCTGCCCAGTGTTTTAGCCCCCGGGGCTTGAGCTGCCAGGTGAGAAGCTTGCTTATGCTGAAAGAACAAGGCTCAAGGAGCTGAGGTCTTAGAGCAGCAGTGACACTTGTGAGCCCCAGCAGCATCGTGAAAGCTGTTGGCGTAGCCCTCAGACCCATAAAGGCCAACGTGTCCAGGCTCCCCGTTTGTAGACAAGCCTGTTAGAGGAGGAGGAACAGGGCAAGAAGGAGCTCCTTTCTGGAGTGGGTTCAGTAAAGGGCCATGGGAGGACAGCGATGCAGCTTCCCGTCTAGGGGCAGTCCTGCCCCCCCATCCACCCTCTCCTCTGCAGCTGCCGTGGCAGATGTTGCTGCTTCTGCTTCTGTTTTACCCGTTGTCTTCCCCTGCCCAGGCCATGTGCATGCAGGCCGCCATGCCACCCCCTCCTGGCATCTGCACCATCATCTGCTCGGCAGGCCCTGGGACTGCCCCAGCCCGTGGCCCTGCCTTTGCTGCTTTCTGGTAGCACAGAGGTCCCTGCCAGAGGCTCTTGCTGGCTTTTAATCCCCTAGTCGGTTCCAGGCTGGGCTGTGTGGCTGATGGCCCAGTGAGACCTGCCCCGTGTAGACCTTTGCCAGCCTGTGCCCTCTCAGTGGGGACCTGGCACAGGTTGGTTGCAAAGGGAGCCGGTCCCTCCTGTACACAGAGGGTCCAGATATGTATGAGCTGCCCTTTCATGAGGGGCTTTTATGGGGAGCACTCATTTGTTGGGCCTCGGCCCATCCTGGGGTTCGGCGCCTCCCTGGGTTGCTTGCGTGCTGACGTACGCAAGGTCAGACAAGGTCTCAGCCTGGTGAACCAGCGCAGCTGCCCCCGAAAACAGCACGGGAACCGCTGATTTATAACAGGAGACAGCTAGAATCATGGGTTTACTTTCAAGCCTCAAATTGTCCGTTCGCAGAGAGCAGACCGCAAAATGGGTGGCCCCTCTTTTCCTGGAGAAACTGTAAAACCCCACTTAAGTCCCTGCTCCAGAAAAGCAAACAAACAAACAAGCCCCGGCATCAGGTTCCAGCGTGCGTTCCCGTCCGCGAGCCAACGGGCGCCTCGGCGAGCCAGACGGAGAAAATCCGCAGTGCTGCCACAAGCCGGTCACGACAGCCGCTGAGGGGAAAGCCCGGCGAGGTAATTAGGAATTTGCTGCGTTTCAAACAAAGGGCAAAAGCAATCAGGCAAAGGTAATTAAAATGGATTAAGTAATGCAAAATCATTGAAACAAAAAAGCGGGCAGCCAGTTCAGCAGAATAGGCCAGAACAGGCTGGCCTCCACGAGATGGCACGTACCAGATTCGGGGATTTTCAGGTGACTTTGTGCCACTACGAATCTTTTAGGAGCCCAAAGCATTCGAAAAAACAAACCGTGCAACACCCCCGGGAGGCAGGAATTATAATATGCAGTTAGGTGCCTGGTAAACAGAGAGGTTATAAGTGTTTTATTCGAGGCCACACAGCAAGTCAGAGACCGAGCTGGAAATAAAACCCAGGACTTGCAACTTCCAAGGACCTGCTCTAACAAGGAACAAATAAAAGGGCTGCTGTCTGCGGGCCCCCACGACGTAGAGCTCGGGCTCCTTTCTCTTAGAGGAGGTGTTTCTTTCTCGCCCCTGCGTTTATCTCAAATTTGATTCTTACGCTTGGATGCGGATAGAAACTGCTTGCAACTCCCAAACTAATTGTGCTACCCCCACTTTGCCTCCCTCCTTTCCACGTGCCACGCTTTGCAAACTTTGGGTGGGGGGAAAGGCTGGCATAGTCATGGGGCACTGTACACTGGCTGGCTGCACTTAGAGCTATGAGAAACCCACTGGAAACAATTGTACTAAAGGCTTCAATGTGCAACAATGGGAAATACACAGAAATGGAGAGAGGGACATTTCACTTGTCCTTGGGAAAAGAAAAATCTGTCTTGTATCTGTATTTAAAAAGGGAACTCATGCTGTCAGAAAATGAGTCGGGTTTCCGGGATACTGGCTAATGCATTCACTTCAAGGGCTTAACTTCAGAAAAGAAAAGGAGGGATAGGGAGAAAGAAAAGGAGAGAAAAAAGAACCGAGAGCTTTCCTTTTCCCATGGGGACAACATCTAAGCAAGTGGAAAGAGCTCTGTTTGCCAAGGGTCTTTGACTCCATTTGCTTTTGGTTTAATGTGTCCAAGCGGCAGGATCTCTGGATTACGGGCAGGAATCTCTGCCGCGAGAGCCCGGCTCTGTCTCTGGGGCTGGTTTATTTGCTTTTTAAAAAGCCGTTTGTTTAATCGGTTGTCATTTTTATTGTAACACACCTGCTGACACGGAGGGCTGGGCAGTGTCTTTTTGTGGGGCAGGGGAGGTTAGATGACCATTAAAGGGAGATGCTTGCTTTGACCTCTCCAGAGTGCAACTGCAACACACCATCAATCACAGCCGGTAGAGGCCTCAATCCTGCAACCGGCCCTGTGTGAGCAGGCCCCCGCCGGCAGGGCAAGACCAGGGGCCTGTGTTTTCAGAGCAGCGCATTTGTCTGTTGGGTGCCCATGGGCCTGATTTTCCAAAAGTGCTCACGACATCAAGGAGTCAGCCAGTGGTCTGGGTGTTTGTTTGCAAACTCCTGCCCTGTGGCATCTTGAGCGGGGGGCTTCAAATGACGAGTGGACACTGCGGACAACCTGGCTCCTAAATCTGCTTTCAAAAGGCCCAGGCCCTTGGTGGGAGAGGGATGGGCCTTGTGAAACGGGCTTCACTCACAGGGATGCATTTAATCGGCTCTAGTTCTCATTGAGGCTGTTCAGTGCTGGTCCGCTGCCTGGGATGCGACAACATATTGATAATGCAATTCCCAGGATGAGGCATTTGTATGGATATAACCGGGAAGCAGCCACAGGAAGCAGGATAAAGCCGTCGGGCTTTGGGGCAGAAGCCAAGTGGTAACTGTCCAAGGCTGGGGAGATGCCTTCCCGAATGGCAGGTTACACTGCTGGAGGTTGGTACTAGGAGGAGGGTGACCTCTGCCCGGTGATGGCCACTGGTCAAGGTAGGAGACAGGGCTCAGTGGCTTATTATTAGTTTGGCCCAGACAGGCCCCTCCTCTGTTTTGGCAAGAGGATGGCCATGGGGTTAGGGACTGCAGGGTTCCCACGGAGCTGAGAGAGGGAAGGAGGAGGCTGTCAACAGGGAAAGACATGCAGATCAAGTCAGCGTAGCAGAGAGAGAGAAATCACGCCGGGAGAGAGAGGGGCAAAGGAAGAAAGTGTGCGGGGGGGTTAACTAGACTTTGGGAGAGCGGGGATCCCTGTGTATCAGATCTGCAGGAGACATGCAGGGCGAGCAGGGTTGGTTTGGCTAGGGATGTGCCTCTGTGTGCACGCATGTGTGTGTGCGTGCGTGCACGTCTGTGTGCAGGCTGGGGGCACTGGCCTGCAGCCCAGATTTGAGGCTGGAAGGCCCTGAGCAGCGAAGGGGACTCCAGCACATAGTCGGTGCATGCCACAGAGCGGGCGCGGAGCGAGCGAGGGAGTGACAGTGATTAAAGGGAAGCAGGGCACGGAGCAAGGGAGGCGGAGGGGGAGGAGCGAGGATGGAGGTTGATGATGTGCTCCATTGACACACGACAGCGGCTCAGCATCCCGGGCTGCGTGGGTGGCTGCACAGGGCTGCGTGCCTGGCTCGCCTTTCCCAGGCACGAAGCAGACAGCCCACCGCACAAAGAAAGTGGTCATTATGTGACTGGCGCTCGCTCCTACCTCTCCCCGCCTGGCTCCCCTCCCTGCCAGAGGACTTGCAAGCCGCCCAGTTCCTCTTTCAGCTCGGCTAGAGCTGCGCTGATTCATTACTCACTGCTTCTGCAGCCAGGCTGGGATGGTGGCTGGGCAGTCAGACACGGAGCATGCAATAATGAATTCCCAGTGTGCTAACGGGGGCCAAGCCAGCACAGGAAGGAGCTGGAAGGGGAGGAAGCGCTTTGCCTTGAGCCTTGGAGAATTGGGCAGATGTTTTACAAGCCCAAGGCGTGCGCTGCTCTGCACAGACCAGAATGTAAACAGCCCTATAAACCTCGGCACCCCTGAGATATACAGGTGGAGACAGAAGGACCGAGCCAGAGATGAACAGAGCCTCTGAAACAGCGCATCTGGCTTTCGGGAGGCTGAATAAGTCCGCACAGGGTGCAGGATGAGCATCAGGGGGCTCGAGGTTTGTGTACGCTTCTCCAGCCCACCTTAGAGCCCCAAGCGCGACCTTGTGTTAGGGTCCAGCCCCCAAGTTTTCTCACTTTCCTTTAGCATCTTAAATCAGACCCACCTCTGCCCATAGGTGGGCAGAGGGGTGCTTCCCCAGTCAGCCCGGGGCCTGTGCCAGCTGCATGGAGGGAGCTGGGATCGAGCCAAAGCTTAGCAGTGCAGTGAGATCGCCCGGCCAGGCTGGTGTTTAGTTTGCATCGTGCACCCCCCTAGAAATGGGGAGGGCAGGGGAAAGGTGAGAGCCAGGAAATCTCAGCCTGTGTCTCTGGATCAGTCAGCCACAGCATCAAGGCTCAGAGGGGCTCTTTTGAAGTCAGGGAGGGAGACTTAGAGGTGAGCAAGAGGCCAAGGCTGTATCTGCTCTAGAGGGTTTTTTTCTTTTCTTTTTTAATCCCTCATTATTTTCCCACTGTTGCTGCCCCCGGTCGCTGGAACAGGAGGCCCAGCTGGAGCGGGGATGGCCAAAATGGTCACTAGGTACCTCCCCGTGCTCTAAGTTCCCATGCTTGGGTACTGTGGGTTGGAGGAGCAAAGGGGGCAGGCGTCACGGTCCCCCCGTCCTGTGACTGGAGGATGCTACAAGAGCCTCCCCGGTGCCTTGCAGGGTGGGTGTGCTCTGCAAGATGGCTCCTGGGGCTCCCCACCATTCACGCCCTCCCTTAGCCCCACATCACATATGCATGTGACTTTGGCAAAGGTAGGGGGACCGATGGCATGGCCAACTCAGCCTGGGCACTGGGACCCAACCCATCAGGTAGGTGAGGGGGACACTGTCTGCCCTCCAAGGCTCCCGTGGGCTGCCATTGGCAGAGCAACTTCAAACTTAACAAGCAAAGCCATTGATAGTGCCCAAGAAGGACTGGGCTCCTTCCTTCTCTCCACTCACACTCTGATCCTTTACCGCTTGGCAAGGCTAACAGGAGGGAAAAGCAATGCAAACCTGTCTTCCTTACTGTCCCTAGGCAATGAAGCTGTGAATGCCCCCAACCTCCAGATCTGCTGAGTAGGAAGGCGTCTCCGTGGAGAGAAACCAGGTCTTTACAAAAAAACCCAAAATCCAAATGAACTGGGGGAGAACTTTGCCTACCTTGACCAGTTTCCTTTCCTATGGGTCTTATCGTTCTCCCTGCCCTCCGCCTGCTCCCCCCCGCCTGGCAGAGGGGCTGCATTGCAGATGGAGCTGCTAGCACAATGACAGGGGCACTGATAAGTGAAATGGAGATGTGCTAATGAGTGGCTCTGCAGCGGTCAGATCCTGGGAGGGGGGTGGATATCAGGCAGCATTGCCTGCTGGCGAAGAAGTTGCGGTGTCTCGCCGGCATCCCCACCCGCTGCCTGCATCCCCCTGCGCCGGGATACGAGCGGGAGCCGTTTCCTTAGGAAAGCTCCAAACAGGTGACTCATGTCCTGTGCCTTGAGTTGTCCTTTTGTGCCGCCAGCACTGCTGCACTTTTATGGCTGGAATTTGTTCCCTCTTGGCCAGCCTCGAGACAAGACGCAAACACACCTGTCTGACCCTGCCTTGCCAGAGCTTTTATGGGAGGCCAGCAGGGC
The DNA here is from genome assembly GCF_052110815.1 of Crocodylus siamensis. NCBI lineage: Eukaryota > Metazoa > Chordata > Crocodylia > Crocodylidae > Crocodylus > Crocodylus siamensis. Next base: position 8,379,537 of record NC_143406.1, on the reverse strand, counting down.
ATGGCGTGTTTGGTACGCAGGGAAGGAGCTGGGCGGTGTGGATGTTCACTCAGGAGGAACGGGATGTCTTGGGAGCCTGGGCAGGGGATAACAGGGCCTCACCTCTCTAGTCGCAAACCTGAGCGTGGTGACGAGTTCTGGAGAAAGGGTTTCAGAGCAGACACATCTGCACGTTGAAAACGGCTGCTTCGGCCCGTCCGAATTAGCGTCAATAGAACGAATCTCACAAGGGGGGCCAAGGACAGAAGCGAGCATGGAGAGTCAGCCCGTCTCCTCCCTAGACAAGGTGTGGGGAGATCTGCTATTTCAGGCTGTACATAGAGACTGCTATGGGTTGCAAGGCCGTCCGGCTCCTCATCCCCAGCGCGCGGATTTGAACAGGGGGGAAAATGCACCAAAATGAGGTTTGCAGCGAATACCTTGCCTGCCTTGAGATCCCTTGCCTGGCAAACAGCTGGTTGCCTAAAGGAAGTGGCTGCTGTCAGCTTCACTGGGTTGTTTTTAATAGGACTTAATTGAGGAAAATGAGGAGAAACAGAGGCAGGATTCGGGGAGCGGGGAGCACGAATCTTATTTATTTTTTAAGCACGCTGTGTTCAGCCGTGGTGGTGGGTGGGGAGTACGTTTACCGACCCCCTGAGCAGGCAGCTGGGTTTTAATTGAAATAACGTGTGCATCTGGGAATGCCGCACCAGCAGAAGGCTGCAACTTGCAGATTTATGGCATCTTCATGACTGGCTGGTTAAATCAAAAAAAAAAAAAGGAAATAGTACAAACACAGGGCATGAAAACAGATATTTTGTATTGTACCCAAGCAAAACCCTGTGCTTCTTTGAAGTTAAGGCCACTCAAGAGCACAGTTGCTAAGTAGGGAAGCTGCTTTACGGCCCAAACTCCTTATAGCCTCCTCACCTGCTCAACAAACTCTTCAATGAGCCGCCACGCGTATGCCGGAGTCCCCTCCGCTGCCACCGGAGTGACCATACTAAGTTAGCTGCGTGGTTTATCTGGGCCAGAACGGTGCCTTTCTTAGCAGACACTTTCCCTTAGGTTTCCTAATGCATGATCTTGTGGACATCCCTCAATGCGTGGACCTGACTCTTCGCTCCGTTACCAACCGGCATAGCGGAGCGGCCTGCTGGTGCCAAACCGGTATGAAAGCAAAGGGAACAGGCTCAGAGTGGGGTCACCGTGCAGCTGGTGTTTTTACGTGCGATCCCAACCCGAGAGCTTCCTTGCGAACGTCCCGGCTTAGCAGCATCCTCCGTTGAGTGTGGCCATGTGAGGGCAGGCTGGCGTTTGGCTGCATGGAAAGCGCCTTAGCGTTTTGTGAAGCCGCTTTGTAAATCGCTCTTGGCCAGAATGGGAGGGAGGGAAGGAATGGGAGTGTGTGGGGGGGGAAGAATAAAAAGAGGAAGAAAAAGGGCATTGTTAATTTTAATAGGGTGTGTTATGTCCCTCCTTCATCTCGCAGATCTGCCACACTCGGCGATGACAACCCTGCTTTATGGAGGCCTTGTCTCCGCTGACCCTCCCAGACTAGTTAAAAATCCCACACTGCATAGCAGAGCCGAGCTCGCGCTGCCCTTTTGGCAGGCGAGGGGCAACGCGGCTCCGTTTGCATCACGGAAAAGCCTCGGGGCGCATATTTTTGTAATTAGGCTTTTCTGCTCAGCAGTTTTTGCAGCTGTGATGACACTTGGGTGTCGCCCCCTGGTTTCTCACGCTCTCCCTGCCAAGTGGCGGAGCCGGCTGGTCAGCCGCCAAGGCCTGAGGTCGGCGTGTCAGCCCCCGCGCCTTGTGTACACACTGAAAAGAAGGTGCTTTTCTAACTCCCCGGCTCCTGGAAGGCAGCCACGGTTCCTTGTCAAGGTCGCCGCTCCGGCCTCCGCACGCCCCGCGCAACCTGACAGCAGGGGAACGCATCAGAGGCGCGATGCTTTTTGTTGCTGCTTGGGAGCGAGGCAACCAAGCCATGGCTTCCCTTCTCTCGGGGGGCAAGGGAGTTTCCTCTTCTCTCCCCCCCGCCACCACCCCAGCCTCCTTTTCCACGACTGAAAGCAGGCTTTCATCAGCCCGCGAGGCTCCCGGGGGTGCTTCCCCCCCGCCGCGTGGAGGTGCGGAAGGAGGAGGCGACGGGACAGCTTGGAACACTTCCCGTCTCTGCGGAGGTGCGAGCCTCCCGCCCTCCTCCCTCGAAGCGGCTCCCCTCCGGGGAAATCGAAGCCCGAAGTTGGACACGGGCAGGCGCTGGGCCTCCGCTCCACCGCCCCACCCCTGTGCTCTTCCCCCCTCCGCTGCAGGCCCGGAAACCTTGCTCCAGCTGCAGCTTATTAAAGCCGGAATGTCTCTCTGGGATCAGACAAGAGCCAGAAGGATCATTAATAACAACTAACTATGCTGCCTTGCGTGCCAGCCCAGTTTGAAGCAGCAGCGCTCTCACACCAGGGGGAAAACCCACCGCCAACACATCCACGGAGCCCTGCGGCCACGCTCCCGCCTTCCTGCCACGGGTCCTGCGGCGCTGCCCGTCGAAGACCCCGGCTATGGGGGCAAGGGGCATGCTCGCTGGGCTGCGTCACCTGCCCGGCGAGGATGTGAGGGGTCTTTCTACCCCTTGAAGGAAGGGTGGAGGTTTTATAAAGGTATTCGACATCGGTGCAATGCAGCCAAGACAAAAACCCCATTGGCAAGTGCTCCCCTCCTTGGAGGGAAGAACTTTTATCAAAATGGCCCCTTTATTAGTGATGTCAGAGGCTTGTGCAGGGTGGATGTGGGCAGTGCAGTGGTCCAGGTCCTGGCTTGGGGTACGAGAGGCCTGGGATATGAGGTCCATTCTGCTACTGGCCTTCTGGGTGACCTTGGGCTCTTCTCCAGCTGAGATCTGTCTTGAGTATCTAGCTATATTCCTTGGATCATGGTCAGTCCTGCACTATGTGTTTCTACGGCACTCACAACAGAGTCCTGATCTCAGGTCATCCAGGCACCACTATAATCATGGCTGCGTGGCCTAATATTTCCAGTGAATTCAGCTCTTTTCTCTCTCTGTGCATCACTTTGAATCAGGACCTGGTTTCCGTGAATGTATACATTGGACCATGGGCAGGCCTGGCGTAAACCAATGCAGCTGTACTGAAGCCACGTGCACGGGCTTTGATGGGTCTCATTATTCAGAAAGCATCCATCCAGTAGCTGCAGTGTTTTTCAGCTGACTGCTGGTGAATGCTCCATTTCCTCTATTTCCTATTTATCAGGCATGGTGGGGAGGGGGCTACTGGCATCTCTCTAAATTACTGTTTCCGCTTCCTGCCTGGACAGCTGACACTTCCCAAGTGGGAAGGTAACCAAGAGTGGACAACGTGCACCCAAGAGACAAGGTTTTGGACAAAGCATCAGCGAGACTTTTATCTTTCACAAACATTTTCACAAGTAAACTGTGGGTTGACCAAATACTCATGAACAACTAATACAGGGGCTGCGTGAAAAGAAGCTGCAGGAGCTCAACCTGCTTCTCTGGGAAACTATGAAGGGGATGACTACAGATTGGGGTGGGCAATTATTTTGGGCAGAGGGCCGCTTACTGAATTTTGGCAAGCCATCGAGGGCCGCAAGACAGGCAACCCGGGGCAGATAAATATTAATTTTCTAAATTTTTTAGGGGCCCCGCGGGCTGGATAGAATGGCCTGGCAGGCCACATCCGGCCCGTGGGCTGCATTGTGGCCACCCTTGCTACAGTTCATTTAACTGACTCCATTTTGCCAGGGGTTTCCTATCGTCCGTGAGCTGCGATTAGGGTTCTCTGCCCACACGCTGAGAGACGGCTGCATATTACCTGAGCTGCAATTGCCGTGAAGAAAGCCACTTACCAACAGAGGCAATAAAGGAAAGTGGGAATAGGCCTTGTGAACTGAACTAACTTTTCCCCTAGCCATGGTTTGGTTCAAGAGATTGAACCACTGTTTCTCTCATGTAGCTGTTCAGTGGATAGACAGTGTGGGTTTCTGTTAGATATTTTTATTGGTACCTGTCTCCAGAGGTTGACCACAAGCATTAAAACAAGGAGTTAAGTCTCCCAGAGAAAACCTGGAGATTCACTCAAAAATCACAAGATAAAAAAAAAAAAAGGCGAGTTATTATTTTGGGATTCTTTGTCTTCTGATCAGGTCATACTCTCGGGCTTTTCTTTATAGCCACAAAGCCGAGAAACACATTTTTTCCCCTTTCAAATGAAACCTGAGATTCTCACCGAAAAAAGATCACCTGACTCTGGGAGCTGTAGTTTGAAGCAAAACTCGAACTGCCTTGCGAAGACAAAGTCTCCAGAGCCGGCAACTGTCCTGAAAGCTCTCCGCGTGAAAGATAAAAATGGGAAAAGACATCTCCCACTTTGAGAGGGCCTGCTGAAATGCACCCACCTGTTCTTTCTATGGGGGTTTTTTCACGCTAGCATCTTCCAAAGGCATGTTGTTTCAAAAGGAAATGAGATGAAAAGTTCAACCCTGAGCTAGTTCGGAACCGAACAATGCTGATTTCTTAAAGTCACGGCCTGGAGTTTGGCCTTACCCTGAAGAGTACAACACAGCAGCTTCTGTTCGCGGGCAGCCTGCCCCTGGGGAGAACAGACTAGGGGGTTTAGCTGGTGCGGACTTTCTTATCCCTTTGCCAAGAGGTGGCATTTTGCCTTATGAGCTAATTCAGCTTCTCCACTATGTGGCTCAATTGTGTTTTCTTCTCCATCTCCTTTTTCTGCAACAGCTAAGCCTGCAGGCTGCTATGTCTCTGGGATAACTCTGTTAGCTTCGCGCAAGTTGTGGCAGAAGTGAATTCAGTCTCTTTAGGTTATTTTTAGTGGCCTTCTTCCCTGCTGCCTTAATTGCTTCCTTCCTTTCCCCTGAGCACTGATAAACTGGTCCTGGGCTCTCTGCTCGTGCAAACGGAGGAGGCTTCTCTGTTCTCAGCTCTCATGAGGTTGCTTTGCTCTGCCAGGGTGTTTCTTTGCTGTGAGGTACGGAAGAAGTAGAGGCACTTGGACTTGGGAGTCAGAACGACAGCACGATGTATGCTAATTGTAATAAGGGCAATCACTGTCCTCAGTAGATCCCAAGGGGCAGTTGAAAGGAGAGTGGCACCATTTTACAAAGGGGGAAACTGAGGCACAAAGAAGTGAAATGACTTGGACAAGGCCACCCAGCAGGCTGTGGCAGAGCCAGGGAGGGAACACAGGGTTCCCGAGTCTGCACGCACTAGACCACACTGCTACGTCTGTCATCTTTTCTGTTCAAGGCTCTCAGCACTATGTATGCCAACACTAGCCACCCTTTCCAGCCATGGAGCAAGGGGCTTCATTTCAGGAAACTCCATGGGCCACAATCCCTCCCTAAACGAGCCCCTAGGCTTGGGCAGAGCCCAGCAGCATCTTGTCCAGTTGTCTCCCTGGTGCTGTGAGAGTCCTAGTGAGGGGATGTAGCGTGGCAAAAGCCTGAGTTGCCACCCCTTCTTCCCTGGTGCTGCAAGATAAGCAATGGCACCCTGAGATCCTCCTGCCTGCCTCTGTGGAGACAGGCCCAGTGCTAACACCTGGGCTGTAGGCTGCGAGCTCATAGTGGGAACAACAAAATGCAATTGCCATTCGTCATGCAGTGGCTTTTGAGGGCCATGGTTAATGCAGCCCTAACGTGAACCCTACTGAGTAACGCTCGTACAGTGCCCACAAGGGGGGCAGGGGACAGGGGACCCCTTTCACAGGCAGGAGGTCAGAGCTGGGAATGCAGCCTGACTTCAAACGCTACGTCCCGTATCCTAGTAAACACAGAACAGCCCATGCCCATTACGGAGGGTGTCATCAGGCTGTTCAAGACACACGTGCCCGCTGCAGGATTTTCTAGCTGCTCAAACAAATGTTATCCAGAGTGTTTTACAAAACAGCACAACCAAAGAGAGAGAGAGAGTACCAGGAGAAGAGAAAGGGAGGGAAGGATGAGTTTCATATCTGATCAGAAGGAGTAATAGGATGAAGGGACACAGGAATAACTGTCCCAAACAGAATGAGTGGCAAAGGAAAAGGCTCTTGTCTTGAACAATGGACACATTATACGAAGGGACAGAACAGAGGCCTGTGCTGAGCAAGAGGACGGACCAGAGATGGAGAGGAAGGAGGGTCTCACGGGTGCTGACATGGGGCCCCAGAGAGACACAGGGACTCAATCCCTTGCTTTGTCACAGACTTCTGATGGGATCTCGGGCAAGTTGCTTCATCTCCGAGTGCCTCCATGCCACATCTGCATGGGGGAGTTGTGAAGACAAACTCACATTGTTAACTGCTTGGACACTGCAGTCATTACGACCAGAGAAGCAGAGCTAGACAGAGGACCAGACAAAAAGGGGCACCACTTGGCTGCTAACAATGTTTCATAGTTTCACAGTATGTAGGGTCGGAAGGGACCTGAGCAGATCATCTAGTCCAACCCCCTGCCATGGCAGGAAAGAGTACTGGGGTCAAACGACCCCGGCAAGGTGTACATCCAGCCTCCTCTTAAAGCCCCCCAGGGTAGGAGCCTGCACCACTTCTCTTGGAAGTTGGTTCCAGACCCTAGCCGCCCTGACCGTGAAGTTGCGCCTCCTGATGTCTAATCTGAAGCTACCTTCTGCCAGCTTGTGCCCATTGTTTTTAGTCACTCCTGGCGGTGCTTGGGGGAACAGGGACTCCCCCAGTGCCTGCTGGTCCCCCCTGACTAGTTTGTAACAGGCCTCCAGACCGCCCTCAGCCTTCTCGTGTGGAGGCTGAACAGGTTCAGGTCCCATTGCCTCTCCTCGTAGGGGCTGCCCTGCTGTCCCCAGTCATGTAAGTGGCCTCCTCTGGACCCTCTCCATGCTGTCCACATCCCTCCTGAAGTGCGGCGCCAGAACTGGACGCAGTAGTCCAGCTGCGGCCTGACCAGTGCCGCATGGAGGGGGAGGATCACCTCCTTGGACCTGCTCGAGATGCATCTGTGGATGCAGGACAAGGTGAGGTTGGCCTTCCTGACTGCGTCCCCACACTGCCGGCCCATGTTCATCTTGGAGTCAGTGATGACCCCCAGATCCTTTACCGCCTCTGCACTGACGAGAAGGGAGTTCCCTAACCTGTAGGTATGGTGCCGGTTGTTCCTCCCCGGGTGCAGCACCTTGCACTTGTCAGTGTTGAATCCCATCCTGTTCTCATCTGCCCACCGTTGTAACCTGTCTAGGTCTGATTGCAGCTTATTCCTCCCTTCTAGCGTGCCCACATCCCCCCACATCTTAGTGTCATCAGCAAATTTGAACAGGGTGCTATTTATGCCCCCGTCCAAGTCGCTGATGAAAATGTTGAACAGTGCGGGCCCGAGGACTGAGCCCTGGGGGATCCCACTGCCCACGTCCCTCCAGGTCGAAAATGACCCGTCCGCCGCTGCTCTCTGGGTGCGGCCCTCCAGCCAGTTGGGACACGTCTGACTGTGGGTGTCGACACCGCAGTCTCCTAGTTTTTTAATGAGAACGGGGTGAGAGACAGCGTCGAAGGCCTTCCGAAAGTCCAGAAAGACGATGTCCACTGCTACCCCTGCATCTAGGGATTTGGTGACCTGGTCGCAGAAGGCCACCGGGTTGGTCTGACAGGACCTGCCTCTAATGAACCCGTGTTGGTTGCCCCTAAGCATAATTTCCCTCACTGGCCCCTCATGGACATGTGCCAGGATAACTCTCTCAAAAAGCTTCCCCAGGATCGAGGTAAGACTAACAGGCCTGTAGTTTCCTGGGACCTCTTTCCTCCCTTTTTTGAAGATGGGAACCACATTGGCCCTCTTCCAGCCCCCTGGCCCCACACCAGAGCACCACGAGTGCTCGTACAGCCGTGCCAGGGGTCCCGCAGCAACCTCAGCTAATCCCCTCAGCACTCGGGGGTGGAGATCGTCCAGACCAGCTGATTTAAATACATCCCGTCCCTCCAGAAGTTCCCCGACTAGATCCTCCCTGACCCTTGGCCTGGGTGACCTCCCCTGGGCCCTACGGGGGTCCTGGTGTGGGGGGTGACCCAGTCCCTGCTCAGAAAAATGGAGGCAATGAAGTCGTTAAATAGGTTATCTTTGCTGTCTGGTGCGATGACCAGATTTCCTAGAGTGTCCTGCAAGGGCCCCACGTTACCCAGGACCTTCTTTTTATCCCCTATGTATTTAAAAAAGGACTTCTTGTCGTCCTTGATCCGGGTAGCTAGTCCCAGCTCCATCTCTGCCTCGGCCTTCCTGGCCACCCCCCCTGCAAACCCGGAGGTCCCCGGACTCTGCAAAAGGGATTAGCAATGTTTGAATACCTGACCTGAAATTCCTTACAGGGACCTGGTTTAGTGGCTGGGTGCTCAGCAAACCACTTTATAGTGCCTCAAGCCCTAAATCACTAGTGGCTTTCACAGATCTTGGCCATGATGGTACCTTACATCATCTCAGCAGCGTTCTGCTCACCATCATCTTCCCCAGAGATTTATATAAAAAATAATGATTCCCCCAAACAGCTCCATCAGTGTTTGGCAGGCAGGAGACACTGCTGTATCGGGGGTGGAAGAGGGATGATGCCTTGCTGTTCCTCGTTGTAAGTTCATCATTAGCATCTTGGCTGTTTTTAAAGCTGGACAAGACAAATAACTAAAAATCAATCCATGGCTGAAGACCAGCATTCCCAGAGTGATTGCATCAAACAAAGCTGGCAATAAATTAGGCAGAAAGAGGGAAACCTCCCCTCCACAAAAAAAAAAGACAGAAAGAGAGAAGAGGTTTGGAGAAACTCATATAGCTAGCCCGGGACTTTCGACCCTGCTTCTTATCGACATTTTAGGACTCCATCATCACTTGACTCCTTGTGCCTTGCAAGTGTCGGGTCTCTCCACGAGCAAAAGTTTGGAGGCATTTAGACTCAGGTCAGGTGTAGAGACTCTGTGGGCTCCCCTGAACAAAACCCTGGAGGATGCGGGCCCTCGGGCTCCTCAGAGGCCTTGTGTTTGGCCTTTTCACTCCACGGCAGAACTGCCACCAGCCCCTGACCCTGCTCCAAGGCTAAGTCAGAGTTCACTGGAGGCTAAAGAAATCGCACCGCCTGCTTGGTGCTGTGGCAGGGGCGGGGTGAGGGGAGCCAGCTCTGGAGGACACTTGGTGAATGGTCCCTTTTATAAAAGGAATATATAGCTGCCGTGGTTTCTATGAAACTCCTTTGTCTCCAGTTTATTTGTCCGGGTGCAGCCCCTTGGGGGAGGGTAAAACAGACGAAAGGCCACAGAGGCTTTCATACAGCCCGTGCCTATAAAGCCCTGGGTTGGGGTGACTTCCTTGTTAAGTTGGGTTAACGCTGTTATGTGTCAAAAGCAGCCCCTCCGCGTGGTTTATGTTTTAGGGCTGTGGCAGCTGCGCATCCTGAGGAGGGCTGCAGGGGAGGCGCTGGGAGGGGACGAGGGAGGATTGGGGTAAGGACCTAGCAGAAGACGATGCACCTCCCCAGGAGGCAATCACCATGAGAGGGCTGCTGCCTTTAAGGGGGGGATTGGGAGGGAAACAGCCTGAGCCCTGGAAGCAGAGCAAATCCCTTTCTAGCCTCTCTCCCCAGTGCTGGCACCTAAGACAAAAGGGAGCTCATGCTCGGCTGGCATCCCCAGCCCTTGTCCCAGTCCATTCAGCTTGCAAGACGGCAGTTTCACCATAGCCCGAGACCTGCAGACCACGCTGGGTTGGGGGAAACAGGGCTGTCGGGTCCCCTGGGAGACCCCATTGGGCCCTGCGAGGTAGTTTCCGAAGCTGTAGCTGCCTGCTTTGACAGAAGGGGTCTCTAGCAAGACAACATCTACAGCAGGAAAAGGCCCTGCTTCCCAGGCAAGCTCCTCACTCCCAAGGCCCCAGGGGTAGATTAGGGCGCTCCTTCCCAACTGGCTGTTTTGGTGGGTCCTGGGAGAGAGGGTGGACATGACTGGCACAGGCAAGGATGCTCAGGAGCACAGGTTTCCTACCGAGCTCACAGCAGACTCCTTCCCCGCTGGGATATGGCTGCTAAACGAGCCCCCCCACCAACTTTGGCAGATATTTAAGGTCCATTTTTAAACTGACCCTTTCATGCATTTCACTCCTTGCAGTGCTTACTTTCCTAAGGCAACCCCCCAGCCCAGGGCATTCGTCTAGATTCCTGATCACCACACCAGCTGTGATTATTCAAGTTTCGTCTCAGTGCCCACACTCACCCAGGTCTTGGGGGATCTCCTGATGGTAGATAATTAGAGGAGAGGGGGCAGGATTCACTGACCCTCTCTAGTGCTGCCTTTCAGTATGGGGGAACATGGTAGAGCATGGAAATGTTGAAGTTATTTGGCACTTTGTTGGGCACCTCTTTGCTCGATGTTCCCTTTTCTCTCTGTACTTTTTCCCTTGGACAACTATTACTTTTTTTTTTAGGATTTAGGATTAAATCGGCTACCTGCTGCCTCAAGCTGTGAACAGCATAAGCAGTAGTGGCATATAAAACAGGTCACAGAGTGTTGGAAAGCATTTATCCCAGAGGCAGTCGTGGAAAACCCCTGCTTGAGTCATTTAGGACTAGTCAGGGCCCAGCACCAGAGCACAGGCTGTAGAGACCAGAGCTGCATTACTTGGGAGTGACAGAAAAGATGATTTCATTGGGCTTTTCCATCCCTACCTTTTGTGGTTTTGTGCATCTGTCCACAGGGCATGTTAAGAAGAGCACCAACCCCGGGCATTCAAAACCCATGACTCAGCTCCACCCAAATCTGGGAAATGCTCGTGCGATTTTTTAAAAATAGTAAATTTGGGGGCTTTCGTGGCACCAGCATCTTTCAGTCATTTGGGTTTGTGTGGGTCAGGCTTTTATGCTTTTCCTCTACAACCCCAGGGCCCAGCCTCTTTGTCAATGGAAGTTGAGATTCTTGCACAATCCCGTGATTCCAGGAGCTGGGCCATTGGGAAAGACACCAAATATCATGCAGCCAGAGATGAAACTGCGCAAGCTGGAGACACCACAAGAGCTTTATAGATGCAATTAGTGAATAGCAATTACTCTTTAGAAAATGTTGCGGGGATAGCAATCAGAGCCTCATAAATCCTAGGAAATGCCTAAATGTGAATGCCGTCATTAGACTTCTGCAGATTATTCTCCTCATTCATTAAGTACCAACAAGGGGCTTAGAGTGAAGCATGCTACAAAATCAGGACAATCCTCGCTCTAAGAAGCCTCATCCAGAACCACTGACGTCAAGAAACAGGCTCCCCATTGACTTCAATAAGTGTAGTTTGAGTAGTGAATGGGATGCAGGAAGTGGCTGATCCTACGGTGATCTGGAAGGGCCACAGAAGCTAATATTATGCCAGGTGTGGGGCATTTTCTCTGCACACTGCAGCCAGGAACAGTGAAGTCAGGTGCTTTGCTTGGACAGACGGGTGGCCTAGGAGAGACAGACACAATCATTGCTAGGACCTCCTGTGTTTTAATTTTATTTCTTCCACCAACTACATATACCATAACCTTGGGAGCATGCCTTCTCTGTGCCTAGACTTCTCGGTCTATGCCAACCTTGCCAACCTGCTTCACAGGGTATCAAGAGGACTGACTGGCTCACAACCCACTGGGAATGTTAAATGCTGGATGAATGCTACGTGTTGTTAGAAAGGCCAGATTTGCTACCAATTTGTTGTAAACTCTTGACTGTCTCATGTTTGGAAGCGTCCACTGGACTTGTTTAAAAATATGCCCTGAAAGCATCGCACATGAAGATTTATAGCTGTCGCGCTGACCTGCTTGATAATGCCCTTCTGTTTAGTTTTTAAGAAGGTGAAGTGAGACAAGGTCTCAAGGGGTCAGAACAGCAGGGAACTCAGCCAGAGAAGGGGTCTGAGGATTCAGGGCAGAGGCCATGGCTATCCATATAATATAAGAAGAAAAGCTTTTTGCTTATCCCTGGGTTTTGGTGACCAGCCATTCAGCCGCTGCTGTTGGGTTTCGCACCATCCAGACTTCGGAGAGAGTTACCATCAAATCATAGAAAATGAGGGTGGGAAGGGACCTCAGGAGGTCACATCTAGTCCAGCCCCCTGCTCAAAGCAGGACCAGCCCCACCCAACTAGATCATCCCAGCCAGGGCTTTGTCTAGCCAGGTGTTAAAATCCTCTAAGGTGGAGAGTCCACCACCACTCTGGGTAACCTGCTCCAGTGCTTCACCACCCTCGCAGTAAGAAAGTTTTTCCTAATATCAAATTTAAACCGCCCTTGCTTTAACTTGAGCCCATTGCTCCTTGTTCTGTCATCTGTCACCACTGAGAACAGCCCAGCTCCACCCTCTTTGCAGCCCCTGTTCAGGGAGTTAAAGGCTGCTATTAAGTGCCCTCTCAGTCTTCTCTCCTCCAGACTAAATCAGCCCAGTTCCCTCAGTCTCTCCTCGTCAGTCATGTGCCCCAACCCCCAAGCTATTTGTGTTGCCCTCCACTGGGCGTGCTCCAATTTGTCCACATCCTTTCTATAGTGGGGGGCCCCAAAAGTGGACAAGGTACTCCAGATGTGGCCTCACCCGTGCTGAATAGAGGGGAATAATTACTTTCCTTAATCTGCTGGCAACACTCCTATTAATGCAGCCCAGGACACCATTAGCTTTCTTGGCAACAAGGGCACACTGCTGGCTCATATTCAGCTTATTGTCCACTGTAACCCCCAGGTCCTTTTCTGCAGAGCTGCTGCTTAGCCAGTCAGCCCCCAGGCTGAAGCGGTGCATGGGTTTCTTCTCTGCTAAGTGCAAGACTTTGAACTTGCCCTTGTTGAATCTCATGAGATTTCTTTTGGCCCAGATTTGTCTAGGTCACTGAATCCTAGCTCTACTCACCAGTGTACCTACTGCAGCCCCCAGCTTGGTGTCATCTGCGCACTTGCCAAGGTGCACTCCATCCCACCTTCCAGATCGTTAATGAAGATATTGAAAAAAAACAGACCCAAGGACCAACCCCTGGAGCACTACACTCAATTCCAGCTGCCAGCTAGATATTGAGCTATTGATTGCTACCCATTGAGCCTAAGTAACGGCATCGTGAGAGTTATCATCCCATTCCCAGCTCTGCCACTGATGCACTAAATGCCCTTTGGCAAGGGCCCTGACCTCGCTGATCCTCAACTTTTCCTGACTCTGAGCAAAGGGTAGTTGCAAGGCTGAATTAATTACTGTTTGCAGCTCACCTTGTGGGGGCTACATAGATCCAGATCCTGCCCATGCCTGCTGGTGTGAGAAATGCTGGATGAAGCCCGAATGATTACTCCATCCAGGAGCATTGGATGGGAGAGAGGAGAGAATGCCAGAACACTTTCCCTTCTGCAGCTCAGTTTTGAGGAAAACTTGCCCTTTCACAGTTGTTTAAGCAAAATGTCAGCGAATGCTAAATGCTCACAGCCACATATGTTCTGTGCAAGAGAGAGGCTCCATAAATCAGGGAGCAGTTAGTGGGAAAAAATCAGGTTCCAAGGAGGAAAACAGTAGGATACGGGCTCTCTTTTTCCCCCCCCTGCAAGCTGGGGCTGCAGTGTTTGGGTTTATTATGCGGCCCAGCAGCGAAGGAATTCATCACATTGTCACCCCCCTCTTCTCTTTTTTTCCATCCAGGAGGGGAGTGTGTGTAGGGGGTGGGGTGGTGGGGGGTAACAAAGCCAGGGCCGTGCAATCAACTTTGTGTAAAATTGGCACTGTGTCCCACTCACAATGCAGGACAAAGGCTGGGGGGCTGGTGGCTCAGCTGGGAGTCAAGGCAGCACAGCTGTGACCAATGCCAACACAGTTCCCGTCAATATGGAGTGACCCTGGCTCTTTTGCAACCTGCTTCGAGGCTCATCTCCCATCATCCTCACAAAAGAGGGGAACAAACAAAACCTTTGTCAGCACTTCCAAGCCTCCCCCTGAAATATTTGATATTTCAGTAGACTCTTCTCCTTCCCTTTTTTTTTTTCCCCCCCCCCTTCTTCTTCTACTTTCTCTTCTCCTCCATCAGATCTGGGCTTAGGAAGCAAAAGTGGAGGCTAAAACTCTGGGTCAACAAATGACTAAAAGGAAGGCTCAGAAGAGAATGAGGTTGCTGATGTCCAATGTGCAACAGTACCTAAGGGAGGGAGAGAGAGAGAGAGACTCTCCCTGCTTTTTTAACATACAGGGCAGGTACAGGCTGTTCTTTCAACCGGTCGAGTTAAGCAGGCCTTGATTTATACATGGTAGCCACATGGGCAGGGCAGGCAAGCAAGCTGCTCTCTCAGGCCCTGAGCAATGACGATTGCTCGGTGTGGGAGGAGTTCATGCCCTTCAAGCATCGTGGCTCTGGGAGGCAAACCGAAGGGACGTGCTGGACTGCGGCAGCCCACGAGGACCTCCAGAGCTTGTCTGGTCCGCTCTGTGCCCGCTGTGCCAGGCATGCATCTAAGATGCCCTGAGCCCTTTTATGCATGAGAAAGATGCTACCACCTCCTGAGGTGCTTTCTTCCAGCGATCAGATCGCTGTGACATGGCTGTTTTACAAGAGTAACGTCTAGCAACCAGACCAACCTGCTTGGATGCCCTGTGTCTATACCATAAGAGGCAGTCAGGCAGCTCCCAGACAAGAAGCCGTGAATGGGAAAGTTTCTGGGTTATGGTTTCTGGTGGGGATTTGGTAGTCCAGGGGCTGGAATGGCAACAGTGAATGCTGTCATCAAATATACAGCGCAGCTAGCTGCAGGGTGGAGCTGCCCACCCACTGCCCAGTGCAGATGGAGTAAAAGGATGGCCTGGCTTCTGCCACAGCTCTTCCCTTCCCTGTAGTGATTGCTAGCAAGTACGCTGGGCAGGGCTCATGAAGGTGGCAGTCATGGCTCCTTACTTCTGAGGGTGGAGGGCGAGTGCTGAAACGCATACCCTTGCTGGCTGTTGCAAGGTGACCACTGTGTGCCCCCGACCCCTTTTTTGTTATCAGAGAGCCCTTCCTGTGCCCTGAGCTGCACACGGTGGGTTGTGATTGTTGAGTGATCCCAGCTGAGGGTCTGGATCTGTTTGGCACAGGACGCTCTCGGGCTTTCCCTCTAGCTTGCTCCTTGGCTAGGGGCAAGTGAGACTAGGGGCAACTGAACTCCAAGGCCCTCAGGCTTGGGGCTTGCTCGTTGGGTGCCTGCCATGGATTTGGGAGCATCTGAAGCCCCAGGCTGAAGAGCCCGGGAAGGACGCTACTTCCCGGTGGTAGCACCACATAGATTCGAGTGATCGAGCTCTGCTCTCTTGGTAGACTTTGGAACGGATTTGGCCCAAAACTTGAAATTTAAAGAAAGAAAGAAAAGAGAAAAAAAGCAACAAAGGAATGTCTCCTGTCCAAAAGAGAGAGGGAGGCAAGAGCAAGGCAGGGGGAAAAGCAGCCCAGACCCTGGCCCCGAAGAAATCTTCCCATTCTCCCAGGTTCTGGAGGCCAAGGAGTGCTCCACAGGCCTCCTCAGCCTCCTCTGCCTCAACAAAAGGACCTGGTTACAAATATTAAACACTTCTTAATAACTCCGCCATACCATGAAACAGAGTCCATTCCGGGTCGTTAAATGACTCTGAAAAGGTTCCCCCCGCCTTCCTCCTCCTCTCGCCTGGTTTTAAAGCCCCGAGTGGTAGGAGCCAGCACAATGGCATCACTTTGGCTTTGTTTCAGCCATGATTTAGCCCCGCTTTTAAGGACCCTAATGAATAATTCAGTGTTATCATTCAGGATGACGTCGTGGGATTATTAGGATGGTTTCTATCGCCATCCCCTTCCCCCCCCACTCAACCTTTAAATTCTTTTCACCCGTGAATGAGCTCAAAGGAAGTCGTGTCAGGAAAACACACAACCGGGAGGTTCCTGCTCACCCCCTCTGCTGTCAGTTTGATAAATATAATGTGTCACCAATTAAAAACTCATTGCCATTCCCCGCTGCAGCCAGGGCCTCGTTAACATCCTCCTCGTGGGGTAGCTCCCAGGATCAGCTGCTATCATTGTGGATAACAGAGGGCCTGCTTTTTTCCCATCCCGGGCCATTTCAGTGCAGCACATTGGCATGTAAATAAGTTATTCACCCGGCATCACTTTCTGATAGAAAAATGACCACGAAAGTCTTTGATTTCAGGCTTGCTCTTGTCACTGGCCCACAATGAAATCCATCACTTCATTTTTCCATGTGTGGTTTGTGGAGTTTTGTTGGGTTTTTTTTAACTCCTTCCCCAAACCCTCTGTTTTTAGCATTCATATAGAAATTGTCCCATGGCACAACTGGATGCAAGCATGGCCTGACCTGGGAGGTATATCCAGGCTTCTGTCCAGCTGTTTCTTTCTCTTCCACCCGCAGACAGGCTTTTTAAAAAAGTCATTAAATCATCACTAAAGTTGGTTTCCTTTTTCATTTTCCCTTCCATGCACCTCTGTGGACTCAGGGGAGAGGAATATGGTTAGAGCAAAGTGACTTTGCAATTTTTTTCCATCCTAAATTTTGGGAGTGGGAACAGGGGGAACTCAGTGCCACAGCCCCAGGGCTCGATGAAGGTGCAGAGCTCAGCAGCCAGAGACAGCACGTGGTCCTGATGAACAGCTGATGAATGCAATGCTGATATCCGGTTGTCTTGAAATGCTCTCTCCAGTTAAGAAACACACGTTTTTATTCACCTTCCTTGCCATCCACCCGCTCGCTCCTTTACTGCCCCATGCTGTCGCCTGTCAGCGAGTTGCAGCGGTGCATGGACCTGATCCAAAGCCCACTGAAACCAATGGGAGACTTCCCATCGACTTGCAAAAAGTCCCAGATCAGGCCTTTCATTCTCATGGGCTCCTTTGGGAGCATGTGGGATAGTACCTCCGGCCTGATTCAAGTCCAGTCATAGGTTTGCAAGAAAACAGGTATAAGCAGGAGGCAAACTGCTGCATGCTGACATCTGGAAAACCCAGCTGCTGAGCAAGGCACAGAGTCTGTGAGAGGAGCCTTATGAGCACCTGGGACAGGCAGGTTAAATATGCTATGCTATTTAAATACGCTATGCTGTGTCTCCCGTGGGAAGCTGGAGGGGGGGCAGATGCAGAGATAGAAATGGAGCATGTGGCCTGTCTTTGTGATATTTTTGGTTCTCTCAGTTACCTATATGAATGGCAGCTGTCCCAAATAGGGCCATTCTGTAGCTGGGGACAGTGCTTACCATTGCCCCCTGGTCCCTGGAGAGGTTTTCCACACCCTGCCCTTTCCCCAGCACTTACCAGCTGAGTGCTGTGTGTGTGTGTCTGCTCCTCACTCCCAAGCCACAGCCCCCCAGTCCTGCTGCTGCCCCTCACTCCTGACCCACAGTACCCCGCATCCTGCCAGGGTGTGCAGGGACCCCCCCAACACACCTTCACAAATACCCCCCACACACACATTTCAAAAATTGCATCTCATGATTTATGTGCCAATCTCTTGCATTCATATAGAGTTCGTCTCATGATTTTTGGCACGGCGGGGTCGGCGATACTGCAAACTTGATACGGAAACCAGCCGGGTTAAGGAGCACGTGTGTGTCTCTTCCAGGTATTCGAGCACAAGGTTTCCAACAACACAAGGCCACCTCACAGCTGGGCTGGGAATCTTTTGGGTGCATGTTGCTCACTGCGTTAGGCTTCGTGTCCGTATGAACCCAGATCCTGGCGCCAGGCTCAGACATGCAAACTAGTCGAGAGCGAAGAGACGAATGCGGCACACGTGAGGCTTTGCTTGCCGCAGCCTGGCAGGGAGGGTGGAGGTGGCTGCCTGCCACACCCCAGAGATCATCTCTTCACATTCCTTGACATTTTCTATCCATGCTATTTTCTACCACATAAAACTGTGGTTTCGACAGCAGCGGGGGTTATCGAAATGGCCGACTTTCCCGGGGAAGGATTCCATCGTCCTTGAAAATAAATTGGAAATGACCAAAAAAACCCACACCCTAAAACCAAGAACTTTTTTTTTTTAAGATACATTTTTCAGGAGACTTTTCCCTGTTTTCTCCTGACCCCAAAGCAGGAGACGTTAACAACCGAAAGCTGCTTCTGGAGGAGTCCAGGACTTGGGGAATTTGCTTGGTGCTGTGGGGAGACCCATCCCATCCAGAAGTGATTCGCAGAGCCGAGCGTTTCCGCCCCTTGGTCTCAAGCCTCAGTGCTTTGCTGTGGAGTCCCCAGTAACCCGGAATGGCACGTTTCCACCCCGGGAACAGCGTGACTAAGCCCTGGTGCCTTTTTTTTTTTATTTCAGCAGAGCTTTTGGAGAGCGATTCCTGAAGCTATTGTTTTGGGGAGCTGGGACACGAGTTTTAATAATGAGGAGGATTCAGCGCAGCTTTTGAAGTGGAAATTCATGCAGATTTGGAGAGCGGACGCTCCCAGCAACGTTCGGGAAAGCCTTTAACATTGCAACAATTTAATAAAGAGAAAAGAAAATCATTACTCCCCTTCCCAGCTTGATCTCCGGGGCTTTAGCCTGGCATCCTTCCTGTAACTTTCCCTCCTGATGGCCCAGCACCATCAAGATGGGGAGTTCCCTGGGGTCGAGGCACAAAAGAGTTTGCAATCAAAGCCTTGCTTAAGAAAAAGAGGCAGAGAGAGGGGGGATTAAAAAGAAATTCCTCATGTAGGTTAGGTGGTTGGGCTTTGTGGGGGAAGAGGGAAAACAATGAACACAGGAGAATCCATGCTCGCTGTTTTAAATCCATGCAGCTGTTTTCTGGCTCCTACCCTGGGGGTCTTTAAGACAAGGCTTGACAATCACCTTGCTGGGGTCGTTTGACCCCAGTACTCTTTTCTGCCATGACGGGGGGTCGGACTTGATGATCTGCTCAGGTCCCTTCCGACCCTACTAACTATGAAACTATAAATGCCTGGCTGTCTATGGTAAGCGGGTTTTCTCCACCCTGCTATAGCTACTCAGGGCTCCCTGTGCTCCCAAGGGTTGAGGGGAGAGAGGAAGGAGCCAGGGTGGCTTAGCTGTGGCCTGACTCTCCGCTTCCATGTACCGAGATAACGCCATGGACTTCCTGGCCCCTTGCTTAAAGGAAAGCAGGACTAGAATAAGCAGTGGCCTTCGTACACTTGGACACAGCCCCCCTTCTGCTCCCCATAGTTTTCAGGTGCTTTTTCCCACCTGCCGCTGGAAGGCATGCACCCCTGGAGCTGTGCAAAACCAGACGGGGGGCAGGACTCACTATCCAGCCAGCTCTGGGGAGAAACCCAGCGGGCAGTTTAAATGCGGCCGGGGCTGCAGCCCAAGCCGTAGGCTGAGGAGGGCGGGAAAATCATTAGCAAAGACATCGCTGCACAGGTCCTGCAATCGTCTTTTAAAATCCATCCCTGTCAGCTGGCTTCACAGTGACAGTTTAGATGTGAACTCAGACCAGGAACTCACATTAAGCCCATTTTAATAGTTAAAGGCCTTAGCGCACATGAAAGGCCCCTAGGGGTAAGATTTCCACAGGTATGCCAGCGGATGCAGACAGAAGCCGGGGATGCAGACATACCCGGGGATGCAGACAGAAGCCTTGCGGGGTTTTCAATTTTCATTGCAAGCAGTGAAAGTTGGGCACCTAAACTCCCCTGAAAACTCCCACAGGGCAACAGCCCTCATGTGCATCATTCCCTTGGGAGATCTAGCCCTGAGTGACGCCCACAGTGGGATTTAGGTGCCAGCAGGATTTAGGTGCCAATGCCCCTTCCAAAGAATTTATCCGCTATGTGCAGCTTCTGTTTCCATGTAACATTAAGGCAGCCTGGGAGTCTCGGGGGTGGGAGGTGGGGTTCAACACCAGAAGTTTGCAACCAAGCAAATAGTTCTTAGGGAATGGTTGAAAACTGCTTTTTGAAGGCGTTGAAAGGGGTGGGGAGAGAGCCTGTTAACTGTGCCCTGCCTGAACAAAGCAAGGGAACGTGCAGGACGGACAGAGATTAACCCCGCAGCGTCCACACAGGATCTTTTTGGGTCCCTAGCTTCCGCCAATAATGCTGCGTTCCAATAAAATCCTTCCGACAGGCTGGCCAGCCGGCTGGCAGGAGGGAGCAAACAGCACCCGCAGCATCTGGAAAAAAATATTGCAGAGCATCTGTTTAAAAAGAAATACAAAAAATACAAGCCACATGGCCTCTGTAAAAGCCATTTATGGGGCTTACCTCCTTGCGCCAAAGCGAGCCCGGGTTGCTGACACAGCTGAAAAGCTCCCCCTGTCACCAGCCAGAGATGACTTTTGTCTCCTTCCCTTCTGATATTATTTACCTCGCACTCAGCTTGAAGTCCCACAGGCGAGGATGGAGCCCTAGGTTTCCCCTCCGCCCTCTCTTCCCCACAAGTTATTCTTTAACTTTCTAAGGCAATTGCCCTCTCTGTTTACCGGGCCAGCAGTGCCAAAGGAGAGGGCTGGGGAAGAATGTTTATCTGCTGTCAGTCTATAAAGCAGCATCGCTCACCCCCGGGGTCACCGGGGGGATTGACAACGTAACCCAAAGCCTTGGAACGGGCCCTGCCCTCCTTAGAGAAGCATCGGGCTGTCAGTAACAGGGCCATAGGTTTATTCAACTGAGATCTCCCGATCTCAAAAGATAATCTGGGAATAATTGGGATTTAAGGAACTGGTGGGAATCTGATTTTTTCGCGGCACTGCCATTCACGAAACAGATGGACATCTTATTTCTCTCTAATTTGATGGGTTTTCTTGACAAAAATGGCAGAGGTTGCACTTTGCTACAATAATAACCTGCCACTCAGCCTTTGTAAAAGGGGCTTGTGTAGATTTCTTCTTAATTAGAGCGCGTCTCGCTATCCAGGAGGGGCTGGGTGTGCAGAGGCCGGTATTTGCAGCCGCTTCTCTGCGTGACAGAAGCTGGGGAAAATGGAAGGGGGGGGACACAAATCCAGGGGCTTTCACGTTTGTCACTTTTTCTTTTTTTTAATTCTCACTGGAAAACTAAAGCTTGGGCCCAGAGCACATTGTGTGGATGATAATGTATTCATGGCTTTGCTTCCTCTTCCCCAGCAGCTCTCTGTTAGCTAGGGGGGCAGCCCCGTGGCTGTGCAACCCTTTCGAACCGCGTTCTGGTTTGCAGGGAAAAAATGTTGCTTTGGCAAAAACCCCCACAAAACATCTGGCCCTGTCCCTGTCATTTCCCTCTCCACCCAGTGAAGCAGATCTTTGTGCAGGTGTGCACATGGGTTTGCTTTCTCTCCATCACACCAGTGGAAAGCAGGAGTCATTTTCTAGATCTCAGTGGTATGAGTCAGTGGAGAAATGGGTCATTTATTTTGCTGCCACAGTCTCAGCCAGCCCAAATAGTCAAAACTCATGAGCCAGGCACCGAGCCGATGTGGAGATGGCTTAAAATTCACCAATACCTTTTGTGCTTATTTATTTACCTAGGTTTGAGCCTTTGGAGGAGCAAGGAAAGGTCATGCCTTCATGCTCTTATCTCCAACCAGGAGGGTTTCCAACTTCGAAAGGCGAGATTCTCATATCATCCCTTGACTCCTGGAGCTGGGGGTTGCGTTGGAGAGGGATCCTTTCAGGCATCACTGCAACTCACTGTAGCAAGTAGCTCATCCGATGAGCCTAGCAGCAGCTTGCAAAGTGAGGCCAGTCAGGAGGAGGGGCTCCTGGGTTAGATAGACCATCAACTTCATTTTTTCGTTAGCGTTTCTCTCTCCTTTCGCTCTGTTCCCCCACCCTGATATGGAGTGACTCATCTTCATTGCATGTGTCCCATCAAAAAGGAGAACACCGCCAGGTGACATGTCTGACCAAGTACATTACTTTCTTCGCTCTTGCCTCAGTTTTCCCATGTTTCCCCTTATTTTTGTTCCCTGGGATTCTTCTTTCTGCTCCTTTCCGTTCGACAGCCAGCTTCCCAAACCCGACAGCAAATCAACTGGACTCTAATTTAGCGCCAGCATATGTGGCCCACGGAGCCAGTATTAATCTATTTGTACGGTTGTCTCAGCGGGGTAGCTTCGTCCTAGGTGGTCTCTGCTGCTGCCTCCTAGTACTTGGGAAGGGAGAAAAATGCTTCTGTTGTTTTCGATGGGATGTCTCATCTCATGGCAATCCCCCAAATATGGCAAAGCACTTTCTGTCTGCGCACATTTCCTGCATCTGCTCTGGGCTTTGGGGCTTGGTTTTTTTAATGCAACCCCTGTGATTTTTGATGGAGTTTAGTAGTGAAAGGGTAAGCCTTCAGCTCACACATGGCACCCTCTCGCCAATGCTGCAGTGCTGAACTTTGCAAACTTTTGGGATCTGAGTGTATTTCAGTGGGAGAAACACTCCGCACTAGACCCTGTGCTCCAGGTGAGGCCGCATCAGTGCCGAACAGGGTGGAAGAAGCTCTTCTTTTGCTTTGCACATGACACATCTGCTAATACAACCCAGTATGCTGTTGGCTTTCCCCACCGATGCAATAGTACCCTAAGTTCCTTTCCTGTTAAGGCGTTTGGGCTTTGACACACTGGTTAGAAGGTATTTAAGACTCTGCAGGACTGTCTTGATAGGTTTGCACTTTAGCCATCAAAACCACATCACCTTATCGCGCAGCTGGCTTGCAGCCGGCTGGGATGAAGACAAGGCAAAGATCTCTAACTAGCTGGAGTAGGTAGGGGTAGCGGAAAGACCTTGGTTACTTCTAGTTGAAAGGCTCACCTTGGCTATCTGGTTATGGTGGCACTGTATATGAGATTAGGTGAAGCTGAGGTCCTGGTAAACTTCTCTGTGTGGGAGCCTTGCAACTCTAGTTTCACCCTGTGGACATTTCCTTCTGTAATTTAAAACCTGTGCTTTCTTCAGAGGACCTTGCTGGGCTATGGATCTTAAATCAGGATCCCTCAGATCTAGAGCTAACACCCAGGTCCTCCCCCTCCGGGATCAAGCTACGGCTTTTCCAAATCTATCTGCCATCTTCTCAAGCCATCTTTGCAGGGAAGTCAATCGACCGCTCGCTCCCAATGAAAAGAACAAAACAAATCTTCAGTAACTTTTCTTTCAAAAGTGTGGAGGTCTTTACAGATGAAGAAACAAAATTTGAGCTCTCCTGCTGGCATGACAGCAGCCTGTCCTTAATACCAGGCCATGTGCTAGGCTTTGGGGCTCTGTCCCTTTTCCAGCGGGAGAAGCATCTGCAAAACAAGCCTCCCCCGCATCAGCACAAGGCAGCCTTGTTGCCAGTCTCAGGATGGCATTAAGTGATGAAACCTCTTCCTCGTCCCGTAGGAGAAAGGGCTCATGGGGAAGCAGGTGGGAAGCCCATTGACCCTGGCACTTTGCAGCTCTCTTGCCTCTTCCTTTTGAGATACAGAGGTCCCCAAAATGGCACTGCGAGTGCCACTGCTCACGTTGCATCCGGTCTCCCCCCGGGCCAGACCACAGAAGACCCCCTCCTCTGATCTTTGGATCCAGCCCCGTTCAGTGCGAATTTCTTTTGAAAACCAACTTGAAGCCAACAAAACACCCCGCTGAGATCAGTTTGGTGCAACTTTTCGGTGCCCAGCCCTTCTTCTCCCTTTCCAAGCCTGCAGGGCCAGAGGTGTGAAACCCAAACTCCCCCCGCCCCGCCCAAGGGAAGTTGAAGCCCAGGCCAGCCCAACTCCCAGCCCTTTTGGGGGTTTTTTTTTTGGCAAATGCAGCCTTGCCGCGTCTGAAAAGGAGCCTTGCTGCCAGGCGGCACCTCCCAAACGGCGAGCGTACCAACGCGAATAATTCCTGCTTGATTTATTCCTTCCCAGCTATGAAGTGGCATTAAGGATTTAAAGAAGCCTATCTAATAGAGTGCTGGAAATTATAAATCAGTGGGGCTTTGTAAAGGTTATTACTTTAAACAAAGGGGATGCTGAATGGAGCCAATTAAATGGCACCTGAATTGATAAACAAACTGGTTATTGTAGGGAGCCCTTCTCCAGATCCCCCCGCCTCCTCCTCTTCCTCCCACCCCTTCCTCCGGAGTGGCAGTAATAATGAATAAGGAGCAAGGCCTGTGGAGAAATTTACATGTGATTGGAGTTTAATGGGCCGCAACAGGCCTACCATCTGATCGCCATGGAAACCAATCCTTTCTCAAGATTTTAAACAGTCTGAAATGTCCTTTTATTGTCTGCTTAAAATGTGTCATGTGAGCCCAACGGGGTGGGCACTTGTATGTATCAATTTGTTTCTGTCTCAAGGCATGCCATTGCCAGGCTATGAATATATGTTGGGGGGGAAGAGCCAGGGGAGCAGGGACAATGGGCACAGCTGATTTAGCATCCATGGAGACCCTGCCATACTATGCTCAGGAATGGTGACATATGGTCCCAGCCTGACCTAGGCAATAGAGTTACAATAGGCAGCCACGTTGCCCCGCACAAGAGCTGGGGGGTTTCCTTTTTATTGCTGGCTATTCATCCCACGGCCAAGTAAACTTTTTCCGACGCTTTCGCGCGCTCTCTCCTTTTTTTTTTGTTTATTTCTTTCTTTTAAACCCCGGCCGTTGCTCACGCCGGTCGGGTGAAAGGGAGCAGAGGCTGGGGGCGGGTGGGGGCCGCGGAAGAGAATCGGGAAAAGAAAGTGCTCTTCACATCCGATAGATGTTTGCTTTCCACTTGATTAGAAACCGGACGGCGGTAAATATTGGAGCCGGATGAATGCAGGGGGTAGGGGACGGGGTCCGCAAGTATTAGGGCTGGGTCGGCCCATCTCATCGCCTCCCGTGCAACAGCTGGCGCTGCATACTTCAGGGGAAAGTGCAGGAAACCCACGGGGGACGCCGATGGGTCAGTCGTCTTCATGCTGGCCGCTAGCCTGCGCGCCAAACCCGACCAGCTCCGGACCCCAAACAGTCCTTACTAGGGAAACTCGAGTTGCTGCCATTCTCCTAGAAGCATCCCTTCCTTTTTGGGCTCCTGCTTACCTCTCCGCTCCCACCCTGTCTTGGGGTCACGAGGGCCACGTGCCCCGCGCCGAGACCGTCCCTCTCCGGTGGGGTTCACGTCCCCTTCTGCTCCTGCTTCCCCGAGAACGCTCGGCCGGGAGTTTTACTGGCATGAATTATTTACAGCAAGTGGATCTGAAGGTCAAACGCGGGAGGCAGAGCAGAAATAGCATGTTACATTTGCGTTAGGCATGTGCCCGGTCGGAGAATTGGAGCCGCACGAGGCAATTGCTCTAACCAGCCCCGGCCAGATGAGAGGCTCGAATATCCAATATCCTGGGAGAACTGGTTAGGCTCAAGCCAGGGTGGCAGAAGACAATTTAGGAAGGAAAATAAAAGAATTGACTTCTCGAATCAAACTAATCCATCCAGGGAACAAGGAAACCTGCCTCACAGGCAGGGAGAGGGGAAAAACCTGGGATTCCTTGCAACTGAATTGCCCAATGTAATATCATAGGTTTTCTTTCTTATTTTATTTTTAAAAAGGAGAAGGCGTTTTTTTTTTTTCCTTCTTTTTTTCCCCCCCCCCAAGCCAGGAAACTGCATGCGATATTCAGAGATCAGTCAGTATTTCACAGCTATCTGCCCCTGCTCCTTCTTCTACTTTGAAAGCCATCTGGCTTTTTGCTTTGAATCTTGGAAGTCAGCCTTCGAAGGGGAGCGTGGCAGGTTGGCCACATCCGCCTTCAGCTCTGGGACGCTGGTTCAGCTGCAGCCCTGGTTTGCGGTGAATGGACTTTATAACTGCTTTCTGGCTGTTTGCTAGACTGTCACGAGAGCCGCTGTTCAGGTCTTAGCTCAGCTCCCAGTAAGTGTCTGCTGCGGGCATCAGCATCCTCCGAAGAGATAAAAGGTGGAGACGATGTGGTCTGGAAAGGTGCCCTTCAAGGTAGCAGCCAGGCCTTTGGTGGGGTGCTGTGGTCTGTCTGCACGAGCTGATCTCTTTGCGTGTGGACCAGTGGGTCTTGCTAAACCACTTGTCTGGGGGGCGTCTGCCCTTGAGCCAACACCTCAGGGAAGATCGCTGCATCATCACCATTCAGGCACATTGCACAGCCTCTTTGGCTCTGCTAGTTTCCTCCGTTTGGGGCTCTTCCCTTCCTCCCCTGGAACAGCTTTCTGATTCTGCTTCCTCCCTTTTCAGCCCCCCAAGTAAGGACTTGCTCCCTGTCTGCCAGCACAGGCAGGAATGGGGCTGCCCAGCAGGGCTGGGTTTGGTCCGGGCAGCCCATCAAGCCTGTGTTTTTCAGTGCTTAACATCTTGCATTGCAGCGTTTGCTCGGCACATGGAGGCTCCTGCAAGGCACCTCTCGCAACCCGCTTATAAATAGATGTCATTGGGAAAATCTTCAAGCAGCATAACCATCCTGTTTTTAGCACCGCCGCACGCAACTCCCAGTGGCACAAGGGGAGAACTCATGCCTGCGGCAAAAGAAGGATGGAGACATCCTCTGAATTGGGAACACTGGTGCTCTGGTCCCAGCTTCCAGCGCTCGCTCCTCCGATGGATCGTGCTCTCTCATTCTGCCTCGGTTTCCCCATCTGCTATGAGGGGGCAATGCTGAAACACTGCTAAGCCGCCCGCAAAGCTCTTTGCAGGGGAGCACGTCCCAGTGTTCGTCCCCTCTCCACGTGGCTCAGACCACGGTCCTGTGTGGGAGCCAAAATGTACTCCGGTTACCAGTCAGCTATGTACCTGCTCCATCCCTAGACACTTCAGCTTGCTGTACAGGGGGCATGAAAGAAACAGCCAAGGCCAGCCCACTAGGTCAGGAGCACGGTTAATCAGCTGCATGAGGACCTAAGGGTTTGACCACCTGGGGGGGGCTTGTGAACAGGTGCCCTGAGGGGACAGCTTGCTTAGCTCTGGAGATTGCTGCTGGCACTTCATGGCAGAGTGGTGCCCAGATGATTAAGTGCCCTTTGCACAGGGCCTTGTCTACACTGGCCAGCTAATACAACCCTCAGTCCACATGTCTCCTTGCTGGCACGGACCCCCGTCTACTCCAAGAGGGGCCTGGCCACAAGGAGCTCACTGCACAAGTGTGCTCCTGATTTCTCCAGATGCTGTAGGCAGGGCCTCAGACCAGGAGCTGGAGCTAAAGGTCTTGCTAAACCAGCCAAGAGCTATAAACACTTGCACATGGGGCCCAAGACAAAGAAGAATTTATAATCCCAGCCAAGCCCTTTATTCCTTTTTTAAATTACAGCTACCACCTACTGACAGGCTTCCTTCCACTGCCCTAGCTCTCTGCTAAAAAAAAAAAAAAAAGAAGTGAAACAAGTCCATGGTGCAGGTCTTTTATACCAGAGCCCAGCAACAAGGCTGGAGTGGGTGGAGCAAAATCCATGACTCCACCTCAATCACCACCCTATAAAAAGGGGGCTTCCAAATCTTACTTGCTCTTAATTAATAGAATTAATCTAGGTCTGGGCCCATTAGCAGCTTCTGTTTGCCCCAATGGCCAAAGAAGCAGCTTCTGTGTGCTCCAAGGAAGTAATCTGCAAAGAAGCTTCTGTTTGCTCCCTGTTAAAAATCCAAAGGAGTGCTTTATTAATAACATTGAGGTGGTATTTAGGAGCTGGAGTCATGGACCAGGACTTTGATGTGGTAGGGGCTGTACAAACATGTGGCAAAAACAGGGTTGCTTTCTGAAGAGTGCAAAAGGAAATGGGGAGGGGGGCATTTTTTACTATTGTAGTTCCAGGCTCTCCTGGAGATGACAAACTTTGTCCAACTACATCTGAGAAGAAAAAGGTCATGCTTTAGGAGTAAGGGCACGTTTATAAACACATTCTCTCAGGCTAAAAATGATGAATACATTAGATAATACAGGGTTAATTATTGTTCTGGATCCCAAGAGTTCAATAGCTCTGAAACCATCTACCTTTGCGCCTTCCAGCAACCATATCCTTGGATTCTCACATTTTATAAGGCAATAGGAAGTATGCCCCTGATGTGAGGCATTATGGGGGAAAGTCAAAGAGCATTGTTTAAACACCTAGGTACGCCTGGTCCTTTAGCTCAATCGGAGACAATAGTTAACTAATTGGGATGCTGAGAAATGGCTTCACACTGCTTGTTGTTGCCTGCCAACATGAAGGAAGTTTCAAGTACTATACCTTAGTGCTGGCATTTGACTCTACCTCCGAGCTCTGTGGTTTGTAGCCTTGGTGGGTCAGGGCAGACCCTTCAACCTAGGAGAAATTATGTGGGTGTGAGCTGGGGAGACACAAGCCAGCGGGGTTTACTGTTTAGCTTCTGCTCCTGTTAACCCGTGGAACTCTCTGCCACCAGGTCTCCAGCTTAGCAAGCTTCAAAATGGGCTGAGATATTTATTTGATATCCAGAGTTACAATGAAGCCAGGAGTGGAAAGAAAAAAGATGAACGGTGTCAGAAGGGCTAGAGACTCTTCCACATCAGGGCACAGACTGACAGCTCGCTGATGAAGCTTAGGAAGAATTTTTCCCTGCGAGCAGACTGTTCTGCTGCTTCCTCTGAAACTAATTCCACCAGGATACTGGACTAGAGGAACCATGCGTGTGATAGCAAAGCAGTCCCTAGGTTTGCCAGCGGCCCCCAACACTCAGGGGACAGGCATTTTCATCCAGGCCTGGTGGGTTTGTTGCATTTATCGTGGCATCTTACACTCACGCTGCACTGGGGCAAAGGGCTACTAAAGAACGGCAGCCAGGAAGCAGAAAATTCACCCCCTGTTGCAGGAGCTTGTCAGGGCTTCTCCCTGCCCAGTTATGCTTGCCGGGCGCCTGAGGTGCCTGCGTAAGTGGCATATAGCTTGTAGCCGTGCTGGCTTAAAAAGCAGAAGAAGACACAACCCTCGTGCTAGAGGCGATATCCTTTATTAGACCAACAAAAAATAGCGAAACAAAATTATTTCTTTGCAAGTTTTGAGATGCTGCTTCCCTGCACGGTTTTGCAACAGGGTCAGGAAGGGCCTTCGAGGAGGAAAAATAAAAGCAGCCCCTTTTCTAGGAGACCCCCCATCCTCTTGTCAGCAAGAGCGGGGCAAAAGCTGCCGCAAATGGACTGGCTGCTCTGACACCGGTGCTTAAACAAGATGCCTATCTCATGCTCTCGCTTTCTCTGTCCTGGGTCGCCTGTCCCCTTGCTGTTGATTAAAATGGTGTTGGGCAATGTAAACCCTTGAGACTGGCACTCTTGCCTTGCCCGGCATGTGCATTCACCAATTCATCCCATTCAAGCCGCTGCACCATGTGCAAGGAGAGGTGCGTGGGGACGGGGGTGTTACATGTCCCGAGATCCATGCTAACAAGGCCTTGCCTGTGCCCTAGCCGTCTGGATGGCAGGCTGTTGCGAACCGTGCTTTTTCCTAATCTGATTAGCCTGAAGTAGCCCATGTGAAGGGAGCTCAAATAATTGGCACAATAAAATGCAGGGCCCCGTTGGGCGGGAGGGACGGGAGAAACAGCTCCCTTCATTCAGAGGAAGTGTTTTGCGTGACAACAGTCCCAGTTCCAAATAAAGATGCTCTCCTGAGGGGGCAAATAATAAACAGTATTTAAGAGGATGCTTGAAAGAAAGATTAACCGCAGGCCCATACAGCCGGCAATAATAAGCATCTTTTTATCTTGTGGCTTAAGGTCGAAACACAGAGTGAGGGAACAGAAGCACAGGGCTAGGCCCCTGAACAGCCCAAATTAAACCTGGAGAGGGCTATGGAAAGGAAGCTGAAACAGCGTGAAGCAAACAGAAAAAAACAGAGACAGGGGGGCAGGCTTTTTAGCAGAGGCTCCAGAGCTTCCTTAGCAGCCTTGTTTCCAGGTTTAGTCACCTGCAAAGTGGCACCGGTTGAAAAAGAGTCCGTAATCCGATTTAGTGAAATCAAAGCAAGGAGTTGTGCTGGACACGCTGAGTTAGGTCTAACTCGAGTTTGTTTAGGCTTCGCTGGAGTGGATCACGGTTATAAAAAAAAAAAAAAAAAAAAGCTGAAATCAGAGCCTCTATGAAGGGCTATGCACCAGTTGATCTGAATTCCTTTTAAACCAATTTAAATTGAAAAGGTGCAACTTCCATTTCTGAAGAGGCCCTCAGGCCCCTTTCCCAGGAGTTTGTCTACACAAAAGGAGGCTATAATTTCCAATGCCAGAGCAGTGCATGGGGCCCTTTGTTTAAATAGGAATTTGGACATATCCATCTAATCAGGGGCCCAGCGTTTAGAGAATTGACTCCCAGCAATTAGAGATGCAGCAGACTCGAGGAACCCTTTAGCCCTTTCCTCTTCTCCTTTGTCCTGGAATATTTTCTAGCGCTGCATCCAGCTTGATTTTAAAGACGTCAAGTGAATAGATTCGTGACACCTTCCTTGGGAGACTTTCTCAGCCTCTAAAGATCGGACCCTGAAGGCATCTCCCCTTGAGAATAAACCCGTTTTTACCCATTTTACTGGATTTTGCACACAAGGAGGTTAAGCAAGTTGCAGCGTGTCTGTCTGGGGCAGCAAAGAGCCAGCCGTTTTGCATGAAATGGGCTTTACTGTTTGCTGGGAAGTGATTTTCCTGCTAAGTTGATTGCAGTTTCTTGCACCTGAAAGAAACTGCCATTGTGTAGCTGGTGACATATGAGTGGAGTGGGGAAATAATCTACGGCAGAAGAAAAGGTGAAAATGTTACAGGGCATTTGAAGACGCTCACCCGTATTTGCCACAATAGGCAAAGGTCCCCATTTTCGCACTGAGGGCTGTGCGAGCGGTGGGGCTTGTTTTTAAACAGAAACTCTGCAATATACAATGTCACCGAGCCCTCTGCAGAATGATTTAATTGTAGGTTAAGGAGAAAAGGAAGGTTGCGAGGTGAGATTGAAAGAGAGGAAGTGACGCCAATCCAACATCACATCCTGACCTTTATCACGCTCTGCTGCTTCAAAGTTCAGGAATGAACCCTTCTCTCTTGCTAGCTAATTACCCAGGCTATTTCCAACATCCCCTGTCGCTAATCAAGCATGGTGCATGCTATAAACGGAGAGAGGAAATGGGCTAGCGGACAGCATTTGGGAATAGTGTCTATCGGCCTTCCCGACCTCGGGAATCACTGTCCGAAGGTTAAGTGATGGCAGGGCCCAGCTGGCCCCATTCTCCAGGGCTGGATCCAGGTGAGATAGCGTGAACATCTCTTAAGTACTGTCAGGGGAAGGAAGCTTGTTTCCTCGGCCTAATCCTGGTTTCTGACAAGCCCCTGCAAAAGTCCCAGAACCAAGGACTCCTCTTGGGTGGCTCAGCCAGTGCTGAGTGATGTGTAGGCTTCATAGACTTCATAGACATTAGGGCTGGAAGGGACCTCGGGAGATCATCGGATCCAGCCCCCTGCCCAAGAGGCAAGAAGTCAGCTGGGGTCAAAGGATCCCAGCAAGATAAATGTCCAAAAGTTTCTTGAAAGTGTCCAGAGTAAGTGCCTGCACCACATCCGGGGGGGAGTCTGTTCCAGACAGTAAAGAAGTTTTTCCTTATTTCCAGCCTAAAATGATCTTGCAGGAGTTTGTGATGGTTGGACCTTGTTGGCAACCCCTGGGGTGCTCTGGTGAACAGGCGCTCCCCTAGATCCCGATGCTTATACTTCTAGGCTGCCACCAAGTCACCCCTGTACCAAAAGGGTGGAGGAGCAGAACCAGATGATGGTTTATGGAGTCCTTCTGGCCCTAAATGGAGCCCTTTCTTCTCATTTATCTCAGCCTTTCCCATCTGTGCCTGCCACAAAGGGACCGTGTCTTGCCGTTTTGGTCCTCTCCCTCCGACCTGCTGCTGCCACCCTCCCATGCCAGGTCACGGAGCCGTTTAACAAAGCCCCTGCCTTGTGGGGTCCGCGGGCTGACAACGCCAGGAAAAGTTCAACTGCTGCAGATGGGCCTGGCACCCAGCAGCACTGGAGGACGCATTCGCCCAGGAGTGGACCGACAGAGGTTGACAACGCTGCCGCGGAGGGTTATAGCTGAGGTATCAGAACCGATTTAATTTAAAGTCTCTGAGGATCACAATACTCCTAGCAGGCCCTAGGCGCTTCTGGCAGCATCGAACACATCTCCCCTTGGAGTGAAGAAAGTCATTCTGGAAAGAGATGACAATTCGGTCACACTCATGTTTATTCCCTCAGTGACCTCCATGTCAGCTTGGCTTAGTTTAACACTGAAAACCCAGATGGGGTTGCTAGTCTCCTTCATATTGTTTTGCCAGCTTTTACTTGTGAAGAATGGACTATTTCACATCTTGCCCTGGGTAGAAATGACTATCAAATTGGGTCGGTGCGTCAGGTCTCTGGATAGCATCCCCATCCACGACTAGGTATTAATATTTGAGAAGGGCTGGGTTGTGCTAGGTGTGGTACACACTTACTGTGGCACAGACAGCCCCTGACTCATGGAGCTCACAGATTAAAATGATGAGATAGAGAAAAGTGGGAGGAAAGAGTGTTATCAGGGGTGTCGGGGCACCTAAGTCCTTTTAAGATCTTTGGGAATTAGGAACCGAAGTGACTTGCCCCAGGTCATATAGGAAGTTGCTTGTGGAGGTGGGAATTGAACCCTTATTTCTGGACTCTCTCCATCTGGTGCCTTAATGGCAAGACACTCATGAGAAATAGGGTTGGGGAGGCCAAACCTGTAGCCTCATGTGTTGGTACACGGTATTGTGGTGGGTGACTCTCTGGATAAACATGTTGTATTTTGGGCTGTTAGGTATCCTCAATGTTTTATACCATCTCCTGGTGCCAGACAATACAGCATACTTGGATGCTACATAGCATTATGGCAGCAACATCCCTGGCAAGTGATGCAAAGGCCAGTTTTCCACAGAGCAATGCAGTAAAACCCACAAAGATGGAAGAGGCACTTGAAGGAGGGAAGGCAGGCTCATGCTTTAGGTGACAGAGTGAGGCTCTGGCCAGCCAGGTTCAATTCCTAGATTTGCTCCTGTGGTCATAGGTAAATCACTTAATAGGTCTGCCCTGAGTTCCCCGTCTGGGAGATGGAAGTGATAACACCCCTTTGGTCAGATAACACCCCTTTGGAAAGCTCTTTATGACAGGTACTTTCTCCCAGTGTACAGGGCCCTGTTTTGGGTGGGGATCTGTAGCTGCTTCTCTTGTCTGAGTACTGAGTAGCAATATCATTGGCATTGCTGGCCAGGGTGCACAGAAGAAGCCTTCCTAATCCTGTCTTCTCTGAGCACCTTCCAGCTAAACCACCACAGAGAGGCCTGCCACGCATCTTGGAAGCGCCTTTCCTTTTGAAGTGCCTTTCAAGCTATAGCCAGCAGCTCTTCCTCCCCCCACCCCAGATGGAGTCAAATGCTTTGTTAAAAGTGAATTAGCCAAGCTGTTAAAGTCTAATAGCACAAGATTGCTCCTAACAACAAATAATAACTTCAATTACGCACTGGGGATAATCGTCTTCTGTTGATGCTTCCGCAGTGGGGTTGTGGAGTCTGGCGGCAAGGGCTGCTGGCAAGAGCGGGGAGTCTTTAGCTAGTCAAATGGGACTTCCATCTGAATTCTTCTGCTGTGGACATGGTAGCACAAGACACTCTCCCATCTGTGCAGATCATGCAGCACGTGAAAGCACATCCCCTCCCTGGCCCCGCAGCGGAAGCAACCTGTGGCTATTGTGGCAGGTTGAGGCTAGCCTGGTGCTGCAGGCGCAGCTTGTGTTGGGCGGATGCACCCCACAGTGGGAGCTATAACTCAGGTCATGGAAACAGGTCGAAGCCTTGGCTTCATCAGCTGATTGCAGCATGATATCCAGAGCATTGCATGGCCCCTTCCTCCAGTGGTGGGGATCTGACACTTCCTAAGGGACTGACCAGCAAGAAGTTGGATGCACCTGTCGCAGCCCGTTTGAGTTTGGACTGTGTTTGCAAAGAGTTTAGCCAATGCAGCGGAGAGATGTACCACAATGGACACTGGAGAGAGACATTCAAGATGCTGCAGAGCTCTTTCCTCCTAAAAGCAAGCAGTGCCCCACAGCCTCCATTTTACAATGCAGCATTGTGGATGGGTAATGCTGAGAGTGGGAAGCGAGGTGGACTGGTGGAGTGAAAAAACCCTGTCTCTTTAGGTTTTGTGTGAGTGACAGGTGAAGGTTTGAGGATGAGCTGTCAGTGGGATTCACAGGCATCAAGGTACTGAGTTCATCAGGAGTAGCTGTCCTGCTCCCAGATGTCACACAGAAAAAGACAGGAGAGGGATGATGTTGAGTGGAAGCCTGAATTGCAGAGTGGGGATGGAGGAAACATGAGCCAAGTCAGACCCCAATCCATATCTGGGACTGGAGTGAGTGCTTTGGCAGACTCAGACATGCCCAGTGGACTTGATTTTCCAACAACGGCATGTTTCGGTTTCTGTATCACCTGGGACCCCACACAGACGCACTGGGCAGGGGGCTGGCCAGCAGCAGTAATTCAATTAGCAAACCGGATCCAGGTTGGATCCATGTTTGGAGAAGAGCTGTTTGCAGCCCAGGGGGACAATTCTGAGCTCATTAGTGGTTTTACACTCGTGGAATTGGGGCTCAGACTGAAACATGGGAGATTTAGAGGAAAAATGTTCTCACAGTGAGGGTGGTTATTAAG
This sequence comes from Crocodylus siamensis, assembly GCF_052110815.1. Classification (NCBI taxonomy): domain Eukaryota; kingdom Metazoa; phylum Chordata; order Crocodylia; family Crocodylidae; genus Crocodylus; species Crocodylus siamensis. The sequence goes on along the minus strand of NC_143406.1, from coordinate 8,344,998 downwards.
CACTGGGATAGATTACCCAGAGACCTTGTGCAATCTCCAGCAGCATAGGTTACACAAACATTTGTCTGGGCTGGTTTTGACAGGGATGATCCTGCCTTGAGCAGGGAGTTGGAGAAGATGTGACCTCCTGACGGCCCTGGTAATTATTCTCCGATTCTGGTAAGTTACTCCCAATTTACAATATTGTAAGAGGTGAACAAAGTCAAGTCATCTCAGCTACAAAGAATCCTATCAGCCTCTCAGCTGTCATAAAATCTGAAGGACTCCAATGGACTCAAGGGGCGCGTCCAGATGAGCGCGCACGCGCCACTTGCCCCATCTCAAACCCCTTCGAGGTGGGGCAAGAGGCATGTGCAGGAACTAAAAAAGGTTCCCTGCACTGCAAACTGATATCCAGGGGTCTAAAAAACCCACTCTGCAGAAGAGCGGAGCAGGGTATGGTCCCAGACCATGCCAGGGAGTCAGGAAGTCAGTCCTCCAAAAGAGATGCTTTGGTGCAGCCTGCTGCCTCTGGCCCCTGACGCTGTCCAAGGTAAGGTGGCGGGGGGGCGGTTCCTGGGTGTGGGTGGGTGAGGGGTAGCAGGGGGATGTGGGGGGTTTTGGGAAGTGGTGGGGGGATGTCCCTGGGACTGCAACAGGTATGGCCCCGGTCCAGCCCCGTGCGGCTTGCTAGTCCAGCTTTGCACTGGAGCGGGTCTCAGGGCTTGGGGAGGCATGCATAGGACCCATGCCCCTTGGAGCCGTGTGACCCACTCCAGTGCAAAGCCAGACTAGTGAGCTGCATGGAGTTGCCCCAGGTCCTGCCACGCACCACCACCCCCCATATGCACGGTGGGGCAGAGGCAGGATCTGGCGTGTTGCATGGGGACCATACACCGCTCCCAGCTGGGTCCTGCTGCCCTTTGGACCCCTCTGCCGCTCAGGTCCTGCCACTAAGCACCCAGTGTGGCCGGGCAGTAGACGGTCCCCAGGGCCAGCAGGACCTGGGCTGGGTCCAGCATGCGGTCCCCACGTGCCGTGCCGGGTCCTACCACCGACTCGGCCCAGCCAGGTGGCAGAGAGGCCCCAGGGCTGGCAGGACCTGGCTGGGCCCTGCGCACGGTCCCCACATGCTGTGCTGGGTCCTGCTGCCATGCTCAGAGCTCCCCGCTCCCGCTGCTGCTGCTAAAGGTAAGTTATGGGCCCTGGGCGGGGGGGATGTGGACCTGCGGGCAGAGCTGGGACCTTGGGCGGGGGAGCTGGGGCCCTATGGGGGGGGTGCACCCTGTGGGGTCCATGGGACCCACCCCTCCTGAGCAGCCCCCACACTCACAGTCCCCCCAGCAATCACCCCACACTTACCCACATACCAACCCACATCCCTCCACACACACTCACCCGCCTTCCCCCACACCCCTTCCCATCCCCTTCCTGCAAACACCACATCCCCCCATCACACACCCATCATGTGTGAAGAAAACCAAATGTACACATCGACACGTATAGGTATTTAGAATTTATTTTATCATGATCATAGAGACACTGGTAGGCTTCCACATTGCTTTAATATTGTAAACATACCAATAAAGCATTGCCCAACTGATCGCTGTCTCTCTCTTTCTCTCTCCCTCTCTCTCTAGATATATATATATATATGTATAGAGTGGTCTTTTGTTTTAACTGTGGAAAAACATGGATTTGGGGGTATTTTTAAAAATGGATTTGGGATGCTGCTGCAGCAGTCCAGCCGGCACAAGGGATGGTGTCCCCGAGTACCAAGTGGCTGGGCCCCAGAAGCTCCTGAGAGTGAGTATCCCTGAGCTGTTTGCCAAGGCAGCTTTTTGTATGGATGGGGCCAGGACAGGGCATCTTTTTATACTGCTGGGGACAGCACAGGTACTGGCCCCGGGCTAGCTCCCCCTGGTTGCAGATCTTGGGGAGCCAGGCAAGGTTATTTTGCCCCAAGTGGCACAATTTACTCCACAACAAAGTGCATGTCAGAGCATGTGCACTGAGGCAAAAAGCCCTGGCTCAGATTTGCACCGCTTCTATTTGAGGTGCTGCAAGAGCATGTGCTTGCATGTGTGGATGCACCCGAGGAGTCTATGCTGATTGACACCAGCTGATGAAGATAAATAATCGGTGCACAACAAGGAAACCCTGAAGTCACTAATATAAATGTTTTTTCATTACAGTGAAAATGGGAATGGTGGAGGGGATGCTGCCCCTGTTCTCTGGGAATGGGCCCTGCCAGCCTCTCTTCTGGAAATCCTTGGGCTTCTCATTTGTCACCGGATGACTGAGTGGGGCGGGTGAAATGGGAGATGTTAAACAAATGCCTGAAGTTTTTTTGACACATTTCCTTTAGGAAGAGCCAAGCTGGCCTGAGAATCAAAAGCCAAGCTAGAAATCCCCAGCTCTCCCCAGCTGCACATTGCATGGCTGCTTCCATTCACAGAGGAATCCCATCTCTTTAAAGATGGGGCTTCGAGTGTGTCTAATTCCATCTCCAAGGTGGGCAGAGAAAATTGGGGATGAAGGAAAGCAAACATTTCTGTAAAGTTCATTTGCAACCCTGCATAGGGTCTGCCCCTATAGATGGGCCTATAGCCTCCACCCAGGCCTTTATTTGACTGCATTTACCTGACGCTAATCTGTCTAGAAGGTATTTTAAAATTTGCCTTTTGATCCTAAATGCCATACAGTCATGATTCTAGTCATCTACTGAATCATTTGAGTGCAGTTCAACAGCAATAGCTGTGTTACCTGAAGTCTGGTCTAGATTTTTTTCACCCTGAATTGGTAAAATTTAGGGATAGGCACCTTGCTATCACATAGCTCTGAACAAATACAGCTGCTCTATACCAAGGCGCTATTTTTCAAGCACCTCCTACCACCAGTGGGACATAGCAAGCACTGTCCCCACTATGAAGTGCTTACAGGATGTAGGCTGTAGGACTACGTGTGTACTTGTGTGTGTGTGTGTGTGTGTGTGTGTGTGTGTGTGTGTGTGTGTGTATACTCATACCTGTTAACAGATGGAGTGCCTACCCACTTCCTATTGCAATATGCAGAAACCAATTTGCCCTCTCCTGGGAATTGTCTTATTTTACTATATTTTGAACAGCATCAAACCATGAACCTCAACTTGTTTTCCCTTGAGCTTGGATGATGCTAGTGATTTTCCCAGCAAGATTCTTCCTTTGCTCTTTTGCCTTGGAGTGGCTGATCAACTCTGTGTATACACCTGGTGGGAGCAAATAGGACCCATGTGGTCTGACATCCAGGCAAGTTAGCAGAAAAGATCTGCATCTCCATGCGTGCTCCTCATATGGGGCGCAATGTTACCTTATCGAATGGGAACAGGAATGTGTGAGAGTGAACCACTGCTTATAAACTAGGAAATAGATATTTTTTTCCCAGAGACCAAGCATCTGTCTGCCAAACGCCTGCAACCTCAGTTCTGCCACTTCTGCAACTCAAGTTTCTCTAGCGTCCATCTGAAATACAATACAAATGACATCAAAGGCAGACGGAAGGGCTGGGCCCCTTTGTACCATATAATCTTCCCTGTTTGGCTGCTGCCCTGGTGCCTGGCAGCATGTGAATGGTATTATAAGCCCTGTCACTCCCACTGCTCTGGTCTTCCGTGAGTCACGTAGGGATGCACACACACAGCCAGAAGTGCACCAACTGTGCCTGACACGCTGTATATATATCTATATATATATATATATCCCTTTGCTCCCACATTCACATCAGGAGGCATGGGGACCATGGGGAGGCATTTGCTATTGATCTGGTTTGAGGGTTATTTATGGCAATTTCCAGGTGGAAGCTGGTGTTACTGGTGCAGAAAGAGGTGGATGAGTTGGGGTGGATGAAACCGATGGTTGTGTCCTGGTAATGTGTTGGCACAATCATTGGCATTTTGTTCCAGGCCATTTCATAGCTCAGATCCCTTTTCTTTCCATGGAATTTAGCCATTGGGATGTCTCAGACGCCTGATCCAAAGCTTGGGGAGAGTTGAGTGGCTATAGTGAGAGTATCACAGACTTAGGATTCAGTCCAAAGCTTGCTGGGGCACAAGCTCTGGGTGAGGTCATGACAGGGGCTGCAAGTAGATGGACTCCAGTGCTTACACAGAACCCACTGGGGAGCTTGTCTTCCTGCCCAGACAGGATCTGAACCCATTATAGCTCTCATGTTGGCACAGTTGGCACTTTAGCCAATGCTGTAGCAGCTCAGGCTTTTACCCCTGGAGGTTCCCTGTTCAGTCCCTGGTGTGGCCACATTGGCTTGTGAAGAGCCCCATGGCCTGTGCAGATGTCTGGGGGTCTGTCCATGTGAAGCCTGGGGAGGGGCTGGGGCTGCATGTGTCCAGTACCTTGCAGCAGGGAGCCCATATCCCAGTCATGACCTGCTTCATTGTAAGGATCAGTTTTCAGCTGCAGTGACAACACTTGGGGCTTAAACCTCTGAAACTCCAGTTGTTTCTTGAAACATTGCACAAATGGAAATAAATGTGCAATGCTTGAAGAGCCAGGCACCTGCCTTTCCCTGTGAGCAGGTGCCCACCCTCACACCTGCTTCCTCCTGTATGGGAGGCACCTGGGAAGCAAGGACATCAGTTCTACATGGCAGCCTTTCATCTCTGCCATAGGAAGGAAGGAGTGGGGCTAAGAGAAGGAGGGAGCATGCCCCAGCCTCAGTGAACTTCGTCTCACCAGGTCGACTGGCAGGGGTAGAGGAGGGGACCGATTTTTAATGATGCTTTTGTTTCATGACTCAGTGAGCAAATGGTGCAACAGCACCCAAGCTGGGACTTGCCAGGCAAGATAAGCTAGTCCGGATTTTCTGCCATGGGCGCTTGGGAAGCTTTGAGACCTTTGGAGCAAGCCAGTCAGGGAAATGCTTTGGCTGAACCACGGTTGAACCCACTTGGTCCTGACAGGTTCAGACCCATGCGAGAGCCTGTCACCCTGCTCAGAGAACATGGCTATGCTGCACCCTCTCAGGCTGTCCTGGTCCTAGGTCTGCAGCAGCATTGCTGTGAGCTGCTCCATAGCTGCCATGTCACACAGCAGAGGTGAGTGTGCGATGCTGGTAGAAGTGCTCCCTGTCCAGCGCCTTGGGATCACTGTAGGTAGAAAGTGATGTCAGTTGGTATCAAAATGGGCCTGGAGCTGTTAGGGAGTGACCTCAACTGATGTCAAGTGACACCAGTGGAGTAGCATTGACTGATGTCACCTAAGAAGATGACCATCAACACCTTCACTGCATACTCAAGGCATGCCCAAGGTGTAGTTATGACAGATTTACATCAGAACCTGGCTTATCCAAAGTTTCCCTTTCCTTTATCTCATTCCATTACCTTGGTGATGCTCTTGTCCAAGTGGGAAGAGTCCCACTCTCCCAGAGGTCTCACCCCTGCATTTAGCCACCCGTAGATCAGAGCCCCTCACTCTGCCATGAGCCAGATGTCCAGGAGAGCTCAGCCTACCCATGTGCATGTTTGAGCTGTCGCAGCAAGAGCCACCGAGCGCCAAGAACCCCTGAAAATATAGCCCTTACTTAACTGCCTGGAGGGGAGCTGAGCTCCGAGGCAAATTTGGTCTCATGCAGATGTTTATCTGGTTTATTATTCATCCAGAGTTATTCCAGACGTAACCATCATCCCAGTTCTCTCTCGAGATTTGCCTACGCTGTGCAAAGCTAACGAGTGGGAGAAGGGGCCGACGATGAGGGCGAGGTGGGTTCTGCTCTTCACGGTGCTCTTGGCTTCACTGTCTGGGCGGCGTGTCTGCGTTCCCCTGCAAGCCCTTGGCACCAGCACAGTCCCTGGCATTTACTGCACAACATGTCCTCTTTAATACAGAGGAAACAACTGCACTGACATGGCATCTTATCACCCACTTTCACTTTGGGTGCCCTCAGCTGCCTGGGATAGCCTGTCTCAATGGCTGACATCGAGCGGCAAGGAAAATAAGCAAGCAAACAGAACAGCAGCGAGGGGGAAAGAAGTTCTCAACCAGAAACCAGCCGTCTGTCTGGAAGACAACTCAAGGGCAGCTGATGATGGGCTGGGGGGGGGGGGGGCCTGCCACTTCCCGTCTTGTCAGGGGAAGGGGAAGCTGGGCAGACACCACATTATCCTCCTTAAAGGACTCGGGTTAGGGAGAATGATGACAGCCGTGTTCCTAATGCGGGTGAACATGAGCAAAGAGCCGATGAGGGCTGCTGGCATATTCCAGCAAGAGTCCAATGCACCGGACAGCAAAGAAAGCAAAGGGAAGAAGCAGGATATGGCGTTGCTGCGGGTTCTCCAAGCCGACTCCTGTGTTCACAGCTGGCTGGAAGAGGGAATTGCTGGGTGTCTCTGGGACGGGACAAGAGGGAGGTGGCAGGGATCCTTGCCAAGGTGCATTTGGGCAGATGTGCCAGGGTACCCTGAACTGGGACAGCAAACACACAGCAACATGGCAGGTACATTTCCCCATGCTGCCACTCCTCCGCCCTCCTTCTCAATAGCAAATCTGTCCTACCTTCTCACTAGGCTCCCCACAGTTCCCCCAGAGCAACGTGGGCAAAACGGCGACCCCCTCAACACCTACTTGTGATACTCCAGACCCCAAGGGTGAGCCCCCACTGCCTGCTAGGAGCAATACGCATGGATGAATCACACCTTTGAACTCCCTCCTGTGCTATGCTATGTGAGCAGCAAGGGGTGTATGTGGTAGCTGTGTTGGTCTGAGATAAAAAGAAATGCAAAACTCTAGAACTGTTGGTTCAGAGAGGATACCTTTTATTAGACCAACTAAGAAATCGCAAAAAAAAATTAGAAATGCAGAAAAAGACGATTTTGTTGTTGTTGTTGTGATTTCTTAGTTGGTCTAATAGCAGTGCGCAGCAAGGAATTGAGAGAGATTTAAAGAGGCCAAAATTCCCTGGGATTAGCTCCCAGGACAGCCCCTGAGAGCAGGGAAATGCATAAGTATTAAGTAATTGTGTGCTCCCTTCCCCCTGGGTCCTCTGCCATGTGATGCAGGAAAAATAAGTGCTTCTGCAGGAAGAAAGGGCCTGGGCTGAGCACAGCAGCCCAGAGGTTATTGAGAAGTGGCTACTGCAGGTGGGCCCTGAAGTGTACGGGATGGAAAAGGATAGGGATGGGGGAACTACCAGAAGTGGTTTCCACCAGTCATGCCCCTCCCTTACCCACCACCAAATGCCAGCTGGTTAACATGTCTGCATGCCCAGGGGAGAGCTGGAAACAATCAAGGGGATTTCTAGAGCATGTGAACCTGCACAGCTCAGACTCCTTGTCTCACTTACAGTCCCAACTGAGATAAGGCCTCCGATGTGCTCGGTGCTGCACAAACATGGCAAAAGAGCGAGCCCTGCCCCAGAGAGCTTCCAGCGTGAATGGGCACAGGGAGAACCACTACCAAGGTCATGGTCGAGCCCTGTGAAAGGAGGACAGAAGAGGCAATGGAGAGGTGAGCTGGACAGGGGAAGGCAAACGGAAAGGAGAGGGGAGGATGCCAGAAGCTGCACGCAGGGCCCTGAAGAGGAAGCCGGGGCATCCAGCCAGGAATGGCTGTGTGCGCCGAGCGGCTGCCTTGGAAAAGAGCCTCTGCTATCACATGCAAGCGATTTACCTCGTGGAACAGAGTTTTATTGCCCGCCGAGCACTTTTCCAAATGGGACCTGAAGCTTTCACACGCTTCTCGGCATTCTCCTATTCCTAGGAGGTAGAGGGATTTTTATCTTCATCCAGCATTAAAAAAAACAACCCCGCCCGAACCATAAAACCAGCTGCCTTCCACACTAACCCCCTTCTGCAGGCTATGCTAATAATTTACTATTATCCCGGGGTTTATGACGAGCTTTTTTTCAAGGGCTGCACAGACCCCCGTCCGTAAATAGCGCATAACTCATGCCAAGAGAATTTCCTCTCCACTGGGACTTTTAATGTCTAAACCAGAGGTGTCAAACTAGCAGCTCAAAGGCCAGTTGTGGCCCTGGGGAGATCCACATCTGGACAATATCTCAGTGCTTAACACATTAAGTTTGGCCCCAAGCAGCTCCGGATTTCCCCCATCAGCCCGCGTGGAGCCCGAGCGGGGTTTGATTTAAGGGGCAAAGCATTTTTAAAGGAGAAGATGTGTCACCTGCCTAAGCACTCAGCTTGTGGGGGTCGTGCTGTGCTGGGCTCTAGAGGGGGAGCAAGACAGGCTTGGGGAGGGCCTGTTTCTCACTGTCCAGACTGGGGTCCATCTAGCTAAACACCTCTCCCAGAGAGAGGGGAAGGGGGGACTCGCTCCTTGGAGCAGGAGAGCTGGGCTCTCTTCTTGAATATACCATTGCTCTGTGTCCTGGCTTTGGGAAAAGCACTGTCTCCTTCTCTGCCTGGTCTGGATAGGATGGGAGGTCTCTGGGACAAGGACTACCTTTGTGTCTGTACAGCGCCTAGCACAATGGGACTCAAATCTCAGGCCCGGGCAGCGAGGGCTGAAGCATTCAGTGCCCAATGTCCTGAGCCCTCCACTCCCCCCCTCCCCCAGCATCACTACAGGGAGGCCTGGGCACTGGGGAGAGAGCTTCCTTCCAGTTTCAAAGCCAAGGACTTTCTCCCAGCAGAGCTCCTGAAGCTCACAGATGCCAGGAGGGATGATGCCTGGAAGCACTGCCTGCAAGGGCACCCGGGAGGTTGTGTTGGAGGCCCTTTGAACCACACCAGGGTTATGGGAGGATGGTTGTGACAGCTCTTGTGTTATCAGCTTTACCTGAGCGGGGAGCCCCAGACCTTGGACTCTGGCGAAGCTGCCTGGAACATGGGGAGCAGGCCTAGGAGGGCTCGATAACAAGAGCCGGATTTGCACGTTTCCTGATTGCTGCTTCTGATTTCGCTCTCTCCGGAGAGGCGTTCAGGCTGGACGCGAGTCCTCAGCTCCCATGAGCATCAGTGTAACTCAGCACCTCCCACCCCACGGCCCCGGAGGGCTTGGCGAGAGCTGCGGGACCTGGCTGTGGTGCAGGTGCTGCAGGGGCTTGTCCCAGGACTGAATGGGGAGCCCGGGTGCGTTTGATGGGCGGTGCTGGAGCTAGGCACAGGAAGGCCAGGAGCCCGCTGGCTCTCCCTGCCTTTGTCCCTCCTCCCTTTGAGGTTTCTGTTTCATCCCTTTCACAAGGCAGGTGCGGTAGGGAAGCCAGCGCAAGCAGTCCCCCCATGCACACACACACCTGCTGCCTTTCTAAAGAGCCTCAGCCCCTGAGGACTGCCTGGGAGGTCTGGGTGGGTCCTAATAAGAAGGGGAAAAGGACCAAGCTGCTTCATCCAGGTCTGCGAGCTTCCCTGTGACCCAGAGTTTCCCTCTCTCCCTTCCTTGCTAGCCGCCTCTTTTCTTCTCCCCCTCCCCGTGGCAGGTTGATGAGTGAAACCTGATGATTATGTGCAAGCGCCGTAATGACATTAACAATCTGCCACCGGCAAGTTTCCAGCGTGAGGCGAGCAGCCTCCGTGCCGAGCGTGTGCAGTCTGGCAGGCTGACACTTTCCCAGGCCTCCTGCCCTCCGCCACCGGGGAAGCGAGCCACTCCCAGGCTGACAGCTCCGGCAGGATACCTTCACAATGACTGCAATAATAGAGCCGGCGATGAGAAAGCCAGGCTGAGAAAACCCAAGGGAGAATTAGAAGATGAATAACTTCCCTGAAGCCACGTCCCCGAGCGAGCCTCAGCCTGCCTGCCCCAGCTCCACCGGCTGACTTCCCTTCCTCCCCGCCTGCTCCCACCACCCTTTGCTCCACTCCCAGGAGACAGACCTGTCTGGATGCCATCACTCTCCTGCACTCACAGAGAGGAGGGGAAGGAAGGAGAGGGCAGGCTTAGCAAAGCAGCCAGCCAGCCTTGCCTGCTTTTGGGAGGGCTGCTTCCAAAAGGTAGCGTTAGCAATGCTCTGCAGGTGCTTGCAGGCACCGGTGGCAAGGCTGCATGAGCTGCTTTGCAGTAATGGCCTGGCCCAGCCTCTTATTCCCCTTGATCCTGGCTAGGGGCCTGAGAGCCAGGACTAGTGGGGATCATAGTTTTGATAGGCCTTATCCTGCAATTGGGCTCAAGGTGATCCACAGAAGTGTGCGCTGCAGCATGCTGAAGACTGTCTTTTCATGACCCCTCCTATGCCTTGCCCATCCTCCCCTGCCCTTGAGAAGCTGGGAGTGGGTCTGCAGAGTTTCAGGGAGCTCACTGCTGCTCCCTGGTAGGGCAAGACCTTGCCTTGAACCTGAGTAGTACCTGCCTGACATAACACTACAAGGGCCTGCAGGGGTGTCTCTGGGACATGCACCCCATCTGCCCAGAAACCTCCCCTTCTGTTGGGTGTTGCACCTATCCCAGGGTGAGAGGGCTCCTCGTGCTTCCCAGTGACCACTGAGCTGCACGGTGAGGAGCTCAGCATTTTGCAGCAGTGAATCAGGCCAGGTCTGGACTAGGCTTTGCTTATGGTGCTGATAGCCTGGTGATGACTTCTGCAGAATATCCAGGAGACTCTCAGTGGAGAGCAGGGAGCGTAATGTTCCCCAGGAGGCAATCAGGGATGACTCCAGCCTGGCACCATGGCTAGGGGCTCTGCCCCCATTGCTTTAAGGCGCGATTGTATGTGCTCTGGGTTTTAAAATGCATATGGGGTTTGTCCACTCGGAGATGAGTCCTATTCCTGTTCACATTCCATATTCTGCAATTCGTTTACACGTCAATCAAAACTGTTGTTAGCCATGGCTGTCACGTCAAGTCCACGTATAACAACACCCGTGATTGACAGGAAAGTTTGTTATCTATGAATGTGTCATCCATTCCAGCACCCATAGCCGGAGTTCTACCTGACAGGTCATCAGTAGTAGAGCTCCATCATCCATATATTATGAGACGCTTCGAACAAATAATTTCCCAGCTAGTCCCCGAAACACACGTTCTTCAGCATTCCTGTTACCCTGAGATATAGGGTTTGACAGTGGAAGGGGCAATAGACCTTGGCCAACAAATCCTCAAGGGTCAGCAGATAAACAGCAGGCTTAATTCATCCCTGGGCTAATGGCTGCGAAGGGAATGGGTGAGTTCTGGCCCATCTGAAGCTTTCAAAGGGTACATATGGACAGCACAGACTATGGAGGGTGAAGATTAAGGGAAAAACAAGCCTCAGAAAGGTGGGGAGCTCTCAGTAGGAAGCCCCAAGATGAGGCTGTTTAACTGAGGCTTGTACTGGCTCTGAGACCTTGGAAGAAGAGGCCTTACCCTGCACTTTATTTCTGTTTGTGCCCACAAGCATGCCCACTCATGGCATTAGGCGGCATCCAAAATTGAAAAGTGCAGCGGGAGATGTGAAAATGGGTAGGCAAAGGGGGAAAGTCCCCTGCCCTTCCCTATCAGTAAAGAATCAGGAGGACTTTTGGGCGATGGCTCTGCTCGATCCAAATCAGGACCTGACCATGTACATCCCAGGCAGCTCAATCTGCAGCCGTACATCTGTCTCACAGGATCAGTTCAGGTGCAGACCTCCGTAAACCCAGCCTACACGAGACCACCGCGACTCGACAAGATCCGGAAAGCAAATCACAAAAAGAGCTTGCTGTGTCCCCTGCACACCCCATATTTTGATTTGCGGGTGGAGAGAACCAAGGATTTGTTTGTACAATAATTAGCGAGGTTTATATTCACAGCCCAACGATAACAGCTTCATCGGGCTTATTAGTACAGTAGTTTAAATACACAGCAAATACAGAGAGGAATCCACAGATGGCTTCCCTGCCCGGCTTCCCTACCGCTGCGAAATGACAGCTCTGCAGACTTTGATCTTTGTTACGTTTTGAACGCTACCAAAGTTTGGACCCCGGGATTTGCCGTGATTCCAGTGCGGTGGGAGAAAAGAGATTTGTTGCTCTTCCAAACAGTGCAATGTCAAACACTGCCGAGCAGCAGATAAGGGCTAGCTTTTTAAAAGAAAATAATATGCCTGCATTATCACTGATATAATGAATGTACATAGGTATGGGTGTGTTCAGATATGCCCCTACTGATAGGTGGGGGAGGATAAGGTCTGAAATAAAGTAGGCTAGAAGGATGGATGGATACTTCAGACTTGGATAAGATTTATAAATGTAACAAACTCTGTGAGTGAAATTCTGACCTAGCCTATCAGTGGTAGCGATAGTCATTGAGGACTATTTGAAGAGAGCATGTTCAGACCTTGGTAAGACGGTTTCCCTCCTTAGAGAAAACCAGGGGTAAATGGAAAATGTTGAGGTGTGAGTATTCTAGTCTATGTTGTACTGGGCATTATTCTTCCTGGCTGCTTTTTCACCTTTCCCCCCGTTCCTGATTGCTTGCCTAACTATCATTCATTCACGGTGAAGTCGATGTGTCAGATCGCCACCATGGCAGACGGCTTCCCTCGGCTAGGCAAAAAATCCAAGATCAGACCCTTCCACTAGCAATAACAATGGACCCAGTTATGCTGCCCTTCCCTCTGCGGAAAGGCACGTTCCTCCGTCAGCAGCACGGAGCTAGGTACTGTTCAGCCTGTGCACACAAGGCACAATTGGGCAAAGGTATTAACCCCCCCTTCATAAACAGTGATTTTTTAAATACGCTGAGACAGAAGTTCAGTGAGTCATTGCCACAGCTGGGGCTGGGACTGGGGAACTCTGTCCTCCCAGGCCTGTGTTTAGAGTCCTGCCCATTTTATAGCTCTCATTCCTGCACTATCTGAGCACCTCACAGTCATTAAGGGAGTGTATCCTCCTTCCAGCAGCCCTATAAGGTAGAGGAGGGGGGAGCATGATCACCCGTCTGCCAGACAGGAGCCAAGACCCAGGGCAAATTAGGTGACTTGCCCAAAGAGATCTGTGTCTGAACTGGGAAATGAAGCCTGGTCTCTGGCTGGAGGCACAGGCCCATCTGTCCTGGGCCGTTCTTTTGCACATACCACTCATTCTGTCAGCAAGCGCTTGTGTCTCCCAGGGAGCTCTCAGGCTCCTGCAGCACAGTGAAGGCAGGCACCTGTTAATGCAGAATAACTTCAGGCTAGGAGACCCCTGGTCACCTTTCTGGAGGAGAGATTTGCATGCTCCCGTGATACAGAACCTCGCTGTACATTTCTTTTAGCCACTGTTACTCAGGGTAAACCCATTCCTTAGGTCTTGGAGTGAGATGCTCCCCTGCAGCCCGGAGATGGAGAGCCCTCTCCCCATGCAGAAGGTAGAGATCAGTGCTTGTGGGGTTCCCATCCCCTGGGCTGACCTGCTTGTGGGGTCAGGCTAGGGGACAGTTTCAGGGCAAGGTCATTACCGGGAACAGAGGCATCTGTGCTGCACCTCTGATGCAGTGGAGCAATTTTTGATGGAGGGGTGCTACAGAGTGGAGGAACCCCAGGTGGTCTGGTACCAACCACTGAGCTGTAAAAAGAGGAACAGGGAGCTCAGAAGAAATGCAAGACGCAGGGCTCCAGCTGGTTCCCTAAGATCCATGCACCCTCTACCCAGCCACTTTGTCCCTGTCTGGCAGGGTGTTTCACAGCAGGAAAGTGCCCTGCCCTCCTCACTCAGTCAGCAGTCTGCTCCGAGCTCCCCAATGCCAAGGGTTTGCACCTGTCGCAGACATGAGCTTCGCTTTGCTCCTCGTGATGAATCCACTGATGTAGGAAATTGATTCTCCAGCGACGTGGCATAGCTCTCACCAGCCAGTCCTCTGAGATTTCACAGTGAAAGCCACTGAAACCTTAGAGTGCAGAGGAGAAGCCAAAAGCTTTGAAAGCACCGAGGATCAAAGGGAAGGTGCGAGAGTTAATTTATCCTAGGTAGAGTTTGCCTTCAGAGATGCAATCTGTATTGCGGTAAGACCAGATCTTTTCTAACATGTGGCCTCTGAGTGAACCATTAGACAGGGAAAGCAAGCGGCTTACTCTCTGCGCTCAAAGCAGGGTTGTACGTACCAGGAGCTGAACTGCATTCATCTGTAGAAAATAGGTCTCACTTAAGCATTGAACTGCAAATGTGTCACTGACACTTAATTCGAGTCCAGGTAAATTTCTGCTGCTGGTAACAGGACAGTATTAGCATGATGGAAATTGGATCAGTCACTTAGCAAACATACAGAGCAGGGGCTGGAAAAAGTAGGAGCCCGGCAGACAGAGATCTATGAGCACCAAGTGCCTAGTGGCCCCCATGGTTTCCTGTGGGACCACGCTGCAATCAGAAGCATGACTGCAGCATGCTTAGACATATCCCAGCTGACTTTAATCCAAGCTAGCCAATGCTAGGCAAGCCCCAGCAATACCAGCTTCAACTACTGGGTCACGGCTGGGGGCTAGGGCAGCAGGCACTGCTATCTGTGCAGTCACACCCATGCAGTGATGCCTCAGGCTGGCCTGCACCACTGCCCATTTGGTGGACAAGGTAGGTGTGGTGTGTCCTCACAGTGAGGGCAATAACCTCTAAGGAGGTCAGTGATAGTTTGAGTGTGTTGGCTGGATATGACTGTCTTGGCACTTGAGGAGGGCTATGGTGTTGGAAACTCAGTTATGGTCTAGCACGTGAGCAAAGCAGAGCAGAGCAGAGCAGGCATCTAAAGCATCTCTGTACAAGTTCACCACTTAAACGGAACCCAGTGGACATATGGCAACCACCTGGACACAGTTATACTGGAGTAAGAGTGCTCAGACCAGGGTTGCTTTTTTTGGTGTGGGAGGTATAAGCACACAAACATAATGCATGGATATACTGGTATAACTTCATCCACACTAAGGTTTATACTGGTTTATAACTATACCAGCGAACAAATCGCTCCCCTAACCAACCTAGTCATAGTGGCATCACTTTTCTAGCACAAAACAGGCCAAACTTACACCGCGGCCAGCAAACACAAGCGCATCCTAACATTAACAAAGCTTTCCAACTGCGTTCAGAGAGCTCAACTGAGTTCACATGATCAGCTCCCTCCTGCCGTCTATCCATCAGGACAGAACCGGAGAATAGGGCTGTGGATTGCCCTCTCAGATTTGGGAAGAGATGTCTGGGAGGCGATTGTATCTCCTCGCTAGGTCTTCACCCAGCCCCTTCCTTCCGTGCAGGAAGCATCTTTGTGAATGAAAATCCATAACAATAGGATTGAATTGCAATGTAAGAGCAAAAGCGTCCATTTTTAGAAAACTTTGCTGCATGCCAGTAGCTTGCATTACATTAATATATGTTGTCAGCTCTTTTAACAGGAGCAAGTGAATGGTAACGGGAATGATGAGAAAGCTTCTAACGGAACTAGCTGCGCCTTCCATTAGCAAACTGACCTTGTGTTTCCAGCCTCTCGCACGCGCAAGGGGACACAGTCAGATTCAGTTCTTCACTAGCCAGGGGCCAGGTTTTTTCAACACTTGTAAACAAGCCGTTACCGAACAATACTCCAGCTCGGCAGAAGGGGAAAAAAAAGACAGCGAAGCCTGCAATGCAGGTCACATTGGTAGGTGAAACAATCACAAGCCAGGATTTTTTTTTAACAGCTCCTCGCTGTTTGCAAAGAAGTGGAGTTGCTTCAAGGCAGATGAATTTAGTCTCCTCCCAACCCAATCGCAGCAGTCTTGGTCCTCACTAAAAATAACCAGCGGAGAGATGTGTCTCTGTTGATTTGAGGTTTGAACAGCGTGTTTGTGTCATCCTATAGCTGTCTGAGGTGCAGAGCTCCACTCCTTTGTCCTCATGAAGTTGTTACATAAGAAAAGTGGTGAAGCATCCAGCGCTTGGCAGCCGCGCACAGAGAAACCCCATTCACGCACAGACAGCATGAGGGCTTTTTGCTAAGTTGGGTGTGATCCATAAGTTGTGGACATGCAGCAGGTCAGATCTAATTTCTGCCTGTGCCTGACATGGAGCTTGAGGCCTTCAACATGTAATAATAATAAAAAATAAAAATAAAATAAAACAGGGATAATGTTTGGGGTGTTCTTGCTATTATACCTTTTCCGCCTCCTCAGAGCTGATCTGAAAGCCCGCCTGCTGTGATGATGGATGACTTGGAAACCCAAAAAAATAAGAAGAAGGAAAGAAAAGGCAGAGTAATTTTACTAAAATCAAATCCCATCCGTTTTCCGCAGTAAGGAAATTAAATCAAAAGAGGTGATCACTGGCTAAACCTACTGTCTTGCTAAGGAAACCCAGGCTCACTGGAGTTGTATGTGTTGCTGCTGAGAAATATGCATAATCTACTAAAAGTGGTGGACTGCTTTGGAAAAAACAAAGCTCTGAGTAAGGCCAGAAGCTTTCCAGTGGCAATGGGCATGCCCAAGGGAATGTTCTGATTGCTAGTCAATTAGATGAATGGAATAGAGGCAAGGTTTTTTATGTGATACCCTTTATTGAATGAACTATATAGTTGGGAGAGCTGTTGGACAAGCTTTTGGGCGAGTGCTCTTCCCCAGGTCACCAGAATCCTACCGCAGCTACTATGATCCACTGATATCCTGCCCTCCAAGCCCCAAAGACACTAAAGGCCTTTGCTGTTTTCAGGAAGGATGCTCTCAGAGATGCAAAGGGTTGTTCCCAACCTTTTGTGGGCTCAAGCCCTGTACAAGAACCAGCTGACTCTCCTTTCACATGAAGCCACCTCTAGGGGAGAAGTTGCCAGCTGTTTAACACCAGGTTTAATGCACTAGATAGCATCTCATGGCCAGGAGGGAGGAAGGATCTGAATGAAGGTAGAGTAGAAAATTAGGCCAGTATTGTGTGAGTGGCCAATCTGGATCTGAGTGGGACTCACTGTTCTTGTGAAAACCGCTCTGTGATCTTCAATCAGCCAGGAGGAGTCATGACCTCAGTTGTGTGTCTTGGAGAATAAAACCCACTTCCCCCTGAAATGTGGTGTTTTCATGCAAACGAGAATGGAATTAATTGGAGCAATATACCATTGCCTCAGCCTTTCTGTAATTTTGACTCACACTTAGGACCAATTATTTATGAGTAGCCCCAATCTGGAGTGAGAAGAGCCTGTACGTGGCTGAGAGTTGGGTTAAAGACAGCACCCGAGCTATAACTTAAGATTGCCCATGCCAATGCTCTTCCATGTCAGGTTTGACAACTATAGTTGGATGCTCCTCTCACTCGTGTGGGTGTTAACTCCACTGATTTTCATGCAGTCACTTCTGAATGGCACCCAGCCCGTCTCCTGACTCAGGATTAGACTCTGAACATGGCCATTCCAGTAAATGAGATCAGAATCTAATCTCCTCTCTCTGAACTGCTTCCATGACCTTTCCAACGAAAATTTCTGCCCCCCCGCCATGCTCAGTGAACTTCTTCATACTTGTCTTATCTCCTCCAGATTTTGGGGAGGAGACATGTAAACAGCTTTCACGATGAAACTATAAACCAGGCGCTGCCTGCCTCCAAAAGCCAATGTTAAATATAGCTTCTAAATGCTGCTAATTGATTTTTGATGTCTCGGGATAGCTCTTGCCTTCGCACCATCCCACCCACGCTGCTCAAGAATTCCTCACCTGTTCCTGTCGCTCTGGCAGGCGAGGGGAATTGGTAGTGGCGTTCTTGTGCACAGTATTTGTCAGCTGTTTTAACACCAGAGCGCTGTCAGAAGAACCCAGTCTGCTCAGAAGCCCCTGACTTGCGCCTTTGTTAAACCGACATGGACCCTCATGCCTTGCTTCCATCTGCCACAGTCTATTTTTGTAGTGAGCCCTTGACACGTTTCTGTCTTTTGAAAGCAAGAAGCCTGTTTAACCATATTTGCCGGAGAAAACGTCCGCTCATCCGAAGCACGCGAAAGGGAACGGCTCATTCCACAGGCCTGACACGCGCGTCCAGATGTGGACCGTCCTGTGACAGTCGTGGAGGAAAGCACGGGTCACCCCTGAGCAGCGTCTACTGACAACTCCAGGCCAGCAAAAAGGCTTGCAAAGACAGATGTGAGTTGTTTGCCTTCAGACTCACGACAGAAACAAACAAGGGGCATATTGTAGAGTTTGACTGAACACAAAGCACGAACAGCAGGGCTGTTGCTGGCAGGAGATCTACCCTGGGAGGGCTATGGATATAATTTTCCTTGCAGACAGCTTTAGAGAACCCAAAAGCGAACAGCATCGCTATCAAGACTTTCAAGTTTAAACAGTGACATCCATCCCCTACATTCCTGTAGGTGCCAGCAGCTTTGTCCTTCCTCTCGCGGTTTGCCAGTGCAGTGACAAAGTGTCTCAAACGGAAACGTTGCAAGTCCTGATAAAGGGAACAAGTCCTCTCATCTCCCACTGAAGACACTGAGAGGTTTTACCCAAACCCATTGATGTCAACAGGAAAGGGATTGGGATCCTGTTAAGAACTAAAGCTGAAGGCTGCTGCTCAGCTTTTTCAGAAGCAACTTCTAGCGATTTAGTGGGCGCATTAGTTTCTAGCTGCCCTACCTGTGGTGCCTGAAAAAGGCTTGATTTTCAAAGTCAGGCACTCTGTACTTTCCAAAACTCAGACCTCCTTACAACCCTGCGGACCTGTGATAACCTTGGCTGCAGCTGATAAAATACAGGCTCTCTTAGGGACTCATTCTCTCCGGTCTTTCCCTTGGATGGGAAGTTTTACTAAGATTTGTAGGATTTTGTCACTTTGATATCCACTTGGGAACAGGCTGGATAAAAATGAGATGTATGCATATTGCATAGGCGATCACCTGTGACATCTTGGGAGACTATGACATTAAAATAGTGATCTCACATAATAACGTAAAGAAATCAGAACAGTCAAGTGGCATTAAATAAATGGATGTGAACATAAGGGGTGCAAGTCTATGCACATGCACTGCTACATAAACCAGTGTATATATTAGTATATAATGCCTATAGCCCAATCCTCCTTGTATCATGAGTGGCCAAACCGTCGCTGATTGAAATGTGTGCAGCATCAGCCCCTGTTTTGCTGGGCTCTACCTCTTGTGCGCTTTTACATTGCAAAGAAACAGTTTCACATTGCCACCTGCTCTGACCATCCTTATAAACGTGCTGGCTTCCCACCCCTCAGGGGAATGTCTCAGTTGGATAAAAGAAATAGGTAGCCACACACACCTGCCTCCTCAGTCCTGCAGGAATTCCTCTGCAGCAATCATTACCCTCCTTCCACCACCGCGCTTTGCTTTCTACCCAAACAGGACCGTCACATCCGGACAGGGCTGTTTTTCTGCAGGGGCTGATTAGAACAGGGATCACCCGAGTCAGGTTGGGTGGTGTGGGTTTGTTGTATTGAATAATGATGGATGTGTTGGTTTAATGCAATGGAAGGGGCAGATAGCAGCACAGAAATTTGGCGCCAACTGCTCCCCTATGAAAGCGCCTGCATTCCAGCCTGCCTGAGAGGGGCTAAATGGAAATATCTGATTAAGCGTCTCAGTGTGGTGACCCTGACCTCGCAGAACACGCCGATTCTCTGGAGGAACTTCATTTCAATTAATCAAGTTAACAGCCTGAGTAAATCTGGCCTCGCTCATTGAGCCAAGGGAGCTGCCTGCGACCTGCAGCTTACACTGGGGGCTCTGGTTCCCTCTCTCTAGTCAAAGGGCCGTCGGGATTAACAGCCTGAAGCAACTAGTTGTGTGTTTCAATTGACCTGGCCACATGTTTTTCCTCTCAGGCGGACAGCGACTCCCTTCAGTGCATCCCAAAGCAACGTTTAGGCTCCAACAAAAATAGGTCACTGGAAAAGGCAGGCAAACAGGCAATATAAAAGGATCTGTACTTGCACTTTGCAGCATTTACTCCACATGTGGCTCCAGCTACCAGTTGCACCTTATTCTCTGTGAAGGTAACTGCAATCTGGCCTGAGATTGGTGAACACACTATAATACTCAACAACTGCATTCTGGGGGTTCACCTTGTAAAAAAATAAATAAAAAACAGCATGCTCCCTCTGTGTTCAAGTTCAGGGTGCCTTTACACGTTACTAAATCGGCCCCTTACGTATGGGCAGTATTTTCAACCCAGTGCTGCTCTTACTGGGGCCATTACTCACAGGAGATGCACCTCACCCTAGGAGACGTCCCTGGGCTCAGCGGTCTTGAATATCACAGCAGCTACATCTGCCTGTTCGTTTTCATGTGGACTTTGCCTTTGCCAGAGGCCTGTCTTCTTGGCAACTAAAATGCAGGTATCGTACAGATTTGGCAATGACGTAAACCACCTAATAAAGGGCTTTTATTCGTGGCCCCAGCAATACTGGGCCAGCTGGGGCCACTGGCTAGCGGCACCGCAGCTCTCATGTCTCTGTGCCTCAAGCAATGAGGTTACTGCTTGGAGCAGGGGCCCACCTGGACCGTCCAGGGCTTGCAGCACACTGCATCATCCTTTCCAAGCCTCTTGCTCTGCCTTGCCCAGAGGCCCCTGCGGGCTGTCCCCCCTTGCTGACAACCCCTTCGACTGGGAGGAGGGCAGGCTCAGGGTCCACAGAGCAATGTCCCCCCTTCCTGCTCAGGACCGAGGCCTCCATGGGGGGCAACAGGATAGCAGGAGCTGATGGCGGGGTAGGGGGGACCAGCTCTTCTCCCATGCAGCCTTCGGCATCGGCAGTCCCTGCCCCTTTAGCCACCTGGGTTTAGGCTAGTGTCTCTGGTCCTGCTCTCACAAAATCGTAAGAACTACCACTGGCCGGGTCGACCACAGGCACATCTTGCCCAGTGTCCTGTTGGTGCATACCCTATAGCCCCCTGCAATAACAACGGGGGGCTAACCATAGCGCTCCGGGCATTAAGCCCATGTAAACTTAACGAACTGAATAAATAGGTCTGTCACAGAGCACAGGGAGGATGCTGAAAGGGAGAGTGAATGGGGTCTGACCAGGTTTTTTCCCCTACTGTTTCTCTCCCATTTACAGCCTCCAGCATTTAAGGTTCAGGGAGCTCCGATTCAGAGGCGCGCCCTTCGCTCACCAGCGGCGGGGGCGCCTGTCCTCCAGAAACGTGTGCAGGCCCTACGTGAATCAGGCTAAACTGGCAGCTTCCACCACATCCGGTGGCAAGGAGCTCCACCCGGTAATGATGCGCTGCGTGAAAAAATAGTCGTCCTGGTACACTGCCCGCCGGCTCCTTCATGTTGCGACCCCGCGCTCTCGACGGGCGAGACAGAGTCCGTAATAAATCCCCAAGGCCTTTCTCTTCGCCGTTCAGTACCGAGTAAGCCCTTCTCCCGTCCCCCCTCAAGCGTCTCTTTTCTAACCTGAACACGCCTGGCCTCATTAGTCTCTCCTCACTTGGGCAGCAGGGACGATGAGGGCTATGAAGGGGCTTCCTTCTCTACTTCTTCCAGCTCCTATCTGAGGTGCGGGGACCAGAGTCCTGCCCCTTATGAGCTCTGGCAGCTCATGAGAGTACACTAGCTGGGCCACAGCAGAGGTCTCGCCCAGAAACTGGGGCCCATGGTCCTCTGCCGCTCGCCGCCTCCGGCATTTAAGCCCTGGGAAGCGGGGGTTTTCAGAGCGGCGCCCTCCCTCAGAAAATGAGGGCGAGGAGGGGCCCTCTCAACCCGCATCACCTCAGCCGCCTGGCGAGCAAATGCATCCTAACCTCCAGCCTAACCCGAGCCTCCCTGGCTGCCGCTGGAGCCCACTGCAGTTTGCCCGGCCGCTGCGAAACCCCACCGGCCGCCGCCGCCGCCGCCGCCGCCTCCTCCTCCGCGGGCGCGGGCACCCGGCTGAGCGCCGCTCCTCGCCGCCGGGCCCAGGCCGGGCCACGCGTCCCCCCCGGCGGCGGCGCTTCCCGGCAGGGCCACGGCCGGGGCACGCTCTGGCGGGCGGGCGGGCCGGGCGTGTGGGCGGCGGCCCCGCTCCTGGCGGCGCGCCCGGCCGCAGCGCCGGCTTCGCCCCGTTCTCACGACCTTCACTCCGGGGCGGGGCCGGGAGCAGGCCCCGCGCGCGGCCTGCCGCCCGCCGCCGCCTGCCGTGGCACCCCTGGCTGCAGGGGCCGGGCAGACCCCGGGTGAATAAGGGGGGGGGGCTCCCATTATGCACCCCTGGCACGGGCTTGGAGGTTGGGGCTGGGACTTTTTGATCGTAATGTGCGCTTTGCTCAAGGGTGGGCATAGGCGGGCGGTGGGGGAGGCGGAGGTGTACCTGGGAAGGTGAGGCGGTGTGAGAGGGTGGCTGGGGGGGGTTGCAAGGCCCCGTACAGAGCTGAGGGCGCTGGGGGCTTCCTGCCCCAACCCGTGCCCGCTTCGCAGCCGGTCTGCCTTGCCCGCCCCTGCGTGCCGGCCTGGAGAGCGAGGGTGCAGGGTGACACAGCAGCAGAGGGGGAAGCAAGGCCGTGAACTTCAGCTGAGCCACAGGAGGCCCAGGGCGGGGGGGCAGCTGACAAGGGAGCTGGGGCGAGCGAACGAGTCCGACCGCTCAGGAGCGTGCCGGCAGAAGGGCTAAAGGCAGCAAGAGTGGGGTGCCAGGCAAGGAAAGCAGACCCCACTGCCCTGGGTGCGCTCCTCTTGCGGTAGTGCCACACGCGGGACAGACTCGGTGAGCCCGAAAGGGGCTCTGCCTGCCAGTCTCTGCCTTCCAGGACCAGGACGTGCTCCTACCAAGTGCCCAGGCTGCCCTGCTTGTCTCCGCTGCTCTGCGCCCACAGAGGTGCAGACACGGCGTGGAAGCCAGGAGTGGAGCGGGGGCTCGCTCTGTGTAAGGATATCCCCACCCCACTCTGTTTCCACCTTCAAATGGCTCTGTGTATTGTTTCACTTCCCCATCCCACCGCACCCAAAGATTTCAGGCTGCTGACACCCCACCACGTGCAGTGATGACTGGTATAATCATTACCGCCTGGCCCCTTCTATGCATCTTTGGACTTTTACCTCTCACCGCCACCATCATACTTTGCTCTCGATAGCACCTTTAAAGGGACAAGACTAACTGAGAAAAACAGTCAGTCTGGAAAATTTATTCCCTCCAGAAACAGCGGAGATCAGAGGAAGAAAAACAAAGCTTAAAACAAGATTGTTAAAACGGAAAATGTGCTGTGGGGCATAGGCTTGGTAAGGAAACCGAGACCAGACGCAGAAACTGCTTCCTAAACCATTTCCCCCCAAAACGACTGGATTTAAAGTCCCTGGCATCTTCTAAAGCAGGAGGCTCTTGAGCTCTATTAGGTTGCTAATTCTGCCAGGGGTGTTATCGTACCCATTTGACATGCAGAGCAACTGAGGCACAGCACGGCCAGGATTTGCTCAGGGCCCCAAAAGAAGTCGGTGGCAAAGGCGGGAATAAAAGCAGGATTCCTGATTTCTAGGCCTGCGCTCTTTGTCGTTGCTCAGCTACGCACCATCACCCCGAAATGTGTGTGGTGAAAACAGTCGCAGAGAAGGCACGTTATTGACTGTGTCTTCAGTGGTGGAGAGGGAACAATCTCTAGAGACCCCACTCTTGTTTGCTGAGCTCCAGCCCTCCCAGGAAGAGCGGGGAAAGTTCAGCCAGTGGAAGACCCTGCCTGTTTCTTTTTTGCCTGGATACCCAAGTATGTCAATAAAGGAAATCTGCTCAATCTAGGGCAGCTCGGAGGGAAAATGGAGTATCCAGGACAAGTCCAGAGACACCGCGCTACCCCAGGGAGGTGTACAGTTTCACACAGGCGACAGGCAGGCTTTCATCAGATCTTCCACGTCTTCCTCAGACGGAGGAGGCGGGGGTGGCGGCTGGCTGCGTGGTGGGATGGAAGAGAATCGCTGTAACATGATTTTATGTCTGCGATTGCATAACAAAGCCCCCTGGGAGCCTCCTGGTTCAAATGCATACCTAGCTCTGATTTGGAGTGCGGAGGTGCTTTCAGGCCCATTGATTGATTGCCGGCAGATAGGGAGTGGGGAAACGGCTGGGCTGGAGTCAGAACCAGGGTCAGTGGAGAGCCAACCCAAGGTGACAGAGGCTCTGTGTAAGGGTACTGAACATCCCAGAGGAAGAAACCCACCAGCGGGCAGAACCAACCCCCCTCTCCCAGGAAAGCCTCAATGCAACCCCAGTGACTTAGATTTAAATCCCCCAAACATGACATTGCAGAGCCCTTCCAGAACTTGTTGTTTAGCATTAACGGTAAGCACTGGGCATTCTTGTTCTCTCTGTAGATGTCCAATTACTCTCTGAATCTTGATAAATGCTTGGCCTCAACACAAGTCAAGCAACAGCTGATAAAAGTCTACGATTCTGGATTAATTCTGAGCACTGAACTACCTCTGGCATAAAGGAATGCACTTGCTGAAGGGATGAGTGAAACAAGGAAGAGATGAGTTATGTTTTTAGGCCTGGCTTTTGCCTACGTTGGCTTAATTTGTCAGCGTTCCCTTCCAGCGGGCCCCGCACCCCCACCCCAGAAGTTGGGAGTGAAGTGCACAATACGTTCCCTTCCACACTTTGCATTCATTCTTAATGGTCTTTCTGCACATCGCAGCCTTCTTAATTGGTGACAATTGGAAGTGGATAATTCTCTGGGTGCAAGGTTGCAATTGCTTCCATTTGGCCAAGATTCAAGTGCTGGGGTGAGTCATAATGGGTGGCAAAATTGTCTTTTCCTCAATTCCCCTTCTTGCTGGAGGGGAAACCCCCCCCCACAACCCTGAATTATTCTCTTTTATGAGGTGGGCATTGTGAGGCCAGGCAATTGAATTTACAACAGCTTTGAGTATCAGAGTCTATCTGGCCCTGTCAATGAGAGTAGGGGGGAAAAAAGACACACATTAACCCTCAGCTCTGCGTTCCCAGGCATTTCAATAGGATCCCAAACTTCCAAAAGAGCCCGCTGCATACACGATGAGACCCTTTATACCTTTTAATTACCCTCCCACACAATAGGGACAGACTCTTTTGCTTCTTTGCTAGGCAAGATAGTAACTTTTGCACTCCCCTCCCCACAACCCCCTTTAAAAAAATAAAGGGCGGGGGGGGGGATAAAGTTTTATAGGGGATCTTATTTCAATGAACTCCCTCAAAACAGGTAATGAGAGCAGCATGTTTCTGTGTGTAGGGAGAAGGTGCCTCATTGGATTAGTGGAGCAATTTTGCAAATGAAACCCTGTTCCTTTGAAGCAGATTTTGAGAGATCTTGAGGCCCTGTTAATAGCAGCCAAACTCAGATAAGGAACATCCTTTTCATCCATCTCCTGGCTAGGCTTAGTTAAAGTATCACACACATTGTTCCTCACCGCTGCACAGGGCTTTGCCTACACAGGCATCTCTTACCCCTATCCCCTTTTCTACCCCACAAATGAAAAGAGGGAGAGAGTTATATTTCAAAGAGTTTATTTGTTCAAACACCTGCAACTTTTTGGAAGTCTCTGACACACGCATACACTCACACATTCATGCACACACACACCAACTCACCCACCCACACATCCAACCAACAAGATACAAACAACTTTGGCATTATTCTTCTTGCAAATATTTGATACAAAACTATTTCTTTTTTAAAAAAACAAAAAACAAAAAAAACCAAACCAAACCAAACCAGGTCTTTTCCAAATAAAATCATTTTTCAAGGAGTAAAAATAAAAGTAGAGATCCCAACCTCTGGAAACAATAAATAGAGACTTTGTACTCAAGTCCTTTTTTTTTTTCCTCCTCCCTCCTTTTCTTTCTTTCTCTCTCTCTCAAATTTGCTTTAAAAAACCAAGCAAGGTTCCATACAACGGAACCAACCAAGACAGTTTTTGGGGGGGCATTGCTTTAAGCAAGTCACCATGGTCTCCAGACGGATTCACTGCGCTCCCCAATGGGGCTCCCAGTTTGGGATACTGGAGCTAAGCTTCCCCCAAAGGATGTCAACCCCTGTACTGGGGATGCCGACGGGGTGGCTCCTGTGTTCCCTGGGCCGCTGCCTCCAGACACAGGGGCATTGGCATTGGCGTAGAGGGGGATGACGGGTCCAGCGCCGGGAGGGAAAGCAGGGTTAGGGATGAGGAATGCGAACTGGCCGTCCGTGGCTGGGACCAGCTGGAAGCCCCCGTAGACCTTGGGGGACAGGGCTTCGGCGGGGTTCAGTTTGCAGGGCACGGGCACCGGTCCAGCGGCAGCAGCAGCTGGGGGCAGCTGAACGTGCAGAGGTTGCGCCAGATGTGCGGGCTGGCCAGCTGGCGGCGGAGGTGGGGGTGGATAATTCATAGCCACGATCTGGCCCAGGCAAGCCGAGAGATGGCTGAGCAGGCGAGTGCGCACATCCGTGTTCACCCCTTCACAGGTGGAGAGGAACCGGGTCACCTCGTTCATGCACTCGTTAAATCCGGCTCGGTACTTGCCAAGGACGGTGGGGTCAGCGCTCAGGGCAGCTGCAAAGGGAGAGGGCAAAGGTTAGCCACGGGGAAGAGTCTGCCGCCAAGCCCAGAGCCCCTCAGCAGCCTGCTGCAGGTTGCTCATTTCCTCCGCTAGCTGGAACCCCCCCGAGGCGGCAGACGGAGGGACGCATGGCAGCATGTGCTGGCAGCAGCTGCTGTCCCGGGGGTGCTCAGCACCCACGCGCTACCGCTCACGCAACACCTGGCTTCTCCCCCCGCGCGCTCACCTGTCATCTGAGCCCGCTGCAGGTTCCGCAGGTGCTTCACCGTCATCTCCAGGATGTCTGCCTTCTCCAGCTTGGAGTGCCTGGAGCTCTGGCAAAGGGGGAGCAAAGGGGGCGGTCAGGATGGGTGCCTGCCCTCTCTCCAAGCACTCCCTCTCACTCCCCTGCTCCCCGCCCGCACCTCGCCACCCGGCTTCATTGCAAACCCCCGGACCTCAACTTACGTCTTTTTTCAAGGCGTCCAGAATGAGGGTCTTGAGCTGCCCCAGGCTCTCATTGATCCTGGCGCGGCGCCGCTTCTCCATGATAGGCTTGGAGGACTGGAGAGGAGGGAAGAAACAGGAGGGATGAGCACATTTGCTCCCATCCCTCACTTCACCGCTCCCCACGTGCGCGCACGGCTGCATCGGCTGGCCTCTTGCTGCCCGTGCCCGCCCGATGCCCCCCACCGCATGCTACCCGCCTGCCATATCGCCCGCGCATCCCCCACGCGCGATCCTCCACAGCCCAGGTGAGCTGCCCGGTGCCAGTCCCCTCCATGCCGATCCCCGACGCTCCGGTCTGGCTGCGTGACAAGGCACGGCCGGACGCTGCCCCACGGGGCGCCTCCGCCTCCCAAGCAGTCACCCCTCCTGCACCCTGGCGAAGAGGTGCCATTTACCTTGCGGTGCTCGCTGGCACTCTTGGGCTTGTCCGGCGTCTGGCTGGAACTAGCCGGGGCCCCTGCAATGGGAGAGGCTGTCGGTTTCTCCATGGTATCAGCGGGCATTTTGGTTTTGTGGGTTTGGGTGGCTCTTTTTAGACCCGGGGATTCAAAGCACAAGAACCTTGGCCCGGCGGGATCTGGTCTGCTGGCTTTTTTGCTTGCCCCCAACTGTATCCTTTGGATGCAGCCCAGCGCCGGCGCCTGGCTCTGCAATGCCCCAGCACACGCCACGCCAGGCGGCCGCTCGCCTGCCTGCTGCCTCGCCCTGCCGCCGCCGGGGCTGGGACTGCGCCTGCTGCCGGCGCTGCCCGGACCCCCCTCGCCTTTATAGCCGGCGGCTGCTCCCAATTCGTGTGAAACCTTCTCTGCATTCTTTCCCACACTCTCGCCAGCCAATCCGAGCCGGGACTCACCCCACCGGGCAGCCAGCCCGCCCGCCGATTGGCCGCCGCCCCCGCGAGCTGTCAGTCACGCGCTGGGCTTCCCAAAAAAAAAAAAAAAAAAAAAAAAAAAGGATCCACCCGCGGAATAGCGAAGCCAGCCCGGAGCGTGGGGTGGGGGCGTGGGGCAGGGAGAGGAGCTCACAAGACCCCCCCCCCGCCCCCCAGGGGGAGAGGATGCAGAATCCAGATGTGGGTGGGGGGGCAAGGGGGAGGCGAGATTTCTTCCCCTCCACCAGCCTGACCCCCCGGGGGCCCGCTGCCGCCCAGGTGCGTGGGGAGAAGGGCGCGCCCCCCCCCTCCAGCTGTTGCGCACTCCAGCGGCAGCCGCCGCAGCAGCCGGTCCGGCACGCGAGGCAGTGGCAGGCGGGCAGCCAATGGGCTGGCGGCGCCGGGCCCCGGCGGCTCCCATTGGCTGCCCGCCGCGCCAGCTGTCCGTCAAGCTCCGCGCGCGGCAGCCAGCTGTGCTCGTGCCTCCCCCGCCGGCCCCGGAGCACGTGCCGGAGCGCGGCCGCCCCCGCGCCGCGCAGGAGCCGCCGGGCTGCGGCCGGGCGGGCGGCCGGGAGGGAGGGGGCAGGCCTGGGAAAACCACGCCTCCCCCTGCGCGCCAGAAAGCGGCTGCCGAGCCGAACAGAGCCGCTCTGTGCCGGGCGAGCGAGGGGAGGCGCTGGGCGCCGCGCCTGGGGGGCTTTCCTTCTCCCGCCCGCCTTCCTGCCTTGGGGCATGCCCCCCCGGGCCTTGCTGCTCGGGGAGAGAGTCCTCAGCAAGCAGCCGTTCTGCTCGGGGGGGCGGACGGCAGCACCAAGGGCTCAGCTTGCAGCCAGGGGATGCATATTTGGGTGGGATATTTGGAGGCGCTTCCTCACTAGGAGCGGGGTCAGGGGCTGGAATGGGTTACCCAGGGGGGTGCCCGATCCTAGAAAATCCGGGTTGGGAGGGACCCAGCCCAACCCTATACAAACCATCTTATACCCGCCATCACCTTGACGGTCTGCTTAGGTCCCTTCCGAACCTACAAACTATGAAACTATCACTCTCACCTCTCCCTGTGAGTTTCAAGAAGAGGGGCCAGACCCTCCATCCTGCAGGAGCCCCTCTGATCCTGCAAAATGAGGTTTGGAAGAGACTTCAAGAGGTCACATCTAGTCCAACCCCCTGCTCCAAGCAGGACCCTCCCCAACTAGATCATCCCAGCCAGGTCTTAAAAACCTCCAAGGATGGAGATGCCACCACCTCTCTGGGTCAGCTGTTCCAGTGCGTTACGACAAAATCCTTGGAGGTTTTTAAAGATCTGACTGGACCAAATCGTGGTTGGGATGATGCAGTTGAGGCTGGTCCTGCTCTCAGCAGGGGGTTGGACTAGATGTGGCCTCCTGAGGTCTCTTCCAACCCTCGTTTTCTAGGATCAGAGGGGCTCCTGCAGGCTGGAGGGTCTGGCCCCTCTAACTGAAACTCTTTGGGAGAGGTTAGAGTGATGATGGAGGGTATAAGATGGTCTGTATAGGGATGGTCATAAGCAGGGCGTTGGGCTAGATGTGACCTCTGGAGGTCCCTTCCAGCTGGGACCTCCATGACTTCTCTGAGATGTGGGTCAGGTGCCCCCAGGAAGGAAGGATCAAAGGGTGGAGAGGGGAAGAGGCAAGGCGAAAAAGTGTTGGCATGTTACCGGGCATCTGCAAGAGGCTAGAACAGGACTAAAAATGGGAGATTAAAGGGAACGTCAGCAGTGCCGTGCTGGGGCAGACGGATGGTCTGGGGCACCATCGGTCTAGCCCAGGAGCCTGTCTCCAATAATGGCGACGTGGATGCTGTACGGGGAGAGAGCATCGAACCACATCTCTCTGGGGTGATCTACCTCCTATTCAATACTCTCCTGGCATCCTCCCTTTAGAGATGTCAGAGGAAACATCTCCAACTGCTCTGTTCACCAGCCACTAACGGCTTTGCCACCCATATGTTTATCCAGTCGGTTTTTTGGTACCCGGCTGTGCTATGTGCCTCTACCACCTCCTGCGGCAATGAATTCCACAAGTTAACCACACGTGGTAAAAAACAGCTCCCTGGTCACTTCGTCCACGCCCTTCATGATTTTATAGGCTTCTATCCTATCCCCCCTCAGCTTTCGCCTTTCCAAACTGAAGATGAGGGGGAGACCAAGCCAGGGTGCCGTGACGCCTCCCACCCCTCAGCGTGCCCTTCCCGCTCCCCAGCCCAGAAGGGTGTATCGAAGCCTCGTCTGACACTCCTGATATTTTTCAGTGTGCCCTGATTAAATCCAAGCCTTTGGCCACTTAAGCCCCTGCCCCCAAAGTAAAATTCATGGGTCATTTCAATCACCTTGAGAATGCCATTAAGCTTATCAGGCCCTTGGGGCTTTGGTCTTCTGGCCTCTATTTTATGGCAAGAAAGTTGTCTCCCCCTATCCCCTTCTCTTTTTTATTTGCTTCTACATTGCAGGGAGGCAGGGAATTCTTTTATTGGACCAACTGTGTAGTTAGGATTGAATTAGACAAGCTTTCAAATGCAAGGCACCTCCACAAACTAACGTCGCCTTCAGTGACACACTGGTGAGGCTGGCTACTGGCGTGGGACCTTGGGGAAACTGCGCTGTGAAATCCCCCATCCCTGTTCTTTCCGTGGACCTTGTACTCCTAAGTGACCCCAACCTAAGTGACCCCATCCCTAACATAGTCATGGGACTGGGATACAGCCATGGTGCAGGGCCCCTGCCTGTGCGCTCTACCCTGCTGCAGCCACGTGTCACAGACTTTTGGCTCTTTGGGATAGGAGCCACCTGAGTGGGGCCCGAGTTTTTGTTGGTCCTGAGGCTCTACCATAACACACGCAACCAGCATTCACTTTCCGCCTGTTTAATTTGGAGGTGACGGGACTAAATCAGCCTCCCAGGCTCCCATTCATTACAAGGCCTACACTGTGCTCACATTCCTTTCCAGACTAGAGACTTGCACCAATTATTATTACTAAGACATATGCTTATTTTCCTTTAGCTACTTACATTTGAAATTCAAAAGGATCTTTGCCTTCAAACTCTTTGTGTCATGCATAGTTTTTAATTTCTCCAGTCAAAAAAAAAAAAAAAAAAGAGGAGCCGATAAAGCTTTACAAAAACGCCGTTTTAAATTAAAAGCTTTTTCTTGCTTAGAACATTGCACACCAGGTACTGGGTGTGAGGTGCAAGGAGACGCTTCACATTTCTAAGGTGGTGGAACAGGGGAGAGTGTCAGTAAATTGCTGGTGAGAAATAAAAAGCAGCCCATGAGCGCCATCTGAAGGCTCCTCTAACACACATCCCCAAAGTGAAGGCTCAAGATTACTCAGACATTATGAATGCAAGAGGAGCAGAGGGAGAAACTGTCCCCTTCACTCACATCAGTGCAACCCCATGGACTTCTGTGGAGCAGTGGACAATCTGGTCTGCAAAGGACAATGCGATGGGAGTGAAGATTAGCATTAGTGACCATTGAGGCCGCACTGCTCTACCTGCTTGGGGTTAGGGTGGGAGGGCTCTGATGCTGGCGAGGTCTCTTAGGATGGGTTAGTTCGATTCAGTCGATGCACAAGAAGACTTTTGATGACTAGTCTGAAATGGTTTTCAGGGCTCATGCTTCCCACATGGGGTTACTTTCCTGTTCCAGCCTTGGCAGTCTGTATTGAAGAGGATGCACTGGTCTCTTCCCTTTTATCTATTCTCCAGCACCAGTGAGTGGCATTTGGTTCCCTTGGGCCAGCCCTCAGAGGAGATCTGCCCTGCTCACAAAACCACCAACCACCCGGGCAGATTGCCAACAGCTCCCGCAGCTTCTGTGCAGCAGAGTCCCGGCAGGAACGTGAGAGATCTGCGAGGTGGGGGCCGTGCTGCAGGTCTGGCCTAGGGCCCAGGACCCAAACTTGGGCAGGGAAAAGGGAAATGTACCTAACCCCTTTCCCCACCCTGCCACTTCCTCCCTTCTAGGATCACCAAAATGAAGCTTTGCCTCCAAAACCAGCCATCCCCCTTCATCCGCTTCCTATTATTTCCATCTCCCCCTTAAGAGCCCTACACCAAGGCTTTGCCTTTCTTGCCACCCTAGTTATTCTTCAGGGCGTACAATGTCATTTCCTGTACCATTGCCAGTGGCCAGAAGGCCCCCTGATTTCACTGCTGTTTCCATTCCCCCGTCTGCCTCTGTGGGGGGATTCAGACCTCCGTCTCAATGCCCTGCCCACCCCAAGGAAAACCCATCCAGGAATCTCCTTCTTGCTCCCTTGCTACTTTCTGGGGGGTGGTTGGGTGCTGCAGCCACCAGGGGGCATCGGGATCTTCATGGCACCCCCTCCAGAGGCCACTGTTGTGGGCCATGGGACTTCCCATCCCACCAACTGCAAGACTGAAAATGGGCAAGGAGGCTCTTAGGGTTCCCCATCTCTCGTCCCCCGGGGCATGGCTGCACCTTGCTTTCCACCTGCAAGGAAGGCAGGTGAGGACGGACTGAATCGCCTTATTTTCACGGGGCGATGAAGTTTCTCCTGCCCAGCAGAAGCAGGGGAAAAGATGGTTTTGCTGTGGGTCTAACCCGTCATTCACTTCCCTCAGTTGGCCTGACGTCTGCCGGGAAGCCTGGCGTTTGGAGGCTCTTCCAATCCTCGCTCCTCTTGGAATCGAGGGAATTTTGCCATCTGCCCTCGAGGGCCCCAAGCATTTTGTAACTTTAATTTAGGGCATCTGCTGCAGCCGCACCCTGCTGATGTCAATGGCAGTGCTGCTGCGGGCTCCATGGGGGCCGGGTTGCGCTCCCGGGGCGTGTGCTTGCTCAAGGCAAAAAGCCACACTGCTCTGCAATCCAGCTTGGTGCTCTTTTCTCTGCCGGAGCCTGAGCATCTGCCTCGCAGAGGCTTGGCCGAAGCTGCGGGCGTTAATCATTTGCAGCCGCTCCAACGAGACCTGGAGGACTTGGCCTTGCGCAACGAGCGTGACCGTTGACTGATCCATGGCAGGGCACCCCGATGCGTTATCGCAGCCTCCAGCTGGGGGACGCACCCGTAACAGGATAGCCTGGGATTACTCGCTGCCTCCAGGAGGGAGAGGAGTGGGTTCTGTTGGAGAACAGCGGCCGGAAGACAGGCTCGCTTGGCAGGGATCCACATTTCAGATGGGCGCGTGCCAAGAAACCGTGATCATGTCATCCAGCATGGGGGGGTGGGGAACGGCTGGGGGAAGAAAAAGCCTAATTGAAAACATTCGCTCACCAGAGCGACGGATCTCAGCGAATGCAAGCAGATTTAGCCTCCGTGCCAGGTACTTCGAGATGCACCTGGCAGCCCGTCAATGCGCTGGGCCTCATTTGAGGCTTGCAATTTGCAAGTCGGCAAGGAAGAAAATGCAGGCTTGAAATGTAGGTTGGGTAGCTGCTGGCTCTGCCCCAGATTGCCAGCACTTCTGTGGGCAAGCAGCCTCATGTCCCTCCAGTTGGGACAAATGATGCTTGATTATCTTGAGCAGGAGGGATTGTGAAGATAAATTTGTTAATCACTGGGGGAGTGTGGGGGGGGTCTCAACTCTTTCAGTGCTGGAGCTGTATAGGTACCTAGGTAGAGAAAGGGAAGCTCTTTGAAGCATTTCAGTTTTCACTGCTTGGATCAGTCTCCAGGCCTTTCATTTTCCGGTGTAATTTCATGTGGTTTGCTGCATTCAGACTGCAAAACGCACGTAGCTGAAACGGATTGGATGAAACAGCATCGTCTCCCTACAGACATCAAAGGAGCTAGGCAAATATTTTTCCAGAGTCCTTTACCTTCCCCACACTGAAGCAGGTATGAAATGAATGGCAGTCCTGGCTGGAACTGCATTTCTGTTGGATATGCAACTTAGGTTGTGTTTCTGGCTTTATGACCCAGGAGTTGTATATTTAATGCATACAATCTTAGCATGGGCCTTTGTAAAAGGCACCCTGAGAGGCACAAGGCTTTACAGAATAATAAAAAAAAAATCCACGTATTGGTAAATCTGCTTTGGAAAGCTTAAGAGTCTGGATTATCATTCGGGCCACTAAAAGGCTGGACAATATCCTTTCTGTGATAGGGCCCGTAAAGGAATTAATTCCTTCAAAAACAATCTACAGTGTTTCAGAACCTGTGCTCAGCACTGACAGGTATTTCAAGACCCATCCATCACAGATCCAGAGTTAAAAATTAACATTAAACGAACCATAATTTTCAATAGAAACTTCTTCAATTGTTAGAGCTCCGATCCCAAGAACAATGGTTAGTGCCCATGTCTCGCCATGGACACAAATGTTTCCTGTGTAACAATCAAGTACGTTTTCCATCTGCTTTGCTGGAATTTCAGACTATCAGTCCTTTTTTAAATTTTACTTTCAGATGCATCGAGGTGCTGCTCCAGTGGGTAGTGAAGTCAGTGGAGAGGCTCCCTTTACCTTTAGCGAGCTTTGAACCAGGCCACTGTATTGCCCTACCCAGGAAATGGGATCCTGGATAATACTATTAGTCCTGTTTCAGTTGGTTGCCTTGTGCAGAACTTCTGCACCAAGGACAAAGGCTGGATATTCTTGTCCTGAACCACCTGAGCCATTGGATGCAAACCCTCCCAGGCTGGAGGCAAAGGCTCGACAGCCTTGTAGAGCCGTGTCTAATAGAAATAATATGTAAAATCAGAAACTGTGTCTCTCAATTCCCTATGGTGCGTCTCAACTGTTCGGGCATGAACAAAATTATAAGTAAGATTCCCAGCATCGTGTCTTTTGCCCCTTCCTTTCATTGTGCTGCATGCAGATCCTTTTTTTGGTGGATTGCCCACTAGGCAGCTCAAGGCTCAAGCAATACTGCCTGAGTTGGCCCCGTTTGGCCCAAGGTGCACAAATCATCTCGTCTAGCTTTAGTCAAGGGGAGGGGAGCACTTGTTCTGGGTGATCTGTAGAATTGGTCCCATTCACTTTGACAGGAGTTTGCTGGTAGGAAGCCACAGGATCAGACCCGCAGTGTCTGCACGTGCCTTTTCTCTCTGACAGCCATCATATGTGCTGACCTAGAGACCAGTCCTCTCACCCCTTATGTGACCAAAGCTTTTTAAGGGCCAAATCCTGCTCCCATTAACGTTATTGAGAGTGCCGCTGAATCAGGCTGGTACTGCTCACGCTCTTCTGTTAGTAGGGCAGATTCATGGCTCAGACTGTTCACACAGATTGGAAAACAATTGCCCTTCTCGGCTCTCCAGTCAGCTAGCATGGGATAATGCCTAGTGGGGTAAAGCAAACCGAGGTGGCTTGGATGCTAGTCTCTTTCTCCCCAGCCCCACAGCAGAGGACATGTCGGACAAATGCCAGGGTATGTCACGGCTGTGGCCAGAGCAAACTGTGCCCTTTGGGACCTCTCGACCAGCTGGAAAAACCTACAGTGACATTCAGAAGTGCTGAGCTGCCCAGCAGAGAGTCAAAGAGCCCTATCCTGCTCCCCCAATGCCCCTCGCGTGCCCCAGGTCTTGTCCGCAACACTGAATCTGGTGCACTGTTGTGGGTTATATATGTACCGGGGCTGGTGACATTCAGTCCTGGGTGTGTTTTGTTGGCAGGCTTCGTAGGAAGAGCGGAAGAAACAAAGGGGCTTAAGCGAAAAGTCCCTGTGATTCCTTTCTGGGCATGTCCTATACATTTAATCTTGATCCCTTTAAAAAAATCATGTTCATATACGTTGTGCTTTAGAAAAACAAGCTTAAGACTGTTTCCACTGTGTGCGCTGATGTGAACCGAGCCATTAATCCCAATATTCATGTTTGATTAGATCCTAGAGAACAGAACAGAACAAAACCCTTGCAGAGGACACTGCTCGTCTTTGGCTGCCTTGGCCACGCATCTGGATTCAGGCGGCTCTTTGATCTCTAAGCTCAATTTTATTACAGCGCAGCTTCTCAAATTTTGAAGCACAACTCAAAAGCTTGCAGCTGGGGTGAAAAGGCTCATAAAAGGGCGGCGAGCCCAGGGGGCTGAATGCAGGTTTTGTTTTGTTCCCAACTCCTGACTGGTTTTGCTCCCGGTAACGTCTTGTTACTGGGGAATTGTTTGCTCTGGGTATTGTTGGGGGAGACAGCTGTGTCTGAGTGCAGCTCCTCACATTCCTGTTTGCCCACGGAGCGCAGCATAATCCCTCCTGGATTCCTCCTCATTTATCCAGTGCAGTCATCCCCCGGCCATACACTGCATTGGATAGCATGTCTAAGGGAAAGCTGAAGGAGAAATTAAGATGTTAATGGCTGGCAGATTGCAAGGAGGTTCTTTAGTAGACTGTAATGTGGAACAAATTACATTGCAGCCTTCCCCGCTACTCCAAAGAGCATCCTTTTGGTACCTCACATGTTGGTTCCTCCTGGATCTGAACTTTCTAGTCAACTAGAATGAATTACCAGGGTCAACTGACTTAAAATCAGGAAGCAATTTAGGGAAAACGCTTAGGGCAGTGATTTTCAACCCCGGCACAGTGGCACCCAGGGCGCCTTGAGATCCTTTCAAGAGTGCTGTGGGGTGCTCCTCAGCGTTAGGTATGCAAACATGATTTACAAAATTAACCCAGAGATTTCTAATAGGCATCTTCTGTAGTGTTAAAAGCATTCTGACCTGTCACGGGCTTTCTTTGCAACAGAGGAATCGCTGCTTGTTATCTGTAGGCAAAAATTGCATGGAAACTAAGAGCCAGTATTTTCCGAGGGGGGGCTCGAGTCTGTTGAGGAGGGGACCTCAGTCTAAAAAGTTTCAGAGCTGCTGACTTGCACTAACTGATTTATGTAGCTCTGTCTTGCACCCTTCCCAGTCCCAGCTCTGCTGCTGAAGTGAATTGATCTCTTCCACCCAGGTCATCCTCTGTTGTGGCTTCTTTTCTGTTTTCCACAAGGATGTGATAACAGTCTTCAGCAATGGAAAAAGTTACTGCAGAGAAGAAGATTATAAACAGCTCCTCACATCCACCAGGGAGAGAATAAAATGTATCGGGTTTAAACTGCAGCAAGGGAGATTTAGGTTGGCTATGAGGAAAACCTTTCAGACTGTAGGGAGAGTTAAGCACTGGAATAGACCTCTGAAGGAGGTCTCTATCACTGGAAGGGCTTTTGAACCCAAAAGCTTGCTTAAAAATTGTTCTCCAACTATTTAAGTCGGTCTAAAAAAAGAGATCAGATTCACCCAGAGAACCTTGTCTGTCCATCACTGGAGACATTTCAAGACCATCTTAGGTACATACCATTTGCCTGGTGTTGCCGGACGCATCTACACGAGATGCTAAAAGCGCAGTAGACTAATTCTATTGTGCATTAGCGTGTCACGGTGGAAGTCGTTCTAATGCGCAGTATCAGTCTACTGTGCATTAGGATCACCTAAAAGACATGTGCTGGTGCTACCGCACAGTGGTGCTGACTATTGTGCCTTAAGCTAGCGTGCCATAACTATGGCACGTTAATGCACGTGTAGATGTTCCTGCTTCGAGTCAGAGGGATGGCTTGCTTAGATGATCTCTCAAGGTCCCTTTCATCGCTATTGTCTAGGATCTCCCTATTTCTCAGGCACACATAGACCCAGACCCCGCGCACCTTACAGACATCGTGGAGTTATTCTCACAAGACAGGAAGCATCATCATCATTATTCCTTGCGTATAGATGGGACCTGTGCCCTTAAGGCCCTGCTACAGCCAAGCATCTGCTCAAATTTAAGCTGATTGACTCCAGTGTGTATGCGGATTAGGCCCAGGTGATTTGTGGAGGATCCGTGCCAGAAACCAGAAGGGAATCCAGGCCCCCTAAGTCATGATGCTTTTCGGACCCAGAGACCACTCTCCTTTTGCTCAGTTAAAAGGTACTCAAATTAACAATCACGGTTAAAATGTTAAAATCCAGCCAGTTCTCAGCGATCTGCAACATTCAGCTTTGAATCCTTATTTCAAACACTCCAATGTTTGGGAGGAGCCTGCTCACAGATGGGCTTCAAATCCTCCTCTTTTCATGATGTATACATTCAGGTACTGTGATTGTTGTCATCACATTGGCAAGAGATCTCTTAATGAGAAGGAGGGAGATGCTTAGCAGTTTGCAGCAACAAGGGCTTGTGTCAGACGGTGTCTGAGGATGCCTCAAACTGTTGCTTTTGAAACTTGGCTTTTGTGCTGATTCCCTCTTGTTGCAGCGAGATTTCTGGGTAACGCAAACCTGTTCCATGAATCGGATGTACAAGGATCACTTATGTTGCCAAAATGCACCGTATATTATAACACGCTCAAAAGCAGACGCGGCACATATCATATGTTCCAAGCGCATGCTCGGATCGTTTTGGCTATATGCTACGGCAATTCTAAGAAAACGCTTGGGCCGTAGTAAGAAACTATTATTTATTGTGCTTTGATTTATGAAGGAAATCTTTCTCAGAGCCATAGGCCTTGCTGTGGGAAGGCAATGACAGTCATGCAGAAGGAATTTCACAGCGTTGCAAACGAAGAGTCTCATGAGACAAGAGGGGTTTCATTTTCTTTTCCCCTCCTTAAAAGTTCAGGGCAGAGAAGATGCAGGGGCAAAGGTAAAAGCGTGGGGAACATATTGGCCTGGTTTTGTTTTCAAGCGCTCCCTGCCCCCAGCATCCTTCTAGCTGGAGTACAGGGCTGAGACAGATGTCCACTTCTTTAGCGAGTCCCAGTCGTTTTGCCCAAACACATCTTTGCTGCCTTACCCTTCGCTTGAAAACCTCTTGAAAAGGCGGTGGAGATAAAAAGGAAGAGAATGAAGCCGGGTGGTGTCTGGATTTAACACAGCCCAGTGCTCCATTCTCTAAAACCAATCCCGGCTGAAGAGGGCCCATTGACTGGCTCCTGTTAATTTGTTGATGGATAATAGGGGCCGAGTTGCTGCAATCCATGTGCAGAAAGCAGAAAATAGAGTCAATTACATCTGTATTAGGTGGCCTTGGGGAGAAAATCTCCTTACATGCCTTCCATGGATACTGTTCTTAATTATATTTGCTAAGGAGCAGCACGCGTTAAGTCCAAGCACAACTTGAGCAGCTCAAAGTAGACAGCCCTAAAATATAGCGGAGGAATGTAGCCTCCAACTTTGGCGTCTCTAATGGGGTGACCCCTCTCTGTGCTGCGCGCTGCTCATTGTCTCTCGAATACACGTCGTTAAACAACGATGCCTATCATGTGTCATTTCCAGTGCAGCAGGGCCTGATCCCATGACACAGTTTTGCTCCCAGGCATTGCGCGCGCCCCTGCGAGCAGCTCAGCGGTGGTGAGCGCTGTGCGCTGCGGTGCTTGCAGGTGCCGCTGGGAGCGTGTGGGATCCATGGCGGCTTTGCCACGAGACCCGCGTAGGAGGCAGCGGGGAGTTATGCCAATCCCCGAGCGGCTCGAGAGTGAGACTCGCTCTCGGAGAAGCACCATCTGCTCTGTGCTGGTTCCTCCCATTACTCTGGGGGCGGGCATGAGGGGAAGAACTAGGATGTGCCAGCTCTGTACCAGACTGGTTAGCATGTGGTGATGTAAGATAAATGGTTTCCAGGCTGTAGATGAGCTTTAACTGGCAACCTAGTAAAATATACCTGGCTGATAATCTTGTATAGGGTACATCGTACAGGAACAATGCTGTTGTGCCCGACTCCCAACCCAGGAGAAGGCAAGCATCACTTCATTAGGAATAGTCTTACTACGGGGTCTTGATGTTAACTGGAGCTTGCATCGCAGTGATGACTGGCAGCAGGGATGCTGTCTTCAGGTGTGACTGAGCTTTGAGGGGTGAACTGGTCCGTTCAAAATGATGGCGAAATGTTTTGGGGGTTGAGAAGGACAACGGGGAATCTCTCAGCGTATGCTATTAGTCAGGCTACCTGATTCAACAGCAGGAGAAACTCATGCTTCGACACCCAGAAATTGGTTCGGGTTCATCGACATTGGCTGGGTACTTTAATGGCTACGAATGGTTCTCTCTGTATCAGCCCAGCCCTATACAACTTTCTCATGAACCCTGCTGTGGTGCGGGCAGCAGCAAGACCATGCACCGTGTCCCCTATCGGTTTGCAAAGCTCCATGAAGCCATAATGGTCCTTACCCAGTCACCTCCCTGAGATCTCAAAGCACTTCATCGAGGTAAAAAAGTCCTTCTCCCCATTTTACAGGTGGGGAAGCTGAGCCCCAGAAAGCCTAATGAGTCTCCTAAGGACATGCAGCAACTCAGAGACAGGAGCCAAAACAGAACCCAGGTGTCCTGGCTGGCAGACCTGTGCTCCATCTATTGGTCCCTGGGCCTACCTCGCCTTCCAGAAATAATAAGCAACGATTGAAATAAGCAAATCTCTCTTCAAAGCCTTTGTAGTCTATGGACTTTAAACTAACTCGGCTGATTTCCACTGAGATCAGGGAGAACGGGCCTTAAATCCATCTTCTCATTTTACCATACTTTCCTCCCTCATCCCCAAGAAAAGGTTCCTTGGCTTCTCCCCTGCTCTTAAACCAGGATACTTTCTGGCTTCTAGGATTTTGCAGCCAGGAAGAGCTGTAACATTAACAGATGGAGGAAACATCTTATTTTTATGCATACGTTTCCTAAGGAACCAAGTATTACTAATGCAATTCATTTAGATGGGGTTTTTTTTTTCCCCCTTCATTTTTTTTATTCAGAGAGGCAAACTTCAGAGGACTGTGTCATCTGAACAACCATTGCAAGTATCTGTGGTATTTCACGGTGCCTTTCATTTTGGCTTCTCTTAATCTTATTAAGTGTCTGTTCCCATACCTGGAAAAAAAAGCCATCAATTATATTTGCTTTGCCTTTGAAAAGATTTGTCATTTTGCCATCTGTAGGCAAGCATGCTCTACAACAATATGTTTTGTTTGACTTCACTAGTAAAAAGGTCTCCCTTTTTTTTTTTTTTTTTGGCCCAATCTATAGCTTTTCCCTCCCCCACTCCCCTCTCTCTTTTCAGCTTGCCTGTTGATGAGCTTGGCCTAATCAGATTAACTCAGCCCAGACACAGCAGTGGCAGTTTATTCTCTTTTAAAAGGACTCCACAGTTTCCTCCAAACTTTTTGTAAACTCTTCATCCCCGGCTAAAATCTTTTGTAAGCTGTACCCAATGGACTCTTTGAGAGACCCACACTCCCAGTCAATGAAGACCTGTTAGAATGGGTCACTAATCCAAAAGAGTGGAGATGCCTTTAAAGCAGTGCACTGATGCATTGGGAGTCTTGACTAGTGCACACAGAAAGACCGAATTGAATTCCCAAATAGCTGGAACATTTAATTTGATTCCTAAAATAAATATTTTGAAAAAGTCTGTCTTGTTTACAACGCTAATGAAATAACCTGTTTTCCTTGGACGTTTTCTCCATGCAGAAATGGGCTTCTTTAGCAATTCTTTGCTTGAAAAACAAAAGCTAACAACCAAAAAAGAAAGCGAGTGATTTTTTGGGAGCAGAAATTTGACAGTTCTCAACAGCCATTCAGCAATGTCTCATTGATGGTTTCCTCGATTTCTTCCACTGGTTGCAGAAGTTACCAGGAAAGGTTGTTTCATATCTTAATGAATTGCACATCTCTGATTTGGAGCTCCAGCTCCTTTCTTTCCCTGAGCTAATTATTATTACAATGCTGAGCATTAACTTTTTACTTCTCTTTGGGGTCTGCATTCATTTCCCAATAAATCTAAGGCAAATCTCTGATGGTGGTAACAAAATCCAGCTAAAATTGTGTGTGTGCATGTGTGTGTGCGTGTGTGTGCGTGCACGTCTCGTTCACGCACACACACAGATTTATAAATGCTTCTTGGTCTTCAAATGTAAGTTACTGCTTTGTGTTCCTTATTATCTTTGCAGACGTGTATAATTTAATAGCAAAAGAAAAAATGATTGAAATACAAGGTATAATTTAAAGACGTGATGTACCATAAAGCAGTCCGTGACTCAAAAATTGTTGCAATGACCCCCTCATTCTTTTTACTAATATAGCGGCAGTCACAAAGGCCACAAATGAAACGAAGAAAGAAACTGTTAAGTGCCCACTGAGAAAGGTGCACAAGAAGGAAATTTTCCTTTGACGTTTTTTTTTAAAAAAAAAGGCTACAAAGGGCATAGCTCAAACATTGCACATAGAGGTATCACACATCACCTCGCAAGCAGGCATGCACACATTTCCGATGCCTCCCACATCTCACAAATATGTATGCATCTCCAACACAAACCAAATGTCTATGCGTGCACCTATGCATCATAAGCGCACAACACGCGTCTGTGTGCACACGTCAGACTCAGCCACATGAATTTGCATGATGTGAATTTGCATGCCATAACCTGGGTTTTTTTTGGCTTTGATCCATATGGAATTAATTCCTCATCTGCTCCCCAGTGCCGGATGCAGTGAGCGCTGCCCTCTCCCTGTCTTCACCACCAGTCAAGTAGGTGGCCTTTCTGACTTCAGCTACACCGACCTTTGCCGGCGGAGACCACCTTTATGAACCAAGCACAAAATCTTCAGAAGAAAGGTGACTAAAACAGCCCCATTTCACACGGGTTGTTTTTTAAAATAAGAATGCCTTGCCAACATTTGCTGCCAACATAGGTGCAAATCTGGCTCAGGACTGTGGGGAAACGACTGATTCAGAGGTCACAAGGCAGAGTTAATTGCCGGGAAGGACATGGGCTGACATTGGGGGTAAAGGCCCTTGTGTAGCACAGAAAAGCCACAATTGCTGTTGTTCCACAAATGTGAATGTGTGGGTGACACTAGCTGGCTCACACCGGCGCTCAGAGTAAGGGGAGTTCAGAAGACAGGCCCGGGGCCATGGCATCACCTCTTTGAAGAGTCTCACTGTTTTGCATGGCAGCCTCCTGATTCTGGGGAGTCTGTCTCACAAAATGTGTTCTTCCGAGGTTGGTGGTATCAGAGATGCCACAAAATATCTAGGGGCGGATGTGAAACTAGTAGGATCTAGGCTGGCGGGTTGGGTTGCCACTGAGGAGACTGCCCAGGGTAATTCTGGGCATCTCACTGCCCCGGCCTTCATTTTCCGTTCTGCAAAATGGGGGTAATGACTGTGGCCTCTCTGGTAAGGCACTCTGCGTTTCATTAATGCAAAGCATTGCGTAATGGTTGGATATTCAGCCTCAAGAGCGGCTGCAACAGATTTCTGGGGATAACTTGTGAACGGCTGCAGATGCCGAAACCAGCGTGGGTTGAGTTTTCTGCCTATTTAGCAAAGGGCCTTTTTGTGCCATTTCACAGTGACTGTTTCATCCCCACTCCCTCATGTACAGAGCCTAAGGACAGGGATGTCTGCCCAGGTCAGGCAAAGAACAGGATGGATGGAGCTAACCCTCACGCCCAAATGTGTGAGCGCCCGACGTGGAGCCTCCATTGCCTGCAAAGGAAGCTCAGCCATCTCCAGGCTCTTCAGACCATAAGTGGTGCTTAGACCTAATGAACTTTACCCAGTTTAGGCCCAAGCTCTTTCTTTTCCATCCACCATGCAGTTTAACCCCAATTTTTTAAATCTGTATTTAGCTCATTCATTTTAGCAGATAGACAGCCCCTCTCCCGGGCTCTCGCAACGAACCTTTTCCGCTCAGCCAGAGAAATTTTCACCTCACTAGTTACTGAGGGCTTGTGACTGGCATGTCTGAACAACTTAATTGTGAAAAGAATTTCATGGCGTTCAGTGGAAGTTTCCACTTCTTTGGAGATGCACAGGGAAGATTAATGTTGCGATTTCATCGTCCTGCCTTTGTTGCCGGCGCTTAGTCATTTAATTTCTTTGATAAAAGTTGCCCTGGTTAAAAATAAGTACACAAACCCCAACAACGCACACAATGAATAAAACAAACATAGGGAAAATACCCTTTTGTTTTTCCTCAAAAAAAAAAAAAAGACCTTTATTTTGCCATTGGCGTGGCTTTTAAAAAATTGCTCTGAATGGCAAAAAAAAAAAAAAAAAGGTTGTCTTAATTGGGTACTAGAGGCCAGAAGCCTGTTTCTGCAAACTGGAGGTGAGTATCTCTCTCGCAGCATTAGAGAGAGGTATCGTGGAGCTAATCCAAGTGTTGAGGGATGTGTTTGTTGTCCCCTACCCTGCACAGGAAACACTGCCCCCATCAAGTTGCTTTCGTTTAGGCCAGGTACAGACATCACACTTTTTATTGATATAAGCGATCAGAAACCAGTCTATGCCCGAAACAGGAGTTCAGCACACAAAACCGGTCTATACCTGTAACAGAACAGAAGTTTGGTGCACAGATTTCATAGACATCAGGACTGGAAGGGACCTCAAAAGATCATCGAGTCCAGCCCCTGCCCCGGGGCAGGAAGTCAGCCGGGGTCATAGGATCCCATCAAGATAGACATCCAGATGTCTTCTGAAGGTGTTCAGAGTAGGTGCTTGAACCACCTCCGCCGGCAGGCTGTTCCAGACCTTGGGGGCTCGGACAGTGAAAAAGATCTTCCTTATGTCCAGCCTGAATCGGTCATGGAGGAGTTTGTGACCATTCGATCTTGTCCTGCCTTGGGGCACTCTGGTGAACAAACATTTCCCCAGATCCTGGTGGTCACCCCTGATAAACTTATAGGTGGCCATCAGATCACCCCTGAGCCTGCGCTTTTAAAGGCTAAAGAGTCCCATGGCTCTCAGCCTGTCATCGTAAGGTCTGTTTTCCTGACCTCTGATCATGCGCGTGGCTCTCCTCTGGACTCTCTCAAGCTTCTCCACATCCTTGTTGAATTGTGGAGCCCAAAACTGGACGCGGTACTCCAGCTGTGGCCCCACCA
The DNA here is from genome assembly GCF_052110815.1 of Crocodylus siamensis. NCBI lineage: Eukaryota > Metazoa > Chordata > Crocodylia > Crocodylidae > Crocodylus > Crocodylus siamensis. The sequence continues at coordinate 8,300,537 of NC_143406.1, read as the reverse complement.
AGGCCGAGTACAAGGGGAGAATGACGTCCCGGGATTTGCTTGAGAAGCATCTATGGATGCACGCCAGCGTTTTGGTCACTTTACTAGCAGCAGTATCACACTGAAGGCTGATATTCCTCTTGTGGTCAACCATGACCCCCAAGTCCCTTTCATCTGTGGTGCTAGCCAGCGTAGCACTGCCAAGCCTATAAGGGTGCTGCGGGTTTTTCCTCCCAAGGTGGAGAACCTGGCATTTTTTCAGTGTTGAACACCATCAGGTTCTCATCTGCCCATTTCATGAGCCTGTCCAGGTCAGCCTGGATCACCCTCCTGTCCTCGGGTGTGGATGCTTTACCCCAGAGTTTGGTGTCATTGGTGAACTTGGCCAGTCCGCTTCTGACACCAATGTCCACATCATTAATGAAGATGTTAAATAATATAGGCCCAAGGACAGTGCCCTGGGGGACCCCACTGGTCACAGGGCACCACGACGATTGACTTCCATCAACCACCACCCTCTGGGTCCGACCACGGAGCCAATTGCCCAGCCAAACACACAGACTACTTTAAAAATGGAGAAACCCAGTCTAACAATTGGCCCCCACCAAAGAGTGAACGTGTGCTCTGTTCGCTACCTATCTAAACTACACTGCTTATGGAAAACCACATCACTTAGACTGATTTCCCCCTCGGGCTTTTTGAATGTTTGTACCTAGCCTTCATGTTTTTTCCCTTTATGCTTTGGATCCGAATATGCCACGCTTTAGCTCTTTGCACAAGTCTCTCCAAAACCCACTTCTATGGCTCTCTTCTTTGGGTTAAGAGACAAAAATAAGTATAAAATCACTTGAGGAATGGTTCTCTGTTGCATATGTTTGGAAGGAAACTTGAGCAAAATGGTTTCTTCTTCCGTCTATTTTTCACAGGACTGAAAGCTTTTTGAGCACATGCGAGAGGTTGTCAGCAGCAGTTGCTCGACTGTGGAGCAAACACGTGTTGCAGTCCTACCACTGGGACAGTGCCTCTATCTTCCTGGAAAAGAACAGTACTAATTGTGGGTGAATGGATGATATGGGGGTTGAAATAACAAGCATTAGCGTGGAGGGAGGGGCAGGATTTATAGACAGTGTTACTTCCCTCTCTGAGGCTGAACCCCGAAAGAAGAGGGTGTTTTTTTCTGGCTAGTAAGTAAGCATTGGAGCACCAGGTTTGAGCTAACATATGCATGTACATGGGAAAAGAATGACACTTATCACTATATCTTGTATTGCACATCAGACCTTCAGAGCCACAGTTATGAAAGAACGATAGCTCTATGCATCTGGATGGGAGGCAGCATCATTCCCTGAAGATCTCTGGCTAGAAGTCAGCAGACCGTACCCTGGCTCCCAGCGTAGGCTCTTCCATGCTGGGCATCTGCAATGAGAGCAGCTTGCATGGGCCCTGTGCTGGGCAAGGAGGTTTCAGCGCAGGTTCTCTTCTCCCCTGGTCTTTGCCAAGCCTGTGATGAACTTCTGCCTGGCAAGTAGCAGGGCACATCTGTTCAGAAAGCCAAGCCCTTGCCCCTAAACCCGTTCTTTGCAGGAGCTTGAACAAACTGCCCTTCTCAGCCCTCCAGCCAGCTGCATGGCTGTGTCTGGCCCAGACACACCTGGCCTGGGGCTGGGCCACTGGCAACCCTGACTGCAAAGCTGAGAATGACCGGTGCATTGGAACGAATAGGGATACAGGGCTTCTGTATCAGGGAGGTGAGGGATTTCCCCCCCATCACAGACTGACAGCTGACAGCAGAGGGGAGGACATGTCGTCATGTCGAGGTTTTGTGCTTTCAATGCCTCCGCAGCAGCTGCACTGAGATGCCCCCCACCACTTCCTCCCCAGCCCCATTTTGCCCTCTGGCTTTTAGCCTCAGCCTCTCTCCTAGTAACTAGGCTGGATGCTATGTGCAGGGCTGTCAGTCGCAGGCTGATGTTACATGGTAGGGGCTGGAAGGGACCTCTCGAGATCATCGGGTCCAAACCCCCTGTGCTTGGGCAGCAAAGACTGCTGGGGTCAGGTCACCCCAGCAAGGTGAGTGTCTATAGATCTTCAAAAGGCGTCTGGACTCTCACCTTGCTGGGGTGACCTGACCCCAGCAATCTTTCCTGCCAAGCGCAGGGGGAGTGGGGTGGACCTGATGGTCTTGAGAGGTCCCTTCCAGCCTCTAACATCTGTGACTGTGAGCACAGACAGCCTGCGTGCCTTCCCCCAGGACTGCTCGGGCCTTGGGTAGCACCGCGCTGCTACAAGGGTGGCAACGCTGCGCAGAGGGAGCGAGAGGAGGGAGTGTTTCAGCTGCTGGCAGCCCCTGGCCTTTCTTCTCTCGTTCATGCTCTGGGCAAGAGAAGCCCAGTGGGCAATTTTAAGAAAGCATCAGATGAAATCAGCCACTGCTTATGAAAGCGTATGCGTCTTTGATTTGGTTAGTCTATAAGGTGTAACTCTACCCTGCCTTCTTCCCACTTTTTAGGAGGAAAAGACAGCATACTCAGAGTACTGACGGTAATTTCTTTCCCCAGTTTGATTCCCAACCAAGATACAAAGCTAGCACAAAAGCAGTGACAGCTCCTTGGCATGCCCTGTTATCAGCAATTCGGTCCCACAGCAGCAGACGTGATCCAACTGATTTATGATCAACCTATATTGTTAGTAGCCCTGCTCCAGAGCAAAGGGAGGACACCTTGTTCTGTTCCTGAGATGCTCCCCCTTCCTTTCCCTGAATGACAACTTGGAGCAGGTCAGTCAAACTCTGGGATGGACCAGCTGGGGAAGGTGTGGGATCTCCTTCACCGGTGGGTTTCAAGATGAGGGTGAATAAGCATTGGTCAGGGACGATTTAGGAGCATCCATGCCTGTAGGGTGCATTGAAGAGCAGCAGCTGAAAGTCCAAGGACTCCCAGTACACACTTGCCTCAGAGATGATGAGAAGACCTCTGCGGCCCAGAGCACGTATACATAGGAGAGGACCATGCTCAGAAGCAGGAGAACAAAGCTGAGCTCTGCAAGTGTCTTGGTTATGGAAGAAGAGTAAAGGAGCCAGGATAAGTTTACAGAGGGGCTAGGCAGGTGGGAGAGGCAGCTCCAGCTCTCCAGGCAGGGTGTGTGATGCATGGAGCTGCGTTTTCATTCCCCAGCTTGCGGTACAGAGTTGGGGGGTGGGGGTGCCTGGTTATCCCATGTTTCTGGGCTTTCCTGCTTGCCACATGGGACTAGGAAGGAATTTTTCCCCCCTCCCTGTTGCTACAGGTGTCAAGTTTCTTTTTTCACCTTCCTCAGAAGCATGGGAGAGGCACCGAGTGCTGGCTGCAGCCAAGGCTGGGCATTTTGACCGGGGTGTGCCAGTGCTTTTGCCGGGACTGAACCCCCTAGTAGTTCCTGGTTAGAGTGCCTTGCTCCTCCATTCAGGTTAGCACCAACTTCCACCTTTAGGCTCAGGAAGGGAAGGTGTTGGCCTGGACCATGGGGCAGTCGCCTTCCGCTGCAGCAGAAGGCATAGCCCTCTCCCTTGGATCTCTTAAGTGTATATTACTAACCACTTCCTGACCCTGCAGCAGCAGGACACTGGCAGGGTCTTCATCTCTCTGCTTTACCTGTGCCACGTTAGGGTGTTGCTGACATTTTGGCCATTTCATGAGGCAACCGGCCAGCCCCCAGCCAGGTGCCGGTTTTTTGGAGCGCAGTCAGTACAGCTTCTTGAGTGCTGAGCTCCTGGGCTTCATGTTTTGTGTGTCAAGGTTATGACAATTACTTTGCTTAATGTGCGTGACACTGGAGTGTCTTAGATGAGCGGTTTTGCTGCTAATCCAAGTGAATAAGCGAGGAAAGTGGTTTCAAGCTAAAGTTTGCACCCTCGGGCTTGACCTTTTGGAAGGGGAAGACCTGGAAAGGGCATTTGGCCCACTGACAGCACTTGCTTTCCTCACTTGGTGTTAATTGTTTGCGAGAAAACTGCTTGGACCTTGGAAGGTGCTTTAAGATGCTCAGCGCTCGGGGGTCTTAGAAAAGGCCAAGCCCTTCTTGCCGAAGTGGCTAGGGCAAATCAGGAACAGCTCATTTGCTCGCCTCTGCCTCTTCTCCGTGAGTATGACCTGCCTGTCGGTGAAAGGGCAGTGGAGTGCATCCTACCTGTCTTGACGTGTCTGGTCAAAGCCGTAAGAGCTTCTCACCCTAGGGTAAAAGACAAGCAGCTCCCTACACCGTCTCTGAGAACGGCTCTGCCTCGCCTTCCAGATTTGCACGTATTCATGCAGCCAGCTCACCCCAGGCAGTTGGGAGATGCCTCCATGAATACATTATAAGCATTTGCAGTATGCAAATCTCATCTATGCAGAGGAAGATAATCAGTGGGAGCATCTCCAAGCCGCCCGCAGCAGGTACAATCCAAGAAATGTTAGGCTTGACACCTCAGACTCATTCTCTATTTAATACTCAGAGGCCTGAATTCTTCCCTGGCATGGCACCATTGACTGCATTCATCAGGGCTTGCATCTGGGATGAATCTGGCTCAGTGGATTGCATACTGACCTCAGTCACACTGAAGCAGCTCCCATTAAAGTCAACAGGAGCTGTGCATGTGTATCAGAGGCCAGGATAAGAGCCAGGCTCTCTTTCTTCCTGCCTCGTTCTCCTTTCCCTTCCACTCAGCTCACGATTGTTATAAACATACATTAATCATAGAGGTCTGAGATACGCAGCAGCCTAAATGCCTCCCAGGGGACAGCACTAATGGCAGTATAACTAGAACGACTTGCTTCGGCGCTGTGACTATAATAATAATTTTAAAAACCCTCTCTGGGGCTAACTCCTGACGTCCTAAATCAGTTTTTATTCGCTCTTCGCTCAGGCAAAACCACCGTCGAGAGTTCAGAAGAGCCTTGCCTCAGAGTCTGTCTTGGGTATTTGAAATTCTTGGTCTAACCTGACTGAGTTTTTTAGGGATGTCATGGTGTTATCTTTCAAACAACGTTAAGGACCTGACCCTGAAAGGGGCTTCAAGATATAATGAAACCACCGATATTGCAGGGATCCCTAGAAAAGTCTTTAAAGCAGAAACTCCAGGACCTCCAGGTAGAAATGGATCTCCTGTGCTGATAAAATGCCGAGAGCAGCACCTTAATCTTCCATTGACATCCACAGGGACTTCGCAGAGTAATAGCAGAAGCTAGATGCCCACGCATGAAAGGGTTAATTTAAGGCACTACATTTAAGGCTTGTTGGAGTCTAAGGTAGGTGCAGGCTGCGTGGTAGGGGCAGGTAGCAGAAGGGAAAACCTCTTCAGGCCAAATGTTTTACGTACAGCACCTCCAGTAAACCTCACCCTTCCCCACATCAGCAGGACACTTGCACACGCAGAATGCCACCATACCACCTGCAAAGGGAGGGCTCTGGATGGGAATGGAAGATAGCTTGAGCAAACTTTGGAGTCCCCTCTAATATTAACACTGAAATGAAGGATCTGTGGCCAAGAGCAGGGTCTCATGTAAAGCCAGCTATGTGCTACATGCACTGGTGGCTGCTGGAACAGAGGCAAGAGAGGTTTAGGGCTAATGCATGAGCCTGGGTGTTTCCAGATCTAGGCTCTGTTTCCTGGCTGTTTAACAAAACTTTCTGTGTTACCCTGAGCAAGTTACTTACATTGTCTCCGGCTTTGGTCCACTTATCTGCCACCAACCCTAGGTACTTCGCCAGGGCTGTTTCATTAATAGGTAACACTGGCCCTTGGGCAGAGGACTCCTTTACCACCCACTGGAGCCAACCTTTGCATTGAAGTGCAGCTTATGCCCAATACCTCCATAAAGCACTGAAATCTTCAGGTGGACACTCTTATTTAGGTACAAAGCCTCATTCCCTGATAAGAAACAAGGGTTTTCTCCCCACCCCCACTTTGTTTTCTTCTCTTCTTTGCTGCTTTCCCAGCATTTCTATTTTATATTAAAAGCACAACCTTTTCTTAACTAACTAAATAAACATAAAGGTATATGTATATATGTATGCATGTTTGAGCGACAATGGCTTTTTTGGGGCCTCTCTCATTATCTGCTAATTGCTTAACAAAGACCTGTTTTGTCATATGCAGTTGGTCAATAAAAGTTACATCTACTACTGAAAAACAGGGCTTGACATAAGGAGAGTGCAGGAGCCTGCTAGCAGCCAGACAGAGCCCTATCACATCCTTTATGTATCCTTATGGTGCTCTGTAAATAATTAATGCCTTAATGATATACCTTAGTGGCATCGCTTAAACACAATGGAAGTGTGCAGTTGACATCAGCTTCCGTGCCAAAATCTTTTCCCTATTGTGTGGTTGGGTACAGGCATATTTATTTGTTATTACAGAGTTGTTCATGAAAGCTTGACTTTGGGCATTGAAACGTCTCTCCCCCTCCCTCCCCTCCGCACTTGAAACTACATACAAATAATGACCTGGAGTCTGCAGAAAGATTTGGCAATGCAATGGGTGGAGCTGGACTTTGGACATTGAAACACATCTCCCCCAAAATTGAAACTACATACAAATAATGACCTGGAGTCTGCAGAAAGATTTGGCAATGCACAGCGATTCTCAGCCAGGCACCCTAGGATATCATAAGATCCTTTCAAGGGTGCTATGGGGAACTGTACAATTTAGCATGGTCAGGAGTGCAAACACCTACACATGATTCATAAGATAAACCCAATGGTTTCTAATAGTGTCAAAAACACTCTGGCCTGTTGTGGTCTTTCTGAGCTCTTCGGAACAGAATAATTGCTCTAGTATTTTTCTTTGGTCAAAAATCCAGCGAAAGCTATGAGCTGACATTTTCTGAGAAGTGCCTTGAGCCTAACGAGGCAGGCCTTGAGTCTGAAAAGGTTGACAACCACTGGAGTAGGATATAAGAAAAAGGGTGGGTGGCTAGTTTGCTTGGTAGGATGAAATGAAGAAGCCCTGAAACCTTGACAGTGCTGCTGACTCCTGCTTTTGGTACTAGAAACATAATGCTTAACATATTTACAGTCTTCAGCGTTTAATAAGGCAACGGACCTGGTCTTGCTCCTACTAAAGGCAGCATCAGAACTTCCATTAACTTCAGCGGGGAAGAGAATCAAGACCGAGTCCCAAGTACATCCTGACCAGATGCAGCCAGCCGGCAGCCAGACCACGTCCACAGCACACCTGAGGTTAGCACAGTTCTAGCCTGGCTTTTCAGGCCTGCATGGGGGAGCTGTGCTAGTCACACTAGGCTATAATCCTCCTATCCCCGCCAGAATTTCTAGTCTCCCCTTACCTGCATTATAAACTAAGCTCTACTGTGCTGGGGCGAGCACAGGCACTGTTGCTCACTGATGCAGATCTTGCAGTGCCAATGGGACAAAAAGCAAGTTTAAACCCAGTTCCTGAGCCGCGAAACCACCATGGACTTTTGCAACTGGAGGCCATGTGGATGTGGATGAAGCATCACTTAGCTCCAGGTGTGTCTGAGCCAGGTTGGGGGGTGGGACATCACACTGTGGTCTGCTCCCATCAGGTAGGCCTTCTTGTGCACGCGGGAGACGATGAAGATGCTATCACAATTTTTTAACGTGGCAAAATGCTCCTGATTTCCTTTGCCACCTGCTCAGCACCAGCTGGACTCTTCGGGCTGAAATTTTCCAGAAAGATTGAGGTGGAGGCAGAGAGCGGGTATGCGACATTTCAGCCTGAAAAAACAGGTCAAGAATGGCCAAGATGAGAGCAACTGAAACAAGAGCTGAAGAATGGCAAGGGCCAAGCCATCTTCATCCTTGGCAGCACTGCCAGCCCGGCCTGTCGTGGTGGTTTACTGTTTATATTACCATCCATTGGCACCAGGGCTCTGTTGTGCTGGGCACTGCATGATCAAGCAGTGGAAAAATCCCTCCAAATCTCTGCCCTCCAGGGCTCACAGTTGAGGTAGCCCCTGGGTCACAGAACAAAGCCGGGGCTGGCTTAGGGCTCTGTCCTGCAAAGCTGCCCCCATCCAGCAATGCCCTGAAAGCAGATGCATTCCTTTAGGCATGTGATGAGTCCCATTAAAACTAGTGGGGATATCTATATTTAATGTTAAACACCTGCATACAGAGACGTGGAGGGAGAGCAGAGCAGGCTTGGGGTGCTGGGTGTCCCCAGCTGAGATCTGCTGTCCCCTGGATGGAGATGAGCTGCAGTCCTCTGGGGCACCTGGGACGGAGGGGATGTGGGGTGGGGGGCAGCGCCTGGGCTGTGAGCTTCCCCAGGGCCTCAACTAGAGGTGTCAGCTTTCTACCGCTCCCATACATCTTGCACCACTAGGAAAGGCATCGTGAACAGTTTAGAGGCCTTAAAATAAAGCCTAGCAGTGGCTGAAATTTCACAGCCACTGGGAGAGGTCTCTGGTGCTAGGGCTTTGGTGGCACGAGTGAAACAATTGCTCTTCTTCCAAGAAGAAGGAACAAAAGAAGAAAAAAAGGATAGGGCTTGTTTCATCCCTTGGCTTGTGAGACACGAAGCTGGGAGGGGTGGAGGCTGATGGATGTAATTAAAATCCCAGAGGGTGGGAGGGAGGAAGGCGAGAGGGAAAGGACAATAAGTGGAGGCCGCTTATCTTGCGGCTGAAAGCTGATCTTCGTGGACATGTAACATATGGGATTTTCAATAATGAATAAACAGTTTAAAGAGGACCTGCAAATGTTGTCTTTTAATGAGCTAGCAGCAGGGTTATGCGCTGAATACCCTCCGCTCACCTTTTATCTTCATCCCAGTTCCCCCAAAGTCCTGGCCAGCCAGTTTCCTGCTGGGCGGCGATGCCCCGGCAAACACTATGTCATGTCACAGCTGCCATGGGAGCCGACCTGTCGAGGTCGAGGGGGCCAAATATAATTACTCCAACTGGAATTTGGCCAGGACAAGCAGGGCAAAAACTGCTGTGGGCTCTTTAATTACCACCATGGGTCAAGACCTTGGGCTCACCAGCACATTTCATTTGAAAGGCAGCCTCTGCCGCAGCAGCGCAGGCCCCGTGATACCCCGGAGTTGTGGGCTTGCCTGTTTTGTAGGTATTGCTTCCTTCAAAAGACCCAGAAGAAGCAAATGGCAAATCAGCCCACAAATAGATTTCAGCCTCCGGTATTTAGGTCCCGACTGTCAAGAATCCCTGCGGCCAGCCCGTAGAGGCAAGTGTTTTCTGATCACGCACAGCTGTTCCCAGTTAAGATCTTGGATGCACAAGCTGGACTTGGATTGCAGCTCACCGGAGGAGCCAGCTCCATGATGAGCTTCCAAGCAACTAAGAAGGGATAGTGCCTGCCCCGGAGACTTCACTGTCGCGGGCGTGAGCTGCACGGGTTAGTGATTTCCCATATGCACCTAGGACTGATGAGGGCTAAGGCACGCGATGGACATTTAACTCCAACACGTCTGACAGGCCATGGGAGGACATTAGCCAGCTGCACACGCGCCCGTGAACCCGCGCTGGGAAGGGGGAGATGGGTTTCCTGGGGGCCTCCTTGCTACTGGCTCAGGGTCTGAGTTTGGATCCGCAGCAGCTCAGCACTGATTGAAGACACCTGGAGCTGGGTTCCTTGGCACTGCATACAGTATGAATGGGGTGGTGGGGGTCAGACCATGACAGGAAGCCACGCGAGGATGCTGGGCAAGCTGTACGCTTCTCTGCCTCCGGCCCCAACAGTGCTGTAACTTCTAGCAGCCTGACAGGTCTGCCGGGCCAGCTCTGCCTGGCATCGCAGAGGAGGGATAGTCTGGTCGTAGCACTAGCTTGAGATCTGGGAGACCCTGAGTCAAGTCCCTGCTTTGCCCAGGGTTGTGGTTTGCATTTTGGGGGCCCTGTACAAAGGATCATGGCTATTAGTGGATAGCAGTCCCTGCCGTGGCATAGGTGCCACTGCCCTAATGCCCACATGACTTTGGACAAGACACTTCATCTCCCCACACCTCCATTCTCCACTTCTGAAAGGGGAAGAGCAGCATGGACCTTCCTCAAAAGCTGGGGTTGACTGCGAGGTACCCGACTGCTACAGTAGCAGAGGTGAAAGAAACACCCAACTTAGACTCCCAAGGATGGGATTTAAGATCTGGGGCCATTTCCTTTTCTTTCCACCTCTGAAATTTTCAGTGGAGACACTGATTCCCCTGCAACACCTCTTGAACACAAACCATGGGGCTGAGAGGGAGCTGGTTTCTAGACTAGAGGAGCCAGGAGCTCTTTTTCCTTCATCATGACCCTCTTATTCCCATGAGAAACCCAGGGAGGGGAGGGGAGGGGGAGAGAATGAGCAGGGAGATCTGTGTCATTCTGTTCCTGTGTTTTTGGCTAAACAGGAGGACAATTGAGGTTCTGTTTTCTCAGCCTTGCAGAGTAAAAAAAAAAAAAAAAAGAAAGAAAAAAACTGCTTGCAGATTTAACCTCCTTCTGGATCAGATAAAGCAGCTGGTTTTATAGGGGAAGGCTGAACACAACAGCTTTAAGATTGTGCAAGTTCAAAGGAGGCATAAATATGGGGGGCAATGGGGGGGGAGAGCAAATGCCATAAATCGCAGCAGCTGACCAAACTACATCCCAAACTTGGTTGGAGCCGAGCATCTCTCCCCAAGGGGTGGTTGCCAATGCTGAGGCTAGATCTCCATAGTCGGCTCTTAGGCCCTCCATGGCCTGTCCTCCTTGAGCTATGACTATCCTGGCATAAGCTGCAGACACACAACGCTTACCCCAGCGTAACACGGAGCAGTGTGGTTTTACCACCCCCGGCTTTTCTCAGGGTAGCTCACCACCGGGTTCACTGCCTGCTCCTTTTTTTTAAGTCTGGATAAGCGTGTCCTCAGGAGAGCTCGCTGCAGCCCCGCCAAGGGCCATCTCCACCACACCCTGCTCCATCCACTCATCCCTGTGGGCCCCTCTGATTTCAGGCTCTGTTCGTGCAGCGCCTTGGCTCTCCTCCCCGTACTTTGCAGCTGGAGTGCCAGACTGGGGCTCTGCTCCTCATCCTGCCTGCACCAGCTGTGATCAGCTGTAACCCAATCTTGCCTTTAAAAGAGGCACCCGGCCTATTTCTTAAGCCATGGATTGCACGGAGGGCAGCAGAGCCCCGGGCTTGGTGTATCCGTTTGTTTTCCTGGTTGGGTGTAGCCCCTTCCCAGCTCTCAGCGCAAGCCCTTGGAGTCGGGAGTGATTTTTAGTTAATTGAAAATATACATGTGTTTTTGGAGACATCTCCTTTTGTACTAGTGAAGGAACCAGCTCATTAGGGAGAATAAACAGCCCCTGGACCATCTGTCATCTTTGTGCAGGTACCTGGCAGAAAGGGTGGGAAAAGCCACTGAGGTTTGCCTAATCCGCTCAGACTTGAGCAAAGGGAACGGTGCTTCCCACCACATAATTACATCAGGCCTGCTGGAAAGTGACAGACCTAGTGAGTGGAAATAGATGAATGTAATTAAAATCCCAGGGAGAGAGATGGAGACAGAGGCGCACGGGAGAGCGGCGGAGGGAGAAAGGGAGGCTGGAGAGAGAGGAACTGAAATAACAGGAGGCCGCTTGTCTTCAGGGCGGGTAGCATATGCCAGCTTCGTTAATGAGGGAGAAAGGGGAAAAGTTGATCATCGCCAATTATTTATTTTTTTTCTCTCTTCCTCTCCAGCCCCTCCCAATTTTCTTGCCTTTAATCATCCTGGGTTTTGAGCCCCGAAGGAAATGCGGCCATCTTCGTGCCTGTCACGGGCTGGAGAAGTTCACCATGCGGTTCTGCCGCCTGCGCAACGACACGTGGTTCTTCCACCACCTTCCCCCGTGGTCCCTGGGGGGGGTCTGACAGGGGCAGGGCACACCTGACTTAAAGGTGGCCCCAGGGGAGGAGAAAAATGCCCAGGGACTTTTCCCAGGCCTTGCTAAACAGCTGAGGACCCACTCAGTGCAACAATTTAAGGCTGTGCTTTGGCCTGCTTTATTCCAGCAAGGGATTCAAGTGTTTCCCAGGCTTCCAAGAGGATCTAAATGCATGCGTGTGGGTAAGCACACGTGTGTCAGCAGTTCTTGCAATAGGGGTAGGGTTGAGACTGCCCCATTGGTAAGCCTGTGCCCAACTGTTTTGCTGAATCGGGGCCTAATTCTGCCAGCAGAGGCAGCTGTTTTAGGCCCTGCTACGTGAAGTCGGTACAAGTCAGCCAGCGCATGGGTGGGAGGGGGCTGGATCCAGCCTTTCCCTCTGCCCAGAGCCCCTGCGAGTCTAACGCCAGCTCTGGCTGCAGGGATGGAAGTGGTTTGGTTTGTCTTTTATTGAGATCTCAAATGTCTCTACTGAAGACATGTGACAGCAAGGACTGCAGAATAAATGCTTGTCATCATGATAGCCATGCAGCCGACCTGACAGCCTGGTCGGGGATAATAAGGCTGCGACAGCCTCGCTCATCCATATCCCCTTGGACAGCAGCGTGCCACGGCACCACTGGAGGAAAGTCGAGAAAGTACCACGTGACCACAGTGATCTGGCCCCTCCATAGCAATCACTGGGTTCAGTAAACACAGGCATATGTGAATGGGAAGAATTATGCGACGAACTTTATTGTTGAGCAGTTGGCAGCCTCTGCAGATCCTTGGTCTCCTTCTAATTAACTGCCAGTACCTAGCTGAGGGACCATCTCCCAATTCCCCGACTCTTGCGTCTTTAAAATGTAACTTGCATCCCTTTCCGCCCTTAGAAAAGGGAGCGTCAGACCAGTGGTGCTGCCCATGAATGATGGGATACCAATCTGCTTGGGGAAGCCTTCGCAGCCCTGGGTAATGGAGCAACTCATCTCACTTATTCCAAACGTCCCACTCCTATGAGCAGCGAGCGGGGAGCCCACCCCCAGCCTGCCTGCCCTGTTCTGTACACGCACTGGCGCACGTCGTGCATCGCCTCGTGTTGCATGGTTTTGGCGTGGACAGCATTTGCAGGCCTTGCTTTGTGGCAGTGGAGGCCATGTCAGCACAAGACTGAGAGGTACTGCTTCCCGTTCCAAGCTCAGCCTTGATTCAGCTCCACTGAGATCTGGCTCTTGGGTGCTTGCTGCCCACGCCTCACTGGCACAGCCCTCGACCGCGTGCAAGTCCCTTCCTCCCCGCTTTGTCTGTCTTGCCTCCATAGACAGCAATGTCTTTACTGCAGGGGCTGCCTCGCGCTGTGTGTTCTCTCCAGCACGAAGCCCATGGGACACCAGTCCGTCGTGGGGCCCGTGGGAATGCTGCTCATAATATTTATCTGTTTGTGTCTCTGTCTGGTTTCAAGGAGCTGGCATAACTGAATCACCTGAGATGCCTCCACCTGTCAGGCACCAACAGGATTCCTGCTATATGCCCCTGGCTGTTATCCATCCTCCCTCTGCCAGGTGCAAGTTGCCAGTCTCCCTCTGGCCTCAGTGACTATGAGAAGCATCTTCTCCCAAATTTCACTACTCAGCTGCAACCAGGGTAGGCAGGTGAGTTGAGAAAGGGTGCATCCCAAGCCACCAGCCTGTTTAACACGATGCCACCTAGCCCTCCTCTGCTTGGAAAATGGTGCCGGGAAAGGCCAGGAGCTGTTGCCACGGGCAGGGCTGAACTGGCCAGTGAAGCCAGTGGCAACTATGGGAAATCTTAGGCCAGGCCAAGATTTTCCAAAGTTGCCAAAACTTAGTGGGCTCATGCTCCAAGGGGCTTTTAATGTGCCTTAAGGCTGGCGCTGACCTACAGAGGCAGCCAAGAAATCCTGGCGCTTGGTTAAGCAGAATTGGGGGTCCCCCCCCAGTGGGCTTCTCACACGAACCCACTCTCTGGAGCTCTGAAACTTTCTGGATCACAACCAATTCTGGTTTATCCCCCCTCCTCTATAAAATGCCTCCCATATTCCCCCACCTCCTCAATGTCTTTTAATTACCCTTTTCCCCCTTCTTTTTTCCCCTTTTAAAGACCCCCAAACTAGTGCCTGAGCTTTGGGTTTTGTCATGACGGAGACTCAAACTTTGAACGGGCCTCTCCCTCGAGTAGGTCGTGTTCAGGAGAATAATACCGTGGCAGGGGGCCGGGGCCGCTTCAGAGGAGATGCTGAGATAAGCCTTGCGATTGCCTCAAATAGCCCCTTGCGCTTGCCTGCGATTCTGCAGTCATCTCTGGGTTCATTGGTTGGTCCCTTGGGTGACTCGGAGAAGGAAGCTCCAGTTGATGCCCTTTCCATCACCAGGGGTTTCTGCTTCAACCCTAGGGAGCAACCATTGCCTCTTAATTATTCCCCCAGCTTCATTACTGGCGTGATGGAAGAGGGGGTTTTATGTGCACGGCAGGGCCGCCCCGTGTGTCCCTTTCCCCCAGGGAAAATGTTTCTATCAAAGTGCCTTCAGCTAAGGCTGTATTGGCTCCACACAAGGTCAGGATTAGGCCCTGGGATATAAGCAGCCCCACTGCATCAGCAAAAGCATTTGGACCCTGCTAGGGCTCCAGAGAGAGAGAGAGAGACTTTGTCCCAGGTCTCCACCAAACCAGCCGCCCCCCTTCCCGGCCCACCCTCCTCTTCCCCCTGGATGGATGGGAAATTTGAGGAATGTTCAGATTTTACTCATTAGCCCAACCTCCTGCTGGCCCTGGTTTAAAACGACCTGCAGGGGCTGGCCTTGATCAGTGATGTATGAGTGACAGCGATAGAGGAAGCCAGACACTGAGCCTGGCTGGAGTCGGCCTGCCCCACATTTCGCTGTTAACTTGTCTTCTGTGACTGGACATAATTTAGTCTAATTGCCTTCATGTGGGTTTCTTTCATCGTGTTCACAATCTGGTTTAGCCAACAGCTAAAGAAGACATTTCACCGGTTCTCACCGGACTCTTGACATTTGATTCACTCTCTTTCTTTCTCTCTCTCTCTCTAATAGGTATATTTTCCAGGGTGGTGCTGGAAGGTGGTTTTAGGGGGAGACACTTTCGGAGCACGTCAGACCATCTCGGGGAAGAAGGGGCTGGATTTCATCCCAAATGGAGGGTCCCTGGGAATAGATTTCTCCATTTGATCCTGCTTTGTAGTGGTCCGGGGTGCGAGGAGGGGAGATCCGCCTTGCTTAGTTGGAGGGTAATAACTGATCTGTTAATCTGAAACCCTGCTCAGAGTAATTATAACTGCAGATTAGTGTCTATGAGAGCTCTGGCTGGCAGCAGTGAGTGATGAAAATAAGCTGCAATCAGAGATTTTCTCTGAGAGTTTCTTTTCCCCTCTCTTTTCTGCTCATTCTCTCTTGGAAACCTTTTCCTAAGCCCACTGTGGACTTCCTCTTGCATTCCCTTTGCTAGCCAGACATAGGTTAATGTTAGTTGCTGCCAGTCCATCTGGTTGGGGAGGCTTTGGAGCTCAGGCTTAATATTAATAACCATAAATTAAATAACCTCAGATAGTTCTGCTGTTTCGCTAGGTCCTCTGGGCATTTTTATTTTATTTTTTTGCTTTTCAGTGGGAGTCAGACCCAGTCCTTGCTGTCCCATTGGCATCGCAGGGACAGCAGGGTGGACAGTGTGCCCTTCTGGAGCATTGCCCGACATCTGGTAGGGTTGTCCTTGAAGAAGACATTACATATACTCACAACCATGGGTGTTTGTATCAGTCAGCATCGTGGGAGCTGTCTTGTCCCCCACATCCATTGTGACAGAATGATTGCCTTGGCTGAGTCCTACAAATACAAATCACATGGTCCATAACTACTGCACCTGGAGAGGAGATGCATTACCGCCAGGGATCGGAGCCTCCCACCTCTAGGGAGCTCTGACACTCAGCTCTCTCATCGGGCGCAGGACAGAGCCCAGACCATCATGGAAACTCTCCCGATGTCTCGTTCCCGTTTGCTCTGGGCAGGGGAAAGACCTGAGCGGTGCTGAAGGCAGTCTTCAGGAAATTTCTTTGCACCTTGGACGCTTTCTGTCACTCATTTCCCAGATGCCACAGTGATGGGCACATTGCATGGTCGAGTGGATGCAGATGGGTGTCACTGGTGAACCTTTCTGAAGTTCAAGGGTCTTTTCCCCGTGGGCTACCCATGAAGAGGGCCTTGTGGCGACTCTCTGGCCAAAAGTCCAATACCATCCATCCTGTATTCAGCCGCCTCTGCAAACTCCTTGTGGTGGGCACTGACCTATTACTGTCCATGTAATAACTTACCCTGCACTGCTCTCCAGGTCAGACAGTCATATAACTGGGGGCGGCTCCCGCTCCATGAGTTCTGCTCTGACATCCCTAAAGCACTGCCAGGCGCAGAATAGGGCCTCATGTGAAGCACGCACCTCATTGCCAACAACCTTGGGTGAACGGGGAGAGCCGGGCACATGTTCAAAGTCCCTCTCGGTGCAACATCGTGGTGCCACTGAGGCACTGAAGGGCTCCATGCCCAGGGAGAGCCTGACAGGATCCTCAGCCTCCATTATCCTGCCATTTGGTGTATGACGGTATTTTGGGGGCCTTCTCAGTGCTCTTGGAAAGCCGTCCTGAGCCCTGACGGGGGGAAGCTGGCACGCCATGAAAGGCTCCCTCATTACTTTATGTTGAAGCCCTTCAATTAGTTGCATTTGATTTACTTGGATGCTTTTGTTCCCAGCATGCAGAGCCGCCCCACCTCTGGGCAGCCGGCCCCCTTTGATCTCGGCAGCGCTGCTAAGAGCCTCCTGCCACTCCCCGAGCGGCTGGGACAGAGGCATCCACACGCGGCGAAAACACGGAGCCGCTCAATGGCACTGCTCGGGCTGCTGTGCCCCCTCCTTTTCATGACCCCCTCCTTCCCCCCCCAGCTGTTCCAAAACCAATATTGACTCAGGGGGAGGGGGGGCCCCCCTGCCTGTCTCTTTTAATCAAAGCTTTCCCCAACAAATGAAGGTTTTACAAGAAGGTCTCCAGGTGCCTGGGCTGGGGAACGGGAGACAATGGCAGCACTGCGGGGGGCTGCTGCCATGGTAAAGGGGCTGGGGAGTTGAGGGGGTGTTGAGCTGGGCTCCTTCGGTGACCTCTCGGGTTAGGCCAGGTCTACAGGAGCTCGGCTGTGGCATGAGCGCAACGCCAAAACTTCAGACCATTTCAGACACAGAGAGAAAGAGAGACTGGGCACTTGGGTGTGGATATCTGTTCTCGGTGCAAAGGGCACTGAACCAGGAGCATCACTGTGCCCAGTCCTGCCACAGTCCCCACCGGGTCCCCCCCGAGATGTGTAACTACGAAGTCCTGTGCTTTGCACGGCGGTAGTGGCAGATGCCAGGCTGGCACCAGAGGCCAGGCTTGTGCCCGCTCTGAGTCGGTGCCCAGGCTTGATGGCCTGCTCACCCATCCCCAGTTCCCAATGGCTGATGGGGCAGCCCCCACCCCCATTTCTCTCAGCAAATCGCTGTCCCTGCCGAAGCCCGAGAATGGTTTTTCTGGCTTGTCCTAATGAGGGGCTTGTCAAGCCAACACCAGAGTGATTAGAAATGGGAGGGTTGCTACAATGGAAGGAACGGGCGGGTGTCGAGGGAGGTCCCCCTGCAACAGCTCCTTCTGCACACAGGGCTGGCGAGTGGTTTTGCACCACTGCCTCGTTCCAGCGTGAGGCCTTGGGACGAGGCAGACAGGCCCCATCTTGCCCACCCTGCACAGCGGTGTGCCAGCTGATCACCAGTGGCGGGCGTATGGGATCAATGGAACCCATTTGCACTTGGGAAATGAGCTGGATTTGAACCCGGCTCCACTGGCGATGAGAGAGATGCTGCGGATTTGAACAGGAAACAGAACGAGACAGTTCAGTCGCATCCGGTCCAGCCCTACCCCTGCAGGACGGCTGCACACGAGCATGCACTGCCAATGCAATGCAGACAAGGGGGGATGTGTTCCTAGACCCCCTTCCTTACACGCTGTGCTGGGGGTGCTTTTTCTACTCCATGCCTTCCCAGAACTTCTCTTTACTCCTCTGGTCCACAGACCGGCCTTTTGGCTTTGGGCAGAACCATCTGGCCAGACCTCCACGGCCACAGAATAAAATAAGATGGTCACAGATCTGCAGCTTTAGGGCTGACGTTTGACTGCAGGCTGCAGTGTGACGATTTACAGCTGGTATCCTCCATCTCTAATGGAGATGCTCCCTTCTCAGTCTTGGGCTGATGACACACAGTTGAGTCGGGTTGATCTCAAGTACCCGAAGGGGGCAAAGGCCCTGCTGAGGGCGCTCTGGTGTGGTGGCTATCTCAAGAAGGAAAGAGCAGCCACCGGATTTTAAGTGCACGTCTTAAAGAGGAAAAGCATCGAAGATCCATCCCCAATGTAGGACTCACTGCTGGAGGGAGAGGCGTCTGCTTTCAGTCCTGCAGAGCAGCATCGAGTGAAGGGATAAGGGAGAAAACTGGCACTGAACAAACTAAACCCTGTCCTTCATTTTAGTTCCCTTCCATCTTTCTCTAGCAGAAGAGCCAGGAGGTGAAGAAGAGGGTAGAGGGAGAGGGGGAAAGGGAAACAGGTTAGGTAGGATCTTGCTAGAGGCTTGACACTTCAATGGCAACTGTAAAATGCACCCAACCTTCCTGCTAAATGAAGTTTCTTTTCTTCCCTTGCTTTAAAGGGAATGTAATTAAGGGCCGAGGGGCTCCTTTGCAAGGCACAATAGCCAAATAAGTGTAGCAACACCCTGGCCAGTGCATTGCACTCTCCTGATGAGACCAGCTATTGCCTGGAGCCGCTCTCTTCCCCTGAGAGCTACCCCAGGCTGCTTTAAATTGTGCACTTTTATTAACAAGCTCGGGGCTCGGCTGCACGCACCAGGCTGCCTGGCTCCTGCGTGTGTATGTGGTGGGGGGAGGAGGGGGAAGATAGTGCTGAGACAGCAGAGTTTTCATACAATAGCCTGCTTCCAGATGTCACCGCAGTCTCCCGGCTCTCAGCGGAGCGTGCAAGCCTGCGGGCACCTGCCCCACAGGTAACTGCAATTAGAGGCTGCTCCAGGGCTCTGCAACCTCAGTGAATTGCATGGACCACTGGAAGGCAAAAAAGCCCTTTCTCTTCTCTCCAGCTCACCCACATGGGCCTGTCCAGCTGCATGGGACTCTCTTGCCAGCAGCCTGTACAGGCTACAAATGGGGGGAAAGGGGGTTGTGTGTGCATGTATGCTGATTTTTAAATCCTCCCCAACGCCGGATACTCTCAGAAACAGGAGTTCGAAGCCAGCTCCTAGCCTGGCGAAAGCCCCAGAGCCCCAGAGGAGCGCTGGAAACTAGGTTGAGCTGAGGACTTGCCCCAAAACGTCAGAGGAGAAAGGAGCGGGAGGTTTTTAAATGCCCCGTTGGGTCTGTGCAGTAAAAAAAGAGGGGCATGGATAGCAGAGGGGCACACAGGTGCTGTGGCGACTGCCACGGTGAAGGGGTCGAGGGGCTTATTGTGTGCGTCTCAGATGGGGCCTGCAGCACGGATGCCCGAGAATGCATTTAAACAGAAGCCAAGAGGCAGCCCCCTCCCCTCCTGCCCCCCTCGGAGGAACTGATTAACCTGGAGGCAGCTCCTTCCTGGTAATAAACTGGCTGGATCCCTGGTAACTTGGTGGAGTCTGGAAAGCATGCCTCAGCGAGGGGGCAGCAATGTGGCATGCGCAGCTCTTCATTGAGCCCTGGGCTTGAGGGGGGTAGGGCGGGGGCTATCAGCTGAAGGGGAGCCCTCAAGCACAGCAGCCTGCCCCGTAAAAGCAGATGTCGACCCACCCCTGCTGTGTGTGGGGGGGTCTATTAGCTATCCCCAGACTGTCACAGGGAAGGCGTCTTGGAAGCAAGCCAGAGCCATGGGGTCAACCATGGTTTTCGGCGTCTCCCCGTGTCCGCCTCACTGCAGCATCGGCAGTACGGATGGAGTCCCATGCCCATCTTGTGAGCGAAAGCAAGCAGGTGCAATTGTCTTCTGCTTTTAACCCACAGACCATCACCTGGCCAGAGCTTTGGGTGGCTACAGTGCGACATCCCAGCAAACCAGACACCTTCCTGCATGGTCTCCTTTGCTTCCTTATGGAACTGAACCTCTGGTGGCAGGTGAGCTCCCCCTTTGCCCCTCCACCAGACATCCCCCCAGGGATTTGCGGGGGGAAGGTTGGAGCGAGTAGGATGTTGCGTCGCATGCCTGCACCCCAGGTTGACCCGTTTCACGTCTGGTGAAGCGAACCTGTGGATGCCTCGCACTAGAGTCACAGGTTGCCTTGGAGAGGGGAGAAACATTTCTCTTTTCCCTTCCCATGCTGCACGGGGCTGTCTTGGACACTCTTCTCTGAAAGGGGATATGGTATTCCCATCAGGGCTTTACCTCACTCCAACCCAGCCTGAGGGATACACTATTAAATCCCCGTTGATAGGGTTCAGTGGGACTGAAAGAGCTACACGCCCTCTGGTAATTTGTACTTTGTCGGTGCTGAGCTGACATTTAACTGAACCCAGGGAAGCAGCAGGGAGAGGCGAATCCGCCTGACGAGAGCAATATGAGACACTGGTTCTTGGCTGAGGGGGGATATTCCCTCCAGCTAGCACTTCCTCCAGGACTTCAGTACATTCAGGGTTGGCCCTGGTTGATTAGGCTAATGAGCCGGAGCATTTTGCTAGCTATCTCCCCCTTTTCGCCAGCAAAAACATTATCCCGGCTTCACCCAGTGTTCTTCCTAACCGAGACAACAATTAATAGCAGAAGGGTTTTATTCTGCTATAGCTCTTTGTGTGTCTACACTGCTGGGAACAAATTAGCAACCCGCTACTTCCAGCTGGCCTTTCCTGCAGGTCTCAGGCTAAAATCTCTCATAAGAGGTATGTGGAGCTTGCACCTCTGCTCTGCATTGTGACTATTGCTTAGGGCCAAGTAGCTGAAAGGAAGCTTTGCAGATCCAGTGAATGGGAGGAGAAATATGAACACTAAGATCCAGCAAGAAAAGGGTTTCTGGGCAAGATCAGCTGTCCTGGAGCAACCTAGAAGTCACTCAGAGAGGGGTTTGGGTGGTGAAAGAATCTGAGCCCCAGCTTCCCCGACTGCAACCCAAGCCTGAACCACACTGCTTGCTTTGCTGATTTGTCCCACTGCTCCCTGCTCTCCATGTTTGAGTCATTGCCCTGCACTGCATTGCCTCCTGCCAGGCAGCACCAGAAGCCGTCCCAGGCCGAGCTGTTTTCCTGGGGTTTCTGGGTTAGCCAAAGCACTCACTTGGGAGCTTGTTCTGGACAGGGCACAGAGGACTGGAGCAGCTTCCAGAGCTGCTGGGCCTCAGCCAAGCCCCTGAACGTGGGGGATTCAAGTTCTGCAGAGGAGACCTAAACCGAGCTCAGCAAAGCTGCTGCCAGGCTTTCCTTTGGCATCAGAAGCTTGGGATCAGGATCCCAACTCTCATCTGCCTGCATCTCTCTGTGCATACAATGTTTTGAGCTCAAACCCTGGCTCTGCACACACTTAGCTTTGCATAGCTTAGTCCTGGATGAGAATCCCACAGGGCCATCCCTGAACTTGGTCTGCTTGGAAGGTCGCTAGCTCTGGAGGGTAGAGAGATCCTGCACATCCATCTAATAATGGCTAGCATCTAGTTACCCCCCGACCCCTCACAGCTGCACCAGCCCTGGAGACAGAGATCACGCTCCCTGTGCTTGCCCAGGCCATCTTCCCTATCCCGGCTGTATACAGCCACCACAGGTGTTAAATAAGGACATGGCTGCAGAGCCCACAGCACATCTCTAGTGAGGAAGACAGGTCCTGGGCTGCAGGTAGCAGCGCAAGCTGAAGAAGCACAGACCTGCCAACCTGGCTTCTCAGCCCAAGGGAGAGCTAACATCATGTCCAGCTCACTTCCATGCCCTGGCTTGACTCAGACCTTTGCCATTCCTTGGCCAGAGCAAGCTGCACTCCCCAAAGACCCTTCGCAACTCCTCCCACAGCGCTTCCTTTGCTCTGAAAGCTATGACAGCAACCCCCAACTAGGCAGCCAAAAGCTGAAGCTGCTTTCAGGCTTTATAGGGCACACCTGTCTCCCTCCCCAGCTGGGTCTGATGAAGGAGAAGTGACACATAAAGGGGCAGACCCTCTTTTTACAGGCGCTCTTCTGGTTGCAGAGAATAACCTGCTGCTAACTTGGCTTCAGAGGCCTGCGCTGGGCTGGGGGAAAAAAGAAAGGATTTCAGGGAGCAGTAACCAGGGTTGTAGGCATCTCTCTCTGGCTGAATGCAGCTTTCAGGCACTGGGGAGTGTCTGACAGGCTCCTTCGGGCTCCTCTGCTTTTGCAGACGCATGGCATGAGGATGAAAACCCCTCAGGGGTTTCTATGCTGCCCCTCCAAGCCTCCCTCGGGGAACATGCCCGTTGCCCAGCTCACCTGCCCGACCAGGAAGCACGCTGACACACGGGCCCCCCTCTGCCCGCTCCTCAGTCTCTCACATGCCTGCGGTGGGCTGTCAGGGTGTCCCCCCATTTCGGGGTCTCATGCCTGGTTCTTTCTATTCTGCTGGCGGAGGGGCTAGGGCTAGATGACCACTGACCAGACACGGGAAGCCATCGGGTGCCTGTCCTCCAGTGACCCCTATAACCAGCAAAGTCTGGGGGCCTTCCTCCATGCCCAGCAAGCGGCAGATCATCACACCTGACCTCCAGCTGGCTCCCACACATTTCGGTAGCATGTATCACCTGAGCGTGGCAAATCCCTCATGCAAGAAGCCCCCGTTCCTTCCCATTTCTCGCCTCCCAGCACCGCATATGCCTTATGATACCATCTACCCTCTGGGCAGCTTTCAAGGACCCTTCCTTTATGGGGCTTGTATTGATTAGGATGTCAGGAGTGCTTATCTTCTACGGCTGCCCTGCCTGTCTCTGGGAAAGCTTCCACAACCGCAAGGCGGACGTTGATTTTTAAAACGAACAAACACTCAGGAAAAAGCAAGGGAGAAAGGAAGTGTGTGCAGGTGCGGAGAACAGCACTGGTCTGTTCAGACACAGGGGGAAAGGGAGGAAAGGGGGAGAAGGGCAGCAGATGCCCTGAGGATTAGCTGGGGTGGTCCACCGCCGGCAGTTTTGTCTCTGTCACCCTGTGTGGGTGCATCTACACAAGACACTTACTGCGCATTAGCCTGGTAACGCTGCACGGTAGCGTGTCATGACAAAAAACGTACTAAGAGCCTACTGTGCAGTGTTAGTAGGCTAATGCGCAGTAAATGTCACTAAATAACTATGCACACTACTGCACAGTAACTGTGCATTTAGTTAGTACTTTATTAAGTACTTAATGTGCAGCATCTAAAGCACATTAATGAATATGTAGACACACCCTGTGTGTATATTGTCTGTGTCCCCTCTACCCTGACTTTAATATTGGACAAGCTCCTTTCTGCAGGGTGCAGGGGGAAGCGGGAAGGAGACTTCCACTTCATGGTTATTCTGTTCAGCTCAGGTCACTAGTAACCAGGAATTGGGGATAACCGAAGCCTAGCTGCCTGCCCTCGCCCTGAATTGAGCTAACCCAGAAATCACCCTGCGGGCAGGCTCAGGGGAGAAGGCTGAGGCCTGAATGAGTCACGGCAAGTCCATTCTCCCGGGGTGGATCCTCCAGATGTGGGCTGAGGCACACTGGCCGGGCCAGCGTCTGCGTGGGAAGCTTGCTCGCACACACCCATATCTGGTGTCTGCACACGCCAGCTCCCATTGCTCTGCTGCGTGCTCGCTGACAAGCCAGCATTGCTTCCAACCCACCCCCGCCACCCCTCTTCCAAGGGGAGGCCAAAGTCTGCTTGAGATGGAGTCGCTGCAGACAGACCAGCTCCAGCTGTGGTCCCCGCCGCCCCGAACAGCTGTGTTCCACCCGCCGCTGATGACGTCCGTGCTGGGGCCACCGCAGGCAGGAAGATGGAGCTGCCGGGCCAGTTCCCACTTCCCAAGGAGCGCCGGGCACGTAGCCTGTATTATTGTTTATGAAACGAGGCACAAGAGCTGGAGGACGAGCTTCCAGAGGAAGTGATAGCAGCAGGGCTGAGGGCTGAGCTGGGGATGCCTGGCCCCTGAGGAGACGTGGCTGGCGAGGGCTGTGGTTTTGGGCTGCTTTGAGCTGCAGAGCTTGGTCTGAGATGACTCACCCGCTGCGAGGCTTGCAAGGTGCCGCAGCGTGGGGCTGCGGTTCAAGAGCCCGGGCTGCAGATGGGACCAGCAGGTTCTTGCTCCACGAGCACGATGACAAGGCCGGTTATGCACCAGCCTTAGGGTTCAGCGACCCTTTCAACCCCACCTGTCTCCCAAGAAGCGGTGCAAAAAGCAAGTGCAAAATAAGCACGATGAGTCAGTTCATGCGCCCCCGCCCCCACCCCTGGGGCTGAAGCCGGGAATGCTTTGTGCTAACGGAGCATCTTTAGCTCCAAAGCCCATTACCACGCTGATCGATGGCTCTGCTCCGCGGCTCTGGGAAGAACGCTGCTCTCTTTCCCACAGGGACACGGGAGCTGCCACCCAGGTCTGTCTAGCCCAGTAGGCTGTCTCTGTAGTGACCATTATCAGTGGGGGCCAAGGCATGACAGGGAGGCTAAACAAGCAGCCTGGGGACCCAGAGCACTTTACTTTTGGCAGGGGTGGTCCCCAGACCTGTGCTTAGACCACAGACTTGGGGCTGGGTCCATTTGACCAGTCTGCTTAAAGGAGCCAGCTTCTCCTCTCCAGCCCGGGGAGAGGGGAGTGAGGCTGAGCCGGGCATGTGGCATAGCGTTCAGGTCAGAGCACAGCGTCATCCCCTCTCCGTGGCTGGTAGGAGCAATTTGTGCCCCTGGTAGAAGCCGACAAGCAGCTTCCTCTCCCTCTGCAGCATTATCCCTCTTGCTAACTGGCGTGTCAGCTGTGCTTGTACCAGGGATACAGGTTTTAGCTGTGTCGGTCTACAGGCAAAAAATAGGCAGAACTGGCAGAGGTGATATCTTTTATTCAAACAACTAAATAGTTGCAACAACAAAACAATTCTTTACAAGCTGTACATCAGGGGCTCCTGGGCACGATGGTGGGACAAGCGAGGTAACGATCCCGTATCCGTTTGCTCTGCCCAAGGTATTGGCAACTCTCCTTCAAGGGGCATGGGGACCCCCGGCTGTATTTGCTGCGCAGTGGGCCAGTGCTCGCCAGTCTGTAGGGACTGAGGGGGGGGCTGAGCTTGCCTATTTCTGCTGTAGCGTTTCCCCCCACCAGAAACCCATTAAGCAGCAGCTGAGTTTGCCTCACAGTGATTTCCCAGATCAACGGACCACAGTCGATAGGGATATGGCAGAAATGAGCTCAGCAGAGGCAAAAGTTTTCCATGTGGGGTATGTGGCAGGTGGGTGCTGGTGGTGGAACAGGACACGCCGTGGAGGCTTTGGGGACATGTCTGGAGCAGGCCGACCCATTCTCAGCACTTGGAGCCAACAGCCCAGGCAGGAGTGAGTCAGAGGCCGAGTGGTCCAGGGGGACGTCTCAGAGGCAGGCAGCGCTCGGCCGCAGAGTTAGGGGGATCCAACCCGCAGCAAACCGGAGGCAGTAGTCCCAGAAGAGTGGGGCGGAGGGGTCCCACAGCGTGGCCTTGCTGTAAGGCGGCTCTGCCTAACCATGACGCCCAGCTCCATGCTGACCTTGTAGGGAGTTTGCTGTAGTGCAACTCCACTGACATCAGCAACCAGGCTCGTGCCCTGAGGGCCGGCTTCCCGGACGGCTGGCGTGCGGCATGCACACAGTCATGCCGGTGTGCTTTCTGCACACCTCAGTCATGGGGAAGATTGCAAGGCAGGGCTATGCATGTGCCAATGGACAGCAATGGCATGCACGTGGCCATAACTGGGCACGCCAGGGAGCTCAGCTCCTTCGGCCTTTCCTACACTTAGTGACGGGCACTGGGTTATGCCATATGCCGTGGTCACTGTGCCTGAGAATAGCACTGTGGCTGGCTGATCCCCCTGGTGTCTGCACTATGGCTTGAGATATGGCCTTGGTCAGTGCCCCTTGCAAAAGCCACCCCTTGGCTGTGTGGCAGAGGCTGTGCGAGTGCCCCGATCGTGACTGGCATGCTTTGCTCGCTGGCTGGAAGTGGGGAGATCTGTGCTGAAATGCACTGCAGGAAGCCAGCCCTCCTCCTCCTCCATCGTGGTGGGCATGACTCACGGCAGCTCCCTCCGGCAGCAGGATCTGGACTGCGCCCAAGACACAATCAACCCAATCAAGGCTCGGTTGATACCGTCGCCTTATCAGGCTCCATCCAGCTGCTGAGTCAGTCCTGCCTGCTTCCCCCCCCCCCCCCTTCCCTTTTGCCTTTGCTGGCTGAAGCCCAACAAAAGAGCTGCTGCTGGAGTGACTGGGGCCCTTCCCAGCTGTGCACCGCTTCCTCCACCACCGATAATCCCCAGCCACTGAATCATCCGCTCTGCAAACGAACCCAGGCTGGCTGATGATCCCCAGCGCAGGACCGAGGGGGTTAATGCGTCTGCAGATGGCAGGCACGCGGGCGAAGCTGGAGCCCGTGGGCGTGAGGGCGGGAGCGCACGCAAACACACAGGCTGTTCCTCCTCCCTGGAA
Source organism: Crocodylus siamensis (assembly GCF_052110815.1). Lineage (NCBI taxonomy): Eukaryota > Metazoa > Chordata > Crocodylia > Crocodylidae > Crocodylus > Crocodylus siamensis. The sequence goes on along the minus strand of NC_143406.1, from coordinate 8,274,020 downwards.
GCCGCTGCCGAGAAACAGGTTGGATGCCAGAGCGTGGGTTTCGTCAGGGCTGGCGTGGCAGCCAGCCCGTGACTTTGCTGGCACGCCAGCCCCGGATGCCAGTTGAGAGGCGGCCTGAGGAGCCCGGCTGGGCCGCATGACCTAAAGGGGCCCCAGAAGTGGGGATGGAGGGCCACTGAGCTGCATCCAGTAGCAGGAGGAGTTTCTCCCCATGCTGCAGAGAAAGGTGCCGTTCTGGGGCCACCTGCCTCTAAACCTCGGCCAGCATCTATTTGAGCCCAGAAGTGAATAAGGATCAACTGAGCATATGCATATTGCCCAGACCTAAGCGATCTGGGCAACCGAAAGTTGGTGTTCACCTCTTCCCCCCCACCCCAGCAGTGGTCCAAGCATGAGTGAAGGTAGGCCAAGCTCATCTATTGGTGTGTACACCAAGTGTCCACACACAGTGTTATCCCAGAGCAGCCTGTGTGCTTTAAATTCACACCTTACTCTAAACTACATGAACTGTCGAGGGTAGAGAAACCCCGAATCCCATGGTGGTTGGGGTTAGAAAATATTGAAGGAAGACTGGATACCTGAAAGGAGCTCATAATGATGATGTAGATAGACTTTGCTCTAGGGTTGTAAAGCTCAGGGCTGGGAGCAAGGGCCTCAAACTGCAGCAGAGGAAATTTAGGTTGGAAATTAGGAGGAACTTTCCAGCATTGGAACAGGCCTCCGAGACAGGTTGTGGATTCTCCATCCCTGGAAGTTTTCAAGAACAGTTTGGACAGACACTTGGCTGGGATGGTTTAGTCGAGGATGATCCTGCCTGGAGCAGGGAGTTGAACTAAATGATCTCATGAAGTCCCTTCCCTTTCTCGTCATCTGAAAACATGAGCCATACATGACAATGGGAGAGGGGAGTAACCCTCCCAAAGACGCCAATGGGAGAAGCATGCAGGTAGGTGTGCAGAGCAAGAGGATTTGCACTGTTCACTCCAGTGGAGCCCAGCCAGCACCTGCACATCATTCGTCTTCCTTTAATGCCTGTCCTTAGCTTCTTTCTGCACTTCAGGGCAGAGCCCAATAGCCCTGATGGAAAGAGATGTTCTCCAGGCTTTTCCCACATGTTTGCTAACACAGCTAGCCCCGATACATTATCCAGATAGGCAGAGAAGAGAGGAATTCAGTGCCAGGGCACCAAGGGATCATATCTAAACACATTTCTGTGGCCACTTACAACAGGCTTTGAGAGAAAGAAACTCTGGACATCGTTGGGACATGTCTGGGGCCCAAGGCTATAATCTCGGTCTTAAAACACAGGGGCAGCAGGGCATCTTGTTCAACCTGGGACAGAAGCAGGGGCAGTCACGGAGTTTGGATCTACCCCTGACTTCCCTCAGCAACAAGGGAGCTCTTGACTCGGGGTTCAACCCTTCTCTAACTACCACCGGAGCTGTTGTAAAGCACTATTTGAGAACTAGGTGCTATCACCTCCATGTTCATTACTATCAACGATGATCTGAGAGTCTCAGACCACTTTTGTGTGGTGCAACATGAGCTCTGTTAACACAAGTGACTCTGCCGTTCACAAAGCAGCGTGAGGTGGCTGATATCTCTGACTGGACCGACTCTAGAGTTGGGAGAGATGCGAGACAAACTTTCGGGTACAAACTGCCCTTCCCCAGGTCAGCTGTGCCCAGGGTCCCACCTGCAGTGGACACTTGGTCCAATAAAAGACATGAGCATAGTAATCAAATCCTGCTACTTGCACGTGTCCCGGACCATCACGGCTACAACATGACTGTTACATGCTTCATCTCACTTTCCTTCCATCCCCTTCACAGCCCATCTGGCAGCATGTTTCACCTCTCTACAGCATGTCTTCCAGGATAGCAAACACCTGAAGAAGGACATGACATCATGCAGCTCCAAGACACTGAGATACTAATAACCTAGAGATGTATAGTGTGGCGGCTAGTACTCTTTAAATCCCATTACCAGACCCAAAGACAAGACAGGCTGAGAGCAGAGGCTCATGCTACACTTTCCAAGGGGCTGTTAGCAGGGGTGGCATGGCGGATGCCAACTTCTTTTGAACAAAATCTGCCCCTTGTTGCAAGTGCCGAGCCCTTGGCCACGAGCCTGGGTTTTCTGGACGCGTTCATGCAAGAGCCAGGCAATGACGCACAGCGCCCTGCGCACTGGGGTTGCAGAGGCTGGCCAATAACCCTGGGGGTGATGGGGTGCTCCAAGCACTTCATGGCGCGGTGCGTGTGATCCTGTACAGAGGAGCCAGCAGCAAGGCAGTTTGGTGAGAGACCCAGGGAAACGCGGCTGTGGGAGAGCGGCAGCTGGATCGCTGCCTGCTCCGGCACAGAGCCCGGCGCTCCCCGCGCTCCCCCTCTGGCCCCGTCTCCCCGAGCATTGCCACAGCAGGTGTGGCTCCGACACGCTCACTCTGCAGCTAATCCCTTGTCTGTATTTTCATCACAGCATGGGGAAGCAAATCTCAGGCTTTAATCTCATTTTCCAGCTTTCACTGTGGACCCGAGCGTAGGCACAGGTGAGGATGCACTCCGCTTTCAGCTCCTTGCACAGGGAATTCCTCCCCCTCTTCCACCCAACACCCACACCCGCACACAGGGCTGATTTTCTCCCCTGATAGGGTAACAAAAGGTTTCTCATTCAGCCTATGTCTGGGCTGTGGGAGAGGCCTGGAAAGCCATGCAGTCAGGGTCAGGCTCCATTCACAGAGCAGAGAGGAGCACAGTTTGGAAAGGGCCATTAAGGAGCCAGGCTGGCGCTTGCCAGCCTCAGTATAGTGCTGCCTCTGCTCACAGGACTCAGACCCCCTGGCATGGAGACAAGCCTCATGGGCAGCCTTAGCCCAGGCTTGGGGGCAGAGTCCCGGGAGGTGTAATTTGCACAAGGAAGGTAGGGGAGCGCACAAAACTGGCACAGCCCCAGCCTGCCTCAGCATACCCAGGGGCATAGCTTGCATGTTAGACTGCCCCAGTGCTGGGGGCAGAGGGGCACGGGATGGCCTGCAGGGTCCGAGCATCACAGAGACATCACTCTCACCCGCTTGTGTGTCCCTGTGATGCTGGCCCCCTCCCTCCCAGGGCTGTTCTGCCTCGCAGCATGCCTGCAGTCTGCTTTGCCTCCATCACACCTGCGCTCAGGCACACTCACCCTGCCGTCCAAGGCCAGCAGAGACAACAGAGCAGCACACATCCACCCACCAGGACCACAGTCAGCTCCAATCACACATCCCCCTTGTCAGAGGCCTTGTTGAGCCCTGAGATGCATGACACCGTCAGAGGCAGATCTAGGATTTTGAAAAGGGGGGTGGCGTCATCATGTACATGCATAACACAGTACGTGTTTTTCTCCAGTTAAAAAGAAATGAGATGCCTTACTAATATGCTAGGGGCTCGGGGCTATATGATTCCATTTAAAAACGAAGCAAAAGCAAATATAACATTATTGGAATGTGCATTCATTTGCCATTATGTATAAAAAACACAACAAAGTAGGCAAAAAATAATCAAAATGCTGTTTCATTAGTCCTGCAGTCATTGCAGTTAAATGTACTTCTCTTTTTCATAAAACAAAATCTATCCCTCTTGAGCATCTTGACAATGCACCCAGCAGTTTAGTGCAAGTTATTTCCCTACCTGAGTTTAATATTCACCTGAGTTAATGCTTTTAGCTAGAGTTAAAAACAGTCTGCAGTGCTGTTCTTTAGGAGTTGCGTTACTAGGGGGAGGTAACAGACAGCAGAATTGCTAAAGAAAAGATAGCTTGATTAGTAGAAATGTCAAGATCGTTAGAGAAAGGGGGTTGCTAACACCTGTGGAATTAAGCATTTAGAAGGAAGCAGGTAGATGGATTATAATGACCCATGAAGTCAATTGAGTCTCTGATTTCTGCCTGAATAAAAGAAATGCTGTTGCTGCTGCCAGGCAGTTGGTTTTAAACTTTGGGTGGCCCAAGAATCAAAGAGGGGTGCAACTACAGCACTGCATTCCCCCTGGATCTGCCCATGGACATCATTGCTTTGCTTATGGGGAAAGCACCCCGAAAAAAAGACACCTTTCTACAGCTCTCTGGCAGGGCAGTGCATGCACCATCACACTGCCAAAACCCCACCGTGGCACAAAGCTACTGCCCTGATTTTCTCAAAGGGCACCAGTGTGGCAGCAAGAGCTGCACATGGGCAGCTTAGGGCGTGAGGGGTGAGCTGATTGCTAAACCCCAACTCCAGTGCATGTGGTCCAAGGAGAGAGAATGCAAATGCATGGCCTGTTGTCCCCCAGGCATCAGGAAGGTCACTGTGGTCACCACAGAGACCTACCGGCATCCAAAGGCCCAGGGTAGTCAACAACTAAAGGCAGCAATAAAATCGTGTCAGGGAGCATCAGAAATCTGCTCCCAGGAAATGATGCTGTGCACCACACCTGCTTCCACCTCTGCCATGCCTACGCCGGGTGCCCAGGGCTGGGGTGTCTGGTGTTCCTGATTAGAGCCTGGCATCCAGATAAGCAAATGGAAAATACCCTGTGCTCCTCAGCCCAGCTGCCTCCCACACTGCCTGGCCTACTCTGCCCTTCCTTGCACTGCCGGCCTGTTTTCTGCCTTCTGCTCCACCTCTCCCAAAATCTAGAAAATCTGAAAAGCTGCTGCTTCCTCGGGCTTTGGGAGACTGGAGCCTTGGAAATTTTACTCTCCAACTGGCAGAGGGAGGATGGCAGCAAGTAGGGAGAGTGGTACCTCCTGAACATGGAGTTGGCCCCCATTAGGAAGCTGAGGTGGGTATCGCTCCCGGGGGGTGGGAGAGAGCGAGAGGTCAAGGTACCCCCTGTAGAGACCAGTACCCATCCAGAGACCCCTACTCCATCCTTTTTTTTCTACCAAGTTAGTAACACTCCAATTAATGCCCACCCTGCTTATTAATCAGAAGTATGATGACTGCAGCCAAGCCTGAGATCAGGGCCTTGCAGTGCATACAGCTGTATATATGTGGCTCTCCCTCTGCCTGAAGAAGGGTGTTTGTACCCAACAGTTTGCAAAGAGCAATTTTTTCAACGATTTAGTTCAGTCCAATAAAAGATATCACATTTACCCAAAGAAGCTTGTCTGCCTAGAGCTGCATAAACATGGAGCCATAGGAAATCCCCACCCCAGAAAGCTTACGATCTACCCAGGCAGGTCTGGTGCCGGAGAGAGGAGACTTATCAGTGGACATACTGCCTGCAGATCTCAGCTTTCACTGGAGATCCTCCGAGCACTGACCAAATAGGCCACAGTGCAACGTGGCAGCTCTGCATGCCTCGTTCCCAAATCACCGCTGGCTGAGGTGCCCATGGCCATGTTGCGAGGCAGTGGCAGGAATCAGAGGGTATGAAAGGAATCAGGAGCAGGGAGAAGCGAGGGAGCCTTCCCAAGACCGGTGGCAAAGCTGGAAGAGAGCTCTGGTCTTCTTACCCAGCGGGTGCTGCCCTCCTACTCGAGACCTACAGACCACTGCTGCCTGACCTTGACAAGGGCTCTCAAAATGACCATCATAGGCAAATTGATGCATGGGCCAGCTGGGCACGAGCTGGGGGCCCCGGCCTCGGCGCAGACCAAACTGGCGGCTGGGCCAGGCACGCACAATGCAGCGGGCTGGGGCTGCCAGGAGCCACTGCAGCTGGACTCAGCCACGGCGGGGTGAGGACTGCCCCCGGAGCACTGTCCGTGCCGCATGTGCGGACCTGCGTGCAGGGGTGGCCGCAGCTCCTGCCCTGGGCCTGGGGAGCAGCACATCCCGCTCCCGCTGTGCCAGCTCGGGACGGAGCCCACAGTTTTGGGGCAGGGCACGGGTCAGTGGGGCTCAGGGCCCTAATGAATCTTAATCCGTGCCTAATGACCACAGCCATCAAAACACCTCGCTTCACCCTTCCCTGCTCCCCCACCGCATCCTTTGAGGTCCAGCTGTTGCCCTGTGGCAGCTTGTTGCAGTCTTGGCTAGGAGGCAGCTCTTCCAGGCTGGGGCTGTCTTTGTGTCCCGTGTGTTTAGCACGGTACGAGCAGCGGGGTCCCAATGGCGGCACTGCAATGCAGCATCATAGCTACCAGCGGTTACCGCCCTGGAACATCTCGGTCAGGGAGACCCTGTGTGCGCCCGGGTCTGGGAAGCAAACAAGCTCTGCTTCCCCTAATCCCCGGTGCTGTGTGATTCACACACCCTCCTATTGCAACCGTGGCTGGTGGCCAAGGTAGACCCTTCCTGTCTCATCGTGCCCTCTACTGGTTGCAGGCCAGAATACTCATCAGGACTCATTACGCAGCTCTGATAACATGCAAAGCCCAGGTTGCACCCCGAGATGCGTGCGTACAGTGTCTCTGATAACTCAAGGCTACATCTGCCCTGGGGAACTGCTGTGCCTCTGGGACACTGCACAGCTTTCTGGTCACCCTTTTCTGGAAAAGATTCAAACTGGAATGGGTGCAGAGAAAGGCCGACCAGAGGAATGCAAGGACTGGCTATGGACAGGAGAGGACCATGGGTTGTCCAGCCCAGCAAAATCCAGACCAAGAGGGAATAGGGTTGCTCTGAATTAATGCATCAGGGAATAAACACCAAGGAGGGCAAAGGTCTCCATGGAGGCTGAGGGAATTGGGTTTATTTAGTCTGAAGAGTAGACTGAGGGGGGATTTAATAGTAGCCTTCAACTCCCTGAAGGGGGGTGGGTCCAAAGAGGATGGAGCTGGACTGTTCTCAGTGGGGGCACATGACAGAACAAGGAGCAATGGGCTCAAGCCGCAGCAAGAGAAGTTTAGGTTAGAAATTAGGAAGAATTTCTTACTAGGAGGGTAGTCAAGCACTGGAACAGGTGACCCAGAGAGGTGGTGGACTCTCCATCCTTGGAGGTTTTTAAGACCCAGCTAGACAAAGCTTTGTCTGGGATGATCTAGCTGGGACTGGTCCTGCTTTGAGCAGGGGGTTGGACTAGATGTGAGCTTCTGAGGTCCCTTCCAAACCCTAATTTTCTATGATTCTGTGATTCTTTGATACTATGGGTACAGGACCACGTTGGCACAAGAGCCAGACCTGGTCAGGGATGCTTGTAGACTGATGCTAGGAGAAGGCTTCTAACCAAGAGAGCAGCAAAGCTTTTGAGCAGTCTTCCAGGATGAGTGGTGCAGACAGCCTATCCCATGGCACTGAGACAGAGCTTGATAAGTTTATTCACGGATTATATCATGTGGTCTCCCGCAGTTGCCATTGCCATGCCGTCCCTTCCAGTGCCAGCCCTTGGTGCAAGACACAGCCTCTTGCCTGGGTGGACAGAGCGGTACATTACACCACACTAGAAAGTCTCCGGTTGTCACCAGACTCGATGGAAGTGTTCGCACGAAGGGTAGTGAGCGATGTATCAGAACCTCACAACAATTGTTCCGGTGCTTGTGATGCTGTTTGTCCCATTGCCAGTTCAGTCTAATAGTCAGGCTAGCTATTCATGTGCGTTACTTAGAGGGCCCATCTGAGGCCTTGCATATTCCATGAGACACAGCCCTGCCCCAGAGAATCTGCAGTCTAGACAAGGCGGAGAAGCGGCAGAGGAGAGGAAGTGGGGTTCGTGCCACTTTCTGGTCAGCTACACTGACGTTACTGAGTGAACATGGAAGCAGCACTCACACGCTGTGGTGTGGGATTTGGCACTGGCCCCCGTGAGACAAGCCCGGAGACATTCACTCCATTAATTAAAGTCAGCATAATTCCAAACCCATGACCAAATGGGACTGCATAAATTATGCCCCCAGCTCTGTGCTGCGTGACATGGAGGCTGGCAGCTTTGCTGCTGTTGCAGAGGCGTGTGCGCCAGCCCAGCCCCAGTCCACGTGGCCTAATGGGAATATCTCTGAGCTGGGATTATTAGCACGGATACTTCACAGAAGAGTTCTGCTGTGCCCAGTAGAAGATGGTAGGCACTGTCCACCCTTTCCAGGACATCACACTGAGTGGCACCATGATTTGGAAACACCCAGATGGTGCCCATTTTCCAGTCACTTAAATGGTTGCAACTAAATCATCTCCAGTACAGCCAAGGCACTGCTGTTTGCCCATCTGATACTGTTAGGTGATCTCCCCAGACGCCCTTCACCTTGGTTCTGCTTTGAGCAAGAAGTGTTGGCCTTTTCCAGCTGGTGGGGGGTGCCATCTTGGGGTCCCATGCGAAGCCCATTGAAGATGGTGAAGTCTCTTTCTAAAGGACCCCCTGGATTTTGGATCAGGACTTGGGGGAGGGTGGCAGGGGGAATTGGGGAGAATGGGAGTCTCCAGAAAAGCGTAGGGTGATCATTTTTCTTCCAGCCTCACTTCCTCAGGCCCTCGGCGGAGTTCAATGCTTTTTGCTCTTCTGTTTCTACAATTCAGGCTACACTTCACACACAAATACTCCAGCTTTTTAATGAGTTTAAGACCAGGTCGAGACAATTCTGCCACCCAGTGTCGGAGATGAGCATCAGCAGCTCGTGCAAATTGTGCTCAGGAAGGAAGCCCCGCGCGTGCTAAGGAGTGCAATGATGGCAAATACAGTGTGCAAGAGGTGGGTATCTTTTATTAGGCCAACCAGGCAGTTAAAAAACAATTTTCTCTTTATTGGCAATTTTCTCTTTCGGGCACATGCACATTTCCTCAGGCATAAGAGAATGCAAAGATTGTAACATTTCTCCCAGGTAGACATGAACATTCGTATTTCACAGGAAAGCAGTGGAAGATCTCCTGGCTGGAAAAGTTCATTTTTCATTTTGTGCAAATTAGGCTTGGATAAAAGTTTGAGCAGTCCATGTAGCTCACAGATGGCAAGCTGGATGGTGAACGATGCTTCTTTGGAATTGTCCCCGAGAAGGGACACATGGCGGGGATGTCGCTCGCATGGTTTGTCACAGGATGTGCCAGAAACCCTGAATTTTTTAAGGCAGGATTTGCTTCAGCTGCCCTTGCAAACATGGACCAGGAGGCCTTTGTGATCATGGGTGGCACCTGGGGGAAACAGTCGGAGGGTGGGGATGACCGAAATGTTAGCGCCTACCAAACACAGGCATTGACTGGAACAAGTGAGCAGGCTGGGAAAAGGGGGAGCGGTTGCCTTGCCCCCAGGTGGGGCTGAGCGGTGCTGATGTGGTGCAGGGGATCACTTGTTGCAACCCAAGGACTCTCCTTCCTTCACTCCTGCCCCCAAAACCCCTCCTGCCTGCAGATGCCAGCCGGCTTGGATAGGAGGAGGCTTGGGACAGGCCTTGAGGAAGCTGCAGCACGACTTCCCTGTCGCGTGGGCTCTGGCTATGCAGCCGTTCCACCCCACGAGTCCTCCAACACCTTCCCAAAACTCCCAACCCAGGCTCCGGGGTCCTTTCTCCTTAACTCTCTTGGGGCTGCGTATCAAGAACCTCGGAAATCTCCGTCCACGCAACCCTCAGAAAACGTGGGGCTGGCTTCCAGGCTGTCAGGTGGAGGGCAGCTTCAGGGGACTGCACCTGCCCCGAAACCAAGAGCAACCTTTCAGAGTAAAGCCCCATGCAGATTACGGGGGGATCACCCTCCAGCGTTGCCTCCGCCTTCAGTGCTGCTGCCTTTGCCCTGCACCCTCCTCCCACACTGGTGGGGTCCCTCCACCCCTGCAAGCCCGTGGCTCTATGCAGAGCCCTTGAACAAACATCCCTTGTAGGTAGGGGAGGGGGGAAGGAAGGGCAGGGGGCAATTGGTCACAGCTGCTGCCGTCCTGTGACCCTCACACACAAGAGGCCATATTAGAGAGGTCAGAGATCACCCCGGCTGCCTTTGTTTGTGGCCGTCTCTGGGCTCCAAAGGGCTGGGAAGCTCCCTGGTAAATAGGGCCAGGAGTGGGGATTTTGCTCCCAGGAACCAACCCGGGAGGGGACAGGTTATGCAAAGGTGAAGGGTCAGCCGAGGGGGGATAAGGGGACTGGGCCTTTCCCTAGCTGCCGGGGGACGGCTCTTGCGCACCCAGCTGCGAAGCACCTGGCAACAACCCCTGTGATGCACCCCAGGAAGAGGAGGCAAGCCAAGGGCAGGGGCCTGGTGAGCATCCTCAGTCTATTTTTGCCATGGAAGAGGCTTGCACTACATACTGCAGGGTCAAGCAGCTTCCTAGGCAGGCTGGGCCAGTCTCGCCTAGGGGGATAATCCCTTCCAGACCAAAGTCCTGGCAATCGATTTAACCCTGAGCAGTAGAGCTAGATCCACCAGGCAGGCATCTGACCGTGGATCCCTCAGGCCTGGCCTATGCTTCCAGGTGTTTGCAACCCGGGTGGAAGCACTTCCAAGCCAGGCCTGGTGATGAGGGTTGGAAAGGGATGATCTGGTTGGGCTAGAGGACCTATGGAGGTCCCTTCCAGCCCCACTTCTCTAGGATTCGATGAGCACCTGGATAACCCTGGGCTACCATGTGAGAGAGTCTGTTAAGAAAAAGAGCTACCCATACAAGGAAGGGACGTAACAAGCATTTAAGGTGTCAGGAAGTTAGGAAACGGCTGTGCAATGTTCAGCTCCTTTGTGCATATGCGTCACGCTACAGTCTTTCCTTAGGTGACCACATGCTCGTTTTCATATGCCACTTAACGACCCCTTCCACCATGGCCCTGTCTCTGGGATGCAGATTTGGGGCTATCTTCACCAACCCCCAACTCTGGGTGGCTGGAGAGTCTGCTCTTACTGTCACAAAGGCTGGGCTGGGTGTCTGGAGTCCCTGAAGTCTTACCAGTCCAGGTATTCATGCTCAGGTGGGTGGATGGCCACGTCTACTAACTCTCTCCCTTCTGCCGCACATAGCACCTCTGTTGTGTTGGTGCTGACGGTGTTTGGAAATAACACCCTGTTGCCATGGTTCTCAATCTTTTATGATTCCTTGTTAGATTCAAGGCACCCATAGAAAATGCCACCTCTTTCCCTGTTTTTTTTTTTTTTTGATAACAGCAAAGTATAGAGCAATTCTTCTCTTGCAAAGAGCTCAGGAAGCCCACAGCAGGTCAGAGTGTTTTTGACACGGTGGATTCCTATTTTATATCTCTGGGTTTATCTTGTGCATCACGGCAAGGTGTTTGCACCTGCTAATATTGAGCAGTACTCTGCAGCACCCTTAAAAGGATCTTACAGTACCTCAGGGTGCTGCAGCTTCTCTGTTGAACATCATTGCCCTATTGAGATGCAGGTGAAACTGCTCCAACCCACAGTCTCAGGCAGCCAGTGCTGCACGGGTCACATTCTCCAGGTCTTCTCCATAACCGTGTGTTGCAGGACCAGCATGGATGCTCCCCGCCACGCGCTCCCTGGGACCTCCGGTACCCCCTTCCCCTAGTGGAGGGACTCCTGCTATTACCTGTCTCTTTGGACTTCACCGTCCTCCTGTGCATCATACCACACCATGTACTCCACCATCACACCATTTCCTCGGTCATTCTCTAAGCACCCTCTCCTATACGCTGCATTGCTCAGACTGGGGCAGCCTTTGTGGAGGGTTGGCATCTCCTGGCATCCTCTACCCTCCAAACACAGAGGCTGTCCACGGCAGCCTCCCGACAGCTCTTTGCATGGGAGACAGTGGGGACACCCTGCTCCAGCAAATCCCCCTCCAGGACACACACCTCAGCTCAGTTCACATTAGCCCCAGGACTAGTCCATACATGACTCCCTCCAGTCCTCCTCGCAGGGGCTGTGCCGCCTCTCCCAACTTTCTTTTCAGCCCTCTCTTATTCCCAAAGCCATTGCCCCCACTGGAAACTTTCTGGCAGAGCTGTAGGGGCTGGTGTGTGCAATGCATGTGTGGGGTGAGACCCAGACCAGGGCCTGTGGCTAAACATGGGGAGGGCCGCTGGCAGAGCTGGGGTGGCACCCAAGCATCACAAAGCCTTCCAAGCTACACCGGAGATGCCTTAACGAGCCTGCCCCTGGTATTCCCAGTGCAGCTGATATTAGGCAAATTAAATCCAGGACAGTGTCAAGCCAGTAATGTGGGGGGAAACAAGCAGGATGGGGACCAGTTGGTGCTGAGATCCAGACCCTTGGAGTCTGGGGGATGGCAAAGCCCCTGCCCCTGGCCACAGGCTTGGGGCTCCCATTGTGCCAAGCATATTAGTGCAATGAGTATGTCACACCTCAGCTGTTTTAAAGGGCCGCTGTGGATTCAAGAAGGCAGCCTGGGGCCTGTAGCCCTGGAGGTGGGTAGAGTCCTGCGTACTTCGTGGCTCCCTTAGGTCTTTTCTTGAATCTAATCCTCATTAGACTGAAATCCATTTCAATTAACCCAGGCTGGTTTCCCCCTTTGTCTTTCCTCTAATTGGGCCATTCCTGCTGCTAAATGGGCATCCCAAAGACCCTGAGAAAAGCTCAGCATGTCCCTTAATGGGACTGGAAAGTGGAGGCAGAGCAGCATAATCAGAGCCTCTTCCTCTCTGTGGCAGCCCTTGATGAGCCTGGGCCTGCCCTCCACACCTTTTCACCCAGCCGCTGACAGATGGGAATGGGGCGGCCACCTCAGTGGGACATGTCCCAGGCTTTCATCCATCCTGTGGTCATTCCCTGTTCCTCCTCTTGCTCCTCCTCCTCCCCATCCTTTGTGCTGGGAGACTGGGAGCAAGCTGGGAAAATCTCTGCTATCTTGTGTAAATACCTGCCTACTGCCAACGGTGGGCTAAAGGAGGTGAAGGTTTAAGGGGCAAATCTGGCAGTGCTCCCAGCTTTTATTGCCTTCTCCAGTTCTCTCCTCCCTCTTTCTTCCTCTCCTCCTTTTTTCCCCTTTCCTCCTTTTTCTTTTGCCTGTTTTTCTCCTTCTAATGCTGCCTTCTTTTCCGCTCACCCATTCTCCCTTTTTGTCTCACCTTTTCTCTCTCTCCACCACGCACCCCCCCGCTAAGCCCCTCTGAGGAAGTCTGTGCGGAGTAGCAAGGGCCTGGTAATGTGGCCAAGAGAGCGTGGGGTCTGGTCCTCCTTGTCAGACGGGAACCATTAGCCAAAGCCAAGTTGAGGTCTCTCCCATTACAGAGATTGATGCGTGAGCAGAACAAGACCCAGCGCGGCACTCAGACCTCAGCCAGTTTGCAGGCCTGGACTTTAGGGAAAGCCGCTTTTCCCCCGAGCAGTAAGCAAACATGATGTGGAAGCCACAAGGAAAACCTGCCCTCCCGCCTCCCAATACAGAACATGAAATCACTGAGGCCAAGATAGTAGTAAAGTGCAAGCAAGGTTTGAATGTGAATAGTCGTGTTGTACAGGGATGCTGTCATTAATTTCGGGAGACATGCCATAGCTCATGTTTCAGGACAGAAGCCCGTCTCTATGAGACGGCAAGATGAGAGCTCGTGTTTTTGGTGGGGGAGCAGATTATCCTACATCTATCCCTAATGAGGTTGCTGGACATCTCTCCTTGCATCTGGTTCTGGTCACAGTTCGAGTCAGGACACTGGGCAAATGGACCCCAGATCTGCTACTGTGGGGCAGTTCTTGTGTCTTGATAAAACTGGATTAATACTTCTTGAACTGGTGGCCAAAGAAGTGCACAATGCAGTTTTTTCTGGGTTTCTTATGGGTTTACCAATATGGAGCTCAGCTGGCATGTCATCTCCTAGCCCCGGAGATCCTGAATCTCAGCCCCAGGGTCCTGAACTGGCGTAGCCGGTTCCTGAAACTTCACATCTCACATTGCATCCGCTGACCCTTGTCAACTTGCACACATGCGCATGCCTGTGCATACACGTGTGCACGCGCAAGTAATGCAGTAATCTGTTCTGAAGTACACTTAAAGCTAGAGGATTGACATTATGCCACTGAAAGCCTCAGGAAAGACAGGGGGCTTAAGACAGGCTCCACATCATACATAAAACCAGGGACGACAGGTCTGAGCATCGCAGGGGTAAGCGGGAAACTAATTCCTAGCAGGTTGTCCCAGGACAATCCAAAACACAAAACCTCAGGCCTGGTCACTGGGGGAGGGGTGGGCTCCACACTGTGAGGCTTAGACGGATGGAGATTTAGTTGCCCATTCAACTAACCAGCCTCTCCCCTCAGCCTGAAACGCAGGCGCTGCATTTGAATGCCCCGGAGAAAGAATGGCAACCGGCAAAGGTGTTTATTTTCCATAAAGGCCGAGCAGGAGGGAACCCATCCGTTTCCATTAGCTAAGACAGTCGGTGGCTTCTGCATGTGTAAGCTGCCGTGTGGGGAAAGAGGCCCCTTTCGGGGAGCACAATGGCAGATTAATTAGGGGAAGAGGTTTAATGAATGGCTTGTCCTATCCATCAGTATTTAATAGTCATGAGGGTGTCCCAATCAAGCCCTGTTATTGATGGCCTTGCTAGGGAGCTGAGTTAGCTCATGCTTAGAGCTATATTTCATACGGGTGACCTGAGCTCTCCTGGGACAATGCGGGGTTTGAGCCTATGCACCATTAGATGGGAAATATAGGTTTTCTCTCTCCTCCCCAGGAGAGCGGCACCCTCTGCCGAATGTTTGGCTCACCTGGTGTGACCTCTGGGTGCCTAACAGGGCATTTTAGAGCATCTAGGGAGCTCCAGGCTGCAGGGTACCTTTGACTGAGGGTAGGGGGTAGGGCTGGGTGAGGCTTCGGACAGGGCTTTGGATCCAGAGAAGCTTCGGACGCTTCGGGGTCCAAAGCGGCACATCCGGGTGGAAGCGCTGCCTTGTTCGGCCTCCCGAAGCCATTTGGAGCCGCCTTGGCAATCCGGCCATAGGTTACAACGGGGAAACAGTAAAATGTCTATAACTTTGTTGCTGTTGTCCAATTTGGCTGAAGTTGTCAGAGATGGTAGACTCTGCAGAGAGCATGAAGCCTGCCAAGTTTCAAGAAGATTAGTGCAGGGGTTTGGGGGGAACGGCACCCCAAATTCTTGAAAGCAAAGCTCATGTCACGTCTAGGTGTTACAACATAGCGGGGTGAAAACTGCAGGGGTGGTAGCTCTTACTGAGATCACAAAGCCTGCCATGTTTCAAGAAGATCGGTGAAGAAGATCGGGGTTTGGGGGGAACTGCAGCAGGGTCCGGGTCCCTGTTGCGTGGGGGAGCTTGTACCCTGAGGACTGGGGAGCTACAGCTCAAGCCCCCAAGGGATATGTCTACACCGTAGATATGTGTCCCCAGCACTCCCATGGCGGGCTCCACTCAAGGGCACCTTTCCTTCCTGGCAGCAGGCATTGAGAGAGAAGAAGGAAAGAGATACAGATACAGCACCCTCACCCACCAGATACCTGGAAGATGGCATCACGCACTGTGTTATGGGTTTTTTCTCATGTCCACTCAGCATCCCTATCCCTCCCTAACCCTGCTGGCCCTGGATTTAGGACCCAGCCCTTATACCTTAGTTCCAGATGAGCACAACCCTTAGACCGACCATGACCTTTCCATTTGATAATAGACAGATTTATTGATACAGAGGCCACACGTCCACGGAGCCTTCCAGGCCTTCTCCTAATTTGGTCTGTACCCCAATCCAGGACTCAGGCCCCCCTCTGCTCTGGGACCTTGTAGCTGGTGTCACTTATCTCATGTTGTGTGACAGTATGGTACATACTTCGCTGGTTCCCAGGCCTTGCGTCCTTGTTGTGTTAGACAACCTGGCCGCCTTGAAGGCTGTGATCTCATGTTAGGGGATGGCCCCCCTCAATTTTCAGGCTGTGTCCATCCGCTGGCCTTGTGCTAGACAGCCTGTCTGCTTTCAGGGCTGCAAGACACATTGTGTGTGAAATGTAGGCTCTTTAGAAATCCAGTTAACCCCTGCTGCCCATCTTGATCCTTTATAGTGCATATATCTATACCTATACGCTAATTCCCCCAAAGCAGACCTTTAAATACCATTTCCAAGCCAACCACCTCAGCAAAGAGCTCCTCCATGTGCTGCTTTCTCTCTCTCGCCTTCTGGGATCTTTTCCCATCATTCTTTGAGGAGACATTTTTGGTGGCCCCTGCTAGGAAATCTCTCCTAGCGCTCCCTCATATCTGGGATGTTGGAGCAAACGGGTTCCAGAGTAATTGCACTTGAGCAAGCTCTAGCTATGGATGTCTTCACTAGGACAGGAACGGGATCAGTTCTGTCCTTACAGCTGATGCTGGAGCAGAGGGTCCAACACCCAGTTCAGGAACCCCGGACAGCCAGTGAGAGATGAACCATAAAACTTTCAGGGCTTGCAACATCTTCTTGTTCCCTGCATACCCCCTGGCTGGAGCGGGGCTGGGAGAACTCCCTCCGTGGGGATCAGGGAGTTTGCAGAAAGGCCTTGCTCTCATCCTTGGGGGATGTGCTGCATTTACCAGCAATACCTTTAACATCTCTCATGCTGCTTCCTGAGAGCCCCTTTATGACCACAGCCTGAGGATCTTGGGGCAGCTACTGCAAGGAGGCAAAGCATTTTGGCAGATGCTTAACTTCAAGCATAAAGAGAAGTCCCATTACTGGTTGCTAGATCAGCCCGTAGTAATTCCCTGGATCACAGCCCAAATCTTTATTCCTCATAAGGGTGCTTTTCTCTGCCTCGTGTAGCCAGATTGCTACACAGGTCCTGCCTGCTGACTGATAAGACAGGGCTATGGGAGGTGCTGGCTGTAAATCATGCCTCTTAATATAGCCAGGTCCCCTCTAGATTAACTTTCATAAATCTTGACTTCATTAAGGCTGCAAGCCCCTTTCACCCAGGCTGACCTGGTCACTGAGTGAGTGGGCAAACACATGTCTGGTGGGGCTGCACAGCCGACCCTTGGGGGAGAACGGCGCGTGCTCCTGCTAAGGCAGAAAGAGACGTGATAAATCTTCCCCAACAAAGCGTCCGCAAAGAGGAGATAAAGCCAACATCTGTCTGCAGGGCTGTGGCAAAGGTGTTTTGGGGCAGGGGAAGAAAGGCAGAGCAGCATAAAGGCTGGACAAAGCTGTTCAAACAGCACAGCTGGGGACTTGGAAACAGAGCGCTGTGTCTGGATCTGGAGGCACAGCTCGTACGCAGGCAAGATAAAAAAAAAGGAACTTTGGATTTTGGGCGAAAAGTTTAAGGCAAAAGGATGCAGCTGTTTCTCACAACACGGTGAAAAATAGATCCATTTTTCAATGTGACACATGCCAAGCCTGGAAGATCTTAGCCCGAGAAGCTTCTTGAAGTTTTAAGCAACTGAGCACAGAGAGATCTGGATGAACAGTCCTAGTCACCCACACGATGGGTGTCAGGACTCTCTTCCTGTAATAAATACAGATGAACTATTATGCGTAGATTTATTACACGATAAATCATACTTCACCTATAAGCGTGGCTACTGCTGTGCCTATAATACACACACATACGCACACGCACGCACACACATATACACACACGTGTGAGATAAATCAAAAGCCACTGTATTTAGACAGGGGCTATTATAAATTCATAAATACAAATGCGCACATGTGACATTATGATAAATCAGACTTTAACTATGCCTGTCACTGCTGCTCTGCCCATGCTACACACACTCACTTGTGTCTATATATCCATATACTTATAAATCAGAAGCAAAACTGTTTTCACTAATATAAACAGCTGCCTGCTATTGTTCTAGTACTATGGGCATAAAAGACATGAGTACGTCTCCACCACAGTCACATGAATGGCTGTAATATAGTATAGAGAGATGCACGTTAGCTTTAAACTAGGTAGCTGTGGTACAGGCAATGGCTTAGCCTCTGTAGCACAGAGCCCAGTTCAGGCTCAGCTTGAGCTAGCTAATTTAAAGCAAGCTTAGGTGTCTCTAAGCTACGTGACATAGTCCATGAGTGGCAAAGAAAGAAAACCAGTTAACAGAAAAAGCCTACCCATCCCACAGGGAAATCACAGACCCATGGAAAAGAGAGAAGACAGGCTAGAAGGGAACTTGAGAGATCATTTAGTCCAACCCCCTGCCTGAGGCAGGATCATCCCTGTCCAAGTCATACCAAACAAATCCGTTTGTCTAACCTCTTGGCAAAACTACACAGTCAGCCCTGACCAAAACCCTAGCCTGCCACAGATGAAGCAGGGGGACCGTGGCAGCCGACATCCCGCTGCTGTAAAGGTTATTAAGATACACTTGAGAGGGCCTAGGAAGACTGCCATGCCCCCTGCTATAGAGGAAGGCTTCCCCCCCTCCCATCCATACCAATCTGACTATGGGGTGAAATTCCTTCCCGACCCTAAATATGGCGATTGATCTGACCCTGAGCAGAGGAGCAAGGCCCTCTAGCCAGGAACCTCTGGGTTTAAGTCCCAGCAGGAGCACTGCTCAAAATCCCCAGCTGCGGCCGCAGCCAACACCCAGTGCTTCTGAGGATGGCGTTAAAAAGATACAGCCCCCTCCCCACCAAAAAAAAAAAAAAAATCCCAAACAAAACCCCAAAACAAAAACCCACAAAAAAACCACGTGTGGCAACAAGGGAAAAGAAAATCCAACTGTGTTTCAGCAACTGCTCTGCACAGGGAATTTGAGTCCAAGGAAACCTACCCCATAAGACTCCCTCCCGTGGCCATCTTCGGGGTTAAGAATCCAGCATGATTTCAGTTAAATTCCCATAGCTACAAGGCACCCAACCCACTGGAGGCCACTTAAGGCTGTACACCAAATGCACCACTTGATTTACGGTCAGCACCTTCTTTGGTGGAATGAATTTTGTCCCCTGACCAAATTGCAATGTAAAGATCATGGAGGACAGTTAATGACACTCCTTTTGCATTTAATTAGGCATTTTGCATCAGTGTGGAGAATGATGGACGGTGCAGAACAACCATGGGGGTGTCCCCATGCCCTGCCCTGCCCTTGGACCATTAGACCAGGGGCCAGCAATGTTTTTGGGCAGAGTGACAGAAACATCCGCAACTTCAACTTGTAAGATGTTGGGGTGGATGGTGGGGGAGCCACGGGGGCCTGATCCTTGTTGTGGCTGTGTAGCCCTGGCCCCTTCCCCACCATCCACACCCAAGCATTTCAGTGCCACAGTCTGGCACCTGTGCTGGGGGTTGCCTACCCTTGCATTAGACCGTGTGTCATCTGTTCCCTTCCATCAGCTTGAAGAGGAACATACCAGACACTGGTTTTTTGGGGTTTTTTGTTTTAATTTTTTTAAATTTTATGTCTGGGGTCAAATCAGTTCCGAATTCTGTGGATGGAGCAGAGCTCAAATGTTCAAGTCTGTGTGGTGCTACCACCGGTAAGTATCTTACCTCCCAAATTTATCAGTCCAAGGCTTCAGACACTCCTAAATCCATGGCAAGTATCCTACGTGCAAGCCTCAAGCCCAGAGGCCTTGGAGTTCAGTTGTCCCCTAGTCCCACTTGCCCCTGGCCAACAGGCCGAAGGAGCAAGCTAGGGAGAAAGCCCAAGGGCGATCCCCCACCATTATAAATTGTGTAGCTGAGATCCTCACATTTGGAGGCATTATAGACTCTTGCAGGGGTCAGGCTGACTGCAGTGCAAGGGACAGGCCTTCACCCTTGTCTACAATGAGTCATTCAAGGCCGAGGAGAGGGGGCTGTCCCCTGCCAGGTAAGTAAAACCACCTGGGCTGAACACCAGTCGTGGTATCTCTCCTGCTCACTGGCAAAAGCATCCAATCCCCATTTGCATCAGGCCCTGTACTTCCCAGGGGCAAGTCACCAGCAACAGCCTCCGACCCTTGTATCAAACATGAGCCAAAAAATAAACGCTTTGCACAGTTGATTCCTGGCATGGCAACTGCAGGCTGGGGCCCCCATTCTCTGGCTGTTGTCTTGTTGTTATCCAGCACCAGTGAAGCTGATTTTCAAGCAGATTCCCAGGTCAGCAGCATGATCAGAGACACGGGGAAGAAAATGACCGGAAGGCCTGAGAAATCTGAGAATTGGCTGCCAAAGAGGGCGGAGGGCGTGTGCTCTGTAGAGCACAGCTGGCCTTCCACATGGGAGGACTCCCACGTACATGTCTGGCAGTGCTAGATGCATTGGAGGATGCAGAAGTTAGGCAGTATCCAAAATACTCGTATGTGGCTTGGCCAGAACTTTTATGCTCCCCTTGCTCAGGCCAACTACCTCCGGGGACAACTCCGCAGAGCTGGGAGGCGATGGAGCCACCTGAACTTCTTCAGATTCCCCCTGGGGAGTACAGGCGAGGGTATTTGCAGGGGATGCTTCCTGGTCCAGCCAGGTCAGGAGCTGTGCCTCTGAGGGTTAACGGGAACTGATGGTGCTAGGGAAGAATGGGGGAGCAAAAGTGATCTGCACTGATCTGGCTGAAAAGGGCAGCAGGATCCTCTGTTGCACCCCATCTCACACATCCCAGCCACCAAGCACCAGAAACCCTGGTCCTGCCCTCCAGGAAATGGAAACCAGCTGTTATTGTGAGCTTTTCACTGCACAGGAGCATACTCTCGTAGGAATAGCTGTAGCCGAACTAGAAGCTGGAAATTGGCCCCTTCCAGCCCAGAACCAGAATGACAAAGGGAAGGGTTTTAGCTGGGACACTGATGCAGAGCCTAGCTATGCCCGAAGACCTGGGGAGAGCCCTGTGTCGGGCCTGTCTCTTGTACCACGCAGACGATGCAGCCTGCAGGATATTTTACCTCCCAGTTACAGAACATCGAGGGCTCGTAGGGAAAAGAGGAGAGGTTTATGGCCTTTATCACAACATCGGGCCCAATTTGAAGCTCACTTCACTGGCCTCCAAGGGTTTGTGATCGGACTCAGAGCGCCTAACACCAGAGGAGCTAACGGGCTGTTGTGCGCAGACAGACACAAAGGGCAACAACAGGGTTATTCCCTGCTAGTCAAAATGCCCACCCTTCCCCAAGCCCTAGTGAGGCATACACACGACGCAGACGCAGCCCCATTTCCCCCAACCATGCAGACATGGCAGGTCATATATCCCGAGGACGCTTTTCTATTCCATATGGTGTCAAGCCCACCTTGGGCTGGGAGAGCGCATGGGAGACAGCTGGGGCCAGAGGGAAAACAGAAGCCGCGGATACTGTAAGTTGCAAAGGGCCACAGCGGGATGGGAGAGGGATGCAGGGCTGGGAGCTGTCTCCTTGGAAACGGCGGCCTAGGAGACATAATGAGAAGTGCTTCTCCCCTGCAAGGGCCCTTGAATTCCTTCTTCATCTTTATTTATTTATTTATTTTTTACAACTGGGGGTTGGGGGGGGGGCGTCCTCCTCCGCTGAAGCTATTGTGGGTTTATGACACCAGGCCCTGGAAAAGCACCGTTTTGCACAGCTGCTGCAGTGACTTATTGCAATGCCCCTGGTGAGACTTGGGCTGGGGTGGGGAGAGGAGTGGAGGGGGGAGAGGTAAGAGAAGGGAGGTCACTGAAAGGATGCCGTCTCTCCCAGAAGAGACCCTGGAGAAATCAGTGGGGGTGAAAAAGGGAGCTCCCATCTCATGTGTATGCCCGGAGCAATAATACATGCATTAAAGGCACGCTGATCCTGCAGCAATAAAGGCAATGTAAGTATCTAAGGTGCAGGCAGACCATGCACACACATAGATGCACAGATTGCACACAGCAGATGCACACTACACTCCCACCTAGCCTGCCTGGCTCCCACACACCTGGGAGATCCCTCTCTTTCAGTGTGCGTCTATACAGATCTCAGTAGGGCTAATTGCAAATATATGCAGGCTTTTAGTGTTAGCTGCCATTTCATTAGCTCGGGCATCAACACCAGTGTGGCTGAGGCCACGTGGATTTCAGAGCTGACTGGCTGCTCAAGTTGCCGTGCTCCCTCTCAGCAGACTGGACCAACCTTTGCTGAAGCCTTTCACTGCTGCCCGAGGCACCTACATCAAAAGTGGCAGCGGTTAGATTGCGCTGCATCCCCACCTCCTGACTGCAAAGCACAGGCTCCTATATACACACCTCACACAGGTGTATGCCCACGTACACGTGCCTCATGGGTGCATTTACACTGCACAGACACAGCGCAGGGCCAGGGCATGCTCATGCTACATAAGCAAACTTCCTGAGTCGGTCGTTTTTGCAGAAAAGACATGGAAGGCAAGCCACAGCTAGGGTGATTTAGAGAAGAGAAGGCTGAGGGGGGATTTGAAAGCAGTCTTCAAACACCTGGAGAGTGATTATAGAGGGGATGGAGATGGCTTCTCCCTGTGGTCATTGGACTAGCAGCAAAGGCCTCAAGCTGCAGCAGAGGAAATTTAGGTTGGAGATTAGGAGGCACTTTCTGACTAGGAGGGTAGTCCAGTATTGGAACTGGCTGCCTAGAGAGGTTGTGAAATCTTCATCCTGGGAAGTTTTCAAGACCAGATTGGACAGACACTTGGCTGGGATGGTTTAGTGCCTTGATCGGGGGGGCTGACTAGATGCCCTTGTGAGGTCCCTTCCAGCCCTACTTTCCTATGGCCTTCTGGTCCTTGCAGTGAGCATGCTCCCCATAGAGATTTCTGCACAAGTCTGGCTGTAAAGCCCAATAGAGTCAGTGCAAAGACTCCTACTGATGCCAGTCAGGTTTGGATCAAGCCTTTAACCTCTAGGCCCAGTGTCTGATCACAGTATGTCCTTGGCAGCCCTGATGATCAGCTGGCCAGGTGCGGCCAAAACCAGTGCAACACTAGTATGCCTGCAACACCAGTAAGGCCTGAGGCCCGCGGGTATCTTGTAGTGCTACTATCTCCATGCCCTAGTCGCTCTGACCTGGGACTGCTTGCCGAGATGCTAAATAAAACCAGCTGGGGGGTACTTTAATGTAGGTGTCTGCTCCCAGTCACAGCTGCCATCAGGAAAGCGAGGTGGCGGGGAAGCCTGCCAAGACAGTTTGGCTTCTGAACATGTGCCCCACAAAGCAAACCCATCTCTCTCCTATAAATGATCCCTCCAGCTTGTATTCAGCCTCTCTGCAGGCCACTGGGAGACAATTAAATAGTTCTGGGTGGATCAAACAGGAGCAAAAGGTTCACATAGCAAATCCCATCAGCAAACCTGACTGTTTCTAATGCCAGAGCCTGCAGCAGACAGACACGCTGCAGAGATGGGCATCATGGAAAATATATTGCCCAGTCCATGCCCTTCCCTGCACTCCCAGAAATGGGCGGCTAGACTCCCCACGGCCTGCAGGGAAGTCTGTACCGCAAGCAGTATTTCTTGGGCTCCTTGCCAGAGAGGGCCATCACCCCAGTAGGTGCGCTCCTGCTCCAGGTCCTTAAGTACTTGAGTGTGAATCCTAAAATGCTGCCAGACCAAAAGTAACATCTGGATGTGCCAGAGCTGTTCCCTGCATAGGCTGAGCATTGGGCATGGCCCTCTGCTCCCTCCACGCCTCGTATGGGCTGCTCCCAGATGCCATGCTGTCTGAGGTGCCGGTCTGCCCGTTACACGCATGCCCCTTGTAAATGCAGTCTTGCTTTTTGAAGCCCCCCCCGCCAAAAAGACAAGATTAAAGGGAAGCTAAAACATTCCCTCACAGGGGAACGTCCCTCTGCCTTTCTGCAGCCAGCATCACCCACCTGCCCCCGGGGGGGCACGGCCTGCCTCGGGAACAAAGGCGCCATCGCGTACACCAGGCACGGGGTCGCTGACCCGCTCCATTGTGCGGGGCCGCGCGCTCCGCCTTTTGACAGACTTTCCTGTCGTCGGTGGTGAAAAGGAAGAAAGCAAGAGAGTGAGAGGCAACATCGGGGTCAGGGCGGGGGCTATTGTGGCATCAATAAAACGCTTGGCAGAGGCACTCGACCAAAGGGGTCCCCGAGCCATTAGGAGCCTCACCCCACACATGCAGCCATGGCCTTCTGTCCAATTACGAAAGGACAAATGTCAGCGCTGACCCTGGAGGTTGGGGAAACAACCTCCCTTTAACCAGGGCACACTCCTCAGCCTTTGTGCTGCCAGGAAGATGAACCTTCGAGGTGTTCATGGAAACCACGACCCAACGAGTGTTGGCAACCTAAAGACATTAGAGGCTGAGAAGCTCAGCATGGAAAGCATCCAGATGCTACGATGATGGGGGGGCCTTATAAACAGGTAGGTAGGTGAGTGGGTAGCTAGCTGGGTGAGTGGATAGATAGATAGATAGACAGATAGATAGATAGATAGAACTAAGCACTCTTCACTTTTGGGGACAGCTGCATGGGGAAGATCATTGCCTCTTCGCATTTCCACCCTGTGAGAGGTGAAATTCATTGCTACACGCACAGAAGCCGCCCATGCAGCTCATGTAGAGCGCACGTCAGGAAAGGAGGGACGGATAAGGAGAGATGAACCTGCACGTGTACCCTGGGGCACCCTAAATCCATGCAAGATAGCAGTGCTGAGGGCACTGCTCAATGGAGCGTGGTACAGGCAGATTAGAGAGGCACATGGGGATAAAAACCCATCTCTTTTTTAAAAAATATGCATTTTGCTTCTCTGTAACTACCCATGAGAATGCTTTAGTATTTAACATCTTTTAGTTTCAATAAGAAAAATGCTTTCCCTCCCTGCAGCCCTTGGTGATTGTTCTGCAGCAGTCTGGAGAATAAAGGCGATGGACCGGCTTCACTTTCTGCCTGAAATCTCCTTGTCTGTATGTCCCCAATACTGGTGTGAAGCCTCAGGGTTGGGTTTTCCAGCACCACAGAGAGGGCAAAGTTCTTTGCATTGCCCCAGAGGAACTTCAGCTTGCATTCGGTCTGGTGAAAGCCCAACAACCTCTTCTTCCATGAGCCAGACTTGCATGCATGGTATGGAGCAAATGGCCAAATCTTGCTGCTTCCCTTCCACCAATGGTTCTAAGAGATGACCTTTCCTCTCCATCTGCAGCATCACATCACTCTCATCCACTCCCTGCCCTGATTACTCTTTCTTTGTAGTCTGGGTTATGAATCTAGGGATCCTGACTGAGATTGTGGCTCTACAGTGCTAGGTAGAAAGCAAAAATATAAGAGAGGAAGCAGCTTCCCAAGACCCATGGAGTCCAGTCTGTTGCATTGGCAGCCCAGCCTCTCACATACACTGCAGCCTTGAAGCTCCCCATGAAAACACACCACTCTACAGCGTGCCAGAAGTGAAAAGCAGGGAGGACAACAGCACTGCCATTGCCCTGATGCTGCAATGGCTGAGAAGTGGTCGGCTAATGCATGCTCAGATACACCTGGGCCCACATTAGGGGGAGGCAAAAACCCTTCACTGCTTGCTGCTACAGACACGACGGGAGAGGCAGAAGCCCCCGCGGGAACTTATAATAAAACCACACAGGAGAGACCCAGGGAAGCTGCTAAGTGACTTGCCTAAGGTCAAACAAGGAGTGGGTGACTGTGTGGAGGCCTAAGACAGCTCCCTTGAGTCCCCTTCCATGGCCTTACCCACACAACCATTCCTCTTCTCCGCAGGCGAGCTTTCACTTGAAGAGTCTGATTTTCTATCTGGGCATCTGGCTTTATAAGCTCACTTTCTTGACTTCAGTTAATTGCCTGTGTATTGGCCTGGGGGTGTATTTTAACCTGACCGCCCTCAGTTCATTGCCTGCGTATTGCCCGGGGGGCGGTGTATTTTAACCTAACCTCCCCAGGGAGTCAGACGTAGCCAGACTACATCTGGAGTGCCTGCAAGTGATAGTGAGCACAGCTGGAGGTTGGGCCATATTGTGCCCACCATAATGGAGGCCCTCCAGTGAAAACCAGAAGCCAACCGTTCCCACTGAACAACCAGTTTCCAAAGCCCCCCACGTCCGACTAAGCCAGCCAGTGTGATGGCAGGCGAAGTGATTGCTTTGCGAGCGTCTTTTTCTAGGCTACGGCTGTGTGGTCAGTGTTGGGGACGTCTTTTAACTGAAAGCAAGATGGTGAGAGTTGGAGGGGCAAAGGGGACTTTGCCTCCTGAGGTGTGGCCCTGTGGCCTTATCTCAGTCATTTCACAATGACCAAGAGCGGACCCCATCACTGCGTATGCTACAGGGTCTTCCCTCCCCGCTATAGCCCAGTCCCATGCACGGCCTTCTCTCTGCTCTGGGGCTTGGTGTGGGGACGTGGAAGCCCATTGCAGTGCCAATAACCAAGGGCTCTTGCCCAGCTGGCCCAGTAGCACCCAGGAAGCATGGCAAAAGGGAAATCCCCTCCCTTGACTGTTAAACGCCAGGCACAGTTTAGTCCTGTGGGGGCCAGGAGAGCTCTTGGCATGCAAGCATCTGGGCAGAAAAGCTGATTAAAGCAGGAAGGAGCATTTTCACTTTGATGTGTGCAGGGGTAAAAGGACCATAAACCTGAAAGCAACCAGAGCTGGGTGCCATCCCCTTCCCCTCTTGGCAGAAGCATCATCCGCTCCATTACAGGCACATCCTTCACGCCAAGGAGGAGGCCGTCGGTGGGAGAGCGCAGCACCTGGCTTTCATATTTTGGAGCAGGGGAGTTTCTGCTTCCAGCCCCAATGGGTGCAAAGCAAATCAAATCAGCCAAGAAGTGCGTGACAATTGCACGCGGGCGTTGCTGAGAGGGAACCCCACAAGATCGTCTCCGCCGAGTCACGTTTAAAGTGGGTCGGACCCAACGAGCTCATTGCGCCGGCATGAGGCACGCAGCGGCCCAGACACGCCTGGGGAGCGGGGTGACGGAGGGTTGTGTCGAGGCGCTCTTCCCCTCCCTTTCTCCCCCAACAATGCGAGCTGTCCTCTCTTAGACACAATGTCCTCCGCTCCTCACCTCTCCTCCCCCCACTTCTTTTTTTGTGTTGTTTTTTGAGAAATAAATTTTAAAAAAATGGAATCAGTTTTCCCTTTGGGGGGATTAAGGCCCTTAGCATTCAAGCTTCGAGCGCTGGTAACAGTGGCTTTTCTTTTGGTGCAGCTTGGAAAGACACGGCTCTCTGTTCTCCCTGAAAAGCTCTCACACTGAATGACCCACGGGCCCTGAATGAAGTGCCTCTCAATTAAAAGTTTCCCATTGATGCCGGCTGAATGAGACCTTGCTGTGGAATTCACCCTGGCTGAATGGCCCAGGGCTTCATGAAATATTAAGGGGCCAATAGATTTCCCACAATATTTGTACACCTTCCTTTGTGGGGATTTTTTCCCTCCATTGAACCAGAAACCGTTAACACATCCGCTCCTGACGTGCCCTGTTCGGCTGCTCATTAGAGGCATTGGTTGGCCTTTCAGTGCCACCCCCCACCATCCCGCGTAGAAGGATTCTCAGCTATTCATGGCAGGGGTGGTGAGGCTGGGGGGGGGCGTTGCAGGGGGGAGGGAATTACATGAGTGATAATGGCCACCTGCTTTTATTCATTCTCCAGAGAGGCCAAGCCTGACTACAAATCCCCTGAATAAACCAAGGGGTGGAGAGAGGCAGGGCAGCAGGCAGAAGAGAGGCAAACACAGACCCCCAGACATCCCTTGCCCTCCATCCCGAGCTGCCCGCCAGAGCATCTCCCCCAGGCCTCTTTCCATGGCAGCTGGGGAACCCTCTGCAGGTGACAACACCTGACACGGTGGGTTTCTCCCCACCCCAGTGATGAAGTCTTAGTAGCATCACTTCATGCTCTCACTTGGAGGTCCCAGGAGCAAGCTAGGGAAAGGTGAGGGGGCAGAGGCAGACTACACCCCGCCTCATGCACCCCTCCTCCCTTGCCTGCCTTCCAACAGACAAGGGAAGGGTTTGTAAGTCCCAGGCTCCCTTCCCCTGTGGACAAAGGCTCTCAGATATTTTAACAGCGCCAGCAGCCCGCTTGACAGCTCTGATTGTTAACGGGGCTGCAGCAGCAAGACCGCCCCCACCGCCCACTAATGATGCTAATTAGAAACCTTACCGTGCAGCCTTCATGCAAACCCGGGGTGGGGAGTGCAGGGAGGGCTCCTATCCTGAATAATTTATTCTCACTTAATCTCATTAAGGGGGAAAAAAAGAGAGATTACCCCAGGGAAGATGGAAGGCCATGCATGGGAATGGAGTCTCAGCTAGCAGGAATGGGGCCTTGTTCTTATAGAGCCATAGAACGCCCTATTTTAGAGCTGGGAAAACTGAGGCACAGCGTGGCGCTGGGACTTGTCCTGGGTTACACAGCAGGTCAGAAATGGAGACAGGAGCAATGCATCAGTGCTTTGTCCAGTGGGTCGCAGTCCTTCTCTTGTTTCTGCACCCCCATGAGTGGAAAAAGCCCCCAGCAAGGAAGCTAGGTGCAGATAGAGCAAGCATCTGGACCGGGGCGGGCAATTATTTCGGGCGGGGGCCACTTACTGAGTTTTGGCAAGCCATCAAGGGCTGCGTGACAGGCAGCCCGGGGCAGATTAATATTAATTTCCTAAATTTTTTAGGGGCCCATGGGCTGGATAGAACGGCTTGGCAGGCCGCATCTGGCCCCCGGGCCGCATTTTGCCCACCCCTGGTCTGGACCCTGCTCTGCCCACAGTTCAGTGTGGACCTGTTTCTAGGCCTCTTCCTCTTCTGATACCAGTGTCACAGTCATTCAAGGCCAAAAAGATGGTATCTCCCCGGCCAGGTAAGTGTCTGCAGCCCCAGACAGAGAGTCTGGGAGGGAGGATACTTGTCAGTGGTAGTGCCACATGGACTTGAACAACTGAGCTCTGCTCGGTCAAAATTTGGAACTGAATTTGGCCCTGGAAAAGAAATGTAATTAAAAAAAACCCACCAGGGTCTCATGGCCTGACTTTTCCCCCTCCAAAGGGTGGAGATGATCACACATGTTGCTATTTCCCAGTGTCTGTGGATGTTTCTTTGCATCCCAAACCCCAAGACAGGTCTGGTTTGAGCTGGCTTATCCAAGGCTTAGACCTGGGCTAGACCTGGTGGAGCTAGAACAGTGCAGAGCCCAGATAACCAGGGAGAGGTTTCGCAGCACACTACCTCACCCCATCGGTCTCTCCAGCCCTTGGGAATCACATAGGGCTGGGGGCACTGTGCTCCCTTGGGGTCTGAGCAATGGGAGGAGGCACATTCATTGTAGCAGCCAGGACTAGCAGGCACTTGGCCATGGTTAGGGTGATGGCAGCAAACACCCCAGCATCCTGACATTGCCACAGGATCAGGAGGTGGCTGTCTCATGGGGCAGGGTGCACACAGGGCAGCAAAGCTGGAGGAGCTCCCACGAGCTCAGGCTGGACGGCTGTCGCCTGAAGATGCTCCCACGGAGATGGTGCATGGCTGGATCCTGCGTGCGTGGGGTCTGGGCAAGACCTGGGAAGGACCTGCTCATCTTGTGAGCCATGAGACTACTTCAGAGCCCACAGTTGGAAATCTGCTGGCAAAGAGCAAAGCCCAAATCCACAGAGACTTGTGTGGGGTTTACCAGGACCCATGGCCCAGCTGCTCAGGAGAGGCAAAGCATTTCCAGTGATGGAGCCTGCAGGAAGGGGGGGCTCTGTGAAACCCAGATGAAGGGAGGACGATAATATGACTGTGCCTTGAATTTGGCCTCTGAGGCATGTCGGGGCCATAAAACTCAGATCCAGTTATCCTCTGGAGTAGAAGAATTGCCATTCCTCCCCTCCACTGACCTGGAAACTGTTAACACGTTCCTGTGGCCCCTGGGTCACCGGCACCATTGGCCGGGCTGCCACATGGCATTGTGCAGCAGGGAATTAGCCACCT
This sequence comes from Crocodylus siamensis, assembly GCF_052110815.1. Taxonomy (NCBI): domain Eukaryota; kingdom Metazoa; phylum Chordata; order Crocodylia; family Crocodylidae; genus Crocodylus; species Crocodylus siamensis. The sequence continues at coordinate 8,244,464 of NC_143406.1, read as the reverse complement.
GTCTCCCTCCCCTAATCCTCCTGGTAGATCAGGGCCTGGCTCTGCTCCACTGGCCTTCAGCTGTATTAGTAGCACAAGGCTGGTTAACCTGGGGAGGGTGCAATGTGGAGACTGGGGGGAAATGGGGCTTATCTTGGTGAGAGGGATCTGGGGGGGAACAGGTATATGGGGCCTGGAGAGGAGGGAGGGATGTGTTTGCCTATGGCCATGGTCATACAAAAGCATTTGAGGAATCACAGCTAAGCCAGTGTGCAGGTGCAGGCATGGACAGAAGTTACATATAACCAGGTTAGATGTAAACTGGTTTAAACCTGTAACAGAACAGACGTTTAGTGCCAGGTTCAGAATGGCTGAAACTGATACTATATTAAACCAGGTTTATCTTAAACCAGACTTAACTGTTTTGGGTCAAACCGGTTTATGAAACTTCTGTTCCAGACCCATGCAGGCAGCTTCTCAGCTCATCTCAGGCTCCTTTTGCACACCCTGCCGTCCCTTGCAAGAGCAGCTTCTTCTAACATCGAGGAGTCCTCAGTTGTATCATAGGGTGACCCTAGCCAGCCCCTCTGGCTCTGCCGTCCCACCGGGGTTGGGTGAGAGGGGAAAGTAAAACAAACTCCATCTGGGCCTGGGGCCAGGCTGAGCCTCCAGCTTGCACTGCCATCTGCTTTCCAGAGCAGTGCATCAGGCAGGCACCCCTGCGTGAGAGCTAAAAAGCCAGAGAGAACCACAGGGTCTGCCTGGGCCCAGCAGCTTTAGTAAAGAAACCTTTTTTATATCCAGGACAGCCAAGTCCCGTCCCTGCTGTGAGAGATGGTCCAGGAGGCAGGTCTAGCCTAGGTGGTTCCCTGACTGAATGCCACCAATGAGTATTTCCAGCTCTGCTCCTAGGCTCTATCAGCCTCACTTTGGCTACTAACAGACCTCCCAAGGGCAAGACTTTCCCATCCCTTGACTGAGGTTTTGGAGCTATAGTAGGTCCTTGCTGCAAAGGGCCCCTGAAGCCTACATTTCCAGTCTCAGTTTGTGCGGGGCTCTCACCTCCCTCCTTTGAGATTGCCCTGAAAGTGAGTTCAACCCACCCCGAGTGGGGGAAAAGGGGTTTGGAAAGCAGAGTTCCTCCTGCTTTGGCACTGAAACCTTGGGCAACAGAGAGTGTCGTGGGACCGGGATTCAAAACTGCAAGCTGGCCAAGGGGCTTGGCAGACAGACAAACAGAATCACTTCTGAGCAAGCCTCAGGTTTGTCTGAAGCATCTGTGAAGTTTTGGAGCTCCTCCTGCCTCCAGACAGACACCAGATGCAACGCGTGGACCCAGAGGCAGATCTTCCTCAAATCTGAGCATTTGGCCCAAGTGTTGGTTTGGCCTGGTTCAGAAACAGGGCTCCGAGGCAACGGAGAATACCATGGGGTCCGATTCAAACCCAGCACTTACAGAGCAGCGCCGATCTCTTGGTCTCTAGCAGAAAGGGCGATTCGGCGAGGCTGCAGGTTCAGCCCACCCACCTCCCTCCGCTCCTGCCTTCACCGATTCTTATTTATCTTGGATGCTTCATTTCACCCTCTGACCCGCAGCCCTGCTCCTGCCCTCTCTGCGTGTTTGCACAGCAAGGCTGCCTGCAGGATCCCTCCCGAAGGAAAGGTGAAACCTCCTCTGAACCGGGGATCTCTGGTGGCCTTGGCAGCCCAAAGGTCAAATGGCAAAGGAAGGTTGTCGGGAGAGTGGAAAAGAAGAAGTTGCTCCTTCTCAATACAACGCTGGGTGAAGACAACCCTACTGCAGCTGAACTCAGACATCAAGTGGCACATGGGCTGGGTAGTTATGGCCCTGGCATCATTCTTTGCTACGCTAACGTCCCCATGGAGTTACAAAGCTGTGCAGACAGGGAGCATATGGGACACTTGTGGGAAGCTCCCATACAATGTGCCTGGCATATGTTTCAAATGCATGCCTGACGTGGACTGGCTGATGTTGGCTGCTGGGTTAACAGCACGTTAAACCAGAGGAACGACACACTTCTCGCCTTCGGTGTTAGACTTGCTGTGCAGCCTTGTGCACTGTGGGGAAGGGATGGGCCAGCTCCACCCTGGGAGGTGGGATCCAGCAGTGGAAGAAACTCAGATTCCACCAACCTCCCTCCATTTCCAAGGGAGAGATATTGTCACATTTCTGTTGGATGTCAACTTGCACTGCTGCTCCCTCGATGCTATCTGATGCAGCATCATATAGGGAAGCAGAAGAATGGAGAGAAACTCTTCAAACAACTCATTTTGCAAAAAATATAGGGAATAAATGTTTTTTTTTGGGGGGGAATTGTGAGCTATACATGAACATTGTTTCCTGGCCCACTGCTATCCAAGCCTTCTGGATTTCCCAGGGTCCTTGTGCCTTAGAAGCCCAGCTGGAAAACTCCTGAGGGTACATGGCCTTGTAAGACCCGACGGCACTGGCTTGGAGACATCCCACTTGGAAAGCCTGCCCCAGAGTCAGGAATGCTGGCTGGCCAAGGTGGGGTCCTCATGAATGGGGCATATAGGCTGGCTGGCAGGAAATGGCCAAATTTGACATTTCCCTGTAGAATAGTCTAATTTCCACAGTTTTCACCGAATAACATTTTGCTGGCTCGTTCCCAGCCGGCTCCACTTAAATCAGCCAGGGCTTGCAAAGTGCTTGGAGATCCCGAGCTGAAAAGCACAGAAGAGGAGACCTTTTCATCTGCAGGAGCCCAGCTGCAGCTCCTGATAAGCTGCAGCTGTTTTGGAGGGTCACCTTTCCAAATACTGCTCTCGGGCAGGCAGCGGTACAGAAAAGAGGCATAAAAGGTAGCAGGGGAAAGAGTCAGCTCTGCAGACCGGGGCCTGGGTCCGAGCCAGAAGCGAACAGAGCCCGGTGTTCAAACTCCCCGAGGACGTGTTGGGCAGTATCTGTTCGGTTCAGGTGTGCGCCTCAGCTCAGGTGAGTCTGTAGGCAGCTGGTCTGGGTGGATGGGCGAGCGTAGAGGTGAATCTCAAATGATGCTTTGTGCGGTAGCACGTACAACAGCCACAGGGAGGTAGAGGACCAGGCAAAGGTCTTGAGGAAGGCTTCCAGGCTTGGGCAGAGTCGGGAACTTTTACTCTCCCCCACTAAAACGCTCCGTGACGGTATCTATTTCCGATCTGATCGCCGGCTGGGGAGAGGTTTCGCACCCAGCTCCTCCACTCGCAATGGGGAAAGCTCCCAGCCGCCTTTGCCGCGCGTGGGAATCGGGGGGGGCGAGAGCAGCAGCCAGCAAGAGACGGGAGCAGCCGAGAAAAGAGGACCCGAGACAACATCTGTCTCGGAGATGCTGCTGCTGTTGCTGTGGTGCCTGTGAAAGAGCCCCGCGGCTCCATCTGGTTGGGGGACAATCCCGGTTCTTATGGAAACACATGGCTGACATCTGGAGAAACAGGAAGCAGCAACAAGCGTTGCCGCAGCAACACGGTGTCCCCCTCTCCCGTCCCCCACTGGGCGAGCCCTGGGATCCCTGGCTGGCAGGGCGGCGAATTCAAAGTGCGAGACCGAGGCGACTGATGGATGGGATGGGTTCAATGGGGAGGGATATGATTAATAAGTGCGATGGCCCCATTGTTCCCGCTGAGAGGCCAACAATGCTAGTTAGCTCCGATGGACGCTTTTGATGACTCTATGTCCTGGGGCAAGTCACCGAGTTGATGGATCTTGGCCAGCAGGAAAATATTTGCTGTGAACCCGATTCCCCCTCTCTCGGACAATAGCAGGGCCAGCCACATTGGGAGGGGCCGGGTGACCTGGGATTGGGGAACAGCGTGGCGGCCCCAGCACAGGCTGCTTAGCGGAGCGGCCCGTTTTGTTCAGCCCAGTTTCCCCTGCTTGCAGAGTCCGATCTGGGCAGGCACTTCTGGATTGAACGCAACGGTCCAGCTTGGTGAACTAGTGCTTCTGGGTTACAGTGATGCTCTGTCCATTAACCATCCTTATTCCTTAACCACCCGGCTGTCCCTCTGACTCAGACCCAGCTTGAGACCTCTCGGTGGCTGGGCCCATATATGTAACTGCTAAGGACCAAGCCCACGATGCTTTCTGGGGCCTCATAGCCAGAAGGGTAGGCACGCATACCTCCTTTGCATGGATGAAAGGGTGGTGCAAAAGCTGAGATAACAGCTATTCAGGTCCACATGCTCCACAGATCCTCTGCTGCAAGGTCGGAGAAGTGGGGTTGGGTCTGGCATGCTCCAAGCTTGCTGCTTGGACCTGGATCTCACCATCTTGCTGCATCTCCTGCAAAGGCTCCCAAAAGTCGGGGGACCAACAAGCCAATGTCAACCCCCCTCCTAGACACCTTTGTTCAATATTTAACTGCAGCATGGAGGGCACAGGGTGCCTGTCTGGTACTATCTCCAGACCAGGGCCCCGTTGACCACCAGTACACCATGGAGCAGTACCTCTGCTCCTCTAACATCTCCGGACTCTGCTGTCCCTTGCTCAGATACAGCCCTGAGCCTCAACCTACTGCTCATCTGGGCCCAAATCCAGGGTTCCAGGCAGAGGGCTATACCCTGGAAACCTTCCTCCCCAGGCTTTCTAACCAGCTTCCATATCAGCTTTGCTAAAATCCTTTTCAAAGCAGGCTGGAACGCACAACCGGGCCCTTCTCAAAGCCGTCAAGGGGAGAGAGCATGCATGTTTGGCAGGAGGGACTCTGCAAAATGCAAGATGAGGGTGAGACCTGCTCCCTGCCTCTCTCCTGCTCGCCAGCCCATCTTCCTCTGACAGGCGAGGCTCACGCTCCTGCTGCGCCCTGCCCTGAGGAATAGGTCCAGACTGAGCTCCTGTTCTGAGGCCCTCACAGCCGAGGGAGGGCCCTCAGATGAACTGCACTGGTCTGTGCAGGTTTCCAGGAGCTGGAGCCAAAAACTCACCCTGTGCAGCAGGCTCTTTATTTTTAGCTTAAGTAAACCCAGCAGAGTCCTTGTTGAACAAAGAGGGAGTTACAAGGCAGCTAATTGGCCTGTATTTTCCCTAATCCCAGGCTGGCACCTGCATGCCTGCCTTGTTTGGAAAGCTGAGCAAACCCAAGGCATGGGTGTAGGTCCTTGGGGCAGGTTGTCTGTAAAACGCAATGTGGCTCTTTGAAGGGCTGAACACATAGCCTGATGTTTTCTGTGATCCTTTCTGGCTGCTTTCCCTCCCCTCCTGGTGAACACCGTAACTTTCTGTCTGGACCCTCCTAAGCATTTTGCCTAGATGAGCTACACGCACAGGTGAGCATCCAGCTCTGGGGTGGAGCATGGCAGCTGTGGGGTGGCAAAGAGCAATGCCGTTCAATGGTGGTTGTGTTCAGTCCTGGATTAGGGAGGAGGTTGGCTTTTTTGCCTGAGCATCCCTGTGTCCTGTAAAACTGGCAGCTTCTTCCCTCTAGGTTTCTTCTCCACACAAAAACCAGACTCACCTGCCCTGCTCCGCTTGGGAGACCTGATGGGAACCCAGCCCAGTGGGAGATGCAATAGCCTGAGGAAGCCCGCCGGGGTTTTTCCTGGCAGTGTGTGAAGCACTATTGCCCTCTTCTGGTCAGGATACATCAGATCCATGGAGAAAAATGACTCCTGTTCAGCTAGGGCTCTGTTCTCGCGTCTTGGACTCCTTGTCAGGAGTCATTGTGTTGGGCAGTTGGGCATCAACCATGGGACTAGTGCATGTGGATGCACAGACCTTCCTGCCCTACCTGCATTAAGCAATGAACAGCTTGGTCCTGAATCACACTGCGATCCATTTTTCCCCCCAGGAAAGAAGACTGCAGCCTTCTCCAAGTGGAGCCTGGAAGGCTGCAGTCAAGCACGATCCAGGCTGAGGCTGCTGGAAAAAGCATGGGCCTCAGTCGCAACAGAGCTGGCAGCCTCTCTTCAGAGGTGGCCCTTGCCTGCTGCAACCCAGCAGCCTAGTTAGGATCACAACCAGTTGTGCAGCTACATGGTCTACGGTGTAGCCTTGAGGGGACACCCCGGCATGGGGGGCCACAAGCAGCACAGAATATACATGGAGTCCAGGAGTGGGGCTCAGAGGTGGTAGGGTCTTCTCCAGCCTCTGCTAGGGACCTGCAGTGTGACTTTGAGCTTGCCCCAGAGATCCCAATGATGAACTGGGGTCCATGAACCTTATTCTCCAGTCTCAAGACAGATTACATCACACTGTGTCTGCTTCAGATGTCTGTGGGGGACACGACATGAGATGCTTTACTGTGCAGCAAACAGTAAATCTATTTATGCAGTAAAAAGTCACTGTCTACACATGCATGGCATTTACTGCACAGTAAATTAATCTACTGTACAGTTGGCTACTACCTGTAGAGACAGTTAGTAGATTAACTATGCAGCAGCTACTGTGCACTGCAGTACTGCATGTGCAGATGCTGACCAGGAACAATTTTGCTCTTGGTCAGCCCAGGGAGGCACTGCTGCCTGGCTAAGACCCCATGTGGCGGGAGCTGTGCCAACTGCAGAGGAAGCTGTCTTCCAGGTCCACGCACATCGAGACCTGTCTCCATATGGACAGGGTCAGGAGACAGCTAGCCCTGCACCCAGTACAGCTCTTCTGGTCCCATGCACATTGGGATCAGCCACTGTGGCCACTGTCGGTACCCAAGCTGGCACCCAGGGGAACCTGGAGCTCCTTCTGGCTGATGCAACGTGGCACAGCATGGCAGGAGCAGCCCTGGACCAGGTGCTGCCATTGAGAGCAAATCTGCACCCAACAGGGTTCACATGTAGATACATTCCGGGGTGCAGTTTACTGCACTTTATTTTACTGAGCAGTAACCTTCCTGTGTATTACATGTGTAGACACATCCGCTGTGTATTAGCCAGCAGACTGCTGATGGGAAGTAAAGCAGGAAAAAGAACAGCAAGCAGGACACCAGCAAATACCTGAGAGTGGCCCAGGCATGGCCAGCTCCCTCTGCTGTTCCCAGTCAGTTGGCTCCCACAGGCTGGGCCCAGGATGCCCTGGGGTCTCTAAACTGAGATGTTGCTAAGTCAACTGGAACTTGACTTGTCCACACGGGGCACTCATGGAAATCAGTGTGGATTAACTTTAGAAGGGATTAAACTGCTTTAAATCCCTGAATTAATTTCAGAAATTGAGTGGCCTTCGTGCAATTTAGCTCAATTTACCCTAAAAGCAAATTATGCTAAATCAAATGAAGCCACTTTCTCTCTGAGTCAGAGCCTGAGCTCAGTGTGATTTCACTCATCGCTTTCGACTTGCACCTTCAGCTCATTTGAGTGAACGCTCATGAATGCCCCTGAGCAGACAAGCCAATGGCTCTCTTACCAATGAGGCTGGACCACAGTAAGTCCACTCCCTCCTCCGAGCCCCTGTAGTACTGTGGGTATGAAAGGAGAAGAGTGACTGGCTGGGGGATGGGGGGTTCTCCCTCTACCTCTAAGTAATGGGTAGTGAAACACCAACCCTGCTTTGAATCCAGGACTGGATCCTAAGCAGCCCCTATACAAAGGACTCCTTATTCTTTTCCTATTCATTCACTCTGCCAAGACCTCAGTCCATTCTGGAGTAGGCAGTGGGAGGCTGCTATGCCAGGTGGGATCAGAAAGGAGACACCATAGGGTTGAAAATCTCCTTGCATTCACCAGTTTCACACTGGCATAACTCTGTGCAGTCAGTGCTTCCATATTGTGGAGACATATGTGGGCATCTGTGTCCTGCTTAGGGAAGGAGGGGCAGAAATCAGCGGGAATGCACTGACCTTGCTTCTGCCTTGCTATTGCTGGCCTCATCTCACAGGAGGAGAGGATCTGGAGCCATGTCCTTCTATGTTATTGTATCAGGACACTAGCTTAACCTGGCATCCCACTGACCTACCCACCAAGGCTACTGTGGGCAAGAGAGTACATGATCGGGGAGGCCAGAGGTTGGCGTTCCTGATGGCATTGCCCGAAGGAGCTATAAGGGGGCTTATCTTGCTGACTACGAGGCTCAGCAGCCCTAGTGGGCAGCCCTAGTGACTGACACTGTAAACCCCAGCCTAGACACCCTTACAGGGCTATGCCCATGGGCATGGCTAGACCGACTCTGGTGGCTGTGTGAGCCCAGCTGAAATCTGAAGCCTTGTGGGTTGGAGATGAGTGCTTCAAGCTGGGAGTTGCCACAGCTATTTTTGCAAAGCCAGGAGCTGGCAGAACAGCACGGCTTTTATTCACCAGGGGCCACTTGGCTCTAGTGTTTGCAGCCACAGCCGAGCTCTTGGCAATCCCAAAGGGACAGAATCAAGGAAGGAGGGCACGCACTTGAAAGAATCATCTGTCCGAATGAATGGAAAGCAAGAGGAGCTAGCCCCAGGGTAGGGGCCTCTCCAGCAAACGAGCCCTGGAGTGGTTAAACCCACTGAGGGCTGTTCCCCTGCCTGATGGCTAGGTGTTCATCTCAGTTTGGAGGAGCCTGAAGTGTGCAAGAAATAGTCCCAACATATTTTTGCCAGCATAGACATGCTGGCGTTCATTCCTAACAGGTGCCTGCCCCAGTGCCAGGGTGTTTGCCATGACTGCATGGACTTCCTGGCTTCACAATACAACGCAGTTGGCCCAATAAGTGACCTCCAGCGGGATCGGAAGAGCTCAATCCCGTGTGTCCAGGCTGTCAGCCCAGAAGAGTGGATCTCTGCATTCAGAAGGCATGGAGCGGATGCACCACCAGGGCAGGCTTGCCCCACCACTCTGCCCTGATCCATCCACACAGGGAGCAATTACGTCAACCCATTTGGTCCAGCAAGGTCTTGATCTCCCTGCTGAGGCCATAAACCAGGGACGGCCAATTATTTCAGCCAGAGGGATGCTTACTGAGTTTTGGCAAGCTGTTGAGGGCCACATTTCCCTCTCCGGTGCAGGGAAGCAGGAACAGCCCTGTGGTCCCAGGCCAGAAGCCTCTGCTAGGCAGGGTTTCTGGTTGGGGGCACAGAGCTGGGCAGGCCTTGTTGATGGGTCCTGCCACCAGCTTCCTCTGGGTCCTACTGCCCCTGGTTCCTGTCATGTTTGAGCAAATAAATATTAATTTTCTAAATTTTTTAGGGGCCCTGTGGGCCGGATAAAATGGCCTGGTGGGACAGATCCAGCCCCTGGGCCGTATTTTGCCCACCCCTGCCATAGCCCCAGCTGTGGGAGTGTCTTTGGGGGATGTGGACTCTTGTGTACCAGAGGCAGGACTGGCCCCTCCAGCACTGAGTACAGGCCAGGCTGCACCAGGCTGCTCCCGGGAGCTGGCTGTCACTACTGATGTCCCAAGCCATGTTTAAATCAGCCATGGTGCTGCTTTCTTGTATGGGGCTCTGCGAGCTGAGAAGAAAGTCCCAAGTTGAGCCAGCAAGACCTGTTCCCTGGGGAAGCGACACAGAAGGAAAATAAGAGGCATCAGAAAGTGAACAGAAAACACCCCAGTGCAGGTTCATCCCAGTCCTGGGACCACTCAGCCTTGCCTCCCTAAAGATCTTGTTCCTCCTCTGTCTCCTAAGCACCCACTTCTCTACACTCCCCTGAGCACATGTGCAGGGAAGCTGAGCTGCCATTAGTCCCTTCCACACCAGGCAGCAGCCCTGAGTGTGTCCTGGTTCATCCCACAGTGGGTGTGGTGCTCTCACCTCACCCCACAGCAAGGAGCGCACAGCTGCTGGGCCCTGTGCAAACCAGGTCCCCCTGCGAGCCCACAGACACCTCGAGGCTTCCTGCTGGGGGATGCATTGCTGAGCAAACAGTCTGGAGCACAATGGCCATCCTCAGAAATCAGCTGCTTGACAGGCTGCAGGTTCAGCTCCTGGCAAGGGGACAGATTCATTACTCTAATTGGAAAGGCAAATGCCGGGGGGAGGTGAAGGGGATCAGTGGCTCTCATTAACTTTCTAAGGGAAGCTCCACACCATCTCTGCAGTCCCACCATCAACTTGGCCAAGTGCCTCCGTAAGGTGGTGATGTGGGTGCTACTCCCAAGGAAGCAGGAGCCAAGCAAAAGGCCGGTGGATGGGAGAACGGGTTGCGGAAGGGAGGGGATTTCCTGGGCTGGGGAAGAGCGTCCATATTAACAGCATCTGGGGATCAGGTTGATTTTGGGAGGCTCGTTGCCCAGAATGGAAACAACAGAGGCACCGCTGCCCACCTGAGCAGAGGGCAAAACCACGCTCTTCCTGCAGCCACCCTCTCCAAGCCCCTTGGGACCAGCACATGACTGACTTGATGGATGCCTTCCCTGGGATCCACATTTCCTCCTCTTTCTCGGCAAGGCTGCCGGGCGACGGCCGGTCAATATCTCAATCAGCATGAGTAATTAACCGCGGGCGGTTCTTTGGCACAAGTCTTGTTCCTGGCTTGGTAAAGGTTTATTGCATTTCATTTCATAGAAGCCTTAATGGGGCCAGAGGCTGAAGCCAGCCCTTTACTTCAGTGGTATTAATTCTCCCGAGTCAGGCTTGCTTGCTTTGTTGGTTTTAATTGCACATTCTTTTTCTGTCTCACTTTTGCAAATTCAGCCTTGATTTTCCTCCAATTTTGCAAGAGGGAAATAAAAAGACTATGGCATTAGCTGACCATAAAGCACTTGTTAGGAAAACCTGCAGCCTCTGGGAGGTGGGACAGATCTTCAGGGGCCAGGAACTTACTATTCACTCCAGCAAAGAAGAAAGTGCAATGCCCTCACAAAGAGGTGGAGTGGGGGAAACCCATGTAGGCTTGTCCAGACAGTGCCAGAGTTATGCCAAGGCCTCTTTTAGCAGAGCCCAGGCAGAGAGAAGCATGTCTGCTTTTAGCTATGACTATTCATTATGTCTGACCACTGTAAAGCAAAGAACATAATGTTTCCCTTCAGGTCTCTGGTCCAGGATGACAGCTGGGAAGAGTCATTTGAAGTGTGTGTATTGGTCCTGCCCGAGCATGTCTCATATCAGGAAGGTGGGAGCTAATCCCATCTCTTCTCACTCTTTCCCTTCACTGCAGATGAGTGAAACAGCTGATGTCTTGCAAAACAGCTAGAAAAGAACACTTGCTGGAATGGGATGTGAAACCAGGGGTTGGCGAGGTGGTCCAAGCTGCTTCTGACTGGGGTGACAAGTTGGTTTCAAGGCATAGCAGGGTCCTGAATGCAGCAGCAATTAAAATGGTGCCAGCACTAAAGTGGAATGATTTGATTTTTAAGCTCCAAAATCAACAAGTCTGTGGGTGTGTAGTGGGTGGCCCAATGGGGTCCCCAACCTTGCCACTCTTGGGCACTGCTAGAATAAATGCTAGTATGAATAATCATAGCACTTTGCCAGAGAGAAACCAGTGGCTTTCAGCGGGGCTCTCAAACCACACTGAGCTCCTCTGGGTGCTCCCATGACATTAATGGGCCTCCAGGCAGTGAGGTTTCCCACTGACTGCAAACAAATCCAGGGCTCTTCTCAGGATCCCAGATGCAGACCTGACTGGTTAAACTAAAAAATACCCAAAACAGAACAAATTCGCTCCCTGTCAACCAGAGTAGAGACAAACACAAGCCAAAACACCAGCTCTGGACCTGAACTTTGGGTCTCGTGAGTCCACTGTCCTGGAACAGGCTAAACCAGATGGCTGGATCCAATATCCTTCCCCCAGATGCTGGGACTGCTTGGGTTTTAATCCAAAATTCATGGCTCTGGTCCATGTCTAAACTCCTTTGCCAAGTTTTTCTCAAGGGAGGGCTTTTGCCACCAAGTCAACAACTCTGAGCTGAAACCAGCTTTGCCACCCTCTCAAAATACGGCTTCTTGATCAGCACTCAGAGCCAGGTTGGGTGCAAAGGGACAGCCAGCCTGGACTAAGGCTCCAGCCTGCTTTGGAACAGGGGCAGGATTTTAGCTGCTGAAGGGAGGAGCAGTATGAGCCAACACAGGTGCGGTGAGACTGGGAAACGCCACCGAGAGCTGCATCTCGCTGTTGGCCACACCGTCCTCCTGCCTCGTGAGCTCCCTGCTTCACTGGCCAAGTGGATGCGTACAGACGTGGGTGAATAGCAATGACCTGCCGAGGTGGGCCCAGGGAGACTCCCTGCTTTTCTGCATGGTAATGTGTATACGTACAACATACATGTACAAGGGCAGGACTGGGGAGGCCCTGTTCAAGCTAAGTCATGTGCCTGTGTGCTTATTCCTACACAGGGGTTTTGGTTGTAGCTGTGTTAGCCTAAGGACATAGGCAGGCAAGATTTAGTAGTCCAACTGAGTAATTCCTACAGCTAGGATTTGAGATCTTAACCTAGATTTTTCATCCCTGTAAATGGCTTGGCTCCTCTGCAAGGATCATGCACCTGAACAAGTCTGGAGCAGACGTTTCTGAGCTACCGCCTAACCGAGAAAACCTTGATGAACCCAGAGAAACTCAGATTTTCCCCCTTTAGTGACCATCTCACTCAAGAATAGCTTGTCTTTGCAGGGTCAGGCAATGGGTCTGCTACTCTACCACCATCTCCACATTGTCACAGACGGACTGGTGTGTCTCAGCGCTGCCAGATCAGGATGCGTCCATTCTACACCACCTCTGCCCTGGGGGCAGTGACAATGCCAGGGGCTAAGCAGAGTCCCAGGGGTATGACAGTCTGACTTCATTCCCTGTGTGGGCACTCGACCCGATGGCAACCACACTGCAATGCAGAATTTAAGGCAGCTCTGCTTGAAACCACGGTGATAATGCACCAATCTGGCTTGAGTTGAACGCGGACGGTCACCCAGCGCTATATCCACACCTGCCTGTGTGTTTATGCACTCTGGTGTGTGTGATCACACACACATGGATCTGTTATTAGCATCTGCTTTTGCCACCCTGCCCCCTGCATCTGGTGAAGAGAGGTATTCCTGGGTGCCTCGCTGATCAGAATACGACTCCAAGAGCCAAGGAGGGGAGGCCGGGGCGCATGACCATGGGTCCCTCCCCCTCGCCCTCACTCATGTTCCCTTTAAAACCAATTTCACAAATGAAGTTTTTCCTGGAGAAAGAGCCAGACAGCGAGAGCCTGAATCAGACGGGCCTAATGGATGAGAAGGAAATTCACTGGAGCAATTCATTTAATTGAAAGGCACTGCGGAGGGTGCCAAGGGGAGCTGGAATACGCTTCGCCTGACAGGCCCTAAGTAGACGGCACAATATATGGAGGCTTGGCTCCCCGGCCCGATCATGCTGCAAGTAATGCGATCGGCTCCCTGGCTCTCCTCCCATGCCCTGCAGTAAGCTGAGACATCCCCAGCCGGGCAGCTGCACCTTGCCTTGAGCCTCTGCTGCACAGATGTTCCCGTGGCAGAGCCCGTGCCAAGCCCAGCTGCATGGGGGCACCTGGCTGGGTCGAGTCAGTCAGCCACAGTGCCCAGTTTTCAAGGTGCCAGCTGGTAGATGTCTGCAGCATGACAGCTCCTGGGTGTTGGGACAAAGCTGATGCCTATTACTTGAGTCAGAAGGAACCCGTCTTGTCACTTGAGGGCACAATGCAAGCCCAACCCTTTGTATGGGCAACCACCCGCTTGCCAGACTGGGGTTAAGGAGTCTCCAGCAAGGCTCCTGTGAGCAACATGGTAGCTAAGACCAGGCAGCACTCAAGGGGTTGGGTCTTAGTCTGGATGGGATGCAGTATGTGTCTGGGAGATCAGGGGGCTGGAAGATGGGCTTTGGGGAGCAGGAGGTTAGAGCTCTTGCTTTTCTATTCTTGAGTCAAGAATGTCATCCTCGACTCCCGTCCCAGTGGAGGCAAGATGCATTTCTGAAGCAGCTAGTCCCACGTGGATGTTTGTCCACATCACTGAACTGCCGCACAAGTTGCAAGCAAGTGGATGCAGCCAGTGTGGCTGCTGCCTTTCTATGTGCTTGTGCACCACGGCAGAGACTCACAGCGAGATGCTCAGGGCCTGATTCATGCCTGCTATTTACAAGTGGGCCCCTCTTAGTATCATAGAAAATTCAGGTGGGAAGGGACCTCAGGAGGTCACATCTAGTCCAACCCCCTGCTCAAAGCAGGATCATCCCCAACTACATCATCCCAGCCAAGGCTTTGGCTAGCTGGGCATTAAAAACCTCCAAGGATGGAGACTCCACAACCTCTCTGGGTAACCTGTTCCAGTGCTTTACTACCCTCTTCATGTGAAAGTTTTTCCTAATACCTAACCTAAACCTCCCTTGCTGCAGCTTGAGTCCATTGCTTCTCCTCTTCTCTGAGGGGAGGGCTGAGCAGGGCAGTGCTTGCACAGTTGCAGCTTGAGACTGGGTGTCTCCTACTTGTGCCATTGCCATGACTTTCGGGATTATGCTAGCCTCCCAGCAGGGAAGGGCCCTATGCCTTGGGCCTGTCTAGCAACAAAGCATCTGATGCATAACTAATAACTATCTATGCTTCCTGGGCAGCCCATTCAGAAATAACCTTTTACTTGGGGAAAGGTGGGAAGAAGGAGGGCCCCAGGACCTTGAGCTAACAGTGCAGGGGCTGTTAGACTTCCCATTCTCAGCTGTTAGCGGTGGGACTTTCTGCTAAATCATTCAGGATTGTGTCCAAATGTGCCCTCTTCCTGGGGTTTGCCCTTTGAGTCATGAGAAAAACAGACATCACCTTGGCTAAAGCTTACTCCCCAAGCTCAGCTGCTGCAATCGTTCCCCCTTCAGAATATCTTCTCTCCCCTGTCCCCTTGGTCTCAGAAGGAGGGTCCCTTTATTCTTTTAGTCTGGAGTTAACTGGGTATGCCTGTGCTAGGTGACCTGACAGGGTAGGAGGTCCTGGCTTCACGATGATGTGACGGATCTGCTCTATTGTAAGTGCCGTTAGTCTTCCATGAGAATGCACTGCCCGGCCCACGAGAGTCTGTGCACCTGGAAAAAGCACAAACCCTGTAGAGATAGTAATGTCTCCAAAAGAGCAAGGCTGCCTTTTTCCCAGGGCGATGCTTGCTTTCCACCAGGAGGTGGCACGCTCCCTGCCATTAAATATAGCAGCAAGCCTCTCTACAGAGGCCAAGGATTGAATGCAGTGCTATGGAAGGGGAATCTCAGTTGGGATTAGCCCTGGCTATTCCACTTTGTGATCTGCAGCTCCAAGGATTGGCCAGGCCATTGGTATACAGAGTGCAGCCTCGGACAGGTTTTGCAATGCCCCCAAGCCTGGAGCATCCTCATGGGGCGGGGACAAGGAAGATGTTGCGATAATGGAGTTTGCTAAGGGAGTAAGAGATGTCAGGACATGTGGCTGAGCTGCAGAGAGCAGAATTTGGGCTAATGGGAACTGTGTGGTATATGAAATCTGTACTTGGAAAGAGCCACATTCCAGTCCTGGAGCCTAAAATTCATGCCTTTTATCCCCATTACTGTCTTCACTTTGGTTTCACCTGCTGGTGACTGAGGGCATCTTTCCCACTTCATCACAGCCTGGAGGTTTGGACCAAGGTGAGGGAAAATGGCAAGGAGCTACTTTAGTGCACAAGCAATGAGAGCTGACTTCCTTACTGTGCCACCGACGTCCCCCATCACACTGGGCAGCTCCCTTAGCCCCACTGAGCCTTAATCCCCTAGTTATAACCCCATTTTAGATTGATTTTGTTGTGCAAAAGGGGGATGAGAGGAGCCCTTCCAAGATGTGCTATGAGGCCAAAGGCATTAAGAGAAGCAAGGCACATGGATACTGCAGTGATGAGGAGGAGCAATGGATTGTCCTGTAACTGGGGTAGGTAGATTGGGAATTGGACCATTGCAGAAAGACAAGGTCTTGGAGAGAGTGAAAGGACTGCATTTGGGGTCTTGTCCCACGTCCATTTGCCTTTCCTGTTCAGCCCTGCCATGGTAACAGGCAGCTGTCCTTGGATCCTTTGGCCCAGGGTTTGGCCAGGTTATTCCTCCCACTTATCACTTTTTAATGAACATGGATTTGGATTCAAACTGTCTGCAGTGGCTGTTGCGGATGGAGAGCTGGTGGAAGACAGCTCTGGGGAGATGGCTCTGCCCCCATGTTTTCGAGGCCAATTTGCTGCATGAAAAGAGGCCCAGGAAGAGTGGGAAGCAGAGGAAAATAACTGAACTCCATAGGGTTTGTGAAGGTCGGACCTGCCAGGAGGCAGCCTCCACCATGGTGTGAACTTGCCTTGCGTGGTTTGCCTCAGCTCCACCCAGGGTGACACCGCTGCACTACGTCCTCCATCGTAGGCTCCAGCATTTCTATTTTTGCCTCGCTGCAGGACAGTGCGGTCCAGGGAAAAACTTGCTTTTATTCCCATGCTCTCAGCCTGCTTTAGCCAGAGCAGCATTTCCTAAGGAACGGTTTCTCATTACCGTGGACCCCATCCCGCAGGGCACAAGACATGAAGCGTCCTCAGGAACGGGTCTCCTGCTCTCTCTTATTAAACCATACATCAGATTCGGACACCTTCTTGGGGACACTGATCTCGCTAACTCCCGCAGTTTTAAGCGTGGCATGGACCTGCGCCCCCTTCCAGACGCAGTGCGAGGAGGCCGAGGCAGCCCCCAGCACCTGATGCTGCAATGACAAGTGCTTGCTGCAATGGCACACGGTTACCCTTCTCTTGAGCTTAACAATTACTTTGAGTCACTACCTCCAAGCGCACAGCTCGGTGCAAGAGGCTGTGCGGACTTGGGGCATCTTTGGAGCTTTCCTTTCCTAAGTCTGAGGTTTAAACCAGAAAAGGGGTACCCACATGGCTGGAGATGGATGAAAGACGTTGCGTGCATCTCAGCCCAGTCCCCAGTGGATATGTGACATGCTGAAACTGCGGTTAACCACGTCTCTATGCTGAAGGCAAAGCCGTCATTACACCCAGCAATGTCAGCGGAGCCAAGGATTGAACGTGTTGCCTAAGCATCTATAAGAGAGAAAGGTGCAGCATTTTGGTGGAGGGTGATGGAGAAAAAAATCACTCCGCCAGCGCTTTTTGGTTGCGGGTGACGGAAGGGCACTAGGAGATGGTTGTAGGGACCTTCTCCTGGCACTAGCACAGCTCCATACATTGGCACGTGCGTCCAGCTTCCCACAAAAAAGCTAACACAGCTCCATTGCCCCAAACACTTGGCCACAGGATTCAGCTTACTGGGTCGCCTGCCAGCTTTCAAAGTGGTGCAATGATCAGAACAAGCTCGTTTGTGAGCATCTCAGTCTGCAGCGCTGGTGGCAGGTCTTTTTGTTTATAATAGCTCCATTATCTCAGTGTCCCCAGTTGCTTTACCCTTAGGCACGACCGGCCTGGGCCATAAATGGAGAGGCCAGCAGGTGGCACTTGCATTCCTTCCTTCATTCAGGGATCTCCCAGCCCTTCTTACCTATCCCCTGGTCCAGCCACTCTCAACACCCTGGCCCTGCATTACAGACAGTGCTGATACAGGCTGTGCAGGGGGATCCCATAAATGCACCCCTCTCTAGTCCCCACCCCTCTCTAGTCCTAGTCTCCGCTGCAGGAGCAGCTCTTGGGTGGTAAATGGTTTGAGGCAGGGCTCAGGAGCAGCTTGCGTGTGACAACGCAGACCTGGGAGCTCCAAGCTAATGGTTTCCCTCTCTTTGCAAACACACTTCTTTCACTGATACTGGGATTGTGGTGGGGTCCTCCAGCCAGGGGCCCACTGGTCCTCACACACAGTTGCAGCAACAGAGCTGAAGAGCTGGATTCCTTGGTGCACACCTATATGTGCGTGCAGCTCCCTTGTGTCCATGGCACAAGCTAAACCAACAGAGATTGGTTTTAAACCAGTGTACAAATGTCCACACACAAGGTGCAAGCAGTTTAACTAGCCCAGTTTAAGACCTGGTCTCGCCACTGATTTAATACTTTAGAAGTGTGATTTTTTTTCTCCTACCAAAAAAACCATATTGGTGCCACTTTCACAGCTCTCATGGTCCCTTCTAAGCCTAGGTCCCTAAATCCTGATACTAGGAAGCAAAGAGGCAAGCCAGTAAAGTTTTCCAGCCATGGTGGTTTCAATTGGGTGCCCAGGATCTGCCTTACCCATCTTGACAAGAAGCCCCCGCCTTGCAAATATTTGGAAAATGTCATCTCAGCTCTTCTTGAAGCATTTGCTGTATTTTATATTTATTGCCTGGCTGTCATTTTTTTCAGATGATCCATAAATAAGGCTCAGTGGTTGCAAGTAAAACCCACAAAGGCTCAGCATGACCTACATGAGCCTCCAAGGCAGGATGAAGGATGGGTTCTGTGCCTCCGGGATAATGTGCTGACTTGGGCATCTCTCTTAAAAGCTAGTAATCAAGGAAAAACGGGGGAGAGAAAAGCAGCTCCTCGCTTCTCCTGCAGACAAAGCAAGCAAAGCAAGGAGGTGCCAGGCTGTGTCTGGACTCCTGGAGAGCAGCGCCTGTCCCAGCCCACTCTGCCCAGGAAGTGCAGACACAAATGTCTGATTGAGGAAGCTGTCAAGTGGAGTCGGGAATTTCTGGTAGCTTTGGAGCGATGCAAAATGTGCTGAAGCAAGAGGCCTCCCACGGGAGATTACCTCCCACCCAGCTGCTTCAATAAGCTCTGGTGAATCAAACTGGGTGGAAGGGTAGTATGTCGGAGCAGGACTCATTTTAGGTAGCAATAATGCTTTGTATGTCTACGCGGCCATCCAAGGCACCATGTATTCAAGCCTCATTACCCACCTCTGGGATGGAATAGCTGATGTTATCTCTGTTTTACAGCCAAGGTAAAGTAAGAGCTGCGGGCACTTGCCTAGAGCAAGAGACAAGAATAGACCTCATGTCTCCTGTCACCTAAAATAATGCCTGAAGGCCATGACTGGCTTTGCTCCAAGGACCAGGCAGGATCACAAGTCAGGTAGTAGAGTGGGGCACAGTCCCTGCTGGGATGCTGAGCTGGGACTAATCAGTGGCTAGGGCTGATCCCCAGGAACCACGTACTGGGGCCTCCACTGGTCTAGATACAACCTGATGCCTGGCACCCTTTTGAATGGGCAGTGTGGTATGTGCCCTAGACAGTAGCGGGGGCTGCAAAGGCACCCAGCTCCAGATAAAGTGTATGACAGGTCTGACTTCATTTTAGAGCCCCCTTTGCCAGGAGTACCGCAGGAAACTGGAGAGGGAGAAGCCTGCCTTTCACCAGAGGTGGGAGCAGTGCCTTATCCCCCAGTCGCTCTGCTGAGATATGGAGACCGCAAAAAACATCTATAGCCCATATCCTCTCACCCAGGGGTCCCGTCAAAGCACATGCTGTCACCACCCTCAACACCAAATGTCCTGTGAATGGGCTGGGCCTGGAGTCTTAAGGGTCCTGGGATCAGTCCCATCCCATGTGGCCACTCAGCGTCGCTGAGATAAGTGTCAGTGCCAAGCAATTTTGCCCTTTCCTCTGTTAAACAGGAAGGAGACAAGGGAAGTGAGAGCAGCAGGAGCTTCCTAAAGGAAGGAGTGCAGTGAAAGAAGCCAAACATCCTCCCTTGTGAGTTGGGCACTGCCTCTGAGACGATCCCAGATCATGGCGGAGGTCAGATCTCCTATGCAGAGACCAAAAAAAGCAGAAAGGGTAGCTTGCAACGGCGTCCTCCACTCCTTTTGGTTGTAGCCGCATTGGTCTAAGGCCATAGGCAGGCAAGCTTCTTTGGGTAGATGTGATCTCTTTTATTGGACTTAAATGAGTAGTACTTAAATGCGTAGTTGGAAAAAAGTCCTTTGCAAGTTTTGGGGCACAAACACCCTTCTCCAGGCATAGGAGGTTATCTTCTGTTTCACTCTGAGGTATCTGGCTTGGAGGCCCTGAAAGGGGCTCAAGTTTTCAGAGTGCTCAGTGACCCCTGCAAGTCAGGGCACATCAGAATGTCCCAAAATTCATAGCTGCTTTGGAAAATGCTATCTCACTCTCACAGGGGACTCAGCACCGGGGCTCACTGAATTGCATACCGATCTCTAGCAACCTGTCAGGATGAACTAACGCACCTCGAGCTGTCGGCAGCGGGCAAAGGAGCAGCCAGACTTCAAGGAGGTGCCAGCAGCCAGGAAGAGGTTAATCCCCTCTGAAATCCCTCCTCTGTGTGTGCGGGTGCATGTGTGTGTACAGAATAATGAATGCAAGGAAAAGCACTGGGGGCTTTCACAGTACGTGGCAGTATCCCCTCTGCGCCGGCTCTCTTCATCTTGGCACCAGGAGGATAAAATATTTCTCAGCTCTTCCCTGTGAATAGTAAACGTTCAAGAAAATTGATTTTTTATCTTTTAAGAGCTATTCGTTTTAATGCCTTTCCCCCTCCCCTTCTTTTTTTGCCCACGCTAATGGCAACGGCAGCAGCTGCATTAACTCTTTGGATAAAATTCAACACAAAAGCCTCTATCTCCCTGACAGCCCGGCCCAATAAATCCTGGCTTTAACTAGGAAATGGATTTAGGGGACCGCAAAACCACAAGCTGGGAGCCTTCTTCATGCCCTCTTCTCGGGCCGGTGTACTTTTCAACCCCCTCCGCTTAGCTGGGCACCACGTCACTGCTTTGTGAAGGGACCCGAGGGCTGGGAGTCTGGAGACGCTTTGCAAAGGCTGCCAAGTACCCTTTAAAGGAGTCCTACAAACCTTAAGTTTTCTCTCTTTTATTTAATTTTTTTTTTTTAGGCCCCAACCCTGCATGCCCTGAATCTTAATCTCTCCTCTTTCAACTGGGATCTTGCTTCCCAGAACCCTTAATGTGTTTCCATTAAACAGAGGCTGCTTTCCTTTGTGGAGGCTGCCAGCTGGGCCATGAGATGCTGGGACCGCTGACCCAGCCCTTCAGCGGACTTCGCCTTGGCCTCACAGCCATCTGCTCCACCGGAGCATGCCCAGGACTCACTGCCAGGCCACTGTGCCCTGCCAAGGGCAGCTCCGCCGTGTTGGAAGGGCTTGGTTGGCATTTCCAATCAGAAGAACATAGAAGGAGTGTTTGAGTTTTCAAAATGCTCCTGTTGGGAGCACTGAAAGGTGATTTTTCTGAGATTAAATGGTGCAGCTGTCTGGCCTCACTCCTGGGGAGTAGTGGGGATTTTCCTGGGGGGGTCAGAGGTAGCGGTGGGGAAGCCCCCTGGAATATGCAACCCCCAAGCCTAGGAGCCCTGAGAGCCACATCTTGAGCCAAGGCTCTCTCTGTCGGAGGCCGAAGGACAACCTCCCAGCAGGGCTAGCAGGGGACTGAAGTGGTCATGGGAGTGAGTTTCTCGCACATGGACCCAAAGAAAAATGTCGTACAGCCTCCTGCATTGTTAGTAGGGGCCAAAGGACTCTGAGGCACAGATGCTTTCCAAGCAATTTGGGAGCAGCCCGGCGGTAGGATAAATCATTCCCATCCGGAGCAGAGCTGGGATGTACGGGCCCATAGGAGGAGTTCCCCTGGGGTAGGCAGTGCAGTGTTCCCTGCGTTGGCACCGTGCAAACCCTGGCACCAGGTTGTGGTGTGGAGGTCGCCCTCGGGGCCTCCTCCTGATGGAAATACCAGGGAGTGCAGAGCGGCCCCTGGGCTCCTGTAATCTATCCTCCCTTCCCCAGGGCAGCCAGAGTCCCAGGAGATGCCATCCTTTCCCCTGGCAGTAGCAGCACAGAGCAGGTGTGTGTAGGCCAGTGCATGGGCCCTGCAGAGCCAGAAACAGGGCAAAGGAGTGACCAGCAAGGTCCAGCCTCACTGTCACCCTATTACACAGACAAGTCATTCAGGTTTCCTTTCCTCAACAAAGCTTCCCCAGCAAATCTCCCCGTTATCAAGTCTGTGTGGAGTATCAAGGGTGCAAGCAAGCAGAGCACGTCTCTGCTTCAGAAGAACTGGCTCTGCCCACATAAGTCGAAGGATAATCTTCATTCCTAGAAGCAGATGGTCACCATCCTTGCTTGGGGTGAGACTTGGTAGGGGCAGGCTGCTCTTCCATCCCAGCCTGGACGGGTCCCCACATACATTTGGTGAGAAGAATGAGGGCCTGATGGCAGAGGCTATGCTCATCCTTTCTTCCCCAGAGACAAAGTTCACTGAAGCATGTCTGATCTTAGCTGGTAATATTAGTGCCTGCCTCCCATAACTGTGGGTTATTACAGACACTTTCATGTGATAAAAGCCGCTTGGCTCCAGTTGGCAGCTTTAATTCCTTGTATTCATGAGCACTAAAACAAACCAAATTTCACTCGGAGAAATCATCTGGGCCAGATATTTAATGGATGGAAATGAATGTCACTCCACTGACTTTGGTCAGGCTGTCTAAGCTACACCATACGTGTCTCTCCCCTCTCCCCACCCCAGACAGTAAAAAGTCTTAATTCTTGTTTTATAGTAAGGGAGGGGGGAAAAAGGGAAAAAAGCCTGGGTTGCACTTTCTTCCCAGCTAATCCAATTTGTCTCCTTACTGCTTTCAAATGCCTTTTACAGATTCCTAGCAATGTATTACAGAAATCCATTTTCTGAGTTGCTGCAAAGAGGGGGCATTTTTATTTTACAGTTATTAGCGAGTGACAAGGTAAGTAACTCAGGGAAGATGGATCACCCGACTAAGCATTTTTACTTTCTCAATTAATCCAGGCCTAATTGTAATAAATCCAAGTGGGGGAGTAATTAGATCCGAACAGACCTCGCTGCCTTTCACTGCTGCATGTCAGGGGTAATGGATAGAGACATCTTTCTCCTGGAAGTAGCCTAGGGAGACATCCGATGAGATGGGATTTCTGGAAGGAAAGATACATGTCGGAGGTTTGGGCTCCGTTTTTCCTCAATGGAGACCAGATTTATGCCATCAATCCCTATTAAGAAGCCTTGGTGGTGACACAGAAATCCAGCAAGGTAATACAATTAGCCCCGCATACTTTTCAAATGGGATTTGATAATGGAGAATCATTTACCCTTAAGTTCACGCAGAATTTTCTTCTTTTTAATTAAAAGGCTCTTTGTGGCCAGTGGAGGCATTTGCTTCTGAGCCAGAAGGTTGTGGGGGGTTAAGCCCTGAACCCGGATGTGGGGGGTGTATTCTTTGATGCCACCTGAGGTGCAGTATTTTAGGACTTGTGCGAATGCACATGCACTATTTGTGTTCGACACCACCGCAGTTCTCATGGCAGAGGTGATAGCAAGCTCTCTTCTACCCGTTTCCAAGTGATTCATAGGACAGCTGGCTGAAGTGAGGCCGGTGTAATTTTGATCCAAAGGGAAGGCATATGCTTCATGTTGGACCAAAGGAATGGGAGGTCCTGGGCTGTGGGTCCCGTTCCTGGGTATGTCAAGGACTTGACGTTTGAGCTGCAGCCAGCATGCTCATTAGGTTTAAAGGACCTAAGGATTTTATGACTTCAGTCTTTGAGTTGATACACCACAGACTCAACTTCCAGAAGTGCCTGGAGCATCTGCAATCCCAGGGTGTGCTTGGTGCCCGAGGAAGCAGCCTGAGCTGTTTCCAAGAGTTCACTCCAAAAACTGATGCAACCAGATGTAGCGGCAACTAAGCTGGCTTAAAGTATTGCAATGTGTAATAATAAATGACTCCCCAGGCAATAGTCTTCACTGAATACATGCTGTAAAGTACTTTTAAATAGTTAAACAGAGTCTGTGTAAGTGGAATGTGTTAATCGAGTTTGGGATTAAAAGCATTGCAAATGCAAAGATGAAGTCCGTGTTGTATAAATTATCATAAGGGGAGGGGGCGTCCAATGCCCCTGTATGGATAGGAATTGGTTTGTAAGGATAGGAATTGGTTTGTACGGATACGAATTGGTTTGCTTCTTGATAGGAAGGAAGTTCTCTGTGGAAGGACCATCTTCTTGTTCTGTGTTTGTACAGTGCCTAACACAACACTGTCTTGGTCCGTGGCTAAGGCTCTGACACGCTACCTCAGCAGGGACAGTGGCAACCCTGTTCCTGTCTGGTGTGGAGCCAAGGGGATGCACAACAGTGTGCGACAGGAAATGAGAATAATATCTGATAGAAAGTACATGAGGACTCTTAAGAACCTATAATGTTTTCACCCAGGTTAGCATTTGGCCCAGACGGGGGGGGGGCTATTAACACCCACGTTCCTGTTAATAATGGGCTGAGGTTTTTCCTGATCCATGATCAGGATGTGGGTTCGCATGTGTCATCCCAAAGGCAGCGTGTCCTGCTGCCACATTTCCCCTTGCATTGCACAGCAGTGCTGACTTGGGGCTGACTCAGAAGGACAAGCACTCACCTACTCAGGACCCCATGGCCAGTTTCTGAATGGATCAAGAATGAACCTAAGGTCATGGCCAACCTTCCTCCCCCTCAGTACAAACACGGTCTGTGCTCCTGCCGGAGTGCAGAGCAGCTTCCCGATATGCCTGAGCAGCCAGTGCCTGTTGAGAGGCTTAGTCATGGGGTGATACTCATCACTGCCGGGACCCTGGGGAGCACAGGGAAGTTCCCCTTGGGACGTACAAAAGGCCCCAGTGAAATCCAAGTGCTGCTCTACTATATTCCCAACATGCAAAGCAAGTTCTGGCACCATCTGTCTCATGATCATTGAGATGCATTTCCTTCAAGCCCCGACTCCAGGAATCGCGTGATAAGACAGCATCCTGGCTTTCATTTCATAGAGAGCATGCCGGTTTCTAACCCTTGCTGTCGTGGAGAAAACCTAGTGGGAAGCGTGACCCAAGGGCACCCTGCATGCTCTAGACCAAGAGAACAGATTTTAACAGTGTCCCCCATTTGGCTCTCATGATTTTTGAGGGTGCTTTCAAGACTGGTGCAGGATTTCTGAACAGTCAGGGCTGCCCATACTGCCCCAGCCTCCCACATTGAAACTCTGAAATTGTCTCAATGACATATTTCGTTTCACTGTGGAACAGACTCCTCAGCTATTCACAAGATGCACTGTGGGAAGGTTATACGCCTTGCATCCCAAACTTGCAAACAGTTTGAAAGATTGTGGTAATATTGATGGACCTACTCTTAAATGGTTGGAGGAGTCAACTTTCTCGAGTCATATGCAAGAAGAAGAAACTTCACATTCATTCCCTTCCCATGCCACCTCCAGAGCAGCTGGCCCTGAGCTGGAAGCCTCTGTGGCTTTTGCCAAGATTGGAGCACTCCCCTCCCTTGGTTGTTTGTGAGCCCACTGTGGACAGTTCAGACGTGGGTAAGCTCTAAAAATTTAAAGCAGAGCCACATTGGCGGGACCATCCAGCTGGGAACTAGGCAGCAAAGCCGGACCAGATCCCTGTCAGGATAAAAGCGAGATCCAGGTGTCATCATCAGGTGCCAGCCACCCCCTCGCTGAGCCCAGTGGAGAGCTGGCACAGATCCTTGCTGCCCCCAGCGGTAACAACACCCCATCTCCAAACCCCACTGTGAGCAGGTGGTAGTGGCCAGCAAACAGCCTCCCTGGTTCTCAGCCCTGCTCCCATCATACTCTCATTAACAGATTGACTTATTTGGCAATCGTTATACCAGCAGACAGCCTACGAGATGGGAGATCCCAGGGGCAACTTGTTAGCAGCTGCTGTGGAGTTACATCAAGAGATTTTCTGACAGTACACAAAAGCCATCTGACAGTGTCAGAAACCACCCAGAGGGATTCACTTAAAAGAGAGAAGGGAGGGGGAAAAACCCACACTAAAACATGCCTTAAAGTTAGTGGAGAAGTGGCAATTCGGCAGGAGGAGAACAGGCTGCAGGCACACTAAGAGGGAGCCAAGGAACTTCTCTGGCAGGAAAAAATATGGGGCCCGGTCCTGGTCTCGTGTGCTCTTTGGTGGGACCATTTCTGATCAAGGTCAGGGGAAGTAGACACCTGTACATATAAATGGCCCGAAGATTTCTGCTCAACGAGGGCTTCTGATAGTGCTTGTATTTGGGAGGGGGGGACACCTGAAGCAGAGATGCACCTTCACTGCTGTAGCATCCCAGCTCACTGGGAACTCCTTGAATCCAAGCTCTGCGACCTGAGGATGAGAGGGGCTCTGCTATTAACTCCATCTCTTTGGAGCTGCATGAGTATCCACTCCCCAAATCCTGTCCCAGCTGGTGCTAGGCTCTGCGTAAAGCCTGAGATGGATTCTCCAAGGACCACAGTCTCGTCTTAGATAGCCCTAGAGCCTTAGTCCGGCATGCAGAGCATACCCGCTCTTGGCATTATGCACAGGGCATGGAAGTCCCCAGGGCACAAAGCTAGCGTCAGTGTGAATGAAGAGTCCTGCTATGCACCCCTCGTGGTACAGATGGGGAAAGGGGAAGATTCAGACCAAACCTGACATGCCTTGCAGGGATCTGCTTTTCAGAAAGAGCGGAGCGCCCACCCTCTGAGACCAGGGATCTTGAAGTACCTCACTCTGCACACAGACGGTGATGAGTCCCTGGCGATACCCTTGGCCTGGAGCTATAACGAGGCGTCTCTGTGGAAAGCCTCTGGGGGGAAATGGGAGTTCCAGTGGCATGAAAATGCTACTTAAAAACCTGGTTATCAGGTTGGGCATGTCGATCTCCGTCTTTTAACCGGCTGTAAAGAGAGAATCTCAGTGAAAGATCTTTAAAGCGCTGCTCCTCTTCTGCATCGCCCACCCCAGCACAAGTTGCTTCCCCCACGTTCCCCGCTGCTTAAACCAAAAGGATTTTCAAGCGACATTAAAAATCACCGCTCTGTCTGCAATTTTATAATAGCTATATCTCAAAGTAAAGACCCTGCTACTGTAAACCTTTATCCAGATAGTTAATTTAAGCATGTGAGAAATCCCATTGATTTTTGCCAGGCCTGTTCGGTTAAACCTGTTCTCACCGGTTTATTAATGGTCAGTTGTATTTCTTAAAGCTGCAGCTCTTATGACAGCATGAATCATAACTTGACTATCTTTTGAAATGAGCCGCTAGCCCTCTCGCAGAGAAAATCTTGTACCAGCAACCCAGGGGCAGCAACCAAGCCTCAGAAACCGGACATCGCAAATGCAACATTTATTATTTATTAAAAAAAACCCAAAAAAACCCCTAATGATTTTTATGCCAGTCTCATGATTTTGCAGAGGCCTGACATGATGTTTGAATTTCAGGATTGGCGATGCTGAAGGTTTTTTGCAGGACTGGAGTGGAAGAGGGCTGTCAGAGATAGGGCTGATCATCACCTGTTTATCTCATTCAGCTATTTTTTCAGTTAAGCTGCTCACTTCCTTTGAACTTTCCGTGGGGGATGCAGTACCTTCCCTTTCACTGATTTCCCACTGTTTCACTAGTTCATCTGCCAGTTTCCCCCACTGTCTGTGTGCACCTTTTGCTCAGCAACAGGGCAGGGCAACTTTTAAAACTAGGATAAGATACAACTTAAAACTAGAGGAAGATACAACTTTTAAAACTAGGATAGGATCCTGAAGCTACAAAGAAACTGATGTGAGAGGGGGACTTAGCCTCTGAAAGGATCAATTGATTTGCTTGTATTTCTTACTGACCTTTTTGAAGGGTAATTAATTAAGGGATACTTTAAAACACTCAAAGGTGCCTTTTCCCACTGGTGGCTCTTGGCTTTGCCTCTTGACCGTGAATATGCACAGACATTGCACAGAGGGGTGAAATCTTGACTCTTCTGAATTAAGTGGCAAACTGCTCAGAGACAGCTGTAGATTTAGGATTGTACACCACCTGTCTAAATGTTGGGATGATGGGCACGAGGTATATAATAAAAGAGTTAGCTTCATGCCTGCCTTTGTTCAGGATCATTTGCTGACTCTTCTTTATTACGTGCCCTGTGGTAGCACCTGAGATTCACCCTGCTGTAGACTAAGGCCCCATTTTGAAACTTTAGAAATGTTCTCAGCCAAAGCCATGCCCATTCAGATGCCGTCTTTGGGCACTTCCTGACATCAGCGTTCATGATGGAGCAACTCCCTTCCATTCACTGGGCATGGCGGCCTTGTCCCACCGCTGTTTTCTGCTAGCAGTGGTTCTCCAGTGGAGACAGGGACCTGATCCAGATAGATACAGAGGGTCTGTAATGATTTCACAGAGAAGCTGCAAGTGCACAGGACTCTTCTGGAGCCGGCCATTGTCTGTGATGCCAATTCTGCTCAGAAACCGGTGATACTTGCCCACTGGACCACAGTATGCTTGACTGTATTCTTCCAATAAGCAAACAGGATCAATGAAAACCTTGTAACACCTGCTCCATCAGGTACCATCTAAAGTTGCCCGCAAAGATTTAAAAAAATAAAAAACTACCCACACCAAAGGCCAGAAAAACTGGTTAAACCCATTCCCACTTCACAGCCTGGAAAACAGATGGTGGCGTGGGGAGGGAAGCAGGGAAATAATAAATATGAATTCAAAGCAAACAGAGAGGAAAGAATCCCCCTTCTCCACTGTGCAAAGCCTGATATTACAGCTGTTTTTCCCACCTCTGAGTCGAGTCCCTTTCCGTGATACATGGCTGCACAGCACTTGAAGAATACAATAAAAATTAATAATTAAAATCACAAAATAATCTGCCAGGCTTTGAAATATTTTTAGCTGATTGCCTGAGTTTATAATAGCAGCAATGGAATAATGGAGTCCTTTGTGCTAGACCTTGACTAACAATCACGATGACTAAAGGACCGGCGTCCCACTTTGCTCCAGGCTAATCATGAATTCTTCCCAGTCCATCTTCACTGTGACTCTTGTGCCCCTTATTTAAAGTGCAGCATTTCCCTCTGCGCTCAAGGAGAGGAGGCTGCTTTGCTCTGAAACCTCAGCGATCAGTAGATGCTACGTGGAAAGGGGACAGAACTGGAGAAAGCTCCAAACACGTAGAACGAAAGTCCTGACGTTTAGGATTGAGGACTCCCAGTCAGGGCTAAATAAGCACGAGGCGGCCAAGCGTTTCTGGTGCAGGGGCTTCTTCCTGCAAAACTGCTGAGCTGTCGAGCTCCGGTACGTTTAATTATGGCGGACTTCAGGGTGCGGGAGCGGTTGGGCTCCTGGAATGCCAGTGGAGGCAAAACTTTATATCAGGTCCAAGCTGATGTGTGCCTCATAAGCACGAAGCAGAGTTTTCTTGGGCCCAAGTGAGCCATTCCTGTTGCCTCAGCTAGGGCGAAGTGATGAATTTCTTAATTAGGACCTACTTTTCAGGCTCTCCGTGTTTGCCGAGCGCTTCGAAGATATAAACTGATTCATGGGGGATGAATATTATTAGTTTTTATGATGATGACGATAAAACAAATAAACCAGCCACAGAATTCACAAGAAGCCCCTTTGTGGGGGGCTGGATGGAAGTGTGGAGCTGAGCATCTCCTTGGAGAGCCCCCTCTTCCAACGTACCAAATTTCTGATGTCTAGAGAGCGGCAGGGGCTTCGTTGCCAAACCCAGACCTTGTCGGCAGAGTAGCGGGAAGCAGAACGGCCGGGTATTTCACAGGGGCTCAGCACCTACACTTCGAGCCTGACTTTCTGAAGAGCTAAGCGTGCTGCGTATCCGAAACTCATGCTGTGAGCGTCACAGCAGGAACTGCTGGATGCAGCAACCATCCTTCTGCCCAAACTGGAGCTGAGCTCTTTGGAGAACTTGGCCTTGTGTGTGTTCCTAAGTAAGGACTGAAAGTGAATTCTTTTTTTCCCACTTAATTCTCCCCCATACTGCAGTTGGGAAGATAAAGGAACCCAGCTCTGAACCTGGGATGAGAATAATGTCGACTTTTGGGTGTGATTACTGCCCATCGGTGTAGTATCTGAGCACTTTCCCATGCACAATCAGGGCGGATAGCAAAAAAAATTACGGACAACTGGGTACTTTTCCCTTCTCCCAGTAAAAGCTGTTCTTGGGTTTTAAGCATTATTAGTTTACTCCTAATTTCAGGGGGGGTTTTTTAAAGGTTGTCAGGCACATGGCTTGATCTTTTGTTAATTTCTGCTTATAGTCAGGAGGAAATAAAAAGGAATCCAAGGCATGGAACGGAGGAGGCAAGTCACATCAGTGCAGTTGGAGGATGGGGTATCAGGGTGTTTTCAAAACAGGAATTTTTTAACATGTCAGGCTGCTGAAATGGATGGAACAGGGCACATCAGAGTCGGAGAACCCGCCTTCCCCACTGGCTTGGTTACGCATCCACCCAGCGCTCAATAATTCACCCGCTGAGGTCACAAACATGACTTGTTTAGAGGCAGTGAAGTAAAATACCCTTGTAAAACGTCCCCTGGGGATAGCTAATTTATGGAGGCAAGAAACAATATCCCTCCCCCGGCAGCACTTAACTTTTCATTTTATATTTGCAATAATTGCAGATGACATCTGGAGAAATTGCCATCCAATCACTAGAGAGCACGGGGGCAGGAGGTCAGGACACCCCATGGCAGAGACAAGCTGCTCCAGCAGAGGTGGCCTTTCCCATGAGCAGAGCCCCAGAGCAGGACTCGGGGGCCCTGGGCGATGCTCTTTGCTAGATGACTGTCTTGTAGGGCACGGGTGGCCTGTGCACTTGTGGCTTTCTTTCCAGAGCTTTTGCAGCAGCTCCGCAAATCTTGTTGTTAAAGCTTGCCAGCCTCAGTGTCCCAGCTGTAAAATGGCCCTAAGGATGTCACCCAAGGGCCGGAAGACCTGGGATTATCATGATAACGAGGAGGCTTTGGGCAAGGGGCTGATGAAGAGGAGCTTTGTAGATGTGTGAAGAGCCACAGATCTTATTCTCCCAGAGAAAATACGGATAAATAGTGTTACTTCACGTTTGTGAACATGGGTGTTTGTGAGTATATGTGTACATGTGAGCATGTGTGTGTGTATTTGTGTTTATGAGTGTATGTGTGTGTGTTTGTAAGTGCATATGTGTGCATTTGAATGTGTGAGTGCATGTGTATGTTTGTGTGTGTGCATGTGTTTGTATGTGTATGTGTACATTTGTATGTGTGCATGTGTGTATACATGTGAGTGCATCCTGTTTGTGAGTGTGTGTGCATGAGTGTATGTGTGTATGTGTGTGTATGTGTGCGTGTAAATGTGTGAGTGCATGCATGTGTATGTGTATACTTGTAAGCATACGTGTGCATGAGTGTGTGCGAGTGTATGGGTATATGTGAGTGTATGTGTTTATGAGTGTGTGTGTTTCTAAGTATGTGAGTGTGTGTGTGTTTGAATGTGTGAGTGAATGTGTATGCTTGTCAGTGTATGTGTGCATGTGTGTCTGTGAGTGTGTATGCGTGTGTGAGTGTATATATATGCATCTGAATGTGAGTGCTTGTGTGTATGTGTATGCTTGTCAGTGTATGTGTGCATGTGTGTGTGTTTGAGTGTATATGTATGCATTTGAATGTGTGAGTGAATGTTTGTCAGTGTCCATGTGTGTCTGTGAGTGTATATGCATGTGTGTATAAGTGTGTGCATGTGCTTGTGAGCATGTTTCTGAGTGAGTGTGAGTGCTTGTGTGTATGTGTATCTGTGTCAGCGTCTGTGTGCGTGTGTATGAGTCTGTGAGTGTATAAGCATGCGTGCATGTGCTTGCTAGCGCGTGTGTGGTTTTGAGCACATGAGTGTGTCAGTGTGTATGCAAATGTGTGAACGCTTGTGTGCGTGTCTGCTTATCAGTGTCTCTGTCCGTGTGTGCGAGAGCCTGTGAGTGGCCCTGCGCGTGTGAGCGTGCCTGCATGCGTTCGAACGCGAGTGCACGCGTGCGAGTCTGTGAGCGCCTCTGCACGTGCGAGTGTGTCTGCAGCGGGAGTGCTCGGCAGACAAAAAGCCCTACAAAAGCCTACAACCCTCGGTTCCAAAATGACACCTTCTACCAAACCAAGCGGGAAGCGGCAAGAAGGCTGTCCTTTTCTGCCGGCCTCCGGCTCCGGAGAAAGCGTGGCCGGCACAGGCCGCTAAGAAGTCCCCGTGCACGCGTGTGGGCGCGTGTGCCGGCGCGGCCCGCGCGTGACGCTGCCCCTCGAGCAGTCGGAGCACGTCGGGGCGGGGGCGGGGCCTGCGGGGGGGGCGGGGCGGGGCGGGGCCCCCGCCCCGCAGCCACTCAGCGCGCGGCCAGCGCCGGCCCCCCGCACTCGGCGCCGGCTGAAGGAGCTGGAGCGGGAGCGGGGCCGGGGCGGCTCCATGCGCGGCCGGCTTTGTTGGCGCCGCGCCGCTCCGGGGCAGCGCGTCCGCGCGGGCTGATCGCGCCATGGGGGCCGCGCCGCGGGGGCTGCCGCTGCGGCGGGCGCTGGCGCTGGCGCTGGCGCTCGGGCTCGGGCTCGGGCTGGCGCGGGGGGGCGGCGGCTGCCCCGAGCGGGAGCTGGAGCGGCGGGAGGAGGAGGCCAACGTGGTGCTCACGGGCACGGTGGAGGAGATCGTCAACGTGGACCCCGTGCACCACACCTACTCGTGCAAGGTGAGCGCGGCCGCTCGCTGCAAACTTTCCCGGCCGGGCCCCCCCCCCCGCCCCCCGGGCCGGCTTTGTTCGCTCCGTCCGGGCGGCTCCTGCAGCGCCCTGCCCGCCCGCCCGCGTGTGCGTGTGTGTGCGTGTGACTCTGAGTGCATGGGAGTGCGAGCAAGGGCGGGGGGTGCGTGTCCGTGTGACTCCGAGTGTATCCGCGGGAGTCTGTGTGTGTGCATGTGTCAGCATGAATCTGGGGGTGTTAGTCTGTGTGACTCTGTGTGTGTGTGTGTGCGTGTGAGAGTATCCACTGGAGTCGGTGCGTGCATGTGTGTCAGTGTGAAGCTGAGTGTGTTAGCTGTGTGTGTGAGTATCCACTGGAGTCTGTGTGTGCGTCAGTGTGAATCTGAGTGTGTGTGTGTGTGTGTGTGTGAGTATCCACTGGAGTCTGTGCAGGTGTCAGTGTGAATCTGAGTGTGTTAATTGTGTGTGAGAGTATCCACTGGAGTCTGTGCAGGTGTCAGTGTGAATCTGAGTGTGTTAATTGTGTGTGAGAGTATCCACTGGAGTCTGTGCAGGTGTCAGTGTGAAGCTGAGTGTGTTAGCTGTGTGTGTGAGTATCCACTGGAGTCTGTGTGTGCGTCAGTGTGAATCTGTGTGTGTGTGTGTGTGTATCCACTGGAGTCTGTGCAGGTGTCAGTGTGAATCTGAGTGTGTTAATTGTGTGTGTGAGTATCCACTGGAGTCTGTGCAGGTGTCAGTGTGAATCTGAGTGTGTTAATTGTGTGTGTGAGTATCCACTGGAGTCTGTGCAGGTGTGTGTGTCAGTGTGAATCTGAGTGTCTTAGTTGTGTGTGTGAGTATCCACTGGAGTCTGTGCAGGTGTGTGTGTCAGTGTGAATCTGAGTGTCTTAGTTGTGTGTGTGAGTATCCACTGGAGTCTGTGCGTGTGTCAGTGTGAATCTGAGTGTCTTAGTTGTGTGTGTGAGTATCCACTGGAGTCTGTGCGTGTGTGTCTGTCAGTGTGAATCTGAGTGTGTTAGTTTTGTGTGTGAGTATCCATGTGAGTCTGTTTGCATGTGTGTGTGTGTGTCAGTGTGAATCGGAGTCTGTGCTTGTGTGTGTGTGTGAGAGTATCCACTGGAGTCCGTGCATATGTGTGTGTGTGAGTATCCACTGGAGTCTGTGTGTGTGTGTCAGTGTGAATCTGAGCGTGTTAGTTTGTGTGTGTGTATGGGTGTGTGAGTATCCATGTGAGTCTATGTGCATGTGTGAGTATGCGTGTCAGTGTGAATCTGTCAGTCTGAGTGTGTGAGAGCAGGTGAGTGTGAGTGTGAGTATGAGTCTGCGTGTGTGTGTGTGTGAGTATCCATGTGAGTCTATGTGCATGTGTGAGTATGCGTGTCAGTGTGAATCTGTTAGCCTGAGTGTGTGAGAGCAGGTGAGTGTGAGTGTGAGTTTGAGTCTGCATGTGTGTGTGTGTGTAAGTATCCATGTGAGTCCATGCATGTGTGAGTGTGTGTGCTGGTGTGAATCTGTGTGAGTATCCACATGAGAGAGCGTGTGTGTGTGTGTATCTGTGTTAGTGTGTGTGAGAATGTGTGAGTGAGTGTGCAAATCTAAGTAACTCTCATAGTCGATGCGCTGCTAGGGGCGGATCCTGACTGACCGGGATGCAAAGCAGACAAGTCGGGCCCCAGCCGGCTCCCAACACCCCCTTTTCCCCTCTCGCAGCCTGCAACAAGTGCACCGACGAAGCCATAAACCCGCTCAACTTCCCGCCGGTCCAAAAACAGCAAAAGGGAACGAGGAAAAAAAACACACTCCCCCCTTCCCTATGATCTCGGTCCCTGGAAAGTGAAGCTGGGAACTCCTTGCTCACTATTTATTTTCGTACGAGCTGCAGCAAAACTTTCAATCAAGACAAGTTCCTTCTCGTGCGGGGACATGTGTTTTTTATTCCCTAAACTGAGGCTGCGGCGTGTAATTATATATTTTTAGACTGCAAGAAAAATGGTTGAGCCCCACATCTGAAGGGATTTCCCTCCCCTTCTCTCCTCCCTTTCATGTAGGAGGCAACTCTCAACTTTCCTTCTGGATGGCTCAGACCCGAGCTGCTGTAGGTGCTGGGGCTGCAGCAGGCTCATCTCCAGGTTTACTTTCAAAGCATCTCCAGTTCCTTGGAGCTGGGCTATTGTTTAACTAGGAATCTTGCCGCTGGCTATGGGGGTTTTTTTTAAAGCCAAGAGACAGCAAAGTACTGAACAACCTGAAATGCCATCCCTGCATGGTTGTCGGCAGCTGTGCTGCAAGGCTTAACTCTTTCCGGGAAGGGAATCCTGCTCCTTCCTTTTATTTCCGAGGTTGGGGGGGAACGGGGTTACCGAGGCGGGAGTGTAGTTTAAAAGGCTGTTTTTATCACGGAAAGTACCAAAGCGCCTCGCTGGAGTTAACTAGTGAAATGGACCTAATGAGGTCTGGCGTCGCGTCTGCTTGTCACTTGTCTAGGACGGTTTAGATAGGGCTGATCCTGCCCCGAGCAGAGGGTCGGGCTGAATGATGTCCTGGGGGCCCTTTTAGCCCTGCTGCTTTTAGGATTTAACAGTACAGGGATCCAGGCAGTTGGATGCGAAAGGGCCTGGACGGATGGGGTGTGCAAGGAGGAGGGCTCTTAGCCGGAGCAGCGTCTCCCAACCTGGCTGGACTGACCTACCAGCCAGAGACCTCCTTCCAGCCCAGCCCGTGCTGGTTGCTTCTCATTCACTTGTGCCCTGTTACCCCTAATCGCATAAATTACAGGATGTCCAGACTACTTGAGGCTGATTCTGTCTGTAAAGAGTCGAGGGCATCCTACGCCCTGCACAAAAAGCCAGACGGTGGTTGGGAACCGCTGGGGTCCTGCGGCAGGTGGCAGCATCCATAGTAAACTGGAGCGGGCAGCGCTGGTGATCCAAGTACCGCGACTTGTTGCTGACGTAGCAGGATTCCCAGACCCCACTTTTGGCATCCAGGGAGGGTGGGGCGGGGGAAGTGCTGTTCTAAGGAACCGCTCTCCAAAATGCCCCCCTCCAAAGTTACAATCGGCTGCTTTCTAAATTGGGAATAAATTCCAGGGTTTGGCTTCATTGCTTATTAACTCTAGTGCGAGGAAGAAGCACTTCACTGGCACTTCTTCTGGAGCCTCCAGAAGCCCACTGGTCTGCTACAGGTGACCAGCATCTGTTTAGAAATGAACTGGACGGGATTGGTGGCATCGGGGAGCAGAGACCTCTCTTGGGCATAGGCGTGGGGTCTAGAAGCCACCACGAACTGCTCCCCTCTCTGCTGGGAAAGAACAAGAGCGTGTGTGGGAAGAATGAGTGGGGGGGCATAGTCCAGATGTCACTCCGGCCAGGACAGTAGGTGGATACAGTTTATGCTGAATGTATGAGTTGTTTAGTGTTGCTGGCGTTGGCTGTTGATTTGTATCACAGCACTCGCCAGACCCCCTGACCGGATGGACGCTATTATGCAACTAAGCGCATTTTCAGCCCCTAATTCCCGTAGAACAAAATGAAAGTTAGAGAAACCTCGATCTCGTCTCTTCAGTGGAAAGGCCGGTTTGGCAGCAATGCCAACTCCAGCCTTTTTGTTGTACTGCAGTCTTGCTGCCCCAGCTCCAGATATCATCTGATGATACCAGAAGGCTCTTGTTTCTTCCGAGTAAGCCCTCATGGTCACAGAGGAGAGCTTGAAAATGGGATCTGAATGTACCCCGATGCCAAAAAGCCAGGCAGAACAAGACCAAATATCACTTAGAATTAAGAAAATCTCTCCTGATTCGGGGGGACTTGAGTTGTGACATTTGCACGCTACTTGGCCTGCATTTTCATCCTGATTTTAAAATCTTTCGGATGTGTGAAACATGCAAGTGACTGCATTGCAGCCGAATTGCTCGAACACGCCGGGGGCTTCCAGAATAGGTCTTTTGGAATCGGTCTGCAAAGTGTGGCTGGCCAGACTTGGCTCTAGTTGCCACGCTGCAAACCCTTGTTGGTTTGAATCCCTTGATGTGCATGGATGAAGGAGTGATTTGGCTGGCTAGTGTCCAAGAAAACCCCTCCTCGCTTCCTTGCTGTATTATAAATTCTGTTTCTTAAAACCTGGGGTTACTTACAAATACCATAGGTACTTAATCCACAATATTTACTTATCTCAGCAGGAAACTGTAAGGACTAAGTTTGTGTTGTGAGTTACCTTAAACACCTCCCCCCAAGCCAGTGAACAAGACTGGTGGTCTGTAAAGAGGAGGCACGCGGATATCCAATATCCATGGTGAATTCTTGTGGTTTCTGTGTTAGTGTATCATTCTTCCCTGGTTAATCTCTAATCCTCAAACATGAAACTCTCTGTATACAAAGACAAATATGTTACAACTGATAGAAGAAACAGAAGTTAATGTTAGATAAACATCCATGAATGACTACTGGCCACAAATTTACTTTTTGAACAAATTAACCATTAGGAAAGAACAGACCCAGGCACAATGCTGACATTAGCACCAAGACCTGCTAATCTTTCCTTTCTCCAGAGGAAGGGATTTTAGATCTAGATCTTCCCTCCACGCTCTGCTCATGGTCATGATCTGGGAGCTAGATGCTTCCTCTAGAGCCCGTGTGTTGGCGTTCTTCTTCTGTCTCCTAATTTCTGGGATTTGTTTTAGTCTCACGTCCTAGTCTGACCTGATCTCGGTGTTGAACGGAGCTTGTAGTACAAGTTTCGTAGGGGTCAGGCCCTTTAGGGACGACACGGGTCCTGGGCTAGCACTAGGATTCATTACAGGGATGCAGCAGGGCTTTGCCTCTCTTAAATAGGAGGTCTGGATTTGGCTGTGGATGAGTCAAGGGCATGGAGGCAAAGTGCTTTGCTAACTGAGTTGAGCTAAGTGGCGATGGGGAATGGAGAGCATTGTGGACTCCTGCTCTGGGCTGTCTGAACAGGGATTTGTTTTCAAGGCCCTGCTTCTGCCTGCTCCGGCTCGCTCCCCGAATAGGAAGCCCCATTCCTGAGCCACTTCCCCTGCCACCCTGGTTCTTTTGTAAAATAACCCCAGCCCGGGATCGGGCCACTCCTGGCACTTGCTTGCATGGAAATCTCTCTAATCACACTTAAGCCTAGGCTGTTCCCATTGGCAGAGCTCATTCTTTTTCCTATTTAGGGGAGGATTGCCACAGTTTTGGGGAAATCTCTCTCTCATTTGCATTTCACTTTAAATACATTCTTGCAAAGCTTCTCTCCAAAAAAGCCCTCTCTCCTTTTCCAATCCTCTTCAGTCACAGGGAACCCTATAAAACATTATTTCTCTCCCAGTATTCATTGGCCGTGCAAAGAGGCGACTTGCTGGGATGTGAATGTCTCATTAGCTGCACCCTAATCTTTTCTTCTCCCCTGCCTTGTTTTTCGGGGATAGCCAAGGAGTTGCCAGAGAAGGCTCCTTAATTGTGTTTGATGAACGGTAGTGAGTGCAAGAGGCTGTCAGGCAACCTCAGTTCAGTCTAATCCCATGCGAGCAGCAAACTGCATCCTGCCCCTCCCTTGAGCTGCTGGGTCACCCGTGGCCCAGAACTTCCCCCTGAGGCGGCGGGAGAACAGCTCTGCCCTGGGATGAACGCAAGGTTTCCTCGCAGATCAGAAGAGAGGAACTGCCTTTTACGGTCCTCCTTCTTCACTCTCTGCTTGCTGGCTGAATGCCATTCCTCTCTCTCAAGTGCTCAGAGGGGCAGGGCTGCGTACAGCCGAGCAGTTGGCTTTTGAAGCCAGCTGCTGCTAGGACTGCATCGGGCAGAGCAGATTGCTTTGGAAGCACTTACTTTCCCTGCCCACCACCTTTCATTGCATGGTGCGACTGCAGCCTCGCAGCAGGTTGGAGGAGGAGGCATAGCTGCGTTTGCTTTCTGTGGCATCAGTTAACATTGGCAGGAGTGGTATTCGATTCCCTGCAAGCTGGGAGAACCTGGAAACCAGGGAAGAGAGAGCCTGGGATGGGAGCATCATTGTGGAAAAGCTTGGCTTAACCACCTTCATCTGTATTCTGTAGCATCTGCTCATCCTCTGTGCGCTTGTGGGGTGTCTGGCTTCAGATGGGGGAGGCGACTGAAGGAGCATCTAGATGTGTACTACAGACTGATGCTCTGTCGAGGAATTCCCCTTGTCCATAACAACAGTACAGGATGATTTGTTAATAGGAGCGCAGGACTTGATGGACTGGATCAGAGCCCTGTTCTGTCTAGTCGGGTATCTGGTGTCGAAGAGTGGCCAAGTGCTGCAG